>NW_026126541.1:11128750-12550000 GCF_943737965.1 Phodopus roborovskii | reverse complement strand
TGCTCCTTGATCCAGGAAGTCCATGTGGAGTAACTAGCTAGCTGGCGATGTTAACAGAAACGGTGGGAACGTGGAGCCAGCAGGGTGGTGGTGATGAGAGAGCCACAATACTCCCTGAAAAAAATAAAACAAAACAAAACACAACACAACACAACAAAAAACGAACCAAAATCCAGAGTCCTAATGTTTGCCCATTACAGTGGGGAAAACCCTCCCAGCAAGGCTGGTTCCAAGGTGCTGCTTCTCCGGAAGAGGTGTGGCCAGCTCCAGTGTCACCGAGCAATACTTTTCACTTTGTCTTTAGTCAGGGCCTCAGAGCCTTGCCTCTGTCACCCATGCATGTGAGGACCGCTGAGCTGAGCTGAGTGTTCAGCTTTGTTTCGGTGGGTTTGGGTGGGAGCTTTGTCTCCCAGGGTTAGGAACAACACTAGACATCAGAGCCTCAAACAGCCAGTGTACGTGAACTCTAAGAGCAGTTCCTCCAAATAGTAATATACAGATTCCAGGGCCTAGAGCACACAGTCTAGGGGGTCTAGTGAAATTAAAACATACCAAATAATCTGACAGAAATGCCCCGTAATTCACATGAACGTTTTCCTCCATTTTTTGGTTTGTTTTTTGTTTTGTTTTGTTTGTTTCTTAGATAGGGTCTTGCTGTGAGGCCCCAGCTGTCATGGAACTTGTCATATAGACCAGGCTGCACTTGAACTCAAAGAAATCTGTCTGCCTTTGCCTCCAGTATGCTGGGATTACAGGCGTGGATCACCACATCCTTCATGTTGGTTTTACAAGCAGGATTTTGTGTGGACTAAAATGCTATTAACACACATGGTTTTTCTGAGGGAGAAATAAGCTAATTCTCTCTCTCTCTCTCTCTCTCTCTCTCTCTCTCTGTGGGTGTGTGTGTGAGAGTGTGAGTGTGTGAGTGTGTGAGTGTGTGTGTGTGTCTTTTTACCGTATGGGGTTTGGGTGGCTATGGATCACCACACACTTCAAGTGGGTATTTTTTATTTACATTTTTTTTTCATTTTACATACCAATCCCAGTTCCCTCTTCCTCCCTTTCTGCCACCTATCTCCCCTTCTCACCTCCCATCCACCTCTCGGGGTAAGGTCTCCCTTGGGGAGTCAACAAAGTCTGGCATACCCAGTTCAGGTATGACCAAGCCCTTGGCCTCCGTATCAAGGCTTAACAAGGCATCCCACCATAGGAGTGGGCTCCAAAAAGTCCATGCACCCAGGATAAGTCCTGGTCTCACTGCCAGCTGGCACCCCCAAACAGATGGAGTCACATAAGTGTCACCCACATTAAGAGGGCCTACTTTGGTCCCGTGCAGGTTCCCCAGCCGTCAGTCCAGAGTCAGTGAGTTCCCAATAGCTTGGGTCAGCTCTCTCTGTGGTTTTCCCAATCATGACCTTGACCTCCCCTTGCTCATATGACCCCTCCTCCCTCTCTTCAACTCAACTCCAGGAGCTCAGCACAGGGCTTGGCTGTGGTCATTGCATCTGCTTCCATCAGTTCCTGGCTGTAATAGGTTCTATGATGACAATTATGGTGGCCACTACTCTGATTAAAGGGAAGGCCTAGCAACTCTCCACTGTTGCTAGGAGTCTTGCTGGAGTCATCCTTGTGGATTCCTGAGAATTTCCCTAGCACCAGGGTTCTCCCTAACTCCATAATGGCTCCCTCTATCAAGATCTCTCTGTCCCTCCCACATTTGGCCATTTTGATTCCTCATAGTCTCATCCCCTACCCCTCCCTTCTACTCCCCTCCCGGTTTACCCAGATCTTAACCATCTCCCCTCCCCAGGGCTCTCCATGCACGTCCCTCTTAGGGTCTTCCTTGTTTACTAGCTTCTCTGGGGTTGTGGATTGTAATCTGGTCATCCTTTGCTCTACATCTAATATCCACTTATGAGTGAGTACATACCATGTTTGTCTTTCTGGGTCTGGGTTTCCTCAGGAATTTTTTTTTTTTTCTTTCTAGTTCCATCTATTTGCCTGCAAATTTCATGATGTCTTTGTTTTTTTTTTTTTTACTGCTGATTAATATTCCATTGGGTAAATGTATCACATTTTCTTTATCCATTCTTCAGTTGAGGGGCATCTACATTGTTTCCAGGTTTTTGCTATTACGAATGAAGCTGCTGTGAACATAGTTGAGCAAATGTCCTTGTGGTGTGAGTGTGCATCCTTTAGGTATACACCCAGTAGTGGTATCACTGGATCTCTCTCTCTGTCTCTCAAGGATTTCTTAGTGATGGCCTATGGCAGTGTAATGCAGGTGGCCTTCGCAAGGGTTAAAGATCTTATCCTGGACTTTTTAGAATTCATGATCTGAAGAAGTCTGGAATTAGCCTTTTAAAATCACTCTTCTGTTACTAAAATTTGGGTGCTACATGGTCCCAAACAGTAAGTTCCCCTGGTTCTGTAACACTTCTTTCTTAAAGGCCTTGAAGATTTTTTTTTTCCCCCCCTGTCTTAGAGAGGGAGTCCTGGCCACTGTGATACACCACCAATGGCCACCAGGGGGAATCCCACACACTTCCTCCATTTGTGTTCCCTGCTGATGTTCCTCCTTTATCCCTCCAGGGGGAGCCCGAGAGCTCCCTGGTTCCTGAGTGGGAAATACAGCATCTTCACTAAACCAAACAGCCCTCCCTTGCTGCCACCAGTCACGCATGCCTTCTAGTCTTCCTTTTCAGTGACTGGGGAATGAGAACAAATCTTGTATTACTATTTAAAAAATTTTAAACATTTATATTTTTGGTCATCATTGTGTATATGTATAAAGTGTGTGTGTGTGTGTGTGTGTGTGTGTGTGTGTGTGTGTGTGGTGTGTGGTGTGAAAGCAGAGGCACACGTGGTGGTCAGAGGAAAACCTCTGGCGTTGACTCTCAGCATCTTGTCTGAGGCAAGGGTCTCTGTTAGTTTTTCTCTGCTTAGTCAGGGTCTCCCTACAAGGTTCCCTGGAGTGCAGGGATTACAGAGGTCTTATTACTCTATCTGGCTATACCTGGTCTTGTTTGTATGTTTATTTTTACCTGGGTTTTTAGGATTTGAACTCATATCACATTTACCCACTGATCCATCTCTCCAACCTCAGAAGATTTTAAAGTAGATTCTTTTAAACACCAAATTCCCCTTTTCGGGATCTCCCCACCACAGTATCTGGGATTCTAAGAGCAGAGCAACATTGTGTGTCTGAGAGGTACCAGATTAGCATCGAAGGGAGTACCTTATTGAAGATCTTAAAGACAGCTGCAGATCTTTGGGGGGTGGGGGAGAGGGCCGGCCAGGGTGCCCTGTGTCACCTGGAGGCATCTGTAAAGAAATCCACGGTGAGGGGAGTGTTAGACTTGCCCTGTCCACTAGTGATATTAGTGACAAGGAGCGTCTTAGGAGGGCAGGGCTTATGATTTAAGGGTCCTGTCAATCATGGCAGGCAAGCTATGGTGGCAGAAGCAGTTCGCAGCTGTAGAGGCTGCCTGCTCACATCTGTGGTCACGAAGCAGTGACTAGACAGGAAGCAAGCCCAGGCTACTAAGAGTTTGGGGCAGGCTTCAGCTGTGCCGAACATCAAGGCAGTTTAGAGCCTTCTTTTTGTTTCCCCCTCCCCCCATCCCCGTCTTAGTTACTTTTCTGTGGATGTGATAAAACACGATGAGCAAGGCGATGTGGAAGGGTTTATTTGGTGATTCAGGCATGGCGCTGGAGCGGCAGCCGGGAGCTCACATCTCAGTCCACTAACAGGAAGCAGAGAGCTTACTGGAAATGGTGTGAGGGTTTTGGTCTCAAAGCCCACCCCTGTGACACATCTCCATCAAGACAATACCTCCTGGTCACTCCTAAACAGTTCTGCCGTCTGGGGACCAGGTATTCAGACATGCGCCTATGGGGGGGGCCCTTCTCACTCAGAGGCCACACCCTCTAAGCCAGGTCTCGCTAGTCCATGGCTGAAACAGGCATCGGAGCCCCTTCCCATTGTTCAGACACTTGACACAGTACCGTCCTGTTTGCTTCTTGATGCCACCTAATACTTTTTCCAGACTTTCAGGACAATGATCAGATCTTTAGTACAAAGCCACAACCACACCACAGCTAAGAGAGCCAGCACAATTGGAGTGTGCCTAGCTTTGGGCGCCATTTCTGCTCAGTGACATCTACCTTGAGTGTTTTGAAATAGGGTCCTCACTGGCTTGGTGCTCGCTGATTCAGTTAGCCCTCTGTCAGGGACTCGGGAAGATCCACCTGTCTCCACCTCCTCAACACTGCCGAGAACATGTGTGCGCCTCCACGCCAGCCTTTTCTACATACATGGCTACTGAGGGCCAGATTTAACTCCTTAGGCTTGTGTGGCAAGCCCTTTATCTTCTGAGCCATCCGCCAGCCCTGAATTTACAGTTTGCTTCTTTGTGAAGTTCTGTCCTTCAGCAGGGTCTCCAAATCTAAGAAATATGAACGTAACTTCTTTCCTCAACTGTCCAGGCCCAGCAGTCTCCACTGGCAGCAGGAGTGGGTTGTATGCTGTGTAGGTCGGTGTGAGCAGAGCTTGGCTGTTCTCTTTGGGAAAATGTGGTTCAGCGGTAACTACCTTTGCATTGGGAAAATTTCAGGTGCTTTCTTGTCGCCGTCTGGCAATGGTCTGTTTTGCAAGTGTTTTTCCTTACAGGTCACATATGTGCGTTGATTTATCCCATTTGAGGAAGAATTTTTTTTTTAATTTTATTGTAGAATGTTGATGATGATGAGTAGAATAGGTTTGAAGTGTTTGAATAAAAGGAGAAAGTGGGATTAAAGGGACCCCACTGAACAGCCTTAGCTGGGGACCCTTCCAGAAGGCAGAAAAAGAGCAATGGAGACTGCAGCATCCCCTTTCAGCATAAAGAGTATGTGGGAGACAGGTCACAATTACAGCAAATGGGGTTCGGTTCTAATGCTGGTGTTTAGCAAAAAGCTCAGACTCTTCATGTCCCTGGGGAATGGGCAATGCTGGCCTAAGGCACAGTGTCCCAGCTTCAAGTTGAGATGATCTGGAGACAGCCTAGAACTAGGAAGAGCCTGTCCCCGGGCCGAGGAAAGGGCTGGGCCACTTCTGCCTGCGTTGCTCTTTCCAAATTCTCAGTCAGATGAGCCATGCTGTTTGTCCAGTGTTGGAGGGAGACAGAGAACAGAATGTGGCCAAGACTATGGTTCTAGAGCAGTTAGGACAACACGGTGGAGGGGGGAAGCCATCTCTTGAAAATAGAACACTGGCAAGCTAGCTCTGCTTCCTTGCAATTAAGCTGGCAATTTTTATTTAGCATCAGTAATCATGTCAACAAATGTGCAAATTAACCGGCTATTGTTCTGTGTATATTTCCAGGTTCTTGAATATCAGAACATCACATTCTTTGGTGGAGACCGTATATCCATGATTGATTACCTCTTCTGGCCCTGGTTTGAGCGTCTGGATGTATATGGACTAGCTGAGTAAGACATTTGACTGTGTGATTGCCAATCTACTGAGTGCCAACTGTTGAGATGCTCTGGGTATCACTAACTACCCTGGGGGACTGTCTCAGGATGTTTGTGAAACAAAAAATCAGGGCTGGCAGCCACTCCTGCATGCTTCCTTGTCCAAAATGCACCTGTGCTCTTCCCACAAAGGATGGGCCCATATCTTACCTTCTTCTCTGTGGATAAGGCTCCGTGTGCAAAAATGCTTCAGAGCCCATTGTCCCCTGTGTATTCACAGACGGCAAAATAACCTGTAGCTCCCTCCACGGCCGCACACCTGGTCCTGCTGAGTCACAGCACATGCCACACACCTGAGCCCCATCTCACATTCCCCCAACAGGAACGCCCTTTAAAAACCAGAAGGTTTCTAAAGCAATGCATGCATAACCTTCATATAAACAAATGGCAACCATATATCATGGAGCCGTCACACTTTTTTTTAAAAAATATATTTAAAGTGTGGCAGGGCTATTTAAAGCTTTGTCACCTCAAAGCTCAGAGGTGACACTGGACTTGTGAACTGCAGCCGACTCAGATCTCTGCTAGCCACATGAGGCATGCCATACACTTCTAGTATTTGAAAAGTAATTCTTCAGATCAGACCTAAGGTGACTGGATATTTAAACGCATAGGTAAGTTATAAAAGACCTGTTTTCCTCCAAAGCAGAGTGGTAAACCCCAGATTATGGTCCCATCTCTCTTATCTCAGTTTATCACCCTGCAGACCCTAGACCCGACTTCTCCTGTCTGTCTTTGAAAAGGCCTGTACTTAAAGATGTCATGATTGTTTTATTTATTGTAAAAAGTGTTTGGGAAACAGCTCTCCTTTTCCAAGCCCCCAAAGTAAAAACTGCAAATGGCCTAAGACTGTTAGTTTGGGCGTGTGTTGGCCAGTCAGTCAGCAATGAATCGAAGATCCTTATCTCCTCCACCTCCCACCTCAGCTCACAAGCATCTCATGACCTTCACAGAAGCCATTGTAACAGTGTCAACAGTTGGACACGCAGCTCCGAGTAAGCCTTTTCCTCAGGGAAGACCATGTATCCTGGGTAGTAACTAAGCTTACCGTATTTCCCAAATCTATAAAGTAATGAACACCACCTCGGCCAACCCTCTCCTTTTTCTGTCTTGCAGCTGCGTGAACCACACCCCAATGCTGCGGCTCTGGATAGCCACCATGAAGCAGGACCCCACAGTCTGTGCCCTGCTCATTGATAAGAACATTTTCCTAGGCTTCCTGCAGCTCTATTTTCAGAACAACCCTTTTGCCTTTGATTTCGGGCTGTATGTCCCAGCCATTCGGTAATTGCAGCATTGCCCAGGATGCTCAGCATATCTGATTCTGCATCCCGGTTGTCTTGGGGGTTGTCAGCCCTTTTTTTGAGGTCCTCCATAAATGTGGAAATGTAAACTGTATTCTAATCGTCGTGTCTGACTCCGTAGCCTGTAGCTTCTAATGGTGTTTTGACTTGGAATTAGATGTGGGAGCTAGGGTGACTTCTGGCTTCTTGATTCTTGCAACTCTCCAAAAGCCTCACTGGTGAGAAGAAACCCTGGGGGTGGGGGTGGGGAGTGGGGGAGAGGAAGTGGGGAGGAGGAAGTAGAGGAGAAGGGGAAGAAGGTGGGGAAGGAGGAGGAGGAAAAGGAAAGAAGACACCAACCATACATACTCTTTGTTGAAATACCATTCTCTTAGTGGAGAAACACTGTTGCCCACATGGAAAGGCATGCATATCATTCCTGTTCAAA
This sequence comes from Phodopus roborovskii, assembly GCF_943737965.1. NCBI lineage: Eukaryota > Metazoa > Chordata > Mammalia > Rodentia > Cricetidae > Phodopus > Phodopus roborovskii. The sequence continues at coordinate 12,542,752 of NW_026126541.1, read as the reverse complement.
CTTTGTCCATGGGCCTGGGAGACACCCAAGGGTCTTGTGACTGGAAAGAATTCTAAAGCAGGAAATGAAACACCCGTTTATCACCCTGGACTAACTACGTCAGAGTCTCACTGGTGTTACTGGAGCTCAGGATGTTTCACAAAATGTTTTATTATCCAGCATCCGGTCTCCAAAACACCCTCCCCTCTAATCCCAGTCACTGGCAAAGGTCACTGCTGAATATGCGTCACAAACTCAGTTGGTTCCAACAGATGCCTCTGGTTGCTTGTTGGGTACCAAATCCTGAACCACAGGGAGGGGAGGGTGTTTTGACGAAGACACAGCCCCTGCTCCATGGACCTCCCATCTCTACATCAGCTTGGCTCAGGCTTTCGCTATGGTGTTCTGGCCTTGCCTTGCGGTGACAGTTTGGCTTGGCTTCCATGTACCTCTCCATCAACTTGACCAGGCAGCACCGTATCACCAAAGACTAAGATGGCTGAATTGCTGAAGGTGGCTGGCCTGTCAGCAGGGCCTCCAGCAGGGGCTGCTGTCACTTTCTCTGGAGGAGGATGGGCACTGCCCCAAGCTGTCTTATGTCAGTGTGCTCTCATCAGTGTGTCCCCAGCCTTGCCCAGAAGCCAGGCAACACAAGTGTCATGTTTTGACTTCTGCATGCCCCTGCTTTGGACTCTGTCCAGACCCACCTCCCTCTCTCCTGGCACCTCAGCTGGCTCTGCCGTCTGCTGGCTGTGGGCTTATTTAGCACCATATAAATAGTTAACAGGTGCTATGTCATGCTGGTTGCACATAGGCAGGCCTCTCTGGTTAGATGACCAGATCTGCCAGAAGAGGCACCATGTGACAGGCAATGTATGGTACCGTCTGCTCCAGATGTGGTGCCCCGTTGCCATGGTACCCAAGCTACTGTAGAGTAGAGTCTGTGAATCATTATTTCCTGGGATCTATGCTTGGAAAAAGGGAATGATTCCCATGGTTCGCTAGGACTGCAGGGACTGACGAAGTCTTCAGGTGTTTAAGAGGTTTCAGTCTGGGGCTGAACTGCTGTTGGTGCACAGAAAATGCAGACCCCTGAGTTAGAAAGCTGGGGGTATACTTTTGAGGCTTCACATAGTAACTTACAAAGCTTGAAGAACCTGGAAACATGGGCTGGAGAAAAGTGCTCACAGGAGAGAGATTGCAGCCTCGTCTGGGGTTTGTGTGACTTCTGTAGGCTGCCGAGTCCTGGTTTCATTCACTGCCTTGAACTTACTCCTTGTCTCCTTTTGTTGTTATGTTTCCTTTTTACTTCCTTACAAAAATTATTCTTTATGTGTTTGAATGCTTTGCCTGCATGCATGTGCACCATGTGTATGCCAAGTGCCTGAGATGACCTGAAGACTTCAGAGCCCCTGGAACTGGAGTTACCTGGTTGTGAGCCACCATGTGCGTGCTGGGAACCAAACCCAGGTCCTTTGGAGAGAACAATTATCTTAATGGCTGAACCATCTCCCCTCCTCTGGCTTCTTGATGTCACCTCCCAGACTCTTGTAGGAGATGAGTCATCAGTCTCTGACTGGAACTGAGGAGTACAAGACAAATCAATCATATTTCACAAACATGAAGAGTCCTTATGGGGGTTCCAGGAAGGAAAAAATATATGCTGAAAATGAATGATGGCTGGAGTGTCAGCTCAGTAAAGTGTTTGCCACACAGCTATGAGTCTGGATGCCTAGCACTCCCGAAAAAGCTGGACATGGTGGCGCATATGTGTAATCCCAGCACTGGGGAGGCAGAGACAAGATCTGGGAGCTTGGTAGACAAGCTCATCTAGCTAGATCTGTGTGCTCAATGAGCAATGGAAGGAAGACTTTATCTCAAAAAGTAAGTTAGAAGCTGGACAAAACAGCCCTACAGACTCCAGCCAGGATATCTGAATCTTCTTCGAATCCCCCAAGACAGCGCCCCTTACCAGCAGGAAGTAGCTTGGAAAGAATGACGCCCAAATTCCCAAATATTGTGTATAAATGTTTGTTTTCATTTAATTGGACTGTTATATAAAATTAAATAAAATTTAAAAAAAAAAAAACCAAAAAAAAAAAAAAAATAAGTTAGAGAGCCTGGAGATAAGGCTCAGTGCTTAAGAACATCACAGGATCCTGATTCCATTCCCAGCACCTACATGGCAGTTCACAGCCATCTGTAACTCCAGTCCCAGGGATCTGATGCTCTGTAGCTTCCAAGGGCACTGCATGCATGTGGGACACACACACACACACACACACACACACACACAATGATTTTTTAAGTGTAGAGAACAATAGAAGATACCTAATGCTGACCTTTGGCCTCCATGAGTACATGTGTACATGCATACTGCATGCACAAATAAATGCAATGATGTGAAAAATAGGAAGTCTTGTATGTTTGCCCAGGGAGAACCATTTTTAACACTGGTTGTCTTGTAGCAGGCATTTTAAACCTTGAGACTTAGGTAAGGCAAGAGCCCTATCTCCAGAGCCATTGTTGTACCCCATGGTCATGGATGATGCTCACATCAGAATTCACAAGCAGAGGACGCCGTGCAACATTCTCTCCGGGGAGGTCCTGAACTGGACTCCGCAGCAGAGGGTGCATGTAGCCGAGCCTGCACGGATGGTAGTGGAAGGTATGATGATAAAATGTTATTTGAAATTTTCTGGGTCTTAAAGTCTCTGATCTTAGCCAGTAGATGTGGGTATGGATGCGGAAGGGGATTTAATCTAGATTACACTTTCCTTTTCCATGGCAGGCCTGCTGTGTGTGGCCGCCATACGCCATAGTGCCTGCTGTGTGTGGCCGCCATACGCCATAGTGCCTTGGTGGGGGTGGGCTCTCCCTGGATTTTAACCTTCAGATCTCCCATGGCTTGCGCACACCCTTGTCCTTGTACTGCTTCCCTCCCTCCCTCTCTCCCTCTCTCTGTCTCTCTGCCTGCCTGCCTGTCTCTCTGTTTCTGTCTCTCTCTGCCTGCCTGTCTCTCTGTTTCTGTCTCTGCCTGCCTGCCTGCCTCTCTGTCTCTGTCTCTGTCTTCCTGCCTGCCTGCCTGCCTCTCTGTCTCTGTCTCTGTCTTCCTGCCTGCCTGCCTGCCTCTCTGTCTCTGTCTCTGTCTTCCTGCCTGCCTGCCTGCCTCTCTGTCTCTGTCTCTGTCTTCCTGCCTGCCTGTCTCTCTGTTTCTGTCTCTGCCTGACTGTCTCTCTGTCTCTGTCTCTCTCTCCCTCTCTCTGCCACTGTCTCTGTCTCTGCCTGCCTGCCTGCCTCTCTGTTTCTGTCTCTGTCTCTCTCTCTCTGCCTGCCTGCCTGTCTCTCTGTTTCTGTCTCTCTCTCTCTGCCTGCCTGCCTGTCTCTCTGTTTCTGTCTCTGTCTTCCTGCCTGCCTGCCTGTCTCTTTATCTCTGTCTCTCTGTCTCTGTCTCTCTCTCTCTCATACACACAAACACAAACACACGTTCTCCCCTGTATCCCAGGCTGGCTTTTAATTCTTCTTATTTTCTTAACAATTGAAAGGTAATTTATTTGCTTTGGGAAAGTCTTCTAATAAGCAGTTTTTGTTTTGTTTTTAGAGAAAGGCATGGCTAGAGAAGAACATAGATTCATCATAAGTCCAGCCCGGGTGGCCACTGGGGTAGAAAGTGGCTTTTAACTTTTATTCATTCTGCTTTTGCTTCTGAGTGCTGGGTTGTGTGCCAGCACGCCACCATGCCCAGGGGCATGGCTTTCTTCATGGAGAGGGACTGGGTTGCTCCATGTTGACCAAATGCTACGTGTCTGCTTTTTGTCAGTGTGTTTGTTAGACTCTACATCACTACAGATAAGGCACCCGAGGGGGTTTTCCTTACCCGGCCTCCAGCTCCTTCCTCCTTGCATTGCCACCAAGTAGAACGCGAAAGGGCCGTAGAATTGTACTTGGTGACTATGGTCAGGAGCTACAGTGTGTGTCGTGGAAGAACTTAGGAATGCTCGACTGTGTCATGCCCTCCCCACCATGGCCACACCTGCTTTGGACAGCCATGGTCCTTAGCCAACTTTGACATTAGCGGCCAGCTTTCCCCTTAAGGGCATGATTGATAGCAACTATCACCTTCTAACCTGGATGAGACAGTACAGGCCTGTCCTGGGACCGATGACAAGGCAACAGAGGTCAGAGGTCAGAGGTGTGTTGAGCCTGAAGAAACACCGAACAAAATCAGTCTCTTAACCTCCTAGACGCGGTGGAGAGAGAGAAGATGAATGTCTGATTTTGGGACCAGTCTTGGGTAAATCTGGCTTAATATAGCTTTATACGTATGGGCATGGATGATTCTCCAAGTGTCCTTCCCTCCCTCTCTTTCCCTTTGCCTCTCTCTCCCCTCTGCCTCGTCTTCGAGACATTTTGGCTGCAGGAAGCAAGTAGCTTCAGGGGTTCTGGTGTGATTGTTTTCAGATTCACAGAGCCAGTGAGAGCACACGTGTCGGAGGACAGAGGCGAAAATTCTCTCCAGTTCTCAAAAACCAGTGCAGCATCCCAGACTCCCCTAGAAAGTCCCTCAATGTTTCCTCTGTGCCTGGCACGTGTCTGGCTCCCGGGGAGCCATGAGCAAAACAGTTCCTGTAGGGAACTGTGCTGAAGGGTTTCCCAGGATGGACAGTCTCCATGTGAGGGGCATTGGACTCACTAGGGCAAATGGAAGTGGGAATTCAGCTCTGAGGAACTCGCGTGGGTGAGAAGTATGACGGGTGCTGGCGTTGAGTCCAATTTTTGGTGTCCTAAGCTAAGCCCTTCGCAATACCCCTTCCCCTTCGTATTCTCACTGGCATCACCATCCATATTTCACAGCTGAGGTAATAGAGGCAAATCCAGGCTCACGGTTAGCCTGAGACTTGCTGTGCTAGGATGCACCACAGCTAGGCAGTCCCAGCTACTGGTCCCTGGGGTCACTGGTCCCTGGGGGTATGGCTGGGTGGCCAGTGAATGTGGGCCTCTCCACCTGGAAGGCCTGGAGCCCGGTGCAAGCGCCTGCTCTTTCTTGAGTCTTTCTGGATCATTAAATACACAGCTGAGCAAGCTTAACACAACATTGTCTTGGTCTGGATGCCTGTGGCTCTGGCCGGAGCTTCCTGTCTGGCCAGAGCATAAGGCACCACTGAGGGCTTCTTAGCACCTGCACTGGGTGAAGCTGTGGCTTCAGGACGGCCCAGTCGCTTAGGGCATCTGCTGTGGTCTGGTTTGGTCCTGATTCCTGGAATGTGGGTCTATGCAGAGTATGTAAGAGCTGCTTTATCATCCTCCAGTTACCATCCGGCTACACCCCTGCTTTCCGGAAGCTGCAGTCAGCATTATTTATGCTTTTTGGAAGAGACTCAAGGCCACAGTCAGTTTTTTGGGGTGGGGTGGGGTGGGTGTTCAATCGCTGTCCCCAGAGAACTTGATCCCAGCCTGCTCTCCAGAAGTCATGAGGCTGGGAGAACATTTTTATTTTCTTTTTGTTTTTAGTGTTTTTTTCTTATTTTACATATTGATCCCAGGTCCCTCTCCCTCTCCCGTTCCCCCAAACCCTCTCCCCTGTCCCATATCCCATCCACTCCCCAGGGAGGGTGAGGCCTTCCAGGAGGGATCATCAGAATTTGTCAAGTCACTTGGAATAGGGACTAGGCCCTCCCTCCTGCCTCTAGGTTAAGGGAGTATCGCTCCATGGGGAATGTGCTCCCAAAGTCCTTTCGTGCACCAGGGATAGATACATTTTGGTTCCACTGCCAGAGGTCCCATAGACTGCCCAGGCCTTTTAACTGAGACCCACGTTGAGGGGGTCTGGGCCAGTCCTATGCTGATTTCCAAGCTGTCAGTCTGGGGTCCATGAGCTCCCCCTTTTTCAGGTCAGCTGACTCAGTGGGTTTCTCCAGCCTGGTCTTGACTCCTTTGCTCATCACTCCTCCCTCTCTGCAACTGGATTCGAGGAGTTCTGTTCAGTGTTTAGCTGTGGGTGTCTGCTTCTGCTTCCATCAGCTACTGGATGAAGGCTCTAGGATGGCATATAAGGTAGTCTTCAATCTCAGTATAGGGGAAGGGCATTTAAGGCAGCCTCTCCACTATTGCTTAGTTAGTTAGTTGGGGTCATCCTTGTAGATGTCTGGACATTTCCCTAGTGTCGGATTTCTCTCTAACCCTGTAATGGTTCCCTCTATTACAGTATCTTCTTTTCTTGCGAGGAAAACATTTTTATACAGACATGAATTCAGCCAAGGGTGGCTAGAGAGAGGAAACAAGAGGCGGACCTTTGCTTTCTGTTTCAGTTTTAAATAAAATCAGTCCAAGAGAAACCAAAAGTACAACCCTGGGTCTTAAAGGAACAGATGGGACCGAAGTCTTCCCGACTCCCTCCCTCTCCATCTTGTTGGGATCCAATCTCTGACACCACCCAAGAGACCCCCGAGACTGCTCTCCTCTTACTTTTAAAAGAGTTACCTCAGCAAACAAGAAGCTCCACCCCTACCAGGCCAGATAACCCAAGGTCAGGGGTGGGGCGAACGCACACCACCCAACTTTGCGCCTTCCAGACCTTTGTCCCATGGAGGAAAGGGACATATGAGAAGGGACGTATTCTAACACCTCTGAGGTTGATGTGGTTCCATTTTGCTGGAACATGATTTGTTGTTGACAGTTTTACTTTCTGGTCTCTTTGTGGGGCTGCAGAGGAACATCAGAGGGGTGGAAATGCTATTTTCACCCCGGAAGCAAAACCTCTTACCGGGCAGAGGCAAATAAGCCAGCCGCGCTCAGATGAACTCAGTACATGTATTTGGAAGACACCAGTTTGGGTGCCATAGGTTTGTTAGGGGATGTGCCTGGGTGTGAGAACTCTAGGTGCTAAGAGCTCAAATGCAAGACTGATCTGGCTGCTCTCACTTTCCTCTTTAGTGGCCTCAGAGCCACCTGATTTTAGTTCCGATGACTTACACTCGTTAGGGGCCTCTGACAGTCCAAAGTCACTGGCTCTCCGGACAGGCCCAGCTCTTTGCGCCAGAGCCATTGTCTTGCAGTATTGATTTCCTCTGGCTCAGTAGTGTGCCTGTTGCTCAGCACTTGGTTCAATGTCTTGTCCTCCATCCTGAGTCACAATGGTTGGCCGGATCCCTGGCAATCAATCGCCTGTTTCTGTAGGAAGATGCTTGATGTTGAACACACACCGAGCAAACTGTTCAGTATGGAATATAGTGACAACTAGGAGAGGAAAGATCACTTCAGAACAGGCTGAGTGCTCGGTGTTCACTCCAGTGCTGTTGCTAAGCAGAAAAACAGAAGCAAGGAGATGATAGGGCTCCTCGGTAAGGGAGATGGGTGAGACAGTGAGCAGCTATTTTAAGTAAGGTACAGCCAAGTGCCCAACAGGGTGACCAGGAGAGTTAGCTGGTGTGCTGCCATGCGTAAGAGCAGAGGAAGGCATTCCCACATGCGATATGCAGAATTTGGGGAAAGTTGGGAGGAGGCACCGGAAGCAATACTAATGGTCTCTGAGGACTGAACTCAGCAGTGAGAACTTGATTTCTTCTGTCAGTTAAAAACATCATGGTGGTATTGCTGCGTGCGTGTGTGTGTGTGTGTGTGTGTGTGTGTGAACACTAGCTAAAAGAAATAAATACATTTAAAAAAAGAACAGCTATCTTTAGAAGGCGCTGAGAAAAGTTAAGTCTAAAAACTCCCCTCCCTGGGCAGGGCAAAGCAGGTACAGAGAAAGGGATGAGGCCAGCTGCAGACACGGATTTCCCTCTGCAAATGGTTCTTGGCTGTGCCTGAGGCTCACTACCAGCCAAACCGAACAAACCCCCAGCTCTCCAAGGAGATGGTGACTACACTGAACAAGAGATTTCCTAGTGACAGCCTTGGAGGGACTGAACATTCACTGGCCTTTGCTGCCATCCTTGCTCTGAGGCAAATCTCTGCTACGTTTGTTTATGCTGTGGAATATTACTTTAACTATGTGAAGGTATGTTACTTCTGCTGCCTTTGTTAATGCTGCAAAGATGTGTTACATTTGTTTGTGTGGCATTTGGTTAATTATGTAAAGGTGTGTTGCATTTGTGCACCTTGACTGCCTAAGGCACCTGATTGGTCTGATTCAAAGCTGAACGGCCAGTAGACAGGCGGGAGAGGGATAGGTGGGGCCGGCGGGCAGGGGGAACAAGTAGGAGGCAAAATCTAGACTTGAGAAAGAAAGGAGAGGAGAAGAGAAGGAAGGAGGCCGGAAGCCAGCCAGAGCCGCCAGCCAGACACAGAGACAGCAGGAAATAAGATAAACATAAACAAAGAAAGGTAAAAAGACCTGACACAAAACACAAAGAGAAACAGATTGAGAGAGAGAGAGAGGAGAGAGAGAGAGCTAAGTTAAGGCTGAGCATTCAAAACTAATAGTAAGTCACCATGTAAAGATCTGGGAGCTGGTTGGTGGTCTACCCTTCTCTCAACGTGCGTGATTTCTCAGTATGTACAAATACAATACCTTCTTTGGAATCCGAGGAACATCTGGTTGGAATTCTGACGGCTGTGTACCCCCCATGTGACCTTAGTCACCTGAGCCTTCTGCATCTTGTTTCCTGCTCTGGAAAATGGGGATTCCAGCAACAACATCCACTCCAGGGACTGATGTGGAGCAGTTGGAGTTCATGTCTGTGTGTGAGCAGGGGCTGCTGCAGCATGGCTGCCAGCCTTCACGTTTTCCCAGGCCTTCCCGTTTAACCACCCTTCTTGGATTTCTTAGCTGGCGTGTCTGGCAGAATGTAGGTTCCTTGACCCAACCCCAGCAAAGCCACGGAAGCCTGCAGTGGATCCTGGGAACTTGTTCCCAGTGACGTGGGCAGTGGCGGTTACTCAGGGATGTGCTGGACCCCACCAGCCCTGGGTTTCAGCCTTTGTAGGTTTGAATTATCATGCCCAGTTTATGTGGTACGGGGGATTGGATGCAGGGCTTCTTAAATGCCAGCCAGGTATTTTTACCAACAAAGCTACACCTTCAGGCCATTCTAGTCTTTTTTGGGGGGTGCTTCTCTTGGAGAATTTAGAGGGGCATTCTGCTTTCTCCTCTCAGTGTCCTATTAACTTCTGTCCCCAATAGTACCTCCTATGCATCTGGCTCCCTGTGAGTGCTCATGGACCTGTACCAACCTGCCAGGAGTCGGGACCTTCCCAGCCACTCTATGTCCTCGCACCACACTAACCATAAGGCCCCAGAAAGGGACCAGCCCCTCCCACCTCTGTGTCTCTTTGGACAAAGCAGACCATTTGGGTTTTCTTGAAAGGAAGAAAGAAGTTTTCCTCGGCTGAGGTATGCTTTGAGCTCTACACGGTCACTTCAGATTCGACCCTGAGCACCGTACGGGTTCAGGTTTAAGGAAACTGGCCAAACTCTCTGGGTGATTTGGGCAATAGCTTTGATGAGGAATCAACATGCTCTTTCCAGGGAGCTATAGTTCAGATATTGTTGCCACTCTACACTTGCCAAAGGCCCTTGCATTGGAAGACTGGTCATTGCATGGTGGTGTAGCAACTTTAAGTCTAGTGGGAGGAGATTAGGGGTCCTTGAAGGAGATTAAAGGTGTTTCTTATGAGACCCTGGTTAGTTCTCCCAAAGGTGATTCTAAGAGCCCCAGCCTGGCTCTTCACCTCAGCCAAAACAGCAAACACTTCTCCCATCATAGTGTGATGGCTCTGCCATCCTCACCAGAGGTCAAATACAGCTGTCTGATCTTGAATCTAGAGCCTTCTAAATGGTGAGTTGTGTGAACATCTTTCTTTCCTAAGTCATTTGCTTTGGCTAGCTCATGGTAGTGATGAACGCTCCCTAGAGCAGGGGACTGTGGGTGGCTGTGTGCACCATAGCACACCCCTGGGTGTGGCCTTCCCTTGGGAATGGCCTACCTTGGTTTTTGAGATGGGGTATCTTATTGGTCAGTGAGGCTGAGCCAGGAATCCCCGAGGCTTCATCTGTGTGCCTGCGATTATAAGCACTCACTGCCACATCAAATATTCATGAGGCTTCTGGGGATGAGTTCGAGGTTCCTGTATTTGTATAGCAAACACCTGCCCTGGTCCGAGGCTCTGCGGGACATTGTTTCCTCCCGAACACAACCAACCTCACAGTCTTAACTAGCTCACCATTGCCTACAGGTGCAGCAAATGCAGTCCTGGGGCCTACAGCAAGAGCAAGCCGGCAGGCACTGGTGCTGTCCAGGGTCTTTGCAAGGACGGAGAGTAAGTCTTTGGTGCAGGCCGGTGGGGAGAGGGCGTCGTAGTTTGTGGAAAGGCCCCACGTGCCCAGAGGACTAGAGCTCCAGCTTCAAGACACCCTTCCGAAAGCAATGGCTTCTCATTTCTCCCAGGGACTCCCTGTCTTCTCACAAACTGGCTCTTTGAAGTAAGGCCTTGCGTTGGACTCCGCTCTGTGGCCACCTTTCAAAGGCTCTTTTAGGGGACCCTGCAGACAGTGCACAAGCTGCCCCAAGGGCAGAAGTATTCCATTTTGTTATTTAAAAAATTTCCCCAAGGGTGTACGAATAAAGTGGTGTGTGTTTGTGTGAAAGCTTTGCTCGCCAATAGGAAATCTACCCTCGTCCCCAACTCTGCTTTCAAAGCCTTTCTGAAATAACACGAACTCTACTGTTTACGAGAATTTAATTCTTCCTTTAATATAAATAAGGCAGCATGAAACCCCAAGAGCCTAGCACTTCAGAAGCAGGCCTGTTCCAGCCAAGTGCCCCAGCAAACAAGAAGCTACATGTGCTCATCCTGTGACCTTTCTCCCGGGAGTGAAAGGGAGCTGAAGGAAGTTCAGGCTTGGTCTTGGCTTCTGGAGCTGGTTCTCAGTTGCTGGGCTCTTTGAAACACAATGGGATACAAATGAGCAGGGACAAGGCACAGATGATGATAAATAAAGACGTCTGCATCTGCCCTGACTCTGGAAGGTACCTATTGGACAAGGTGACTCAGGGCGCTGACAGAGTCACACTTTGAGTAGGCTCATTTACAGGGTCCTAGATTGCCACTTTGAAGTTGTGAGGGGGCGGACCACACATGCTCAGTCTAACTCCTGATTATACTCAGGCATCCTATCATCTCTGGCTACCCTGCGGGCAATAGATCTCTCCATCACCAATAAAACTTGGTGGCTAAATGGTCCATTTTCTGGAGCTCTCTGAGGCCAGGTGAGGTATGCGTTGGGCTATGGGAAGCCTGGTTTTGATGCCTACAAGGTTTGTTGTCTCAGCTTCTGGAAGGCTAGTGGATGCCACATTGTTCCCCATTTGCGTTTCTTCTTCGGCCCACTGTCAAAGTTACTAAGAAGATGTGGAGACAAAATCTCACACAGTCAGGCAAGTTTAAGTGGAGAAGAGGCTGCTGGGTTCTCTGACACGGCCCTGGATAGGAGCCCTGCTCCAGCCTCAGGCTCCGATGCTTGTCTGGAGCCCACTACACTCCTTTGAGTTCCCAGGCTGTGTCTGAAGCAGCCACATAGATCCCCAGTGAGTCCAGCTTCCACCATGTTCTTTTAGTCTGGGTCATCCATGAGGTCAGCAAGGCCTGAGAAGAAAAGACTGGCTATATATAGCCAGTGAAGCCCTCTTGGAGTTAGGAACTGGGAGATGCCTTGGGTCTGTGGACCAGAGCTGGGTTTCCATAGCATCTCTGGCTTATAAACCTATATTCCCTATGACCAGGATCCTGAGGACAGCGTAGGGCTATCATAACCCTTGCCCCACAGTCCTGTAACTTTCTCCAAAGTGCACCAAAGTGCAAGCCAGACACAACAGTCTGTGCCCCTCTACCGTGTTGCTGGCTGGTAAGATCAGTTATGGCGACAGGAGGGGCATCTGAGCCAGCACCCAATGTGGTAAATGGCGCCCCTGGTGGTCAGGACCTGGTACAAGGGTAAAGGGACAGGGAGAGGGTGTGCACCTGAGTAAGACGTGTGGCTGAAAAACTAGCCAGCTTTAGATTCTCCATCACCAAGTACCCATTTCTGTGTGATGGAGACATTAGCCACTGGGCTCCTGGAACTCTGCCAGGTCCTTTTTGCCAAGTAGTATTAAAAAACGGTGACCCCTGTGGAACCTCTATTGTTGTGCACAATGTGGTGCAAAGGCTGTGAATTCCCACATCTGTCCCCATTCATGATTCAGTTGCAGACAGTGGGGGGGGGGGCACGAGTTGCTGGCATAGAAGAGTGTTGAGTCTTAAGCTGATCCCAGGCAACATCCTAGTAGATCCTCTATCGACACAAGGCACAGGATGGACTGTGGTACAAAAAGGATTAAATTCACAGCAGTGCTTGCTTTCTCTCTAACTCAGTACCCTGGACTGTCCCGTCACTATTTTGATCATTCATAGTGATCTAAAACTAAGCTACAAAGGATCAGTGCCTGACCCCCATCAACGGTTTGACCAACAAAGCCCCTGTCGCAGACAGGCAAACCAGTGTCCAGTTGCAGTTCTGTATCCTTCACTCTGCAGGACCTGGCTACCCAGCAAGCTGAACCTCAGCTCCCCTCCAGGCCTACTGTGTTTCCTGCATTGGGTTACAGACCCCAGTAAGGTAGACACATGGGATGCTGTCCCCTGGCCCTTGAATCTCATGCTCTATAAGGCGACAGCTTTTGGTGGTGGGCTGGCACGGTCTGAAGGGACATGAAGGGAATATTCGCTAATGAGTGTCGGGGCGTTCCTAAGCATTTCGTAGAAGGAGTCCACTGTGCTACGGTAAAGAGTCCGTTGCAGAACGAAGGGCCGGAAGAGGTTTATAGGCTCGGCTCTCCGCACGGCCTCTGGGAGTCCCAGTGTCTCAGGTACCTTGCGGTTGCCCACAAAGAAGTGATGGAGCTTCTTCTCCTGTAGGCTCCTCTCCAGGAAGCAGAAGAGCTCCTGCAGACGCACATCCAGCTGGTTGGCCTTCCAGTCAGCAGCCCGCCTGCACAGCAGGAGGTGCATCAGGGCGGTTTTTAGGTGGTAGTTGCTCAGCCCACTGGGACCTGTCAGGCGGCTCTGCTTGGAGAGCAAGAAGGAGGCAATCTGCAAACAGCTGAGGTGGCAGGCACCCTCTGGCAAAGCCTTCGCAGTCATCCGGAGAAAATGTCTCTCGTAGACAGCAAAGGACAGGAGCCAGTCAGTGCTGGAGGCTGGCGTGACCCTGCAGGACTCCTTGGGAAGTTGTGGGACAAAGTAGAGGTCTGAGTCGTTACACTGGATCACAGGTGTCAAGATGAAGGGCATGAACTTCCCTGAGCGGAACTTGATTCTGAGAGACCCTGGGGTGTCTAGCTGGCCAAAGGCAAGGTCAAACTCGTATTTGTGGGCAATGCGGTGCCAGGCTCTGGTGAGGCCCACCTGGAACCACTTCATGACCTGCATGGCATCTAGATGCGAGGACTCTCTGGAGCATAGCAAGTCCTCCATCTCATCGTTTGCACCAGCGCCGGGCTGGACCCCACTATTCTTGCCGTGGAGGAGACACAGCATGTCTTCCCCAAGCTTAGTCTTGCCACAGATACAGCCTAAGGGGTCTCCGCCAGCCAGGGTCACCTTGATCTGGCCATAGCCCTGACGACTCAGGGGCACTGAAAGATCGGAGCACCAGAGCTCTGGGTGGAAGCTGTAGGGTTCTGGGGGTATGAAGGGCACAAACAGGTGACACAGCAGCGGCCGCTCCACGTGCCAGTTTTCATACATGCTGCCCACGCCGATGAAGTCCTCCGTTTCCAGGGCAGTGTCTCGGTTGCTGATGCTCCTCAGGGCTTCCAGCAAGTCATCCACGAAGCCTTCCACAAACTCCCGGGTGCGGGTGGCATCACCTGTGGCACTTCGGATACAGTGCTCGTAGAAGTGGTCCAGGATGGCTTTATTGGGCAGGGGAAGGCCCCGCAGTGGAGTACTGCCCATTCCGCACAGGTCATCCTCATCCCCACCCAGGCACTCTGGAAAGGGCCCATCTTGGTGGTCCTGCCGCCATATCTCGATGATCAGGAAGGCGATCATGCAGAGAGTGCTCCAAAGGTCCCAGGCAGTGTGAGCCTCCGGCGGCTGCTGGCCCTCTTCTGCCTGATGCAGGGCCTCCTTCTCGGCCACCAGCCGTGACACCTCCTCTTCCAGGCGCAGCTGCTCCAGCTGCAGCTTCTCCTGGTGTTCCTGCATCTTGCGGATGATCTCCTCCTCATTTTCGGGAACTGTGGCATTCTCCCGTGGGAACAGCAGTGGGTGGTTAATGATGGCCGTTACCACCACCAGGCAAACTCGGAAAAGCCCCATGGCCATGGCTGCAGGGTTCCTAGGAACAGAGAAAGGCACCGCTGGTCACACTATGTTTCCTTCAAGCACCCTTCCCCCTGGACCCTTGTGCCAGCCTCTGCCCCTCCAGAGCTATCGACAGTCCTGACACTCAACCCCCAGTGGTCTCCTGTAAACACGTCACATGCTCCAGTCCAGCCTGGGCTTATACATGTCACGGACATTTCCTTCTGTCTGCAGAACATTTCTCTTGACCCTGAGGGTCAACCTTCTCTCCTCATGGCCCTTTGGTTGGGGAAGATATAAACCCACATCTCAAATCCAGGGGTGAGCACAGACGCCAGACCCAAGGACAACAAGACCATTCACTACAGCCTCAGCTACTCCCACAGTGACTGGTTCTGTGGTGAATATGTGAATTAATCTGAGCCAATGGGAAGGAAGGCTTTCCTTGTTGCTAGGGTTGTCTGAGGACAGGATTACTTCTACAGTGTGGGCTGCTCTTTGGCCACCAGTTTGGAGTAAAGCAGACCCCTGGACCCAATTGCGTGTGAAACCATCCCTTTTGGGGTTTGCGGGCAGGCGAGTCAATGATGAAGTCCTTTCTCTTTAAGCCCGGCGAGTTGTTCTTCAACCATCAAACACTGCCTTCTCCCTCCCCTGCATTTCCTTTAGTGACTGTGTCTTCCTGATGGTTAAGAATGACAGGTTCCTGTGATGCGGGGTGTGTTAACTCACCTCTCTGTACCTAGGTTTCTTGGTTGAAGAGAAGGGCCTCATCAAGGAACTGATGCCACTTGCTTCTCTTATTAAAGCATTTGAACTCTGAGTCTGACCTCTTAACCCCAGGACAAATGGGTTTTTAGTTAGACCTCAAGTAATTTTTAGGAGAAAGGCTAACCTCTTGCTATGTTTGCAATGGAAACTGTGATACAGACAGCTGTGGTGAAGTATTACCTGAAATCTTGTCAGAAACCCAGGTTCAAGCTAGGCAGTGAGACCCCCCCCCACCAACCAAAAATAAAACAAAACAAAACAAACAAACAAACAAAAAAAAAAAAAAAAAAAAAAAACAGAGGGCTTAACAGGTCAGTACACTAGCAGGCCAGAAGAGGGCAGCAGATCTCATTAGAGATGGATGTGAGCCATCATGTGGTTGCTGGGAGTTGAACTCAGGACCTCTGGAAGAGTAGCCAGTGCTCTTAACCTCTGAGCTGTCTCTCCAATCCCACTTGCTACTCTTTCAGAGAACCAATGTTTATTTCTTCAATCTGTATTACACAGCTTACAAGCACTGGTCCTCCAGTCCTGGCGGGATCTGATGCCCTCTTCTGCCCTCCGAGGGCACACCACACACACACACACACACACACACACACACACAGATAAAAATAAATAAAAAACTAAATGCAGAGCCCCAGCCCCACTTCTGATGTCACTCAATCTGTATTTTAAAAACCATCCAGAGAGGGTTGCGGTTGGGGACACAGCTCCATGGTTAAGAACACTGGTTACCATTATGGGATATTTGTACACTGTGTGAAGATGTATTTGCTGCGATTGGTGTGATAAAAAGCTGAACGGCCAATAGCTAGGCAGGAGAGTATAGGCGGGACTTTTGGGCAGAGAGAACTCGGAGGAAGGGTACACTGGCTAGGCAGACTTGGAGGAAGTACCATGGGCAGTGTGGAGATGAGGCAGTAAGCCTCATGGAAGAAAGTAGATTTTTAAAAAGGGGTTAATTTAAGCTATAAGAACTAGTTAGGAACACGCCTAAGCTAAGGCTGAGCTTTTATAATTAATAATAAGTCTCTGTGTCATTATCTGTGGGCTGGCGGTCCTGATGAGAAAGTACTACAACTTTTTCAAGGGCCAATGTTTGATTCCTAGCATCCACATGGTAGCTCTCAATTGCCTATAACTCCCGTTCTGGGGGATCTGACGCCCTCTTCTGGTCATTGAGCACTATTACTTGCTTGTGGTATGGACATATATGAAGATAAAACACCCATCCCCATTAAAAGAAAATAAAAGAAAAGAAAAAACATCATGTGCTTAGAGTGGACTGTAACTTTTAAGTTACATTCTGAGCAATGTTGAAATCATGCTGCTCCACTCCATCTTGCCTGGAGTATGAGTCATGCATCTGTTCAACAGATCCCCACAGTATACACTACCCACCCATTAGCAACTAGTGAGCCACCTTGGCTATCAGACAGGCTGCCATGATAGCACAGTGCTATCTGTGGTCAAGCAACTCTTATTTAATTTTATACCGGCGATTTGGGAAGCAGAAAAGGTTTTCTTTTATGTGAAAAGACATCAATGGAGGAGGGAGGACGGAGGAGGGGAGAGGGAGGAGGGAGGAGGGGAGAAGGAGGAGGAAGGAGGGGAGAGGGAGGAAGGAGGGAGGAGGGAGAATGGAGGAGAGAGGAGGGAGGACAGAGGAGGGGAGAGGAAGGTGGGAGGAGGGAGGGAGATATGAGGGAGGGAGGAGGAAGGAGGAGGGGAGAGGGAGAGGAGGGGAGAGGGAGGATGGAGGATGGAGGAGGGGAGAGGGAGGAGGGAGGAGGGAGGACAGAGGAGGGGAGAGGGAGGAGGGAGGGTGGAGGAGGGGAGAGGGAGGAGGGAGGAGGGAGGACGGAGGAGGGGAGAGGGAGGAGGGAGGGTGGAGGAGGGGAGAGGGAGGAGGGAGGACGGAGGAGGGAGGACAGAGGAGGGGAGAGGGAGGAGGGAGGAGGGGAGAGGGAGACACCACAGTGGGGGAGAGTGGCCAACACTAAGCCCCAGTCTAGAAACCCTCTTCCGCTTCAGACGACAGTTTCAGCTACATCACCGGAACGAGGCCTCATGCCTGCTGGAGGCCACACTACTCTGGGAGTCCCCTTGTTCAGAACTCAAAACCAAGGAGTTAAGTGCCCTTGGAGGAGACAGACTAAGCTAGGAAAAGTGCAGGCACCTTGGACAAATTACTTGGCTTTCCCGATCCTCTTTCTGCATCTGTCAAATGGGAAGAGAGATGCCTCACTAAGGCAATGCCCCCCAGAGCCTTAGTGAAACCCTTGCCACCGAGTGGGTGCTCTGATCTATCAAAGAGAACCTGTGATTGGGTGGGAACACACAGCTGCTCCTGCCTGAAAGGGGCTCCAGAAGGACACAGGCAGCACCCATGGGGTTACAAACCTTGTCAAAAGCACCAGCAACCAGCACAACAAACATAAGGCATTCTGCTGTAGAGATGCCCAGCAGACCTGGCCTTGAACTTGGGCTCTGCTCCTGACGGAGTGTTCTCAGGTGGACCAGTCATCTCCTCCAGGACTCCCATCCTCATCCTCCAGGAGGTCAGAATGGCCCCTCCTTCACAAGGGTACTGGGGTGGAGTGCACGTGGGTGCTCAGCACAGTGCCTGGCCCAGAGCAGGCAGCCCGCATGCACGTGACAGCTTCTTTCCCCTCCGCCTCCATGGGCCTGTTTTCTCACCGACCAAGCACACCAGCCCTGCCCATGTCTCAGGGTGTGGAGGAATGCACGCTGGAAAGTGCTTTGGAAGCAGAAAAACACTCCATTGCTACTGGTGTCCTTGGCGCAGGGCTCCATCCGCCCTGCCCTCCAGCAAGTGAGGAGGTTCCTTCAGAGTCTACACCTTCTTGCCAGTGGGGAGGTCCTGCTGGCTCACCTCCTTGTCAGGGATCTTAACCCAGCTGTCATTTCATCCCCTGCTAACCTCTGGGGGGTCTGTAAGCAGAGCCCCTGGGATGGGGCAGAAGGGCCAGGCCAAGATACTGAGTGTTTTGTAGCCATTCTGTGCTCACCACCCAGTGCTGGGATTGAAGCCTCTGCCCTTCTGGTTGCCAAGCCGGTTAACAGAGACCAGTGCCCTGAAGGAGGATTGTGAGTTCTGATGTAAAGTTCTTGTAACCAGGAATACGGGCACGCACGTGTGCACACACACTTACGTGTGTCCAAACCCTTCCCCATTCCAAGGACATCAGTTTCTGCTGGTCCCAAAGCTCTCAGCTGTAGGACTGTCTCTCACACCTGTGGCTTGTGACAGCTGTTGGCAGCCTTGGCTTTGGGAATAAACCTGGGTCATTTGGCCAGCTTCTGCCTGCTTGCCAGGAAGCAGACAGGAAGCCTGCTGAATTCCTCTCCACCCCAGCCTCACCCACAGGGAGGGCGGCTCATACAGCTAAATTTAGCCTGGCACAGAGCCAGGCCTTGGGGTACAGAGGCTGGGTAAAAGATGGTGACCCCTAGGTGTCTGGGGTGAATGTGGTAGCCAGGACATGTATTCAACCAGGCTCTTCCTGTAGGTTGGTCAGAAGCCCAAAACCCTAGAGGAGAAATGTGAGGTGGTGGCTACTTTAGGGGGTCCCTTATTCCTGCACCCCAGAGCATTTCTCATAATGGCTTTGGTGAACAAAAACCACTATGGGTTATTGGCCGTAGCTCCTGCCTGACAGTCTCTCATTAGGATGTGCATGACACTGTCCACAGTGGCCATTGTGCCCTTCCGAGAGGTGGCTGTGATCCCTGTTTCACAGCCGGTTAATGAAAGCTCACAGACACATGGCTACAGAGGCCCGAGGCCCCTGGAATTCCAGTGCCCTGCCTGCCTCTGCCTGCGAAGCCCAGGCTTTCCCACCCCCTGCCTGCGAAGCCTGGAGCACCTGAGTGCAAGGAAAAAGCTGGAGGCTTCAGGCTCCTCAGTGGTGAGCACAGCACCATCCCTGACAGAAAAGCCTCACAGTCCATATGGAGAGTCGGACAGGGTTAGCACCTCACTGGGCACATGGAAACACACAGAGCGCTTTATTCCTGTCCTTTGAAGGCCCTTCCGGCTCCACCCATTGGTGGGGGTGTCAGGTCCCTGACTCCTTATTCACTCCCTTTCCTCCTTCCAGAGAATTCTGCAGGCCAACCTACTGCCAACCAGAGTCTAACTTAGCCACTGAAGCGCCTCAGCCCATTTCCCAGTGACTTAGTACTTCCCGATGGGACTGTGGGTCTCCAGGGCTCCAACAGCTGCAGCAGCACCTGGGAACGAGACACATTTGCAGTACCACCGTCTGCCTGCTCATCAGAAATGCCAGGCTATGGCCTACCATCAGTGTTTTGGCAAACTCTCCCAGTGCTTCTTGGGCCTGTCAGTGCTCAAGTCTGAGGACCACCCATCCTAAAGCCTGGTTCCTAAGTCAAGCACCCTCTGGGAAGGAAAGTGGGGCTCCTGAAGTGTCACAGCGGGACTCTGGAGCTTGCCAAGGGCTCCTGGCTGGCCCAGCCTGTCAGATGTAATTAGCTTGCTAATTAATTACAACAGAGTCCTGGAGAGGCAGAGTCAACGGGACCATCTGATGGCTTCCTCACTGAAATGGAAAAGAGGAGGTGATGATGGCAGGCTCTCTCTCTCTCTCCCTCTCTCTGTCTGTCTGTCTCTGTCTCTCTGTGTGTGTGTGTGTGTTGTGTGTCTCTCAGGGTGGTGGTGTGTTTTCTCCCACTTTCTAAGTCCTAACCCCTTCAAGAAAGGAGATCACCCAGCCTCTCCTGTTTGTGCTGACCCTACTGTGCGCTGGCCTTCTGTTTGGGTTTCCAGTTCCAGCTAATAAGATCTAGTCAAGACAGTACTGAGAAAGTCAGAACTTAGAATTGTAATAATCTAAGCCCAATTTATGGACTTGCAAACTGAGGCCTAAAGAGGAGCTAGGTTGGACCTGAAGGGTGATGTAGAGGGGGCTGAGGCAGAATGGCCATCCTCCTTGGGCCCTGCCAGGTGACATCTGGTAGGAATTTCTGTGCAGAAACAACAAAAGATGCTTTCATTATTGAGGGCTACTTCATGGCTAGCATGATGTTAAGAGCCCTGCAATGTGCTACTCCATGCCAGGTCCTTTGAACATGCTATCTACCGGTGCCAGACACAGTGCTGAGCACTGTGTGTGTGTGTGTGTGTGTGTGTGTGTGTGTGTGTGTGTCCTGTAACTTTCAGAACATCAGCCTGGGAATGGTGTGACCCAGATGATCTGCAGTATGACTGTCAGGGAGCGTCACCCCGGCTGAGCCTGCTCCTTTCCCTCTGCTTTGCCTCCATTCCTCAGGGGCTTGAGGGGAGCTAAGTGAGTGAGTCCCTTACTTCTTGCTGCTTATGGCTGCTGCCTGGCCACCAGTGGCGACCATTTCTCAGGCTTCCCAGGCCCTGGAGAATCAGGGCCACATCAGGAAGGCTCAGTTGATGGTACAGCTCTTTTTGGCCTTCGTCTTGGTTTGGGAGTTGGGAAGCCGAGCCTGGGCAGCCTGAGCCCTGTGGAGACTCCCCGTCCTATATTCCAGGGCTACAACACACCTCCAATCTCACACTTCCTGTGGGAGTGGAGCCCTGTGTGAGACTAGCTCTCCCGGCCGGCCGACTGGGAGCAAGCGGGCCTCCCCCACTTTGAGTACTGTCCTTTGCTATGACCGTTTCTTCCCTTGCCGCGCTGTTGCCCACCGGTCCAGCAGAGCAAACCAAGTGTCCCTTTGCAGCTTCCAATGCACCCTGCACGGGCTAGACCCAACACAGCCCCAAGCTTGTCAGTGGCTGACTTAGCATGTGCTGAGAGATGCCCGGGAAGACACAGAGACGACAGTCACCTATCTCCTCCACCAACCCCATTGTTGGCTAACTCAGGACCCCGCAACCAGCGCTTGGGCACCTCAGCTCAGGGTGCAATCCGCGCTCTAACACGGTTTTAGGACACCAGGAAGGAGAAAGGCCTGGCAGAGCTGGCCCTTATCCAAGCAAGGACCAGGGGAAACAAGGTACTACTGTAGCATCTCTGGCTGGACCTGTCTTCACCTGTATCTCTACGGGAACGAGGAGTGCATCTCTGTTGGGGGCTGGGCCATGGCAGGCCTCTGGTCCTCATAGGAGAGGGAGGGGCAGACAGAGAAAGGAAGTGAAGAAAGAGGAAGGAAGAAGACCAAGAAGAATAATTGAGAAAGTGGGCAGAAAGGGTGTGGTCTGCCCCACCCACCTCCTTTACCCAAAATCCTTGTAGCTCTGGCCTCAGCCACCATCTTCCTCCCCCACTCAGTTCTTTCTTTATCCAGTTGTTCCCCCTGCCACGTGAAGCCACGGTTGTCAGGGAGAAGTGGGGACAGGTCAGGACACCAGAGGAAAATAAGCCAGGCTGCTGCGGAGGGCGGGGCGGCGGGGGCATCAGTCACTTGGGTGACATGAGTTTACCTGCAGACAGTGGCTACCACAGTGCATATTCCGTGAACCCGGAATGGCAAGACCTCTCTTCCTCCCTACAAGAAGCCAAAAATGTGGATTTTTATCAGAAGCCTTCCTTTTAAATGACTGGTTACTATTTCAAACACTCTTTTAAATCCCCCTGAGTCTACTCGGATATTTCAGAGGTTCGCCAGGGCCTGTGTACTCTGTCTGTAACCCTTGATGGTAGCCCTGGGCATCTTTCCTGCTGCTGTCTGCCTTACTTTACTGGGATGCCTTGCTCCAGGCTCCTGCCTCCAGCGCCCTCAGCAACTACTTGGCATAACTAGTAATTACTTCCCTAGCCTAAGCCTAACCCCTGCCCCAACCCAGTCCTGACTACTCCAGTATCTCCTAGTCAGCCGAGCACCCTGCCTGGAAAGAGCCATCATGGCAGCCTTTGAGGGGCTGAGCGTGTGTCAGGCTTCTTCACATAGATGCCAGGAATGTTTGCTCTCCTTCCCATAGTTTCTCCAGGAACCCGAAGAGACTGTAGTCTAAAGAGTATATACTAACGAGGAAACAGAGCCAAAGGTCTCTGGTTCTCAAAGACAGGAGAAACCCCTCTACCTAAGTCAGAGGAGACCCAGACAGACTGAGCAGGCCACCAGTGAGCCAGTGGGAAGTGCCCACTGCGTGGGGAGGTGGTCCCTTTGATGCAGTAAGCTGTGTGGCCCACATGGGGATGCTGACTGGACTCAAAGGAGGTACCAGGTCATAGTGCCAAAAGCATTCTTGGAAGGGGAAGGGGTTTCAAGGAAGCCACCAAAATGCCAGTCCTCTTGTCTGGACTGGGGTCATGAGGGTGTCCAGGGTAGTCAAGGGACAGGAAGGACAGGGGCCTGGACTCTGGGTCAGGTGGGAGGGTTACATCCTTCCTGTTCTGCGTTTTCACTAGTTGATATGTCCAACTGTGTCAGGGAAACCATCAATCTCCCAGGAAGGACAAGGTGTCCCTCTGTTCAGACCTCTGCCTGACTCTCCAGCAGCAGAGGACCTGGCCCACAGGGCATCACAGATATTGGGATGTCTTGGGAATAGACAGACAGAGGATGGGGTAGGGGCAGGAGGAAGGGCTGCAGCCCTTAGCCCTGAGCCCTGGCCACACCTCCTTTCTGCTCACTTATCCACTTTAGGGCAGCTGGAATCCAGCAGTCACTGTGTGGACTGAAGGGCAGCCTTCAGGAAGATGTGATTCTAGACTAATATCCAGACCCCCGAAGCGACCTTATTTGGATGAAAAACTTTATAGTTGCGTTTAGATGAAGGTGTCTGAGATGAGATCCTGGATCCAAGTGGGCCCCAAGTCCTTACGAGAGGTAGAAAGGGTAGGGCAGAGGGAAAAGCAATGGGATTCTAAAGCTCTAGATCTAGATGGGAGATGCTGTGTCAATCAAGGCACATCTGAGCTGGAAGAAGGGAGGATCCGGTACTGAGGGTACCCTGTTAGAACATCCTCAGGAGACTGGTGTAGGCTCAACAAGAAAGCAGATACCTCCCCAGCCTCTCTGCTTGGTTCTGCTCTGCTCTTTGTTTTGCACCAATGACTTGTGAGACAGACTTTTGGGGTGAGGTCCTGGTGTTCTGTTTTCCTGCTGCCTGCTTCTGCAATCCTCAAGTTCTCCCCGACTCCAGTGTAGTCCTCTTTCCATGCAGCAAGAGCAAAGCTTTGGGTCTAACGTCCAGAGCCTGACTCAGGGGCCCCTCCCTTCGCCCTTGGCTTGCCTAGCCACTGCAGATCATCTACTGTCCTCTGAATACTTCCTGCACATGTCTACCCTCCCTACCCTGTGCCTCATTTCTCTAAGCAAAAACTCTACCCAACCGTTGTAAACTCCTCCCCAAAAGCATTTCAAGGAGCCTTCCAGGTTCCTCCAACTCCAGATAATTCCCTCTTAATTGAAGGGAAGGAACAAGGGCAGGGAGTTAGTCGTATTCACTAAGGCTCTGAACGTGGGCAAGTGTTTGGTGCCACTGTAGGTGAGGCATCTCATAGGTGTGCCTGACAAGTAACAGGTACACCCAATGTGGGTTCCCTGGGTGTTTTATCCCAGGATGCTGCCTGGGTGAGCATGCCATCAACCTCACCTCAAAGGGAGGAGCCCAAGGCACCAAAGTTGAACAGTCTGAGGCCATTAAACTGCTAAGGCACCAGGCCCACACCTTCTGTGCACAGCACCTGGCCTCAGGAGTTAGCTGCATTTCTTAAGAGTCAGGCTTCTCCAGGGCCAGGAGAGGGTGTCTTCTCTGCATTCAAGGTCCCCTAGAGTACCTGACATGTACCTGCTCACGGTGTCAAGGACTCACAGTTTACACTGGGCACACCACATTCTGAGGCAAACTTCCACAGACTCTTGACTACCTGTTCTCTCCACGAGTTTCCTAGGGTGTGCCCTGGCCAGAGGGGCCTCCCTAGACTCCAGGGGTTCCCACACAATTTTATAAAGCTGAAACAGGCACTGTGACTCTGTTAACCACTTCCCAGACTTGTATAGGGCTGGCTCAGGCAAGCACTTGTCCAGTAGAATCTCTTACTGGAATCTCTCTCTCTCTCTCTCTCTCTCTCTCTCTCTCTCTCTCTCTCTCTCTCTCTCTCTCTCTCTCTCTCCCTTTCCCTCCCTCTCCCCCTCCCTCTCCCTTTCCCCTTGCACCCTTCCCGTTTCTCCTCCTTGAGTTTTGTACACACACACTGCCTTCCAAGGCTCCCTCCTTGATGGAACAGGCAGAGCAGGCTGCTGGGTAATGGAAGCAGAAACCCCAGCAGAGCAAGATCCTCGCCAGAGTCAGACAAAGAGTCAGAAGGCTTGAGCAGAACCAAGGAGTAAACACAAAGGAAAACAAAAGCCGTCCCAGGCCCCTCCCCTCCCCGCTGCCCCGCCTCCCCACCCTCCCTTTCCAAAGGAGCTGGGGATGCTGGAAATGAAGGAATTGTCAGCGCCTGGCAGCCACTTTCTTTTTGATCATTGCCTGGGAACAAAGTCAGCTCAGAAGACACAGCCTGTCTGAATTCTCCTGCACCTCTAAGTCACAGAGGAGGATGGCCTCACCCCTACCTCCATCATCTCTGCAGCCAAAGAAAGGCCAGCTCCCCCTGTATAGGCTCCCCCAGCTCATCCTCCTTAGGCTCAGCAAGTACCTGAAAGTAATGGCCCAACTGGAGGAAGAGTCTAGAGAGGGCTGGAGAGAAAGGAAGCGCTCTCTCTCTCTCTCTCTCTCTCTCTCTCTCACACACACACACACACACACACACACACACACAGGAAAGGGAGGGAAGAAGGGGAGGGAGGAGGGAGGGGGGAAAGAGGGAGGGAGGAAGGGAAAGACAGAGTCTGTGCCTGCAAAGATCTCAAAAGGCTTTCATCTTCTTAAAGGAGAACAGAAAGCAGAGAAACCAACCCAGCTGTAAACACACTAAGAGCTGTGGTCAGCTTCTGCCTGTGCTGAACCTCAGGGTTCCCTGCTGGGACCCAGGCTGAGCAACAGAATGGTCGCCTGTCTGCCTTCCCACACTTGTCGGTCATAGCTAACGAATTCTCTCTGGGACACAGAAGGCCTGATCTGTCCAGCTTGGAGCAGCTATCAGAGTCACTCCCTGAATTATCCGTGATGATACAGTAACCGTTTCTTGTGAGTTACCCCAAAGCAAAACAATCAGCAGCGGCAACCTACCGCCCCTTTACTCCCAGCCATAGGGACAGAGTGGCCATTGTAACAACATGTGCTGTACCTAGGCTGTGCCTGGCATGTCATAAGTGTCCAGATGAACACAGGACCATGGCTGATTCATCAGCGCCCATCAGTTCACGTGCACAAACTTCTGCCCCTTCCCCATTCCAAGGCCACCCAGAAACCATCCAAAGTTCTCCAGCTAGGAGGACTCTTAAGTTGGTAGAAGCTTAGAGTACAGTAAAGGGGCCAAACTGTGTGATCAGAAGGACTGGTTGGGGTCTGGTTCTGCCATGTGCTATGACCCCATCACGCCTATTCTACAGCTCTCGGCCGATTGGTGAGGTATTGTGCCCTCACATTCGGTGCTGCGCTTTGGAAATGACATTGTTGTTGGCTTTGTATTGTTTCTTTGGGAAGAGGACACTGAACGACATCCCTGCAGGTTCTTCAGAAGCCTGTGGACACTAAATTATCTCCTCCACTTCCTTATCGTATTCGGAAGATCACAGGAGAAGAGGAAGTTTGGTGGTCCACGAGGCTCAACAGCATCTGCCCCTCTCCCCCCATTCCAGTGGGCTCTCTAAAGAGTTTCTGAGCAGCATGAGGGACAGCTTTCTAGGAATGCTTGCTGAAGAAATGAATGAATAAAGGAATGGATGGAGTCTTTTTCCCAGGAGCAGACATATGACTCCATTCCTAGAGTGGAGTGTGGAGCCCTGGTTGAATTCTTTCTGGGAGAGACCCTGCACTCAGAAAAGCAAAGCCAACAGTGATGTGCCAAGTGCCAGAAATGTGACCCCAATTCCTTGCAGATGTAGCCCTGCAGGCAACTGCAGTTCTTTTTGGTCTTGACAAGCCTTAACTTTCTCAAAGAAAGAACCATGAATGAGGCCCCCGGAACGCTTTATAAGAACCTTGCTTCCTCACTTCTTTTAAGAAAGACACGTAGAAACAGAAGATAAACAGGAAGGTGAGCGTTCAATAAAAGCTCAGTAAGGCAGATCGAGCAAGTGTCCTGTCTGGAGAGCTGGACAAGCGTCTGGGGATGATACACCTTAGGGTTTGGTTGATCTCAGCCAATACATAATGTTTGATGCTTAGCTCTGTCCGTGTGCTTTGTGTGTATCACCCTCAGCTTAAACCTCCCAGGCAGGCACTCATATCCAGATAAGGAAACTGAGGCACAGAGGAGGCTCTTCTGACACAAGGGACAGGGGTTGTACATATGGCTATTGGGGAACAGGACATAGGGTGGGGCCTGAGCATCCCCTGCCTCCTCCCTTCCAGCCTAGGGCGCTCTCCTGCCCTCTCAGAGATTTAGAACCAAGTCCTAGCAAACAAAAGACTTGTTCATGAATATCAGGTGATTCCCAGGCCTCCTGGATAGAAGAGGGCTATTGAAGCAGGCTCCGTGGGAACTTTGTTATGAGTTCATGGCTCTCCCGACAGGCAGGGACAAGATGATGACAGCATCACTCCAGGTTGGCTGCTGCTGGTGGGGCACACTCTGAACCCACTTTGGGCATCTGCAGAGGCAGCTCAGGACAGCTTTGTTCTCCTCCTGGCCAAACTGTGAGTGGTCAGTAATGGGAAGTGAGTCACTTGATAAGCACAGACCCTGTGTTTTACCTGGGGACTCCGATGGGAGCATCTTACTACATGTTTATGTGGTAGTCGTTACACCACCATTAAATAGACAGGAAAACAGTCTCCTCTGCTAATATTGCAGAGTAGAAAGGGGTTGAAGGCTCAGGCCTGGGACTGGTTGGTGATCCACCTACCAGCTTCTGGCTTTTGACACACAAGCTGTGGGCTTCTATATGCTATTTTCTTAGTCTTCGGGCTGTGGAGTCCAGGCTGGGATGCCTGAGGTGGCAGGAAGAAAGGCCTGGGAGACAGGAGATCTAAGTTGGGATTGTGTCTCAGGGACACTGGGCGAGTCTAAGCTTGTTCCTTGATCTACATCATGGGACTGTTTGCACCTTCAGGGGCTGCTGAGAGCAAGAGAAACAGATGTGTGCAAAGGGTCACAGGCAGGCTTTGCTGGGAGCAGATGTTCAGTGCCTGTTTGTAGGAACGAAAAATCTTGAGACGTATTTTTGTTTGTTTGTTTTAGTTTTTGGAGGGGGAACCAGTTTTCCAAGAAGAAGAAGAAGAAGAAGAAGAAGAAGAAGAAGAAGAAGAAGAAGAAGAAGAAGAAGAAGAAGAAGAAGAAGAAGAAGCACGAGCTTGCAAATTGCCTACCTAGCCAGGGTACTTCAGTTTTCACTGAAGTGAAAATTGGCTACACTCATACAAGAATCGGGGCCTGGACACCGGAGAAGCACCTGAAGTTGTGTCTAGCTGCACCACACAGGCTTGACTCACTCAGGTCCTTTGAAGATGAAAGGGCTTGGGCTCTGAAGCTTTGTGGAGACAGCTCAGCCATGCCATCTGGTTTTCTACCTCTCTGGGAGGGCAGATCTCCCGAGCCCGATCTTTCACTGGTAGCCCTGGCTTGTGACAGCCCTTGCTTAGGAATTCTGTCTGAAGGGCAGCAGCAGGCATCACCTTAGAAGACAAGGCTGAAGCCACAGGCCAGCAATTAAGCGACTCACAATTGCCATGAGTTCAGCCTGGCACATAGCGCTGTCCTCAGTGTGTCCCTGGGTACCATGGCTGTCCTCTTTACTGCTGTTCCCAAGCTACCAAGTGTCTCGAAAATACCAGCACAAGCTCTTAATTTAGCGCTTGAAGAATCCCACAGGGCCTTCAAGAGCTGGGTGATAAGTAGCTGTGCACCTCTTAGAGGGTGGCTTCCACACATTCTTTCCTGTCCCTGCCTTGGGTGATAAAGTTCCCTGAGGCTACTGAATCCCCAAGAGTCATGCTTGTCATATTTGCTTAATCAATGAAGGACTCTTGTAGTAAGGACATGGGGGTAGGTCACAAGGGAAAGCCACTTTTCTGATGCTGCCTGTCACTGCACCAGTAACCCACACTCCTTCTTGGAGATTGGAACTGTGGGAGGGGAAGCTCCTGTATGGAGTCAGTCTGGCTCAGAGGAGAAAGAGACTGTGGCAGTCAGCACTGTGTCTTCTTCCTCTTGGGACATGCACCAAGGCCTCAAGACCCTCCCCCAAGTAGTTCAACAGCCCAGAGCACACCATCAGCTCCCACCCATGGCCCACCCTCTCCACAGCCTCTGAGAAACACACCTGTGGTAGCTACAACTTCTAGGTCCCTGTCCTGGAACATGTGTCTTACAGTTGAGGGTGGTTTGTGTCCTTCCTGTCTGCCTTAAGGTGGAGGTGTTGCCTGGGCAACCGTGATGCCATCTGAGGTGCTTCCATTCCAATGATGTCACTGGGTGGGGCACATGGGCATAGAGGGGATATATTTTCTATGGGGTCCTAAACCACCCAAAACATTAGAGAGGGTCTCTCAAGAGCCGTGTGTGTGTGTGTGTGTGTGTGTGTGCGCGCGTGTGCGTGTGCGTGTGTGTGTGTGTGTGTGCAGAGGCCTTCCCACCCTGCTCTCCTGTCTGGGCACTTGCTGCAGGACAAGTTTGAAACTGGCTTTGGCCAGAAGGTCAGCTTAGTCCTCAGCTTGGGGAGACAAGGAATCTCCCCTTCTGTCCCGGTGGTTGGGACAGCCTGGATCCCTGTGGCCTTGTTTTTTCATCCAGACCTCAGTGGACAAAGCATTAGCCTGATGGGAATTGGGGTTTTATCTACCTCCTCCCTGAGATGGTGTATCCTGATTTTCCAGATGACACAAGACTTGGAATACACAAGGTACCTGGCCAATCATGGAGAACGCCCATTGATAGGACGGAGGAGCTGGGACTCAACCCAGCCCTATCCAGTCCAAACCTCATGCAGGCCACATCTTGATGGTGGCGGACTGCAGATATGGCTCACTAATCATGAACCCAGCGTGGCCCCAGACAGAGAACAGGGAACGAGGCCAGCTGGGCGGGGCAGGTGGCTTGAGGCAGCCACAGCAGACACTGTCCTTGGTAGGCCTCACTTTCAGGCTTAAGCAGGGGTTCTAAGTGGCCATCTGTACCCTTCCACTCCCCAGGGCCTTAGAGCCAGCTAAGGACCAGGCTTTGTTCTATTGACTCGCCCAAGTCACCTGGATATCCTACTGATTTGCATGTAGCAGACTACACAGCCCTGAAACCCTGAGACTGTATAATGTTTACCTTGTGCAAATATATGTAATTGAGGGTTAGTGTTTGCAAAGCACTAAACAAATAAATAAAATGGGGCAGGGCGGGGGAGAGCTGCATTATGAAAAGCATAAAGGGCGAAATCCTACCAGGAGGCATCTTCTAAAGCACACGTAGGCTTCTTAGCGGGTATAGCTGTAAGGAGCCAAGGCCTGTGATGTGAGACACGCAGGAAAGCAGGCATGGATGGTCTCTGTTTTAAAGCGCTCCTTCCAATTAACTAAGTGCTGAGACAGGTGGTGTAGCAGCTCAGCCACCTGTGAGTTGGAGCAGAGAGAGGGAGCATGAGAAACAGTCTCCTCTGTGGCTAAGTGGGGTTAGAAGCAGCAGGAGGAGGGCGAGCTGGGGAAAGGCCTGGAAGAGCAAGCCAGCACGTTTAACCTCTCTCATCGTCCTCTGCTTCTCAGGAAACCCCACCTGGCATGTAGCTGTCACTTTTTCCTTCTGCACCACACCCAGGTGGCACTTACTCATCCCCGTCACCTCAGGATGCAAACTGGATCTGCCACCTCACACGGCTCAGTAATCAAAAATGCCATGTGATGTGTGAGCCAAGCCTCACATTGACCATCAAGGGTGAGCTCGCCTCCTTCCTTCCTCCCTTCCCCACCTGGATGAGTCTGCCATTTTTTTTTTTTTTTTTAATTTTTATTTTGTGTATGGGTGTTTTGCTTGCATGTTTGTCTGGGCACTACTTGCATGCCTGGCATCCTTGGATGCCGGAAGGGGGTGTCTGTCCCCTGGAACTAGACTTATCAGATAGTTGTGAGCCACCATGTGGGTGCTGTGGAATAAACCAAGGCCTTCTGGGAGGGTAGCCAGGGCTCTTAACCACTGAGTCATCTCTCCGGCCCATGTTAAACTCTTAATAATTGGCTAGTGTCAATGACTGTGCAGTTAGTATTTTGTTCAAGAGAAGCAGGCTGGGGGAGTGAGGATGACCCCCAGCCGCTCAGCTATGGGGCCCTTGTGTTAAATGGCATGGTATAGCATCGCCTTGCTAAGAGTGAGGACTGTCCTTTGGAGGTTACCATCAGCTCTCAATATCCTCACCACTTCATTAAGGCTGGATAAGGGCATCCAGGGTGAACCCACATCAGCGAACCACATTTCCGTCTTTGAAAAACCTGGCGTGGCTTAGTACACTGCTCTGCTATAGCCTCACAGACTGCAGTGCCTTCAGACCCTTACTGGAGGTACCTCTCACCTCCAAGCATGGAGACCCAGAGGCAAGCACCCAGAAGGCAAGGCTCCCTTCACAACCTCTGCTCACACTGACGGCCAGCACATTGCCCGTTGAGGTCTGATGGCTGTGCCCTGTTGAGCCCCATCTCTGTTCTAAGCAGGGAATCTGAAGCCAGACTGAACAAGCCATTTTCTTTTATCAGGCTTCAATGCTTGAAATGCCTGACGGCTGTAGCCATGCTCCTATGCTTCTCAACCCTGGGTTACATATAGTGTAATCCTTTTTCTTTATCAGATACACTTTCTCTACTGTCCACATAATCTTAGCCCTTTCCCTCTGGACAAGTTCTGGTTTGCCAGCGGTGTGCCTCCAAGCAGTGGCTTTGAGAACTGGGCTAGTGTATGCCACTGGCTCAACCTCACTCCAGTAGGCTGAAGAATGCCAGGTGCATACCACTGTCTCCATGGAGACAATGCATGCTTTTATCAAACAGGATTCCTTTGTACACTAACCCCAGAGGGTCCAAAAAGGGAAAACTAGAAAACTGGGTTTCTTCCAGACAGTGGGCAATTATCTCCCAGAAGCTGCCGCACCTTCTCGCCTTCTGATTAAAAAGCTCACCCACACACCCTTTATGTTTCGCTCACGGCCTAGAGAGCTAACAACTTTTGGGATGATGGCATCAGGTTAAAAGTTCAGCTCTTTACTCCCTTAAAACCAGAGTCTGAAAACTGCTGTGTGTCTAAAAATTATTCACTGAGAGGGCAGTGTGTGAGCAAATGCTTTTCCATCCTCCCAGGGGATCCATCCAGACAGCGGGAATAACCTTTCGGTTACCCACAAGTGGAAAATCTGGAGGCAGTATGTCCTGGAGCAGCAGCATTTCTCAGGGAATCAGCAAATGACCAGGCCACTTAGGCATACTGGGCTGTCAGGCAGGCACCAGGAGGTGAACGACAGTGGCCTCTGCCATCCCTTTCACTGCCAACCTGGACCAATGATCACAGCATCTGTGTTTGCTTTAGCCGGCAACCTCTCCAAAGCAGAACTGGTTTGTAAAGAAAAGAAACCCGAAAGACAACAGAGTCACCCAACATTGATTTACATGGTACAAGTTTCCGGTCCTTTCTGTTTCGTAAAGAGTTCTCGTACTAGGCAGCCGGGTAAGGAAAGCTAAAGGAGTCGTTCCCTGGTTCGGTCAATATTTTCCCATTTTGTATGGAGAATTGGCCAGGGGCTTCTAAGTCCATTTACCTGGAGGCCTGAACGAGGGAAACCCAGGATGGGGCTGGGAATCAAAGGCAGAAACTATTTAGAGCCCAGGAGAAAGTTTTGCAGAGCATAAGGTCTATTGCGAGTCCTGAAAGAGGAAGTGGCAGGGGCTTCATCCGGCCTGAAGCAACCTCCTTGCGTCAAGACAAGCTACAAGAAACAAACGTCATTCCCATTCCTTTCTTCCAGAACTGAGCTTGGGCTACCCAACCCGGTTTAGGAGATGGAAGGTCCCGGTTCTAGGCACAAACACGTGGCCCCGCTAGGGGCTCCGAAGCCTGTGGCGCGGGGAGCAGAAGCTGCTTGCTTCCCAGATTGCTGGAAGCGCTCGAGGGGTTCCAGGGCGCCGGGGCGGGGAGACCCCAGTGCATCGCCCACGAAGAGTGATGAGGGAGACAATGCCCACTTCGCAAGCGTGCATTAAAGGAGTTCCTAGGGTCGGTCCCGGCCAGGGTCCCGGCATTCGTTGCACCCCGCGCTCCGGGCCACGATCATTTCCAGCGCAACTCTGCGGGAGTACCCAGTCCCCTGCGCGCCCTTCATCCCACACACTCTGAGGTTGAGGAGCAGCAAAGCCTCACACTCGAGCCCCGCACTCACGTTCGGCCGCGGCAGCCGCAGGGGGACCGAGTGGGCCTGGCTTCACTTGTGCGTCGGGGTCCCGGGACAGCAGGCTGCGGGGATCCTGGGATCCTGGGATCCTGGAACGCGGGCGACCAGACCGCGGTAACTCCCGCCTCCTGGACTCCTCCCGCCCTGCTCTACTGGGCAGCAGAGCTACTCATTTCCGCGTTGTCACGGAAACTTTTTGCTCCTTATAAGAACAAAACGCCCGCCTCTATTGGCACCGGTCGGAGGCCCTTAAGGACGTCCGCGCGGTTGCCGCCGAGGGATTGTGGGTCGGCCTCGGAGGTCCTCGTCTTGGTCTCCCAGATGCTCCAGAGAGGACGGCGGATTTGGACAGCGACCTGGCGCGAAGAATCTGGAGACTGGAGAGGACTAAGGAAGGCAGACGGGGGAACCCGGAAGGACGCCCTTAAAGGGCGGTCTAGCCCTCAGAGTGCAAAGGGTTAAGTCACTGCAAGTCAGCCCGCATTTCTGTGGCGCGTTTTACAAGCGGGTCACTTATTTTGTCCCTCGGGGAAAATATAAGTCGAGACACAGGGCCGGCCGCTTTCCCTCCTGGATTAAAACTGTTCATTTTATGGTTAATGAACGCATTGCCTCTCCGCCGGAGTAACCAGGCACAAGATGACCGAATGCTGTAGGGGGCGCTCTCTTTTCCATTGCCAACTTTAAGAGCAGGGAGAGAAGGTGCAGAGCGTTGTAGCACGCGTACTTTAAACAAAAGTTTAATAGTTTATCGCTAACCCTTCCTTTGTGAACAGCACATTTACACATCTTGTGGGCGTGGCTGGAAAGGGCTGGAGTAAAGTATTCGTTTCAGGAGCGCCCAGGGAAAGCGGAGGAAATAAGTGTCATATGACTTTACTACTGGCATTTGGTCTTAGAGCATCTCACTTTCCTTCTCTGTCCAGCCTGGTGACTTTTAACACTCTTCTAGAACTCACAGGCCGTCTGCAGGATAAACAGACGATGAGGAAAAAGGTCTAAAAATAGACCCTCTGGCCCTTGGCCCAGGGCAGTTTTATGTTCAATCTTTGGCGGGCTGCTGCTCAGATCCCTGAGGTGGGGGATTCTTGCTGCTGCGGAGTTGTGGGCCAGGGAAGGGAGAGGAACTTTGGGAATTATCAAAAGAGCTGTGCATTTCCCAAACGTCTCCTAGTTCAATGGACAGGACACAGAACATGTCGCGGAAGTGTCTGGGACTTGGGGGCTCAGCACTGAGGACAGTCAGCCAGTCCTTTGGCTAGTTCAGTGTTATGTTCAGAATGTCAAGGTTGGTGCTCCAATGCTGATTGTCACCTATGTACAAAGTCTATTTGAGCACTTGCTAGCAAGCTGCATATACTTATTAATAGAAAGATCTGTTTGCCTTTGAACCTGATGATTTCACCCCACAGCTGCCTTTAATGTACCTGCCATTCTCAGAACTAGTGAGGCCCATCCTCCTAGCCTGGCATACAAAGCCCTTCATGAGCTGGCCTCTTTCCATGTCCCCAAGCACATAACTCACTTATGCGCCACACTGAATCACACACACACGCTCATGCCCACTCTCTCCCACTCTCTCTGAAAGCTTGCCTGAGGATTCAGAAAGCAAAGTAAGCCACAAGCCATAGAAGCCAGGCACACACATTTAATTGAAGCGGCCAGAAGCTAGGAAGTGGTGGTACACACCTTTAATCCTAGGGCTCAGGAGGTAGACGACGGATCTCTGTGAGTTCAAGGCCACCCTGGGCGACATAAGATTGAATCAGTCTAAATATGTAACAGATAACAAGCCTTTAATCCCAGCACTAGAGGGGTATAAAAGATAGAAGCATTGTCTTCAGTATTCAGTAGGAGGCATTCATTCTCAGCCATGCTGAGGAGAGACAGCAGTTTGAGACTCAGTGGAGAGTTCATGGATCAGCCCTTTCAGCCTGAGGTAGCAGTAAGAGCTAGTGGCCGGTTACTTTGCTTTTCTGATTTTCAGTTTGAAGTTTGAAAACCAATATCTGTCTCTGGGTCTCTTATTTATATTTATGCTTATCAGTCTCTCTCTCTCTCTCTCTCTCTCTCTCACACACACACACACACACACACACACAGACACGCACGTTCCTAATTATGTGTTCAGTCTTCAGGTCTCAAGAAAGGCAGTCCTTCCCAGAATCCTTTCCTAGGTTGGACACCCCCTAGGGAGGAGGTGAATGGTTAGAGTCCATACAAGTCTTGAATTATAGAAAGACAGGAATTTAGATTGAAGATGTTTGTCCAATGCTGGGGAGGCCTAAAGAGGTAAGTAAGATGGAAAGACCCTCTTCCCATTGGTATTGGATAAGGAAGGAAGTGGGTGGTTTAACTGGGGCCTCAACTAATAAAAAGAAAAACAAAACACAATGGTGTATGCCTACAGTCCCAGGAGTCTAAGATAAATTATCATGAGTTCAACCCCACCCTGGATCACACAGGCAGGATACACAACATGACCTTGTTTCAAAATGGAACTAAGACAAACCCTCAGAAAGATTGTCCAGGTGTTGGGTGTTACTTAACTAAAGTCATCTGAGAGGAGAGAACTGCCATTGAGAAAATACCTCCATACCATGGCGGCTGTAGACAAGCCTGAAGAACATTGTCTTCATCAGTGATCGATGGGGGAGGTCTCAGCCATTGTGTTATTTCTGGGCTGATTGTCCTGGCTTCTATTAGCAAGTAGGCTGAGTGAGCCATGGAGAGCAAATAAGTAAGTGGCATCCTTCTATGGCCTCTGCATCAGCTCTGGCCTCCAAGTTCCTGTCCTGTTTGAGTCCCTATTCTGATTTCCACCAATGATTTACTGCAATATAGAGTATAAGCCAAATAAACCTTTTCTTCCCCAACTTGTTTTTGACTACGGTGTTTCATCACAGCAATAGTATCCCTAACTAGGACATTCTCCGTACAAATCAAACACCTTATGCCTTGTATGGGTATGAGGTACACTACTCATGAAAGGGGGAGGGAGGGAAGGTGGGAGAGAGAGAGAGCCAAGCCTAAAGTGAAGATTATAAAAACCGATATCTCAAAGCCCTAAATCTCCTTGGTCTGTCATAGGCAAAATTAAAACTCAATTGTTCATTCTGAAACTTAGGAAATTAAATAGTGCCAACTACAGATGAGCTTAAGAAGTCAGGAGAACCCAGGCAGACCAGGTTGCTCAGGCCTCTAATTCCAGTAGGATGGCAAGTTCAGGGCCTACCTGGGCTACAAGGTAGACTCAGACCAGTTCAGGTAGCTTACTCTATATATCCAATACCCAGAACCACATACACACAAAAAACACAGTTTAAAAAAGATAAAGGAAATTATAAACCAAATCAGAAAAAGAATTTCATGAGATTTACAAGACCTATAAATAGGAGCATTAGCCCTAAAGTCCTTGAGACAACAGAATAGTCTGGAAAAGGAGTATGAAGTGTCACCGTTGTGTGAGGCTATAGTTGAGTGGCAGAGCATTTTCTCAGAGCCTTGGTTGGATCTCCAGTCCTTAGGGGGAGGGGCAGCAATAGTCAGAATGTGGAGGAGAGCACAGGTAAACTGGAAAAAGCTACAAATACTCAAGAAAATTCAGTATTTACACTTAAAAACTTCAGCGATGGGATGTTTTCCTGTTAAGACAGAAGAAATACATTAGGAGAGTATTAACACTTGTTGGTCCAGTACCAAGTGGTATGCGTGCATGTATGTATGTATTATGTATATGTGTGTGTATATGTGTATACAGTAAGAATTAATGAAAGAAGAGGCCATGGATTTTAAGGAGAGCGATGAAGGATATATGGGGGGGGGGGGTTGGAAGAGGAAAGGGAAGGGGGAAATATTGAAATCGTATTATAGTCTCAAAGCATGGTAAAGTATAAAATGACAGAAATGAAATAACTCACAAAAAGGGAAAGAAAGGAAAGTGATAAGTTCACTTACGGGTCTGTGTCAGCAATCTTAAACAAGAGCTAGGAAGACGACGTCGGTGTTTAAGAGAAGCATCTGCATTTGCCAAGGACCCACGTTCCCAGAATTGACAAAGCAGCTCTCACCTGTACTACTCACCTGGAGTCTGTAACTCCAGTTCCAGAGGACTTAATGCACTCTTCCAGCTTCCCTGGGTACCAAACACAACACACACTCAGTACACAGAAATACATGCTTACAGAAACATTCATACACATAAAATAAAGTTAAAATAAATAATAAATCTTAAATAAAACATCAGCAAACAGAACCTCAGCAGCTTAAATCACAAACAGACCTTAAGAGAAGAACTGAAAACTCACCACAACAAAATGGTCAATAGAATTCAGCATCCAAAGATAAACAAACACTCCTGCAACACAAATAAAACTAAGGGTGACATTTAGCTCTCAACCACCAGCAACATACTTGCTACAAATGCTGAGGCTAAGCACAAGATGAATCCATCTCCCTCCCTCCCTCCCTCCCTCCCTCCCTCCCTCCCTCCCTCCCTCTCTCCCTCCCTTCCTCCCTCCCCCTCTCCCTTCCTCCTATGTATCTTATTGTATAGCCCAGGCAGGAACTGAGAACACTCTTGCCACAGCCTCTTGAGGGATAGGATTTCAGGCCTGTGTCACTACACACAGACTATCAATAAGAAACGACTATGTAGCTGTAGTTTTATGTGTTTAGGAAACCATTACCCAAATGGTAAGAAACCTGTATATAGATGGCTGCTTTGGCTCAGTCTTGGTTGCTTTAAGGCTGGCCCAAACTTGTGTGTGTTTACTATTTGGGTGAATACTGTGGGATTTCTCTTCTAAGAGATTTCAGCAGCTTAACCCTTTGTCAATAAAGTATGAGACTGTCTGTCTGTCCATACCCTTCTGAGCATTGGGTCTTCCTTTCTGCCTTCCCAAGGAGTCTCATTTTTCTCCCCTCTGTCACCTGGCATTGTAGACAAGCACCACCAGGCCCAATTTTCAGTGGTATGTGTAACGAGTTCGGTTTTTCTGCCCGCTGTCGCTCGTCTTGTCCTGGAATTCATTCTGCATACCAGGTTTACTTTGCAAATCACAGAGATCTGCTTGCCTCTGTCTCTTGAGTGCTGGGATTAAAGGTGTGTGCTACAGGTATGTTTTATTATTATTATTATTATTATTCATTTGTTCATTTTATAGGTTTGAAAAAGCTATTTCAATTTACATTTCTTTAATATGAGTGAGGCTGAACAAAACATTAATTACTTTTGATTAGCATGTAGAGGAAGGTGCTTTCTTTCGACACTTACATACACTGTATAGCATTATATTTTGTTGTGGGTCACTTAGCCACAGTCATCCCCGCCTCACCCTTCCCCCTGCTAATTTCCTTCCTCCTCCTCTTTACTCACAGGCATTCCTTACTCTGTCTCACTCCCCTTCTTCCCTGAATGCCTTTCCACTTTCATGTCCTACACACACACAGTTGGGGGCTGAGAAGTTTAAATCTAGATTCTATATATGAGAGAGAAAATGTGGCATTTTTCTTTCTTAATCTTAAGCTTAGGGCAATGATTTCCAGTCACATCCATTTTCCTGCAAATGTTAGGACTTGTGATCCCATGTGCATACTCATCCATTCATGTGTTAATTGGGCATCTCTTTCCATGTCTAGGCTACTGTGGGGAGTACAGGAAAAAACACAAGTGTTCAAGCAACTCTTTGGATACCCTGAACAGAACGTCTATATTGGCAGTTTTTAATCTTTTTTTTTTTTTTGGTGAACATCCTGTTACAATCTTACAACCTTGCCTAGCATTCTGTTGGTGTGTGTGTGTGTGTGTGTGTGTGTGTGTGTGTGTGTGTGTGTGTGAGAGAGAGAGAGAGAGAGAGAGAGAGAGAGAGAGAGAGAGAGAGAGAAAGTTTTCACCCCCTTAGGTGCTAGATGATGTTCCAAATTCCACAGTGAAAGGTGACCCTGTGACAAACACTGGGTCAACTGTAGGGCAGCTTCACTTCACATTTCAAAGTCAAGATAACTAGAATTTTAAATAGTTGGATACATGCAGACAGGACAGATTTCCTGTTCACCCCCAGCTGTGATGATCCCAGAATTGTGGAGTAAAACGCGGGACAGCAGGAGAGACAGGAAGCCCCTGTGAGGGACAGCAGGAGAGACAGGAAGCCCCTGTGAGCTGTCAGGGGCCCATGGAGGGGAAAGGGCACAGTGTTTGCTGTCCCTCAGCACCCTGGATTCCACTCTGCCTGGACTTCTGAGAGATAACAAACAGCAAGTTCACCTACAGGATGTCTCCCTGGAACAGGCTGTTTTGCTGAGACCTCAAAGGTGTCAAGTCCAACAAGATGGATGACCTGTGTTTGGCTGTTTCTTTCCTGAAAGTCAGCTCCAGAAAACCATTCTCAGAGGCGGCATAGGGCCTATGAAACTGCCTGCTGAGGGCCACAGGTCCTCTACTCAAAGCTACATTGCTGCTAGACACCGTGACTAGTTAGGCACGCCTCTATTTTGCGCATAATGACTCATCAAATTTTCATGAGAATTCCATGCAGTAGATAGCAGTAGCTCTTTATTTAGCAGTTGAAGAAACTAAGGCTCAGAGTGATTAAATGAGTTAAGGACACAGCCAGTAGAGTGAAAGCAAGGGCTTCAACGAGACAGACACTGGCCAGAACTCCAGAATCTTGGCCGGAACTACTACATTGTATCTTCTTGTTGAAGACACACTAGACTTGTCTTAGTTACTTTTCTATGGCTGTGATAAGACATCATGACCAGGGGAACTTAGAGAAGAGTTTATTTGGGGTTTACAGATTCTGAGGGTGAGTCCATTCAGTCATGGCTGGGAGCACAGCAGCAGGCAGACAGGCGTGGTGCTGGAGCAGTAGCTGAGAGCTTACACCTGGATCCACAAGCATGAGGCAGAAAGAGCCAACCAGGAACTGTGTGGGCTTGAGGTCTCAAAGCCTGCTTCCAGTGACACACTCCCCCCAACCTCCTAACCGTTCCTGAGCTGCTCTACCCACAGACATGAGAGCCTATGGAGACCATTCTTATTCAAATCACAAGAACTAGATTCCAATAGTTATACAAGGATCTGTCAAACTTAAAAAGATTTTTTTTTTTAACTTCACAGTTCAGTGCATTCCACAGGTATGTGCTATAACTGAAAGACAGATGTTTTTAAAGACTTTGTTATGTATATTTTGTTCTTTTTTTTTTTTTTTTTGCTTTGGTTTTCCTTTTTTCTTCTTTTTTATTTTTACTTTTAGCTTTTTTTTTTCTTTCTTTTTTGAAGAAGAAGATGATTTGATTTTGGTATCATATGTGTTAGATGCTTGTAGTGAGATAGTCCTTCTGTGGCACTGACCACGCCCATTGAGGGTGGAGCCATGGCGGAAGTGACCTGTGGAAGGAAGTCAGAGGGAGAGCAGGAAAAAGCTCTCTTGCTGGCGTGACTTGGACAGGAGAGGATCGGGTTGAATTTCCTGGTGTTCATCTGTCTAGGTTGTAAGTTATTTCTCCCTGAATAAACATCTATTCGGCCTATTTGTTTATCCTGATCCTTATTTAACCGCGATAGATGCTA
Organism: Phodopus roborovskii; assembly: GCF_943737965.1. Classification (NCBI taxonomy): domain Eukaryota; kingdom Metazoa; phylum Chordata; class Mammalia; order Rodentia; family Cricetidae; genus Phodopus; species Phodopus roborovskii. The sequence continues at coordinate 12,502,710 of NW_026126541.1, read as the reverse complement.
GGTAAGAACTTCACCAGTGAATTGTGACAATATTCCCCTCTTTTCTCTTTATATCTTTTCCCCTTATTGCTTTTAACATTTATTGTGTATCTTTAGCAGTTTCATACAGTGATAATATGTATTTAGATCACATCTAGACCCCACCAGCATCTCTTCCTCCAGACTTTATGCTTCCTCGTCTTCCTCTTACTTTTTCTTCTTTGTGACCCACTCATTAGTGATGCCTCTATGTGCATGGGGGTCGGGGGACAGCCATCCACTGGAACATGGGTGACAGCCATCCACTGGAGCAGGGACAACCTACCATGGGCCACAGAGTCGAAGAACACTGATTCAGTAGCCTTCACCAGCCAAAAACTCCTCCTCAGTTATGGGTGGGGCCCTGTGAGCCCCTCCCCTGTCCATGATGATAGAATGTTCACTGGCTCAGTCTGATACAGGTCTGTGCAGGCAACCACAGCTGCTGTGTCCTAGCCCTGGCATGTTTAGACCACATTGTTTCATCCCGGTCCTCTCTGACTCCTGGCTCTTATATTCTTTCTAACCCTTTTTCTGTATGTTTTCTGAGTCTTTTGGAAGAAATATGAGGTGATATAGATGTTGGGAACCCCCCTTCAAAAAATGCAAGCCCATAATATCAAGATCTGCACTTTAAAAAAAAAAAAAAACCTAAAAGAAGCTTTCCTTCTGGCTCACAGGTCTGTTTGCTATGTAAGTGTGCTGGTTTGTATGCATTGATCGTCCATAGCATACTGTGCTTGGGGTGGAAAAGGACTGATGGGCAGTGTCCATCAAGATTATTCCTGGTTATGAGGCATTTGTTTCTCTGCTTGTAGTTTATGTTTGAAGATGGCACAAATCAGTATGCTAGAAGTTAAGGGAAACTTTCATTCCCTCAGTCATTCAACAGATAGCAACTACTCTACTCTCAGCATTGGGCTAAATCAGGAATTAGTTGGCAGACCTAACTCATGGCACCACTCATGTCTGTACATACAGTCTCATTGGCTCACAGCCATGTCATCCATTTACATACTGTCTTTTCATTTACACACTACTTGTGTACTCTAACAGTGATCTCTGAGTGGTGACCTCAGAGGCCACACACCTATTCATTCATCCATTGGCATTGTGTATTCAGGCCTCTGGGTGAGAAAGAAGTCAGATTTGCTTATAATGAGGATAGGCAAAGAAATGAGATAAATTCATTTTATTGTAATATTGAAACTTCTCTTTGGTGTCCTAGTATGTACATTAGCATGGCTTTTGTTTAAATACCTTAAAAATCAAGCAGGAGCCAGGCGGTGGTGGTGCACACCTTTAATCCCAGCACTTGGGAGGCAGAGGCAGGTGGATCTCTGTGAGTTTGAGGCCAGCCTGGTCTACAGGGTGAGTTTCCGGACAGCCAGGACTACACAGAGAAACCCTGTCTCACTGCCCCCCCCCCCCATCTCTAAGTGCCTGTAATCTCAGCACTAAGACTGAGGCAAGAGAACTTTTGAGTAGTTCAGGGCTGTGGAGTGGATCTGAGATCAGCCTGAGGTACAGAGGGGGACCCTGTTTCAAAACAACACTTTAATGTTTCCGTTCTTACAGCCTTCCTCTCGTCATCCCCTGATCTCGAAGGAGTAATTACTGGGTGCCTGAATGCAAAAGATAATTGCACTTCCTATTTATTAATCAGACTTCCTATTTGAGTGTCTCCTATGCAGAGTTAGCATCAGAGACACATTAAAGGATCTGATGGGGAGGGAAAGCATAGCAAAGCAAAGCGTAGAAATAAATGCAAAGCTGCAGCCAACCAGTGACACAGACCCTCAGGTCTCTTAGCACAGACGAGGGGTGGCTAAGTGGGAAGACTTCTTGGAGGTGGTGATAGGACTCCTTCTCTTCCTTTCTTCCCCTCCCCCTCCTCTCCCTCCTTTCCTTCCTTTCTTCATCTTTCTTTTTTCTTTCTCTCTTTCCTTTCTCTTTTTTCTTTCTCTCTTTCCTTTCTCTTTTTTCTTTCTGTCCTCTCTTTCTCTCTCTCCTTTCTCTCTTTCCTCCTTTCTTTCTTTCTCATAGGGTGTCCTGGGTAGCTCTCACTTGCCTCAAACTCTTGGTCTTCCTGCCTCAAGCTCAGTTTATTGGGACTACAGGTTTGGCCGCCATGCCCAGCTTGAGTGTACTCTTGAAAAATTACTAAGTGCCTGGGGACATGGTTCAGTGGTAGAGTGTTTGCTTAGTATGCCCAAGGCCCTTGGTTAGAGCCTTAGCACAACTATAAGGAAATAATTACCCGATTAGCTTGACAATGAAGGAGGTATAGGAACTGTCTTAGGGCTTCTGTTTCTGCAACAAAACACTATGTCCAAAAACCAAGCTAAAGAGGAAAGGGTTTATCCAACTTAAATTTCCATGTTTCTGTTCAACATCAAAGGAAGTCAGGACAGGAACTCAAACAGGACAGGAACCTGGATGCAGCAGCTGATGCAGAGGCCATGGGGGTGGGGGGTGCTGCTCACTGGCTTGCTCTACATGGTTTGCTTAGCATGCTTTTTTTTTTTTTTTTTTTTTTTTTTTTTGTGGATTTCACACCATGAACTCTGACCCCACTTATCTCCTTATCCCCTCACATCTGACCGCTTCCCATGCAACGTCCCCCTGAAAAACAAAACTGAATTTAAAAACAAAACAGGGCTTGTCACGGAGGCCATAGTACGGCCCATGGAGTCACTTAGTTTACCCTTTAGTCCATCCAGCTCTATACTTGCAAGTGTTCATTGCCACGGGTCGCTGGTCTGGTTTAAGGCCTCTGGTTTCTGCTGAACCATCAATGATGGACTCACTGGGGTTCTTCTCGGGCATCCTGTTGCTGCTGTCTCGTGTCAGGGAGACCCTGCTGTTTTGGATCTGTATGTTAGTCCCCTTCACCTGCTCCCGCAGATCGTCCATGAGGTCCCCAGCACTGCCCAGTCTAGCTCATCCAATGTAGCCTGTAGCAAGGAGCTGGGCCGGTTCTCCTGCTCTGGGATCCTCAGGTCTGGGTCACCCGCACTCAGGCCACCAGTCCAGCTGTGCTGTTTTGTCCAGGTGAGATGCAGGGTTGCAGGGCATTCTCTCCGGACTGCTATAAGGGGCATAGGGATGCAGGGAGGGGGAGGGCAGGTCATCTCATCTGTGAACCCGACAACAGGGTCAGCTCTAGTGTGCTATCCATGCAGGGTCCAGGGTCTGCTCTCCTGATGAGGGGCAGGACTAGTTCTCTCTCTCAAGACCTGCCACAGGGAGCAAGGGACAGAAGCAGGGAGGACATCTTTCCCTCAAGCCTGTTACCACATGATAGCTGAGGATGGGCGGCGTAAGCTCTTCTTACCTCACCCTTAGGGTTGACCCACCTGCATGCCTGACTAGAGCTGCTGCATGTTCAGCTCTAGTGTGCTGCCCAGGTGAGGTGCACACCTGTGGCAAGGCGTGGGGCCATCTTTCCCGAATGTAGGGGATGGAGATGGGGGAGTGGCGGCTCTAGGCTATCCCAGGGCCAGTGAAGGGCGGGGCTGGCTCAGCGCAGCATGGTTAGGTTGACCCCCTGTGCTAACATGGACCTTGGACATTCAGCCTGCTTTCTTATAGGATCCAGGATCACCAGTGGCTGGGCCCTCCCCGATCGATCACCAATTAAGAAAATGCTTTACAGCCGGGTCTTACGGAGGCATTTTCTCACATGCAGCTCTCTCCTCTCTGATGAGTCTAGTTAGTGTCAAGTTGACATAAAACCATCCAGTACAGAAACTAAATATGTAAAACCTGGAGGTGTTTGAAAGTATAACTCTTTCAGGGGATAGTAGGAATCCACCTATCGTCAAAGGCAGTCATGTTTTAACTTAAAATGTTTGTTTGCTTATTTATTTTTATTTATGGTGGTTATATTTTGTGGGATGTCACCGGCCATTCTATCCAACCTGGTCAGCCACTTGGTTTGTACGGGTCTTTCTCAGTACAGAAAGAACAGAGCTGGCAATTTTGTTCTCTTGAGCAAGATGTATGAACTTCAACTAGCTGGCCTAACCAGTTGTGCCCCAGAGTGGCCTTGCCTGAGTGAGAGCAGCTGCTGGGAAGCTGGCCACATTCCAGACAGGTGACACATCCTGGTTACAAGACTATTCCCTCCTTCTCTGGAGGTGGCCAGAGCTATTCCTTTTGCAGCTGCCTCATGGCCTCCCTCCTGACCTTCCCATCTTCCCCATTCGTCTGTCTGAGCTTCGCTGCCTCCGTAGGTACCAAGAGGGGAGTTGTGTGGAGCCCCTTTGGGAGCTGTGTCAAACACTCACAGGATGTTCTGTGAAGTTAGGTCTGCAGTGGACTGGAAAGGAGGAGATTAAAGGAATAAAATCTGCCGCGCAGTTTTGGAGAGCACGAGCCAGCTGGGACTTGGTTCTGTCATCTGAGGTGACCAAAGGGTTGGCTGATAAATGATAACAATTTTCTGTAACACATGGGCTTTTAATCTTCCCAGCAGCCTGGAGGGGAAAAATGTTAGACATGATGACTGGAGCAGTTCTTAGCACGACACTGGGGGCCCAGATGCAGTTTTAGATTCCAGGGACAGTAATTCCAGTGATGTGGGACCCATGTCAGCCAGGGTTTGTCCTTTGGAAGGCGGATCATGGGTCTGGGCGATGAAAACACTTTTCATTTAGCCGGAACACATACAGTGATGCTGTTGGAGGAGACAGCACATCAATAGAACCCAGGAAAGCAGGTATTGCAGGCTCCCTGGGACCTCTTACCAGAAACCCAAGAGCTGCCTCCCCCATCTCCTCTTTGGAGTCTGGGTTCCTCCCCCTCCTACTCCTTTTCGTTTCTTTTCCTTTCTTTTTTCTTTTCTTTCTTTATTTCTTTTTTTCTTTTTCCTTTTTTTGTTTGTTTGAATAATTTTTTTTTCCCCAGAAAACTTGGAGGCAAAGTTTTGCTTTGTAGGTCTGGGTGATTGGGCTGTGTAGCCCAGGGTGTCTTCAAATGTATGATTCTCCTGCCCCAGCTTCCCTAGAGCTGCGATTACAGGTGTGGACAGCCTTATCTGACTTACCTGACTTCATTTTCTTTTTCCTTCTCTCCCAAGCCCATCTTTTCCTGCTTCTCCTGGCCCTGACATGTCCAGTTCCAGGCTCCAGTAGTATTTGACTGGCAACTTGAGACCATAGATATAGATTCCTAGGAAAATGAAATAGAACCTGGCCACACTCGGCTATGGGAGGCAGACTGAGCAAGCCAGAGCATCTTGGCTTCACAGAGGCATGCACTTCACGGTAGAAGTTGTCTGACCATAATGCAGGCTCCATCTTAACGGTATACAGGGTTTCTGTGATCCCTTGAGGAGTGAGTTCCCGAGGCATGCCATTGTTTTGCCTTTCAGGCTGGGACATTGCTAGTGAGCGGTCTGCTCTTCTGGAAGTTTGCTTTATCGGCTCGCTGGATGTCATTGATGAGGACAGTGCTCGCTATACGATACTGTTGTTACAGCTGTGCTGTGCGTGTAGTTGGGCAGCCCTAGGAGGGTGCTGATAAGAGACTGCTTAGTCAGGTTTAGACAAGGGGCTTTGCAGAGGAATTACAGCTCCTGCCAATATTTGAGTTAGCCTGCAGAGCAAATACGTGTATCTGTGGCAGTCTTTGGTTGCTGAGTTTGTGGCAACTCCTCTGCTTTTCTCCCACAGCTCCCTACCGTTCCCTCCTACACTCTCATCGGCAGGGTTCACTGGCCTTCTTCTTTAAGAAAAGAACTATTTCTTATTTTCGTGTGTGTGTGTGTGTGTGTGTGTGTGTGTGTGTGTGTGTGTGTGTATGTATGCTGGAGCCCATGGAGGTCACAGGCATCAAGATCCCCAGAGCTTTAGTTATGGGTGACCTCCTGATATGGGTACTGGGAAGCAGACTAGGTCTTCTGTGGAAACAGCATGTGATCTTAAGTGTGGAGCCAGCTCCCCAAGCAGCAGGAGGCTTTCTGCCGTTTTGCTTTGGTATGTGCCCATGCTATTTCCTGTAGTTGGGATTTCTTCTACTTTCTCCTACATTGCTACCCTTACTCTTACAGTTCAAGCTCAGTTCCGTTCCCTAAGATGCCATGGTACCCTTTCACTAACCGTTCACTCAATGGTTGCTTACCATGCAGTAGCTGGATACATTAGCTCATCAGAGCTAATGCTTCGCACTCTAGTCAGCTAGGAATTTGATCCATCATCTAAGATGACCAGTGCGTCTGTAGATTAGTGGCCTAAAGCCCACACAATTGTTCCTTCATAACACAGGGGATTAGAAGTCTAAGACGAAGGTGTCTGTGAGTTTGCTGTGTCACGTGGCCTCTTTCTTAGCTTTCCTGTCTCTGCTTATACAGCCGATTGCTTCATCTTAGAGGGACACAAGTCAGATTGGATAAGGGTCCACCCCAAAGGTCTCCTTTTAACTTTAGCCATGACTCAAGACTTCAAGGGCCACACCTCTAAATACAATCTCATTTTGAGCTCCAAGGATTTCAACATATGATTTGGTGTGTGTGTGTGTGTGTGTGTGTGTGTGTGTGTGTGTGTGTGTATGAGAGAGAGAGAGAGAGAGAGAGAGAGAGGGAGAAAGAGAAAGAGAGAGAGAGAGAGTGCAGCCCATAAACCCAACCCAACTGAGTACAAGGTACAAGGCTGAGCAAGGCTTATATAAGATCTTTGACCTTTTGCTATTCAACTGCTTTGTGAGGGGTTTTCCAATTACATGATCAGATCTTTTGTTACCATTATGGGATAGTCTAAGAAGTAGAATCCAGGGTGTGTGAATTTTTGCCAGGGAAGAATTCACTGAGGATGTGAGATCTGGAGAAAGGATGTGTTGGAACATTCCAGCTTGGTAGTGGGTGGCTCAAAATTTTAGGTTGAGAAGCACTGTGAGTTCCAGGTTTCACGTTTTCAAGGAAATAAAGTAAAAGTCAGGGTTTGCAGGACCTTGTATCCTGGCATCCTCATCCCATGCTTATTATATCTGACCTCTGTTCTGAACAATCTTGAGAGGGAAGGTGGCATGCATATTTTGAATTACTTTGTATTAATTTAGGGAATATTAACTCCTTTTGCATTTTTCTTCACCATATGCAGTATAGGGTTGGGCATATAGTAGGTGTGCAGGAAATAAATGCGTATAAGGAGGAATAAGATTAATATTTGTTCAAATCAGAGCTGAACCACCTTGGGTGTTTGTCCTGCAGGCTGTGAAAGGCGTAGACTCTTTGTGGTACGATGCCACCTAGTGGTTTTCTTTTTATTGCAACGACACGGGAGAGCAGAATGGCCCCAGTTCCCAAGACCAGGAAATGGGAAATGATTTTGTCTCTTCATCATAAACTGAGCTGCTCAAACATCTGTTCTTCCGTTCCTTATCCGTTTCCCCACACACATTGATGTCCATCTGGATCTCACTTCTATGAGCTGAACACACTGGGTGTCTTCCACTCCCTGGGGGATCCCCCACTGCCCCGACTTTGTTTTCCTTGGATGATAAATCATGCCATGATAACATCCTTCCAACTCTTATTCTTCCTGAGAGCTTGGCATGTCTGAAATCAGGACTTCTTAAAATTTTTCTACTCATAACTCTAAGAAAATCTTACTTGGAATATAAATATATAAAATATGTATAGGTGTCAGACAATGACTGACAGTGAGTCATAAAGACATTTATTTTTAAATGCTTCTGAGGTATACATTTAATTTTGCTATATATTAAAGGCAAAAGCAAAATTGCATGCTAATGAGATGGGTGGGCTTGCTTATTTTTAGATAATCTCAGCTAACATTTCATTCCAGGAAGGAAATAAAACACAGTCGGTGTTTTTCAGGGTGGATCTGTATTGTGGTCTTATTAATCACCAGTACTGAGAATGCCACTAAATATACATTTGGAGTTTGAAAAAATCAGAATTTTGTTTAGGGCCACTTCAAAAATTGCTGGCAGTCCTATCCTAATCCCAAGTCAAAATTTACATAATTCTTAAAAAAACGAAACTTAAATTAGCAACTCAAACAGCGATGTTAAGAACCAAGCCAAACATCCTAACACAAAGATATATTAATCTGATGCTTACATCCTGAGGAATGCTGGCGGGAAAATGAATGCTGGTAGGAAAATATTAAAAGTAATTTTCCATAGTTAAGTCATTCTGTTTCTTTAAGAATGGAACACCTCCCCCGCCTGCATTGTGGCGGTGAGGGCAGGGAAAGGTAATTTTCCCCTCTTGCCCCTGTCACCTGTGATGGGTGAGGAAGCTGACAGGCTACAGACCTAAGGGAAAGTGGGCCCTGCACCTTGCCTGGGCAACACACCAGAGCTGAACAGGCCCCAAGAACGTGAGCATGGGAGATCTGGTCCCACCCCCTCATCTGCCATTGGAGGAGAGATAGCCCCTCTTGCTCCTTGCTGCCAGGGGTGATGAGGCAATGCTGGGGAGCTCCCCCTGGTGGTGAGGATGGGGGAGAGCTGGTGAGCAACCCAACCTGGTAACTACCCAGGCCCAGAAACAGGGGTTATGAGTTGGCCCACCCCAACATCCACCCCATCTGTGATCTGCTGGAGCACATGAAGGGGCCAGTCCTGAAGACCCAAATTTCCAGGATCTCCATGACACAGGACAACAACAGGATACAGAAGAATAGGGCCAGTGAAGGCCCAGCATCAATAGTGTAGCAGAAACCAGAGGCCTGGAACCAGACCGATGACTCTTTGTAATGAACGCTTCCAAGAAAAGATATATGGATGAAAGGGTTTATTCATTGTGTCATATTACAACTATCATGATGACATCCCCCCCTTTTTTTTTCGTCTTAAGTTTCATTTTATTTTATTTTGGGGGAGGGAGAAGTTGCAAGGGCAGAGGGCAGACACAAAGGAACGGGGAAAATGGATGGGATTAAGACACATGATGTGAAAGACACAGATTATATATATATATATATATATATATATATATATATAAATATATATATAAATATATATGCATATATATATGCATATATATATATATATATAAAACCTCCTGATACTTCTGTCCAGTCTCTTGAAGGTGCAGTGATTATAGTACCTCCATTCTCTGCGCGGGCACACTCTCTCCCTCTCTCTAGCATCTTTAAAAACTATTTAAATTTTATTTTTATGTGTATAATTTTTATGTGTTTTGCCCATGTGTATGTGTATACACCACATGCATACCGCTTATAGTCTTTTAAAATTGATTTGTGTGTATGGGTGTTTGCCCACATGTATGTTTGTGTACTGTGCACATGCCTGGTGCTGACAGGGACCAGAGAGTACCAAATCCCTGGAACTGGAGTTGTAGGCAGTTGTGAGCAACTACTCAGGCGCTAGAAATTAAGCTTGAATTGTAGTGACATAGTCCTTCTGTGGCACTGACCACGCCCATTGGGGTGGAGCCATGGCGGAAGTGACCTGTGGAAGGAGGTCGGAGGGGGCCAGGAAAGGCACTCTCTTTCTGGCGTGACTCGGACAGGAGAGGATCGGGTTGAATTTCCTGGTGTTCATCTGTCTAGGTTGTAAGTTATTTCTCCCTGAATAAACATCTATTCGGCCTATTTGTTTATCCTGATCCTTATTTACCGCAATATCTGGTGTCAGAAGTGGGATTTACCTGGGTTTTGCCCCCAGGCGGCAGAAGCCGCCCCCCTCCCCCACCTTCCCCAAAGGGCAGGGTTTAACCAGGTGGACTCACCACAGCTTTGGGACATTTGCCTCTTCCTTGCTGCAAAGGAGATCTTTGCCGCTAAAGCAGACCTGAGAAGGCACTTACCACTTAACATTTTTTGCCCATTTCCGCACGGGACTTTGCATTTGCGCAGAGCCGCTCGGCGGCACCCGCCCGGCTTGCACGCGTTTCGTCTTGTGTTACAAGTAACTTCAAAAGTCCCCTTTTAACAAAATTCTGCTTGTCATAGTTTGTTAACTATTTTACAGGAACTGGGATCAGACGAGCCTCGGCGGCTAGGCGCTATTTGGTGACACACCTCCAGGTGTAGCTACCACAAGTTGAGATATACAACTAAAAGCATCAAAGTTCCAGGACAGCAGAATTACACCTAAGGTAATTGTAACATCCTTTGCAATTTAAGCTGATACAAAATCTGAGATAAATTGTTCCATAACTATGGCAGATAATTTTACTATGCAGAACTTTAGGAATTATTTTACTTCATATGTAGAAGGGATTTTAGCAGAAGAAACTTATGACTGGACCAATATATACTTTTATTTTGTAATAGCAATGGGTTTCATCATTAACATGATATTCTTAAAGAAATGGTTTGAGATTACAGCAAACAATAAGGAACTTGTACAAACCATAGGAGACTTAGTAACAAGGATTCGAAACATTGAAAATGATAGAATTCAAAGCATAGAGACAAAGACTCGAAACATTGAAAATGATAGAATTCAAAGCATAGAAAGTATAGAAAGAAAGGTTCAGAATATTGAAGATGGCCTTGGCGAGCTGAAAGGTAGAATTTGTTTCATGTCAGATACCTCAATAACCAGAACAGAAACAATGCAATGCATTAACAAACTAGCAGAAACAGCTCGATCCTGGTCGGAGGAAGCTACTAATAAGTTTAAAAAACTGGAACATCAGATAGAAAGACTAGATGACAGAATCTCTTCCATGTCTGAGGATAATGGCAAGCTAGCAGATAGAACATTGTTTCTGGAAGGCAGTTTACATGCCATTCAGATAATATCTAAGGATGATAAGATTAAAAACATGGAATCATTTGTAGTTGGAGAAAGTAAGAAACTGACTGATTCAATGAAGTCTTTGGAAAATTCTGTGATTCAACAAGTTCAAATACTGAGAAAAACAATGAATAGATTGCAGACCTTAGAAGACCGTCGATCTAATAAACCAAAAGAAGAGGTACAGGTAATAGGGCATAAGAGAGACTTAGAATTTCATACATCCTGCGGGGTCAGGGGAGACCTGCTTAAGGTCAATGTGTCGTCTCCTATGGCTTCCTGTGTACCTGTTACTGAAAAATCAACAATGAAAAAACACCCAAAAGGTGTCGTTGCATATCAGTGCATTTAAAACATGAAAGTTTTAAAAAGTGTAAAGGAAGCGGTAGTCTCCTATGGCATGCACTCACCATATGTGAAGCAATTAGTAGAATCATGGGCAAGGAGTAACAAGGTAACCCCTAAGGATTGGGATCAATTAATTTCAGCTGTCCTTGAAAACTCCTGTCAATTAGTATGGAGGGCTTTATGGAGAGTGGAAGCAAAAGCTCTTGAACTTCAGGGATTAAAGAAAGGTTATAAAGCTCCCCAAGATAAAATCCTTGGTGAGGGTCTTTATGCTGACCCAGAAACCCAAGCTGCCTATGATGAACATATCTTGTCTCTATGCAGTATAGCAGCTCTGAATGCTTGGGACAAGGTTCATGAACTAGGAGAGGATAGAATCCTATACCAAGATAAGGCAAGGACCCAGAGAATGCTTTAGTGTATTTCTAGAAAGATTGTTTAGGGAAGTACAATTAGAGGTAACAGACCCAGATGCTAGGCGAATACTCATAGAATCATTAGCTTATGAGAATGCGAATCCTCAATGCAAACAGGTGCTTTGGCCTTTAAAAATGCGATCAGCACCCTTGGATGATTGGGTCCTATATACAGGCAACATTGAGTATAATGACAATAAGACTGAAGCATGGGTAGGAGAAGCCATATCTAAAGGTCAGAGAAGACATCAAGATAACAGAGTTCCTTACTATGGTGACTTAGAAGCTTGGGTAGGAGAAGCTATCTCCAAAGGTTTAAAAAAATATCAAAATACCAGATATCTTAATTGTGGTAGGGTGAGATGTCTAAGAGGAAATTATAGTATTCCTAGGAGTAACACTCCCGGGAATGAATCAAACAGAGGGCCTCAGCCTTCTGGGTTATGTAGAAGGTGTGGCAAAGGCCGACATTGGACAAATGAATGTAGATTGACCAGAGACAAGCAAGGAAACCCTTTATAATAGGGAAACTCCTTGGGGGGCCTCTAGAAGGCCCCCATGTCAAAGGTAGTCTGGACATTCCCAATCACTGTGGAGGACAATCTCCCACAGGACAATTAGAAAATTGTGTGTCTATTGTAAAATCTCATACCTCTGGATGACAAACTAATGATGGAAGGTGACTCAAACATGAATGAAGGAAACAAATGTTTATTTTGGCAAACTTCTATGAACAGTCAAAGACCTAGATTGATAGTTAAGATGAGTAACAGGCTTGTTAGGAGGATTGTTGACATGGCTGCTGATGTAATCATCATAACTAATAAATCTTGGCCTCCAAGATAGTCCCTGCAAGAGGTAAATGTTCAATTCTTAGGGATTGGAACCCTATCTCAGGTAAAACAGCAATAATTTTATGGGGTTGTGATCTATTGTAGCAATGGAATACACAGATTAATATTCCTCCAGTGTTAGATATGAACCAGAAACGAACTTAGAGTTGTAGAAAAAAAGCATTATAAAGTACTATACAAGACAGACACCACATATACAGGCTGTACAAAAACAGAATACAAGTGCTGAACAAAAGCTCTACCCTTAAAATGGCTAACAGATAAACCTGTCTGGGTAGGGCAATGGCCTATGACCTCTGAGAAGATAGAAGCTTTAGAAAGCCTGGTTCAGGAACAGCTAAATGCTGAACATATCTAGGAATCTACCAGCCCTTGGAACTCTCCTGTATTTATTATCAAAAAGAAATCTGGTAAATAGAGAATGTTTACAGACCTGAGAGCCATCAATAAAGTTATCCAGCCAATGGGCTCTCTACAGCCTGGAATGCCCTTGCCTTCTTTGATAGCTGAAGAAAGGCCTATTATAGTTATTGATTTAAAGGATTGCTTCTTCACTATACCTTTACAAGAACAAGACAAAGAGAAATTTGCCTTCACGGTACCTAATTATGATAATTCTCAACCGGTGAAGAGATATCAATGGAAGGTTTTGCCACAGGGAATGCTAAATAGCCCCACCCTGTGCCAATATTTCATACAAAAACCGTTAGAAATAATTCATAAACAGTTTCCACAATCCATAATCTATCATTACATGGATGATATATTGTTAGCTGACTCTAAAGGAGAAATATTAGAAAAAATGTTTGAGAAAGTAAAGGAAGTTTTACCTCGCTGGGGATTACAAATTGCACCTGAAAAAATACAAAAAGGAGAGTCTATCAACTACTTAGGATATAAAATAGGTCTACAGAAAATTAGACCACAAAAAGTACAGATCAGAAGAGATCGCTACCAGACTCTTAATGATCTTCAAAAATTACTAGGAGAGATTTCTCAACTGCAAACCATAATTGGAGTAGAAGGGCATGATTTGAAAAACTTGAAAATGGCCCTAAAAGGAGATAAGGACTTGAATAGTCCACGAATACTATCAGCTGAAGCTGAGAAGGAATTAGAATGGGTAGAAAAGAGGATACTAGAAGCACATGTGAACCGTGTGGATCCAAACCTAGACTGTATTCTGGTTATATTACCATCTAGAGAATATCCTTCAGGGATTTTGATGCAGAGAGAAGATATCATATTAGAATGGATATTCCTACCACATAAACAGAAAAAACTAAAAGCATATATAGAAAAGATCTCTGACTTGATTATAAAAGGTAAATTAAGACTTCGTCAGCTAATAGGAAGGGACCCAGCAGAAATTATAGTACCTTTAACTAATGAGGAAATTTCTTCCTTATGGAAAGATAATGAATATTGGCAGAGAGCTTGCAGTAACTTTTTGGGAACAATTAGCAACAACTATCCCAAAACTGAGAGAATCAAATTCATAAAGAAAACGATTTGGATTCTTCCACGCATTGTAAGAAAAACACCTATTTCTGGAGTTCATACATTCTACACTGATGCAAATAAATCAGGTAAGGCAGGATATAAATCAGGAAAAATTAGCAAAGTGGTTCAAAGCCCTTACAATTCTGAACAAAAGGCAGAATTGTATGCCATTCTCATGGTACTTATGGATTTTAAAGAACCCCTCAATATAGTTACTGACTCTCAATACACAGAGAGAGTCGTTTTACACATTGAGACTGCAGAATTTATTCCTGACAATACAGAATTAACTTCATTGTTTATACAGTTACAAGATACTATCAGAAAGAGGACTCATCCTACATATATAACACACATCAGATCCCATACGGGTCTGCCAGGTCCTCTAGCACAAGGCAATGATGAAATTGATCGTTTATTGATAGGAAGTGTGCTAGAAGCCTCAGAGTTTCATAAGAAACACCACGTGAACAGCAAAGGTTTAAAAAAGGATTTTTCTATCACTTGGGAACAAGCCAAGGAAATAGTAAGGAAATGTCCTACTTGCTCATTCTATAACCAAACTCCTTTACCACCAGGCAGTAACCCTAAAGGTATAAATAGGAATGAAATATGGCAAATGGATGTGTTTCATTTTGCAGAATTTGGAAAATTAAAATATGTACATCACACTATAGATACATTTTCAGGGTTTCAATGGGCTACTGCTCTGAGCTCTGAAAAGGCTGATTCTGTTATAACGCACCTTTTAGAGGTAATGGCCATTATGGGCATACCTGCACAAATAAAAACTGACAATGCTCCAGCATATGTCTCCAGCAAATTGAAAGAGTTTTTTGAGTATTACAAGATAAAGCACATAACTGGTATACCACACAATCCTACAGGACAAGCAGTGGTTGAGAGATCCAATCGTACTTTAAAAGAAATGCTCCATAAACAGGCAGGAGGAACCAAAACACCCAAACACAGATTACATAATGCTTTATTAACATTAAACTTTCTTAATGCTGATGAAAAAGGAAAAACAGCTGCAGAAAGACACTGAACAATAGAAAAAACTTCTGAACTAAATCAGCCAGTGCATTTCAAGGATGTACTGACCTCAGAATGGAAAGCAAGGTATGTTACGTTGGGGTAGGGGTTTTGCATTTGTATCTACAGGAGAAGAAAAACTATGGATACCATCTAAGTTAATCAAGATCCGAGTTGAACAAGAGAAACATCTTAATGAAGAGAAATGACAAGTCATCCAACAAACTAGGTCCTATGAGGTGTGCGGAGGCCTCTCAAAGGTAGGGGAAGTGTTCTGTTCTTGTTTTTACAGGAAAACAGAGAAAACCTATCATCAAACAGCCAAAAGACACTGAACATGTAGGTGCCTACAGAAGAGAAGACGGCTCTTCAGAAACAATCACTTAAGGAAGCAGAATCTGATATATGGTAAAAAAAATATTTAATTGTAGTAAACTATTTCTATATAGAAATCTATTTCTCTCTACTATCTAGTATTCCTGAAGTCCCAAATTTTGTAAACCAATGCTGGCTTTGGAGTTGGATTTGGCTTTCCTTCTCTAAATTCAAGCATGTTGTTAAGATTAAATTCATGGTTTCTGCCTTAAATCAAGAAGCCAATTGGTGTAAGGCAGAAGAAAACAAAATCTGGGGACTCATATCTTATATGCAATTTTCTCTCTGAAATCCTAATTTCCTCACATACTTTTAATGCTTATTGTTGTCTTTCCCTAATGCATACCTTAAAACTTGAAAATTTTACTTTAATATTGATGTGTAACTTTTCCACAAGGAATAATAACGATTCCTAACAGCAGTCTTTGAACTCTCCGGAAAGAAGATGGGGCCCCACATCATCGTTTCCACTTGACTCAACCTGATGCATCGGAACTACAAACATCACCCTAAAACCGGTTTGAGACTGTTCTGCTCGAGACAACTCATGACTAGCTAGCTGTAATGGTGCACCTTTTTATTACACCCTGGCCAGAGTTTCAAATAGAACTACAGTCAAGAATTTTCTGCCACACAGTGACTAACTACATATGTCACAGCCAGTTCTGTTGAGAAATTTGGTTGCTAAAAATTTTCTTCCTATAGGATCCATTGGAGCAATCATCGTCCCATTTCAGCAGGAAGTAATCTTAATATGACTACGCCCCCTTTCCCTACCCTTGGAATTTTGGGATAATAGTCATCGTCTTTGGGTTGGTTTTAGTTATTTGGGGTTGGGTGATGCTTACACTCGGGTTTATCTTTTAGACAGGAATAGGGAATGGTTGGTAAAGGTATGGTTTAGATGGGATATAGGTAGATTAGCCTATTTTCTTGAGAATTTGAGTAAGAATGAGATAGTATTTTACAGCTTACATTGTTGTGTATTCTTATGTGGTAAGCTATGTAAAATTAAGTTTATATTTTGTTATATTGTGTTAAATATTTCCACTTACAATGTTTTATGCACATTATTTTTTACCATATTCTATGTATGTATACTTTTCTTGTATTCAAGACATTTTGTATATTGATACAATTTGGGATATTTATCTTGCTGCCCTTTATAGTTCTACCTCTTGTCTTGACACTTATACTCTACCTCTATTTTAGGGATTTACATGTATGTATATGTAAATAGTTATATTGTTTAAGTATTTGTTCCTGCTTTACTCAGGAAAGTTTTAATAAGTCTTTTTAGCTAAGTTCCCGAGTATTACAGATTATCTTCACTCACATTTCCTGTACCTATGAGATTAGTCAGATATAGATGCTTAATCTTCAATCACTTCATAGACATGCAGAACATGGCATTTAAATGTTTTAATATTAGTATTCCATTGATATGAGACACTGTTGCTCCTGACAGCACCGTACACTTTCCCGAAAATATGTTGGACACTGTTGTTGCTCCTGCTGGAGTTCAATCTCGCTTCAGCTAATGGCCTGTTGGGCATAGAATTGCCCCCACCTTGACCACTGATTTGGACATGCAGTCCTATGTGATTGCAGGAGACAAATATAGAAGACTGCTTGACCTTGCCAAGTCAGGGTAAGACAGCCATTCTACTTCCCTGCTGTTGTTGTGGTCTGTCAAGTTCTCTTGGCCTTAGCGAAATCTGGGTGTACCAACGTTGCTGTGAGACCTAGGGTGACTGTTCAGGTGGCTTGCTGTTTCTGTCCTTGCTGCACCTTTTGGAAGTTGTCCATCCACATTTCCTGTCTACTCTAGTATTGTTAAGTTCCTTCTCAGGTCTTGATGAGGTTGAAGATTAAACTATCACAACTATTATTCTCTCTTCCTAGTTAGATATATTAGGTACTAGACTTACGTTTTCCAGCTTAGGACAACTCTATTGTAAACTCCATTATGCCCTCACCCTAGGACTAGATATGTAGGTCATTTTGTTCTCGATTTTCCTTTTCTTAGAGCACACTTGTTATTCACTGTTTTGTATATAGTTTTGTATTAAGCCTAAATCTTTAGACTAAAAAGGGAATTGTAGTGAGATAGTCCTTCTGTGGCACTGACCACGCCCATTGGGGGGTGGAGCCATGGGCGGAAGTGACCTGTGGAAGGAGGTCGGAGGGAGCCAGGAAAGGCTCTCTTTCTGGCGTGACTCGGACAGGAGAGGATCGGGTTGAATTTCCTGGTGTTCATCTGTCTAGGTTGTAAGTTATTTCTCCCTGAATAAACATCTATTCGGCCTATTTGTTTATCCTGATCCTTATTTACCGCAATAAAAAAAGCAGCCAGTGCTCTTAGCCTGAGCCATCTTTCCAGTTGAACTTAAGGGTCCTTTTCAAGGCCAACTAAAAGAACAAAATACAGGCTGAGTGGTGGTGGTGGTGTATGCCTTTAATGCCAGCATTTGAGAGGCAGAGGCAGGTGGATCTACAGAATGATTCAAGGACAGCCAGGGCAATTACACAGAGAAATCCTGTCTTGAAAAAAAAAACCCAACCAACTAACCAATCAATCAACCAAACAAACAAACAAAAAGCCCAAAATACTGTGGTTTAACATTGTGTGTGTACATGCACGAGTGTTCTTGTGTGTGTATAAATGTCGTGGCAGATGCAGACATGTGGAAGTCAGAAGACGACTTGAGGGAATCAGTCCTCCTCTTCCATTACGTGGGATTTTGAAGATTGTCTTCAAGCCATCAGGCCTGGCAGCAAATGCCTTTGCCCACTGAACTATCTCACTAGCCAAAGTATTATTCTCATTAGGCAGACACAAAAGAAGAAGTTTTACAAATCATAAAGGTGATGTGTGCATGAGTATTTTAACCTCTTGATAGACATAGATTTTAACTATTGTCATATCTCCCAAATAAATACCTATTGAAACTCATCCAAATAAATAAAAGCAAAATATTTTTGCATCACATACAACGATGATGATAATGATGATGATAATAATAATATTAAAAATAATAATAGGTTTTTTTTTGAGACAGGGTTTCTCTGTATAGCTCTGTCTGTCTTGTAGCTCACTCTGTAGACCAGGCTGATCTCAAATTTGGAGATCCTTCTGACTCTGCCTCCTGAGTGCTGGGATTAAAGGCATTCACCACCACCATTCAGCTCATTTTTATTCTTTTAATTTTCAGTAAATATGTAAGATGTTTAAAGGAAAAGAAAGGTTGGCAAAGGCTATGAAAGGCAGCTCTCAGAAGGGAAGCCCAAAGTGGCTTTAAGTAGATATGAAGAAGTGTTTGAGTTCTTTAGTGGAGAAAAAGGAAACAAATGTGCTCCTGCTTCTCCCAGCCCATTGACAGAGTTAGAAAACTGGCTAATTAGACGCAGCAGTGTTTGTAAAGCCCTTCATTGAAGGTAAATAAATGCCTTCTGGGTCTTTATGAGGCAGAAGGACTGCAGACTAGCAAGGCTGAATCTGGAGCACACACCATGGACAGTGCTTGTATACCATAATCTAACAGCAAGCACTTGGCCCTGTAAATCACTGGCTTCTGCTAGGTTAGAAGGGACACCTTTGCAGTTGGAAAGCAGAGTCCACCTTCAGGCAGATTAATGTGAAAAGGTACACTCTCCAGATGTCCCACGGTCACAACCTCCCGGGTTCTCCCAGAAGACAGCTTTTGCTGCCTGTGTTGGGGAGGTGGAAGGATACATCTTATAGTAGGGGCGTGGAAAGGTAAGAAGAAGCTCAGTTTTAACCCCAGTGGTCCCTCAGCTGGATTCCTTTGTGCAGGACGCACATACATGTTCTCATATGGTGTTCCCAGGATTCTGCTATGCACAATCTGAAATTCATCAATTTTTTTTTTTTAGGGGGAATTTTTTAGGTCCATACAATGAACACCAGGCAACAACAGCCATGACTACATTACTAGTGGCATTGGTGAACTGGAGGCGACCTTTTAATTCAGCATTTGAGAAAGGAAATAGCACATGTTAGATCCCCAATTTGAAATGCCAAGCGGCCATCAGAAGCCATGGGCATGAGTGCAAAGAAGATAGACTCTGCAGCCAGGCAGTGGTGGTGCACACCTTTAGTACAGCACCCAGGAGGCAGAGGCAGGTGGATCTTTGTGAGTTCGAAGCCATCCTGGTCTACAGAGAGCTCTAGTACAGCCAGGGTTACACAGAAAAACC
Source organism: Phodopus roborovskii (assembly GCF_943737965.1). Taxonomy (NCBI): domain Eukaryota; kingdom Metazoa; phylum Chordata; class Mammalia; order Rodentia; family Cricetidae; genus Phodopus; species Phodopus roborovskii. The sequence continues at coordinate 12,483,200 of NW_026126541.1, read as the reverse complement.
CTGTCTCGCAAAACAAAACAACAAACAAACAAATAAAGATAGAGACATAATGCTGAATAAAAAAAGAACATAAGATGATTTCTAGCATTCAAGAGCATACATATTAAGAAAACAAAACAAAAAACATACCGAGAAAACGTTATTGACTTAAAAAAAAAAATACATATCTGAGCACTTATTGAACAATCTTTGGGGCTGAGTTTGAGGGTTAGGGGCTAGCTCTAAGAAAGAAAGAAACCACATTTCACGAACGAGACTGATTATTCCAGCTCTTGGTATTCGCAGTGTACGCAGGTCTCCTTTCTCCTCTGTCTGCGCCTCCATTCAGCTTCTCAGAGGCACCGCCCCTAGATTTCCTTGGATCCACCCACTTCAGGATGTATTTGCAAATTTCTCTGCCGACCACTACCCAGGTACCGACTTGCGGTGCTCCGCCCCTTTCGAACGTCTGCCCAGCTTCAGCGGGAGGGGGCGTGGCGGTTGCCAGGCGACCGAAGACGCGCCGAGCGCCGGGTTTGGGCGCCGGGCTGGCGATCAGAAAAAAAACGCGTCGCCCTTTTAGACACTGGGGGCAGTGCACAGCCCCTTCTCCAGACTCCAGCCCAGTTTTCTGATCTCCGCGGCAGCCTTTGAGGCCGCCTTCAAAGAGCGTCAGGATGACGGAGGTCAGGAGTCAGCGCCCCTCTGTTGTTCCTCTGCTTCGACCTCTCCCTGTCATCTCTCTCCTGGAACCCGTCCTTTGTTACATTCACTAGCTCTGGTTCTCCTTCACCAGCACCCTCGCTATCCGCACTCTCGAGAGCTTTTCTCCCTTGGCTTTACCCCACTCCTTGCTCCCTCATGAATCCCCAGACCGTGGCCTGCTGCCTACAGTAGGAACTGCCGGCGGCGATACTGTTGAGAGGCCATTGAAAATGTCTCATCGGCGTACTCATTGTCACCCTGCTCACTAACTTGTCCGCCTGTCACACCCCGATTCCCTGATGTATGATCACCAGCTGTCATACGCGTTCATCAAGGTCCTTCAGTCCATCGCCACTGCCCTGTGTTCTCATTGACCTGGTGTTAACATCTCATAGTCCCCGTCTCTCACCGGTGTTATAGGACACTTCATCTTCAGCCTCACTGACGAGGGTTCATTTCTGCATCCTTCAGTAACTGTCTGTCCATTAGCCCTCTCATTTATAACCTCAACAGCCCTACGTCCTCGTCTATCCTGGTCTTACTTAATTTCTACATGGATCTATCGGAGCCCACTCCCACCTTAACTATTATACAATTTCTAGCGGGAATCAGCTGCATAATTTGTGAGATCCAGAGTAAAGTGAAAAACATTTTTAAAAAATTATTAAGAATTTTAAGACACGACAGTAGAGAATTTAACTCAAGTAGTGGTCTTCTAGATCCTGTGTGACTGAACCCGTGCAGCCAGCCCTCGTCCCAACATCTCCTTCCCAACGTCTCCTAGTGCCCCACCCTATTGCTTCTAACTTCTCTGTGCCCTGTATCCCCTCACCCTTCCATCTCCTCCATGCCTGGCCTTCCTTTGTAAGCTCCACTCTGAATGGTTAATGGCTTTTTATGCCTCCTTATCCCCACCATTGGACCCATTGCCACTTGCCAATCACTCTCTTCTCTTGGCACCCATGAGGCTGTGGCCACATCACTTCTCCCCCACTACCTAGCCTCTTTCATGTCTTCTTGCTTCCCACCCTCTCCTCTTGGTCTTGCTCGCTCTCATTTATTGCTTGCTTTGAGGGCTCCCTCCTCCACTCATTGTCTTGTCTTAGTTCATTGTTCTTTATTGTCCGTGAATAAGCTCTCCTCCTTACAACGGGGTGTGCCTGACGCACAGCAGACACTCTGTAGGCGAATGATGGACTGTCACAGTTCCTCTGATCTCATCCCTTCATGCTGATGTCCTTCCTAGGCCCGCACTCATGCCTGACCACAATGTAGGAGATACCAACTGCCCAATAATCTCTTGGTCAGAGCTAAGAGAGCATCAGTGCTTTGCCTTCAATAGAAGAATACTTTTTGAAGTGATGACATGAGCATACATCTTTTTTGTTCATAAAAGTTCCTTTAAAATGTTTCTTTGATATTTTCCCATTCCTGTACTAATTGCAGGCTTACAGGGAGAGCCTGGGTGCAAGCAAATCATTAGACTGCTGATCAAAAGTCGACATTAATACCACGTTCAAGGGCAGGGCGCAGAGCACTGTTGTGATGAATGGAGTTTGTGACTCAGGGTTTGCATCAATGAGACAGAGCCGCAGCAGCTCCACGTTTGCTCAATGTGGGCTTTCCTTCTTTGAGCATTTGCTGAATCGTGTTCTGTGCAATAATCTGCTTTTAGCAAGGAAACCTCTGTTGGGTTTAAAATAGCACTAAAGCTGTTAAGCCAAGTGTTACAGGCGCCACATTTAAATCTCTAAACACTGTGTTTTGCTTGAACATCATGTGTAGGGATTTAATTAACAGTACACATTTCTTTCTTTTAAACTAAGACTATATATATACAAACCTTCTTCATATTGCACAAGCTGTGCTCATCTAGAGAACAGTCAAACGAGGCTACTTAGAATCTTTAAGGTGGACCAGAATTTTACTATTATTGGGATAAAAGGTCATCTCATTTGGTTTCTTTGATGAACAGGGGGTGTTCATCAAAGCCCTTTTTGTGTAGACTATCAAAGCATGGCGTGGAAAACACAAATACAGCTTGCAAACTGTATCTGTCCTTAGACGTTTTGGGTGGGTCTTCTCGTGTGACAGAAAAGGAATCCAGACTTCCTAGTGCGTCACTCCATGCTCCTAGCCTGTCTCAGCCTTTTCTCCTTATCATGATTCTTATATGTGGGCGTCTTGGGCACTTGTGTGGCCTTGAGCTCTGCCTCAGGCGTTGCCATCTGCTGGGAGTGATCTTTTCTTCAGAGCCACCCGTGAGAAGCCTTTTCTTTCTTCTAGTGGCTTGAGTACCACTTCTTTCATGAAATGTGCTTTATTCTTGCTGCTGGGAGTAAGTCTCTTTTCATGTGTTCTCAAAGAGCACAGAATGCATTTTACGGCAGGGACTCAATATTTCTGTTACTACAGAACATACTCGACCGGCTAGTAAAACAGAAATACCCTCTGGGTGGGCCATTTATTTCTTACCTTGGTTGCCTCTAGGAGAGGGTGGTGAACGGTCACTCACGGAATGAACGGAGGCATTAGCCATTCCTTTCTCATTATTGGCACTGCTATGCTGCTCTTAATAAGCCGGTGTTCATTTGAGAGCAGCCATAGCAAAGTACCACAGACTGGGTGGCTTGAAACAGCAGGACTCTTCTGTCTTCCAGTTTTCCATGCTGGAAGTCTAAAGTCAAGATGTTGGTGAGTCATGCTCTCTTTCAGACCCTGAGTAAAATGTTTCCTGGTCTCTGGTAGTAGCCGGAGATGTTCAGCCTTCCTTGGATTGCAGCTATATCAGTCCAAGTAGTCTTTCCATTGTTTGTCTGTGTCTCTCTGTTGTCTTTGCCCAAATCTGTTAAGTATACCTATCTAATTGGAGTTAGGGTTTACCTCACTTGGGTATGACCTCATATCAACTAGGTATAATGGCATACATGTGTGCATATGTAACATATAAATGCATCAGAGGATGAAGAGGGAACTTTCCCAACATATAGTCTCAATGTTTCTACTGGCTGGTGGCTTAGGCTTTGCATATGTGAGGGGCTTTTACTCTGGGGTCCAAGTAGCCATTTCTGGACAGTAATGGAGTACCATCCTTGCTCTTATAGCAGGAAAAGGGTGAAAAGCTCGTGCTGGAGGAAACTGCATTTGAAGAAATTGAAAGAGATTTTCAGGAGGTTCTCAGTGAACTTTCAGGAGACAAAAGTCTGGAAAAGTTCAGGATTGAGTATGAGAAGCTTCACACTGTCATGAGAAAGTCTTACGACAATGAGAAACGTCTCATGGCCAAATGCAGAGAGCTGAACGCAGAGATTGTGGTGAACTCAGCCAAGGTGGCCACTGCCCTGAAGCTCTCCCAAGACGACCAGACCACCATCGCGTCTCTCAAGAAGGTCAGTGATCTAAACACAGATGTACTTGACTTCCAAACGTCACTTGTCCATTGTATTGACAGCTCTCTGGCTAGCAAGACAGGAGTTATTAGGTAAAAATTTACATAATGTAGATATCCATGAAGCCTAGGGAAGAATATTTACTTAGAAAGTACTTAACCCTGGTGAGGCTTGCTATGCTGCAAACAAATGGAGAACTTTATTTTACTGACCAGTTCCTGGAAAAGAATGGGTTGTCCAAAAAGACTTAGACATAAAATGTAACACTGGGGCTCTCAGGATGTTCTGCTGATGCAAAATGAATATATACCTGACAGTGTGTGTGTGTGTGTGTGTGTGTGTGTGTGTGTGTGTGTGTAGGTGCATGTGTGTGTTTATGTGGAGGCTAGAGGTTTACAGTTGTTTCTCAGTTGCTATTCACCTTGTTTTTAATGATAGACCTTCTCACCAGCCTGGTGCTTCAAGATTAGACTGGCTGCCCAGTTTAGCCCCATGGGTCCACCTGCCTTTGCCTCCCTGGCCCTAGGATTGAAGCTTGTGCCACCAGTAGACTCTGAGGAGGCAACTTAGGTCTTTGTGTTTTTCAGGGCAGGCATTTCACCCACTGGTACCTTGTCAAAAATGTCTTTACATTCCTCCTTTTCGTCTTGCTCCAGGAGAGACTACTGTGTGAGTTCTCTGGGGGTAATGTTCACGTTCATCCTTCCCAGTGTCCTCTTCCTTGTCATTCCATCTCCCCAAATGCTCTTGCAGAAGAGCCAGAGATTTGGGCTGAGGGCTCTGGAGGAAGTTGGCCTTTGTTCCACACTGTGTTTTCATCCTTAAGTTGCATTATCTGGAAGATAAGACGTAATTGTTCCCTGTTGATCTCAAATTCATAAGAGGTTGAAACATATTAATTCATAATTAAATCTCTAACTCTGAGAAATAATTTCTGAATGTTTTAGGTAATTCCCTTGATAGCATGCAACCGGATGTCACCCCATTCAAATTCACTTCCAAGACCAGTACAAGATAAGACTGCCCCATTTTCTTAGAAACTACTCTCCTTTAGAGTAATTTTTCTCCACTGCCTTTTGCTTCTTGATGGAAAATATAAGGAAACTATAATTCATTTTATAATTAGAGACACTTTTCATTATAAAATTTAACACTGGAGATGAAAGTTACAAGCTGATGAAAATCTAATTGGTGAAATTGGTTGGTTAAACAATTATGCAATCGCAATCCCATTTAGATATCCTTCCTTGTTTTGCCTAGGTGTGCATAGGGTTTCTCCGTCAGGATAGAGCCCGCAGACTGACATTTTGCTTTGAGCCACTAAGGGATGTGCTGTGGTTACACAAGAGGATTCTCTGTGTGCTGTAATAGCAAGCTTGGATTTATTGTCTTCCATCCATTTTATTTTTGTCAACATAAAAGCTAAATATTTGCATCTGAACTTCATAGGCTTTTATCTATACAGAGGACCCAAGTTTTGCTCGACTAACATGTTTCAAGACAGTGAAGTGGCAGGCAAACTCAAGGTCACTGCACACAAATGCTCATGCTCCTTTACTCACAGAGTGATAATTCACCTTCCTAAAGCGTGCCTATAAATATTCCACACTGCATCTCACAACAGAAAGGAAGTCATAGCTCCATTCTCGGCTATGAGCTTTACTTCCCCCCATGAGCACCAGCATTTGTTTCTAAGGAATCGGGCCAGACCGACACAGTGAAAGTCCCTCTCTCAAAGGAGCCAAGGGCCGAAGTACAGCGCTTGCCTGCTGTGCATTTGATGAAGATCTGGGCTTGGCCTTCTGAAGATGGGAATGGCTAAGATTGCTGTGCATCCAGTGCCAGCACAGAAAAGGGACCTTGTGGAATGTTCTCAAGCCATTTATGTACACACCTGGGACCTGAGGAAAACACACACACACACACTCGCACACACACTCGCGCGCGTGCGTATACATATGTGCAAACGTACATACATACATATATATAGTGTGTGTATGCATGTTTGCTATGTAAGTGCTTGTGCATATGTGTGTATATGTATATAAATGTGTGTATATGTATATAAATGTATATAAAAGTTCAGGCTGGCCTTGAACTTTCTGTGTAGCCTAGGATGGCCTCAAACTCACCATCCCCCTACTTAACTGAAATACACTTCATTTTTTGTTTTGTTTTGGTTTTGGTTTTTTGAGATAGGGTTTCTCTATATTGTTTCGGAGCCTGTCCTGGAGCTCTGTAGACCAGGCTGGCCTCGAACACACAGAAATCCTCCTGCCTCTGCTTCCCAAGTGCTGGGATTAAAGGTCTGGCTTAAAACATACTTCTGTATTTGCAAAATTGTCAAGAGTCACTTTCAATCCATTAATTTGAGGATTGCATCCATGATCATCTCTTACAGGAGAGAGCCATGTTAAGCAACTGTTAAGCATATAAGCTTTCATATAAAAATTTGAAAAATTTATCAGTTTATCAGAACTAATTCTTCTAGATAGAGCAGGCGCTAAGGCACCTTGCCGTCACACTCGCTACCCCACAAGGAAAAACACTGCTTGAACTAGGGACTGCTCACACTGCACACTTTAGTCAGTCCAAATTCCCTCACACCCGATAACACATATGAACACATTATTCTTTTTCTGTAAGTGACTACCACACTGCAGCCATAGTGCTGTTCTTCTTGCTGGTTTATCTTGCACCTGGAAGTCCCATTTGTTTTTTTCTCACTCTCTGGTCCACCAGGAAATTGAAAAGGCCTGGAAGATGGTGGACTCAGCATACGATAAGGAGCAGAAGGCCAAGGAGACGATTCTTGCCCTGAAAGAAGAAATAGTGAACCTGACCAAACTAGTTGAGCAGGGGTCTGGACTGTCAATGGACCAGGACAGCAAGTAGGTCACAGCTTTCTCAACCATGTGAGAACTTGCCTCTGCCCCGAGCTCTGCAGTCAGCAGTGGCACCCTTAGCCTGGGGTTGGACTGCACCACTTTCAAAAGATTTCTGCATTACAAAACTCCCCCTTGTGGCATTCCTAAAAACTGTTTTCTGCCTAGCCTCCCTGTCTCAGCAACTACTGACCACCTTAGCTCAGTGGGGTGGGGCCTTGTGAGATTATCCCCATCCATGTTGGCATGCCTATTGGAGTTGTCATTTTTCAGGTCTTGTTTAGGCAAACATATTGCTAATAATTTATGGGTATGATCCCTATCATAAACAGAAGACACTATCTTGAAGCAGGCATCCTAGTCCCCTGGCTCTTAAATTCTTTCTACCTGCTCTTCTGCAAGCTTCCTTGGGCCTTCAGTATAGAGTTGCATTGTAGATGTATCAGTTGGGATTGGACATCCCATGGCCAGTTTCTGCCCCCAAGTTGCTTTTGGTCATGGTCTTTCTCACACCAACACAAAAGCAAACTATGCAACCTTACCCACTTGTGCTGAGAGCTCCTGAAGGAAGAGAACGTCATAAGCCTTGCCAGAATCTATCTAGCACACTGCAGAGCACACAGAGCCTCACACAAACAGGTTCGAGCCTCCTAGGCTTAACCAAACCTAATGTTGCTCTTTCAGTTTCTTGTATTTTCTTGATCTACTGGCCCAACTTTGATGGATGTTGCATCCATCCATCGGGAATGGGAAATCCAAACACGGTCTCTGTAATGTTGGACTCATGGAGGAAGGAACAAATGATGAGCCCCGAGAGACAGTTGATTCAGACAGACATTTTAACAGGGGGCAGAGGATGAGGAGGGGGAGATGGGTGGGGCAGGTGCAGTTTGTAGTTCGTGCTCAGTTGTGGCTCTCTCTCTTCCAACCGACCTTAGAGTTGAGGCTTCATTTCTGCAGATGCGATTGGGGATAGGTTTGACGGCTCCTTATTAAACATTTATGTTATGTCAGGGTTGCTGCTAAATGAGCACTGTCAAATCCTCTGTTTTGCGGCATGGCTTGCTTGATGACTGTCAGCTGTGAGACTCTGTGGTTGGTGTCCTTAGCTTCCATGGCCTCCCTCTGGGTTTCCTGTGCTGCAGAAGTCCCATCTGACACAGAACTTCACACCCGACAAGCACTAGTTCTGCAGGAAGTATGGCGAGTCGGATGGGATGGATTTTGTAATGTGGAGCTATTTAGTTTACAATTCAAATCAATGGATATTATCACAGCCTCTCCAAAACTCAGCAGCAGGCCTCATTTTAAAGTTTGTTCTGGGGAACATTTCCTGTGGGCTGCCCCCCTCTTGGGAGAAGCTAATTTATTTGGGTGAATGGAAAGAAAATTGGCAATGCGTATTATTTGGTTATATTTGCGCTTTCGTTTAGACATTTAGTTGTCATCATAGCCCTCCAGTGGATATGTTAGATAAATAATTTCCTAAATTGACACCTCCTCAGGGCTCATTATAAGAGTTGACAACAACAATATGGTCTTATTGTAACAGATCCAAGAAACACAGGTATGGGAAGAACTCACTCCTCTGGCTATCCCTCCCTAAGCCCTACTCTCAGAGGTAATTGATGGCATGATCCGTCTTTCTGGAAGAGGAATATAGTTTAATAAAGCAAAAAGGCTCTTGTTGTGTTTATTGTCTCTGTCACTTCTTCTCAGCAAACGCCTCACAATCAGCTGCCACTCATCGCCTGAGCAGTGTGCACCGCTGGCCTCCCCGGAAGACGGGCTTGGGGGCAATAGGAGGGACCCCCGAACAAATGGCCACTAAGACAGATTCCTGTGTGCTTCCTTTTCAGCATCCGGGATTTACTGAAGTTCAAAGAAGAGGTGACGAAGGAGCGCGACCAGCTTCTGTCAGAAGTGGTGAAATTGCGCGAGAACTTAGCTCAGACCACTGAACAGCAGCTGGAAACCGAGCGCGCCAAGGAAGATGCAGAACACACCATGAATCAGGTCTGCTACCGTGTTCTGTGTTGCAGGTGGTTCTGTCCTTCCCGCCTCACTTCCCAGCTAGCTCCTCTCTGATACAACCCCTTGTGTCTAGACCAAGCATCCTCTGTTCTGCCGTGTTTTCCTGGCCCTGTTTCTTGAGTTCATTTTTGCCCAGGTTCTGAGAAATCACTTAGGGCTTTGCTAAGGTTTGGGTTCAAACAGGCTTCCCTGCACCAGACACAGAGCAAGAAATCCCTCTGCCTCCTCCTTTCTAATCCACAAGGTAAGTCAGAAGAGCAGACTCTTGTAAGAAAATGACATTTTAGAGCATGAGTTACGAAAAGGGCTTTTTTTTTTTTTTTTTTTTTTTTTTTTTTTTTAATAGACTTTGGACATCAAGGTGTAACCAGCGTCCTTGACTTTGACTTAGCAACGCCCAGGATCAAGAAACTCAATTTCTTATTTCTGGTAGCTGGCCTTTCCTAAAGCAGAGCTGTTTAGTGTGCCTGTGTTTAACATCTCTGGGGCTCCGCGTGTCTTCCTGCACAAATTCCTGCGAATTTGTTGTCTATAGCCGGGGTGGACTTCTTGGTGTCAAGATCCTGAAAATCAACACAGAACATTCCTGAAGCTTTGAACTTTCGGGGTTTAGCATGACCGTTCTGCGGAGGCACGTACTGCCGAAGCATGCTACAGACCACATCTTGCAGGGGGTGGGGCCAGCTCTTGGCTGATGGAGACCGGCCACTGCAAGCGGTCATCTCCTTTTCCCCTGTCCTTCCCCACAGTTCCAACAAGAAATCCAGCATCGTCAGAATGAAGCATCCAGGGAGTCTCGGAAGAAGGAAAAGCTGGAGAAAGAGCTCAAGCAGATCCAGTCAGACATGGACAACAGGCAGGCGGAGATCAAGGCCTTGCAGCAGTATATGCAGAAGAGCAAGGACGAGCTTCAGCGGCTGGAGCAGCAGCTCAAGGAGCAGAAGGTGCGCGCGGCCCCGCCCCCTCCCTTCTCTCTTTCTGATAGATTCTCATGTAGCTCAGGCTGGTCTCAAATTCAGGAAGAAGCTAAGAACGACCTTGAACTTCTGACCCTGCTGACTCCCAGCTCCCAGTGCTAGGATTACTGACAGGCACTACCACATCTAGCTTGTTTGATGCTGGAGACAGACCTCAGGCCTTCTTGTGTGCTAGGCAAATACTCTACCACCCGAACTACAGTCCCAAGTCCACATGTTTTTGTGATTTTCCTGCAAAGCAGGTACAATTGAGTAGCTGTGGCAGGAACATGCTACTTGTTAGTATTCAGGCATCTGTACTGGCCTGCCCTTGGGGTTCTGACAGGATACACCCTCATCTGCTGCCACTAAGAGCACCACCTGTTCCCCCCTCTCTCTCCTCCCTCTCCCCCCTCCCTCCTCTCTCTGTCTCCTCTCTCTCCCCCTCTCTCTCCCTCCCCCTCTCTCTCCTCTCTCTCCCCCCTCCCTTCTCTCTCCCTCCCTCTCCCCCCTCTCTCCCTCCTCTCTCTCCCCCCTCTCCCCCTCTCTCCCCCCTCTCTCCCCCCCTCCCCTCTCCAGAGGCTGGTCTCCCTGCTCCCCTTTCCCTCTCTGCTTGCACTTGAAAGATGTCTATTTGGTGGCATCTTTCTCTCTTGTGCCACTTTTTAAAAACTATAATACTACTTACTGCTGTAACTAGACTTTGAATGTTTTCTTTTTTAATTAAGTTTTTTTTTAATGTGCACGCCTGTTTTGCTTGCATGTATGTGTGTTGTGTGCCACACACATGCCTGATGGTCTTCTGAGGCCAAAAGAGGCTGTGAGATCACCTAGGGATGCCATTACCTACAGCTGTGAGCTGCCAAGAGGGTGCTAGGAATTCAACTTGGATCCTTTGGAAGAATAGCCAGCTCTTTGATCAGCTCTTTAATCACAGAGCTATCCTCTAGCCAACCCCGATGCTTCTTATGGGATATTTATTGACTATTTTCTTGCTCCCAGTCCTCATAGGTATTCAAAGATAGCATATTTTTTTCTTCCTTCCTTTCTTTTCCTTCCTTCCTTCCTTCCTTCCTTCCTTCCTTCCTTCCTTCCTCTCTTTCCTTTTTTCTAGTTCTGGGGATTGAAAATAAGATATTACATGTGCCAGGCAAGCACTCTGCCATTGAGCTACACCCGACCCTTCAATCTCTCTTTTTCCTTTTGAGACAGGGTCTCCCTTGGCTGCCGGTTCTGACTTTGAACTTGGTACAGACAGACAGCCTGACATCATGGCTCTCACGTGAGCATGGACCGTTCATTCTCAGTGAGTGAATGAATGTAACGTATTTATTCCTCACAGGCTGAATTTTCAAGTTGAGAAAGCCGTTCTTAATCTTTACATATTTTCAATATAGTCATGTTTCCAGTGTTTCCCCTCTCGTGGCCATTTAAGACAATACAGACATTAATGATTCTAATCTGTCTTTTCTCCTCTCCCCCCCCCCCCCATCTTAGTTCAGGCTGGCTTCAAACTTGCAATCTTTCTGACCCAACCTTCCATGTTCCAAGATTACAGATGCATACCTCCCTCTTTTCTCATTCTCATTCATTAAGGAAACAGTAGTTGAAGAGTCTTTTCCTAATTTTTTTTCTCCTATAAAGTTTTTTTTTCTAAAGGCTTGTCAAGCCACATACACTTTTCTACTTAAAAAGTAGATATTAGAATGCAGTTCTTTGTCATTTGTGTCTTATTAATTTTATATAAAGCCAGGATTCAAATGGACAATACACAGTGTGCAGTCTCCAGGAGGGGAAGAAAAATCTGTGAAGCTTCTTTGAACATGAACTTGGTAAAAAAAAAAAAAAAAAAAAAAAAAAAAAAGGCTTTGAAACCCGGGTAAAACAAGGGTTTTTGTATAATAGCCCAGGATCCATATAAAACAAGATGTCATCGTTAGCATAGCTGGTTCCATTTTGTTTGGTCCCTATTGATAGGGAACTGGGTGCCTCTTTCTGTCCTTTGTTTTCACATACAAGGAAGCTATATTTAAAGAAAGTGCCTAGTTGACCTTTCTTCCTTTAGCTCATTTGTTATTCTTCCTTTCCTCAGTGTTCCCAGAGTAGAAATAACTTCTTCAGATAGAATCCTTTGTTGTTCTAAAACCATGTCTGCTCAGAACAGGCAATAGTGTCTCCCCCCCCCCCCCAGCTCTACTTAGGTTGGATTAGAGGGGAATTGTCTCTGGATTGGTGTTGGGGACCCGTTCTGCTGAGGGTGGAGGGTGCTGGAGGCATGTTAATGAAGGATTTGCTTCTGAAGATGCAGCTTCATAGCCCCAGAGCTGACATAACCCATTTGAATCTCTAGCTCATTTGCAATGATTATAGAAATTGTTGCGTATGCACAGCCTGCCAAACGGCAAACAGGCATTAAAATATTTATCCACCACCTGTGAACAAGACTTCCCAAAAACTCACAGAAAAAAAAAAAAAAAAAAAAAAAAAAGTCATGCTCACTGTGTTACTCATCAGAAGGGACCGTTTCCCTCAGCCATTTAACATTCTTTACATAGGAGTGCATTAGTGCTTTCACTGGGGATAAAGAACATTTTCTGCAAGGCGAAAAGGATAGTGGTTGGTGCAGTCCCAGGAGGCTGTGGGGCCTCCCGTGTGCACACTCAGACACAGTCGTCAGATTAACAGGTGCTAACCAGCCCCCTGCACTCCCACCTTTCAGATACTGAACGAGAGAGCGACGAAGGAGCTGGAGCAGTTCCAGATGCGGAATTCGAAACTCCAGCAGGAGAACGAGCAGCACAATTTGACTTGCGAGCAGCTGTCCCAGGAAAACCAGCAGAAGGCCCTGGAGCTCAAAGTAAACACCGCATGCAATGATGCAATGTCTGGTCCCTAGCACTTCCGTCCTCAGTACCTGTGAATACAGGTTTGCCCCTGGAGCCCTTGTATTAGCTCCACTAAGAGCCTCGGGTACAGAGAGGCAGGTGCAAGCCTGCACTGATGGCTTCAGGCCCAGAGGCAGGGAGTCTGATGACTTTCCCCGGCTCTCACTTATAAAATTGATCAGATGCTTATGCAAATGCTTTCTCAAGCAAGCTCAGATGTTCATCTCTGTAATTAGCCCTGCAAGTAACCAGTCGCCCAGAGGTAGGATCCATTCACTACGTGCACAATAGAGAACTCCATTAGATTTCACTGCTTGTGTGGAGAGCCTGGGCGTAGACTGGCTCTGCTGGGTATTCTAAAACTGTGGTGGAATCGTGTTTTTTTAGTACTATCTAATGCATATTTCAGAGAGTTTTCCTGTTCTCCTTTCCCTCATGAAAGAGCACTTGCATGAACTATGGATCCTCATTTGACACTAAAGTCTGTATCATGTGCCTTTGTGATTAAGGAAAACCCATGTCCCAATTTTTGTTATATTTGGATGCTGGCTGTAAAATAAATGGCCTACCAAGAATAATGTATTGACGTGTGTAGTGAACCGGAACATTTTTTGACTTACAGTCTCTTGAGAATCTGAAGAGGGGACACACACACACACACACACACACACACACACACACACACACACACCACCCCATATCCACAGCCCCCACCCCCACTGTCCCACCACACCCCACATACAACCACACCCCCCCCACACACACACCTCACTCCCCTACTCTCCACCATGGATCTTGTTTTGAATGCATACAGCAGAGAGGAGACTCTCCTCCGGACTTTTCTGAGGGTTAGCCGTGGAGTCTGCATTAATGGCTGCACAATTAGGATACCACATGACTGAAAAAGGCTTTAAGTCAGCCAACCTGAACCTTCTAGGGTCTAAGGCTAAGAACACTTAGAAAAGTCTATAGTGAGTTGACTGGAGCTTGTTCTTTCTGACAGTGTAGCAAGTTGGAGCTGGCAAGAGATGACCACTTAAGTCAGAGTGATAGATACATTAGCCTCTGAGGTGGAATTATGGTAAAAAGAAACAATGATTCCACCAAGTCTGTTCTTCAATAACATGAATGAGAATCTGGGAAGATGGATGACTTTGTTATGTCCTTGAAGTAATGGGATTTGGTTTTTAGCAATAATCCAGAGAGAAGGTATACTAATTTTCTCTCTCCCTTCTCGAGTTAAGATGGTTGCAGAGGAATTCCGAACTGCCTTTATAATTACTTTTCTAGTTATTTAAAATGTCAAATTAAAAAAAAAACCCTAAACTTAAAAATGCTTATATTTTGTCTGCATGTATATCTGCATACCTTATGCATGCCTGGTACCTATAGAGACCGGGAGAGGGCATTGGAACCCTTGGGACTGGAGCTACCATTTAGGTACTGGGAATCCTTTGGAAGATTAGCAAATGCTCTTAACCACAGACATTTCTCTAGCTCTTGATAGCAACATTTCTTTAAAAAGGTGAATTTAATTTTAAATAAAAATGTCCACAAGACCAGGGAATTCCTTTGCTGCAATTCTTTTCTGACATCTCTTGCCACTGTGTAGATTTGCTTATTCATGCTACCCTGCACACCTGTCTGCACACTAACACACTTTGAGGAAGGGAGCATTTCCCCTGGCACATGTAACTGGGCTACTATGACCCTATGGGTCCAAAAGAATGTTCAAATATTTTGTAGTGACTCAATAACCTTCCCAGAGAGGTCACTTTGTAAGTGAAAACTGCCCATCAAATACAGCATTTGTACGCAGAGCTCATATATTTGTATGCATATAACTCAGCATTCTTGCTTGACTTTATAATGAGGCGGTGACTTAAAACATCAGATTTTATCAGCCTTTTCATTATTTTTTTAGTCTATGCCCCATGCACTTTATTCATAGAACAGAGGCCTTCAGTTTCTCTCAAAACTGAGCAATTGTGTGTGCTTAGATTCGGTTGCTTGGAAAGTCTCTGACTGACTTAGAAGGTGCAGCTTCTGTAGGTTTCCTGCAGTCCAGTCACTGGCTCAGTATGTGCTCGGCATCCCGGCTAACTCTGTCTCACCAATACAGGCCAAAGAGGAGGAAGTCCATCAGATGCGCCTTGACATTGGGAAGCTAAACAAAATCAGAGAGCAGATCCATAAGAAGCTGCACCTGATCGAAGACCAGAAGGCTGAAGTGGAACAGCACAAGGAGACCCTGAAGAATCAGATCCTGGGACTAGAGAGAGGTAAGCCTCTGTACTCTTACTCTGGAGTATTTGACTTCGCAGTGGTTAGCGTCAACTCACAAGCCAGGACTCTGTGTGCCATCAGACTAAACCAAGCAGGGGTGGCATGGCTGGAGGCGCCACCGTTTCCAATACTTTAAACTCCCTTTGCTGAACGGATTCTTCCACAGGTCCTGTTGGCCCCAATGTGAAACTACCCTAAAACAGCGTTCCGTATTTGCCATTGAAATAAATAACATCTAAACTCCGAGGTCTGTCCATAAGATAAGGAACATATTGAAGTGAATGCCTATGATTAATACAACTTGGGGTTGTCTTCCGGAAGTACCCAGCACAGAGTAAGGGATTACTAAATGTCAGGTGTTATTTTCCCAACAACAATATAATTAAAACTGTGGGGTGCTGGTGTGGTGTGGCTCTAGACCTGGAGAAAGATCCTCTGGTATGGACTCTGACTGTGGCACAGGAACACGTGTGGCTTCTTCTTGTCTTTGCCGGCTACTGTGTGCCATAAATCGCTGAAAGACTTGCACAAAAGTACACATTCCCTCTCTGTAACTTAGGGAAAATCTAGATCTCTAGATATTGCTATTACACATGCTTGTCGAGTAGGTCTTTAGGAAGTGCAGACTCTTTTCCTTCTAAGGCAGTGGGAGGGGATTCTTCACTGAGGTGTAGTTGCAGATGAGTTGGGCAACTTCTCCGTGTATGTGTTGTGTAAATTGGTATAGACCCTGTGCAAACACTGGGCACGTGCAGCGCTTTGCCTTCAGGATGCTCATGATAGTGAGAGTTTACAACCTAAAGTATTCCGTGGCGGAATGGAGGAATTTTTAGGACACATAACTGGCCAAATGAGACTGAAAGAGCCCTATGTTTTCATTACAATACTTCTGCTTGCCATAATTGTCAGCTTTGAGATAATTCTCTCTCTCTGACTATATATATATATATATATATATATATATATACTTGAATGTCTGTGTGTCATGTGGGTGTCTGGTACCCTCAAAGGCCAGAAGAGAGTATTGGATCCCCTGGACTGGAATTAGAGATGGTTGTGAGCATCCATGTGGGTCCTGGGAATTGAACCTGGCTCCTCCAGAAAAAGCAATAAGTAATCTTAGCCTCCAAGCCATCTCTGTCATCTCCCACAGATATTTCATATTCATTGAGCATTGAATCAAATTCTTTCCCTGTTGAGTCACATTTATGAAGGCCAATATGTCCATTTCTTTGGTTATTTTGTCTCTCTCTTTCCCTCTGTCTTAAAGATTTATTTATTTATTTATTTATTTATTTATTTATTTATTTATGTATACAGTGTTTACCTGCATTCCTGCCTGCACACCAGAAGAGGGCATCATATTTCATTGTAGATGGTTGGTTGTGAGCTGCAAGGTGGTTGCTGTGAATTGAACTCAGGTCCTCTGGAAGAGCAGTCAGGGCTCTTAACCTGTGAGCCATCTCTCCAGCCTTTCTTTGGTTATTTCATATTTACTGCTGATAACATCTTTTCTTAGGGACTTGTTTGTTATAACGACTTGCTACATTGCCCAGGCTAGTCTTGAACTTCTGGCCTGTAGCAGCTTTCCAACTCTCAGCCTCCCAAACAGCTACAGGTGTGTACCATGGGGACCTGTTTCCTTTGATGCACCTAATCAAAGAGCAGTGTTAGCCACAATGGTTAGGAACATTGGCCTTCTCTGTTAGGATTTCCTACGGTAATATCCAAGAAATAACCTGAAAAATCTACCAGAATTAATAAGAGATTTCAATAAGGTGGTGGATTATAAACTATATGTAGCTACCAATAGCACTTTGTACAGAATTCTAGCTAGTTTTCTAGAATCCCCACAGTACTGACTAAAGTAATAAAATAGCGGCGAACAAAGTTACCAACTTGTCTATAAGACCTGTATATAAAACAGCTACAGAATTCCACCAGGGTGCATAAGGGGAGACTTGAAAAATGGAGGGATGTAACAAGTTCTAGGTAGTTACATTTCATTTTTCTACCTATAGATGTAATGGAAAAAGATCTAAAAAGCACAACAACCTTTGGCAGCATCAGGTTCAGGCTTTTAATCTCATCCTTCTTGACTCTTGCTTGTATGGCTGGCTTTTAATCTCTCTCAGCTTCCTTTTCCATCTCTTTAGTGGGACCAGAAGATCCACATCCTTGAGCTAACACGGTCACCTGTCACTCAACTCAGAGCAGTTACACAGCTACAGCTGAACACATAAAACCAAACGTGTTTTGTTTTTTTTCAGTCGTCAGTCGTGTTGGCTTTTTCATGCCCTCCCTTGGATGGACTCTTCATTCACTATTATTTTCCTACCTGTCAATTTAGAGGTGGAGTCTTCAAAAAAGCAGGCAGAGCTCGATAAGAAGGCAATGGATGAGCTCCTGAGAGAGAGGGACATACTAAATAAGGTGAGTTCCTCACAGCAACACTGTGGAGTGAATGCCTTTCTTGTACCCTGTAGTATCTGCACACAACAAGTTGTGTGGGGAAAGGAAACCCCGGAGCAAACAAGAATGGATTAGAATGAATAATACTGCCTAATTTCCCTCGGAACAGCTGCTTATGTCCCATCCCCACCATTGTGAGGCCTGGAATTGAAGCTACCTTATCACTGTTGAGCACAAAGGGACTCCGGAGAATTAGCATACAAGCCAGCAGGGATTTCAGGGTGTTTTGTGGATTCTGTTCTTACTGCTGCTGTGTTACTTGGCATTCTAAGTAGTTGATCAAATTTCCTTAATTTAATATGTATAATCTACAATCTGGCTAATCCAAAAATTACAGGTGTGAGTGCTAATTAAAACGTGCCTTTGAGGTGTTAGGCAAGAAAATGACTGCTTGGTGATTTAAGTCTAGCCTTTCTTCCATCTGTCTTTCCAGGATTCTACAAACTTACACCTAGCGAGATACCCTATTTATTGGCTTTAGTCCCTCACTTTCTCTTTCCTTGTGGTGCAGGGATGGAGCCCAGGGTCTCACACACCCCAGCTGTAGGGTTTGGTTTTTGTTCATGAGTCTAAAGCTTTTGCTTCCCTTTAAGAGCAGATCTCTCTTCTTCTGTTACCCTCCTTCCAGAGGGTCTCTTCCTGTGACAGACTTCAAGGATTTCTTTCTGGGAGGGAGAAGTCACAGGCCAGATATGGAGAGGCCAGGCTACTTTGAGACAGCAGGATAGATTCAACTCACCAAGGTTTTCAGAAAACAAAAGCAACACAAACAAACAAACAAACAAACAAGTCTTAATGGAACAGCCTGCATTTTCACTTGAAACAGACTAGAGACTATCCAGGAAATGGCAGATTAGATATTTCCATGGGAAACACTCAGGAAGAAAATTATTCTAGTTTCTCACCCCATAAATCTACAAACTATTCTTTATTCTACAAACTTACATCCAATTAAATATTCTATTGGATTTAGTCACCCCTACCCTTTCTCTCTCTTTGTGGTGCGAAGGATCTCACACACAGGGCAAATGGTCTACCATTGAGCTATGTCTCCAGCCCTGGATTTAGTTTTTAAATTTATTTTTTATCATCACCATCATTTTGTAAGACCCTCAGAATGAGGAGTCTTCCAGGTTCGGTCAATACCCCAAGAACTCAATGTCCAGTCCAGTTGCTGCAAAACGCAAGAGGCTTTAATGAACAGGAAACGTTTGCACAAACGGGCTCCTCCAGCACGCAGGCTAGAGAGAAGCCCCCTCCCTTGGGCCCAGGTGTTTTTAAAGGCAAACCCACAAGCTTAGGGAGGGGGTGGGACCCTCTGTCCATTGAGTACGTGACCCTTGGAGGCCAGTTGGTCTCGCTATTAGGGTCAGCAGACCTTAGGGCTTCAGGGTGTGCTAATTAATCTTGTTGACTCACAGGAAAGGAGGGGCAGTGTGAATTCTTCTTATCTCAGGGCCTTGTGAGAGGAAGCTAGCAAATTCCAAGGAATAGATACTGGTTTTTAGGTTAGTCCATCATTAACATTACTTTTTAGGTCTTTCACAAACAAATGAAGCCACTTTTACCACCCCGCTCACCAGGGGCTTACCAGATCCTTGGGGCTGGTGAGGTGGGCTCTTTCGGGAAGCATGGTCGGGGTGCAGAGCTATTTGCTACTTCTTCCTGAGGAGGTTGGGCAGCCAGCCCCAAGTATTCCTGATGTCACCAATGCCCTGGCAGTTAAAAATGATAGGGGGTGAGGAGACAGCACACCAGATAAGGGTGTTTGCCGTCAAGTCTGATGGCCTGTGTTCCATCCCTGGCATTCTCATGGTGAACGGAGAAAACTGACTTCTTGGTGTCCCCTGACCTCAGTATGTGTGCCACACAAAATAAATGAATGTAAAAAATGTAGATATCTGGGTCCCAGGCTCACTGTACCAGATACACTAGCCTTTGGACATGGCATTCACATTTTAAAAAATGTAAAATGTAGTTTTTTCTTAATTAGCATGTATTAATAATACTTATAATGGTCTTAGTATCATATTTTCCAAGTATTTCGATCATATTTATAAATTACTACACTGCCAGTGCAATCCCCTCTTCTCCCTTCTACTCCCACATCTGTTGTCTTTGGTGGCTCAGGAAATTCTACTAGGGTTGCTTACAGGACCACGAGGAGGGGTTGTTTACAGAAGTCTGGGGATTTATCAGGGGCTACATCATTGGAGAACAGTTTTTTTTTTTTATTTTAATTGTGGTAAAATATACTTAACAAAATTTATCACTAGGACCATTTCATGTATTCATAATGTATCACCTCAACCACCAGACCATCATTATCTGATTCTAGAACAGAACAGTTGGAACAGTTGGAAACTGCACCCATTCTGCAATTACTACTCATTACCACCCCCTCCCACTCTTAGAAATTTGAAATGTGCTTTTTGTCTCTGTGGATCTGATGATGCTGGCTCCCTGTAGACAGGGAATCACGTACCGTGTGACTTTTGTATCTGGTCTCTTTCATTTAGGATGTTGTTTTCCAGTTCTGTCAATATTACAACACGCATCTGAACTTTATTCCCATTTATGGCTGAGTAATGTTTCACTACCATGTGTTTTTGGTGTCCACCACTTACTTAGTAGACATTGTGTTTTCATTTTTAGACTTTTGTGAATGTGGATACTATACAACTTTTGATTTTTTAAGAAAAGTTTCGTTTGACTATTAACTTGGAATCACTACAAGTTTTATTTGAGATATAGAAGGATGTTTTGTGCATCTGTTCATTGTTTTATGATCAAATCAGGGTGCTTAAGGTACTTATCACTTTAATGTTGACATTAATCTCTTCTGTAGCAAGAATATTCATAGTATTCTTTATGTGCTTCCTTTTCGTTTAGTATTGATAGAAGAATAGATTCATTGGTCATTTGTTATTTGTAGGCATTTGCAGTTTTCTATCAACTGTCAATCTATCATCACCTATAATCTCTCTATCTATTATCTATCTATCAATCAATCTATCAGCTATCTATCATCAATCAATCATCTATCTATTTTCTGTCTGTATATCTATATATCAGTCATCTATCAATCACCTATCAATCAATCATCTATCAGTTATCTGTCAATCAATCAATCAATCATCTATCTATCTATCTATCAATTATCTATCACTTATCTATATATCAACCATCTATCAATTATCTATCTATCATCATCTTTGTTATAAGGGGGTTTTATTTTTCCAGTGCTCTGGATAATGCTGGGTTAGCACTCTACCATTTAGTCACATCAATAGCCCTGCGTTTTTCTTTTGAGACAGGGTCTTGTGTGGCTTGTGCTGGCCTCCTGAAACTCACTATGCAGTAGAGACCAGCTTTGAACTCATGATATTCTTGTCTCTTCCTACTATCTAGGATATTGGGATTACAGGCCTGTGACCCAGTACTGGGCTCATCTCTGCTTACTTTACAGGCTGGTTTGTTTAACTTTGTAGTCAAAATCCAGTGTAGGAGATTAAGTCTGGTTGTTCAGGCTTCACGATAAAAAGGCCAGAGCTGGAATGAAGGTGGATTCCAGTCCTGTCTCTGCCACTTTCCTGTGGTGTGAACTCAAAGGCAGGCAGATACCCTCATCCTTTGACCTCACTGCTAAACAGAGTCCATTCTTCACTGTTGTAGTTTGTTAGTGCATTTAAACACGCCTTGTGCAAAATTCACATAACAAACTCTTCGAAACCTATAGAGTCTATGATCATTTTGATGCACACCAAACCCAAGGCATCTAATTATTTTAGAGATGGGCTCTGGGATAAACTGAACCTCAAGTTGTCAGACACTGTGAGTAAGGCATGTACTTTGTTGCCATCACCTTTTAGAATATGCTTAAGGCGGTCAGTGCGACCCAGAAGCAGGTGGACCTGGTGAAGCTCCATGAGCAAGCCAAGAGGAACCTGGAGGAGGAGATCCAGAACTACAAGGATGAGGCCCAGAAGCAGAGGAAGATCATCTTTCAGCTGGAAAAGGAGCGTGATCGGTACATCAACGAGGCCAGTGACCTCACCCAGAAGGTAAGCCACTCCACGGACTGTGCTGGCATGGTTTGCTCAAATGCTTGCCTATGGTTTGCCTGCAGATGTAGGACTTGCCCTTGGTCCTGGACCTTACTTCTGCTCGCTTTGTCTCCCCTCATTTCTGCCCTTTGTCCCCTTGTCTGGTGGCTTCTTCGTCTTCCCTGTTGCCCTGCTATGCAGCAGCCATCATTTGCCAGCATCATGTTTCTGGCACCATCATTTCTCAACTCTCTATTCTCAACCTGTCCTGATGCGCTTATCTCTGCAGAACACGGAGGCGAGCATGTTAGGAGAAAGACACCGTATTAACCAATCTCAAGTGAGGTCATGAGTACCCCCCCCTCCAATGAGCATTTTTATTTTAAAGTGGGGGTGAACCTACAACTCCACCATTGAGAGGAATCCACACTTTGGGTAGCTGGGTTCTAGGTCTCTCTTTCTTGTAAACCACTTCGAGGGAGAAGGACATAGCGACAGGGGCTTTTCAGATATTTGGACTTTTTATCCAGTTGTCTTAGCACATTGCTGGTATCAGATGAGGCCAGGTAAACAGTGGCTAGCTGCAGGGCACACACTCGGTCGTAAATGGCCTAGAGCAGAGATTCTTAACTTATTTGCCCTCAAGATCCCTCTCTGTCCAATATTTTTTTCCTTGACCCCAGATACATAGGAATATAAATAAATGTGTAAATCAAACATCAACTGATAATAAATCATAAGCATATTTCCAAACAGTTCTTTGGTATACATGCAGTGTTACCATTTCTTAAAGGTGAAAGCCAATTTACATGCTAATGAGGTGGGTTGTGCATGCTTATTTTTAACATAAAGAATGAAATCTTGGCTGAATATTTAATATTGTAGAACATAAAGAACCCTTAATGTTTTTCAGAGTTGATTGCTACTTTGATTTTTCATAACTGTCAAAGCTTGGAATGCCACTTTACACAAGTATGTCATACAAAAATGGCAGAAATATGTGTAAGGTCGTTTTAGAAATCGCTGGAAAACTCTGTCCTAAATCCTAAGACAAGGTTCATGTAATGATTATTATTCTTTTTTAATGAAATTCAGGTCAGCAACTCAAAAGAGCAATTAAAAAAAAACATTTTTATCAATACAATTAACAGATATAGCAATTAAAAAAAAAACCAAACATTTTTATCAATACAATTAACAGATATATTGATACTTCCATGTTGAGGAGTGATGGTGGGAAAATACTGAAAGCCTTTGTTTTCCTTAATTAAAGAGTAGAAGAGCTTGAGTGCAGGGCAAAAGCACTGCCATCCATGGTGCACAACACTGCCAGATCTGAGCTGAGGGCTCCAAGCGCTGTTCTCTGGTGCTGTGTGCTGAGCAAGGTGTGCGAGCATGCTCAGAGCCAAGGCTGCAGCGAAGCTGCAAGATGTGCCACAGGCGACGCCACCGGAAACACCTGGGGCCCCTTGTGCCTTCGATTTCCAACTAAATATTAAAGATTTAGTTTATCCGTGTATTTTGCCTGCCTGCTTGTGTGTGTACCATGCGGGACTTTGGTGCCTGGGGAGGCCAGAGGAGAGCATTGGGTCCACTTGAGCTGGGGTTACGGATGTTTGTGAGGTGCCATGTGCCTGCTGATAACTGAACCTGTGTCTTCTGTAGAGCAACAGTGCTTTAAACCGCGGAGCCATCCCGCCAGCTGCTTTTAATTTTTGGTTATTGTGTTGTCAGAAACCTTTAAGTGTATTGTTGTGTCCCTCCCCATCTTCCACATTCAGTGATCCCTTGTGGGTTTGTCCCACAGTTTTGGAAGAGGGTCTGGAACGGAGGCCCAGGAATGGAGTGGGAGCTCAGAAAGGCGCTATGAGCTAAGGGGAGAGTTTGGGGAAAAGGCTCATTTAATCTTCTTGTCTCCCCCTAGCAAAATGTTGACTTCTACAGCAATGTGAATCTGTTTTTCTGCTTGTCAGTCAAATCCACAGTGAATTGTACAGTGTTGAGCAACACACTTGAATGTTTAAGCTTTGTTTTGTTGTTTGTTGTTTGAAGGGACTCTCAGAGATGATAAGGGGCTGCCACCAACACTTGGGTTGTGCACACAGAGCGGAGCAAGTGCTGGGAATAGGAAATCAGGCATTCTCCACTGGAAAGTGAGATTTACAGAGGCAGGTTGAGGAGTACTAGCTTAGTGCTGCAGCCAGTCCCCGCAGGTCCCCAAAGGACACCTACACCCCAGAGCCGGAGCCTTGGGAGTGGTACACACTTCACTTCTGACAAAGATTGGCTGGTTTACCTACTCTGCGGGGATGCATTGCCAGTTCAGAGGTGGGACTGCACAGATTAGCCTCCATGCCAGCTTTTGTTTTCATCTGCCTGCCCAACAGAAAATAATCCCTGCATTTCTGGTCCACAGCAGCAGAGATCTGTTCTCTCTTAGGTGAATTCTCTATGAGGGTCAGCCTCAGTCCTATATCGCAGGAAGATCCTGGAGGGATTCCCTGGCCTCTTGACCCAGTAGACCCTTGGGATCACCCCCAGCTTCAGCTGGCAAGGGCAGGGGTGAGGCTTGCCTTCTCACACTCTACCCCACACACCCAGCACTTTGGGCAGGATCTGGGTGCACCTAACGGGAGCCCTGAGGGGTGAGGCCCTGCAGGTACTTGAATGTGAGAAATCGAGGTTACAACTTCTCTCTGTGAGGAGCACACACTCTCCCAAGCTGCCATCACCTCACCTGAGCGGAGCTCACTCTGCGGCTTTTTTAATATTTCATTTTTAGGTTTGTTTGACATAGGGTCTTACTGTGTGGTCCAGAATGGCGTTGGATTCAAGATCCTCCTGCTTCAGCTTCCAGGGTGTTGGGATTTCAGATGTATGTCACAGTGTCCCTCCCTTGTGACTTTATTATTCCCTGTCTTGCTCACCTGCCGTCACCTTACCTGCCAGCTCCCCAGGACAACGCTTTCTAATGATTTTTCACATCATAGTACATGAAGAAAATTCAGGGTGTCCTGTTCGTAGGACCAGGGGCTAGTAGGTTCTGACACAGGGATGCAGGCTCCCAGGACCCACTGCCATGCTGTGAATGGAAAGAACCAGCACACAAGGTCCATGCATAGCACAGCAGCTGGGGTGCTCTGACCTCTGGGGTGGGGTTCAAGTTCTTTCTTCTCTCTGGAAGGTTGTTTTGTCCCTTTGGTGTATGGAAAACCACTATTCACTATGCCCAAGTAAGACTCCCTTTGGGAGTGAGGTTCACTTTCTACACCCTGGGTTTGTTGGTATCTCTGGTACTTATGAACCCCTAGCATAATTATTTGTTAGTTCATTTGTTTTCTCTGCTTTTTAGGGGGATCTCTGGGACAATGCCTTTACCTCAGGCAGAATTTCTGTATTTCTGATGCCCTGGCACATAGTGGGCACTAAGCAAGATTTAAATGGGTACATGGTGATGGCCTAAAAGATGCTATTGTAGTTCTTATATAGGGTGTTACGTTTTTCTTGATTCCCTTGAAAAGGAGGGATGTTGGTGATTTTCTGTCAGTCTTTTTTTTTCCTTACAGTTTCTGGAGTTTGAGGTAGATGGAGTTATGCAATCTCACCCAAGCAATTTTAGTATAAATTCTTAAAATATTGTTTACCAGCTACAGTATTTCTGTATCTTGCTTTATTTATCTTCCAGCATGTGTGGATCCATAGCACACCCTCATTAACATAGACACCAAGCTCTCTTCCATTCCTTCTATTTGTAAGACATTAGGAACTAACACCAGGGCTAGAGAAAATGCTGTGAAATGAACATTGCCATTTGCTAAAGTGAGTACACACACATTCTAAAGTGTCATCCTGACATGGGAATTTCTCTTGTACAAACCAAATCTAAGGAAAAATAGGACTGGAAAGAATTTTATAAAAGAATGTTCTTCATGCTATAATTTAGAATAAAGAAAAATAGAAACCAGTACCCTGAAAGGTTAAACAAATTGTGTTGGGCTTATCTGATAAAATATTAAGTAGCTGTTGTAATAATTGTACACAAGTATTAAAAATGGGAAGCATGTTCATCATATGACTAATATAGAATTATGCAAATGATATAATTCCAATTTTATCTGTATGCATACAAAAGGGTTGGAGGCATTTATTTTGGGGATGGTTGCAGGGATTAAAAGAAATCATACTTTCAAAGTATTTGAAGTAAACACATCTGCTTGACAAATAACCCAGAGTTTTTCTTCAAAGTAGTATTTGAGTAGTGCTATTCTCAATTATTAATCGTCCAGAAGGTACAGACAAGAGACGAAGATGGACAAGAGTTTTAAAGCCAACAGAGGTGACTGAAAAAGAGCTAGACATCCACGCATAGGTACTTCATTTTGCTTCATCAGATAGATGACCCAAGACGAGCTGGGAAGATGGCTCAGCATCTCTCCCTGCTAATCTCACATGACCAGGGCCGCTGTCACCCAATAACCTACCAGCATCGCTGTGAGCATTAGCCAGGGACTTTCAGGGGAGCATAGTAAGCAGGAGCAATGTGTAATATGGTGATGGTAGTGGGGGATTCCTACAGTCTCCCATCTTAGGCTGGAGGCCCAGGAAAGCTGGGGTGTATGTCAGTGTGCACTTCAAGGCCAGAAACCAAGGAGCTGAGGGTGGGAATCCCAGTGCTGGCTTCCTACAAAGATCATGACAGGGCATATCTGGTGCTAGGTTTCTGCTACTGGAAAAACAGTCCATTCTGGTGAAGTACCTGATGTTTACATTGGTGTGAACGGTACAGTTGTATCAGCCAGAATGGACATAAATAAAGTCACAGGGGTACATGCCTGCCTTTAATCCCAGAACTTGGGAGGCAAAAGGATCTCTGTGAGTTCAAGACCAGCCTTGTCTACAGAGTGAGTTCCATGACAGCAAGAACGACACAGAGAAACCCTGTCTTGAAAAACAAAAACAGCAAGCAAACAAACCAATCAAAAGGGAAAGCGACAGGGATTGTGAGGAGCTTGGAGTGCAGGCTGCAGGCAGCAGTGGGAAGAGGTAGGAGAGACCACGAAGAGGCTGGGCCCAGGCGACGCCGGTGTCAAGCAGAGCCTTGGTTCTTCCGGAAGAGACAACACTAGGGAGTTGCCAGGGGAGGAAATCAATTGCTTGGAGCAGGGATGCCAGTTTGGGTTTTTAAGATCTTCTCTGAGTTCTGAAGTATAAATCCCCCAGTGACATCTGCTGTGTTAACCCTGTGGCTGTACTCACACGCAGCATGGGCAGACATAGGGCTATGAGGGATAAACAGTGACACAGTCTAGAAAAGCAGCTCCATGCACAAGAGACAAAATGTCAACTGAGATTGTAGAAAGCATTGGAGTTGGGAAACCATAGTAGACATGTAATTCCTTCACAGACTTATGAGGGAATATTGGGAGAATGTGGGGTTTCTAGTGCCCAGAATGGGGAGTCCAGGCATGTCAGTTACTTTTCTATGACTGTGATAAAGCACAGTGGCCAAGGCATCTTACAAAATAAGTTCATGCTGATGAGCAAAGGCATGGCAGCAGGAAGCACTGAGGATTTACATCTTAATCCACAAACAGGGAGCACTCATGTGCGCGCGCGCGCGCACACACACACACACACACACACACACACACACACAGGGAGAGAGAGAGGAGAGAGAGAGGGGAAGAGAGAAAATGGCATAGGCTTTTGAATTCTAGAAGCCCATCCTCAGTGACATACTTCCTCCAATAAGGCTACACCCTCTAATTCTCCCCAAACAGTTCCATAAACTGTGGGCCACGTATTAAGAGCCTATGGGGATCATTCCCTTCCACACCATTGTTATGGAGCTTCCTGAAGCCATTTGGCTTCAAATAAACACATGGGCACTATATTGATTGTGAAACTGTGGGCCAATGACTAGGGCTTCTTATTGGCTAGCTCTGTCTTAATTATTAATCCATTTCTATTAATATAAGTATTTTCATGCGATCTCATCTTACCAGAGAAGGGCCTGTCCTGTCCTATCTTCCCGGTCTCACATGGCATCTGTTCTCTTCCTACACTTCCCAGAATTCTCCTCTTCTCTTAGTCCCACCTATCTTCCTGCCTTATTGGCCAACAGTGTTTTATTCATTAACAAATAATAGAAACATATACACAGAAGGACAACTCACATCAAACCATCACACCAGACTTGTGGCTATTGTTAAGGACAGTGCTTCAACTAGGATATAGGACTGTTACCTGGAGTATGAATTAAAAAAGGCATCACTTTGAGGAGAAAACAAAGGTAAAATAAAAACTAAGGGGTTATTTTTAGAATTAATAGCTGCATAGAAACTAAAAGCCAAGCCACCAATCCACATCCATAGCAGATTTTGGATCTGCACTAAAAATAGAAAAACTGAAGTTCTGGGAAAGGAAATGGAGTCATCAAAATGGACGCAAAGTTTAGTTCTCCTGGAATGCAAACAAAAGACGAAGGATCAGAATTCTTCAAGTCAGGAGATGAAGATAACAGAGAATAGAAACCAAGTTTCAGAGAGTCGGTCTCTGATGCTAGAAGCCCAAAAAAAAAAAAAAAACCTTATCCAGAGAGATGTGTGCACTGACCTGCCAGCAGTAGCAGGCTCTTTATCAACTGGCTCTGGAGAAAGCTCCCGTGTGTGGTGTGTCTACAGCGATGAAGAAAATCACTTCGAGAATCTAGGCAAGAAATGTGCAGAAACCACATTTCCCCATCTTTCAAAATTGAAGCAAGAGTGGAAAAATCTGTGGCTATATTGATAGTGATTGTCTCCGGGTAGGGAAACACTGACTTTCAGTTTCTCCTGTTCATCTTTTCCAAGACTTCTTAAGACACTTGTATTAGCCACTCTCATCGCTGCTGTGATGAAATAAAGGAGGAGTTCAGTTAGGCTCACAGCATGAGGGTGCTGTCCGACATGGCGAGGAAGCCATGGCAGCAGACGCGAGGGAGGGAGGCAGTTCACATTGTGTTTGCAGACAGAAGCTTGCTTCTTTGTATCCACCTCCAGGACCCTCGGCCTGTGGAATGGTACTGTTTTAATTAATCCAGTCTAGAAAACCCCTCAGAAATGCTGCCACTTTGTTCTCTAGGTGATTCTAGATCCTGTTAATTTGGCAATAAATATTAAACACCACACAAGTACATATTATTTTAATATCCTGACTAAAACACAAACAAGCAAACAATAAGAGCAACAAAAGCAGTGGGAGCTTGGAGATGACTTGGTCGGCTCTGAGTTTGGAGTTCCCTCGTCTGTGTAAAAGCAGATGCAGGCTTGAGTTCTTCCAGAATGGGAACAAAAGGGTAAGGTTCATAATTCTCTAATTCAAGAAAGGAAGATAGAGACAAGGCAATGTATAGCCAACATCAAGTGTGCCTGCTACCATAGTGCTGGGCTTGCCAAGACAAGATCTGGATGCTTTCGGGCTAGCCAGTCTAGTTGAATCAGCAACCTCCAGGTTCAGTGAGAGACCATGGCTAAAGAAGAAAGTTAGGATGGAGAAATAGTTGAAGAAGTCAGAACTGATCTTTGTCCTCCACGGGTACATGATCCTACACACACATGTGCTCCTGCACACACATGTGCTCCTGCACACACATGTGCTCCTGCACACACATGTGCTCCTGCACACACATATACAAATAAGCAACACTAAGACATCTTTCCCATCCTCCAAGGACCAGTACAATTCTACTTCCACTAAAGTACTTCGTCAAAAGTACCTTTACCTTTTGAGGATTCATTTTCCCCTCTGGTTCTTTAGGAGTTCTGTGTCATACTGCATAGTTGTCCAGTCTCCCTCAATGGACTGACTCATTGACTTCTTTAGGATAAGCATCATTAGGTTTTGAGGTCTAAATGAGCCATTTTCTAAACAGATACATACTTTTCTAAAGGATGAATGAAAAGTGTAACGGGATCCATACGAGCTAGTCAAAAAGCTCACTTTTAAGTGTCTACATTAAATCACTCTTCAGTAATGTATTTATAATACCCAACACTAGGGGTCTGCCCTGCCTGAAAATTCATGTGAAATATGTCACCCTCGTGGGTGAGCAGATCTGGATTTTCTTCAGCTCTTGAAGCCCCAGGTGACACCCAGATAGCCTTCTCTTCCATCTGAGCTGCAAGCCCAGCATGAATGTGCCCTTCGGTTCTTTCAGGGTTAGAGGAAAAAAAGGTTGATCTCAAATTCTGAAAGCCCCACAGTATATTTTGCTAATTTCACTTGGCATTTGCAACAACAGAGAAGATCCTCCATGGTGCCAGAATTGGATGGCTCAGCACCTCAGCCCTTCCCTGAGGCATTCATCTCCATCAAACTTTATCATAAAATGTTTCATGATATACAAGCAGGAAATCTCAGTGGCATTCACAAATCAGCACTCATTTCTTACTCACAGGTCTGTAGTGGATGGGTATAGGCTGGGGTTGCACAGGTCTGTAGTGGATGGGGATAGGCTGGGGTTGCACAGGTCCATAGTGGACAGGTACAGGCTGGGGTTGCTAAAGTCTGTAGTGGACAGATATAAGTTGGGGTTGCACAGGTCTGTAGTGGATGGGGATAGGCTGGGGTTGCTCAGATATGACTCTGGGATGTGAGTTTGGCCCTGGTGGGAACCACTTGTTTATCATCTTTTAATTTATATATTCTTTGAATGATAGAAGGCATGCAGAAGATACATGATCATGCAAGCTCACATTTATGTCTACTCACATACTGTCCTGACTTCTCATTGGTTATAGCAAATCACATGGTAGAGTTCAACCTCATGAATGAGGAAAACATACGTCTAAGAGTTTGTGGGACAAGGGGAGGGAAGGTATAGTTGAAGAACCATTAGATAACGTGCCTCAGGATTTCAGCACATATTATCTTCATTTTTAGCTTCATATCTGGAGAGAGATACAACTCCTATTCTCCATGCATATATACATGATCAAAGGAACCCTAACACAAAGTGCAACATGCACACACCATGCCATGTGCACACACACACACACACACCACACAATAAAAATATTGTTCACGATATAGATATCTATATAATAAAATAAAACTCATTTTTCATGCTAATCTGTATTTTATATATAGTATGTTTAATTAGGTAGAACCCCAGGGAATCCATGAAGGAGACATACACAAACTGTATGCTTTCTATGTCATAGTGAATGAAATGGACTGCCTATTACTCCTTTCCCACAGAACTGGACTTAATTCCAATGAAAATCAGACTGATTTGTTAAGTACTTGCATTAGATACACATGACATTGTGCGATCCATCATAATAATGGGTTAGCATTTATTTAATGATTACTGCTGTGTCCTAGGCACTTACAGGATGCCAAAAATGTTTATCCCCTCACTGAAATCAAATGCAGATATATCTCTCTAAGCTTGATGTTGAGAATAAAACAAGAAAGTAAGAAAAATTTGCTGGGCACGTAAAAAAAAAAAAAAAAAAAAAATGCTGGGCACAGATTTGCTGTGGCTGGGTACAAAAGTCTCTTTTGTTTTTACCCGGAGACTTTCCCAGCTTCATTAGGAAGGTGAAGGTGTTAGCAGCAGGAGAACATAGACACTGATGTCTCATCACACACAGGCAGAGGCTTCCGAAGTCATTGACCTACTTTGTCATCCGGCCTCAGTCCATGTGATGTGTTGTTTGTGCTGCCGTTTCCCAGCCTTCTCATTCGGTTTTAATTTCACTCCTACTTCTGATGTGAGGCTGTTTTAACACGAAGAGAAATGGTAGGGGGTGTTACATGTGCAGACTGTACCCCTATTCTGCACTGTAAGCATTTTCTAAGCTCCTCTGAAGGGGCCTGAGGATGCTGGCAGCTCTGCTTCTCCGACTGCAATAAAAATGACCGGGCTTGAAGTGGTTGATCTCAGGAATTGGTTTGGGTACCCAAAAGTGTAATCGGTTCACTAAGCTGCAGCTTCACAGCTGCACCTCCTCTCGGCTTCTCTGATAACTCGATTTTAACAGGGAACAGCGTGACGATGAGAAGCCGGGCTGCTGTGTAGCACCCAGCACATTCAATACGTGTTGGGTTTATGAGCTTCTGTAGGACATTGATTTGAATGCTTCACATCAGAATTAATGGAGTCTCGATGCTCAGAAATAAATTGACTTGCAAGTTGTCTTTTTCCCTAGCTGCAGTATTTGCTGTTTCTTCATTGTCACTTAACTTAAATTTCATTCGTCCTCTTGGTATGGTGACAGATTCCCATAACTCTTGGCTTCAGAATCTAGAAGTGAACTTGTGATTATGTGCACTGTTGTGTGTAGGACGCTGGTACATGCCACTTGGATGCTTAAAAAAAAAGTTGTCCTCACTATCATCACCAGCATCCTTTCTCTGGAGCATTATTCTCTCTGTGCCAAGGATCATTCTTGTTATAACATCTCTCAAAGTGACTGAACAAGAAATTTTTTTCCCATTCTCTGATGTGCTGCTAGATATTCTGAATGCTGATGACACTGTTCAAAGTAGTTTCAATCTTTTCGTTTCACGGACCCCGTGAGGATGATGTCTTATCTGTAAATGAGGCTAAATTTCAGGCTAACTTTAGTGTTTGCCTTCCTTCCTTTCTTCCTTCCCTCCTTCCTTTCCTCTCTCCTTCCCTCCCTCCCTCTCCTTCTCTTCCTCCCCCTCCCTTTCTTTCTTTCATGCTTACAACCAGACAACAGATCCACTGATGATTACCTTATTTAGATTTTGTGTATATTCCTAACATAATTCTAATTACCATGTTATATCTTACAAAGCTACCTGCTGTTTTGTTAAGGATCCAACAATGCAGATTATAGTGGTGCTGGATGAAGGATGGGATTTCTTTCCACTCCTGACTATTCAACTGAATGATAGCAGTAAACAGCAATACTAAAGAATGGCAGGATGTTATCAAATGCTTTGCATAACTCTTAATTATATGCAGATAATTCTTACTGTATGTAATTATAATGGTAGAAGCTATAATTGTATCTTCTTTGTGCATAGATCTAGGAAAAATTGCTCCTCATGCACTTGTGTAATTTTGAGGTGATGGTGATGGCCATTGCTATACTGATGCAGTTCACTGCTTTCATAGTGATTGTGTGCAAGGTGAGTTTTTGGATGGGATGGTTGAGCACTAAGAACAAAGAGGCAGTTCTCACAAATTATATAAACTCCTAATATTATCTGCTTGGATAAGATGATAGGTCTATCTTCAGAAATTATCCAGTGGCTTTTTAGTGCATGTATCAATCTGATTTTAGCCATTCATTGAGTATCCTTTCTGTGCCATTCATTGAGTATCTTTTCTGTGCCATTCATTGAGTATCCTTTCTGTGCCATTCATTGAGTATCCTTTCTGTAGTGGGGTCACTCACTAGAGATAAGCTTGAGGGTGGGGAGAGTATCTTGTTCCTCTTTTTAATCATGCTTTTATAGGGCCCGGCATAGTCAGGACCTCAGTCTGTGTTCATTGAGTGAATGACCAAATAGGCAAGGGAATGAAGAGAGTGAATGAATGACTAGGTTACTGAATGAATGAACACAAAGGCATTTCATTCGGTGTCTGAAACTTGCAAAATCCTTGATGTTAAAATTGAACAGAAACATTAAATGAAAATTTAACATACCAAATTCAATAATAGCACATTCAAAGAATCATCTAGTCTGACCAAAGAGGGTTTCTTCTCTAGAAGTACCAAGTTAGTTTTCTATTAAGGAAAGTGGCTCTGGCAGTGTGGGAATGTAAAGTGTTACAACCATTTTGGAAAGCAGTCTAGCAATATGTATTAAAGTTAAAACATATATATATATATATATATCTTTTGAGCCGGCTACTCCATTCCTGGGAATCTGCTCCCTAGAAACAAGAGTGCCAATGTACGAGAATCCTTGTACAAAATGGCCAATGCAGCCTGGCTCCTGGTGGCAAAAAGTGGGGATGCATGATTGCTCGTAGTCAAGTAGCTAACTATGTGATGGCGCACACTTGCTTGCTGAGGGATATTCAAGACAATGATTTGGACTAATTAATATAGTCTCCACAAGGTAACGATTGCGTGTTGAGTGCATGAAAGAGTCTACAGAAAGATGTCATTTGCCCGAAGAAAGAAAACAAATCCCAAAGCAAATAATAGAAAAGGAAGGAAACCCCCGGGGCTGCAGACTCCATAGCTGAATCACTATGGAAATATTACTTCCATTGACTTCAATTTTCCTGATTGTAGGATGCCAGTGACAATTAAATGAATGAAAACATGTAAAGTGCCAGGGACGTAGAATGTAACTGATAGCTTTAAGTTATTGTCGCAGCCTATTTTTTGTTGGTTTGTTTGTTTGTAGAGCTGAGTAGAAAATGTAGGATTCAAGGGAAAGTGTGAGAGACACACACCAGATTGTTAATCTCCTTCTGTTCTGTGGTGACAAGGGGCTGGTGTGTGAGGAAGGGTGAGAAGGCCTGCGTGAAGAAAAACCTGCACGCTTCACGTTTCTAAAATGAATTGAAACTATGGTATGTGGGACTATTATAAACAACTTTTTAAAGGAACACTTCATTATAGTGACAACGTGTTCTGCCAATAGACTTGAGGTAATGGCCTTGGGGTGTAGCTTTGGCGTGGGGGACGGACAGGATCCCTTATAAGGAAGAGGAGGGGCCTCACTTGAGTCCCTCACTTGGGATGTGTTATGGCTCCACCCCCAATGGGCGTGGCCAGTGACGCAGAAGGAGACAAAGTAAACATCCCACTATACTGTTTCACAGACCCTGCCCCTCCAGGGGCAGAAGGTTATGGTGGTTATTTACTTTTATTGTGTGAGTGCTTCCCAAATCAATATCTGATATTCTTTATTTGGGCAGTGGTGGACTTCCTCTAACCCGCCTTCACTTAATTACTAAAAAACATGAAATGAACTGATCTTGGAAGGACACCGCTGACTTGTGTATTCTTAGGAAAGCTCAGCTCACTGTAGTTGTCCAAGAAGCTCTCAGCAGGCACTCATACAGCAGGCCTGATCGGAAAACACTACAAAGGGACTGGCTAGAAGGTTCTCTGAAGATACTAATTCCACACTGGGGGATAAGAGGCGGAGAAAGTATCCATAGCACAAAAACTTGGTAACATGTTGGCCACAAGTGGCACACGCCTGGATCACCTGACTGTGAGCCTGGCAGAGGTGTGTGGCCCTTTCTCATTTTTACGTTCTAGAAAACAATGCTGCTTTCTCAGAAGAGTCTTCTAGGCTCATGTTATTGAGTATGTGCCCATTCCATCTTCTGTCACAACTGTCTGTTGTCCACTACGATGTCATGATGTCTTAACGTTTTGTCTTTTCATGTGCTGGTGTTATTTATGTTGTCATTAATAGATTGTTGTTCCTCTGCTAAATTTTTAAAAAGTCATTTAAAACTAAGTTTTCCCTTTAAAAGAGTCAGTTTACATGGCCACTGCATCCGTGTGGCTTCTTGTCTTTCCTGGAAGTGTTGTGTGCATGCACTTCTATGAAGTCTACCTAGATTCCATAGTGGAAAAGGCTTGACATCAGCAAGACAGTTAGATGGCTACGAAAGGTCACTTTACAGAAAGCTCTCACAGTGAATTTCAGAACATGCTGGTGTAACAACTTCCTAGCCCTGCCTGATAAGATCTGTTAAATTCAGGGTCCCCTGCCCTATTTTTGTGTGCAGTGAGCAGTAGACATTTCCCGAATGGAATTGCTTCCCTATTTATGATCTTAGAACGTAATTGTGTTAGGCCTTTATTCCTGAGCAGTAGTGTTGTGTGTGTGTGTGTGTGTGTGTGTGTGTGTGTGTGAATAATTGGCCTTCACTTTGTGATGTGCTGGGGCGACAATGTCTCAGCTTTCTGATTGCTAACATCTCTAGCAGTCACTCCTAGATAAAAAAAAAAAAAAAAAAAAAAGCTCATTTCCCTCAAACCCACAGGCACAGCTGGGCTATTCAACTGTGTCCAAATACTTTCTTCTCCCCCAGGTCCTTGCAAACATGGAAGACATTAAAGTCCGTGAAATACAGATTTTTGACTACAGGAAGAAAATTGCCGAATCAGAGACTAAATTGAAGCAGCAACAAAACCTGTATGAAGCCGTGAGATCAGACAGGAACCTGTACAGCAAAAACCTGGTGGAGGCTCAGGTAAACAGTGTGTGTCCTTACCTTACCTGGTGGAGGCTCAGGGAAACAGTAAACAGTGTGTGTGTGTGTGTGTGTGTGTGTGTGTGTGTGTGTGTGTGCGTGTGTATGTGTTTGCACATGTGTGCTGCATATGGCCCTGTTTGTATGTTGTGTGTGTCTCCTGAGCCTCTTATGTGTCATTGCTAGAAAGTGCTTTGATGCCGATGGGCACAAGAGACAAAGGAATAGCCTGGTCAAGATCTGCCAGATATTGTTTTGGTAGAGCTCTTAAAGAGATACTGAACTTCCAGGTGGATGATGGTGTCTGTCTGGCTCCCAAACCTTTCCCCCTTCCTTTTGTTAGGATGAAATAACAGAGATGAAGAGAAAGTTAAAGATCATGACGCATCAGGTGGACCAGCTGAAGGAAGAGATCTCTGCCAAGGAGTCTGCTCTTGTGAAGCTCCACCTGGAGCAGCAGCGCATCGAGAAGGAGAAGGAAACACTAAAGGTACCGTGCACACCTACAGCAGAAGCCCTTGCGGGCAGTTTCCTGCTCACTGAAAGCACCGAGGGGCAGGGAGAGCAACCAAGGAAGGTTGCCTGTAGTCTCAGTTGCTAATGTCCAGAAGCCACCCACATCGGTTGATGGGAGGACCACCTTGGCATCTCAGGATTGGTCTCCTCACAGGTGATGCTCGTCCTTAGGAGAACAGAGTGGCGGAGTCCTCAGCTCTAGCTCACTTATGACCACCCCTCCGTGGAGGAGGAGCTAACATGTGGGTAGTGACTTATAGGCTCACAACCCCTGAGGAGCCCTGGGCTGGCCCCCAACACTCCCAGACTCTACTCTGGGCTTTCAATAAGATGTATTTGTTCATCTTTCCCTAATCTCCACTCCTTTGTGTGCAGGTGACTTTTCTGTCTGCAGTGTTGTTATCTAACAGGTGCTAGAGCTTTCCCTTTCTTGGTTTGCCCTGGACCAGGTTCATAGTTGAGTTTGCATCTGACTTTTGCAGCTTCTCCTTCTGGGAGTACCTTTTTTCCAAAGATCTTACTAAGACACACTAATTTATTTGCTTTTTTTTTTTTTTTTTTTTTTTTTTTTTTATTTATTCTTGGGGGTGAACTCAGGCCCTTGTACATCCAAGACATTCTATTACTGAGATGTCAAAAAAATCCAGCCATAGATTTTTTGAGCAGGGTCTTGCTAAGCAGCTCAGGCTGGTCTCAAACTCATGAGCCTCTGGTTAGCAGTACTACCACTTCTCCTCCTCCTCTTTCTTCAAAATAATTTTTTTTTTTTTTTTAACATCCCGGCCACAGTTTCCCCTCCCTCTTCTCCTCCGTCTGTCCTTCCAGCCCCACCCTGCAATCCTCTCCTCCTCCCTTTCTGTTTAGGAAAGGGCAGGTCTTCTTTGAGTATTAACAAAACATGGCATATCAAGATGCATTTAGACTAAGCACCTCCCCATGTATTAACGTTGGGCAAGGTGTCCCGGTATGAGGAGTTCAAAAGCCTGTAAAAGAGTCAAAGACAGACAGCCCCTGTTCCCACTGTTAGGAGTCCCACAAGAGATCCAAGCTACATGGGAACAAGCTACACAAATGTATCTTCTATGCAGAGTGCCTAGGTCAGTTCCATGCAGGCTTCCTGGTTGTTAGTTCCCTCTTTGTGAGCCTTAACCCCTCTAGTTCCTCCAACCCTTCCTTCCTGTCTCCAAGATTCCCCAAGCTCTGCCCAATGTTTGACCATAGGTCTGCATCTGTTTCATCAGTTGCTGGATGACACCTCTCTGATGGTAATTGGGCCAGGTACCAATCTGGTCACAGGAGATGGCCAGTTCATCGCTTGTACATCTTTAGTGCTGCAATTATAGGCCGGTGCCTCCACATCCTAATAGGCAAGCCTTTAAACCTACCAGCTTAGAACACTCTTCTTCGTATGTACACTAAGACACTACGAGAGAGCTCCCTTCTACTTCATTTGAGCAAGGAACTAAAAAGAGGAACATCTTAGAGAGTGATGGAATTTTGGTGTATGGATTTCTAAGATTCACCTGTACCTTTATATCAAATCAGAGACGGAGAACCATGGTTTCTGCAAACAGTAGCTTTCAAAGATAGATACTGTCCTGGAAACATGCATGCAGCATGTTTAATGTCACATTCTCTTGATTCCAGAATGCCATAGTTTGAAATTTGTATTCTTAATTTAATAACAGGCTTGGTACCCTAATGATGGGTTTTCATGGAAATGGAACTGTTGCATTAAATTAGTTTAAGGCACATTTGGTTCGAGAAAGATTAAAGTATAACAGAAGTGCCTTTATGAAAAGGGATGTGATAATTGATAATATTTATTAGGGACTTTTCATCTCCACCATTCCAGCTCATGAAAAAAAATATGGAAAATTCTTCATTAAAGTTTATTGATATGTAAAGAACTTTGTAGACTTTGAAAATATTCTGCATCTTTGTCCTTATTCTTGTTCAAGAGTTGTTTAACTGGGGGACAGTTTGTTTTATCCCAGAGTCAATAGCAGGATGGAGTTTGGTTACTGTTGAACAAATTAGAAAAATCTCATTATAATCCCTGCTACACCAGGGGCCTCTTGGACCGTCACATTAGCAAGGTTTCAGTGTAATAAGCCTTGCTAATTGGTATATCATCTCTTTCTCTTGGAGGATGCACTGGTTCTCATCTCTACTTCCCAAGTGATGCCCAATTCAGGAGATTAACCATCAGACCACAGTGAAGTCCAACTTGGAATTAAGTGCCTGGTATAGACTCTCACTCTAGAATAAATAACATCCCATATAAAAGATCAATTACTTCCAATTTCTTTGAGTCTGTTGTTAGATCGTCTCTAGTTTAGTGACGCCTTCCATTATTAGGCACCTACAAATATAGTGCCAAAGAAACATCGTAATAAAATAAAGGACAGGAGGTTGTGTATTTACGCATCCCTAGGCAAGCAGATTGGGTAAATAGTAGACACGAGGATGATTAAAAGGTTTCTGCCTCGGAGGTGGACTCCAAACAGGGAGTCTCAGGTCTGGATGGCTTCCGACCACTGGTTATAGGACGGTGATGGCTTTGGATACACTATAGAAGTGGGATTGCTAGCCTTTCTCACTGACGGAAGAATGAGGAACAGAGGAACAGAGAAAGAAGAAAGCTTGCTTTCTTATCCGAGGTTATCCGAGTGTGACTGGTCACGGAGCTGTGAATATAGGTAATTCTGCCTATCGTTAAGCCTGTTTGACATCCCTTAGAACAATATGACAGCTCATATGCAGAGTTCCAGCCCGTTGACTAGTTTAGACTAAGAATTTGAATCACATTTCCACACAGGCCTCTGGGCTGCAAGTATCTTCAATTTGAGAACTAAAACCCCGGAGGAAAGGGCAGATTCTCTAGTAACTTTGCCCCTAAAGATATTTATCTTTCATTCTACAAACTAAGTGGGTACGTAATCCCTTTGGAGGGGCACAGCTTCACCGACTCGGTAGATCACGAGACACATTTTTATAGGCCAACACATCCCACTACTTCCCAAAGCCTCCAGGCAGACGGTTGTCATAGGAGGTCGTCTGGACCCCACTCAGTCCTCTCATCTGAACAACTTTGTCCTTTGCATCTTTCTTTCCCCTTTCCCGTGGTCTCCAGCCTCTCCTGACTCGGGAGGGACCACAGACGCTACCAGTGCACCACACCTCTGACGGTGTGCCGGTACGGTAGATCTCTGTGGATCAGGCTCCATCTGCACCCTCCTGTTCATTTTGTGCCATCTCATTTGGAAGTCTGCCTCCTGTCCTAACAAGCCCCCGCTGCTGCCTCACCTCTCCCCAACCATCCTGCATCTGTTTGACAGCACTTCCATCCTCTGTGAACAGTGCAGCAGCAAGTTCTCTGCCTCCAGAACTCAGTAGCACATCAGCCACTGGCCTCAGGGTACCACATCCTTCCACTTAGCGATTCGGTCCCAGGACATGGATGGGGAGCTGTCATCCATGGGAGCTGGAAGGGAGAGGGCGGGGGTGAGGAAAAAAACCTAATTATTCCTGTGGCTGAAGGCTTCAGGTGATTTATGCATGAGCCGGTGAGACTCCCAAACCTGGCTCTTGAGATATGATTTATGCCCAGAGTTATATTTGATGATAATCAGTCCATAAGCACTGATTGCAAAATTATATAATCCCGAAGTGAAGGGTGTGTCTGGTCATCTCGTTGTGAGCTCCTGTCACCAGTCGCGCACTTGGCACATCCTACCTTAGATGTTGCCTGATGGGTGCACAGCACTTGGGTACGCAGTGGTTGTCACCCTTCCTGAGAGGCAGCTGAGATTTATAACCGCTAAATGTATTAGGCCCTAGGTATCTTGTTGGTGCTAACATTTGCTGCCAATGTCTAATGCCACATCTTGTTTACAGCCCATAAATTTATGACATAAGGAGACCACTCAGAATTTTGATCTATTAGGAAAAAAGCACCCAGCAATGCCAGACGCGAGGCTGGCTTTACATTTCAGACAGATACTTTTACACACTGTTGATTGCATTTTAATATAACAAGGGTTTCATTTTGTTCTGCTGATGGATTCTGATCTGCTCTTGGTGCTTAGGAACAGAAAAGTGAGTGTGCAGATATGGGAAAATAAAAGTTTTATGAAGGGAAGCGTGAGCCAAACAGGTATTTTATTGCTGTCTTTGCTGTCACCTTAAGTGACTATAGAACCAGAAAAAGCCGGTTCTTTCTTTTCTAACAGACACTCCCCTTGAGTGGTAATACCAGACCAGATCTTTTACCAATCAGTATTTCATTTTGCTTATCCTTAAATCAAAACACACTTCATGAATGAACACACAAAATGTCATCAAAGAAAGCCTGGTTGTATAGGAGCTAGTTGTACTTAACATGTACACTACACAGCTTACAGTGGGTGTGCACACATGTACACTACACAGCTAAAAGTAGGTGTGCACACATGTACACTACACACCTAACAGTAGGTGTACACT
The DNA here is from genome assembly GCF_943737965.1 of Phodopus roborovskii. Lineage (NCBI taxonomy): Eukaryota > Metazoa > Chordata > Mammalia > Rodentia > Cricetidae > Phodopus > Phodopus roborovskii. The sequence continues at coordinate 12,442,365 of NW_026126541.1, read as the reverse complement.
ACCTTTTACTTCTTGGGTTAGTATGGTTCAGGACTTCCGGTCCTCATAGGGTAGAATCAGGCCTTGACCTCAGCTGACTTGCCTCATAAGCCTCCTCTTATTTTTGCAAGCTTGGGTGTGGGGATCCCAATAGTTACCTGAAGGGAAAAAATAAGCCCTGTGTTGTCATTTGGAGCAAATCACACACACACTTTGGAGGCCTAATATCACCAACCTCATGATTACAGGGGTGGGTGATTACAGGGGTGGGGAAGGCAGAGCTCCCCTCCTTGTTCCTTTCCTCTGTGCTAAATGCTCAGTGGTCCCACTTTCCTTCCTGGCTGGGCATGGAGCCCCCCGACCCCCAGACACATCTTTCTTCCCTTTAGTGTGGGAACTGCTGGGTCTTTGATGCATACTCTCCATAGTGTGTTCAATCAGAGGATCCTTCCCAGGCCTGCCCAGCTGTTTGTCTCTTCCTCCTGTCCCCAATCTGGCCCTCTGATCCAGCCACATAGGGGGCACTGTTCTGTCTGCTCAATACACCAGATGTTTCAGTTTGCCCCAGCTAGCTCATTCAGCCTGACTGTTGGATGCCTCCCTCCAACACGCTCCTCTCCAGCTGGGCATCATCTGCCACCTGCCAAGGACTTGACTCATTCTTCCCTGTCAAGCAGACATATAAACTCTTGTGTGTGCTCATGCCCCTTTCTACACCAGCAGATGGCACGTTCATGCTGTTGTTAGCCAGATCAGTCATCTTCGGTGGGTAATGAATACTGTCTCCCTCATCTTTTGTATTTGATTTGTAACTCTTGGATACAGGCAGTAGACCGAGCACAGGCTTTTGCATCCAAAGATCCTGCTTGGATATCTAAACTTCACTACTTACTAACTCAGTGACACTGGCTAAATTATGTGCTTCCCTTTGTTTCTGTGTGAGGACACACAGTACCAGGCTTGGCATACTGTAAGTCACTTGCATACTGTGCAGTAGTTAGAATGGCTTTCATGGGAGGAATTTTCCTTGCCTAACTTAATAGCCCTTCCCCATTTTCCTGTACGTCTAGTTAACTCCACCTTAGGCTCCGGTTAACCTTAACTCAGGTGTGAGCTCTCTGAGAAAGCATCCCTCCGGTCTCTGCTTGGTGATGGCTGTTTTCTTTGAGCTCCTGTGATACCAGCTCACTGTCTAAGTGGTAGGAGAGATACTGGTGTGTATGTGGAGGGGCAGGCTTGGGACATAGTCAGGGAAGTGTTCCTTGTACAAACATGCTATTTTGATCCCTAGCACTCATATAGAAAGGTGGGCACAGATAGTGGCACACTTGTCTAATCCCAGTGCTGAAGAGTTGGGAAGAGGTGGATCCCTGGGGCTTGCTGGCCAGGTGATCCCTGAGACTCAGTGAGAGAACAACTTGGCTTCCACACAGATGTGTATCTGCACCCACACACCTAAGCATTCACAGACACAAAAATCATAAAAAGGATACTGAAAATTGTCGCCCGAATTCAGCAGTGTGAATATGATTTGCATACTATTTGTATATCGTATCTTCATTTCCACATTGGAGATGTCTTAGAATTTTTCTTCTTTTATGAGATAACATCCCTTCTCTCCTATCAAAATGTTTAACGAGAGCAATGCTTCGCTGTTATTTTTGACTAATTTAATTCATTCTCATAACAGACCTTCTCTTGGCAGTGAGTGTGCTGGTTGTGGGCAGGACCACAAAAGCAGCTGGTCCATGTAGAGAACATCCCTGTCCTCACCCACAGCCTCCTCCTGAACTGCTCTCAGTGAATTGTAACGGGGAGAGGGGGTATGCTACTGAATTCCAGCGAGGCTCCTTCTATGTGTATGCAGAAGAGTGATAGAAAACCCTTGGGGCACAACTTCCAGAATGACTAGGATCACTACACTGGGCATGGTTGATTTGCTGGTTCTTAGTGGTGTGCACCACAAGCACACTAAGCTTGTTTGGGTTATGATAATGCTCAACATTGCTGTGCAGTCAAACCCAGCCCGCTGGTCCTGCTCAGGCGACTGCTGAATGCAGTGTGTCTGAACCACTCACTCTCTGTCAGGCTGAGCTACAGAAGCTGAGGCAGCAAGCCCTGGAGACCAAGCACTTCATTGAAAAGCAGGAGGTGGAAGAGCGGAAACTCTTGCGCATCATCGCCGAGGCTGACGGGGAGAGGGTGAGGCAGAAGAAGGAATTAGACCAGGTAAAAGCTCCTTGTCACACCCCCACCAGCAACCACGAGTCCATCAACCTTTGCAAGCCATGTTTGAAGATTAGCAGTAGAGTCTTGGGCTGGCCGTGAAGCAATCACCCATTCCATTCAGTTATGGGCACGTCTTGTCATCGGTTATTCTCCTAAGCACTGGGGACACACTGGCCAACAAAGCCTCCGGCCCCTGTTTTCAGGGAAACTAAGCTGTATAAGCTGTACTATAATATAGTTGCTCTGTGTCAGTGTCATTCATAATTACATGATAGAAACTCAAGTGTATAATTTGGGGATTAGATTTTTTTTTTTTAAAGAAATGGCCTCCTATGTAGTCTAGGCTGATCTTTAATTGTTTTATCATCCTGCCTCAGCCTTCTGAGTTCTGGGATTGCAGACTATGGGTTTGTGTCACCACACTCTACTGTATGCCAGGAACCCAGATGCTCTCACAGTCCTGTCGGGGAGAGGTTGGTCAGTGTGATATGTAGGAAATGATGGGACATCACAAGAGCTGGCTTACCAGAAAAGCATTAAAATAGAAACATTAAAAAAAAAGTTTGGAGGTGCTGGAGCAATGGCTCAGGGGTTAAGAGCACTGGTTATTTTTCCAGAAGACTGGGGTTCAATCCTCATGACCTGAATGATGTGCCCAGCTGTCTGTGACTCCAGTACTGGGGAGCTGATGCCCTCCCCTCTTCCGGCCTTTGTGGGCACTGCACGAACCAGGTGCGCTGACAGATGAGCAAAAACATCCATGCATATGAAAATAAACACATTTTTGGTTTTTTGGAATAAATACATTTTTTGCTTCCCTCCTCCCTTTGGTTTTTGAGACAGGGTTTCTCTTTGTAGCTTTGGCTGTCCTGGAAATTACTCTGTAGACTAGGCTGGCCTCAAACTCATAGAGATCTGTCTGCCTCTGCTTTTTGAATGCTGGGATCAAAGGTATGTGTCACCATTGCCCAGCTCAAAAATAAAAGAAAATAATTTAAAAATTAAAAAGAAAAACCCATAGCTTTGGAAAAACAGAAAGAAGGACACAGCTCTGGGCCAAGCATTACTGGATTATTAGACCCTGACTGTGACAATTGGAGAAGTGCCATGTTGAGTATCCTGTGGGATGTTCCTAGTGTCTTGCCCACGGGGCATGTGTGGACACTCAGTAGACATTTGCGGGTGGAGTGGCTGCTGCTGTCATGTCGAAAAGGGAGACTTTTTGTCATTACAAGAGGCCATGTCTTTCCAGGTCATCAGCGAGAGAGACATCCTTGGGTCTCAACTCGTCCGGCGCAATGATGAGTTAGCCCTGTTGTATGAGAAGATCAAGATCCAGCAGTCAGTGCTGAATAAAGGCGAGACCCAGTACAACCAGAGGGTAGAGGACATGCGCATCCTCAAACTGGAGATCAAGAAGCTGCGCAGGGAAAAGGGCATCCTTGCCAGGAGTGTGGCAAACGTGGAGGAGCTCAGGTAAAAGGAGGTGGTGGGGTCTGGGTGCAGGGCTACAAAAGGACCTTGTATGGGTCTTTGAAGGTCTTAAGCAAAGTGTACAGAATGGACATCAGAGGGTGTAAGGATCCATTGAATGAGTACAGCTGGTCCATAAAGTGTCCCCTGTGCCCACACTGTGTCATGACAACAGGCCGGTCCCTTCCATGGGGTGGAGGGACAGCGAAAAGGTCATTAAAACACCCTTCGGGCTCTTTCAGAAGGAAATTTCAAATCAAAGCTCAAACAAACACAAACCAGTTACAATTCAGATTCTTTGGAATTCCTTTGATCAGGCAGCCTGCAAGAGAGGAGCATCAGTATTTAAATGGCATCTTGCTAATATATGCATGCCTTTTTCTTGGAATAATGTATAGTATGGAAAGAGGTGGAGATTTAATTTTACTACTCTCTGAAAATCTGTTTCCTTAGAAGGTGGCCACATTTCCTACCTGGCTCTTGATTCATCTTCTGCGGCATTCACTTAGCTCACATCTTCATTCTTTAAATCTTCCAGCACACAGCATCTGCTTCCCCTGTGGGAAAACATCTTTGTGTTTCAAAGGAGCCATTGCAGGGGAACTGAATGAGAGATCTGGCATTCCTTGCTGACTCCCCTTATTCCCCACAGACTTGTAGAAGCACAGCTTCTCCTTGGCCACCGCAGGCCAGGATGCGGTTTGGAACTACTCCTTATAGTAATTACAAGGAAAGATACTCCTAGTGTTCAGACACAGGAGTTGTGAGCTTGCCACTAACAAGGATGGGTTGATCCTTTTGATTTTGGAGTTGTTCGTCTTTCAGACAATGAATGTGGTACCCTTCATTGCGGAAAATGCAGGAAATGCAGAGAAAACACACAGAAGGGATTAGAAACATCACCCATAACTCTGCTACTCAGAGAGACGGTCACTGATGTTTCACAGACAAGTGGGTTCATTCTGTGTGGCCACTTAAGGGCTGTCATGACACTTGTCAGCCATGAGTTATTTTAATGCTATACAAAAGGACCACATTTGATCCACTCCTAGTCGATATCGCTGGTTTGTTGATAATGGATTTTATTTCCCTCTCCAAGGAGAGAGAATTTTCATAAAGGATGGATGTAAGCAGCTCCACTGTCTACCAGCTGTGTGACCTTGGGCAAATTGCTAAGTGTCTCTGAGGTTTGGACTTGTAATTACAGTTAAAGGTAGTTGAAACCCAATGCAACGTGCCTCACAGAGTCTCCCCCACAGTCCGTCCTCAAGTATGGCGGCTTGTACTTTTTTCTTCCTCCTCCAGGGATGTTCTAGAAAAACAAAGTGTTAAAAATATGCTTTTAATTCTAAGCAGCTTGTTCTGCACTCCCTGTTGAGTGAACATCATGCAGTTAATTCTAATGGTTTGTCTTGTTAATGAGGGGAAGTTGTATTATTGGTTTAAATGAAGCAATTAAGTAAAAGAGATGACTTCGTGTTAGTAATCTGCACATCCACAGCCGATGAGGACAGATAGTAATGTCTTTATTACGTGAGTCAAAGCAAGCACTCACCCTTTCTCCTTTTTCAACAAAGGTTTCGGTGAATAGAATCTCCCAGGATGCTCAGGGGGAAAGAGATAGTCTACCTGTTAACCAGGGATGCCTGAAGATTTGAGAAACATGTTTGAAACTGAGCTGGGGCTTTAGAGATTTTTTTTTTAGCCACTTATGCTTGGCGGCTGTGGGACATAAGGTAGAACATCTTCATATCTCCAGACCCAGCATCTCCAAACCCAGGCTGCAAATTGGAATTACCCGCAGGGCTTTTCAAATCTATGAAATGTAGGCCCTGCACTATACCCAATATAGCAGAAGTCCTTTAGGGAATGGGTCCTGGCAAAGGGGTGTCGGGAGTACTGCATCGATTCCACCCTGCTGTGAAGATGGAAGTAGGAGGCCATAATTGGTGCTGTCTTACCGCCTGTGCTACAGTGACTTGCCAGCAAGGTGTGGAGCTTGTGATGTAGAGTGTTCACAGACCACTTCTGCAGAGACAGAAACACTGAAATGTATCTCTCAGGGTTCTCAGGGTTCCCTTCCTGACCTGGTTCCTTTCATATGATTCTAAATTCCCTGAACATTCAGAATCAAGATTCTAAAGCCTGAGAGCTGAGGCACTTCCTGAACTCCAAATGAATTCTTTGTGACCTTTTCAGCTTTTTTTTTTTTATTATTATTGTTGTTGTTGTTAGTGCGTCTACAGCAATCAATTCATTTTTTTGTTTGTATGTGTGTGTGTACACATGCATGTGTGTGTGTGTGTGTACACATGGGAAGGTTGGTATATTGGTACTTTCCTCAATGGGTTTCCACTTTATTTATGAGATAGGTCTTTGCCTTAATCTAGAGCTCACAGATCCAGCCTGACTGGCTAGCCAGCTCATCTGGGGGTTCTTCTATCTCAGTGTCCCCAGGGATGGGATTATAGGTTACCATTACACCTGCTTGGCTTTTACATGGGTTCTGAAAATTTGAACTCTGGTCCCTATGTATTCAGGGCATCTCCCCAGCCCCCTGTAGTAAAGACAGCATATTCAGGAGAAGTTCTTTGCCAAACAAAGCTTGTCTTATCCAGGCAGGAGCTTTTCCACATGCAAAGAGAATTCCTGAAGGAAAGGACCAGGTGTCGAGCCCTGGAGGAAGAGCTGGAGAACCCCATGAATGTGCACAGATGGAGGAAGCTTGAGGTAACACCTGCTAGAGCATCCTTCCTGTCCCTAGTCCTCTTCTCCACCCACTCAAGGCTGCTAACCTAAAGCAGGATGAGAGGTTCCCTTTAATGTAATGAAATGCAAATTGTCACCTACAATGTAAAACTGGATCAAATGTAAATTTTGTTGTTTTAGAACCAGATGGTTAATTTGAGTTTGGCTTTAAAAGTCTTGGACAAAATCCTACCTGCCCCTAAAAAATACCCTGTGAAAGCTAAACCGCTTTTGTTGGTGGGAATGCGTTTTGCTTTTCAGGTAGTTTTGAGGTTTGGACTGACTATTAATTTCCTTTAGCAGTCTCTCCCACTAATGTCTTAGCCATCTTAACATTCTTCATTTTCCTTCAGGAAATCTGGTTTGGTGACTCAATCTTTTCCAAGGCCTAGACTGTGTTGGCTAGGACAGAGCTGAAACTACCACCAGCAAAGGATGGGTAGTTGACTTTAATTCTGTGGCTCCTGCTAGGCGTCATGACCAGCTCTGCAAATACCAGCCACAGCCACCAGCCACCGGGCTCTGCCCGGTGAAGACAAGGATGGCCCTCTCTTTTAGTTGTACATAGACAGCAATGTAGTGCTGAAAGGGACTTTGGCTAAACGACCAATTACAAGGTCGAGAAATATAAAGTCTATGGCACAAGAAAGTTCAGTGCAAGGCAGAAAATCATCCAAATAGGATTTTATTTTTATTTTCTTTTAATGAAGAAAGTATTAAAGTTAATGAATTATAAATTGTGTAAATACAAGGGCTGAATTTTAACACCATCCGGGGGTTGCCAAGCGAGTGTGTGCCAAATCCTGTCCAGCTATGTGGGTATTATTATGTGGGTACTGGTGAGCAAAGTTATAGTTAATATCATCTTTATCCATCTTCAGTGCCCAAAGAGGCGCAGCCCACTAACACTCTGATTGCCACGGGTCTGCCTGGGAAGTAGAGCTGAAGATCTCACGCCTGCTTATATCACAGTAGCCCATTCCATGCCCATTCCATGCATTTTCACGTAGATCTCGGAGAGTGCCAGCTCCACGCCGATTTCTATAACAATCAAGGACTCTGGGGGAGGGGGTGGTTGAAAATATCCAGCTGCTAGATTAATTCAAAGTGTTACTATGGCTGAAAGCAAAGCCCTGGCTCCAGGTCCGGAGGACAATGCCAGCATTAGACCTGTAGCTCTTGTTTGAGAGAAACACACATTGCTGCTGAGGGAGCGTCAAAGCTGTCTAGGTTGATTCCATTTGAGTACTAAACGCCACAGTCCTTTCCTGCTGCGTCCCCTTAGCAGATGCTGCATTCTGGACTCCTTTCCCATCGAGGAATGGAACCTTCTGGTTGACAGTGGTCAGAGAGGAATCCCAAGGTTGATCGATTTCAGGAAGTTAGTCCTATGGAAACCTGAAATGTCAGGGGAAATCCGGAACATCATAAATGAGAACCACAGACTTCATAGCAGGACACGTCTTGAATCCAGCTTGGACCCTTCCCAGCCTGGGCAGATGACTTCTTTGCTCCTAGGTGCTCCTGCCTGCTAAAAGGGGAAGATTGATGTCACCTCACAGCTGTCAATGTGGCTAAAGTGTGATATCACACACAGTTGCCTGATGATTAGTGTCTTTCCTTCTGGTGGACTAACACACACTTTTCATTCATGGGTTAATCAGAGCCATAGTTGAGACAGCGGGAAACTGGTCTGTTGTTGGGAGAAGGAATTTATGGCAATGTCATTTGCAATGCCTTTTTTTTTTTCCTGTTTGGTTTTAGCTCTTTACTTACTAGGTCTTCAAGTGGGAAAGACATTTTAGTAGTGCAGTCACTAGCTTTGAAACTGATGCTGTCTCCCGTCATTCTCCTTGGACAGGCCAGTGACCCCAGTACCTTTGAGCTGATCCAGAAAATTCACACCCTGCAGAAGCGACTCATCAGCAAGACAGAGGAGGTGGTGGAGAAGGAGCTTCTCCTTCAGGTACCATTTTTTTTTTTTCCTGCTTGTGCTCCCCAAGCTCTGCCATCTCCAGGATCCTCAGAATCAGTGACTTGGCAGCTTTGCATGCCTTGTCCTAAACTGTAGGTGGCAACAGCGACTCACACAAGGAGAACAAACAGCCTAATTAATTGTTCTTTTATGCCGTGATCACTGATATTTCAAGAATCCCAGAAAATTAAGTTCAAGGCTAGACTTACTGCAGTTGGGTAATGTGAACATTTTTTTTCTTCTCACATTCCTACAGCTCTATTATTTGTCAGATTATTTTAACCGTTTTTCTTCCCATCTTCACGGAGTGTGAAGTGCTGTGATTTCAGTCTTGAAAACAGTTTTCACACAGAGCACAAATGATCTGTCCACAGGAGGATCTGTGTGAACGAAGTGGAGAGACGCGTTTGAGCATGTGACATGTGTATGGGGGGGGGCAGTGTGTGCACCGGATCAGGTTGTGCACACTAGTGCACATTCATGTGAAAGTTAGAAGACGATGCTGGGTGCCCTCCTTATAGCCACACACACCATATTCCCCAGAAACAGGGTTTCCCAGTAAACCTGAATCTGACTAGGCTGGCTGGTGAACAAGTTCCCAGGATCCACTTGTCTCAGTCTTCTTGATGCTGGGGTGGCAGGCATGCATGGCCATGCCTGGATTTTACATGGGTATAGAGGATTGGAACTCAAGTCCTCACACGTGGATAGTAAGAGCTCTTACCCACTGAGCCGTCTCCCCATCCTGGCATTTTATCAGTCACTGGGGCCATCACCACCAGCAGCTGCTGCTGCTCCTACTCCCCCTTTGCCCCTCCTCCGTCCCCTCTACCTGCTTTCCCCCATCTTTATTAGGGCGTCCCTTACTGCATGCTGCTGACTGTGTGCTGTGGGGGTTTAGTTACCCCATCTCATTTCCTCTGAACGGCTCATGCGTCATCTTATCACCCTCGGGTGGTGGTAAGAAAGCTGGGGCCGGCCTGGAAATTTTAAGAACGAGGTGGGAATGGCGATGTTGGCATCAGGTGGCCTGGATTGGCATTCTGCTTCTGCTGGCTTGCAGCTATTTGATTGTTATTTCTCTGCACCTGAGGTTCTCAGTCTACATTAAGGACAATAGAACCTGCAAAAATGAGCATTGTAGGCTCTGGAAGCCCTCAGCATCACACTCACTTCATATTAAATATCCATTCCAATGTGACCTAACTATTGGGTGGCCATTTGTAGGAGAAGGAACTATTGGAGCCTTGCAGGAGGGGTCCCTCTTCTACTCTGTGTTTGAACTCAGATGTGTTTTCCCTAAAGTTGGCTGGATAGTACAGTACACAGCAATGGGAGCATCGCTGCCAGATCTCACTAAAGAACGCACCTAACTTAGGGTCTTTCAGAGGCAGCCAATTAGAACACAGGCATTGGAGACTCACTACAGTGTGGATTCCGACTCTTCAAATGCTATTACAATGCGCCCTCCCAAGGCCAGGCAGCTGGCGAGCAGAGGCTTGGGACTCCAGCCCTCCAGTGACCTCAGAGCCCTTACCATCCTTGTCTACATTTTCTTGCCTCTTCTGTTACTATTGCTGCTTTGTAAAATTTAAAGGCAATCAATTTTGCGTTGTGTCAAAGCTCAGTTTTTAAAATAATTTGTTTTGTATTTTGTGTAGAGTTTGTTCCATACTTTATTGGGCACCGTAACTAAGAAAATGTATTTGCGCTCGGGTGAATTAATGTGTACCACCTGAGTGCAGGTGCCTGTGGGGCTCTGATCCTCTGGACCTGGAGTTATAGGCAATTGTAAGCCTCCTGATCTGGGCGCTATGAACCAAACGCTGGTCCTCTGCAAGAAAGTAAGTGTTCCTAACCACGGAGCCATCCCTCCAGCCCCTGGGCGCTATATATACCTTTGTTGTTTCTTTCCTCTTGGATACTTTGGGTTTGCTCTGTTAGTCTACTTCGTCAAAGTAGATGCCCAGTCATGAATCTCTCCTCCCCCTTCTCCTCCCCTCTTCTTGTCTCTTCTACCTTCTCATTTCATCTTTCCTCTGTTTTGGGTGTTGAGGATTGAACCATGCATATTTGAGAGAAGAATTCTGTCAGTGAACTACGCCCACAGCCCTTTTATTTCCTCATAGAGGCATCGGAGTCCATAAAGTATCTTTTAAGTAACACCCTAGTCCGTTCCCACAGGATTTGATATATAGGGTATTTTTGTTTAGTTGTAAATCTTTCCTCCTTTAAGAATTATTCCTCCATTGAGATAAGTCTGAAGAATCCCCGTTCTTCCCATGACAATGAGAGTATACTTTAAGGTCTTCAGATCCGTGCATGTTTAGGATAAACTGCCTTGCTTTTCATTGAGGACTGTAGTAGATACGGTCTTTGGAATCTAATACTGCCTTTGAACACAAGTGTTCATTTAGAAGTAAATGATTCTAGGGTTTGAAAAAGATATATGCCATTCTGAACTCACAGAGATCCACCCGCCTCTGCCTCTCCAGTGCTGGGACTAAAGATGCGTGCTCTTAAGGTCATGCCCAACTTGACTTCTTCTTTTAGTTGTGTTATTTTTAACTTCAAACAATTTTTGGTATGACTATAATGTGAGTAAAAGGATATCAGTTTTATTTAGTTCTAAAGGAATTATGTCTTCAGTATTACATAGAATTTCTCACAAGAATGCTAAAATTCATCGGATAGTAATATAGCCCTACCAGTAGGATATTAATATAGCCCTACCAGCAGGGTTCTTTAAAATGATATTTGTATAGCTTTGAATTTTGGGCAAATTCACAGTAAAATAAAAATAAAAAAACCAAGTCAACAGTCTCTGTTTATGTTTTGACTGTTGTACTTAGTTCACTAGTGTTTACTATGGTTTTTTTCTATCTTCTTATTTCACAGAATTTATTCTTATTTATTTTGTGTTTTGTGTGTTTGTGCATGCTTGTGCATGTGTACTTCATGTGTGTGGATGTGCAGGCATGCATGTGCCATTGGCATTGTGTGGCAGTCAGGGGTCAGCCCTCAGGAACTGGTTCTCTACTTTCTCTGTGGGATCCACGGATGGAACTCAGGTCATTTATCTGGGGACCCATGTGCCTGAATTTGATTCAGTCAGGTTCTCTAGGCAATGTCACTTGTTTAGAGTAATATTTTTATGGTAATCTCTCAGGGTGGGACTCTGGACCATTTGATTGATGTGTTGGGATTTCACACTTGGGATGGGAGGTTGGTGGATCTTCATTCCCAGAGGAATCATGTTTTTCCAATGAGAGCATGGGAGATGGGTCCTTGTGGTCTTCCTGGAATATGTTCCTGGAACATTTCTGTCTACCTTTTTCTTTCAGTGTAACTCTTATATGGAGCAGTTTCAGTCACAACTCTCCAGATCACATAGGCTCAGACCCTTACCCTTGTCCTCCTGGGGCCTCTCAAAGCCAGGCTCCTTACTCACTGATTGTCCCCCTGAGGGATGACTGCCACATGTCATTGTTGGCTACTTCAAATGTGGGACACCTTTTGATTTTGGCATTTGAGCCAACCACATGCAGACTGCCTTGTGATCAAAGCATGTGCTGCTTTGTTTTGACTGTTTCATGCTTTGTAAACACTGGAGTTTATTGATTTCAGATTATTTATTCTGACGAATGGTTATCAATAGGAATTGTGTTGTTGGTTTGAATGACAAATGTCCCCCGTCGGCTCAGGCACCTGAACATTTGGTCCTCAGTTGGTGGCACTGTTTGGAGAGGCTTAAGGGGTGTTGCCTTGCTGGAGGCAGTGCTAGAGGAAGTGTGTCACTGGAGGCGGGCTTCGAGAGCTACAGCTTCATCCTGCTTCCTCTTTGCACTCTCTGCTGCGTGCTTGAAGTTTAAGATATGACCTTCCAGTGTCCTGTGCCTGCCACCAAGCCTGTTGCTGGCTGCCCTGCCTGGCAGCCATGATAGAGTCTTCTGTCTCCAGAACTACAAACCCCAATGAACACTTCCTCCTGTGACTTGCTTTGGCCATCACCACAGCCAATAGAAAAGTGACTAAGATAGAGGCCTTGCCTCTTTTCTTCCTCGTCTGTAAATTTGGGGCAGTAACAATTGCTACAGACTTGGGTGTGCTAATGGACATCCAAGTCCAGAAGAGTATTCAGTCGTCATTAACAGTGTCATCATTAGCAATGTCATTATCAATAATTTTATTAGTAACACTGTTATCTGTCACCAGGCACTTTTTATAGATCTCCAAAGTCTCACTTCATTTGGAACAGTTCCTCATTTAGTCATTTAGGATTGGCTGCTACGAAGTTTCTTAGCAGTCATGTATCCCCAGGCAACAAGCCTTGGTATGTTGGCAAAGCATGAAAAGCCCTACCCGCCTGGTCATTCTCATAGCTTTATGTGTATTATTGAACTATTAGAAAAGGGAAATTTTGTATAATTTTGAAGATCTGTGGTTGAATTCTTTTGAGCCCCAGGATAACTTTTAAGTGGTGATTGCTTTCTGTGTCCTGGCGATAGAGAGATCCCAAGAAGCAGATAGAATGAAGACCATTTCCTCTCACACTGGACTCTGGAGTTCCTTAGGCTTAGGAAAGGCATTTCCTATTTATCCCTCTGGCTTCTCTCCCTGTTAAGGGCTCTGCAGACACAGAGCCATTTGCTTGCTGCTATTATAAAATGTGATAACAAAGCAACTAAAGGAGAAAGGGTTTCTTTTGTTGCTCTCTCTCTCTCTCTCTCTCTCTCTGGCTCACAGTTCCAGAGGGGCACGGTCCATCTTGGCAGGGAAGACATGAGAGCAGGCAGGAAGGTGTGGTAGCAGGAGCAAGAGGTTGTCTTCTAGCATCGCAGCAGCACTCAGGAAGCATAGTGAAATGGAAGTGTGGTAGGGCTGTAGTGCCTCAGGGCTTGCTCCAAGAGGTCCACTTCCCCCAGCGAGGCTCTACCTCTTAAAGATCCCACAGCCTTCCCAAACAATGCTACCAGATGGATTCCAAGGGTTCAAACATGTGATCTTACAGAAGACATTTCCACAGTCAAACTATAAACACGTATCCTTGAATTTTTACTGTAAGTGCTTTCTTCTTCTTTTTCTTCTTCTTCTCCTCCTCCTTCTCCTTCTCCTCCTCCTCCTTCTCCTTCTCCTCCTCCTCCTTCTCCTCCTTCTTCTGGAAACTCTTCCTTGGTTAGTGTTTTTGATGAAGTTCACACTTACTGTCTTCTCACATCACACCTGTGTGTGATAAATGAATCATTATAACCATGCTTTGTGTATGCTGGCACGTGTACATGTACAACAGTACTCATGTGTGTGGAAGTGTTTGTGGAGGTCAGGGGTCAACTTTAGTTATTGTCCCTCAGGCACTGTCTACCTTGTGTTTTGAGAGAGGGTTTTTCATTGGCCTAGGCCTACTGAGCAGGACATTAGCCTAGCCTTACCAAGCAGGAAATTAACGGAGTAGGCCAAGGGGTCTGACTAGAGAGCTCTAAGGATCCTGACTCTACTTTCCCAGTGCTGGGATTATAGTCATATGCCACAACATTTGACTTTTTCATGTAAATTCTGGGGCTTAGACTCATGCTATACAAACTCATATTTATCATACTTTATCAACAGAACTGCTGTTGAATACTTTATCAACAGAACTAGTCCCCAAGCCAACCATTGTGCATTTTGACACTTTTATGCCAGACTCCACCAAAGCATTTGTTTTTCTTCCAAAGGCGATTTCTGAGTTTTCCTATTGATTATCACACCCTAGGATCATCCCTACTAATTCCTGTCCAGTGACTGATTAACCCTGGAAGGATGGTGTTCCTCTGAGAAGTCATACATTTTACAGACATTGAGTTCTAATTTTGAGCCAATAAGATAGGAAATATTTCTCCCAGTTGGTACTTTGCTACTAACCTTGTAGGGGTTTGGAATTTACTTTTGGTTTATGGATCTGTCTGTGTTATCTATGCGTGAGGAGTCAGGCTGATGCCCGTGGGTGTCCTCAAAGTCTGTCCCTTGCTGTGGGTCTACCAGACAGTGGTCCTTGCGCCTTACATCACAGGTTTGGTAGAAAGATGGAGACATCTGCATTCTTGCCAGGATTGGAAACTTAGGTGTGGATGGGAAGACTAGCTTGTTGTTGTCTACCAGGATTCTCTCTCCTTCAAGGAAGTGTGTGTAGTCGAAACATATCTGCAAATGCCATTGCTGTTGCTCCACTCAGCCCTTGTACCTTCCCAGTCCACAGGATTAATGACAGTGTTCTTTAAAGACATCTGTGGAATCAAGCTAGCATGTGTATGGTGATGACTCTTATTGCATCATCATCATCATCATCATCATGCATCCCAAATAAATAATGAGCATAAGGCAAGGTGTGTAAATATAGGAAGCTTAACCTCTTGCTGTGGGTACTTGCAAACATAAGGCTCAGTTAGAGCAGCTGGGTTTCCCCAAGTTCCAGGCAAGCAATTGGAAGCAGTGAAGTGAGCTTTGCATGTTAGGATCAGAAACATCTATTGTTGGTGCTCTCAGAGTCAGAAGCAAAAGAGACGGAGTGCGGGGGCTGAAGTGCAGGGCATTGTGGGTCCCACCTCTAGGGAACAGCTATCAGAACAGAGCAAAATCCAGGCTTAGATGTTACTTCATTTTTCAAGGACAGCCAGAAATGTGTTTAGTATGTTGAGTATTACAAATGAGCAAACCTTAAGAATAACAAATGAGCCTCTGAGTGCCAAGTCTTGAGCTGGAGAAATAGGTCAGTGGTTAAGGGCACTGGCTGCTATTACAGAGGACCCAGGTTTGATTCCCATCACCCACATGGCGGCCAGCAACCATGTGAAACTCTAATTCCAGGGAATCTGAGTTCCTCTTCTGGCTTCTATGGGCACTGCCTATACATGATGCACTTGTGTTTGTGTAGGCAAACACCTATACACATAAAATTTAAAAATACAAAAACAACTTAAACAAAAAGAAAGCAAACCTACCCAGCATTCTTGGGTGGCGGATGGGTGGTTTGTAACCCCCAGCTTCAGAGCCTGGAGAGGAAGGAGAAATGGAGAAAGAAAGTAACTGCCAACTTTACTTGTTTTGGTTTTTTAGATCACATTTGATGCTGTGGTTCCTCAGTGGAAATTCAGAGCTCAGGAATGAAAAGACAGCAAGTTGCGGAGAGGAGGTGGATATTAGGCTGCAGAGGCAGAATCTGGAGAGGGAAAAGGAGAAGGAGAAGGAGAAGGAGAAGGGGAAGAGCCGCTAGAGGGAGGGAAGGGAGCTCCAGAGAAATCCTAGAAACAGCAGCAGAGCAGTGCCCTGAAGGTGAAGGGGCTAGGGAGATCTGCTCACTGCTCTCTCTCTTTAGTTGAGATGTAGGCTGAGGGGTCTCTGCTTGCCTCCAATGTCTCATTAGATGAGCTCTGGCCGGAGGCAGAAAAGCTGAGTCTGTGTATGCTGGAGGCAGAAGCTGCCAGACTGTTCCAGGAACCCATGGCCATCCAGTGATTGAGGCATGCCAGCTCCAGATTGTGGATTTCAGGTTGCTAAGAGGATAGGGCTTGGGCAGGAGAAGTGTCCGCTGTATAGGATCCAGCTTCCTTGTGGGTCCTGATGACTTTGAGCCAGCAGTACACCCCACATGGGTCCCTTAGCAGTCCATCTCAGTTGTAAACGGCCCATCCAGCTTTGGAAACAGCGGTGGCGTCTGCCAATCAAGTTACGTCTGGGTCTTTGCCCCTGGTCCCACTGGCTGCCATTTCAGCTGCTACCCGGTAGCCAGACAGACAGCAA
Source organism: Phodopus roborovskii (assembly GCF_943737965.1). Classification (NCBI taxonomy): domain Eukaryota; kingdom Metazoa; phylum Chordata; class Mammalia; order Rodentia; family Cricetidae; genus Phodopus; species Phodopus roborovskii. The sequence continues at coordinate 12,426,185 of NW_026126541.1, read as the reverse complement.
GAGCACATTTTAAAGATGGAATCTCAACTTTGTTCTAATCACAACCTTCCCTTGCTAAATGTTCACCATGTGCCAGGCACCATGCTTGCCTTCCCTAGGGACTTTAGTGGACCACATGCCAGATAGTGGGGACAAAGTAATGGGTGAGTCACCTGAGGAGTGCTACCATTTCGAATTAAGATAATAAAATTGGCCTTCTAGAATGTTCTCACTGAGTTAGCTTCTCTAGGGGACCCATTATACAGATACGAAGGATGACGTTTCTCTCGTGACGTATAGCAGTAGTGAGGTCCTTCCAGAAGGTGTTAATATGCCTGGCTGTACACTCCAGTGAACCCTGACTCCTCTACAGTGCTGTGGGCGAGGGTGTGAAGTTGGGGGAGTTCAGATGTGTCTGGCCTTAGGAAACCACCACACATGTTCTTTCACATGCACGTAGAAGCCAAGGTGTGAGCATAACCCCACATGCATAGATCATGAACCGAATCGGAAGTCGCTGCTGCCCAGCTCACGTGTGGGTCCTGCCTTTTCAAGGCCATCTTTCTCTTTCTCTTTATGACCAATTGGACAGAAGTCTGGTTTACTTAACTGTAAGATGGCTGGAAGTAGAGGAGGGCGTGGACAGAGTTCTGCGCGAATCTCCTGCTGTGTAGGGGATCAAGCCTCACACAGCCCATTTTCAGATTGTTCTCCACCCAAGAGTCTGCATTTTTCGTGACCTCCTGGCCACCTCTCTTTATGGGACATTTACTAAAGTTGTTAAATGACGCAGGGATGCGTGTGTGTATCTTACCATTCAACTGTCATCACAAGCCAAGAGGAGCTTGTGCCATATCCTGTCACAGAGGAGAAAAACGTAAGACAGAAAGGTTAAGACTTTCTCAAGGCCATATGACTGGAACCTAGTGGACTACGGATTATCTGTCACCAGTCGGGTTTCTAAGGCTCTTCTCTACCATGGCACTGAATGCACCATGTACAGGCCACCCGGGCACTCACAGAGCATGTTTGTTACAGCATCTGGAGCCATGCCGTTCCAGGCACAGTCCTAGGCTCAGGTCAGCAGGATTGGCAGCCCCAGAGAGTTCTGCAGAAATGCTGCATTTCCAGGACCGATGTACCACAGTCTTCATCTTTACAAGACGGTCACTATTCAGGACACCATTTAGGTCTAGAAGTTGGTCACCTTTTCTTTGTGGGAGACTTCAGTACTCCAAAGCAACAGCCCCGGTGTGGTGAAACACAGGGGCTCCTGGGCTCCTGGCCTTGTTGTATGGTGTCACCTTCTTGCCTTGGTTTCCCTCCCTGAAACCTGGAACTCACCATCCTACCAACCAACATCCTCCTATTGCCGGGTGTTAAGGGAAAGAATTGCATGCAGTGCTCAGGAGAAAGCTTGAGAATTAGGCAAGGCCTAAAAAGTATGATTTTTTTTTTTTTTTTGGTGGTAATTTTATGTGGACCAGTGCTTTCACAATCCGGGGACTTAAAACAGGAGGAGGGTGGCATGTCCAGGATTTGAGGACTGTGGCTGGACCAGAGAACTGCCCACGTTAGTGTGAGAAGTCTCAGGTGTTTCTCTGTTGATGGCGACATGATGATCTTTGATCCTATTTGCTGGGAGCCTGGATGAATTTGGCAGAAGCTGCAGAGAGTGTTGAAGAGCAGTGGGAGCTAGCAAGAGCTGCTCATGTTTCCTGAATGCTGAGTGGGTGTCTAGCCACCTGTGCTGACCGTTCTGTTCTGGCTGCATCCACAGCAAACTCAGATAAGGTAGATGCTGCTGTTTTTATTCCATAGGGGAGGGAAGTGAACTTGGCCATGAACTTACACAGGAGGGAAAACAAAACCTGGTCAAGCATTTACTGCTCAGAAATGCCAGTGCTCTGATTATAACCCAAGGTTTGGGAAATAAAGGCATGATGTCGGCTGTGCCTGACCCATTACCCACTTTTATATGGCCCTTAGATGGAGTGCTATTCACTTATTTAAGTAGTTAGACCACCCCTCCAAGAATAGTACTCTTCTCTCTCTTCTCTCTTACACACACACACACACACACACACACACACACACACATGGTATGAAATTCAGGACTCAGTGTCCAGAAATTAAGCTTTCATTGACACATTATTTACATATTGACCATAGCTGTCATTACACGATCAAGATACAGTTGAGTAGTTGTGATGGAGACGGAATGGCTCATAAGGCCCCTGTGTAGCACTTATCATCTGACCCCATACAGCAAATGCTTGCTGGCCCCTTATAGACCTTAGTCATTGGAATTCAGAACACAGCACCTAACTGCTATTCTCCATTGCCTCCACATCGCTAAACATTTCATTTCTGGGATGAGTCCCTGCCTGCCCCATTCCAAAGTAATTGTTCAATTATTTAACAACCTCTTTAAGACTTGGAAAGCTGAATTCTAATACTGTGCCCCAGTAGGCTGGTGGGATCGTCTCTGCTAAACAGAATGCTTGTTTGATCTATTAGTGTATAAACCAGGGATGCCCCACCCTAGAGCTGAGCCGAAATGATTGGAGATGTTCTCTCACTAGACAGGCTGAGGCAGGGGAATGCTGAGAGGAACTGTGTAAGCTGAACCTCTTGGTTGGATAATTGTTCTTTAATAGAATGGAAGGGGAAAAGGATGGGGCAGGAGAGACACAGTTTGTTTGGAACCTTGCTGGTCTGGGTAGAGACAGTAGATTTAGTAATGACTGTGAGCATCTCCCCAGCTTCCTACAGAGTCTTACTTATTTAGCACCTCTCCTTGGGGCATTTGAGTGGTGCCTGCTTTCTTGTACAGGCTCCTATGAGAGGAGGAAACGAGCAAGCTAGCTCTGCCTCCTAAATTCTCAGCAATTCCCCAAATGGCACTGTTAGCAAACTCGGGGGCATAGCTAGCTTTCTTTGGACTGCCACCCTCAAAGTCATGACAAGGAGACTTTTTATTGTTTATGAATACTTGACCTTAGTTTAGGCTTTTCCCACCCGCTCTTATAACTTATTTTAACCTGTCTATCTGTGTTTTGCCTTTTGTTTTATTCCTTTCATTCTGCATGTCCTATTTCTCTGCTTTTTCCATGTCTGGTTGGCTGGTGTCTCCCTCCCGCCCTTTCTCCTTTGTTCTTTCCTTGAACCTACATTCCTCCTCTTATTTATTCTTTCTGCTTGCCAGTCCTACCTATCCCCCCTCTGCCTCGCTGTCTGCTGTTCAGCTTTTTATTAGTCCATTTAGGTACCTTAGGCAGGCAAGGAAAAACAGCAACACATTTTTACATAACTAAACAAATGCAACACACCTTTACATAGTTAAAAGTAGTATTTCACAACATCAACAATACATACTTAAAGTAATATTCCATAACTTGGGGATCCTAAGAAGCTTAGCTCAGCAGCCCATCCTTGAGAAGACAATTAGAACAGCCATACTAATAGTAAAACAAAGGGAGATTTATACAATGTGGTCACATTGGGAACAGGGATAAAGCAATCCGGTCACCCCCACCCCAGTTTACCTTTGGGGTCCTAAAATGAGGTTAAAGTTTAATTAGAAGGGCAGGGACATGCATGCCTAAGGGTCCTGTTCGGGGTGTGGCCTCTTGCCCACTGTTACCATTGTTTGCACTCCAGGCTCATCCTGAAGTTGTTACCAATTGTGTTACCTCTCCAACTGGTGATAGGATCCCCAGGGTTCCCCTTCTCCCAGCATGAGATTTCTCAGGGAAATTCCCCTTTCTTGGAGCCTATTACTTCATTAGTCTGATAGTTAAATTGGGGGTTGCAAGTGTCTCTACAGAACACCCTTGTTTTTGCCAGAACAATTACAGTACCACAAATGGGATCCAAGCTCTACTCAACATGAACTTGTGGGGAACTTTTTATAGTTAATTCACAATGTTGTCCATCATTCTTTGGTGTCTAAAAATGCATTTATTATAATGTCTCTGCCTGCGTGTATGCGTGCGTGCGTGCGTGTGTGTGTGTGTGTGTGTGTATCTGTGTGTGTGTCTGTGTGTGTGTGTGTCTGTATGTGTGTCTGTGTCTGTGTATGCATGTGTGGGGACCCTTGGACCACAGTGTGCCTGTGGAGGACAGAGAACAACTTAGTGGAGTCGGTTTCCAGCTTCCATCTTTATGTAGGATCCAAGATCGAACTCTGCTTGTCAGGCTTGCTTAGCAAGTACCCTTAACCCACCTCACTGATCTGTCTCTGTGTCTGTCTGTCTGTCTGTCTGTCTGTCTGTCTCTCTGTGTTTAGTCCTAAAATTTAAATTAGCATGCCTGCTGGTACTCCCAAAATTTGAAGGAATCACACAGGTCAAAGAAATTTACAATTGTGGAGCCACTATTTCATTTTCTGAACTTCACTGCAGCTCTGTTCAACAGACGGGAAGTGTTGGCTCAGAGCCCTCTGAAGCCAGTTCCTTCAGGGCTGGCAGTCCTAACAGAAGGAAGGCTCAAATTGTTAGTTGGGGTCAGTCTTGTAGGTCTCTAGACCTTTCTTTAGGTTCAGTTTTCTCTTCAAACCAATAATGGCTCCCTCTTTTATGTTCTCCCTCCCTCTTTCTCTCTCCCTTTCTTTCTCTCTCTCTGTTCACCCCCATTCCACATGTAGGGCTATGCCATCCAGGTGGGGTCATGTAAATCTGTCAAGTCATTTGAAGTAGGGACTAGGACTTCTCTCCTGTCTCTAGGTTAAAGGAGCGTACCTCCATGGGGGATGTGTCCACAAGGTCCTTTTGTGCACCAGGGATACATCCTGGTTCCATTGTCTGAGGTCCCTTAGACTGCCCAGGCCTTCTAGCTGAGACCCATATTCAGGGGGCCTGAGTCAGTCCCATGCCAGATTCACAGCTATCAATCTGGGGGCCCGGTAGCTCCTCCTTATTCAGGTCAGCTGTCTCTGTGTTTTTGCAACCTGGTCTTGTCCTCTCTCTCTGCATCTGGATTCTAGTTCGACTCAGTGTTTAGGTATGGGTGTTTGCTTCTGTTTCCAACAGGTACTAGATGAGGCTCCATGATGGTGGATAAGTTAGTTGTTGATCTCACTATCTAGGAAGGGCATTTATGGTAGCCTTTCCACGGTTGCTCAAATTGTTAGATGGGAGGGGAGGGTGGTCGGGTGCATGTGAGGGGGGAGAGAGGGTAAGAGAGAGGAAGGAAGGACGGAGGGAGGGAGAGGGACCTGGGATCGACATGTAAAATAAAAAAAAAATAATAAAGTTAAAAAAAAATGAACAGATTTCCTCCCTTATCAAACCCAAGCTGTCTGAAACACTTGAAACATTGACTCCTATTTCAGGTTGTGTTCCCTGGCTTTTCATTCTTACACTTAAAAAAAAGAGAGAGAGAGAGAAGGAAGGCATTGTAGGTTGTCATGGACTCTCAGCCTCCCTGTAGAGAGCAAGTGTTTAGTATGCAGATGTTTGGAGATTTCCTTACAATCTTTTTTCAGCATCATTGGAGGAGAATAGCTTTTCCACCCGAGTCCCTTTCCACTTGCCTAGGTGTATTTCATGTGCTCAATTATGAAACGCCTCTCATATTCCCTCTCACTGCGTCTCCATAAACGGGCCAGGGACAATTCCCTGTAGTGTCACTGTTTCTTAAGAGAATGGTTCTGCCAGGCTCAACTAGGCAGAAAGAAGTTAAAAACCAGTTTATGCCCTAAACCGTAAAGATCTTAAACACCTGTAATCCACGGAGACAGACACACCGACGATTGATGGCCTCTGTCTCTGTCTTGGTTAGCAAGGGTCTTGTTCATTTTGTATTTTGAAACCAAGTGCGTTCAAAGAGGGCATGTTCACTGAACTGTCTTTACCCACATTTTCACGTTGGTGTAGTTAGAGCTGAATGGTCAGAAATCCAGGAAGCAATGGGTTTGGTTAATAAAGGGTTCACATATATTAAATGAGCAATAGCTGGAATCCTGTGTCCTTCACACAGCATCATCTCCTACATGTATAGAAGGAAAGCATGACCCCTCCCCTTCCATCCCTACCTTCCAATGAGCAGGAAAGGAGGGGTTGCTGGTTGGTTGGCCTCTCATTTATTGTGGTGGGTTGGGCTTTGTGTGGTAATTATTGCCTGGCCACATGCTCTCTTGCTTCAATCCACTAAAACAACTGCTTTTCTTGGCCATCTAAGATTCAAGGGGGGTGGGGAGAGAGGGGACTCTCTGGGTTAGACAACTTCCCTGGCCAGTGGGCAGGAGAGGCCTTCTTGGGGTAGTATCTGGTAGAAAGCAGAGAGAAGGAAGGGTCAGGCTGTTGAGCAGAGCAAGTTTGTTAGTTCTGGTTCACTCATAGCGTTGTGCTGATTTCTAACTTCCCTATGCCTCAGTTCTGATAGTGTGAAGTGGAGATGACAAAGGAGGGTTTCCTGTACAGTAAACATAGTCGTCTTTATCAGGCACACAGCTTGGTGTTTGTACTTCATAATGTCGATGGTTATTACCCTGGCACTGTGCTCTAGATTGAGACTGCAGAAGGGCTTCCAAAGTGGTGTTTTGCATATAGCTCAGTGCTGAGACCCTCCATTAATCAGGCTCCATTAATCTCACTCCCCTGCTGGGGGAGGGATAGCCCATTCATACTCACTCTCTTCGGGGGAGGGATAGCCCATTCATACTCACTCCCTTCTGGGGGAGGGATAGCCCATTCATACTCACTCTCTTCGGGGGAGGGATAGCCCATTCATACTCACTCCCTTCTGGGGGGTAGCCCATTCATACTCACTTCCCTTCTGGAGGAGGGGTAGCCAGTTCATATTGTACTCACCACCCAGCATTCTGGGATGACCTCCTATCAGTCATCTTATGCTGTCTAGCAGATCATTCCATAGCCTCTTGGCTTAGAGCAGCAATCATCTTAGAAAATGTGATTATGTCAGCTGGCAATCTGGGCAGAGCTCAGCTGGATTATCCTGTTCTCATTCATGTTTTTACAGCCTGCTGAGGCATGGGGCAGCAGCTGGGTAGTCTTCAAGCATCACTCAACATGTCCTGTGGTTGTCACTGGAAGTTGGCTAGGTTGATGGGGTGACCATGAGCTTTAAGCCTCCACTAAGTTGATGGAGGCTGATTTTCATGGTACGCAACCTCAAGGTTTCCAAAACAACAATAAGGGTCAAATCTCAAGGTCAAAGTGACTTTTGAGTTTCTGTATGTGCAATGTTTTCTAGTGTCCTATTGGACAACTCAAGTCACATAGCAAATCCTAAAATCAACATGGCGGTTTTCAGGACCAAGGATAGAAGTTCTTTATGCAACACTGCCATTGTGTCCTTTCTTTGGTGAGGTTCAGTAGAAGCACTTTGTATTTAAGCGTCTCCAATTTAAACACTTGTGGTACAAATTTTATTTTTTTAAGTCTTTTGTTGGATATGGTATTTTAATATGCCTGGCATCTGGTCGATACTGTTGGATTCTATTGCTGACATGTTTTTTCTTTCCTTTCATCTTTTATTCCCTTTATTTGGGAAATTATAGTTTGCCACAGGACATGGTTCTTTTTATAGAAGAAACAGCTGTGATGTCATAACTGAACACACTTTACCCACACACATTTGGAAATGTGATCTACAACCCATTTGTTCATTTCTATTTTGGTCTCTGACTCCATATTGGATCAGAGAAAACATGTGAGCGAAAACTGCAATAGCTGATGAATTAATCTTGAAAAAAATGTTACCATTTACTATTTTATTTTTTATTTCTAGTTACTGAGCTATAATAGATGTGAGGGTGCTGAAATTTGTTTTTTATTATTTACTTCTGCTAGGATCATTTTGAATGGAGTTGCATGAACCCAGGTGAGGGGCAGAACAATACATTTCTGGCCTCTGGAACTATTCAAGGTTTTTGAAAGAGCAGTGTTCAAACAGGAAATTTCAGTAAAAACAAATAACAATAATATGACCAGTAACTGAAAAAGGGAATAAATCAATTACTCAGAGTCCAGACGTTTTCAGGAATGAGTTCCTCTGTGGAGTGTTTAGCTTCTTATTGAATTTGTGTACAATTATATCTTACTCCCCAAACAAAACAGATTTTCCTTGATAAATGTTTTTGTACAGCAGCAAGATTCAATTCAGTTTATTTCAAGATACAGATTTATTTGGGAAATTAGAAGAAAATAGTTGCCTACAAGGACCTGGGGGAGTCCTAACTGTCTACCACTCCTCCGTTGGTTGGTATTTCACCCCCAAATATCTCAGAGATGGAGGTACTTCTCACAGAGGTGAGAAAAATTGCAGCTGGAGCAAAAATTAATTTGTATTTATAGCACAGGTCCCTACATGAATCCTTAATCTGCTTTTTTTTTTTTTTATGATTTTAGGGGAATTTATAGAATCGTTTAGATTGAAAGAAATCTCCAGTGGGTCATCAGGCTCCCTCTCCTTATGATGGCAGTTCTGGTTTTATTATCCCTAAAGCTGCCTTGATAGATGGGTGTCAAGTCTGCCCCATGTTTCATGCATTTAAAGATGCACATTCCCTACCCTGGGTGTATTTAATGGAGGAGACAGACTTGGAGCTGCCTGTACACCTGGGAGACCACTTTCTGAGTTCCTGACACACAGTCTTTTCTGGAAGAGATACCAAATATGTAGCATATTAAGCACTATAAGGAGGTCATCAAACCTAGTTTGCTTTTAGCTCCTGACAGTTGGAAATAGGGACTTGATGCTCTGTCTGTCATGAGATGATGATGGAAGATTTTTACCTCATGGCTTTTTATCCTGTGCATCTTCAGGGGCCCTCAGATGGGAGACTCTGCTTAGAAGACTAATTATGACTCAAAAGGCATTTTAGGGTGTCTACCTCGCTCCGGAAGTTTGTGGGACACAGAGGAATATGAGACATGGTCCTTGTCTGTAAGAAATTTATAGCCTATTTGAGAGGATTCCTGAGGTGTGTCTGGGAAGAAATGAGATTGGTGTATAAGAGCACTGTGTGAAAACCCACTTCATTACTTCATGGTTCCATTCAGTGAACAGCTGTGGTTACATCTCTTCACATTGTACTAGATACTGATGATGGTGACTAACTAGTTATGGGTCAGAGTTGCCACTGGGACAGCAAAAAATAAGGTGCTTGCTGTATATGACAGCCATCTGAACAAGAAGGACAAGGGTAGGGGAGGAGAAGAACTGGATCCCTTAAGGATGAAGAAGGTGTTTGGCCTGGCTTTGGGAGTCATGGTGCTTCCTCCAGCCATTTCCTAAAAACAGGAAAGGTTTCTGTTGCCGTGAATAAACACCATGGCCATGGCAGCTCTTATAAAGGAAAACATTTAATTGAGGTGGTAGCTTACAGTTTTAGAGGTTCAGCCCACTATCATCATGGCAGGGACATGGTGGTGTGCAGGCAGACATGGTGCTGGAGAGGTAGCTGAGATTTCTACACCTTGCACAGGCAGCATGAAGTGGTCTGTATCAGTGGGTGTGGCTTGACATATATGATACCTTAAAGCCCACCTCCACAATGACACACTTCCTCCAACAAGACCACACCCACTCCAAAAGGCCACACCTCCTAAAAGTGCCACTCCCTTTGGGGGCCCTTTTCTTCCAAACCCCGACACATGCATTGCAGCGGAGTGCCAGAGTAGGAGAGCTCAAATTTAGCTCTGAGTCCTGGTTTTATCAGACCCAACTTGGTCTTATCCTTACTAGAACTGTGTTCTATTAAAAGCAATACAGTGCCTACTTGCATATAGATTATTCACTTAAATCAGGTCAGGTAATTTCATGTGCTTAGGACACAGCCAAAGCTGCTGGGCTGTGAGAGTTAAAGGTTGTGGTGGTGGATGGACTGGGTGGAGAGGCCATATGGAAGGACACATGTAGTAAAGCTTGCTTGATGGAGATGCAGTTAGAAATAAATGCAAAAGTGTTTTTTTTTCATTCTGAGGAAAGATGGAGGTACAGTTCTGAGATGATGCATACAGCTGTTGTGTGTGTGGGGTGTTTTAGCTGGCTATCTTGTGCTGGGATGTACCTCTGGCTATATGATGGGGAACCATATATTGTCTTGGAGTGAGTCAATGCTGGTAACCTTGACCTGTTAGACAGCTGTGGACTCAATCAGGACAATAACCACAACTCTTATGGTAACAGCTACAATTTTGAATGCCTTTGTGTTGTATGTGCCCACTCCTGTAACAGGTCCCTTATATCACAGCTATTGTGTGAATTATCATTGTGATAATTTCTATTTTTAGCTCAGTGCTACAAGTAAGGAAACTGAGGCTCAGAGCATTTTAGTAACATGTTCAAGGCCACATAACTGCTCAATGACAGAGTTGTGGCTGAAACCCCTGTAGACTGACGTAAGAAGTGTTGGTTGGCTTTCTTAGCCTACATTCTGTAGGTTATTAATTAGTTCTGGAGGGGACACAGAGGAAGGGAAGAGGAAGAGAGATGGAAAGGGTACAGAGGTCAAGACCAAAGAGGAAGAAGTAGTTAAGGAAAAGTTGTGATGCCGAGGGGCAGTTGCTAGGATGTGGAGAAAGAGGACACTTAAGATCTTCAAAGGACCAAGCGTGGAGGAAAACTCTGGCAAAGACTGCAGAGACCAAGAGATGAATGGCAAGGGTAGGTTCCATTTTCTTCTTGACCTGTGATGACTACGAAGCTGGCAAAGATGATAAGCTGCCTGGAAAGCCCATTATCCAGGCCATAGCCTTTCTCTGGCCCCTCTCCCTACAACTCCTTAATGCTTTTAAAACCCCAGTAAAGAGAAGCAAAAAAGAAATGAACCAGGAAAACAAAGCTTATGGTACACTCAGAACACACACTCAGGATTCTCTCTCTCTCTCTCTCTCTCTCTCTCTCTCTGTCTCCCTCTCTCTCTCTGCCACACACACAAACACACATATATACATACAAACATATATACCCTTCCCCCATCTTTGTTTTATTATGTGAATGAGTGTTTTGCCTGTATGCATGTCTATGCACCCATTTGCATGCCTGGAATCCACAGAGGCCAAAAGAAGGTATGAGATCCTCTTGCTACAGGCAGTTGTGAGTGGTCATATGGGTGCTGGGGATTCTACCTGGGTCCTCTGGAAGAGCAGCCGGGGCTCTTAGGCACTGAGCTATCTCTCCAGTCTCCCCATCATTTCCTAATCACAGAAAACCCAGAAATCTCTTAGAATATATCTCACAATTCCTAATGGTACCTCTGCTAAGGTATAGGCAGTTAGGAGGAACAAATCTTTCCCTTTTACATATTCTGGTGGGTACTGTGATCATGTTGGGAAAACATTGACTCCTGCATGTTTTTTCTTTTGAGACAAGTATTTATTTATGTGTATGGGGTGTCTGTATATGTGGTTGGGTGTGCATGTAAGTGTAGATGCCCGTAGAAGGCAGAAGAAAGTACTGTAGTTACAGGTAGTTGTGAGTCACCGGAAGTGTGTGCTGGGAGCCAAACTCAGGTCCTCTGGGAGAACAGCAGGGCACTCTTAACTGTTGAGCCATCTCTCCCTCCCCTTTGGGACAGGGTCTTACTCAGTGGCCCTGGCTGACTGGGAACTCAGAGCAAGCTAGCCTCAAACTTAGAACAATTCCTACGCTTCTTCCTTTCCACCACTGAGGGTGCAGACCTGTGTGACTGTTCTAGTATCCTTTCGTGGCTGTGACAAAACACTCTGACCAAGAGAAATTTGTGGGAGGAAAGAGTTTAATTGGTCTTCCCAGTGATGTCCTTCACTGAAGAAAGGCAGAGCAGGAACTCAAGGCTGGAACCTGGGGGCAGGAACCATGAAGAAATGCTGATCACTAGCTTACTATCCTTAGATGACTAGTCTGAGTCCACTTGGCAATTGAGGCCAATGAAGATACTCACCATGCTCGGCTTCTGAATGCTCATTTGTAGCCAATCTATAAGAATAAATACCTTCTCAGTCATTTTTCTGAGGTTTCAGGATACATAATTATTCTTAAGAAGAAGTAATGATTTTATTATTGGAAAATAATATTAGACATGTTTTTATTCTGTCATTTAATGTTTTCATTTACCAAAATCAGCCAGTGAATATTACCTGGAATAGTGAAAATGATATTGCCTTCAAATATTACTTCTTTGAGGATTTCCTACAATGTGTTTTGTTCACGTTCTTTTCCCTTACCTCCCCCTAACTACTCCCAGCTGCACCCTCAATTTCCCACCTCTCCAACTTTGTGTCCTTTATTAAAAATTGATAATTAATTGATTGAGTTCCCTTTGTACTGCCCACAACATTTTGGGTGTGGGACCAACCAATGGAGAGTAGGAAACCAACCAAGGCCACACCCTTAAAGAAAATGGACTCTACCTCCCCAATAAGGCACCTACTGTCCACAGATCCTCTTCCAGGACTGGAGGGCTCATGAGCTCTTCTCCCTCTGCTCTAGAAAGCTGACTGGCTTGGTCTGGTTGTGGGTCTTGCATATGCAACAAACCCTGTCTAGAATACACTGCTTTTCTCCCATCAATTGGGAACTTGAAGCGCTTCTTGGAAAGCAGAGAGTCAAAGGAAAACTGGACAGCCAGGAACTGGCATTTTTTTTTTTTTATGAAAACAAACATTTATACACAATATTTGGGAATTTGGGCGTTGTTCTTTCCAAACTACTTCCTGCTGGTAAGGGGCGTTGTCATGGGGGATTCAAAGAAGATTCAGAAATCCTGGCTGTAGTCTGTCAGGCTGCTTTGTCCAGCTGTTTTGAATGTAGGATCACCTGGTACTCTGTTTCAGGTGGTCTGGCTTGATCAAACCACATTAGTCTGGAAGGAATCCACATTTTTTCATTTTCTGTGGAAACAAAAATAGAAATCCTTTTCCTCAGTAGCTTGTCCTTGAACTTAAATTTTGGAGTCAAAGCATTTTTTTTTAAATTTAATTTATTATTTTACATGTCGATCCCAGTTCCCTCTTCCTCCCTTCCTTCCTCCCAACCTCTCTCCCTCCCTCCTTCCCTCCCTTTTACCCTCTCTGCCCTCTCACATGCACTCTAACCACCCTCCCATCCCCCCCACCCCAATTCCATATGTAGGGGAATGTCATCCAGTAGGGGTCATGTAGGTTTGACAGGTCCTGTGAAGTAGGGACTAGGGCTTCTCTCCTGTCTCTAGATTAAGGCAGTTATCCCTCCATGGGGGATGTAGGAACTGGCATTTTTATAATGCCTTGGGATATTGAAATGAAGGAGACCGGAAGAGAAAATCCTGGGCAAAAGATGGCTCTTGGGGCTCACACCAAAGTCTGGTGGCCTAACCGAAAGTCCTACGGAACTTGCCTGTGCTGGTAAGAGCATCTGCAGTCTATTGTACTCTGTATGTTTGGAAGGAGGCGAGAGTCTGAGGTCTGTTGCACTCAGCACATCTGAAAAGGGGTGAGAAGATGGGAATTAATTAGAATTTTCAGTTTATAAACAATTCTAGGAACTTTGAGTCAAAAGGAATTAGCAGATATTTAAATCTTCCCCAGGATCGCCACACTCTGACTCCTGGTCTAGCTGCAGGCAAAATATCGCAGGATAATTACAAATTATAAATGTGCTCTCAGTCGACAAAGCAGTTTTACATAGGTTGTCTCACTTGGTTTTTTTTTTTTTTTTTAATGGATCTGTGGGGTGGGTGAGGATGGGAGAATCCGACTTTTATCCAGCAAGCTGTGTTTTGAAAGGCATGAAGAGCATCTCTACGTGCTCCACTTGTACTTGATGCTCAGTTATTAATTTCTAAACATAATCCAACCACTGATCAGACAGACCGCTGTCCTATTGCCTATTGCTGGAAATGAAATTCCTTCTTCAGGGAATGTGTGCATACCCTTGAGTCTGTGGGCTCCTATCCAGGTCGGATCTTGCTGTTGAGTTTTTCTCACAATGCAGAAGTCATGGGGTAGGAACAGGAAGAGGAAGCCTGGACCAGATGGTTAAAGACAGCAGACCTGGTCTTGGGGCCCTTGGTGGCTTATAAAGACAGAGGGTGACAATCACACCCACAGGTAATGTTGGCGGTTACAGAAACTTTGTGTTACCTGTAATGACAACTCCAGGTGGGACTAGGCTGTGTGGTTGAGTGCAGTGTCCTCTTCCGAGGATGGGACTTCATAGGCAGCACACAGAGCTCACCGAGGGGTCCCTATTCTGTAGCTCCCGTCTCAAGACTCCGCTTGAACTTAAGGGAGCAAGTGTCAGAGGAGGACACCCGATAACACCCTTTGCACTTCCCATGGACGTGCACATATGAGCACATGTACCCACTCCTACACTCAAGCACGCACACACATGCATGCATGTATGCATGCGCACACACACATACGCATGCCCGCGCGCGCGCGCGCACACACACACACAGGGGTGGCGCTGTGGTGTGCCTGCAGCATGAGAGTCTTAAGTGTTGCAGAGGGCACTAGAAAGTATTCCCGTGCGGGCTGCCGGGAGGAGAAACGACACGGCCAGCAGGCTAGTGGGCTGAGTGCAGTGGGAACTGGGGTGACTGCTGCTCTCAGGGAGCACGGTGAGCACAGGAGGCGTCCAGAGGGGCAGTGGCTAAGGAGCACTGCTCAGCTAGCTTTCAGGTTAATGACACTGGTGTTGGGCTGGCTATGGAACTCGGTATGCTATAAATCTGTACTCCAGACAAAAGCAAAAATAATAAAAATGCACAGGGTGCCTCCTGGAGCAAAGCAGCCCCCACCCCTCAACACTGTTTATCACAGTCTTTGCTATTTAAGGGTCTCTCAACTGGTGTTGTTTGGGAAACTGATGGTTTGTGTCCAAATGGCACCTTTTTGGGAAAGTGTCCATCCTTCTTTGATATCTAATATACCCATCACTCTCTGACTTGTCAGATACTTTTCTTTCCACCAGGTCTGACACAACTTGAATTGCCCCTAGGTCAAAAATGACTCAGTCCATGTGGACATTACTCTCATTTCACGGGAACCCATCTTTTGAGCATCCTATGCTGACCCCAAAGTGACACACAGAATCACTTCACTCTCCCAGCCCAGCTATGGCTGATTGGACAGGACATCAGATAAGAAATCAGATTTGCATAGCCTTTGGTCTTCCTGTTGGAGAGGGTCGTAACTCTGCACTCTAGGCTAGCCTGTGCTCCCGGCCCAGGCAGGGTCTACTCAGGCCAGCCAGTTCTCCAGGCTTTTAAGATACACAATCATGGGGACAGAGAGTGGCAGTGTATGAAAGGGGTTTCAGGACATTTGAAGTTGGGGGTGTGGGAGCTGCTGTGTTAGGAGTGAAGGGGAATTTTAAGCAGGTAGGTAGGACATCTCCTTGAGTGTTGCTGAGAGATACTTGTCAGTCACTGTCTTTGCCCATGATAGCTCTATGATTGGATCCGGTGGGTCTTAATGTATATGGCTTGTACTGTGTAACCTAGGATGGCAGAAATCACATGAGCTGTCTGTGTGTGTGGGTTCGTCACTCTATGGGCTACAGAAGCCTGAACACAAAAGCCCCCCTCCCCTGCGGATGTTCTTTATGCCACCTCCTCTTCTTATGGCGTTCTTTTGGAAACAAATCTACTTTGCATTACAGAACTTAATACACAATTTTCCACTTCCCTAAAATTTTATTAAGTGCTCTATGGAACAATTTGCACAAGGTCTAATTTTCCAAGTTGTCGGCTGTGCGGCATAATGACCTCATCCTTTTTCATCTAGTTTCATGCCATTATTTATATAAAGAGGTGGTTGGTTTGCATTCAAATTAGGCACATGTGAAAACTGGATGGGTTTCTTTATAATTTTAGATGTAAGGCAACATTGTTGCTCGATTTCAGAGCTGCCCAGTAAATTTATAGTGTGAGCCATATCTGTGATGCTAAAAATCCTGTGGTACCCACAATGAGGAAGTGTGGAAAGAGTGGAGTGAGGCTGATTTTGATAATATATATTGATTAACTCAATTTATTCAAACTAATACCACTTCAGCGAGAAATGAACTTTAAGTTACCGACATGTTATTTTACATAATTTTCTGGTACCATAGCAACAGAGCATGTAGTATCTGATGTATATTAAGACTTACAGTGAATATCAGTTCAGACTATGTACAATTCAAGTACTTGATAGCTGCAAGTGGCTAGTGGCTTTCATACTAATTAGCATGAATAGTATGGATATTAATTAGGCATCACCTTGGCTATAAGTTCTTTCTGATTTCTTGAGATTGTTTAATGTAATCAGAATGAGGGTCTTCATAGATTGGCAGAGAATTGTTTGGTCATGTATTTGAGTCATTTATCCACCCACCCACCCACCCATTCACCCACCCACCCTCCCATCCATCCATCCATCCATCCACTCGTGATGGCTAGTGTTGCTTGTCAACTCAAAATCATCTAGAATTACCTGGCGGATTGGCCTCTGAGCATGCCAATGGGATTATCATATGTTAGCTGAGATGGGAAAACCACACACCGTGGACAGCACCATTCCCACATGAGTAGAGAAATGGAGCTGACCCCAACACATTCCTCCATTGTTTTCAGTTCCTGGTTATGGATGCAATATATCCCAGTTTGCTTTCTGTTGCTGTGATAAAACATTGACCAAATGCAACTTGGGGTGTGGGGAGGAAAAGATAAATTTGTCTTACAGGTTCATCATTGGGGGTAGCAAAGGCAGGAACCGAAGCAGGGAACATGAAGGAAATCTATGTTTACTGGCTCACATTCAGCTACTTTTTTTTTTTTCTCTCTTTGTAGTCATAGTTGTCTTATTACTCTGTGTAGTTGAAGCTGCTCTCAAACTCAAAGAGATCCACCTGCCACTGCCTCTGGAATTCTGGGATTAAAGGAATGCACTAGCACACCCAGCCTCAGATACCTTTCTTAAAGGAGACCACATGCCCAGCTGTGGCCTAGGGATTCCTCCAGTAATTAGCAATCAAAACAGTGCCCCAAAGAATATTCACAGATTATTCCGATAGAAGCAATTCCTTAGTCAAGGTTCCCTCTTCCCAGGTGACTCTAGTTTGTGTCACATTGACAAAAACTAAGCAGGATAGGATGTGGCCAGCTCACCCAAGCTCCTGCCATGGTGACATTCCCTCTTTGATGTGCTATAATCAGGAACTTTTAAACTTTCTTAAGTTGATTTTGTCAGAGTATTTCATAGCAACAAGAAACTAATATACCATGCATCCATGCATCCATCCATCCCCCTTCTCACCCATCCATCTATTCATATATCATCCACCTACCTTCCAACAAAATTGTAAGAAATATTACAGAATTTCTAGAATGATACATAGTGAATTTATATGCAATATTTGGGTAGGAGACTCTGTGTGTGTGTGTGTGTGTGCGCGTGTGTGTGTGTGTGTGTGTGTAATTGCTTTAGGTTTGGGTACAATGCCAATACAGAGAAATGTAACACATATACCCTCTATCCATGCCAACTGGCAAATTCAAAAAGATTTATTTTTATTATTTTAAGTTCTGTGCATG
Source organism: Phodopus roborovskii (assembly GCF_943737965.1). NCBI lineage: Eukaryota > Metazoa > Chordata > Mammalia > Rodentia > Cricetidae > Phodopus > Phodopus roborovskii. The sequence continues at coordinate 12,408,694 of NW_026126541.1, read as the reverse complement.
TGTGTGTCTGCATGTGTGTGCGCGCACAGGAATGCAGCTGCATGTTGAAGCCACGACAGAGAACCCTCTGGAGCTAGAGTTCCAAGCATGTGTGAGATGTTTCCAAGGTGCTGAGAACTAAATTCAGATCATTTACAAACAGTAAGCTCACTCAACAGTGAGCCATCTCTGCAACCTCCCCCCCCCCCTATGGTTTTTACCTGATTTTCTTTTTATTGAGACAGGGTCTCATTCTGTAGTCCTAGTTGGCCCAGAATGCTCTAAGTAGACCAAGCTGGTCTCAAACTCACAGAGATCTGCCTGTCTCTGCCTCTTGAGTGCTGAGATTAAAGGTGTGAGCCACTGCACCTGGCCCCCAATGACAAATGTTGACGTTGTGTCATGTTTGCTTCTGAATTTAAAGATTGAATAGCTGTTCAAAATTAAGTGAAGACTTCTTTTTTCTCCCTTTCAAAACCTCATTTTCCTTGCCTTTCCTACACACAACGACCATCATGAATTTGATGTGTGACCCTTCCATATATTTTGGAACTCTTACTGCAAATGGATGTGCCGCCCAGCAATAGCAAGGAGTACTTGATGTATTCTACATTTATATCTGCACGTGGTATTATATGACACACATTATCATTCATTTCCTTTGATACCTATTCCACATTATATTTTTTTGATGTATCTATGTGGGTACACTTCAAGCTGTAGATAATTTCATTGTATATCTCTATTTTATCCACCCTTTCAAGGGATGTGATTTAGTTTAGTACATTTTCCTTTTAGTTTTTGTGATTGTAAAAGTTTTGGGCATTCCTGGGTAAGTGTCCTAGTATGATACATGGACTTCTCTCTAGAGGCAGGAAGATGACTAAGTATTATAGGAGGTACAAAGATCATAAAGGAAAGTTGGGCCTGCTGCTACAGGCCTATAATCTCAGTTACTTGTGAGGTTGAGGCAGGAGGATGGCAGGCTTTGCTTATGTTACAAAGTGAGCTCCAGGATCAACTGAGTGAGGCCTTGTCTTAAAATAGGTAATACTGTTAAAAACAATTTGATGGTGTAGCTCAGTGATAGAGAACTTGCCCAGCAAGTGTGAGGTCCTGGGTTCAATTCCCAGTAACTCTTCTGCCCCAAACCAGATCAGTGTCCTGGGTTCAAGTCTTCACTTTGTGCTTTTCAGGTGTGTGGTCTTGGACACATGGCTTAGCCTCAGTGGGTCCCTGTTTCCTCAATTACAAAGTGGAATTGAAGTGACGGGGTCACATGGATAAAGTGTAGAAAGTCTTCTGAGCTTATAGCACATGCTCAATAACACTTAGCTATTAGCATAATTACCATTTCTTACGTAATTCGTATCAGCTTGCCTTTTATTAATCCCCAGGGGATCATTCATATCGTACATCAAATTAATTATGGTTCTAGAATTGAATTACCATCATGTTGCCTACTTCAGGTGCATCTCAGAGAGAGGAGGTTAGAGTCCACTGCCTGGAATGACTCTTGTCTCCAGACTTTAGACAGAGGGTGTAGGAGGTCTGGAGGTATACTTCTAAGATAGAGGAGTTAGACAGGGTCAGGGGAACAAGCCAAAAAAAAAAAAAACCCAAAAAACAAAAAAAACAACAACAAAACAAACAAACAAACAAAAACCCAGAGTTTGAATGAAATATATCCCCTGACTATCTCTCTTTGGGAACCCAACAACACACTTGTAGCCTGGTTTATTTTACTACTGTACACATCACCAAAAAACAAAGTTTTAGAGAGATTGATGTGGGGGAGAGGGATGTGTGATCCCAACCAGGGAATCTTTGAAGTGAAGTCCCTGGTGCTCTTGGAAAGTGATGAAGTATTATGGGTGATGGGATGCTGGGGACCTTTTCTGTTCAGAGATGTTCCTTTGTTACTGTCAAGAACTTCCCTTATCTCAGCACACCCTGGAGCCATTTGTCTTTCTCCACCATTAGACTCTAAATTCCTTGAGTCACAGAAGGAGTATGTTCTCTGGGAGCTGGATTTTCTTCACGGCTCCGGGATGAGTGATCTTGTTTGGGTCACATTTCCGTATCAGTAAGGTGAATCCAGCGAATGGCAGACTCATTAGGAGGGTTGGGTACCATTCCTGAAAGGATGCGGAGATGATAATGCTGATGTGTAGCCCAGAGTCTGTGGCAGCCCAAGTGTGTGTGCAGAAGAGTGCAAATGAACGGTGGAGATGGCTTGCTCAAACGAATGCAATACAGCTGTTTCCTTTGTCCCCCAGGGCTTACTGAATTTCATGCCATCCACTCCCTTTATCTGCACCTTCTCCATTTTCTCATCTCAAAAGCTGGCAGGTTCCCTTTCTCATCAAACTCCTCTCCCTTCTTCCTTTGCCTTTTGTTTCTTCACCAATGGCAACCATTATCCAGGTCGTATTCTCAAATACTAAGTTTACTCTCAAAGGTCTCATTTTGAAGGCTTTGGGCACGACGTTTACGAGGGTGAAAGCCAAGATGGTTTTTCTAGCCTCTGCATCCTGGTCTCAGATTTCTTGGTACTCGTACAGTACTGCTTCGTTCATCCCAGACACCCTCTTCTGCCAGGCATTGCCTTCTCCCTGGCCTGCTGTGAACATTTATGGGGTGGCATCCTTTCTAAGCTCCATAACTTGAAATGCAGAACGACTCCAACCCCTCCGCTCTCCCTCCATTCCAGCTGGTTCCATTCACACGGACTCTTGCATCTGTCTGCAGCCTTTTGCATTGTTTTGTATTGTCTCCATTCACAACCCTTCTGTGGTCCGAGAGCACCCGAGACAACCCACTGCTAGAAGAAAATACTAGAGTATCTATAGGTATATGCATTTTTATCTGTTCTGACTTATATATGTTTCAGGCTATAAATTACTCATGAGAGCAGTACAGAGGTAATGTATTGCGCTATTAATATAAGGGTAATATTAACACCAAGAAATGTCTATAGCTCCCTACTTCCTAGAATTAAAGATACACCCATCTTGTGTCCGCAGAGACACATGCAATCCTCCTCTATAGTCTAGCAAGCTGGTACAGCCCTTCTTGCACGCCCCCTGGCTTGAACCACCTGGGGCTGTTCTCTGGGTACTTTTAAATGCTCACATTCTCACTCCTGTGCCTTGCTTTGAATTGCTCTCCTTTCTCATGTAGTGGCTGAGAACAAGGAAAAAAAATCACGTTTTCATCCTAACCAGAACCTCTCCATTTGTAGCTGGACAGCTCCATGATTGGCTCCACTGCTCAGCAGTGTCCCTTGGGAAGGGTACCACAAGTCTTAGCTTCATCCCCCTCATCTGGAACACAGTGCCCAGTTGATGAAATACCACATGCAAAGTGTACGCTGTGCCTGGCATATCTGTCACACTGGTTCTGTGTAAGGGTGGATTGGCCTCTCTTACCTCCTTCCCCTGCCTGGTATTCTTTGCCCAGTTTTCCTAAATTGTGATAATGTTCATGGACTCGAGTACTTCATCACTTACAGTCACTAACAAGCTTTCTCGTAGCCTTGTCCCTGCTTTCCTGTCACTACCAGCTTCAATTACCTGTGTTGACTGCTTTGATAGCTGTCATTCAACGGGATTATCCACTCACATTACAACCCAAGCGTACAAGGAAAATACAATGCAAAACAGTTGAAGGTAAAATTATAATCTAGATGTCATGCACCATGATGCCAACATAGGTGCTGCTAGGAAAATGTTGGAATCATGTTCAGAGTCGATGACAAAGCAGAATCTGGTGGAAAGAGGACAAATTAAGAGTCTAAGTGCAGATGGAGGATGGTGTTAAAGATCCAGGAGCTGGAAAGAGATCTGTAAGAAATTAATGAAGCCTTTGAATATTTCTACTGAAAGAAATCTTTTAAAAACACTTGGCCAGAGAACTTAAATGAAACACGGAAAGCATTAACCATAAAAGAAATTATAGCTAAATCTTACTACACTAAAATTAAGACCGTCTGTTCCTTCAGGGAAATCATAAAGAAAGTTAAGGCATAAAATGTATCTCTCCAGCACGTATAAACAATTACAGATCAATAGTGAAAAGCTACTCTGCAGTAAGAGAGGGAAATGGCATCTGAAGAGACATTTCTCATTGGCTTCCTACTGCCTATAATTGCGGACAGAGTCACTTGCTATCCTTAGAGATAGTTACACCCACATTTCTCCTGTCTAGAACTGTCAGGCCACGAGAAGAAACAAAAATGGGGAACAAGCTTGAAAAAAGTTCAGCATTGTTTTATACTTGGGAAAATGAAGTCTACAACCATATGATACTGTTTTAGGGATAAAAGTGAAGATGTCTGTATTAGTTATCTACAGATCCCCTGGAAATTGCTGTAAATATCTAGTAGCTTAAAATAACACACATCTCACAAGCTCATGGTTCATTATTATAACTATGACTATTAGTAATTGTCTTAGTTATTTGTTTCAAGTCATGCATTGCTACAGTTGCAGTATAAATTCTGTTATGAGACAGTTTTAAAAATAAATTTTAGTTCAGTTTTACAGGGGAAACAAATCTCATCAAAATTATTATTATTGTTTTTCAAGACAGGATTTCTCTGTGTGGCTCTGGATATCCTGGAACTCACTCTGTAGGCAAGGCTGGCTTTGAACTCAGAGACCTACCTACCTCTACCTCCCAAGTGCTGGGATTAAAGGCATGTGCCACCATCACCTGGCTCAAAAACTTACTTTTAAGCCCTGGGTTAGTGGCACAGACCGGAATCCCAGCTACTTAGGTGGCTGAGGCAGCTGGATCTGAAGTTTAAGCCCTGCTGGGCTCATTGGAGAGATGGTTCTCAACATGAAACATACCAAAGAGGGCCAAGGGTACAGTTCAGGAGAAGTGCTTCCCTTATATGCTCAAAGCCCCAGGTGGAGTCCCTGGAGCTAGAGCAAACAAACTTTCAGCAACAAAGGCCCAGTAAAATCTATTACATGAGAAAGCTTTCTTGTTTTCTTTTGGTCAGTTCTTTTAAAACACAGTTGAAAAGTAAAACAACAGTCAACTAGGCATGCATTCTTCAGTTTCAGTTTTTCTTTCTCAGAATGATTAGGTGACTTAATGTTTTAGTCAAATTCTCTTCCCCTTTAGATGCTTCTTGTCTGTGTGTGCTGAAGTCCCCCAAGGAGACGGTTTGTGCACATCTTCAAATGCCAGCTTTATCTCTTTATAAAAGGGTAAAGCAAGACCCCCACAATTCTATTGTGTATATTGAGTGGTGTGTGTGTGTGTGTGTGTGTGTGTGTGTGTGTGTGTGTGTGTGTGTGTATACTCTTGGAGGTCAGAAGAGGATGTTGGATCTAGAGTTGCAAGTCAGTTGTGAGCCATCTTTCACTGGTGCTGGAATCTAAATTTGTGTCCTCTGGAAAAGCAAGTGCTTTTAACCACAGAGCACAGCCCCCAGAGGAAATTTTTTGAGCAATCAATTCCATTGAATTAAAACATAATCACCATGATCACACACTCCCCACTTTCTCCTTCAACTTTTCCCTTGCCCCGCCCCCCCAAGCCATCTTTCCTTCCCAAATTTATGTGCTTAAAAACAAAAACAAAACCCCAGGGAGTCCTGCTCAGTGCAGAACCTACCAAATTGTGGGGTGAGGCCACATCCCTAAAGATGACAGAGCTCCCTTTCCCAATTGCCATCAATTGCCAGTGGCAACCAGAATGTATGGAATTTTTAGACAAGCAAGAACAATAAAAAATGAGATGGGTCAGCCAAAATGTTACCCACCCTGGAAGTCTTAGAAGTGTTAAAAAAAATCCCATAGCTTGGGACAGAACTGCTCTCATCTTCTTGGCGACCTGACCCTCTGACCTTTGACCATGAATCCTTTTATTTTATTTTTTTTTATCCCCTCTCCCCTTTTCTATTACTTTGTGTTTGGAATCCAACGTTCAGCTATGAGGGTTGGGACCCAGTAATCCTCTTCCTGATGCCAAATTTTATAGCAACAAAATTCCCAAGAGGAGGCACCACATGAAATCCTGTCATCAAAAAAGCAAACAAGCAATTGAGTGAACAAGCAGTAAGAAAACAAAAATGGTTTATGAAGATGATGAACTATGGGCACCACTTATGGATGGCGATGAGCTTGGATACCATCAGTCTAACAAGATCATCAATAACAACTACCTTCCTTGTGTCAAATTCCTGCATAGCGTTTGGGTATATTTTAGAAACAATCCTCTAGGAGCAATGAACACATTTCAAATGGACTGACTGCAAAGGACTTTATTGCTTAAATCTTTCCTTTGGTAGCAAAGGTGTTTTATGGCCCATAAATGCAAATACTCCTATTCTGTTATTGTGGTTACTAACATGTAAGACACACCTGGTGTCTCTCCTGTGTCAACTCTGCTGACAAATCTGTCTATGCACTGAACATTACACCTTCTGTGTATTTGGGGACCTGGTATTCTTGCCTTGGATTCCTCTGGATTGTTTCCTTAATAGTTTTATGAAAAGTCAACACTATCATGTTTTAATGGTTGCCAATTCCTCCCACAATTGCTATGTAAGGTTCAAAGATGACTCAGGCAAGCAGCCTCAGCTAACAAAGGGCAGGCTGGCCTAGGTAGGTAACCCTACCTTGTGTGCGAAGCTCACAAACACTTGTTTGTATTTTGTAAATAAAACCCTTTACAGAAAGATTCTTCTTGAAAGTTTGTGTTGGGTTTATCAGAAGCATTTTTCCAAATGTTGTAAACATGGTGAAGGTCAGCACATGCAAATTTCTCAAATGCCTCTTAAGACACGCACTCAGCCACACGGGAAGCTGAAACCCAGGAAGTAACAGGAACAGGGAGTTACTGGGGGAGTCACCCCCAATTCTACCATCTCCTACCTCCAGGCGGCTTTGCCACTTCATGGCATCATAAACAAGATGGACCCAGGGTTCAGTTTTACTGACATTTTCCTTATAAAGCCAATAAATGAGAAAGCCTCAAGCCACCAGCCATTAGTTTTCCTTTTCTAAAGCCATGCAGAAACGTAATGTGTTTACAGACTTCCTAATTCACTTTCCTACTAATGAAAACAGGCATTTTCAGATACTCTAGGCAGGGTTCTTTCTGGACCTGCCTTCATATGGGGGGGGGGTAATTTGCTTAAAAATTAAATCTAACTTGATACCTTATTAAGAATTGTGGATTGGTGTGAGGGAAATAGAAAAATAACTGAAACCAAGAAAATAAATACATTTTTTAAGCCAAAAGGCAAAAAAAAAAAAAAAAAAAAAAAAAAAAAATGTACTTTTTCAATTCTGGGAGAGTTATGTGTGAGATCAGGATTTCTGTGTTTAAGAACATTGTTAGAAAGTCAACACATTACTTAATTGACAAAAGCAGCTTAAGACTTACCCTTGCTTTTTCCTGCTGACACCATCAGTGTGCACACGCACATTCATGTTATCAGAGCCAATTAATTTGAATACATTTACAAGTCATATGAATTTCAAAAATGTGTCAGAAACAGAACTATTAGAAACCTCTAAAATCATTTAATGAGGAGATCAAGGTTGCACATAAAGTATTTTCCTGAACCACGCACAAATAGACGCTATGAAAACCCCGAGTTCACTGTGCTGAGGCTCACAGCACCACCGAGCGACATGCAGTGTGCAAGCTCTGCCCACCAGAGGATGTCATCCAGAGGTCTCAGGTGATTCAAGACGAATTCTCAGCACAAATACAGCCATATCTCTGTTGAAGAATTCTGTAGAATATGGGGGGCATAGAATGGTGTCACTGTAATTGCAGTGGGCCTAATTACTGAGCACCCAAAATGATTGAAACACAAGAGTAGGTGTGAAGGACACAGAGAGCTCTGTCACAGTTCTGATCTCAAAGTTCAGGTGTGGGAGTTAGGTACACGGTGACCGCTAACATCCAGAAAATCGGCATTTCTGTTTCTGAATATTCTGTGAAGGAGGTGTTTTTAGAAGCAGTGGTTATAGTATTTTTTATTTCTTAATTCACTGTATTTTCAGTCTGCCAGGTAAGCCTATAATTAAGAGGAAAGCACACACATCTGTCCTTAGAGGAGTTGGTTGGTCTACATGGATGGTTTCTGCCCTGGTGGGGCAGATCAGTGTCCACCTTTAGCCAGGAGGAAAGCTGTACATCAGCTAGTTCATTAAGGTGGGGAAAGCCAAAAATTCCCAGCTCTTGGGCAGGAAAATGGATGGTTCCAGGGTGAACAGAATCAGGCACTGACATTTGCCAAACATAGACTGGGATGAAAACAGAATAAATTAGATCCTCTAGGTCAGTTACTGCTTTGAGCAGGCGAGCCGAGGAAAAGAGGCACTGGAGCTCGTTGTTGAACGTGAACTACCTTGTTTCCAGCCGAAGTTGCAAAGCAAAAGACAGAGATTACAAACAGCGATCATAAAGCCACGGCTGGGGAGGTAAAGGGGTCCTGAGAGCAGCTCAGCCTCTCCCTCTCAGTCGTGGCTACTATAGAACTCGCTCTTACTAACACACACTGTTCACAATGCAGATTTTTAACTTACTGACCGGTAATCTACAGATGCTGGAGGAGTTCTCAGTGATCGTTTATCTTGAGTTTCCAGCTGAGGTTGTGAACTGCCACCAAGTGACGACAGCATTATCTGAAGTTATAGTTCATTTTTTTCAGTTCTTTCCTTTTCACGTGTATATATGCAGTGTGTGTTCCTGTGTATGTCTGCATGTTTGAATGTATGTGGGTGCACATGTGTGCGCAGTATATGTGGACATATATGGACATACCTGTGAAGTGCCTAAACTGAAGGCGGTAGTCTTCCTCCTTATTCATTGAGGCAGGGTCTATCAGTTGAACCCAGAGTCCCCTGATGAGAGTCTAGCTAACTATCTCCCTCGGGATTTCCTGTCTCAGCCTTCCCAGTGCTGTAATTACAGATGGATTACCACACCTGCTCTGGGAACTGCCAAGCCACCTCCCCGACCTCTATTATTTCTACCCCTCCCCCCATTTTTCTTAACTTATTTTTTTAACATTCCAATCCCAGTTCCCCCTCCCTTCTCTCCTCCTGCTCCCCCTTACATTCCCCTTATCCCACCTCCCTTATGCTCCTCGGAGAGGGTAAGACCTCCCCTAGGAAGTCTACTAAGTCTGTCCCATCATCTAGTTGAGGCAGGACCAAGGCACCTCTCCATCCCCCACATCCCTGTGATTAGGCTGGGCATGGTATCTCTCCATCTTGAATGGGCTCCACTAAGTCAGTCTGTGCATTAGTGTTAGATCTTGGACCCACTGCCAGTGACCTCATATATTGTCCCAGTCACACCATTGTCACCTCTATTAAGGGAGTCTAGTTTGGTTTTATTCAAATTCCCCATTTGTCAGACAGGAGTCAGTGATCTCTCACTAGCTTGGGTTAAATGATTCTGTGGGTTTCACATCATGGTCTTGACTCCTTTGTTCATATTATCGCTCCTCCCTTACTTTGATTGTACTCCAGGAGCTCGACCCAGTGGTTAGTTGTGGACTTCTGCATCTTGCTTCCATCTGTTTCTGGAAGAGGGTTCTAGCTTCTCTGGGTTGTGGATTGTAGGTTGGGTATATTCTGCTTTATGTCTGGTATCCACTTATGAGTGAATACATACTATGTCTGGATAACCACATCCAGGATGTTTGTTTGTTTGTTTTTGTCCATTTGCCTGCAAATTTTAGGATGCCATTGTTTCTTACCACTGAGTAGTACTCCATTGTGTAACTATACCACATTTTCTTTATCCATTCTTCAGTGTAGGGTCATCTAAGGTTGTTTCTGAGATCTGGTTATTATGAATAATGTTGCTATGAACATAATTGAGAAAATGTCCTTATGGTATAATTGTGCCTTTGGGCACTCTCAAATGGCAGAAAGACAGTTAAGTAAATGCTCAACATTCTTAATCATCAGAGAAATGCAAATCAAAACAACTCTGAGATTCCATCTTATACCTGTCAGAATGTTTAAGATTACAAAACACCAATGACAGCTTATGCTGGGGAGGATGTGGAGGAAGGGGAACACTCCTCCACTGCTGGTGGGAGTGCAAGCTTGTACAGCTGCTGTAGAAATCACTATGGCGATTTCTCAGAAAATTAGGGATCAACCTACCTCAAGACCCTGCAATACCACTGTTGGGCATACACACTATTAATTGTTAACAGTGCACCTAGCAGATCTAGCAATACACTGTGTGGTTATTCCCTGTAACTTGGCGCAACCTCCTGCAGCCAGATACTCTATAATGGTGCCCAATGATCTCTCCCATAGAGGGGGTGAAATGTCAGGGAGGAGGATATCAGCTTCAGCATGACAATAGTGTGGTTAGTCTCAAGATAAGCTCAGTCAAAGAGAAAGCCAGTCTTTTAGTATGAATAGTGTAGCTTTTTCCCACTATGGCTGTTCATAAACTAACTTAAAGACTAAAGCATGCTGTCAAGTAATGTTGATGCACACTATAAAAACTCTGAATAAATAAGAAAGGGAAACCAAAAGATGCAACCGTTTGTTGGTGAGGAAATAAAGTATTTATGATTTTTCTTATGATGTTTCATTGACATATGGAGCTGCTAACCAAGTGACAAATTAATTGACTAGGTTTAAAGAGAAATGGATGTGGCTTAATGAAGAGGGACAGGCTATGTATTATGAGACAGCTGGTTCTGCTGGGGCTGGCTTATGGAGACAATATACATCGGACAGCTAATGAGTCTCTGTTGCATAAGATAGATTTTCTTTATAATAGAATTGCATGCTTTGTCTCTAAATGGGGTTATTATACACACCATTGCACAATGTTTGAAGAGCTTGGTTGGACCTTGTAGAGGGTTAGGAGAGAAATAAATTGGAAGACAATCGTGCTGAAGACTGTCAATCCATCAAACTCTCCATATTTGTCTAAATTACCAGCACGTTCTCCCCAAACACAAATTTGTATGACATACATGGCTAGAATGTTAATGATGACCAGACGTCACTTTGATTGCCCCAGTCGGGTTTTCTTTCATGAGTATAGACCCAATGCCACACAGACTGACCTGGCCCCCACCATTACCTGCCATGGCCTCGCTCCTCCTGCTCTGCTCCTATGTGTCAGCACCCGGCTTCCTCTGGTATTCTTCCACGCACTGCAGACACACATACGTATGTACCACTTACCTCAGGTGATGTAATTCTCAGGACTCTGGTTTTTGAATAGTTGGTTTTCCTGGTTTCCCTCACTTTTCTTCAGACCTGTGGGTCCTTCTCTGTCCAGTTGTTCAGTTCCTTTTCTTTTTCTTTTTAAAAGATTTATTTTTATAGTATGTAAGCTTTTTTACAGGAAAAAATTTTATCTGACAGTACATATGGATGTTTTCCAGTGTGTATGCATGTGCCCTGTGTGTATTTCTGATGCCAGTTGAGTCCAGAAGAAGGCACTGGATTCTCTGGGACTGATTGGTTGTAAGCAGTTGTGTAAGTGATGAACCTGGGTCCTCTGCCAGAAGTGCTCTTAACCACTGAGCCATCTCTCCAGCCAACGCCCAGCTAATCTTTAGGACAAATCCATTACGATTCATTTAATACTTTTAGAAACAAAGCTGGATGTGGTGGAGTAAAATTTCATTCACTCTGCATCAAAAGATAGGTGCATAGGCAGGGCCCACTCAGACAATGTGGGAGAGAAGATGGAGGGCTTGAGTCATCTTTTCCCTAGACATTTAGTTTGTGGTGGTTTTGGGCCCAATTCACCTTCTGGCTTGATTCTTTTATTGATGTTATTGAGCGCTCCCGGAATTTTGTAGCTTAGTTTGATCCCAATTCCCCGCCCCATCCATGAAACAGTGTGTCTTTAAGCCCCTGAATTATAGGGAAAGTGATGCTTGGATAGCAAGCTATATGCTTGGGGAGAGACTTTGGATGTTATTGGTCCCTTTTGACTTTGACATTTCCCCCTCTGAAGCGAGGTAACGACTCCCAAACTTCCTTCTCTGTGTCCTGACTCCCAGCTGAGCACAAGTAATTGAAAAACATTACACATGGGAAATAGTTCATGGCTCTTGGAGTCAGATGGTCTTTTCAGCCAAGACACCATTCTATCCCCAGCCAGATTGTTTTCTCTTCGTCATCACGGGGTTCTTTACTTCTCAACCCTCTTTATGTGTCTGGAAGAAAGCAAGGTGAGCCGAAAGAAATGAACAGAACAGTTTCACGGGCTGCCCCACACAGGTCTCAGCCTCTCCGAATTGAATCTGGGAGCCTTGTCAGAAGTGTTATTTTTCCAACAGAGAAGGTGTTAAGAGGCTATAGAAAGTAAACTCACCTCCTGATGTCGTTCTCTGCTTGCTATATCCATTTACTGCAAAGACCATATTGGAAAGTGTGACAGGAGGGTTATATGACAAAGGAAGGTCACCCCCTCTCTAATTCTGTTTGTCTGTGTTCTCCTTAATGTGGGCTCCAGGGTTTCCTTGTCGCTTCTGGAATAATACAAGGCAGCTTTTTGTTTGTTTGGTGTGTGCGTTTATGGAGACAGTTAATTCCATTCACCTAGTTTTGAAGCCACAAACACTAGTCTGTAGATTGAGCTAGGTTTTTAATAATAAAATTTCTCAATTTGGTCAGGAGAAAGGAGGAACCAAAATCAAATGGTAACAATGCATGATGATGGATTTTTCCTATTTTAAAAATGGATGTTATGTGCGTGCTCTGGTAAAAACAGGTCATTGGGTGACAATACCAAGGTTACATCGCTCTAGGCAGAGATCAGTTTCCACGTGACTGTGTGTTCTAGTTAACACGAGGGCTTGCACTTATCATGGTTTCCACATTAGCATAATTACCTACAGGAAATCCTAGCACTGGGCGACCAGTGAGCGCACAGCCTTCATTAATGCTTGTTCCGTTTACTCCACTCCATGCATGTGCGCATCTAGAATTGGGGCGTGATGCCGGAACACGCTGTATTCAAGTGTAACACCTCTAGATTAAGGATTGGAAAACTTACCACCAGTGATTAAACTCCAGGCTGCAGTGAGAATTCTGTACTGTTTATTGTTTGCATAAAGCTATGAAAGGCTGGTGCACTTTTGGATCCTGGGAAACAATATGCTTGCCCCCGTTTTCCTGGGATTTCTGTCCATCTCTTAAGCTGTCTCCTTATGCCTCCCCCCCCCACATTCTCATGTTTCTTGAGGTGCTCTCTTCCATGTGTGTTATTTTGATTCCTGTACCTCACTGCAACCAGCCTGAGTGAGGTCATGTGTTTGCTTGGTGCCTTCAGTTTACCTCAGGTTTGTCTGAGGTTGCCTGGTTTCTTCTCTTTGTCTCATTTGATGACTACCCACACCATCTCCTGTCTCCTCTTTCCTTCCTTCCTTCCTTCCTTTCTTCCTTCCTTCCCTCCTCCTCCTTCCCTCCTCCTTCTTGGTTTTTCAAGACAGAGTTTCTCTGTATTGCTTTGGAAGCTGTCCTGGAACTGGCTTTTGTAGACCAGGCTGTCCTCGAACTCACAGAGATCCACCTGCCTCTGCCTCCTGAGTGCTGGGATTAAAGGAGTACACTACCAACACCTAGCCATCTCTCCTATTCCTAAGGCATCTGCTTTGCTTTGAGGGACTCTGAGTTGGTCCCCTTTAGATTTTCTATATTTTTTTCACTCTGTTCCATACCCATTCCTTGTTTGTTACTTATCTCAGGGAGCTAGGTGCTCTGGCCTAACTTGCCCTTTGGCCTCCAAATTCTGGGCTTCATTTTCAGCTCCCATATGTGTGCATGGTCCAGGCTCAGTGTGACCTCAGCCTCTTTCTCTGAGTCTCTGGGACATCTCTTCATCTTCCAGCTTTGCTCTGTCCCCCCTCTGTCACCATGGCCCTCCCTTCCCACATGCAGAGGCGGGCACCAGAGACTCAAAGGCACTGTGTTCCTTCCTTCCAAACTTGTCAAATCACTCACCAAAATGCACCGATTCTACACCAACTAACATCTTCACATCTACCCGCGTTTGCTCCTAAGGGACCTGAGATTCAACTTTCCCTGTCTTCATCTACCCTGAGGCCCAGGGGCTGCTCCTCCTTCTGCTGCTCTTTTCCCTCTGAAGACACCCCAGGCATGCTCATTCCTGGTTCCCAGCTCCCCAGAAGATGTGGTTCCCTATGCAGCTTAGATTCACTATGATCTGGGCTCTTCTCTCTTCCTCCTGACTTGTCCCCTAGATTCACTGTCAGAAGGTAACTCCTTCTGAGAGCACCCAAACTCTTAAAGCCACACCATGCTCCACCATGGGATTTTGGCCTAAAAAAAAATCTCTTCTCTCTTTGTATGGGGAAAGTGTCTACTCATGTTTAGAGAGGACATTCAAATGATGCAAGCCTTCCCCTGCCTCCTCTGAGAGCAGTCACTTGACCCTGTAACACTGCCCTGTGATTGAATGCCCACACAGAGAGGATGCTCATCGTGTTTGTCTTGTTCCTTGTCACTTGACTCCACGTGCTGGGCACATCATATGTCTGTGACAGGTACTGGTGTGTCAGCTCCAGAGTGAATGTAATCAGCGTACAACTGACTGCCCAGTAGATTAGAAGGAAGACCCGGGATCTCTGGGCCTTTTGGGCGAGAAGTCCCTACCCTTGTTCAGACAGGCTATTGAATTTCTGCTCCTGCTTTCTCCAGGAAAAAGAGAAGCTGTATATGGAGCTGAAGCACATCTTGGCCCGGCAGCCTGGCCCCGAGGCCGCAGAGCAGCTGCAGATCTACCGGCACACACTACGGGAGAGGACCAAACAGCTGAAAGTAAGGGGAGGCCCTGCTCTGTCTGGGTTGTTGGGGCAGCTGCCTTGAGGGTCCTCCGGGCTGCTCCCTGAGTCAGTCTCCCACCATGGCAGCCTCTCTCAGACTTCATTAGACTCTCGTGATCCCAACAGGAGGAGAGTGAGCAGTAAGGGAGGAGCCGAGGAAGGGTGGGGTCAGCGTAATGGAGGAAGAGCTTACACGGAAGGCCACAGAATGGTTTAGACAGCTCAGATGGCCCAAAAGAACATTAAACAACGTTGCCAAACTGAAGCACATTTCTGTACCAAAGCAGCTTTCTGCTATCCCTTTCCACCCACAACAAATGTCTAGGAAGCACCAACAGGTCCCCAGGGCCTTGATACATGTCCATTTATCACGTAAATAGTCATGAAAGGGAGATAAAAACCATGCAAAATATTTTTGTTGACATAATTCCTTTCCAGGTGACACAAAAGCCTGAGTTGGAGATGTGGAGTATTTTATTATTCTGTGTGCCTCTTGGAAGTTTTCTCAGAACCTGCCCATCTTCAAGCCATGTTTTCAGCTTTGTCTCCCGAGTGAGCAGTCACTATTCTTAGAATAGCAGAGACGTTTTATGCACACACACACACACACACACACACACACGCCCATGGTATTCTGTGCAGCTCAGCTAACTTCTGCCACTAACCTGCCCCACAAGGGTGATCATCCATACCTTCTACTGGGGATAAAACAGTGTAGGCTTAATCTTTGCATAAACAAGACATCGTATTACTGTGTCCTTTAGGTAAAAAGGACAGGAGAAGCCAACCTAATTAGAATACTAATTTTCAAATTACTGTGAGTGCTCATTTCACATGAGACATAATTTGAATTTTGCAAATGGCACACAGTTTTGATTACTTTTGTTTCTTGAAACAATAGAATATTTCAAGCAAAACCTGTTTTTTTTTGTTTTTTGTTTTTTGTTTTTTTTTTTTTTTTTTGTTGTTGTTGTTTGCTCAGGGTGAGTATTAATTAGAAAAGCCCTCACCTCCTTTGTTTTTCCCACAGTTGGCCCTGGATAGTCATCAATGCCCCTCCCCCCCAAGGGAGTCCTTTACCTAAGAAACCCCTGTCTTCAGCTCAGAATAAAATACAGAACCTTGGAGCAGAGGAGCAGGGGATATTCTGAACAAGTCCCACAGAGCAATGCCATTATCTGAATTCTCAAAACAGGGTCTCTGTTCCCAAGAATCAAACCACTGGGATAGGTTTTCTTTCAACATGAAAAACCATGTTCTTCTGCGCAGCCAACAGGGCCATAACCATGTTCACAACAATTAAGAGGAGAGAGTTCAGAAGCAGACAAACGGGCAAAGCGATGATCTCTCTTTTAGGAATACCTCCAAAGCAACGAGTGCATGCCCCCTAGAGCAATTGGCTGCCTTTGCTTGCCTGGATTCTGGAGGGGAGCACACCTTAGTACTGGCATACTTTATTCCCTGTTTGGATGAGTACACCCCTGCTCTGGTACAGCCCATACCCCTCAGCACTCACTGAACCCAGCCACAGAGAAAGGTGGGGGTCAGGTTTCCCTTTATAGCCTCTCCCTTGCATTAAGATCTTGCATTGGACATTAGGGCCCAAGCTCCCTGCTTCTAAGAGCCAAAGGGTCCCACTGCTGAGATAGTGTGAGCCAGGGAATAGCCCTGGAGCATGCAATGAAAAGGTTGATAGATGCTTAGCAGAACAACCACCGTGGCACATACATATACATTGAAAGCCTAGTTAGCGGCAGTGGTGAGATATTTTCAGAAGGGCTCTTACCGTAATCCTCAGAATCTCACTCCCTAGTGCTATTTTCTTTTGAATATATTTTAAAGGGCTGGGAGCTATCCTAGACAGTGTATCTGGGAATATTCCTGTCTCCACTTATAATGTTCCCTGAACCACCGTTCGTCTGGACCCATTTGAATGCTGCTGCTAGCTCTCCTTTTAAGCATGGCATGGTATTTCATTTACATTTGTCACCTCACTATGAGTCATCGGCCCTCAGCCCGATTAATATCCAGATATGTGCCCTGAGCCCGTGGAAGCATGCTGGTGAGCTTGGACAGTGGCCTGCACCTTTAGCTCCTGGGATGGTCGTTAGCAGGGTCAAGCAGATGTTTCCGAAAACGCTGTGGTCTCCCTGTATGCCCTTCACTAATGCTGCTTCACCTGCCGTGTTAGGTTCTGTCATCAGAGTTGAATATGTACGAATCCCAGAGCCAGGAGTACAAGTTTGAGATCGAGAGACTTGGCAATGAACTGGTGACATTAAAGAAGAAATACCTGGCTCAGAAACGCAAAGAACTCATCCAGAAGTAAGACTCAGTAACTTGTTATTCCTGCTCCCTGATTGTTTCAGAGGAAGATCCCAGGAAGCTGGGAGTGGTGGCCTTTACTCCTAGCGCTTAGGAGGCAGAGGCAGGATGATTTCTGTGAGCCCAAGGCCGGACCCGTCCACATAGAGAGTCCCAGGCCAGCCAGGGCTGCACAGTGAGACCCCGTGTCAAAAAAAAAAAAAAAAAAAAAAAAAAAGTGTTTGATGCATTTCTCAGAGCCACTCTCAGTAGGGTAAACTGACTCACGGGGCAAACAACCAGAAGTTCATAATACATCAGAATTGACTGTCTGATGTTGATCTCTCCTCCCTTAAGAACCTAACAGGGACCCAGCAACACCTGCTCATTAATGGACTGAGCACGGGGCAGATGGAAGAGGGCTATCCCTTACTCTGCCACACACACTGTCCTCATAGTTTGCCAACAGCCAGGCAATCACTGTTTGCAGATGAGACTTGATCTTTTCCATAGCTGAAACCATCAGCACTTTTGTGGAGGGGGCAGGGCTTCACAAGGCTGTAGTCTCTCATAATGCAGGAGTACCACTGTGATTGGGAACACATGCTATGTTTCAGACGTGACTGTCTCTGATCATCCATGTTGACGATTGACTGGAGTATTTGTGGTGGAAGGCTGGTCTCAGCTTCTCTTCCTGGAGATAAGGATATGAAGATGCAAATGCTGAGCTTGACATTTTGGGTTTGGGGTGCCCAAATTCTGGGAAGCAAATGTTCCCTTTGCTTTGTTATTGTCATTTCTCTGTGCCCAGGAGGGTAGGGCAGGAGCCCAGTTGAGTCAGGAAGTTTGAAACTTGGTCTGATTGTGTGGCCTTGCCAAAGCTAATCCAGCTAATTCCACAATGACTCCCATTATGGGTTGAAAGTCATATTTGGTATTTCATCTGCATGGACATCTCAGGGACAGGGTGAAATATGGTTTGAGTGCATCTGCCTACAGTCCGTTAGCAGCAAACAGCATATAAAGTAACTGGATGCAAATTCATTTGCCAGTAAAAATCTGCCCTTCTTGTAAATCAGGATATTCCCCTGGTCCACATTTAGATGCCAACTTCTTGGTGGAGTGAAATACCGCCATGATTTAGAGAAGTCTGTCTAACGTGTAGGTCTTGTGACTATCTGAATCCATAGTGAGATTGATTAAAAATACAGGGTCCCCATCCCTGCATCCCAATATCTGGATCAGCCTCAGAAATCTGTAACTTAAAACTTCCGGAGTGGTTTTCAGCACACTGAAGTTTCAGGAGAGAGAGAGAGAGAGAGAGAGAGAGAGAGAGAGAGAGAGAGAGAGAGAGAGAGAGAGAGAGAGAAGAGAGGGACAGAGAGAGATAGAGAAGAGAGGGACAGAGAGAGAGGAGAGAGGGACAGAGAGGAGAGAGAGAGAGCATCAGGGGTAAAGGAGTCTTGAAGTAGAAACACTAGGGTTAAACTAGGTCACATGGTAAGTGAGCAGATGGGTACACACCACCTCTGGTGTCTTGAGGTTGGCTGTAGGGCTAGGGCTGGTTCCTCATGAGGGAGGGGCCAAACTCTCAGATCATCAGTGTTTTTGTTTGTTTGTTTTGTTTTGAGATCACACTCTGACAATAAGAGATTCTTAGTTATTTTTTCCCCTTACATGTATCCATATGTATACTTTGTTGTTGTTGTTTTGGAGACAGGGTTTCTCTGTGTAGCTTTGAAGCCTATCCTGAAACTAGCTCTGCAGAGCAGGCTGGCCTTGAACTCACAGAGATCTGCCTTTCTCTGCCTCCACAGAGGATTAAAGGCGTGCACCACCAACACCCAGCACATAACTTATTATTATTATTATTATTATTATTATTATTATTATTATTATTATTTTGCACATTTCAGAGTTACCTTCAGAATATTTTAACTTGCAGGCTACATGCATGCCCTCGTCGTTTTTTGTAATGATTAAGTAAAACACAATGCTTAGATTTAAAGATAGAAGCTTGACCAAACTCTGACTCTTTCTGAGACAGGGGAATCATCCCACTTGTCTCTGAGGGGTCACACACTCCACTTGAGAGCAGTGGTATAGTTCACACAGTTCCAAACAGCTAGCTTGACTAACTGGTTTACCATCTTTCTAGAACCAATTCACTTTTTGCTGTAGCTCGTGGCTTGCCCTAACCTCTTAAAAAAGCTACATTTATTTATTCACGTGTGTGTGTGTGCGCGTGTGTGTGTGCGTGTGTGTGTGTGTGTGTGTGTGTGTGTGTGCGCGCGTGCGTACAGAGGTTTGGGTGTGAGTCTGGCCATGCCATGCCATGCCGTGGAGTATGGAATGAAGACAGAGGACAACTTATGGGAGTCAGTTCTTTCCTTCTGTCGTGTCCCCAGACATGGCAGCAAGCCCCTTTACACAGAGCCAGTCTCTCTGCCCCTAATCTGTGTTCTGTGACCTTCCTGGCTACTCTCTAGTTCACTCCACACAGCAGGGTGAGCTGCTCTCTTTTGGCTTAGCCCATCTCAATGTCTACTGCAAGCATATACCATTATGCCTCTTTGAGCTTAACTACATTTAAAACAACGAAAATTCTGTGCCTTGGTTGCACTAGCTGCAATTATAGTGTTGGATGGCCTACACGGTTGCTAGCTTCAGAGCTGGTTCCTGTATTGTAGAGGTCCCTGTTGGTTAGTGTGGCCCTTCAAGTTCTGTCTCCACTTGTCTTCTGCCTGTCCTCTCTCACAGCCCTCTGAGCTGGGTTGGGTTTCACTGGAAGTTCCTTTAAGTTGAAGCACCCATAAGTCAGTAGACGGAGAGAAGAGTTCATAGGGACACAGCAGAAAAGATTAAGGTGCTCGAGAAAATATGCAAAGGCAAGGACAAAAGTGCTGAGATGGTTTGGACTGGAAGGAAGAAGGCTGCAGGGAGTCATTACAATGGTCTATAAATACATTAAGCAGATAATGTAGAGGAGACAGTATTCCCATTAGTCAGCTTAGACCAAGCCAGAAGCATTAAGCTTAAGTTCCTTCAGAAAGGAAAATTCAGGTTATTTAAGGCAAGGGGGTGCAGGGAAGGGGGAGTGAGGTCTGCCTGCATCTAACACCAGTCAGGAGCTAGACAAGTTGCCAAAGTCCGGGAAGGAACCCTTTTTTTTCTGGACCCACTCAAAGCTACAGCTTTTGTCCTATTTATGGAGGATAGGTTTTCACAGTAATGAAATCAATTCTACTAAGAGCAGCTGAGTTGATTAACCATCACTCTACAGGTTCTTTCCAAATGGAACAACTTAGAGTCTTCCCTGTGGATGGATTTTCACACACACACACACACACACACACACACACACACACACACACACGCTCGTGCAGGAACCCATTCGAAAACAGCAACTCATAACATTTTTGCCTTTTGGGTTCTTTCCTTTTAAGCAGACACACTTTCCATCAGCCACTAGTCCTGCCCACACACCTTTACCTGGCCTGGTCATCTAGTCTCCACTTCTTATGCTGGCCTGTAGTTTGCAAGATGAGATCCTTTCCCCCCCAAGTCAGTATTTATTCACCTAAGATCAATCATGTGTATTTGGCCTATCTATTTGACTTTGGTCTTGGAAGTTCACTTGATTTTTGTCCTTTATAATTCAAAATAGGTAATTTGTGTAAATATACTGTTTCTGTAGGAAAGGTGTGTGTGTGTGTATGTGTAAACATGAATGTGTATACATGTGTGTATATATGTATGAGTGTATGTATGTGCATGTGTGCATGTGTGTGCGCATGTGTGCCTATGTGTGCATGTGTGTGTATGTGCACATGCATGTGTGAAAGGGATCCAGATTGAAAAATACATTGTAGATTTGTTTTAAGCAGAATTCTTTTTATCTATTACCAAAAATACCATCATCTTTTTTATATCCCCAGATTTTCTTGTATCTTAAACTATTTCTAGTAATTTCTATTGCGTGCCTGGAGTCACAGGAGAGTTTGTATTTTATAGATGTTCAAGTTTGATGAAGACACCTTACATGCAGTAAATATTTCTAACTTTCCAGGAGAATTTGGAAATGTACCAGGTGATAAATGACTAATTAGTCATTGTATCTGAGCCAAGAGGAAGGCTCTTCTGACTGATCTTTGGAACTAAACAAATATTTTAAAAACAGGATGATCATTACAAGTCAGAAGGCATCGAAGCCACAGTGTTTGAGCTGTAATGAGGTCCTCTGTCCATATTTGGACCACCATTGGTGGCATATATTTCACATCTAATTGTCTCCACATAAGTCTGCATGCTGTCAGAAAACACCTAATTAGATTTCTACAACCACCTCGTCTCCAGCCAGAGGCTTTAATCAGTTGTTTTTGGTGGCTAGCTTACCCTAGGAACTTAGAGGACATGAAACTTGGAAGAGGAGAAGGATGTAGAGGAGGCTAATCATCTCTTTTCTTTTACAGAAACAAGGACAGAATATCCATGAACAGCATCTTCTCAGTTTCCAGGCAGTCTGGCCCTCGATTTACTGGGGGTGGATTTCCCCTCAACCAGACATCCAAGGTGAAATTGTAGCTGGAAGCAGCTCAGGAAATCTGCTCTGGGACATTGTGGCAGAATGGCCTTTTAAATCCCTCAGATCACAGATATCTAGAAAAACCAGTGCCCAGCTCTCCAGAATAGGAAGAGATGGACAACTTTCAATGACCTGTATGTAAGAGTGATAACGTCATACTTGAAGCATGGATATTCACAGACTATAATTGAAGCTTTTTAATTAGGCTGGCCCTTGGCATAAAGCTGATCTTTTGTTATAGTCCCGTTGACTGACTTGAAATGCACCAGCTTTAGAAACTCAGGATGGATGAAGCTTTGGGTATTAATTTCTCTATTATAGATATTTTGAGCACGTGAAGATATTTTTGTATGTACGAAATAGTTTATATGTAAAAAATGCAGTGCATGCCCTCACATCTTCTTAGTGAGAAATCTGTTTTAATTATCCCTCATTAACAAGTCATTGAATGAGATGAGAAAACAGGACACACTACTGGGACTTCAAAAAGTGTATACTGAGAGAGAGAGAGAGAGAGATTTCCATGTGAGTTGTCATTTCAGGCCTGGGGTAGGAAAGTCTATTCTGAAGAGAAATGCCAATAAATACTTCATCATAAAAAAAATCTTTGTAGAGATTTTGATCTTTGCTTTGGTAGAGCATGTCATTAAAGTTTAAAATGACTGAGAGAAGTGTTTAACATAATGATTCCATAACATAATGCTTGCAGGCCTTGTGTTTGACAGTGGAGTTCTGTAACACCAGTATCTGTTTGGCTCTCAGGCTGCCACACAATTTTGAGCCACAGAGTCCATTGTGATTTCTCTTTGTCAAAGCCACAATTATGTGGGCATCAGTCCACAGTTACCTGTTAAAATATCCGTTGGGTAATATCATGGCCATCTCTCCTACAATAAGTTGATTTCTGCAATTCTTTAAATTATCTAGGAGCAAGTCTCTCAGCAATGAGCAAGAACAATGTTGTTGTGGGTTATTTGTACACTGTGTGAAGATGTATTGCTGTGATTGGTGTAATAAAGAACCAATAGCTAGGTAGGAGAGGATAGGTGGGACTTCTAGAGGAAAGAGAGGAAGTCAGAGGGAGATGCCAGTAGAACATTGAACAAGTCAGACATACGGGACTGAGCCATGTGATAGAACATAGACTAATAGGCACAGGTTAATTAAGTTATAAGAGATAGTTAAGCCTAAGCTAAGGCCAAGCTTTTATAACTAATAATAAGTCATTATTTGCGTGCTGGTGGTCCTGACAAGAAAGCTTACCACACAATGTAAGTGAAATATTAGAAAATGCCATTTGTGTTCATGACCGTGATTCCCATGGTCGGGAGCATGACCCAAGACGTTTGTTCAGATGGTACAGGAAAACAGGACTTCCTAGATTTCTCTGGATGTCCTGTGGCCCCTTAGTGCAGAGGCTGGTGCTATTGCTTAGGGGAGGAGGGTCCCCAGAAGCTGACCAATGACAGAGAAGTCCATGGAAGCGTTTTACTATGTGGTGTTTCTACCAAAGCAAGAAAGAGAACACAGACGTGAAACAGCAAAGGGAAATGCGCCATGAAGGGAAGGCATGGAAAGTCAAGCTCCATGACAGGAGCCTTGGGCTCTGCTTGCAGCAGAGCTCTGAAGATACCACAGTCAGTGCTTAGAGTTTTATCACGACAGGTGAAGGGGCTTGGATAGATAGAGGTTCACACTGTTAGTCACCAGCCAAGGCTGGTCTGGAGGGGCCCTTCTGGTTATCTCTGCCCGTAGGCAGTGCAGGCCCTTGGCACTCAGTGGCAGGCCTCTGACAAAGAGACAGCAGGTGTTGACTGCTGCAAGTGGAAGTAGTCAAGAGATCAAGGGGTATGGGATAGATCATGTCATCCTATATTGCTGTCCCGTTTGGACCAGAGTAAGGATGCCACAGGTAGAAAGTAACCTCAGTGTCAGTGGTGATAATTGTGGTGAGTTATGTTCCTAAGCCCTCTGAACACTGTACATGGGTATAGAAAGTGGGGGATGTCTCCTAGAGAAGTTGCCAAGAACATTTTAAATCCAGAGGATCACAATGGGAACCAAATATGTGTTGGGGACCATCACCATCCTCACGACCTCAGGCCTCCGAGATAGAAAATTACTGCCTCTTAAGAAATAAGCAGAATGTTCAGCAGAGCATTCCAAGATACAGGCTTGCAGTTTTACAGCCAGTTAAAGAATAGCTCAGGATATTCCTCCTGCTACAGTTTTACAGCCAGTTAAAGATTAGTTCAGGGCATTCCTTCTACTGACCCTTTCATCCTGCCTTCATGCAAACCCTGCTCACATCCTGCCTATGGTCCTATATAAGCCTCCCCTGAGAAAATAAAATTTGTCAGCTTGATCAGAATCCTGTCTTGCTGTCCTCTTTTGTATCCCCTTGTTCTTCATTCTCTCCTAGGTGTTCACCAGTTCGTCATTGACTGCCCCGTGGGTTGGAGTAGATATGGGTGATGCATGCTTCTAATCCCAGTGGTAGAGACAGAAGGATTGAGATGACTACAAAGCCAGTCAGATTTAAACATAGGCTACAGAAGATCTTGTTTCTAAACAAATGAACATAAGAATCAGTAGAGTTAGGTAAGATGGTGCATGCCTGTAATCCCTGCACTTGGCTGAGAAAGGAAGAACACAAATTCTATCTCAGCCTGGATAAGCATAGGCTGGATATATTTAAGTGGTAGAACCCTATCCTGGGAGTGTATAGGTATCTATGTCTAAATCATAGTGGAATCATTTCCATTTCTAAAAAGTCATATTTTGGATTATATTTTCCATCAGAAAGCCCTTAGGCTTTTCCATCCAAGCAGAGATATTTTATGAAGTAGAGATAAGGCCAAGTTCATTCTGAGTTGTTGGGAGGGCTCTAGAATAGGTTCAACAGTGGTTCTTGATTTATCCCAAGATGACAAAGATTCTGGAGACATCTGGTTTCACAGCCTGATTCATAACAATGAGTAGTTTTGAAGAGTGGATGAGTTTCATGACCTGAGCTTAGAGTACCACCAGGCACAGACTGTGTAATATGTATATGTATGTTCATACACACATAGAAGCATGTACACGTAAGAGATAACTGATGTTTTGGAATTGGAGAAGAAAGGTTGCTACATAATTCTATTTTTCTTTTTAATATTTTTTCTTATTTTACATATTGATCCCAGTCCCCTCTACCTCCCATCTTCCCATGCCCCCCACAGAACCCCCTCATCTTATCCTCCATCCACTCACCAGAGAAGGTGAGGCCTTCAATGAGGGACCATCAAAGTCAGTCAAATCATTTGGGGTAGGGTCTAGGCCCTCCCCTGTGTCTCTAGGATAAGGGAGTATCCCTCCATGGGGAATGGGCTCCTGAAATCCATTCATGCACTATGGATACATCCTAGTTCCATTGTCAGAGCTACCATAGACTTCCCAGATCTCTTAACTGAGACCCACGTTCAGGGGTTCTGGGTTGGTCTTATGCTGGTTTTCCAGCTACCAGCTCCCCTTGTTCAGGTCACTTGTTTCTATGGGTTTCTCCAGCCTGGTCTTGATCCCTTTACTCATCATTCCTCCCTCTCTGCAACTGGATTCTGGGAGTTCTGCTCAGTGTTCAGTTGAAGGTGTCTGCTTCTGCTTCCATCAGCTATTGGATGAGGGCTCTAGGATGGCATATATGGTAGTCATCAATCTCATTTTCAGGAAAGGGCACTTAAGGTAACCTTACCACTATTGCTTAGTTAGTTGGGTTCATCTTTGTAGGTCTCTGGACATTTCCTTAGTGTGAGATTTCTCTTTAAATCTATAATGGCTTCCTCTATTATGATATCGCTTATCTTTTCTTTTTTTTCTATTCTTCCCCCATCTCAATCTTACTGCTCCCTCATCTTCTCCTTTCCCCTCCTCTTCTCCCCTCCTCTTTCTCCTAACTTCTCCCAACATGCTCCCAATTTGCTCTGGAGATCTTGTCCCATTCCCCTTCTGTAAGGGACTGTGTATATCTCTCTTAGAGTTCTCTATGTTTCCTAGCTTCTCTGGTGGTGTGGATTGTAGGCTGGTGATCCTTTGCTCTATGGCTAAAATCTGTATATGAGTGAGTACATACCATGATCATCTTTTAGTGACTGGGTTACCTCACTCAGGATAGTCTCTCCTAGTTCCATCCATTTGCCTGCTAATTTCAAGATTCCATTGTTTTTTTTCCCCCTCCTCTGAGTAGTACTCCATTGTGCAAATGTTATTCATTCTTCAGTTGAGGAACACCTAGGTTGCTTCCAGGTTCTGGCTATTACAAATAATGCTGCTATGAACATAGTTGAACAGATGTCTTTGTTGCATGAATGTGCATCTTTTGGGTATATGCCTAAGAGTGGAATTGCTGGATCTTGTGGTAGACTGATTCCCATTTTCCTAAGGAACCACTATACTGATTTCCAAAGTGGCTGTCTGAATTTGCACTCCCACCAGCAGTGGAGGAGTGTTCCTCTTTCTCCACATCCTCTCCAGCATAAGTTGTCATTGGTGTTTCTAATTTTAGCCATTTGGGCAGGAGTAAGATGGTATCTCAGAGTTGTTTTGATTTGCATTTTCCTGATGGCTAAGGATGTTGAGTGCTTTCAGCCATTTTAGATTTCTCTATTGAGAATTCTCTATTTAGTTCTGTACCCCACTTTTAAATTGGATTATTTGCTGTTTAGGTGACTAGCTTCTTGAGTTCTTTGTATATTTTAGAGATTAGCCCTCTATCAGATGTGGGGTTGGTGAATATCTTTTCCCATTCTGTACGCTGCTGTTTTGTCTTGTTGACTGTGCCCTTTGCCTTACAGAAGCTTCTCAGTTTGTGCTACTGGTGTTATGTTCAAGAAGGGGTCTCCTTTACCAATTCACTCAAAGATACCTCCCACTTTCTCTTCTAAGAGATTCAGTGTGGCTGCATTTATGTTGACATCTTTGATCCATTTGGACTTAAGTTTTGTGCATGGTGATAGATATATGGATCTATCTGCAGTCTTCTGCACACCAGTATCCAGTTATACCATTTGTTGAAGATACTTTCTTTTTTCCATTGTATAATTTTAGCTGCTTTGTCAAAAATCAGGTGCTCATAGGTGTGCGAGTTTATATCAGGGTTTTCAATTCAATTCCATTGGTATACCTGTCTATTTTTGTGCCAATACCAAGCTGTTTTCAGGACTATAGCTCTATAGTAGAGCTTTAAGTCAGGGATGGTGTTGCCTCCAGAAGTTCCTTTATTGAACAGAGTTGTTTTGGCTAGCCTGGGTCTTTTGTTTTTTCATATGAAGTTAAGTATTTCAAGGTCTATGAAGAATTATGCTGGGATTTTTGATGGGGATTGCACTGAATTTGTAGATGGCTTTTGGCAATATTGCCATTTTTACTGTTGATCCTGCTTACCCATGAGCATGGGAGATCTTTCCATTTCCTGGTATCTTCTTTAATTTCTTTCTTGAGAGACTCAATGTTTTTGCTATATAGGTCTCTGACTTGTTTGATTAGCATTACCCCAAGATATTTTATGTTGTTAGTGGCTATTGTAAAGGGTGATGTTTCTCTGGTTTCTTTCTCAGCCCCTATATTGTCTGTAGTTAGTAGGGCTACTGATATATTTTGAGTTAATCTTGTATCCTGCCACTTTGCTGAAGGTGTTTATCAGCTGAAGGAGTTCCTTGGCACAGTTTTTCTCATCACTTATGTACACTATCATATCATCTGCAAATAGTGACAGTTTGACTTCTTCCTTTCCAATTTGTATCCCCTTGATCTCCTTTTGTTGTCTTATTGTGCTAGCTAGAACTTCAAGTACAATATTAAAGAGATATGGAGAGACTGGCCAACCTTGTCTTGTTCCTGATTTTAGAGGAAGCACATTGAGTTTCTCTCCATTTAGTTTGATGTTGGCTGTTGGTTTACAGTATATTACTTTTATTATGTTTAGGTATGTTCCTGTTATCCCTGATCTCTCTAAGACCTTTATCATTAAGGGTTGTTGTTGGATTTTTGTCAAAGGCTTTTTCAGCATCTAGTGAGATGATCAAACAGTTTTTCTTTTTCAGTTTGTTTATATGGTGGATTACATTGATAGATTTTCGTGTGTTGAACCAGCCCTGCATCCCTGGGATGAAGACTACTTGGTCATGGTCAATGATTTCTCTGATGTTTTCTTGAATTCAATTTGCCAGTATTTTATTATTTTTGTATCAATGTTCATGAGGGAGATTGGCCTATAGTTCTCTTTCTTAGTTGTGTCTTTTTGTGGCTAGGGTACCGTATGAGGCTAGGGTAGCCTCATAAAAAGAGTTTTGCAATGAACCTCTATTGGTGGAACAATTTGAGGAGTATCAGCTCTTTGAATTTCTGGAAGAATTCTGCACTGAAGCCATTTTTTTTTTTTTTTTTTTTTTTTTTTTTTGGTGGGGAGACGTTTGATGAATGCTTCTAGTTCATTAGGAGTTATAAGTCTATTTAAACTGCTTTTCTTTTCTTGATTTAATTTTGGTGATACCTATCCAGAAATTTGTCCATTTTCTTTGAATTTTGTGGAGTATAGGGTTTCAAAGTATGCCCTATAGAGTCTAGATTTCCTCAATGTCCATTGTTATGTCCCCCTTTGATGGGAGATGTCATTCAGTAAATATGTTTCTCATACTGGTTAATGAATAAAGCACTGTTGGCTAATAGGAAAGCAAGATAGGCGGGACTAGGAGAATAGGAGGAAAGAGGAAGTAGTAAGGAGGAGTCAACATGGAGAGACTGGAGACAACAGAGGTCCAGGCTCTCTCTCCGGTAAGATGAGACCACATGGAAATACTTAGATTAATAGAAATGGGTTAATACTTAAGACAGAGCTAGCCGATAAGAAACAAATAACAGGCCAACAGCATTATATTTAATACAGAGTCTCGGTGTGTTATTTGGGGCTGGCACTGCGGTGTGACCAGGCTGGCAGAAAACTAGTCATAACATTATGGCGCCGCAACGTGGCTAATAAAAACTTCCACTTAAAACTAAAAAAAGCTAAAGAAATGTTTTTAAAAACAAAAGAACAAAGACAAGCAAGGCTTCTTACTAGTAGCATTTTTCTGGGTTGGACTCTGTTTTGCCTGAAATAAGCAAAGATTTGAGCGGCTCCTTTAAGGGACTCAGCATAAGCGGCAAAAAAAAAAAAAAAAAAAAAAAAAAAAAAAAAAAAAAACCCTGCAAAGCTTTTAAAGAACTCTGCTAACAATTCATTGGTATGTATGAGAGCTGGCAATGGCAGTGACCACATCTCCAAGCTAGCACGCTGCTGGGTGCAGTGTAGACCAAGGCAGTGAGCACAGCTCTCAGTTCTGGCGGTAAAAGTACCTGCCACCATCTTGGATAGACCGCTTGGATAAAACAACTGTGGCTTTCATGTTAGCAATGTTGTTGTTTACCAGATAAAAGACTCGTGGCTAGAAAAAGATAAAGATTTACAGTAAAGACAGATTCACATTAGGTTCCAGTGTGTTTAAAAATATACGTAGGCTTGGAAGAAAAAAAGAAAAAGGAATAAAATGGTTTTAAAAAGACAGATAGGAGCTGGGTGTGGTGCCACACACCTTTAATCCCAGCCCTCGGAGAGAGAGGCAAGCAGACCTCTGTGATTTCAAAGTAAACCTGGTATGCAGAGCAAATTCCAGGACAGATAAGAGTTACACAGAGAAACCCTGTCTCAAAAAATGAAGCAATAAAAAGTAAAAGAAACAATAATAAAAAAGCCCACGGAAAGATGGAGAAAATCTAGATATTGTGTGGTATATTGTCTTTGTATCGTTTGACTGCTGAGGAAATAACAGATGTTAAAAGAAATGCTGCTGGATTAATTCAATTTATATATTTTTAAAATGCTTTGACTTCAAAATTTAAGTCTAAGGACAAGTTACTGGGGAAAAGGATTTCTATTTTTGTTTCCACAGAAAATAAAAAATTATGAATTCCTAAATGACTAATGTGGTTTGAGCAAGCCAGACCCCCCTGAAACAATGTCCCAGGTGATCCAACATTCAAAACAGCTGGGACATAGCAGCCTTGCAGATTACAGCCAAGATATCTGCATCTTCTTAGGATCCCCATGACAGCGCCCCCTATCAGCAGGAAGCAGTTTTGAAAGAATGACGCCCAAATTCCCAAATATTGTTTATAAATGTTTGTTTTCATTTAAATGGAGTTGGTTTAAATGGTTAATTACCAAAACCAATCTTTTAAAGGTTTAAAAAAAAAGGGGGATTATGGTATAGAAATGTATACTTTGTTTTGGAATGGATTTTCATTTATTGATACAAACCTAAGGTCAATTTTGTGGTATGTATATTTCTTCTCTTGTTTAGTTATTGTGTTTATATAGCTCATTTAAAATGTAATGTATAATTTAACACAGATTATAGATAATTACCTATGATAGTGAAAACTTAGAGTTAAGTTAGGATTTCTAGATATACAGAGATATATTTGAGATGAATAGGCATTCTTCAAACCTTTCAAAGACCTACAGAATATGGCATTTAAAATGGTTTAGGGTTTTTCTTAACAGTGAGGCACAATTGCTCCTGGCAACACCACCTGCGTCAGAAAGGAAGATAGACACCGAAGAAAGGCATTATGAAGTTTGCTTGCAACATAACAAGACTAGCCATTTGGGCAAGATACTGCTCTTGTCTGGACTGTTTGACTTCATGATGTATAAACTGGACATGCAGGACCCACAGAAAAGTGACTACTGATTCAAGATGGACATTGCTACAGAGTTCTGCTTCATGGAAGAGTCTGCCAGACAGTCTGCAGGACACAGAGAAAAGTGACTGACAAACTGCCAATATAAGAAGACAGTTTAAAGTTTCCTGCTTTGCTGAAGAGTCTGCCAGACACACTATGGCCTATGGGCTGAAGATGAAAGATTACAGAAGAACTTCGGGTGACTGACCAGGCAGTAAATTGTCTCTGTCATTTCTAGAGTTTATATATTATCCTTCTGTGGTCTTTGAAGGAGTTGAAGACAGATAGTTATAGTTATAGTTTTCCTTAGTTAGGATTAAAGATAAATTACATATAAGACTTTAGACTCACAAAGATAGGATAGATGATGGAATATTTTCTTAAAATCTTACTAAATGTTAATGGATATTGTTAACTGTGATTCTTATTTGATAACTTCTTGTGATATATTTTGCCATGTTAAGGTTAAAACCATTCTTTTTATTTAGACAGAAAAGAGGAGATGATGGGAGATGTCATTCAGTAAATATGTTTCTCATACTGGTTAATGAATAAAGCACTGTTGGCTAATAGGAAAGCAAGATAAGCAGGACTAGGAGAATAGGAGGAAAGAGGAAGTAGTAAGGAGGAGTCAACATGGAGAGACTGGAGACAACAGAGGTCCAGGCTCTCTCTCCGGTAAGATGAGACCACGTGGAAATACTTAGATTAATAGAAATGGGTTAATACTTAAGACAGAGCTAGCCGATAAGAAACAAGTAACAGGCCAACAGAATTATATCAAATACAGAGTCTCTGCGTATTATGTGGTGCAGGCATGGCGGTGAGATCGGCGGCGGGGAAAAAAACTACTTGTAACACCCCTTTTCATTTCTGATTTTGCTATTTGCATGTTCTCTCTCTGCTTTTTGGTTAGTTTGGATAAACGTTTGTCTATCTTGCTGATTTTCTTGAGAAACCAATTCTTTGTGACATTGATTCTTTGTATTGTTTTCCTAGTTTCTACTTTATTGATTTCAGCCCTCAAATTGGTTATTTCCTGGTGTCTACTCTTCTGGGGTAAGTTTGCTTCTTTTTGTTCTAGATCTTTCAGTTGCGCTGTTAATTCTCTAACATGACTATCCTCCAGTTTCTTCATATGGGCACTTAGTACAATGAACTTTTCCTCATAGCACTGCTTTCAAAGTGTCCCATACGATTGAGTATGTTGTGTCTTCATTCTCATTTAATTCTAGGAAGTCTTTAATTTCTTTCTTGACCCAGGAATGGTGCAATTCAGCATTGTCCAGTTTCTATGAGTTTGTAGGGTTTCTGCAATTTGTGTTGTTGTTGAATTTCAACTTTAAAGCAGGGTGGTCTGATAAGATACAGGGATCTATTCCAATTATACTTTTTTTGTATCTGTTGAGGTTTGCTATGTTGCAGAATATGTGGTCAATTTTAGAGATGGTTCTATGTGGAGCAGAGAAGAAAGTATATTCTTTTGTGTTTGGATTGAATATTCTATAGATGTCTGTTAAACCCAATTGAGACATAACTTCTGTTAGTTCTTTTGGTTCTTTGTTATGTTTCTGTCTGGTGGTCCTGTCTGGTGGTGAGAATGGGGTGTTGAAGTCTCCCACTGTAAGTGTGTGAGGCTTTATGTGAGATTTGAGTTTTAGTAATGTTTCTTTTATGAATGTGGGTGCCTTTGTATTTGGGGCATAGCTGTTCAGAATTGGGGCACAGATTTTTCCTGTGATGAATATGAAATGATCTTGTTCATCTCTTTTGATTGATTTTGGTTTGAAGTCTAATTTGTTAGATATTAGGATAGCCACACCTGCTTGTTTCTTGGGTCCATTTGATTGGAAAAGTCTTTTCCCAAACCTTTACTCTGAGGTAGTGTCTATCTTTGAAGCTTAGGTGTGTTTCTTGTATCATTCTGTTAACCTGTGTCTTTTTATAGTTGAGTTAAGAGTATTAATATTGAGGGAAATTAAGGACCATTGATTGTTAATTTTTGGTTGTTTTGGATTTGTTTTGGCAGTAGTATTGTGAGTAGATTTGCCCTGCTTTTTCTTTTGGGTGCTGGTTAAGTGGGATTATCTATTGCCTATGTTTTTGGGAGTGTAGTTAATTTCCTTGGGTTGGAGTTTTGCTTTCAGAACTATCTGTAAGGCTGGATTTGTATTGTGTAAATCTGGTCTTGTCATGGAATATCTTGTTTTCTCTATCTATAATGATTGAGAGTTTTGCTGGGTATAGTAGTCTGGGCTCTTAATGTTTGTCAAATATCTATCCAGGTTCTTCTGGCTTTCAGAGTTTCCATGGAGAAGTTAGGTGTTATTTTGATAGGTCTGTCTTTCTATGTTACCTGGCCTTTTTTCCTTCGCTGCTCTTAATAGTCTTTATTCTGTATGTTTGGTGTTTTGATTATTATATGGTGAGGGAACTTTTTTTTTTTTGTTCCAGTCTCTTTGGTGTTCAGTTCACTTCTTGTACTTTCATAGGCATGTCCCATGTACTTCTTCAGGTTGGGAAAGTTTTCTTCAATGATTTTGTTGAATATGTTTTATGCATCTTTGAGCTGGGCTTCCTCACCTTCTTCTATACCTATTATTCATAGGTTTGGTCTTTTCATGGTGTCGCACATTTCCTGGATATTTTGTGTTAAGGATTTGTTGGATTTAAGGTTTTCTTTGGTCGATGAATCTATTTCCTCTAGTTTATCTTCAGCGCCTGAGATTCTCTCTCTGATCTCTTATATTCTGTTGGTTATGCTTGCATCTGTAGTTCCTGATCATTTACCCAGATTTTCTATTTCCAGCATTCCCTCAGTTTGTGTTTTCTTTATTGTCTCTATTTCAGTTTTCAGGTCTTGAACTGTTTGAATAGTTTCCTTGATATGTTTGATTGTTTTTTCTTAGCTTTCCTTGCTTTCTTTAAGAGATTTATTTCTTGCATTTTTTTGGGGGGGGGATAGGTCTTTTCATCTATTTCTTCCAATTTTTTATTTGTTTTTTCTTCCATTTCTTTAAGGGATTTTCTCATATGGTCTTTGAGGGCCTTTATCATATTTATGAAGCTATTTTTTAAATCGTTCTTTTCTGCTTTAAATCGTTTCATCTGCTTTGGTGTGTTCAGGTCTAGTTAAACTTGAGTCCCTTGATTCTGGTGGTGTCATATTGGTCTTTATATTGTTGAATGTTTTCTTTTCCTGTGGTCTTCCCATTCCTTCTTTCAGTTGGTTCAGGTGGGGTCTCTCCCTCTGCTCTTCTCTCCCAGTGGGTGTAATTGGGTCAGGACTTCGATGTCAGTAACTCTGGATGATCCAAGCTCTCTTCGAGGTCTCTCAAGCAGAGGGTGCAACAACAGGGCCAGGAATGTGAGCAGGGCAGGCTCCAGATGGTCCCTGATGTGCCAGGGTGGGGCCACTCAAACTGAAGGCATAGGGAGGTCAAGATGCCAAGCTGATCCAGCAAGTTCCAAGGAAAGGATGGGGGTGGGGTTCGACCTGGGCTGGTCCCAGACTCACCTCATGCAGAGGGTGAAGGGGCCCAAGGGTCAGGTGAGGACAGGCTCCAGATGGTTCAGGATGCCAGGGTGGGACTACTATGCATAGAGCTGACCCAGGAAGTTCCAAGGAAAGTGTGGGGTGTTGGACCCAAGCTGGCCAAAACCTCACCCCAAGCAGAGGGCTTGGCAGGGATAAGTATGAGGGGCAAGGCAGGTTCCAGATGGTCTGGCATACCAGGGCCGAACCACTCAAGCTGAAGGCATAGTGGGGTCAAGATGCAGAACTAACCCAGAAAGTTCCAAGGAGAGAATGGGGTAAGGGGAGATTCGACCTGGGTTGGTCCCAGACTCACTTCAAGCAGAGGGTGAAGAGGCCCAAGGGTGAGGTGAGGACAGGCTCCGGATGGTCCTGCTACAATAATTCTTACAAACTATAAAGGTGATTCTAATGGGCAAATACAGGGTGGGTGACATTCAAATGTCTGGATGAGGCTTGGTTTGGTAATTAATTTATAAATGAGTATCCTGTAAAACACCACATTGTGTGCTTTAGGAAATTTCTACCCATTATTATTCAAATCTGGGTGGGGGAGTATGATATAAAATAGTAATGTATCACAAAAAACCTTACACACAAAAATAAAATAAAAACAACCCACAACCTGAAGATTAGGGGGCCTCTCATCATCAGAAGCTGGAATTTTCTGTCATCATTCCGTCACCATAGACAATTTCCCAGTGAAGTCTGCTGCCCTCTTCTTCCTTCATGGTCTCCTGCAGTGTCGAGAGGGAGCCTACGGTTCAGGACCGAAGAAGGCGCTCTGGAGCTACATGCAGCGCCTCTAGATGTTGTATGTTTATGTTCAAGTGGAAGAGTGAGTTAAGCCTGCAGACATTAAAATCCCGGTACTGTAAGCAATATTCATTTAGGCACACATATTTCCACCATAGCCACAGCACAAAAATGGACTGTTAAAGACACAGCTTTGCAAAGCATTAACAATAACTGTGAGCTCATAGTGGGCTTGGTGCTCTTAAAAAAAATCACAAATTTGCTCTGCATTGTAAAGTAACACAAGGAGATGGCACAGCTGTGTAATTTTACCCCAGGGGTTTCTGAGTTTGAGAGAGGAGTCCTGTCATTAAACCATCCATTGACTTCCAACTGGGAAGATGGCAATGGTGAGACGTGGTGATGGCGGGACTCCCTGACCACCGTTCGCTGATTGTCACTTCCCAGCAACTTCTCATCATGGCTGCATTTTTATTGTGCTTACTTCTGAAGAATGGCTCAGAGCCCAGGTTTGCTGCTGTGATGCGCCGTGGAGAGGGTGATAGCTGTGTGTGCTAGGAAGAGATGGTGGTGACGCTGCTTGTCGTGGTGGGAATTCTGCTGGAAATATTTATTCAGGGTTGATAATTCTCGTTTGATTTTCCTGACTAGCTCAGAATTTGAAGTTTGACCTTGGCCAAGATCCTCATAGGAAAATGTTGAGTAGAGGAGGAGGAGGACGATTTGAAAAACAGGATGCCAGGCCTTCGTTAATGCAGTCAATTACATGGCCACCTAGCCGATACTGGAGCAAAGGGAGGGTGATTTTAAATATTCAAATTGTAAAATAACTTAACATATATCTCATCATTCTCTTCGTAGTAGATGGAAAATATTTTTATAGCATTATCCATTTTTATCTCCTAATTCAATGCTGTTTTAGTATACCATTCCTCATATCTATTATTTAAAAGTTCCATTAGGGTTTTGAGATCCATTAGAATTTTATAACAGTAGGAAATATAGTATCAACAGGGTACCATTCTTCTTTTTTATAATTAAAAATAGATTTTCCCTCTTATTTTAAAGTGTCCCGTTGTAGCTGAAATTTAGGAAGTAAGGATAAACCAAAAATGAGAAAAAGGCTACCAATAATCCCCATCCCCCATCTCTGTCACCTGGGGCTGTGGCAATTGCTCGTGCCTGCCATTTGTCCTGACTGGTAAGGGCTCAGGCTGCCGAACTAGTAAATATTTTGAACACCATCTTTGAAATACTACTGTTGTATACTTCTGAATGTATGTTTTTGCATTTAAAAATGATTTTATTTTGTATTTATGAATGCTTTGCTTACATGAATGTCCATGTACCACTTGCACATTCTACCTACCAAGGCCAGAGGAGGGATTTCTTCATCCCTGTAGATTGTGTTTTATTTTTATTACAGCATCGTATATGGGAAGTACACACAACACATTCTTTTGGACCTGGTTCTGTGAAATACAGTAGAGTCATTTTGAGATCAGTCATGTGCTCATATGTGCGCATACATCAATCACCCACTCTTATTGAACAGCAATATTCTATCACATAGAAATAACGCAATTTATTTGAGTTGTTGATAGGAGTACAAGTTGCTTCTAAATTTTAGTTCGTATAAAGTTGCTACAAAGATTCATGGATGAGTCATCATGTGGATAGACATTGTCATTTCTCTAGGGAGAAGCACTAAGGAATGGAATTGCCGGATCTGCACAAAAGCATGTGTTTTACTTGAGAAGCCACTGCCAGTGTGTTGCCTGGATGTTTCAGCACACTGTCCTGAAAACAATGCGTATGGATACTCCACATCCTTGTCCATATTGGGCACTGTCAGTGTTTTTAAGCCCTTCTATTCTGTAAACAGTGATGTCTCCAAGTTGTTTATTTCCTGATGACTAATAGAGTTAAGCATCTGTTATTGTCATTTTGGTCATTCATGTCTTAGTCTGTGAAATGCCGTCAAACCAAAAGCCTATTTTTATCTTCTTACTAGGTTGTGAAAGTTCCTCATGCAGGCTGACACACGAGCTTTGTCAAGCAGATGTGTAATAGTTATTTTACCCAGTTTTCAGACCACCATTTCATTTTCTCAGTGGTGTGTTTTAAGGAACAGAACATTTTCATTTTAATAAGGTCCAATGAAACTTTATTTTTTTTTTTCTTGTGTGGCTTTTACTTCCATTGTCTTGTCTCAAGCCATTTCTGCCTACTCCACCACAGTAATGAATTTCTTTTGTCTGTATTTTGCTTCAGAAGTCATATTATACTTTTGACTTTTATGTTTATGTTTATGGATTTACAATTAGTTGATACATAGTATAAGGTTTTAGAGCAGAGGCTCATTCTAAAACCTCTTTAACTAAAAACAATGAAATACAAATTCTTATCGGTGTTGGTCATTCTGCTGTACAAAAGATCTAAAAAGAATTCTTTGTCCTAGCTGAGATTTGGTACCCTGTGGTCAGCATCTCTCCTGTTCTTTCCTGTACTCCTCTTCCCACAGCACCTGTCAAACCACCAGTCTCCTCTCAACTTCCTAGAGTTCAAACTTCCATATTTCATGTGTGAGATTATTTAGCAGTAGTCTTCCTATGTCTAGCTTATAGCAATTAGTGTAACATCCCCAGGTTCCTCCATGTGGTTACAAATGTGGGAATTATCTCCTTTTAAGGCTTAGGAGTAATCATGCAGACATACCATCTTACTGTATGTTTGTTATTCACCTGTTTGTCAAGGGAGACTTCTATCCATTGGCTGGAAATAGTATTTCAAGGAGCATGGAAAACTCCCCCCCTCTTCCCTCCCTTCCTCTTACCTCTCTCCCCCTCCTCTCCCTCCCCCTTTTTCCCCCATCCCTCCCCTCCCCTCTTTCCTTTCTGTCTCCTCCCTGTGTAACCCAGGCTGCCCTCAAACTTCATGTCTTTTGGTAACCAAGTGCTGTGATTACAGACCATGTGCCCAGATCAGATAATTTCATAATTTGACTTTGTACTCTTCCATTTATAGCTATTTGATCTAAGTCAGGCCTTTGCAAAGTGAGGACCATAATTGTACCTAGTACTTATCTCATAGAACATCGAGGATTATGGAATGCTGTATAGGATGCTTGCAGAGCGCCTTGTAAATAGTAAATGTTCAAGTAATTCCAGCTTTGATAATGCTAAAAAACCATCTTGCTCCTAACTGGTAGTTTGGAAAATTTGAGAAACTATTTTGCGTGGTCAGGTGAGTAGATAACAAATATTGTAGGAACTGCTTCACCGCTATCTGGATAGATATACGGTCAAGAATGGACGCTGGATTATGAAGCTTTCTATTATGCTCCTTAAATAGACATTAAAAGATTGAAAGGCTATTAAAATATATTGTGTCAGTTCTGTCTCCCTCGCATTAGCGATTAGTCTTTTTTACACTTCATTTGAGACAGGATGCCAGGAACTCTTTCCTCTGGTTCCAAAATAACATTGTTGGCCTCTACAGCTTAAATAGAGGCAGCTGTCCCCTCCTCCCCACTGTGATGATGCCAGGGAGTTTAATAAGAGTCACAGTACCAGCATCGCCACCCCGGTGAGGCCTTAACAACGGAGATGGCCAGCCCACACCCTAGCGTCTGTGAAAGGGGATTCCATATTCTCAAACCTAGCTGCACATGGAAGTTATCTGGGAGTTT
Organism: Phodopus roborovskii; assembly: GCF_943737965.1. Lineage (NCBI taxonomy): Eukaryota > Metazoa > Chordata > Mammalia > Rodentia > Cricetidae > Phodopus > Phodopus roborovskii. Next base: position 12,370,266 of record NW_026126541.1, on the reverse strand, counting down.
TCTAATGCCCAAGTCTCTCTGGCCTGGGTGTGGTGTGTATATCGGGATCCTTTGGAAGCCCTAACTTGTAATGCTTAATCAGGTGGTTCCATGTTTGTTGTTTTCTGAGAGAGACTTCCATGCACAGACTCAGTCTCCAAGGGCATTGTACTTGGTTTCTGATGGGGAAATGTAGATTGATGAGCCTCTTTGATTAATCTCACAGTAATCTACACAGCTTAGTTCGGTTAGCAACTGAGCTGGGCTAGCCCAACTTTCATTCCCCCCCTCCTAGCCCAACTTTCATTTTCTCTTCTCTTTTTCTTTCTCCCCTCCCCCCTCCCCTCCCCTCCCCTCCCCTCTCCCCTCCCCCCTCCCCTCCCCTCCCCTTCCTTCCCCTCTCCTCTCTGCTCCTCTCCTCTCCTCTTGTCAAAAACATCAGTGTATTTGAAGTTGGATATCCAGACATTCCCACCCATCTTTTGAATTGCATTCAACTATCTGTTCACCTCCTGGGCTTCAAAGGCCTTGCTGGTTGGCTTAGCGGGCTTTGCTGTACTTAGCCTCTTGGTGATTTTGTTGCCTCCAGCTGCTCTGTGATGATTCTCACTGTGCCCTTGGACTTCTCCACCCTGACAAGTTTTCCTCCTACCCTTCTTAGTCATCACCCCAAATTCCACCACTCACAACATCCTGATTCTAGCTACTCTGTTCTCTGACAGTGGGTGCCTAGTTCGCTAGGTCAGCTCTTCTCAACCAGTGGGTCTCGACCCCTTTGATAAACCTTTGTCTCCCCAAATTTTTACATTATGATTCACAACAGTAGCAAAATTACAGTTCTGAAGTAGCAATGAAATCATTTCATGGTTGGGGGTCACCACAACATGAGGGACTGTATTAAAGGGTCACAGCATCATGAAGGTCAAGAGCCACTGCTCTAAATATGTCCCAGCATAACCAGTGCAGTGACTTTCCAGGATCATCCAGCCCTTCCAAACATTAACGCTACGAGGTGGTCACTATTCATTGCTTCCTTTCCTTTCCATCTCAGGTGGGTCATAATTGCTGCTGTTCCTATGGAAACACTTTCAACTCCCTTAACCCCCTCTCTGCTGTGATGGACTAGCAAGGCTGCCTCAATGAGGGTCTTTCTACTTCTTTCTTCCTCACATTCCTTGTCCTCACCTTCCTACTTTCACCTCATGTCTTCCTTGCTTTGTACTTGACTGAACATGTCACACCCGTGCTTCTCCCCTGACCCCCGCCTAGAACATACGAATCATACGGCATTGCTTCCTCACTTTCCTCCCATGAAAAAGTAAGACAGGACCCTCGTCTGTCAAGGGCCGGTAGCTCTTCTTGTGTGCTGGGTCCCATTTCCTCATTTCCTTTGAGGACTCGCTGCTGTGACTAGCCTCAGTCTCCTTAATCACCAGCTTCTCTCTCCATGAGCCTTGGCTGCCTGTGTATTTACCAGCATGGCTCTCCAAAGCCCAAGCATCTTGCTGGCTTTCACGTTCTCTCAGCTCATATTCCGATTCTGTATCTTTTCTTCTAGAAATCGTTGAGCTCTTCTTGGCCCCACCTATTCTTCAATTCCCTCCATTCTGATTTTGCTTTCCAACCTGGAAATACATGTGCCTAGCAGATCCTTGCTTGTCATAATCTCTCAACATTTGGCTCCACGGGCTGCTTCTTCCTTGATCGTGAACGTGTAGCTTATAGACTTACTGGTGTACTACCTGCCGTCTGTGCTGGCTAGTTTATGTCAACTTGAAAACTAGAGTTATCTGAAAGAGAACCTCAACTGAGAAAATGCTTCCATAAGATCTGGCTGTAAGGAACGTTCTTAATTAGTGATTGATGGCAGAAGGCCCAGCCATTGTGGGTGGTGCCATCCCTGAACTGGTTGTCTTAGATAGATTCTATAAGAAAACAGGCCGAGCAAGCCATGAGAAGCAAGCCAGTAAGCAGCACCCCTGTATGGCCTGTGCATCAGCTCCTGCCTCCAGGTTCCTGGCCTGTTTGAGTTCCTGTCCTGACTTCCTCCAGTGATGAACTCCAATGTAGAAATGTAAGCCAAATAAACCATTTCCTCTCCAGCTTGGTTTTGATCTTGGTGTTTTGTTGGCTGAAGTAGAAACCTTAGGACACTGTCTTTCTCATGAGCTGGTAGGAGTTATAGTTTGGTGGCTTTCTGTGTTTTGTTTTCATAACCACAGAATCAAAGTGTCCATCTAAGGAGATCATTTTAGGAGCACGTGATAGCCATATGACTTCATTGGTGGCATTCACCTTTATCATTTTGCTAAGCTGGTACATTTTAGGTCTCTTAACTATAAAAAGAAAACATTTACTCTTTTCCTTCCTTGGTTTAGTCTTTGGAAACACATCACTAATTTGGCACACCATCAAACCAGCAATAAGTGGTAATAATTAAGTTCCTCCAAAGATGGTGTTTTAAAATCCTGTTTCAGGTGAGGGAACTGAAGCTCAGAGAGGTTAAATGCTTTTGCTAAGGCCACACACAAGTGTGTGCTAATGACGTTGGCTTATGCTCTATTCACAAGACAGCCTTGCATGATGGCTAAATCTTCCTGCCATGCTGTAGAAAGAAAACCTCCAGCAAATAAAAAACATTCTCAAGACTCTTAATCATGTCTTCTGGCCTGTGGGTAGGACAATAAAAATTTAAAGAGAGACGCCCGAAGATGTTCACTTTTGCAATTGAATCAGCCATGGCTGGCTTGGAGAAAAGATGTTAGATTCTAGTTCAGGGTGTGTGGCCTGGATCTGGTTGGAAGATGTATTTTGTTTGGCTGACATGGTGTTTAAAATCATTTTCTCTTTTGATTGTCAACTTTTCAAAAACAGGAGAATTTCACATATGAACCTAGATTTGATGATTCTCTTGAAAGTTTGAAAAAATCAGGTGATACTGTGTTTGCAGTCATCACATGATGTCGGCTCACTGCTGAGATGCTTTTTGAGTCCTTCAGTCCCTTGTAGCTGACATGGTGTGGGTTTTGGCTTTTGTGGTCTGAACTCCCACTTGCTAAAAGGTCTGCAATCTCTATTTCCTAGGTCTGCCCGTTCTGTAGAAACCCTGAGAGTGGAACCCAAACCAGAGATTCGAGTTGTTGCGTATGAGTGAGGGGAGAACACTGTGAGGCAGACCTATCAAGACTTGGGCATTGAAGAAGGCTTGGAGCAGAGTTGTTGGAAGGAAGATTTTCAACTCCAATATTGCACAACTACATTTTCCTAGAGAATTAATGAACTTGATAGCATTATAATTCTACTCATAAAGAAGTAATTGTATCTAATAACTGATTATATGGGGAAATCCACATCAAAGCTCCCAATTAAAAACAAATATATGGGCAACAGAGATTCTAGGGAACTGAAGTGTGTGAGCTCCATGAGGTGCTGAGCAGTGGTTGGAGACCTGGGGAGAACATTAGCACAGGCAGAAGGCAGATGGAAGTTAAGCAGCGTGGATTTTATTTTGGGTAGAAGAGGAAAGCAGCATACTTCACCATTAGGCCACCTTTGTGCTTTGATTTTCTGGTCAAATGGTTTTGGCTTCTGGAGTGAAAAGGAAAGCCGTGTCTTATATAAGCAGATGGTGTCATGTCATCTGAAGATGTAACTCAATCTTCTTTTGTTACGGTGTATTATGTGAGCTGGTACAGGATGATGATGATGATGATACATGATACGATGATGATGAACTCTCTAATTGGTTATCCCGGGTGGTTCTGGTTTGGACCTGAGTCAGAGCATCACTGTGCTGAATAGTTTTATGACAACTTGATGCACACTGAATCATCCAGCAGGAGGGAACCTCGATTGAAACAATGCCTCCATGAGATCAGGTAGCAGTCAAGCCTGGAAGGCATTTATTAAATTAGTGACTGGTGGAGCGGGGGCAAGCCCACTGTGGATAGGACCACGGGATCATCCTTGGGTTGGTTCTGGGTCCTGGGTTCTATAAGAAAGCAAGCTGAGCAAGCTATGAGAAGCAAGCCAATGAGCAGCATCTCTCCATGGCCCCTGCATCAGCCCCTGCCTCCAGGTTTCTGTCCTGTTTGAGTTCCTATCCTGACTTTTTCAGGGATGGACTTTGATGTTAAAGTGTAAGCCAAATAAACTCTTTCCTCCCCAGCTTGCATGTTGAAACATGGTGTTTCATCACAGCAATAGAAACCCTATCAAGGATGTCACATTTTGATAGTAGCCAGTGTTAAGTTTGTGCTGTGTCGCAGAAAGTTAACTAGTTTGGCCAAAGAGACTTTTTGCTTACAGAATGTGAGAATTTCCCCAAGGAAGCATTCTACCTCAACAACTCCTTTTTGCCCAAGAAGATTTGGGAGATCATTTAAAATTAATTTGTGATATTTTGTTACTGAATCCTGACAGGTAGAATGTACCTATCCATCAGGTGGGCTTATTATCATAGGAGCGATATAGGCATTAACTTCCTTGGCTTCAGTGATATTTGAGACAAGAGAGGGATAATTGTAGTCACTCATTATTCTTTCTGTATTAATTACCGTGTTAAGTGACAGCTTTGATCACACCTTGCTGTTTCTGTTAAAGGAAAAGGAAAGAGAAAATTCTGTGCAGTTCTCTGGTGATTTGGAACAGGAGTCTTGGCTTGTGTCCTTAACACATTTCAGGTTGAAATAAGAAAAGGAGAGAGCCACTCCACTTGTACTTGTGGTAGCTTAATAGAAAAAAAAAATTAATGACTTTTCATCTTATTTCAGCTCAGACGCCTACCTGAGCTGTGATTTGAAATGAGTTTCCTATTCTTGACTCCCTTTGCTGAAGACCTGGAGATTTATCAATATCTTGCAACAACAAAGAACATTGCTCAGTGCAATTTGACTCAGGAGCTGCTTTCTTCTCCAAAGAGCCATCACACGTATTCCTAACATCTATAGATTTAAGCAGGATTTATACTTCATAAACCCAAGTGTGCATCCAAATCCTCTTGTTATTTTAAAGAACAACAAAGCCAACCCTCAATAAGCGAGTCTTTTCTTTTTCCTGTAAAGAAGGATTTGTTCTGTCCTAGCCTGCACTTTAAGAACCCAGTTTGGCCAGCACCCCGATGAGAAAGCCTTGTGTGACCATAGGTGCCCTGGCCCTGCAACTTTCCGAGTGGCTGGCATGAGTTTGTCTCCAGCCCTGTTCTTTAAAGCAGGCAGAGATTTACATTTACTGTTGCCTTTCTGGGGACACTGGTGTGTGCTGCTGTGATCTAGGCAGAGACACTTTTACTATTTCCTTATGGGATTTATCACCACGGTGTTTATTTCCCAGCCAACGTTTAGCGTTATGTTTAGAATTATGTTAGCTTGGCACTAAGAAATTCCCTCTGGAAAGGTGTTTCAGCCAGAGATGGATAAACTGGTCGAGAACCCACTGCCCAACATGGACATTCCAAGTCCCTTTACATTAAATTGACCTCTGTTATTCAGAGTCAGTTCTAATTTATGTTTTCGTTTGCGTTTTCTCACTCAGTGCCCGCATCATCTGCCTGCATTTGAATTCACAGAACATGCAGGACACTTGATGCTTGGAATGCCCACCACAGCCATGTCAAGTTACAGCCTTGCCAAGAAGGACACGTAGGTGTCCTGGAGGGAAGAGGGGATATACTTGGAGTTAAATTCTGTTTCTTCCAGTTGCTGGTTTCATTTATTAATGTCCCATATTCCAGGGTTGTTTAAAAGGGACTACTTGAAATAACATGTGTAAATCTTAGGGGATGAATGACCATGATCAATGCTAGTTCTTTTCTGAGTAATAGCCCCTTTCTCTGGGAAATGTACCAGATTTACAGTATGGACCACTGTTATATATGTACACGGTGTGATGCTCAGTCATTTCAGCCTCACCTTTAAGCAGCATCAATGTCCTTTCATGATGTTATTTTTTTATCTGGCCAGCAATTCTACCCTTTCAAGGCGATTCCAGGTATAGAAGTTTAAAATACTTTGGAATGGCACGCCGGTGAACTACCACACCTGTGTGACAAAGGACTTCACAAAAAAGAACTGTATTATACCAAGGTCTTTTGATCCTATTCAAAACAGTAAGATGTATGTTTAAACTGTTTCAAAGGTCTGGTAATTTCTGCTTTTATTTGCATCACAGAAAATGATTCTTAATGCAGCAGCCCTGGCACCAGCTGGAATATTTCTTGTTGTTAATGCTCCCAGGTAAGGTGAATCCCTTTCAAGTTCAGTGTGGACAGTCACTGGATGCGTCAAGAGACCACCTCCTCATGTGGATGACAGAAAATGCACAGGCTTGTACCTAGCTGCTAATGAGTCATTGCTCATGGACAGGCTGTAAATGTGGCGGTCACAGCGGGGCTGTTGTGAGCAGGAAAACACGCTTTTGTTCAGGGTCTTGTGATGTTGCCATCAAGTTGGGCCAAGGAGAGGCCGGTTGTTGCGCTGGCACTTCGTGAGTGGATTTATAGCTGAGACCTAATTTATATCTGAGACCAAGAAAAGAATTTATAGACTTGCACGGCTGGATACCATTATTATTTAAAAAAAAAAGTTTTCTGGATAATACACCTATATTTTCTTTTGCAGCAAATTGACTGGGGAAACCATATTAAGTCCTAAAATGTTGCCTGGTGGATATAGAACTGGAATAATGAAATTGTTTAAGCAATAAAATTTCACTTCAGAAATATTTTAAAAATTTGAAATGTAAGGAGAAGGGAAAAAGGCGAAACAAACCACTTAGAGACAGCACTATTGCCGTTCTGTATATCCTACCACACATTCTGTGGGTCTTTATTGAGACTTGCACAGTCTACTACTTGAGGGTAATTCTGAATCATAATCCTGTAAGAGCAATTACTTTTCAGAACAGGGGCAGGAAGCAGAAACCCAAAGATGAGAGGTATGGTAGAATATTATTTTAAGGTACATGAGTTTTGTTTATCCTGCGTTTGTTTAACTCTGTGAATCTGTATTACTTTGCCTATCTTAAAACACCTGATGTTCTAATAGAGAGCTGAACGGCCAGTAGCAAGGCAGGAGCAAGGACAGGTGGGTCTGGCAGGCAGAGAAGATAAATAGAGGGAGACCAGAGGGAGAAGAGGAATGAGAGAACAAGGAGAGGAAGACGTCAGGGGCCATCCACCCAGCCACCCATCCACCCAGCCACCCATCCACCCAGCCACCCAGCCACCCAGCCACCCAGCCACCCAGCCACCAGCCACCCAGCCACCCAGCTACACAGCCACCCAGCCACCTAGCTACTCAGCCACCCAGCTACCCAGCCACCCAGCTACCCAGCCACCCAGCCACCCAGCTACACAGCAATCCACAGAATGAGAATAAGATCTGCAGAAGTCAGAAAGATAAAAGCCCAGAGGGGAAGGCTAGACAGGTTAATTTAAGAAAATCTGGCTAGCAACAAGTCAAGCTAAGGCCTGGCATTCATAAGTAATAATAGGACTCTGTGTGTGATTTATTTGGGAGCTGGGTGGTGAGCCCCTCAAAAGAAAAAGTCAAAAGAGCCAAGAAGACAAAAGAATAAGAAGTGAAATATCGAACACCAGGGAGGAGAAAGGCCACCCACCTAGATCATCATGGCCAAATTAATTAAAGCAAGCTTTTTTATTCGTGTACTAGTCATAGCTACCCCCTGAAATAAATGCTTGGTCACAAGGCGGTCATAAGAAGGTAGCCATAAGAAGGTGGCCACAACAACCCTCTTGAAACAAAGATTGGGTGGCAAGATGATTATAAATAGACTTTTAAAACGAAGACACAATGGCTATTCCTGGAACAGGCAGTATAGAACCATTTGTAGTTAAGTTTCCAGATAGGGCATAGCCCAATCCCAACAGAGATTTACTCGTAAACAGGAACAAACCTAGTTTGTCTTTACTATAAGATGGCTCTTAAGCCTAAGACAGAGGCAGGCTGGTTCTTCAGTAGATGGGTAGGTGGGTGGGTAGGTGAATGAATGGGAAATAGGATTTAGCAGAAGCCCTGGAGATAAGCTGACAGGGTTCATTTGAATTGGATAGCTTTGGGGGAAACAAGATTTTATCTGCTAACATGTTACTTTGCAAGAGCCTCTTTCCTCCAAGTGTTGCCCAGGCGATTGTCAAATACACTGTATTTTCCATCTCTCCTGATCTCCTGGCAGCAGGGGTGGACAGTGTGAACTCCTCCCAGGGATTATATTCCTGTATATCCTTTGAATACAGTGATTGATTCTAGGTAGATATGTGATCCATACTGGGCCAACCAGGGTCTCTACGTCTCTGCCAAAGTTGGTATATGAACACCAGGATAAAAGTCTCCACTAAGTTAGTTCAGTGGAGAAGATGGCTCCCTGGTGTCCCCTCAGTGTGGCTGAGAGATGGTCTGAGAGCAGAGATCCACTGTGCAGAGACAGAGGAAGAGAGAACCAGCAGTCGGCCTTGTTTGAACCCTTGGATCCACCCATTTTGAAGATGTGTGTTGTATTTATCAGCTGACTTCACTTGTGTAACTTGGTTTGGATGAAGTGCAACCCAGAGTCCTGGCCTGTCTCATTCCCCAGCATGCCTCACTCAGCCTCAGCACCTCCTGGTCCCTTGCCTGGCCTACACCCTCACTTTTCTAGATTTTCTTTTCCCTGGGATGCTTCAGCTTCGTTTCTGTATTCGGTGGTGACAAAGGGTTAGCCTCTTCCTGGGAAAAGAGGAGCCCGAAGTCCCCTTTTGGCAGTTGCCACAGTGTGGAACCTGTGACTCCTTCATTGCTGATGGGGTCAGATGGGTAAGGCAGGGGCCCATTTTGATTGATGTGTCCATAAAATGGAATTCTGGGACTGACCTCCACTCAACTCAAGCAACACAGAGATAATTGACCTTTGGAAACTGCCTTTGGCAGTCATTTTATTATTTTTATAGGAAAGTCCTGCAAACCAATTACATCCCACAATGGGCCTTTTATGGTGCTATTAGTTTAATGCAGCTTTCAGAGAAATTAGCCCTCAGGGAGCCTGAAATTCTAGGGGAAAAAAAAGCCCTCCATGGATTTGTTTGACTTTTGGATTAGTAAGGAAGATGGATTGATAGTCCAGCATCCCTATAGTCACTCTTGGCATTTGAGTCTTCCGACCAAGACACCAAAATCCCATTTGGGGCCCTTGGTGTCTGGATCAAGCAAAAGGAAAAAAGTAAAATCAGACAAGAAAGAGCTGCCTCTTAAAAGAATTCAGTCTACAAATCAAGGTGGGTTTATTCCCTCCGTAGTCTGAGGTCGAAGAAGAATGGGAAGGAGGAAATAGAAATGGCCCCTCCATTTGAAAGTCTGAGCCTTCCAGAATGTGAGATTACAGGTGTCTGCCTCAGATCCTCAGCTCGGCCTCACCACCTCTCCCCCTGGCAAGCTGCAATTATTTTCAGAGTAATGGCTCCGGGGCCACAGTGGCAGGGGCAGGCTGTGTGTCCAGGTTGGAAGGGACCATCTCAGCAGTCTGCTAGGGGGAAAGTGTGGCGGGTACGTGGGGAAAGAGGCTAGGAGGCAGCAAGGGCACCAGGACTCGCAGGGACCCTGTCATTCTCTGGGGGTCTCTTCCCCGAGTGAGTGGCTAGCTCTGTTGGTAGCCATGCCAGTGGGAGACAAAGTCTAAAGAGCTTGCCTTTAACCTCGCATCCCTGACTACTTCTCGAGATCATCAACCAGGAGCATTTGTAAACTCTCACTGGCTATCAGGTCTGTAGCTTTGAGGACATTTTTTGGGGGGAGAGGGGCAGGAATTCTCAGTGTATCCCTGGCTGTTCTGGAACTCACTCTGTAGACAAGCTGGCCTTGAACACAGAGGTCCTCCTGCCTGCCTTTGCCTCTGCCTGCCGAGTGCTGGGGTTAAAGGCATGTGCCACCATCGCTGCCCAGCTCTTTGAGGGCTTTGTTGTGTTGTGGTCCCCCCTTTCAGAGACTATTTTTTCTCTCTCTTACAGTGTCATTCCCAAGGCACAACCAGAGCTCTGTCTCTAGGCTCCCTGGTTTGGCCACCTATGGGTGTCCTCTGGCTGTGGGAAGACTTTGCTTAGCTTGAGCAGGCAGCCAAGGCTGAAATGCTTGGTACTGTACATGCATTAGACAGGGGTGGTGGAGAGTTACCCTAGCTCTGGCCCCCAGAGGGACAGTTCGCACTGTGGACTGTCATCTCTCAGAGTTAGAACCGGGTAGCCCTGTGCTACAGACTTCTTACCTATATACCCTGCGTTTGCAACCCTCCCTTCTTTCCGCTCAGTTCTGCACAGCCCTCCTGCAGCTTCCCAGGATCACTTGAGTCCTTCTGCCTATCTCAGAGCCTGCCTCAGGGCACATAGTTCAAGCCAGCCCTCCTCCCACATCCGAGACTCCGAGGGGCATGTCTGAGACAGTCATGAGCCTTCCCATCCTCACTGTGAATTTGTATGGCTTGTTGAGTTGTGCCCTGGTTATTTGTTGTTGTTTGTTTTATTTCTTTTCATCAACGCAACAGAAGCTAGGGTCTTTTGAGAGGAGGGAACTTCAATTAAGAAAATGCTCCTATCAGAATGACCCGGAGTAGAAGGCCCAGCTCACAGTGGGAGGTGCCATCCCTGGGCAGGTGGTCCTGGGTGGTCCCGAGGAAGCCATGGGGGAGCAAGGCAGTAAGAGGCATTCTTCCTCTGGTCTCTGCTTCAGTTCCTGCCCTGAGCTCTTGCCTTGGCTTCCTCGGATGGTGAGCTGTAACTTGTGAGGCAAACAAACCCATCCCTCCCCAAGTTACTCTGGTTACCACATCTTTATCACAGGGATGGAGAGCAAATGAAAGAGGGAGAAGGGAGGAGGTTAGAGAGAGACATACACCTCAGACTTGTGTTCTCAGAGACAGGAAACTGTCTGCTTCCTTCCTTTGGATTCTGCCCTTGACACTTAGGATGCCCAAATAGATCCACTTTATGGGAAAATCGGGCTGGGCTCCCTTCAGAAACAGCAGTGCCTTCTTGCATAGCAGTAAGTTCTGGCTACAGCTACAGCTTGTATGGTGTGGGGCAAGCTGTTCAATCTTCCTCCACAGCTCAGCATCCTCATCTGAAAAATGAGGCTCGTGATAGCATCATGATTAGGAGTAAATAAGAAAATGTGATGGAGTGCTTAGCAGAACACCCAATACAAAGTAAGAGCTCAACAAATGCTGGTTATTATTAACATGGCATGTACTGCCTGGCTTTGTTCATTATCTTTCGATAGTTCATCTCCCTTTGGGCAGCAGGCTAGCATCCCTCTTCCTCTCCAAATCTGAGCTTGCTACAGATGCTGTGTAGAATGGTCCATTTGCAGAGAGGTCAGGCAGGCTGGCATCTCAGCTGTCTGATCTTTGCATCCCCCTCTGACCTTTCCAGCTTATTACACTTCCTTACACCGCTCAAGTCCAGGTGCAGAGTACTCGGGGCAGGTAAATACTCTCCCAGGTTGCTGGGCCACCGGAGGGTCAGGAGACCTGTGAAGAGGCATGTCTAATTATGGTCAGGAATTCAGTCCCAGCCCCACATCCCTGAGGGATGCAGACTCATTAGGACTAAGCCATTTTGTTGGCAGCCTCCCTTTATCATACTTAAAGCCCCAAGACAGTGCAGGGGCTGATCCCCCAAGGAAGGCTGGTGTGGTGGGCAGAATCCACGCTCCGGAGGTGTGAAAGTATTCAAGCCCAACAAGTCACTTAAACAACAGCACTATCTGCTGCTTCCCCTTCAGTGTTCCAGACAGATAAAGATAAAATAGCCAAGGTAATTGTGGAGATGGAGTGTCGCCGGCAAATGATCTGAGCACAAAGACCATTTCCAGAGACAGATGGAGTGGAGGCTCGGGTAATTTTTCTTGAATCATGTTTAAAGTGGCACAGTCTGCAAACCAATTCAGCAGGAGTGCAGCTCTGAGAGCCCTGGTCTAGCTGAACTCTGAAAATATGAAAGCCCAGAGGAGCTCACCGGTGACAAAGAGAGGGTGTACTTCCCTGTTGTAGCTGGCATTCAAGTGGCTTGGTTGGGGGAGCTAGACCATCACCCCTTGAGGAGTTCAATTTACACTGACTGGGTATGCCCTGCTGGTGTGCAGTTTGTGGCGAGAAACTGCTGAAGATTAATCCCAGGGTGTAGGGCAGGGGTTCACATTTTGGATGGGCTCAGGCCAGTCGACTCCCAAGCCCCATACCTCCTCTGGCATTGACATCTCCTCTCCTTACTGTGTTACTTCCTCTGGCATAATTTGGTTTGCTCTGGGGCTTCCAGGGGGGTGGATTCCAGGCGTGTGGCACTTTGGAATCTGAATGAGCTGCCAGCATCCTCAGGCACAGGGAGAAAGCAGGTCGGGACTTCCCTCAACTCTGTCTTTACCTGCTGATGAGGGAAGTGATGGGCTCTGAAGGCAAAAGAACAACATCTTACAGAACACTTTGCAGCCACTGAGAGCCATGTTGTAGGAAGAAACGACCTAATGACTTGTGGAAGGCTTCATGCTACAGAGCAAAAGGAAGGGCTGACTACAGAACAGCCTGTGCTCACATGCATGCAGGCACGCGTATATGCACACATGTGGAGGTACATGTGTGTAAATGAAGAATGACCAGAAGCTAAAGAGTATTTGTTTTATATTCCTTAACAGTCACGTGAGCCAGGTAAACGGTGATTCCCATCTTACAAATGAGGAAGCTGAGGTCCACAGTATCAGGGGCTGGTGTGGCCAGACACCAACCTGGAGCTAGAACCCGAATTTGTGCATTTCCATTTAGTCTCTTTCTGCTGCGAATGAGGGACATTGAGGTAAACTGACCAACAGATCTACCACTGTGCACTTGAGGTCTTAAGCTGTGTCCCTTCCCTCCAGGGACATGTTCCCTGTCACCCTGCCAGAGACCAGCTTCTTTCCTGTGCTTCCAGAAATGAATGCACCCTTTCCCTGTTGCCTAGTGGCTTAGCAACTGGCTGTTTGTATCTGAACTTAGGCTGAGAAGTAAATGATAATACAAAACATCTTTTTTAAAATATTTTTTTAATTTAAAATTGAAACAAAGTTTTTTCACATATCAATCCCAGTTCCCTCATCCTCCCATTCTCCCCGTTCCCCCCCACACACCAACCCCCATCCCATCCCCTTTCTGCTCCTTAGGGAGGGTGAGGCCTTCCATGGGGAGTCTTCAAAGTCTGTCATATCATTTAGAGCAGAGCCCAGGCCCTCCCGCATGTGTCTAGGCTGAGGGAGTATCTCTATGTGGAATGGGCTCCCAAAGTCCATTTGTACACCTGGGATAAATACTGAGGCCCCCCAGACTGCCCAGTCCTCCCAACTAACACCACATTCAGGGAATCTGTCCTGTACTGGTTTCCCAGATATCAGACTGGAGTTCATGAGCTCCCCCTTGTTCAGGTCAGCAGTTTCTGTGTGTTTCTCTAGCCTGGTCTTGGCCCCTTTGCTCATCTCTCCTCCCTCTCTGCAACTAGATTCCAAGAATTTGGCTCAGTGTTTATCTGTGGGTGCCTGCTTCTGCTTCCATTAGCTACTAGATGAAGGCTCTAGGATGGCATATAAGGTAGTCATCGATCTCAGTATTGAGGAAGGGCATTTAAGGCAGCCTCTCCACTCTTGCTTAGATTGTTAGATGGAGTCATCCTTGTAGATCTCTGGACACTTCCCTAGTGTCGGATTTCTCTTGAGACCTATAACAGCTCCCTCTATTATGTTACCTATTTTCTCGCCCTCTATTCTTTCCCTGACTCAATCTTCCTGCTCCCTCATGCCCACCTCTCCTCTCTTCCCCCCCACCCGCCATGCTCCCAATTTGCTAGGGAGATCTTGTCCCTTTCCCCATCTCCAGGGGACCATGCATGTCTCTCTTAGGGTCTTCGTTTCCTAGCTTTCCTGGCGGTCTGGATTGTAGGCTGGTAATCCTTTGCTCTATGTCTAAAAACCATATACGAGTGAGTACATACTGTGTTTGTCTTTTTGTGACTGGGCTACCTCACTCAGGATGGTTTCTTCTACTTCCATCCATTTGCACCTGCGAATTTCAAGATTCCATTGTTTTTTCCCGCAGAGTAGTATTCCATTGTGTAAATGTGCCACATCTTCTTTATCCATTCTTCAGTTGAGGGGCATCTAGGTTGCTTCCAGATTCTGGCTCTTACAAATAATGTTGCTATGAACATAGTTGAACAGATGTCCTTGTATGAATGAGCATTTTTTGAGTATATGCCCAAGAGTGGAATTGATAGATCTTGAGGTAGACTGATTCCCTTTATTAATCACATCCCAGGTTCCCACCAGCCCCACAAGACTAAACTGTACTGGATAGAGTAAACAGAGGACATTTGACTCATCACAGGATGGCCCGATGGGCCAGACTGGATAGGCTGTGGTCCTTCATGATTGACACCTAACGTTCATTTAATATTACATTCATGTCTGTCTCCTGCACTGGGCTGTGGAGTATATGATGGCAATGATGAAGTCCAGTGTTCCAGTGCTTCCTAGGCCCAGCACATGGTCTGGAATCTGATGCAAAGCCCTCTTCAAATCTTATCAACCATCCTGTTGCCCCAAATTTCCTTTATCTCCTTGGCTGTGCTATTGTCGCTTGCCATTGAGCCTTTGCACACACAGATCCACCGTCTTGCAGCATCTTCTAAGCACAGCTCTTGCTTCTCATCTAAGGGGCAATCATTCCCCTTTTTCCTTTCCTGGCTCCCCAAGGCCGGGGTAGAGTTCCCCTATACACTCTTCCTGTACCCAGCTCCCCTGCCTCCCGCTTAGCATGCTGCCTCTTAGAGCTTGACAGTGTTAGCCTTAACATTTTTATTCCCTGTTTGATTTCCTTGTGCTAGATCAGTTTCTGCATAAAGGATGAGTCCATGGGCCAAAGTATGTGAACTGGGAATGATGGGCTCTGGGTGTCCATAAACAGATGAAAAGACATAGTTGCCAATTGTCACAGCCTTTGGAGCCCCATAAACACTGTTTAGATGGGTCAAGGGCAGAAGCTGTATCTGCTAAAGTGGGCCTGATCTTTTCCTTGGTCTAAAGCTCAGGAAGCAAGATTTGAAAAGAGAGCAAACTGCACAACTTTCCCTACACTAGTCAAGAAGACGACAACAGTGTGGGAGATGTCATCTTCCAGCTCATGGGTGTCGTCAATAGTCAAGGACAGACTTTGAGGTTTCAACTCTGTCCCCATCACCCTGAGAACCACTGCTGGTATCTTTTACGTTCACTGCATAGCTAATAAATCTCAGGCTCTGGTCGCATTAATTTATTCTCCTTAGCCTCTCAACAAAGGTGGTACAATGGTCGTCTCAGAGTGACAGATGGAATCTTAGTTCCAGAGAAGTTGAAGGCCACCCAGCCAGTGAGTAGTGAGCCAGGGTTTGACCTTACACACCCTGTTTTCTGTTATATGTGCTTAATTCCTGAGCTGTCATCTGAGATTACATGAGAGAATGCATGTCTCAGGAGGGTTGGAGCAGAAAAAAGTCAGAATCCCATAAGTGTGGCGTGAGAGGAATTCCTGATGCCTCCAAGGCTCATTTCTTAGCTTTTTTTAATTGTTTAGACACGATTATTATCTACAAAACCAAGAGTGTTCCAGGCATACACACAGTCTAGTGCCACATTTAGTGGCCCGTACTGCATATCATTCTAAACTAGGGAGGCCAGGGTTGGATAAAACAACAAGGAGGACTTGAGGCAGAGTAGGTCCAAGGCTGGGGACCTCTTCCCAACACTGTCTTCTTTTGGATGTCACAATACAAAGACACATTTGTAGGATATTTTGTTTAGTATTTATTTCTTGGGACTGGGAATTGAAGGGCTTATGAACACAATGTACCACTGATATTTGTCTCTACTTTATTACTCTAGAAAATGGGAAGTCACTAAGAAATGAAATTTCCCCCTGATGGAGTCAGATTTAAGGTTTCCAGATATGCCAGGCTGTAAGGAGGAGATGATGGAAGGAATGTGTATCAGTCAGCTTTACCTTGAGGTGACAGATGCTGTTGAGAAACACAGGATTGAGGACCCAACTTGGCTGAGGTTTCAGAGGTGTCAGTACACAGTCTGCCAGGTCCATTGTTTCCAGGGAATGGTCAATGTGTCAGAGGGTGGTGGTAACAAAAGTTGCTTATCTCACAGTATCCTGTAAACAGAGAGAAAGACTGGAAAGGCCATAGACAATATGCTCTTCCAAGGCACACTCCAAACAGGCCTCATTTACTAAGTATATCTCTTCCCTCCCGGTAAGCCGTCACATTGTGAGTCTGCCAATGGATTAGTCCATTGATGGAAAGACAACCTTCATGATCCCATCGTCTTTTATTGGCACCACCATCTGGAGTCCAAGCCTTCAACACAGTTTGTGGGGATACTTCATATCTAGACTATAATATATGGATCAAGTATATACCTATTGCTGGTGGCTACACAAATGTCTTTGATTACCACAGAACTATATGTTCACATTTGACCCTCCCAAAGAAAGTTCCAGAGCTCAAGTTTAGATGGGGACCATTGGCAGTTCCTTGTTAGGAGCTATGTGTCATGGAAACTCTGGGTGAATGGAGCAATAGTTGATTTTCTTGAAGACCAAGGGCTTCTTACAATTCCTGGGAAAAGCCCATTAGGTATCCCCCCAGATGTTATCCCTAGGCCAGCTAACACCAGGAGTAGGCCTCACTGATGCTGTCCATGTAAGCCCAAGGGACATTGACATTATGCCATTCCAGGGATGTATCACAGATGTGTGTTCATAGGTTGTGGTTGTGAGCATTCATGTGCCTTCAGCTGCCGTGGCATTGTAGAATGCTTTCTTTTGAGTGTAATGGCCATTGTCTTCTTAATCAGGGCAGCTCACAACAGCCTCTCAGGATCAGGCCTGTCCCCTCATAGAAGGTCATTAGACCCTCACTAGGGAGGGATTCCAGCTACACCTTCCTGTACATTCTTACCAGGTACATACAGTGCTGTCCAAGCTGTGTGTGATGCCATGGTCTTAGGAGGTGATGAGAGCAAATAGATGGGAGATAATTGAAGGGATCCCCATCGGTGCATTGTGGGAAGTTGTCCATGCTGGAGTCAAACTTCAGTTGCATTGAGGTCATCTAGTCTCTTCAAGTAACCCCTCTCTCATGATCTATAAGTAAGCCCAATAAACTCATTGGTTTGCTAAGGGGGCCACAGTGGAATTGTTCCTTCAGTCTGTAGTTGGTGCCCTATCTAGATGAGTAGATGTTTATGTTTTCCCAAGAAAAGTTAATGCAATACTGAGCTTCAGGTGACCTCCCAGAGAGTGAGAGAGATGAACCGAAGAAACTACTCCCTCCCTCCCTCCCCCCCCTCTCTCTCTCCCCCCTCTCTCTTCCCTCTCTCTCCCTCTCACCTTCTCTCCCCTATGCTAAGGCACTCTTACTTACCCATCTGCTCACCTATTAAAACTGCCTGGTTTATCTGCTATTTTTAAACATTTCAGGTCTTTCCCCTTGCCTGGTGAAATAAAAACAAAATTATCCTACTGGAACATTTTACATTAGATGCAATCTAAATAAAGTGTTCACAGAACCCAGGCTCGGAGAGGGAGGTGGATGGGTGAGGAGCAGCAAGGGCAGAGATAGTGGTCACTCTGGGGAGGAAGGGGGAGCCAGGCTGGAAATGCTTGCAGGAGGTGTGTCACTGTGGGCGTGGCTCTGCAGGGAGCGGTCAGGGGAACTGATGACCCTGTATCTGCTTCATCCCAGGTTTCAATGTATTTGTTTTAAAGTCTGGAACCATACAGCTCCTTAGGAGAGTCCCCCTCCACACCTTTATCTTCCCCACCCTTCCTGTTTTATTGCTTTCTCTCTCCTTTAAGAGTTTACTGCTTTCCTGGTCCCAGCCAGGACTCCCCTTCCTTAGATACCCACTTGCTATGTATCTTTGGGTTGTAAGTGGGAGCATCCTCACAGCTAGGACAAAGGCGTCCACCTCATCTCCCTCGGAATGCAGAGCCTGCTGTCCTGTCTGGGATGGGAAAACCAGGGCATGGTCAGCTCTAGTCAGTGGTTGGGATTCCTGTCATGCAGGCCCAGCTGAACCACAGACTGATTCCAACCTGTAGCCATCTGGCACCATCAGGCCCCGGGTCCCTCCTTTCCTTACTCCCAACTCTCAGGAGATGTAAGTCCAGTGCGGTGACACAGAGGATGGTGATTTAGCATGCTCCAAGGGCAGACTCCCATCCCAGAGCTGTTTTTCTATCTGTGAAGGAAGGAAGCACAGAACCATCCTTGTTGTTATTTTAAAAAGCAGTGCACAATGGAAAGATACCATTCCACAGAGCTTGGGTGGAGGCTTTTTGGGGGGTGGGGTGGGGAAGTGACTGGGAAACGGGGGAGGGGAGACTGGTCTCTAGCGACTGGAGTGGCAGAAGAGAGGCAGAGGCAGGGGGAGGGAGAGAAGGAGAGAAAGAGAGAGAAGGAGAGACAGAGTCAGGTGGGGGGGGGAGAAAGATGGGAGGTGGACAGGACCCTTTTCAAAGGGAACATAGTGGTCTTAGTGGCTGCAGCTAAGGGCGTATCCCCAAGGACAGGACAGGACAGATGCCTGAATACTAGCAGTCCTGGCCTCATCTTGTGGTTGGTGTGACTTGAAGGGCTAGGTGGAACCCTGTAGGAGCTTTCAAGTCTATGCTGGTTGTCTTTTTAGGAATTAAGGTCTGGTGGAGGGTTGGGATTCAGCTGACAAAGTGCCTGAATATATCATTCTAGCAGAGGTGACACAGGTTGGGCAAGAAGGACAGACGAGGACATCGAGTCAGGATCAAACAGTGGGGAATGGTGGAGTTGGAAGCAAAAAGAACAGGACCACTCTTGGCCCAGCGTGAGAAGGGGCAGCCTCCACTGGGGCCAGCCTTCTGTCAACTCAGAAGACCTGTCCAGCTGGACGGAAATGTGGGCGTTTTAAAAATTGAAAATTTGATAATTAAACATTTACTCAGTTCAAACAGGAAGCTGGCGAGACTTGGATTCCTGTGTGGCAAGACTTCTTATGGGGACCGTGTAGCCTTGGCCTCTGGCCCCTCAACTGATCCAAGTGCCGGATGGCAGAATCAAGGGCTGAGAGGTGCCGCCATCTGCCTTGGCAAGTTCCCCATCTCTCCCTCTTGTGCCACTCTGTCCTATGAAACCTCTGCAACGTGAATGAAGCTACCAGAAGAATGCTATGTAGTGTCTGTTTCAGCACATATGGCTGCATTTAATACTTGTGGAACTTTCTACACTGTCCCACCTGCGAGAACCAGGAGGGATCAGCATTTTAAGGTCAAGACTTCGTCTATCCACCCAAATTACTCATTTCCTTCGAAACAGAATGCTCAGTAGACAGGAGTGAAAAGGGGATTTAAGATGTCTTTTATGTACATAAAACTCAACAATGTGTCTTTAATCCAGGTTATTAGTAAGCTCTTTGATCTTTGCTTTTCCTTGGCAATGTGAGTGCTGGAATTTTGGACGCAGAAGGTCACCTCCCTGGTGACAGTGGATTTCACAGTTGCTCTCACTTTTTGCCTTGGCACCAGCAGCTTGGTTGGATGAGTACAGCAGAAATGGGCTAACAGGTTTTAGAAATGGAGACAAGAATATCAACATCCAGCCATGTGACTTATGCTAACGCAGGCCTTTCTGTGGGCCAGAGGTCTTAGCCTGACCTTCCCCTGGGAGACACAGTGGGGAGGAACCCTGTATTTTGATGCAGAACAGGCAAGAAGACACCAAGCTCCATGGAACCCGCATGTGCAGTCACTAGCAGGGGAACTTCTAGTTGTTCACAGTGGTGATGGTCATTTAATGGGGACAGCCTCTTTTCCTGAAGTTTCCTTTCAGTCCAGTTCACGGTCTCTGTTGCTTCTCTTCCTGCCTTATCAGTGTTTGTGGAGAAGCTTAAGCAGCCGAGCGCTGCTTGGCAGTTCAAGGTCTAGAGCAGCGGTTTTCAACCTTCCTAACGCTGGGACCTTTTAATCCAGTTCCTCATGTTGTGGTGAGTCCCAAACATGAAATTATTTTTGTTGCTGCTTTGTAACTGAAATTTTGCAACTGTTATGATTCGTAATGTAAACATCTGTGTTTTCTGATGGTCTTAATCAATCCCTTTGAAAGGACCATTCGACCCACAGATTGAGAATGGCTGGTTTAGAGGAATTTGCTAATCACGGGAATCTGGGCCATCCCCTTAAAGAGTTTTTGCTGCAGCATCTATATACAATGGGGTCATTTGTGAAAGCAAGGGAAAGTCCTCCTCAGCCTGGGTGATTTTAATGGCTTTTCTTAGTCAAAGCTCTCACCACCTTCTTGGCCTCCAGCATCTCCAATGACAGTAGGGCCAGGGCTGTTTTCTTCCCCCTCGGCCTTTCTTCCTTTTGCTGTCTTGAACACATGGAGGAGAGAAAAAAGCCAACTTAATTAAAGGAAATAGTTTTTGCTTCAAGGTCTATGTTATCGCCAAAGGCCATGTGGATGTTCACGGTCCATGTTGCCACATGAGAAGCCATGTTGTTGTCTGTGGGCCATGCTACTGCTGGGGGCCATGTTGTGATCTGTGATGCTGTCTGTGGCCATGCGGATGTCCATCACCTGTGTTGCAGCTGAGGACCATGATAGTGTCCATGGTTTGTGCTGAAGCTGAGGGCCTTGTTGATGTCCATGGTCTGTACTGCCGCTAGAGGAGTCCATGTTGAGGTTCATGGTCAGTCAGTGCTGCCACCAGAAACCATGTGCAAATCCATGATCCATGCTTTTGCTGACTGTAAGGGCAAGGAAGCTGTTTCTGCAGTGGTATCTATGACTGTAGTCTCACAGTTGAGAGTGACAGATGTAGAAGGTGTCTTAGGGTTCTATTAATGTGAAGAGACGCCATGGCCACCAAACTCTCATAAAGGAAAAACATTTAACTGGGGTGGCTTACGTCTTCAGAGGTTTGGTCCATTATCATCATGCTGCAACATGGTGGTATATGGGCAGACATGGTGTTAGAGAAGGAGCTATCTGAGATCTTGACCAGCAGGCATATCCCAGTCTCTGGTACCAATTTCTGTCTTAGTTATGTTCCTATTTGCTGTTTTGAAATGCCATGGCCAAGAAGCAAGTTGCAAAAGAAAGGATTTATTTGACTTAAACTTCCGGATCATATTCAATCACTGGAGGAAGTCAGAACAGAAATTCAAACAGGGCAGGACCTGGAGGCAGGATCTGATGAAGAGGTCATGGAGGGGAGTTGCTTTCTGGATTGCTCCTCATGGCTTACTCAGGCTGCTTTCTAATAGAACACAGGACCAGCAAATATGGCATCACCCAAAATGGGCTCCCCCCCCCCCCACACACATTGATGACTAATTTAGAAAACGCTCTATGGCTGGATCTTATGAAGGCATTTCCTAAACTGAGGCTTTTTTTTTTTTTTTTTTTTTTTTTCTGATGATTCTATAGCTTGTGTCAAGTTGACACACAAAACCAGCCAGTGTAAAAGGCCTCCTTACCTCCCCACAAAAGAAATAATCTAGACAGAAAGCCATTGAAGAGAACTCTTAAAAATTAGTATAGGGATGCAGAAGTGTAGCTCTTGACAGTTTATGGCTTCTGGCAGGGATGGTGGTGGGGAGGGACTGAGTTTTCTTTAAGGGGCTGGCCACTGGGAGTCTGACCATGCCATTGAGTATATTGGCAAAACAAACTGGACTTTCTCTCTCTCTCTCTCTCTCTCTCTCTCTCTCTCTCTCTCTCCCCTCCCTCCCTCCCTCCCTCCCTCCCTTCCTTCATTTCTTCTTTTTTGCTGGGAGGAGGTCACAAGGGTATGGGGTGGGTGGACCTGGTATGACTGGGAAATGAGTGTGATTAGGGTACATTATGTGAGGTTTCCAAATAATCAATAAAGATATCATGTTGAAAAACACAGCACAATGAGAGTCCCCTATGTGCCAAGAACTATGCATTAGCGATCATATGACATCAGCAGCACTGCTATCCTTTTCTTTCAGGTGAAGACGTGAAGGTTTATCTACAGGGTATCCCCTCCTGACGAGAAGACAACTTAGACATAACTGAAATAGAACAAAATTACATCTCAGTTCCCACTCATCTCTCAGGACACCAAAGGTTTAAAATAAATGTCTATCTGCCAAAGAAAATGCAAAGAATTGAGACTCTATAAAATTAAGCAGCTTGTTTAAGGACACACAGTAAGTGGCAAGACATACACATACACACACACACACACACACATACCATAAAACTTTGAAAAGTTGTTCTGCTTTGGATCAAAGAGTTGCACACACACACATATATATATGTATATATATATATATACATATATATATATATATATATATGCATACACACACACACACACACCATGGTTAGCTGTTCTTGGAGGAAGGCAGCTTTCCCCTCCAACCGCAGGTTTATTGGCTTGGCAAAGGTGGCAATCCCTTCAGCTATGGCTTTATTCTCCTTTCCAGCTCTTGGGGAAGAAACAGCCCCAGGCTGCCTCTGCAGCAGCTAGAAAGCTGGCAGTGGGTATAAGACTAAGGTGAGCTCCTCCATTTTCTTCCCCTCCTTATGGTTCCAGGCCAGCCTCTGCTCTCATCCTCATCCTTCCCTTCCATGACAAGATGGGATGCACTTGACATCCTTAGCTGTTGATACCCCTTTACAGTCCTGGAACAGGATTGATTATATTGCCTGAACTCAGCTCTGGCAAAGTACAGTGATGACCCAAGAAGCTGGCAGTGTATGCTGGCCCGCCAAAGATAAAAGGAGGCTTTGTGAGAGGGACTTGTTGATAGAAGGACAGAGACAGTTTGGATGGGCAGGAAAGGAGCTGGGAAGGGACAGTCTCTTCATTTGCTGACCAAAAAAAAAAAAAAAAAAAAAAAAAAAAAAGTGGTACTGTTGCATCATAATTATGAAGGCTGTCCAAGATGAGGTGTGGGCACCGATATAATTTTTAAACACTGAGTGATTTTAAAATTCAACCAGGGTGGAGAATCATTGGTTTTAAAAGGAAATCATTCTACCTCTGAGCTAATTATGTTCTCCGTGCAAATCAATGAGCCCAGAGGTATTGTAAGGGGACCATTGAAGCATAGATTTACAAGTTGGAGCCCACTAATTGGTTTGTTGTTATGGTCAACCATGTTGGTCAGAACATTGGGATTTCTAGAAAGTTCTGAGCGAGAAAGATGAGGGGAATAGTTTAAGAAATATTCTAACTTAGCACTTGCTGGGCCCATGTTGGGAATTTAGGATAGGTGGGCGTTCACATTGAGTCCTGCTGCTCAGACAAGGTTATTTGTAGATGAGGAAGCACCTACAGGTGGTAAGCCTCCTTGAGACATTGGCCAAGATCTTACCAATCTGGCACCTTGAGAAAGATTAGACATTAAAGGTGCCATCTTAAGTGCAGAATATGACTGATGGCTGTCAGTCTGAAAATCTTAGTGTGTATCCACACTAAAAGTGGGCAGTGGTGGTGCATGACTTTAATCCCAGCCACTGTGAAGCAGAGGCAGGCAGATATCTGAGTTCAAGGTCAGCCTGGTCTACAGAGTGAGTTTCTGGACAGCCAGGGCTGTTACACCCAAAACCAAACCAAATCAAATAAAACAAACAAAAAAGAAGAGGAAGAGGCAAATAGATGGTGGTGGTGATGGTGGTGGAGGAGGGGGGGGGGAGGAAGAAAGGAAGAAAGGAAGAAAGAAAGAAGACAGCATCCATTTACAGAAACCTGACATAGGAGTTTCCCTAGAAAGGCCATCATGCGTTTCTGTGCCTCAGGGTGTGCAACATGATGGCTGGAGGCTGATTATGCTGCCCAAGGGCTACCAAACTGGTTTTGGTAAATGTAATGACTCAGGACCTCTGCTCACTGTTCTAGTGGCTAGGAGAGAACAGATCTGTTAGTGGAGCCATTGCTGGAGACCTGGGTCTCCTGGTGGAGGAGGGCTATCTTCGTGGGAGACAGGGCCTGAAGCCCTAGGTTCTGGTGGATGCCCCAGGAAGAGTCAAGATAGTTCACGACGGGTCTGATGAGGACAGAGGCCTAGGTCGTCCACTTTGACCCCGGGTCCCTGCAATGGGAAGGAGAAGTGATTCTTGGACTATGGCTAAATACTTGGCAGATGCCAGCCTCTCTAATTCAACTGTAAATTCCCAGAACGGAAGGGGGTGTTTTCTCCCTCTGCCAGTCTGTTAGGACAGCTAGGCACTGGACCTGTGCACTGGGCTGATGGCCTGACCAGAGGATACTGACATCCTTGTCTCCAGCCCTTTCTACTTCCTGGTGAGCTCATCCACCAGGCTGCTAGTGCCAGGGTGGAGAACAGGCTGCAGAGCTGGACTGTGTCAGTCCTACTTGTGTTACTCATTGGCGGCTGGAACACTCCAGAATTTAATTTCCTTTGCCTCATTTCTATTATTGATTGAAGAAGTCATATCGTCTACTTTTAAAACTATGCTTTCCGGAGCAAATTAATTCAAGCCTGTAAAACGCCGAGTAAAGTGTCCAGCCTTGTAAGGAATCCAGCATCAACTGCTGTTATCCTTTGTGGGCGGGAGGGTCTAGAAATATAAATATTTACGATGGCCAGGTATATAATATGAAAATGTGAAGCAGTTTGGGTTTTGGTAAAATTGCAGCACTGACTTGGTGCTAACTGACATGGATAGCTTCAGGCCAGAAAGTCAGCAGGGAGTGGCTGTCTCCACCTAAAGAGAGATGCTTCAGCAGATATTATTGCCACAGGGGAGTAATGTTGAAGGATAGGGTTGTAATCAAGGCTTTGAGTGTGCCCTCTTAGTCTTTAAACATTGTCTAGCTCATCTGTGTGTTTTACAGTCATGGTAAGGACCAGTTCAGATATGCCCAGGCCCAGTCTGCCGTGCAGCTCACTTCTACTTTGATTTCTCTGTGATCCAAGAATGTACAGTTTCCCCCTGATATTAGGTGTCCATTACACATCTCTTAAGGGTCTGCCTTGTACCTGGGACTGTGATCCTATAAAGGGGGTGAAAGACACAGCATTCCACAGCTCCGACACCCTCACTTGCTCGTTGGCTGCCTCCAGAAGTTTTAGAGCTTGGATTGTGTCCCCCAAGAATACTGTAGCGTCTGAACATCTTGTGTTTGGAAATATGACTTCATTTGGAAAAAATTATGTTTGTAGATATTCAAGTTCTGATGAGGTCATTAGGATGAGTCCAAATTCATTATGACTTCATCTTTGTCAGAAGGGGAATCTGGGCAAAGACAGACAAGACAGGCAGACAGACAGACAGACAGACAGACAGACAGACAGACACACACACACACACACACATACACACACACACACACACACACACACACACACACACACACACACACACACACACACACAGAGGAAGAAGCCACATGAAGTTGTAGCAAGAACAGCAGTGGATTCATCTACAGTGGAAAGGAACACTGATGATTGACAGCAAACCACCAGGAGCTGAGAGACACAACCTTTCACAGGCTTCAGGATGAACCAAGTCCTACTCCCTAATCTCAGATGGTCAGCTGCTAACTTTCCATTGCATAAGCTACACAGTTAGTGGCATTTTGTGATAGCAAGCCAGGCACATTAATGCAGAATTTATTCTATGCATTTGACTTTGTTTCTCTGTGTAGATGCCAAACTTCTTGAAGGTAAGAACTGTGTTTTACATGATTATATTTCTTATTTCAGAAGTCAGGCTTGAAAGTTCCTTGTTGCCCACTGAAGACAGAGGTTTCTGTTCCGCCTCGTCCCACAGCAGCTTCAGTCCCAAATAAACATACAGAATCATATTAATTATTAAACTGTTAGCTGATGGCTCAGGCTTCTTATTGGCTAGTTCTGTCTTAATTATTAACCAATTTTCTATTAATCTATGTATTGCCACAAGGCTGTGGTTTATCCATAATCCGGGATGTTGCTCCTTGGGCTGCGTGGTGTCCTGCCTATCTTCCTGCCTGGCTACTGGCCAATCAGTATTTTATTTGTCAACCAGTAAGAGAAACATATATACAGAAGGACATCCCTCATCAGCTACTGTGAACAATGTTTAGTGAATGAGAAGGAGAATAAATGAATTAACAAAACAAATGGATAAGCATAGATCCCATCATTATTATTAGACAGATGTTGGGGTACAATGTACTTGATTTTATGAAAGAGAGGAACCTGCTAGATTAGATTCAGTTACTGTCTGTTCTTAGGCATGGTTTTCAATATCCCCCCATTGTTGGGTTTCTAAAACTAAAATGAGGATATCATCATCTATTTAGGAAGGCAATTTTAACAGTTAGATAAGACCGGTGTGTTAGTGCTTAGAAAATAGTGTCTGCACTTGAGCTCTGGATGGCTCCCAATAAATGACACTCACGCCCATCAGCTAAAATGATGCTCTTCCTGATGGATGAGTCAGAGGGTCCTCTGTTCAGCCAGTTAGTGAGTAAGACAGGCCAGTGGCTTATCATCAGGACCACACTGGCAGTATGAAGGAGATGCAGGATACTGGAGGAAAGGCATACAACTGTAGGTGATGAGTAGAAGCTGTAACAGCACAGCGGTCCAGAGATGCTTAGCACACAGGCAAAAATTCCAGTACACCTGGAAGGCTTGGATGTAGCCCTTCTAATAACAGTTCAGCTTGGTAGCTAAAGTGAATTTTGATGATCCTTGTTTGGCCAAGAAATATTCAACTGTCTTTAAATGCTACCAAGAAGATGGTGAAAGTTGTAAAATATTTTACAATGGTTGTCATCAAAGTACACGAATTCACAGCATTTTGACATTCTGACAACAAGAGCTTTCAGTCTCCTGAACGTGTACCTGGGATGCCAGCTGTTGCTCCTTTCTGATGGATACAGAGGCACAGTTCTGTGAACTCAGACCCCTGTGGATGAGGTTGGCATTTGAACATGATAAACAGCTGAGGTGGCTCCTGTAGTCTGTGGCCAGCCAGGCTGTGATGTGCTGTGATGTGCCTAGATCCACAAGCCCACTAGTACATAGAAAGGCTGGCTACATTCCATGGTCTCTCACAGTTGCAGCTTTTAAAAATTTTATTTCTAATTGCATGTATTTATGAGCATGCCTATATGGGTGCAGGTGCCTTCAGGAGTCAAAAGAAGGTTTTGAATTCCTGGAGTTGGAGTTACAGGTGGTTGTAAAGTGTCAATATGGTGCTTGGAGCCAAACTTTGGTCCTCTGCAAGAATAGTACAGTTCTTAATAGCTGAGTCATCTCTCCAGCCCCTGATATTTTAAATATGTACAATTCTTCTTGTGATTGGGAAATACAAATTTATTTGAAAGTGCAGATTCGCAAAACAGAATACATTTGATATATTTGTATTTAAATATATGATATTTTACTTATTTAGATTATAAGATCATTTACACATTAGAGATTAGTTAAATTTTGATTTACTTAGACTTAAAGTAGAATATATTAGAAAGAGTTATATTACAGTCAGGATAGCTGTATTTTTAATGATAGCTTATGTGTTCTCCTTGATCAATGATTTGGGAATTATGGGTTTGTGGACATTGATTCAGAGGTCAGAAGTTCAATCTTGTGTAAATTCCTCAATATTAATAATCATATTAATGAAAATTCTAATTACTCATGTTCATTTCCTTTGGGGGATTCTTTTTGAGAGGCATCCTATCACACAGGAAGTAACCATTTCCCCCTTTGTACAGAGAGGGAAATGAGACTCAGAGATTCAATTGCTTTCCTAAGGCATCACGGTTGGTCTGGAACAAGAGAAGTTAGGCTGGCAAGTGTTCGAATGGTTCCGAACACGATAGCATGGTTGGATAGGGACCACTCTGCCAGCCCCAGGTACCTAACTAAGCCATTCAGACCTTCACTCTCCGCCAGTGAAGTCCTTCTCTTCTCCTTTAGGGGCCACAAGGTGGGCTCCCACCCTTCAACCCTCCTAGGGCCAAGTCCAGAATAAGCCTGCAGCCCCAGCTGCAAATTCTTGCAGCTGTCCAGACAGAGCTGGAGGGCAGAGGGGTTCAAGGCACCCTCAGGGCCCAGGGCCGGTGTACTCAGCCTCAGAATCCCATCCAGGTGTGAGGCAACACAGTTGGCTAATTAAGCTGAACACAGCAACAAGGAGCCCAGGGAGGGAATGAAGACATCTGTTCCCCTCCTTCTGCTGCTGGCTTCTTTGTGAGAAGCTGCCTCCCCTCTCCCTGAAGGCCAGCAGTAGGGGAGATTAGAAGGAAGGGACAGACAGTGGACACCTTGAAGGGCGACTTTCTTCTCCCCCCTTCAGAAGGGACTTTTTACTCAATATCTACACTTGGTGGGAGTCAGCCCCACAGGTCTGATTTACTTTCATTGCAGTTGACAGCATTCCTCTGTCCCTTTCTGTTCATTTTTGTCAATAGAGCAAGCTACTTCGTGTACCCAAGAGAGAAATCGGGGCTATGATCTGCATCAGTGAGGGGGATGAATCAAACACAATTTTAGCCAAGCCCTACACCTGGCTTCTGGTACCTGGGCAAATCGGGTCGGCCAAAGGCACACACCACTCAGAACCTCCAGACACAACTGGCATGAAACTCAGCTCTGCCCCAACCCCGTGCCACCCAGGTGGGCACAGGAAGGGGAGGAAGAAGGGAACACACTTTTTTTTCTGTACTTGTTTAGTGGGTAGTCTGTCCTGTCCTTTTTTTCCCCCCCATTGCTCCCAAGAAAAGCTAGTATTTATAAAATGCTTAGCTCAGGCTGCCTTCAAACTCTCCCTCCTCCTGATTCACCTACCAAGTGCCAGGATTACAGGCTAGGCCATCCCTCTCAGCGCTAAGCCTGGTTCACTTTCTTATCCTTTGCAATTGAAAGGATGACTAACTTTAAGGCCACACATTGTGAAACTCAGGTGTTTGGCCCCAACCTATGCCGTTATTCTAGGGTTGTGTTTTGATTCTCACTTTATATATCTAATTGGCTCATGGTTTTTTTCTCCAGGCTAGGAAAGTAGACAAGGCTTGAGTAGATGAAGAAAAACACTCAGCAATTAGACCTCAGCTCCTGCTCCTATTACTGGGAAGACTGCTGTTATAACCACGTATTCTCAAGTGCTGTATCTACTGGATTACTCTGCTCTGGTCACACTTGGCTGTTTTGATCACTGGGAACTCTCCAGTACCTGCATCAGTTGTGTGCAAACAACCATTTGTTGAATGGGTGAGTTTCCAAATCATATGCCATCTGCTTCTCCACAGAGCAGCTAAAAAGCATCCTCTCTTGTGGGGTTGTTGGTATAGGAAGATGCCAGAGCCCCAGCATCACTGCCATCCCTGAGCCTCACTGGGGAGCTTCTCTCCACTGCACAGCCTCTGGACCCGCCTTTTACCACCTCCCATATATCTTTCAATTTGTAAGATACGCTAAGAAATCAGTGAGATAAAGACACGCCAATGAAATAAAAATGCACTGAGCCTTATGCATTTTAATCTTCAGGAACACTTGAAAACCGCTATAATTTAATGTTCTCACCAAGGTCCAGAGAGTGTGCGAATGTATTTATTAAATCTAAATCAGATTTTCACACCTGGTATGCTTCTGTGATGTCTTGAGTCACAACATATCAAAACGAAGGTGTATCACATGAAATGAGAAATTGAGGAATGTTTTATTCTCCATATAACCCTGTGTCTCCTCCACCTGGTCTCCAGGAGGCTGCTTTTAGCATCTCCTTATGCTCTGTTGGTAGCATTAGCTCACACTCAACTGGTTCTTGAGGACACATTTTGGGCAGTGTTCCAATCCTCTCTGGGCCTACTGAGTGCCCCTTTCATGGTACCAACCTCTGTCAACCTGCCAAGGGACACTCAGCCTTCTCAGTAAAGCCTGGGAAATAATTGAGGAGCCAGAATGCCTTTCTTCTAGGCTAAATGGGGGATTTTATTTTATTTTTTAAGTTTATTGAATATATATGTATATACTCACATATTGCTGAAGGGCTAACCAACACACATTCTCTCTCTTCCTTTCTCTTTTTTTCTCTCTGTGGTGAGGATACTTAAACTCTGCTCTGAGGCTTCCAAAAATTGCATATAATATTAACCATAGTTGTCATAAAACTATAAAATAGGTCTCTTGAACGTACTTCTCCTATTAGATTGGAATTTTATTACTATTAACCATCATACCCTGTCTTAGTTAGGGTTTTCATTGCTGTAAGGAGACACCAGGACCACCATGCCAGCTCTTACAAAGGAAACATTTAATTGGGGTGGCTTGCTTACAGTTTCAGAGGTTCAGTCCATTATCATCACAGCAGGGAGCATGGCGGCCTGCAGGCAGAGGTGGTGCTGGAGCTGAGAGGGCTACATTGTGCTGGCAACAGGAAGTTCACTGACATTGAGGGAAGCTTGAGCAATAGATACCTCAAATCCCACCACTCCCCCAGTGACACACTTCCTTCAATGAGGCCGCACCTACTAATCGGCCCACTCCCTTTGGGGTCCATTTTCTTTCAAATCACCTCACACTCCAAACTTTCTCCCTCTTCCCCAGCTATTAATAACCACCATTCTACTCACTGCTCTATCTATATCTTTATTTTTACTCTTTTTTAATTCTAAAAATACATGAGATCATATGGTACCTGTCTTTCTGTACCTGTTTTAGTTCACTTTTAGTGTCATGAATATTATCACCAATTATAGGATTTTCCTCTTCCCTAAGCTGAGTAATATCCTGTTGGGCACATGTATCGCGTTTGCTTTGTTCATCTTTGATGAGCATTTTGGATGACCCTATCTATGCCTTGCTGACTGTAGTGCCCATGGACATGAAAATATAGACATCTCTTTGACATGCTTACTTCATTTCCTTTGAGATGCCTGGTTCATGTAAATGATAGTTTCATGCCCTTCCTCCTCTGCTCTCCTGAAAAAAAAGCTAGGCTACACTTGCTGTTGGTGATGAGCAAGTTGATAACCCTCCCTTCTCCTCCATCTTGCCCTTCCTTTTCTTTCCTCCCCCTCCCCCTCCCCATCTTCTTCCTTCATTTCTGTCTCCCCCTCCGCTTCCTTCTTCTTGTTCTCCCCTTTCCTCTTGTTCTTTCTCTTTCTCAGTGCTTCTCATCCTTCCTAACCTGAGACCCCTTCATGCAGTTCCTCATAAGCTTAAACTTGTTTCACTGCTACTTGTTATGAATTGTAACGTAAATGTACGATATACAGGACATATGATTATGGGACTCCTCCCAAAGGTCTCTCGACCTATGGGTTGAGAAACACTGCTCTACGTCAACCTCAGCGTTTACTTCTGAACAACACTGATCTTGCTCTCCCAAGGATGGGAGTGGGAGGGAGCACAGACTAAATCCTGAAGCCCTGTGCTACATATAAAACATCCCTGTTCCATTTGGATTTCACCACATTGCACAGTTTGTGTTTACTTCCCTAGGAAAGGATGCCACCTACCCTCACATCTTCAGCTGGGATGGTGGCACTGCAGGCTGCTGGTGTGCGGTGACCCATCACCATTACATACTCCTCATCCTTCTCAGAAACTCAGTGTCTGAGAAAGCACAGTCACAATGCTTAGTGCTTGGTAAGTGTCCTTTGCTGCTACGATAAATGTGTCCCTGGAATAGAGAATGAAGAGGTCATGAGTTCAGGGCTCTTTGGAGGACACCTGTTTGCCCTTCTCCTGCCCCCGAACTGCCACCCCTCTGCCTTAGGTGCTTCCAGCTCCCCTGTGAGATGAGACACTTGCTGCTTATTGAGTTTGTCAGCGCTTCCCCGTGGATCTCAGGCTGACTAATTAGCTTTCCTTGCCTGATTGCTGAAGCCACAGGGCTCTGCCAGGCCAGCACTTTCCCACATGGCACTGCTGGAGAGAAGCTGGGTCTTTAACCCTGTCCTTGTCAATGCTGTGGTTTGGGAGAGTGTTTGTGGTTTGAGTATGTGCAGGCTTACAGATGGGAGGAAGTCAGCATGGATTTGTGAAAGGCATGAGGTGTGGGCTATGTTAATGGAATTAATAGCTGTTTCCTCGGATGATCAGGGCTGGTCAGAGCTTTGCAAGGACTGAAGGCAAAGAGGCTCATTAATACTGAGAATAACTTTGGAGGATGGGTCTGGATGATTTAAACTATTATCCTGATGTGATGCAAAAGATGCATTTAATGTTTAACTTGGCCTTTTGGTTTAAAATGAATCAGAATCCACTCAACAAAAGGTCAGGTCTGGCGTAAGATTGCTCTTTCATGCATTTCATGGACTATTCCTCAAGTGGTGGCTGCCAAGGTTCAAAGTGGTTCTTGCCATCAGTGGTTGGGATTTCTTACTTCGTGTCTCTCCCATGCTGGGCACTGGCTTTGTGTACTGTTGCTGTACTGCATGGGGCACCACCACATTTGCTGGGAACATCTCCCTTGTCCCACCTGCATCAACATCTGCCCCCGAGACCACAGGCTGTTCTAAGAGCCTATGCCCCGCAACCTCCACTAAGGCATCCCTATGCTGGAGCTTTCCAGGTGTCATTCATGGTGCTCTGTGTTGTTCTTGGGAGGCTGAATGCTTTGCCTTCCAGAATACAAGGCTGTAACTGCACCCAGCCAAAATGCACCCAGGCACAGAGTATTTTTCACTGTTGTTGTCCTTCTCTTTCTGGGGGTTCACCAGAAGTGGGGAATCATACTTGGTGAAGAGTTCAAGGCCCGACTTGTCTTAGTCAGGAGTGGTCTCTGCTTTGGGGAAAATGTGATTTATTTTGTGCTCAAAACCTTTATTTGTGAAATAGTACCGAGCTGTGGTGTTGAGGTTTGCTTGGGGCTGAATGACCTAAACGCAAAGCTCAGGGTGCACAGATATGGTCTGCGATGCCAACTGATGATGATTAGCTAACTGGACTCACGGACACATCACAAACTCAGCAAGGACAGGGACCGCCAAGAGATCCCACACCATCAGCCAAATCGGCTCTGCCTGCCCTCGAAAGCTTGCCCCTGGTTCAAATTTTTCTTTGTTTAGTTCTTTCTTGGGAAGTTAAAGGCCAGGAAGCTGCCCAACCCTTATAATATTCCAAAGAGTCAGCAACACTTTGGATCTTCTGAGTGTGTCTGAGACCCAGAGCCTTCACTTTAGGCTTAGCACAGAAAATACCTCCTCTTTCTTCCCACACACCTGACTGTTTATATGTCTATCTGTGCACCTAAGCACAGTGGCTACTTAATGTCTACTGAATGTGTGTGTGTGTGTGTGTGTGTGTGTGTGTGTGTGTGTGTGTGTGTGTGTGTGTGTGTGTGAACACATGAACACATAAACAGTAACAGCTAATGTGTTGGCCTGTTTTGTGTTACTGTAGCAGATTACCATAGACTGGGTAATCTGTAAGGGAAAAGTAGATTTATTGCAGTTCCAAAGGCTGGCAAGCCTATTCTCCAGAGGCCCACACCTGGCAAAAGCCATCTGGTTGCAAATCCTCCAGTGAAAGGGATGAAATGCACTCAAAGGACAGCAAGAGGGGACTGAACTCACTTTAAAACAAGTCCACACTTTTCATAACACATTGATCAATTCTTGAAGACAATGAAATCAATCAATTCAAGAGGATACAGTCCTCAAGAGCCAATCACCCACTAAAAGTCCCACCTGTTAGAGCTAACCCTGGGAACTAACTGTCCCATACATGGGCCTGGGATTCAGCTCAGTGACAGAACACTAAGTTAGCATGAGAGGGGCCCTGGGTTTTCTCTCTTACACCGGGGAGGAAAGTCCCCAGCACATTCATACTATACCAGCTATTAATTTATTGACTTATGAGTGCCCACTGTGAGCCTAGCCATGCAGTATGTGTTGCAGGTGTATTGAATCCACAGCTTCCAGGCCACATGCAGCTAGAGGGCCTGATTTAAAACATTACGGTGTGTGTGTGTGTGTGTGTGTGTGTGTGTGTGTGTGTGTGTGTGTGATTTTTTTTGTTGTTGTTTTTGAAAGTTGGTGGCAAGATCCTTGAATGTTAACTTTGTAAATCACAGTGTCATGCTGTACATTCCTGGAAGGACTTTGTTCCCTGTAATTAAGATAATTTATCTGAACAAGTCACCTGAAAGCCAGGGCTTGCCTCTTGGAAGGAGTAATCTGATAATGACGGCAGGGTCCTACCTCTCATGGAGGAGAAGATTTATTTTCCTGAATAATCTGTGGGGATGCTTGTGTCCTCCAAACCAAGCGCTCCCAACAGACCCATTATTCACTCTAGCTTTCCTGTCAATGAATGCATGCTGTTTCCTTCTCCCCATCTCCTCTGCATGGAACAGACAAGTCTGTGATTTAAGTGATTCTGCTATGTTCTGTGGAGGAGCTAGCTCCAGCTAATAATGACCCCAGGCCTGGTGGAACTCGGTTTTAGGTGTGACATTTGTGTCTTCTGGGGATACCTGCTGCTCTGGGGTCTACAGCAGCATTGGGGCATCAGGGATGTAAACATCCCCTGAATCTCTTCCTATGTCTTACGCTTAAATGATGCCCTCCTGGATCCTACTAAGCTACACTTTTGGCCGAAGCTAATGGATCACAAATGGTAGGATGGCAGAAGGGTCCAGGGAAAAGCTCATCTCTCAGAGCCACACCCTGGCCATTTCTACACCTGTGGATGATACTTGGGTCCAGGTAATCTTTTGGAGCCACACCCTGGCTCTATGGATGACATGTGGGTCTGGGTCATCTCTCAGAGCCATACCCTGGCCATTTCTACATCTATGGATGGAGCATGGGTCCTTGATACTCTTACATGGGCATTCCTAAATTGGAGAAACCATGGAGTGTGGGTAATTCCTCTGATGTGTCCTATAATTCTATTCCTTCTCTTCTTACTTAGGAAGCACATGGCTATGTGCTATGAAAGATTATTGAGGAAGGACCACAAAGAACTGAATGTGGTGATGTATTATTTATGATTTATTAAAGCCTGCCTGAAATAATATATCACCACAACTGAATGCCCCAGCAGTGCACTGTGTCATGTGAGGTCTAAGGAGACTTACTTTGAGGGAGAACGGAGGACTCTTTCATAGGTCATGCTTGGGTTCTGGCTGTTTTGGCACACATGTGCATGAACATACCACACCATATTCATACCCATAAACCACTCATAAACTATATAAACCACACACACACACACACACACACACACACACACACCACAGAGGTTCACATGGCATTTAGAAAGGTATCCTTTGTATATTTATAAAGGAAACATTATCATTGCAGATTGATTCTTAAAGGAGCCTACAATCTTTGCCTGGGGTTCCCAAATTGAGTGGTTACAGGCATTGAGCAAATGGCTCACATACGTCTCAGATCATGCTAAGAAATTAGGAAATGATCCACATTGAACATTCAGTAATCCAGATCAGATGTCTTACAGAGCTCGATGCACAAGCGTCTGTGTGTTCTTGTAGGTAGCGAAGGACCACAGGGCTCCAGGCCTCCAGCTGGCCCTGCAGCAAGGGCTCCCTGATTTATTCTTCCTCAGTCTCTCTCCTCTGCTCCCCTGGTGCTGGGTGTACATAGTGCTCTGGTCCTTCTACTTTCTCCTGTCCTCTCCTCCCGGCTCCTCCCCTCCCCTCTCTTCCCCTCCCCTTTCCTCTCCTCCCCTCTCCTCTCCTGTCCTCCCCTCTCTTCTCCCCTTTCCTCCCCCCTTCTTCTCTCCTCCCCTCCCCTCCCCTCTCCTCTCCTCCCCTCCCCTTTCCTCTCCTCCCCTCCCCTTTCCTCTCCTCCCCTCTCCTGTCCTCCCCTCTCTTCTCTCCTCCCCTCTCTTCTCTCCTCCCCTCCCCTCTCCTCTCTCTCCCTCCATTTCTCTTCTCTCCCCTCCCTTCCTCCATCCCACCCCCCCCCTCTCTCTCTTCTCTGTTGTACAATTGGGTTCTGAACTTTTTAAATGCTGGGGCACCAGGTTATGAACTTTAATTTCACCTCTACCACCCCTGGCTAGGAAGTCTAACTGTTTACATTCCTAGGACTTCACTTTCTTATCCCTAACCCTGGAATAATATTACTTTGGGGTTGCTTAAGCCACAATAACACCATATCACAATGCCTGCCGTGGTACAGATGCTCAGTAAGTCCTAGGTATCATTATCTTATTATTATTAGCGTCTATCATCCCTTCCACCTTCATCCCCTCCTCCTTATCCCTTTCACTTGACTCCCGTGTCTCTTTCTGGGTTCAGGGTTAGCAATTCTGCAGACTGCATGTGTGTGCATGGAGCAGGGAAGGCAGAAACTCCCTGTGGGTCTGTGCCTGCTGGGAGACTTTCTATAGAACCCTGGGCATAGGCACTGGAAGGCAGAGGCTGTGACCACTGAAACAGCTTGAGCATCTCCAGCCTATGGTCCCTTTCTCCTGGACCCAGGGCAGATGCAGGGATGCTCCAGCTCTCGGTCCTCTCTCTAACCTCCTGCTGACTCCCAGAGCAGTCCCAGCTGCTGTACCCCTTCTCTAGAACCCTTCCTGGCTGCCTGGCATGTCTGCTTTCAGCCCTCCCTCCCTTCTGTTTCTGTCTCCAATAATGATTTTTGTAGTTAATGAGGTTTCCTCTACTTCTCTAATTATACAGCTCTGGGGTCAAGTTTAGTAACCATCCAGCTATCTATTTATACACCACAGAGCTTCTCTGCTTTCCCTTCCAGAGTTCTCTCGTGACCCTTTATCTTTCACTGCTGCAGCAAAGTGTGTCTGAGAAAATGGTTATTGTCTAATAAGGATTCTCAGTGCCAGAGGAGATTGTGCTGTTGACCTGAATCATGAAGGAAACCACCACGATGCTTGGCCTGAAGATGCTCAGTTTATGCACATTTAGACTTATCTAACATTCAGAATAGGGGTTCTGCATTTTAAAAACAGAACCTTGTGATAACAACACCCACAATGTTTGGTCCTTTCCTGTTAACTCATCTTTATCACAGAATCCTGTGATAACTTATTACGTTATTGCATTATTAAGTCCCCATGGAGCATTCATTGAGTCCAGTCTTGTGCTGTTGATATTAGGTTATTTGGCTGGGGAGGCTTTCAAAATCTCCATGCTTGAGCTTCACCACAGGATCTCTCTGGGCACAAACAGCTATCTTCAGACCAGAATATGCAGCAGAGATTGGCAGCTTCTCTGAATAAAAGTTTTGCGCCTCCAGAAGCTTGGGCATGCATCCAGAGAGTTCCCCACACTTCGGGGTACTCCTGCAGTCACCCTCTTAGCCTTGACCTTAGCCACCATTCTGAGATTCTCTAAGTACAGGTGCAGACTCACCTCACAGGCAAATGGTCACCAGTCAGGCCGTGGCAAAGCCAGCCTCAGACCAACATTTCTCAAAATACGAACAAAATCCACCTCTTGTTAACCCTACCCAGATATTTATTTATGCTAGAAAATGGTATGAGGCCATTGTGGTCAAATGCCAAGCTCTTGATTTTGATTCCGCTGGCATTTAGAGGAGAGATGGGAGTCAGTAGACATCAGGGAATCCGGTAAAGCATTGGCTGAGGGGCTGAAATTAAAGTAGGACTTCACAGACTCCTGTGATGAGCTTAGGACACAGAGCATCTAAGGTGCCTTCCCTAGCTGGGTGCACATGAGAGAATTTCCAGTGTTGGCACACACTTCCATGGTATGTATACAGGGCAGGAGCTGGGGATGTGTGGGTGGGAACTTTACTTCCTAGGTTGGGCTTCCTGGAATTATTAGGGAATTTTCAAATTTAGCAGCAGTATCCTCACAAACAGACAATCAAATGCCAGTTTTTACTTTCTGTGTCAGCTTCTCAGAGAGGCTCTGGATGTTTCCAGGCGTTGGTTGCCCCAGTGTTATCAGGAACAGAAAATCTTGCAGCAGATCATTCCATGATGGAACTGCCCCCACTGCGCGAGCAATCACCCCCATGTTGGGAACCAAGGGTGCCTGCTAAGCAGGAGCAATCATCTCCTGACTTGGTCTGGATTATCTTATCAAGTGATAAGAAGTTCTCCAGGAGTTCCCAGAACCAGTTCTAAAATAATGATCCAGCAAACCACAGGCTGGCCAGGCCTGCTCAAATATGCATACTCCTGTCATCTCTTACCTTCATGTATTTATGCTTGCATGTATGCATGTATGAGCGTGTGTGTGTGTGTATACATGTATGAGTGTGTGTGTGTGTGTGTCTGTGTGTCTGTGTGTCCTCAGTAGCTAGGCACCTTGTATTTTGAGACAGGATCCCTCACTGGCATGGAACTTGCTGACCAATGAGCCCCAGGGATCTGCCAGTCTTCACCCTGCCCCCAGGGCTGTGATTACAGCACAAAGCTCCATGCCCATCTTTTTACACCGATTCTGTCATTTGAATTAAGAGCCTCACGCTTGGACAGCAATCACTTTACCAGTAGAGTCATGCCTCAGCCCCTAGTCCCTTGTATTCTCGATGGGACTTGGCCACATTCTCCAAAACAAACCCTTCAAGTTTGAACCAGGGATAGTGTTAAATGATGCTTCCTGGCTCTCCCCTCCATAGATAGATTCTGTGGGTCTGGAGTGAGTGTGGGAAACCTGTGTTTCAGATACAGGTACCCCGGGATGCTAGGGAATGTTATCTCTCTCCTGAAACACCAACACCCCCTCAGCTCTGTGTGCTTACTTCCATCTGTGTGTTCTCCTGGGCTAGTTGGTCGTAAGCTGGTGCTATTTGCACGGACCCAGGAGATACACAGCTCGCCTTCTTTCTCCCTCCCCTCCTGGCTCTTTTTCCAACATGTGAGAAACACCAATTTCGGAGCCTGTGAAATATTTATCTTCTCCTCTCTGCATCCTTTACAATCACTCCACTGCAAGGCTGTTTTCCTTTGACAGCCCCTTGAGGACTATAGTAGGGGCAGTTTAAAGTGATTTATATATTTCCATTGACTAAAATTTGGGACAATTCCAGAAAAATCTGGGCATTCTGTGTTCATGTGCCTGTGTCTTAGATGCTCATATTTATGTCTTTGGATACTCATCAGTGATTCTCAAAGTGTGGTACCTGGGCCAGCATTGGCACTATCATCTGGGAGCTTGCTAGAAATGCAAATCATTTGGTCTCTTGCATCGTTTAGGGAGATGCTGGCAGTGGAGCCAGGTCACTGTGTCCGACCAGCTACTTGGGAACTACTGCATTTGATATGCATTTTAAAGTGTTGTGCATGTGTGTATATGCACATGTGGAATTGCACAGCACGCATGCCTGTGGGGGGCAGAGAGACAGCAATCTCAGCCCTTGGTCTTCAGGTGCACTCCTCAGCCCTGGGCTGTATAATTAAAATCCTTGTAAAAGTGCTGATTAATCCTCATTAAAGAGGATCTAGAGCACCTGGGGAGGGTCTGCGTCAGAGAGCCAGTTGCTTCCTCCTGAAGCCTCATCTTGATTATTTCAGGGCCTTTGGGAGTGGCTGGTAGGCCGGTAGCAGCTCCCCTTACTTCCTTGTCTAATGGCCATTTGCCCCCTGTGTAGACATGCCCTTCCAGACCTCTGCTGACACAGAGGAGAGGAGAAGCCCCAGAGAACTCACAGAGCCTAGAGAGCATTAAAGCCCGCATAACCCATGACTGGCATCAGGGGCTGGTGCAGGAAGCAGCTGAGGAACATTTTCCTGCATGGTTTCCCTCTGTCCCATCCTAGCCAGCTTGTTCGCTCCCTGAGGGCACTCTGGATTCCTTCAACATCAGCAGCAGGCTGCGCTCTACAGGGGGCAGCAGCTGGGGCTCCTTTTAGGAGGCACCATTAATTGGTGAGTATGCTCAGTTCGTGTCCAGGGTGAACAGGAGCACAGAAGGCCAGATGTTGGCTCTGGGACTATGTAAGAATCGGAGCTGATGCCATTTGGTCTCGGTTGTTGCATCCTGTGACCCCAGGGAACTACAGTGCTTGCTGTACATAAGCCAGCTGTTTATGGCACCTCTGAACAAGCATAAAATCTCTTGCTAGCTGGTCCCCCTCCCCCTTTAACGTTTGTGTTGACTATTGTGAAGTTTGTTAAAGGAAAAAATCATTGTATCTCTCTACCTCTGACTCTGGTAGAGAGGTGACTGAGCACTCTGTTGTTTTGGTAGATGCTTCTCCTGGTATGGTCTGATGTGTGAGTGGTCTCCTGGTGACCACTCTTGTGGCATTGGGAAGTTCCTTTTTAGCTGGGCAAGGCTCAGGTAAAGGGGGATACTTCAATGAGCAAATGGCTCATGCACCTTTGACAGGTTGGGAGCAGATAAGTTCTGGTTGGTTGATAGATGCTATGCAGAAAATGAAGTAGTTATGGGTATGGTACTAGGCATCTCCAGCTGCATGAGAGCCCCGCCCCTCTTCCCCCAAGACTCATGCCTTAGACAGTCACTAATCACTTTGCTCACAACACAGTGGGGTTCAGTAGGACACCTTCTCCCCAGTCTTGTTGATAATCATCTGGGTGGATATATTTACTATTAGTTAGTGCCTGTAGTCAGTGAGATCAGATTTCCATTTCTTCTCTCTTTTCTCCTTCTGTTCCCCTGAGTGACTCCTCCGTACAGACTCACCAGTAGGGGGAGGCACACTTCCTCCACTGAGGCCCTGGGCTTTCAAGAATAAGAATGTATTAAGGCCCAAGTCACCTTTGTTACATTCCATGACTATAAAAGTCATTATCAGCCTAGAGTCTAGGAGATAAGGCCTCGGAGGAGGCATTTTGTGACAGGGGCCACCAAGTGCCCAGTCTGTGCTAGACCGGAATCTGCGGGAGATGGGCTCATTTGAAATGTGCCTCCACCC
This sequence comes from Phodopus roborovskii, assembly GCF_943737965.1. NCBI lineage: Eukaryota > Metazoa > Chordata > Mammalia > Rodentia > Cricetidae > Phodopus > Phodopus roborovskii. Next base: position 12,329,416 of record NW_026126541.1, on the reverse strand, counting down.
AGTGTCCACATACTCCTGACAGCTCAGGACACCTAACTGAAGCCTCTTGTGGCCCCAGGTAGAGTTACCTGTGACCTGTTTGGGAGGCTCAGCTAACATTTCACCCATTCCAAGAAGCCTTCCCCACTCTCTGGGGACCAACTCGTTCCCAAGTGTGTTGGAGCATTCCACATGCATCATTACACATCCCTTGTTGCCTGCAGTCAGGGCACTCCTGCTGGTGGGGAAAAGATTTATGCGGGCTTGTGCCCCAGCGCTTGGCCCCATGCCTGATGCTAGAAGGCAGAAGAAATGCCTGTAGGAAATGGGCAATTGAAGGAACCCTGGGGAATACCCTGTCCGTCTGATCCCTTCCTTTCCTTGCACAGAGTCTGGTAGCCACAGTGCAGGATGACTGGCAAGGTTACATGTGATACACTGAAGACCTGGGGCTAGCCCGGATGCTGCTCCAGATCCAGTCTTTTCACCTGGGTCCAGCTCTACACCCAGGTGACAGACATATCAGTGTCCTTATTCATATCAGGAAATGAAATCCTGACAGCTTTCCAACTCTTCTCTCCATTTCACCAATAAGATGAAAGGAAAGTCAATTCCAACCTAGACCTCCAAAATCCTTCCCTGCCTTGTCCACACAGGCCTGAGCTGTGGGTGGGGCCACAGGCTTTCTGAGGGGAGCTCTGGAGATCAACCTCAGGCCTGGTCTCTGTGTGTAGGGAGCACATGGATTTCCTTGGCTCCTTTATGCTTCCTTTAGTTCATATGGGGCCTCCTCTGAATGAGTTTAAATGGCTGAAGAGGTTGCCTCCCACTTCATTGTGAGCCACAAAGGCTTGGGGTGGAATTTGCATATGGCTAATTATGGTTGATTCTGACTTTGGAAAAAAAAAATCATTGATCCGTTTATAACTTACAGTAATTTGCAAAGCAATTACCTTCTGGCATCTTCTTTCTTGCTAAAAATGAGTTGCTATTTCTCTTTTTCTCTCTGTTGGATAAAAATGGTCTGGATATTACCCATGACAGACCAGATTCTGAATGTTGGAGAGAAACAAGTACATACAGTTCTGGGTAGCCAGAGTCCAGAACTAAGATTAAATTCACTCAGAGCCTGGACCTAGTAGCTGGGCAATCACACTTTGACTGGAGAAGAGAACATTCTTAAATGCAAGAGTATATGATGATTACAGACACTCTGGGCCTTTCTCTCCTTGGACAGTTGTTCGTTCTGTAAGATGGATGTGATGATGAGCATTGACGGTCAACTTTGCAGGATCGTGGCTCACCTAGAGGATAAACCTCTGGCCGTGCCTATGAGGGGCAGTCTTAACTAGGTTAATTGAGGTGGGCAGACCTACAGTAATTGTACCATGCAAAGGGTTGGCATCCTGAACTGACTAAAAAGAGAAAGCGGGCAGAGCACCAGCATTCATCTCTCTGCACTTGCATGTGACCAGATGCCTCAGGTCCCTGCCTGACTTCCCCACTGTAAGGAATGTACCACTGGATTGCAGGTCCCTCATTCCTTAAGTTGCTTTAGACTCATACTTGGTTGTAGCAACAGGACACTTAGCTAACATACTGCCCAAGAGTTCTCTGCCTTCTGCTTACTGGTGTTGTCTTCAGACACAGATGCCCTTTAGTATCTCCCCTTCCTCATTCATGAAATAGAAAGGCTGCCTGTGCATATTTTTCCAGGTTCGACAGAGGTACTGTATTAAATGAGACGATGAAAGCAAAGGATTGTATATAGTCAATGTGAAATTAAAGTCAGCCATGACCTTGCATTTGTTCTTGGAGTTGTTTTGATTTGATGCTTGAATTGTCAGTTTCCAGCTAAGCACCTGTCAGAAACGAATGAGGTCTGGCTGGTGTGTGCTGGAGGTGGTAATAGAGAGTATATCTGTCTTATCCACTCACAGAGGTATTCTGCTGGTTGCCCAATCACTAGCAATCTGCCCAGCAAGTTTTGTGAACAGTGAGGAAGCAGTGTGACAGACAAGCAGCCCATTGGCTCATGTGGAGAACGGTGACTTAGCAGGAAGCACCTAGAGTTTGAGAGTCACAAGTCTTAGGTTGTAACTACGCACTTGGTGTATGAGCTTGGGCAAATTATTCTACATCTAAAAAGGAGAAAATCACCTTGGGTACCATGGGTACCAGGCTCCAGTCAAGATAAAGCATTTTCTTCTTCTTCTCCTTCTCCTTCTCTTCCTCCTCTCCTCCTCCTTCTTGCGCTGTACTTCTAGAACTCAGGCATCGGGTTACATAGAAAGACACCATCTCAAACCTGACTCCTTAGTTCAGAAAAACGTAAAGATAATAAGAGTGCTTTAATGCAATATTTTAAATGAGCAAAACCAATCATGTCTATCTAAGTGTGTATGGGAAAACCTATGATCCTAACTCCCTGGAGGATCAGGAGTTCAAGGTCATCTGTGACTACACAGTGACTTCACAGCCAGCCTGTGTTATGAGACTGTGTCTCGATAACAAAACAAACCAGTTGAGGGTCTCAAGAGGTGGCTCAGTGGTTAAGAGCACTTAATGTTCTTACAGAGGGCCCAGGTTTGGTTTCCAGCATCCAATTCAGGTAGCCAATTCAGGTAGCCCAGGGGCTCTGACACCTCTCCTCCATAAGCTCATAAGGTACACACATATACAACAATATTTTTAAGAATCTCCTTAGAAAGCTATTTGGGGGGGGGGAGGTTGATGGTCTCATTCTCTGGACAGGAAGCTCTCCTTCCTGACCAAGCCTAAGTGAATGCAGCCTTGACCCACAGTAGTTGCCCTCTCTGGAATCGCTCTTTGGGGAGGTGGTTTTCCTCCAAGAGCAGCCTTACCTGCAGCATCAGCACCCACTGAGAACTCATTAAAATGCAAATGTGTAGACCCCACCTCAGACAGCTCTGAATCCAGAGGTTGAGCCTAGCAAACTGCTGGGAAGAGCTGCCACTCAGCTAAAGGGCTTTCTCCAGGTCACAGCCCATCTCTGTGGTCACCCTGTCCCTTGGCTCTGTAATAAAGGTGTCCACATTTTAAGGTTAGCAAATACTGGCCTACCCGGAATGAACTGGAAATAGAGCTGTTTCTTTCTAGCTAGGGGCTGCAGTGGGAGATGGCATTCTGCAAAAGAGCCTCCTCTCTCTCTCCAAGTTTAATGCCCTGCTCAAATGTCTTTAATTTTCTTGTCAGAGCAGACAGGTTAAATATCTCATTTGCCCGCTGGGAGCATCTCCTTTGCAGCCGGGTCCGCTAAGCGTGTGTGGTATTAAAGACATTTTAAGAACTGATGTTCTTTTGTTTCCTTCAGAGAGCCAAGGAAAGAGTAAACATGTTATTTCTTCCTTTTCCATTTAAGTAAGTCTCTTTCCTTCGGTTTTAAAAAGCTCCTCTCTCGCTCGGGTGGGTTTGTGTACTTACATTAATCCCATCAACTTTCTATTCATGCATCTTCGGAGGAGACATTAGAAAATAATCTCCCTGCCTCTTCCACTCTGTTGGAACCCTATCCGGTCCAGCTAAAAGCCATTTTTTGCATAAACACCAATCATCCTTGGGTTGCACACATAGTGGGGAGAATGTTTGCTTGTTAAAAGTGTAATTGGTTAATTTGTAGTATGTGGGTTCCATTTCTTTTCCTGCCGACAGAGGTGGCTTTGTTTATGAGCCGGGCTGCTCAGTGGAACTTTGTGTGATGACACATCTGTATTGTCCAATGCAGCAGCTGTTGCCATAAATGGCACTTTGAAAGTTAGCATGTGCAACTAATGAACCCAATTGCAAACTTTGTTTACAATTACTTAAGAGTAAAACTGTAAAAGCCGCATGTGATAAGTGGCCACCATTGTGAACTACGCAGCACTATAACCTATGTAGAAGAGAATAACCTTAAATGCAGTTATGTAGAACCCCATGTACTGGGAAGAAAGGAGTTTCCTTAGGAGAATAATGGGGTGAAGGGTATCTTCTCTAAGCTATCCCAGGCTGCTCCAACTTCCTCTTCTCATTCTGCACTCCAGCTCTAGGTGACAGCATACCTCTACCCAAACACAGATGAGGAGAAAGTAGGGTCCATGTCTGGGAGACCCTGAGCCACAAATAGGGATTGGATGTACTCAAATCTATTGGGTTACATAATATCTGAGGTCCTCCCGAGCCTCCTGGGGCCACAGTCAATGGCCTGGTGCATGGGTTGACCAGTTGTCTGGAAAATAAGAGTACAAAAGTGATTTGCTAATGGGCTTGTAATGCTGGTGGAACTAACTGGCTGGTAGAGAAGGCAGACTGTAAGGTGGGAAGCAGGAACTTCTATGAGTCATAACAACCTGAAGATTTATATGCAGGAAAAAGGGAAGATTTTTAAGCCAAATAAAAGGAGTCAAGCCAGAGGTTAGCAGGAGCAGGTGTTGTCATTACTGCTGCCATTCTTATCCCCGAAGCCATTATAGGCTGGAGATTCCAAGCAAAGTGGGGACAGGAGTAGATTGTAGGATTTATGTTAGCATTTGCAATGAATGTAAGAACTGCTTAGGAGAAACATCTATATTCACAGATATTGCCTTGAGCAGAGTAGTGGGTGGAGGGTCCCGTGATTCCTCCAACCTTCTCCTACCTTTAATGTGTCCAATCTACCTAGAAGTCCACTATCTCAGGATCTGGGAAAATTTATCTCCCAGGTCTTCTCCTGAGACAGAGAAGAGTAGAACTAGGAGAACTGGCTGTGTGTGTAATAATGTGAGTGTTATTACCAGCATAGACTTATAGAGGCTCCTTTGTCCCGTTTCCCACTCTAGGCACCCTGTCTGGCACCTCCATCCCAGAGTGTACCCAGGTCAGACCTTTGCAAGGGACTTGGTGGTATAGATGAAATACAAATCTCTTAGGAGGCTGCAGAGTAGAGTTAAACGCCAGCAGTGGCAATGATTTAAAATGAACATTTCTTTTAATTGTGGCAAGATACATACAACAGAACAGCATCATAATCATTTTAAAGTTCAGTGACTTTAAGCACATTTCTCACTGTCAGGCAGCCAGTCTACAGAATCCTTCCTCACAGGAAACTGGAAGGCTGTGTTCATTATACACCAACACGTCTCTTCCAGTCCTACACCCCAGTATTCTGACTATACTTTCTGACTCTGTGAGGTTGAAGACTCTTGGTACCTCTGAATTGAGTCAGCTCTGAAGTAGCTGAGGTCTTGCAATTCAGTCTTTGTAGAAAAACATTCCAGCAATTTAAAACAAAACAGCAAAGAACATCTGGATAAAATGAATGTGGCTGGATTTTTCTTTTCAGAAGCAGAGCGAAAGATGCTCAGAAAAGTCTAGCTGCTGTGGTAGCTCCCTGGTGCTAGGATTCTTCTCTGCCAGATGTTGCAGCCTTCTTCCTGTGGGATCCAAGTTGATTAGGCTCCCACCTGTTTCATGAGTAGGATTTTTGGACAAGAGGATTTTGAAAGTACTCAAGATCTCCTGGAGTAGAAAATATGGTCTCCTTTGTTCTACCAAAAAGCAGTAACCCAATTTCCTCCACATCCATCCCATTTCTCCAGCTCCACATTAGAAGCCTGCCACCTGCTTGTTGGTTTAGCTGCTATTGGGTGGACCTATGGCTTAGGTTTGACATAGGAGTGAATCGATCTTAGGTCAACCTGTTTGCATATATGTAACATGCTTAGGTTTTGAACACCATGGAAGGTGTTCAAGGAACAGAGTATTTCCTACTAGTTAGTCATAGAAGTTAGGTGGTGGTGGCACATGCCTTTAATTCCAGGACTCAAGAGACAGAGGCAAATGGATCTCTGTGAGTTCAAGGCCATCCTGGCCTACACAGAGTGGATCAGTCTAAAAAGAGAAACAGAAGTCACACAAAGGTGACCTCAGCTTTTGGGATTCCACACCTTTAATCCCAGCTCCAGAGAGATATATAAAATAGAAGCAAGGTCTCAGAACTGGGAATTAGTCTCCAGCCACATTGAAGACAGGAGGGCATGCAGTCTCCAGTCATGCTGAGGATTTGTGGAGACAGGATTAACCTTGCAGTCTGAAGTGGAGGTAAGAGCTAGTGGATGACTGTTTTGCTTTTCTGATCTTCAGCTTGAACCCCAATATCTTTCTCTAGGTTTTTATTATTCATGCTACACACTGAAATATCCATTGTCTACTATTCAAGTGAGCTCTTACACCACAATTCTAGGTTAAGGTATTTAGTAGATTTGGTCATGTGTTTTAAATAGTTGAGTATATAAGGAAGTTGTATCTCTGGGAAGGATAATCACAGGTTCAGTGGCTCACAGATTGCTAGGATTGAGAATGACTTCAGGTCTCCAAACTCCAGCCATTTCCTCCCCACACCATTTGCAGGAATGGTTCCAGGAGTTCCTGGTGGAAGGCAGCTTGGGTATAACTATATTCTTTTCTGACATGACATTTTCTAGAAGCATTGCATGGAACCAGGGAGCAAGCAGAGACTTTGGCAGTATGGACGGGGCCCTGGTGTGTTGGTTGTGTCCATTAGTTAGGCAGTCAGCACCAGCCCCATAGAGTCCTGGGTGGAATCTGCAGGACTTGTGGAGACAAGTTAGATGCTCCTTCTTCCATAGGTGGCATATGCTGTGGTGTGTCTACTTGCAGCCTGACATATGAATGTGCTCTTCTCCAGGAACCAGTAGAAACAGTTCCAATTGCATCAGTGAATTCCATGTCTGGGTCTCATAGTAAAGATGATAGAGCTGGGCCTACATGAAATTCATCTAGAGTTATTCAGAGTGAAAAGGTGAGGCAGTTCTGTGTTGCTGGTCAGTGTCCCCATCTGTATCTCCAACCCGGTTTGAACACAGTCAGGATGCTTGCTGTGTCTAAAGAGCCTCAAATGTCTGAGTTGAGGGGACCTCAGAGACTGGTCCAGTCCTCTCATTGAGCATGATGGAAACTGAGCCTATCCTGAAGCAATATAGCCACTACTTGGCAAGGGAAGGGTTGGAATGGAACCTACAATTGCCTATAAACACCTGGATGGAGAACTCCAGGCCATCTTCTCCCAAGGACTGCTATTCTAGCCTGACTCTGAATCTACTCAAAGCCAATATGCTCCACTTGTTCTAACCAGCTACTAAACCACGACACCAACCTGTTTCCCAATGAGGCCTGTGCCAAGTCCTAAGGATTGTACATCTCCATGCAATGCTCACAAAATCTTTCCCCACACCAACAGAGAGGGCTTGCTCAGGGATTCTAGGGCTGCAGTTGTATTAAAAGTCTCTATGTGAAGTAAGGAAAGAGGACTTGGCTCTTGTCTTTAAAGGACTTGAACTTGTTGGGACATTAACAGGCAGAGTTGAGTATATCTGAACACACTTTGCCATATATGTGTGCTAGGGTTTCAGTGTAGGTAGGTTTTGGGTAAAAAATGTTTCTGCTAAATTTTAAAAAACAAAGTTAAATAAAAATCATTAACTAATCTAAAATTATTTAAAATAGCTTTAGATTTTAGCTTTAGATTTTAGTTAGTCAGAGAGCTTTGTGCATCACATACCAAATATATTTTCCTTATTGTTTCCCTATTATCCAATGTCTTTAGTTATAACATGAGGCGTATAACATATACCCTCTATTACCCCATACCAGTGTAGTAATTTGCCCTCATCAATAACCAAATAGTGCCTTGTTTTTTTTTTTTTTTTTTTTTTTTTTACTCCAGGGTCCTGTCCAGACACCATGCTGTGTTCAGCTGACCTATTTACTTAGGCTCCTTATGACTGTGGCAGTTTCCTAGGCTCTTGTTTCTTTTGAGGACCACTTGACAGTTTTGAAAATCACTGTCTGAGCATCCTCTAATTCAGATCTGATGTTGTTCTTGTGGAGGTGAGGTACCATTTTCCTTACCTGGTATTAGGGACACAGGTCATAATGACTATCTAAGGATGCTGACCTTGTCTTCTAGCTTAAGGCATTGTGCTGGCTGGCTAGTCTTATGCAACTTAACGCACAATCTAGAATTATCTAAAAGGAGAGAAGCTCAGTTGAGAAAGTGCCTCTCTAAGATTGAGCTGTAGGACATTTTCTTAGTGATGACAGGGGAGGGCCCGGGCTGTTGTGGGCTGAACAAGCTGTGGGGAGCATGTCTCTGTGGTTTTTGCATCAGCTTATACCTCTAGGTTCCTGCCCTGTTTGGGCTCCTGTCTTGACTTCTTCTCAATGATGGACTATGATGTGGAAGTGTAAGCCAGATAAACCCTTCTTTCCTCAATTTGCTTTTGTTCATGGTGTGGTGTCTCACCACAGCTAGTTGGATGGCTTCATTGTAAATTTGCATAAACCCCTTCCACAGTTTATCTTTCCTTTCTCTCCTCTTCCTTCTTTCCTTTCTTCTATTTCCTTCCCTCTCTTTTCTTCCTTCCTTCCTCACTTCTTTCTCTCCCCTCTCCCTCTGTTGCTGTCTGTCTGTCTCTCTGTGTGTCTCTGTCTCTCTTTCTCTTGTTTTGAAACAGGGGCTTACTACGTAGCCCAGGCTGGCCTAGAACTTGTGACCTTCCTACTTCAGTCTGATGTTGCAGATGTATGACTTAACACTTGGCCCCTAACATGCACTTTACGTGAATGTTACCAAGCGTAGCCAGCACTTGCAGGGAGAGAGCATGTTCCTTTTCTTTGGGGTGGAAGGTTTGTATAAATTATTTGGAATTCTTTAGCCCAAGTGCTTTCTTTCTCTTGTCCTATTTTAAAATGTGTTCAGTTACTTATTTATGTAACGGGCTTGTGATATTTATTTGGTATTTTGGGTGATTTGACTTTGTTGGAGCAGGAGTCTCCTTAAGTTTCCTTCTCTTGCCAGTGGCACTGTATGAAATAACACTGTGGCTGTGTATCCCAGGCGGGACACACTAGGTCCTAGATGCCACCACGGGATGCTTTCCAGGGCATCCTTGAGTCAAGCAGCCCTGGAAGGAGACTATGTCTTCAGATTCTTCCAGCATGGCAGGGAGGGAGACCAGCCTGGCAGCATTGCAATCTGCTGGACAGCCCTACCTCCTGAAGGCAGCAAAGGAGAGCTTCCTAGAACTAGGGCATGGCCTCCCTGCAGGCAAGCCTTTCTGCGACCAGCAGCAGAGTGAGCAAAAGTGCTGGTGGCTAGGAGCTGATCAGAAGACAACTTCAAGCTTGCAGGCTCCCCCCATCTCCATTTGCTCTTAGTAGGTCTGTACTTTTTTTTTCCTAATGAGGGGTTCTCAGATCTTTCCAAATTAAGGTTCCACCCCGCTTTATTAATGAATGCAGAAGTAGAGTGTGACCATGGCTCTTTAATGAAATTCTTGTAACTGCTTAACAATAGAATGTGAAAGCTCTCTACCTTCATCTGCGTCTTAAGTAAAAGACAGGCTGAAGACAAGATAAAAGATGGGGAGGAGAAGGCCTCACCCTGTTGACTGAAGGAAGTAGAAGTGAGTAGAAGTGAGAAGAGGGGATGGATTAATGAGAGATGAGGAATCAGGGAGCACTTCCTGGAGGTTGGCCAGACTGGAGGCAGAGATGCCATCTTTTCTCAGAAACAAAGCCCGTTGTCTTCCAGAGATTAGTGACAACGCCCGAAGAATGTGACTGCATGAGACTTGGCTCCTTGGACTTGTCAGATGTGCTCATGCTCCTAGGATCCACAAGGGAGGAGGCCACTGGTGGATGTTGATGTAGGCTGCACCAGGCCTGAACAAGCTGTTGGGATCTCAGAGAGAGCTCAGGGGGATAGGCTTCGGACGGCCTGGAGGAAGTGCATTAATCAGGGCGCTGATGGCACTCACAGACATGTTTGAGATGTGATGCTGAATGGTTTTTATGTTATTTACTTACACCAGGAACAAGTGAGGAAATTATCAGCTCTCCCCTTGGGTGTCTGGGGATAGGTTGGTGAGAATATGAGGTGTGCAGAGGAAATGAGGGTGTGCAAAAGGGCCAGAGAAATCACTTCTCGATAATGTCACTCTATCCACACCTCCATGATTCATACACATATTCACCTGTCCATGCATCTACCCTCCAACTACCCACCCACCTTTCCATTATTCATCATGCCATACATCCATCTGTCTGTCCTGTGTAGGGTACCAGGTGGGCCACATCCTCAGAGTATACCAAGCAGTCCTTCCCTGATCAGTCTAGCAGAATGGCTTTCCTGGCCCCTTTTACCCCCCTCAGTTACTTGGTTAAACAACTCTTGTTTGAGTCTCCTGTTCTGTGTGGTCCCATGCAAGGTTCTGCAAAGGATCAACAATAAACACAGACAGACTCATCCTCAGAAACTGCCCCTGGAATTGGGGAGATGGGACATCTACTGTGAAAATGGTACAGCTCAGGACATGAAAATAATTGATGGCACACTTAACGTTTGCAGTGCACAGCTCTGAGAGGCTGCAGCAGTACAGGTATAGTGAGCACATATTTCAAAGGCAAGCTGAGCTTTGAAAGGACCTCACAAAGCCCAAAGGAATGAGACATCAGAAGCGACAGACACTGACTTGCCTGTGTGCCACAACGGTTATGTTACCATGCTCCCTTCTCAGGTGAGGCAGTGAAGGCACTCGCAAGGTCAGACGGTGTGCTGTGAGGCTGAGGCAGAACCAGCTCAGAGCCCATGCTCATGATCTGAGGTGTGGCTGGGAGGGCCTGGCCATCACCTCCATGGAACCCTCTTTCTTCCAGGACGTCCTAGAAACCCCACTGCCATTCTTAAGGTGCAGAATCAATCCCTGACCCACTAGAAGGTGAGTTTTCATTTCTGGGTTGTTGTTACTCTGCCAGTCTCTGCCACCATTGCCTCAACATCCTTTTCCAGCAAGGGAGGGAGTATGGTGGGCGGGCAGGGTCATTTACCATTGTTAGTGCTTCCTGAGTCTCTTGCCCTGACCACGACCACTGAGCTCCTTTGCCTCCTTGACTGATTCTCTCTCTCTCTCTCTCTCTCTCTCTCTCTCTCTCTCTCTCTCTCTCTCTCTGGATCTTTCCTTCCTTTCTGTCCTCTCCTCTCTACTTTTCCCCCTCTCCTTTTCCTCTCCATCCCTTTCTCCTCTTTTATCCAAAGGTAAAATGGCCTCTGGAGGTTATTTTACTGGCTACTGCCATGAGCTCAGACTTCTTGTTAGTTTGGCCTTTGTTGACCAGAGATCAGACTGGGCTCTCAGGTGTTCTGAGAGCCTGCTGGACCACTGTACTCCAAGCCACCGTCTGAGCCATTCTTCTCTGGGACAGGACCCGTCATCACTCTTCCTATGCTTTTCCTATCTCTCTTGGCAAGCCCAGTCTCTCCTTGGAAGGGAGTATCTGGTGTATGCGACTTAAAATAATGAGGGTGCCTTAGAAAGAGGTGACAAATCACTAGGAAGGATTTCCCCAGGTCAGCAGCTTTGGACCCAGATCCATTAATATGGAAAATTTCTTTTCCCTTGGAGTGGGGGGCTTGTCAGTTGGCAGGATTCCAGAGCTGCATGTCCTGATCTGAGCCATGTTATTCAGTTTTGTAGAGTCCCTCTTCGGGACATAGAAGAAATGTTCTTGCTATGAGACGCATTGCACACTCGAGCTGAGATCCTCTTTCTTAGTGACCACAGGGCTTTGGTCTGTCATCAGGGTGTCTGACATCGCCCATTCCCTTGGAGCTTTTCCAACACCTTCCCGCCTTTCTCTCTGCTCTCACATTGTTGGGTGCCCCTCTACTCTCAGCCCTCAGTTCTGCCTACTCACCTTTCCTCAGCAGCCTTCCCCACAGCCTGCAGAGGTGCCATCTAGAAGCTTCTATCATTCTTCACTGGGAGTTCTCTTAAAAGTTCTGCTTAATTTGGTACATTAGTCAGCTGTCTATTACTGTAACAAAATACCCAAGGTAACCAATTCAAAAGAGGGAAGGTCTATTTTGGCATGTGATATTTGGATGTTTTAGCCATTGCTGTCTGGCCCTCTTACTTTTGGGCCTGTGGTGGGTCAGTACGTCATGGTGAGGGCCCATAGAGGAGGAAGCTTGCTCACAGATGGGTGTAAAAGAGAAGAAGAAAAAGGGGTATGGTCCCCACAATCTCCTCTGAGACTAAATACCTAATGATTGAGAGGCCTCCCTCTAAGCTCTATTTGTTAACATTTCTACCACCTCCCAGCAGCACCAGGCTAAGGACCAAGCCTCTAACACACGGGCCTTCGGAGGTTGGTCCAGTCCAGCAGCAGCTTTGGTTACCTCCCATTGCTCCAGCTCGATTGGAGTTCAGTTCTAATGCTGAAGGTGTGTGTTTAAAGAATGTTCTTCTTGGTCTTTATTGAGTAGGATCCATTGGAATCAGAAAGGGACTTTGGGGTTTGGATTTGGAGAGTGTTGTAGAATATTAGTTTAAGATGTGTTACATTTGTTTATGCTGTGGAATATTTGTTTAATGATGCAAAGATGTGCTTTATTCTTTTATGTTGCATTTGTTTAACCCTGTGAAGCTGTGTTGCTTTTCCTGTCTAAAACACCTGATTGGTCTAATAAAGAGATGAATAGCCAATAACAAGGTGAGAGAAAGGATAGGTGGGGCTGGCAGGCAGAGAGAATAAATAGAAGGGGGAATCTGGGAAGAGCAAGATGTAGGAGCAAGAGAAGGGGGGAGGAATGCATGGGCCAGCCACCCAGCCACACAGCCACACAGCCACACAGCCACCCAGCCACCCAGCCACACAGCCACCCAGCCACCCAGCCACCCAGCCACCCTGCCACCCAGCCACCCAGCCACCCAGCCATGCAGCCACCCAGCCATGCAGCCACCCAGCCACCCAGCCACCCAGCCACCCAGCCACACAGCCACACAGCCACACAGCCACACAGCTAATCAGCCACCCAGCCACCCAGCTAATCAGCCACCCAGCCATCCAGCCATCCAGCCACACAGCCACACAGCCACCCAGACACCCAGCCACACAGCCACACAGCCACCCAGCCACCCAGCCACACAGCCACCCAGCCACATAGCCACCCAGCTGCACAGCCACCCAACTACACAGCTACCCAGCCACCCAGCCACCCAACCACACAGCCACACAGCCACCCAGCCACCCAGCCACCCAGCTATCCAGCTACACAACAAGCCACGGAATAAGAAGTAAAGAAAGGTATATGGGAAAAAGATAAAAGCCCAGAGGCAAAAGGTAAAGAGGACAATTTAAATTAAAGAAAGCAGGCTAGAAACAAGCCAAGCTAAGCTATGCCTGGGAATTTTAAAGTAAGAATAAGCCTCTGTGTATTTATTTGGGAGCTGGATGGCAGGCCCCCAAAGGGCAAAGAGTCAAAAGAGTAAACAAACAAACCAGTGAACAACTACAGGAAAGCTCTAATGACTTTTTAAAATCTTTTTTTTTCTTTTTTTTTAGTTTTCATTTTAACTAGTACACAAAATAATAGATATCACGATGAGATTTTCGTACATACACTGTTTTTTTTTTTGAGTGTATGTGTGTGTGGTACACATGTGTGTATGTATGTGTGTGACATGAGTGTGGATGTGTGGGTATGCCTGTGGAGGCCTGAAGCTTATGTTAGGAACCTTCCTTCATCAAGTCTCACTGTATTTATTGATGTGAGGACTCTCCTTGAACCCGACAGTCACTAACTCTAGCTTGTCTTGCCAGCCGGCTTGATCTCTTATGTGGGTCCTAGACATACGAACTCCAGCCCTTAAACATTTGGATCAAGCACATTATCCCCTAGCTAGCTCCCTATCAGCCACAGTTTCTGTAGATGACCTTCCCCCACTCCCCCTCCCTCAGCCTTATGCCGTCTGGTCCCCCCCTCTCCCCAGAAGCACCCCTTTGCCTTCACATCATTTATATTCTCTTCTCTCTTTTGTTCTTCCCCCCTTCCCTCCCACACAATACCTGTTCTAGTTTCATGACTTGCCCTCCCCACATACATGCACACATATACGCATTGAATCTAAGATTCTCATATAACAAGACACGTGGTGGCTGTCTGTCTAAGTTTAGTGCAGTTTTTTGTAGATGCCATGGTTTCATTTTATAAATGGCTAGTTACATCTCCACTGTGTGAATGTATCATATTTCCTCTGCCCACCACCGTTGGACATCTAGGTATTGTGAATGGATGTGCAGGTTTCTCTGTGGCAGGGTGTAGAGCCATTTGGGTACAAGCCCAGGGTGGGATGGCGGGGTCACATGGTATATATATGTTTAGTTTTGTAAGGAAACTGATTTCCATAGTGCCGCACTAGTTTACGTCTGCACCAGCAGTGACCAGGGCTTTGCTTTGCATGTCCCCTTTAGCTACTATCAATGTTTGTTTTCTTTCTTTCTTTTTTAGTTCGTGTGTGTTTATCCATGTGTGTGTATGCGCAGATGTGCACAGGTGTGGAAGCCAGAGGACAACCTAGGATGTGGTTAGTCCTCATGAATGTTGTCCCCTTCTTCAAAACAGGGCTGTGATGGCCGGTGTCTTCCCATGTGCCCCAACCGAAAGGCCAGCCTGGGATCGCAGCAGAGGATACCTCCTCCCCTCCCAGCACAGAGAACATGTAGGAACAAACACATAGAGTGTCACCAAGGGGCAAGCCCAGATCACTCACCTGCAGCACCAGGTTAACTGTTTAAGCAATACACACACACACACGCACACGCACACGCACACGCACACGCACACGCACACGCACACGCACACACACACACACACACACAGACATCTCTACTGTCAGGCTTGGAACAAAGCAATCCAGGGTCCCTGCCACTGATGAGCATTGGGAAGTGCCCTCAGAGCCACAGACACCTGCTGCAGCCTCTTCTCCCCTAACTTCCTGCGGGGAATGAACCCTTCAGGTTGCAGCATGGAAACCCCCTGTGCCTTTCATCTGCCCGCAGGGACTGGCTGGAGAGGACAAAATGTGCACAAGGATTGTTAGGATGCCAACAGCCTCTTCCACCATCTGGCAGCCCAAGCAACACCCCCTTTCCACGCAAAGCAGCGATTTCTGGGCTTTCTGCTGGAATAGAGACTCTCCTCACGTGGTGACACCATAGGGACACCAGTGCTCGTATGGAGCATCTGCCAGGACCATGCCCATCCCTGAGCAGTGCTGTCTGTGTCCTCATGGAGACATCGTGCTGCAGTGGGCACTGGTACTATTTTTCAAGTAAGAAACCAGGGCATATATAGTAAGTACCTTCCCAGGGTGAACTCAGGCAGCCCGACTCTTAGATTTTCCTTGCCCTTCCTTCCTTCCTTCCTTCCTTCCTTCCTTCCTTTCTTTTTTTCTTTCTTTCTTTCTTTCTCTTTTCCTTCCTTCCTTCCTTCCTTCCTTCCTTCCTTTCTTTTACACTTATTTTAAATTTAATTTTATCTTTCAATTTTTATTTAAATAAGAACAATCTTCTTTTACATACCAATTCTGGTACCCTCCCCCTCCTGTCCTCCCATTCCCCCCACTGTTCCCACACACCCCCACACCCTCTAATCCACTCCTCAGGGAGGGGGAGGCCTCCCATGGAGGATCATCAAAATCTGTCGCATCATTTGGGGCAGGATCTAGGCCCTCCCTCGTGTATCTAGACTGAGAGAGTATCTCTCCATAGGGAATGGGTTCCCAAAAGCCCCTTCATGCTCTAGGGATAAATATTGGTTCCACTGCCAGAGGCCCCATAGACTGCCCAAGCCCTTCAACTGACACTTACATTCAGAGGTCCTGTTGGGATCTAATGCTGGTTCCTCAGCTGTCAGACTGGGGTCTCTGTGCTCCTACTTGCTCAGGTCAGCTGTTTCTGTGGGTTCCCCAGCATGGTCTTGACCCCTTTGCTCATCACTCCTCCCTCTCTACAACTAGATACCAGGAATTCGGCTCAGTGTTTAGCTGTGACTCTGTTTCTGCTTCCATCAGCTACTGGATGAAGGCTTTAGGATGGCATTTAAGGTTATCATCAATCTCATCATCGGGGAAGGGCCTTTAAGGCAGCCTCTCCACTATTGCTTGGATTCTTAGTTGGGGTCATCCTTGCGGATTCCTAGAGATTTCCCTTAGTGACAGGTTTCTCATTAAGCCCATAACGGCTCCCTCTATTAAGATATCTCTTTCCTTGCTCTTCTTCTCTGTTCTTCCCCCAACTCAACCTTCCTGGTCCCTCGTGTTCTTCTCTCCCCTCCTCTTTCTCCTACCTCCCTTCTCCCATGATCCCAATTTACACAGGAGTTCTTGTCCCTTTCTCCTTAAGGGTTCATGTATGTCTCTCTTGGGGTCTTCCTTGTTTCCTAGCTTCTCTGGTGTTGTGGATTTAGGCTGGTTACCCTTTGCCCTATGGCTAAAATCCATGTATGAGTACATACCATGTTTTCTTTTAAGGTAATCTTCACTATCTTTGTTTTAAAGCAGCAAACCTCATAGTTCTGAGAGGTGAAGAGATTTGCTCTAGAACACACAGCTATTAGGATTAGATAGGACTAGAGATCTGGTTACCAGGCCCTAGCCTGAGCCTCTCAGCCCCTGGGAATCTGGATCGCTTTTGATTTTGTAGACCCCCCTCCACTGGAGGGGGCTGATCTTGGAACAGGGCCTGCAGGAAGATGTGGCTCCTGGATGTCACCACAGCTGCTGCTGCTGCTGCCAGAGAGGAGAGAGGTGGGCTGGGCCAGGCCTGAGCCTGGGCGTCCTGCCAGAGCTGCCAACATGAACTTATATGTTGTCATCTTCTCCTTTTGCCTGATTTAATGCAACCTTAAATAATAATGGGGCAGGAGGAGGGGGGGCAAAGGAGGAGCAGCCCAGACAAGCTTCTGTGGAACTGTCTCCTCAGACCCTGTGTTCCCCTTTGCTATTTGAGAAGCACAATTTCTCCTCTGATGTAAACATTTTTTTAATGATAATTCCGGGCTGAGTGGCACCAGGAGCTCTGTGAGACACTTCCCTCCAGCTCCCTCTGCATCTCTGATGGAAGCAGAATGGGAGCTTGTAACCATAGCAATTCTTGACTGGGAACTCCTGGTAGCTGGAAGGAGAGGGGAGGAAAGTGGCTGGGGGTGGGCTTCTCTCTCTCTCTCTCTCTCTCTCTCTCTCTCTCTCTCTCTCTCTCTCTCTCTCTCCCTCTCTCATGTAGAGATGAGTGGCATCCTATTTGATTCAACCAAAAGCATGGCTCCAGGCCAATTACTGAGAGTACACTTTGTAATTTAGTTGAGGACAGAGGAGAAGGAAGGAAGGGGGTATGCTTCCAAAAGAAAGGACAGAAGAGATCAAGAAGAAGGATGGGGGGATGGATAAGCTTGTATTTGGAGAGAGGTTAAAATTCTACCAACCTCCCCAACAAGTGTCAAAACCATACAGCCATTGTCGCCTAAGGAATCTGTGTTCTGATCTCCCCTGTATCTGGGTGACAGATCTTTGTATCATTGGTATCAATAGTACTTGATGAACAAACTGAATAAATGAGTGAAGGGATAAGTGGATCAAATGTTTGTCTTCTTGATGGCAGATTTTAGTGAGCTTCCTGTTGTAGCAAATAACTGGGATGACTTACAAGAGGAAAAGGGATGTTGTTAGTTCACAAAGTTTAAGGGTTTGGCCTATGACCCTTTGAGACCCTTCTGTGCCTTGGGAGAGGTAATACATTATGGTAGGTGACACTGTGGAGTAATACTCACCTTATGACCAAGAGGAAAAATAGAGCAAGGAAGAAATGGGATTCCACAATACCCTTCATGCCACTAGAGAGTAAGAAAACTTCCTTAGACCCAGCCTTCTAAAGTTTGTGTCATCCCATGCTAATGCTAAACTGAAGACCAGGCCTTTGACACAGAGGCCTTTGGGGAATATTCGTGATCCAAACTTTAACAAGGGATAATCATTATATCTCATTATAAATACAAGGGCTATGAATCTCACTCTAAAATTGTAGTCATGAAAACACTCACTTAATATGCCACTGCAGGGTGGTTTTTGTCACTGCTTACCATTGCTAGTATCTACTTAGAGAACTCCAGAGACTTGTCAGCAATGAGATGGCCTCGAACACTGGCTGAGTAGGAGTATCAGTGAGAGAGGGGTCTTTCATACCTCCTTGTTTCTTCAATGTGACTGTGAAGGGTTGGATCTGGAGAGTGATCTTGTCACAAAACCCCACATTTTGGGAAGATGACCTTGGTTCCTGTGAACCCCTTGGGGCAGGAAGCTTCAAGTCAATTCCTCTATGTTTCTGGAGTTTCTTTCCCAGCAGGTCCTGCTGCCACTTCATCCCCAAGTAAACACATGGAGACTTAATTAACTTATAAACTATTGGTCGATGGCTAGGGCTTCTTATGGGCTACCTCTGTCTTAATTATTAACCCATTTCTATAAATCAAAGTATTTCCACATGTTCTTGGTTTACAGAGAACGCCAGACCCAGACCTGTTACTCCTTTGGTGGCTACATGGCCTCTCCTCTTGTGCCCTCTCTTTGCCTACCTTTCCCAGAATTCTCCTCATCTCCTAGTCCCATCGAACTTCTTGCCTTTATTGGCCAAACATTGTTTCATTCATCAACCAATAAGAGAAACATATATACAGAAGGGCATTCCCCATCACCTCTCCAGGAACCTTACAGAGAGAGGAATCAGATTCTCCTATAGGGTGGGTGAAGAGATGCATGTCTAGAATTAGCAGGGCTTAATGGCAATAGAATAATTGCTCAGCACAGAAGAGCTCTCGGGTAGAATCCTCAAGGATTACAGAATCTCTGGGGAGCATTTGCGCTGGCTCTTTCCTTACAGGATAATCTGATTCCTTTCTCTGTGAGGTTCCCATCTCACAGCAGGGAGTGGGGCTTGTTCACACTTGTCCTCAGGGTCTGAGGGTCTTGATACTACTGACTGGGGTCAGGTGACCTCTCAAATCATCTTAAGTTCAACCATGTGAAGAATCTGGTATTTTTCTAAGTTGTTATTGTCCCCAGGTTGTTAAGGCAGTTTATACTACAAATGAACCCAACAGAAAACATCACTGATGGCCCTGGATGTCTTCTATTGGCTGGTGACCTAAGAATACTTTACCCTTTCACTTACCAAAACTGTTCCTCTAGTTCCTCTATCCACCACATCCTTTCTATGCAAAGTGCTCCTTGACTTTCCTGGACCAAATGTATCATTTATTTTCCTGTTTCTGAGATCTTTGCTTTACACTCAAATGACATGTCTTCATGGACCCAGTTGTTTTCTGTATTGAACCCTGAATTCCCTGGGGACAGACATTGGGTCCAAGTCAACACGGTATCCCACGACACTTTGCACTTAAGAGTGGGACTTTTTAAGAGCAGATTGATCCTGTAGTGACAGGATTGTCCTGGCTTCTAGGTCATGTCATTTAGTACTTCCTTTCACAAAGATAGATGCCACTTCTCTGCTCTTGACTTTGGACTTTAATTTTTCTTTGGCCAATGAAATACTAGGAGACGAGAAACAACATACTGATGGAATGGACTTAGCATGTGGCTAGACTTGGTTTTGTTCTCTTACTCTCATTTGACCTCTGTGGGAGGATGAGGAACACATAGTAGGGCTTCCCCAGGTAGCCTGCAAACCTATCATTGAAAGCAAATACTTGTTGCAAGAAGCTATTGATATTCAGAGGCTGTTTGTCCTGTGATGACTGTTGACTAATCCAGTTGTTGGTCTACACTGTTGCCTGGGAAACACCAAAGGCCTGTGGCACTAGTCTATTTTTGGCATTTGATGCAGAAGTTATTGGAAGCATAGGACAGTGGGGGTGACTTCAAGAAGTGGTTGGTTATTTCCCAAGTGGAGACTGAGGGAGGTGGAGGAGCCAAGCATGTTGTTAAAACTCGCAAATGATGACTTTTGTGGGAGGGAAAAATGGGATTCTCTGGAAAGCATTGCCATGCCTGGTAGTTGTGGGCTGTGCTGTTTCCTGTTGTGACTTCTATGAGTAACTCTGAAGCTTAAAATAATGCTTGTGTATGCCTGCGAGGGTGTGTGTGTGTGTGTGTGTGTGTGTGTGTGTGTGTGTGTGTGTAGACAGAGATGCCTTTTTGAAAATTGGATGTTTCCATCATTCTGCCATGGGATTTCCTGGCTAGTGAATTGCATTACTGCTGGCATAAGGGATGGGGTGTGAGAGGCTAGAGAGCCTGATTAGGTTCCCACCTTCACCCAATGACTTCAGAGTTTCTCATAGTTCATTCCTTTCTAAGTCTGGAGGTGCCAGGGATGACAAAGGACAGGCAAGGGGGCAATGTTTCTTCTTTAGCAGAGCTCTTTATCTATGTTTAATCCAAATGAGTTCTCCAGGGAACAGGGCCTCAGGCTGGGGAGAAGAACTAGTGCATGGATGTCTTCCTGTAGAGCCCTGGTGAGTCATTCTCACTCAAAAGCACCCTCCATGGAGCATCCACTACGTGTTGCTGCTGGATACTAAAGCTGCACCTAGAGTTCCCTAGAGATCATGGTCTAAGGCGAACATACTCTCAGAGAAGCACATGCTTAATTAAAATTTGTGATTCTGAGAGGGTTATACGTAGAAACCACTAAAGGCTAGAAGAACAAGGTGTAAAAATATTTGATTTGGGGATATTTGGGAGAAAAGATCATTTCCAAAGCTCTATTAGACTACTCAAGCCCTTTGTCTTGTTGAGATAGTCTGGGTATGTATAGGGAAGAAAGGCAAACTGCAAGGTAGTTAGAGGCTTAAGCCAACATGGTGGATCAAGATGGCCTCTGTGTCAGTATGATGACATTTCTTTACCATTAGACTTGGCAAACTTGTCTGCTTCCATCATGTATTTGTCACTAGTACATATCTGGAAAATCCTATATGAGAACACAAATGGAGAGTGGACACTGTTTCATGAAATTCTGAACACAAATCTAGAGTTCCCTGCCTTTCCCTACCAAGTCATGAACAATTCTCCTCTTTATTACACTTCTGTTAAAAGCAAAAGCAAAACTTTTTCATGATCCCAGCAATTTGACTCCTTTCAGAAATCTATACCCACCCCTTTCCTTGAATGCACACTTTTTCCTTGTCTGTTTGTCTTCTTTCCTTCCTTCCTTCCTTCCTTTTGCCTCTCTTTCTCTTTCTTCCTTTCTCTTTCTTTCTTTCTTCCTTTCTTTTCCTTCTTTCCCTCTCGCCAACCCTCCTTCCCTCTTCCTTCTCCCCTCCCTCCCTCCCTCCCTTCTTCCCTTCCTCTCTTTCTTCTTTTCATGTGTACACTAAAGATTGAACCCATGGCTTTGTCCATGCTAATCAAGTGTTCCACTGCTAGGCTATATTCTCAGCCATACTAACCTTTTAATACGTCAACTCCAGTTTTGCTTCCTATCAATTCTTCCTAAAATTCTTTATAGAGGTATAGTCCAGATCTGGGTTGTATCTGAGCAGAGGTCTCTGTGGAGAACTCAGGCTTCCCAGCAGCAATGCTGAGTTGTTTCTCTTATTGTTTATGGCTTACTTAGGGCCATGGCTACTCCACATGGAACCCTGAGCACATGACCTGCAGGGATATACAGTAGCTCTGTGCTTTGCTCATACCTTGGCTTCCAACTCTTTGTCCAGGATGTGGGTCTGAGCTCATATCCTTGACTGGTGTGTTCCAGGCTTACTGAGCCATGTGTGTTAGGCATGGAAGGTGAAGTGCTGTCTTGACACAGGGGATAAAAGGTAATGTAAGAACATCTAGTGTTTCCATCTTAACCATCACACATCTATCTGGTGTTCTGATGAGCGGACACATGCACTGGGGTTGTTCTGTCTGGTATATTGCTCATTGTCTCTATCATTTCCTGTTCTGTAATTGTTGTTGGCAGCAGGAGGGAGTCCTAGAACCTAAAGTATCAGTGTATGTGAGGTCTGGTTTCTACCTGGCTTCTCTGGGACGTTCTTTCTTCTCATCTCTTTCCTCTTAGCCTATCCTATACATCCCTGTTGTTTTAGTCACCTTTAAATTAAGCTTTGTTTCTGACACCCCCTACGCTAAAACCTTTTGGTGGCTTTCTATGACTTCCCCAATGAAGCAGAACCCAACAGCCAACAAGATTTTCATTCTGGACTCCAACCCAACCCGTCCCCTCAGCTTCTCTCAGCTCACTGTCTCGTGGGCTTTAGGTGCTGGCCCTCCCACTATTCCCTAAGCACTCCAGAAACTTCAATGTGTGAAAATGTTATTCATATGTCACTTATACAAAGATACCTTAGCAATTGCTAATTGTAGACCTTAGGGACTTTGAATCCTCAGCCATGTGATCATATGCCACCATTGTGCCAAGCCTTTGCTTTCTACACTCCCCTCACCTGGAGTTCCCTTCCTGGGAGCCGGTGTTTTACAGGTCGGAGAACTGCTCCTATGGGGAGCTGCATGCTGCTTCTAGGAGATAGCCTCATGTCATTGCAGTAACTTGCTTGGCTATGAAACTGGTTCCTTGAAGTCTATGATAGAGTCTTGGCTGTCTTTGTTCATATGCGGGGGGGGGGGGGGTCTGGCTACAGTGGATCCCCTATAAATGGTTAGTGCTTTCAACCCCACAAGAGAGAGCTGGTGTGGGCCTGAGAGGGTGGAACTGTCATTTGGCTGAAGGAATAGCACACAACTCCATAGAATCTCGTAAAAACAAGGGTGACAAATGAAGTGCCAGCGATGAAAGATGACTCAGTGGGAATGGGGAATGGAGCAGCTGATGTGGAAGCCATGTGCAGTCCCTCGAACAGTTCCCTAATGCAAGAGATCGGGGGTGGAGCTCTGTGGTCAGCACATGTGCTTAGCATGCACAAGGCCCCAGGTTCAACCCCAGAAAGCAGACACAAATAACTACTTCATGATCCAGCAATCTCCCTCCCGGGGATATACTCAGAAGATTGGAAAGTAGGGATTCGAATAAATATCTGTGCACCCATGGTCGTGGCAGCACTCTTGATGACAGATGAGAGGAGTGGAAGCAGCCTGCTCTGCTGGATGCCCATGTCTTTCCAGACCCCGTCTTGAAATTCCGCCCTTCAGCACCATGGCATTCGGAGAGCCTTGGGAAGTGAGGGTGCTGTGAGGGAAGCCTTCACTAAATGGGTCATTGCCCTTATGGAAGGAGCCCAAGAGTTCCTTTCTTCTCTCTCAGCCCACTTTTTCTCTCCCTCCCCTCTCTTCTTTTGTCATAGGAAGACACAAGAAGGAGACAGCAACTGCAATTGCAAGGAGGTCTCCCCTAGACTCTAACCATGCTAGCTTTCTCTCGGAATTCTAGCTTCTATAACCATAAGACATAGGTCTTTATTGTTTGTTAGACGCCCAGCCCATAGCAGGTACTTCATTTTAGCAGCCTGGTGTGCCTAAGACACGAGCTAAGTTCCTTTCATTCAGAAACAACGTGTTTAATACACAGAAATATCAATGTTAACACAAAAAGGCCAGTATTCCAATGCATTCCACAACATGCATGAGCCTTGAAGGCATTCCAGAAAGTTAAATAAATCAGCCATAAGAAGACAAATAGTTCATGATTTAACTTATTCTTGGAGGAGTCAAACTCACCAAGAGTCTATGCCAACCCCTAATGCACAATCAGTGGCCTAGAACAATGGAAGAAGGAGTGGTTGTTCAGTTTGGGACCGTGAAAAAGTCCTCGATAGACTTGGGTAATGAGAGTTGCACCCCAGTATGATGAGTGTAGCCCTGTCCCTGGAGCCTGCACTTCACAATGAGTAATGTTACATTATGTGCATTGTGCATCTAACCACAATACAAAATTTCAAAGGACAATGACAACAGAAGTGAATTCATGAGTACAAATCATGGTCTATATCCAGAATGGCTGCTGCCTCCATGTTTTCCATTGTGAGGACCTGAGGTGGGGTTAGACACAGATGGATGATCAATAGACACGTCCTGAGCTACTTGGGTTCTGCCTGAGCAGGCAGTAGATAAGGGGTCTTCCGTACTTTGCCTATGGTAGAGTCCCCATCTGAGCCTGTAGGTTTGGCGACCACACAGGGACTGCACCTTTGTTCCTTGTCATTTTGCCTGTCTTTCTGCTGCAGGTCTGTCAGCACTGGTCTTGAGCTGTGAACACCTCCTGCTCCTATATTAACAGCTGTGATGGCTCTTCTCTACCCACCCTCTGGATCCATCCTCCTCCAACCAGCTCTGTTCTATTCTGAATCCCCAGAGACTCGAAGACAAGGATCCCACAGCTGCTTTGTTGTTCATCTTCCAGGTGGTTCAGAAGGGATCAGGAGATCTAAGAACTGAGAAGGATCAAGACTTTTGTCCTGCCGATTTGGCATTGGCTCTGGTCCTTTACTGCCATCAGGACTGATACCTGGCAGTGGGCAGGAAGGAAGAAGGAAAAGGAGAACCTCTCCATTCCTGTTTTTAAATATAATATCTACTGGCAATTTCCCACTATACTTCTACTTACATTTTATGTGATCAGAGCCTGGCTGTGCAGGAAATGTAGTTTTATTCCTGGAAACAGTACATTGGAATAAATATCTGGGTTCTGTTTCTATTGAAAAAGAGGGGAATTGATGCTCATGCCCACTGGGTTCTGTTTCTAAAGAAGAAGAAGGAGATGGATGCTCATGCCCACTGTCTTTGTCTGCTTGGATTTTATTAAAAGTCTTCCTCATTAGCACAGGCCAAGGCAAACAGCCAGGCCTTCTTTATGTTCCCTTTAGGGATTTGTAGCTCAGCTAACCCAGTTCACAACCTAGAGCTAACCAAGGGGCAGGGGGTCAAGGAACCACCTCATAGGAGAAGGTAAAGAATCAGGACATCCTCAAGTTCAACCAGAAGCTCAAGTCCCATTGGCAGGGAAGTCCTCCAATGCCCCCTGTTAGTTGCCTTGAGATGTGGGTTGTTATGGGATCAGGAAGCCTATAGGGGGCCATGTTGTGGGTGCTGAGGGATATTTTCACCTACAATCTGGAAATGTTGTCTTCAATTAGCTGGAGTTGCAGTTAAGGCAAACCTCCTCATGCCACGGGGCTTGGAAAGGTCCAAGGCATCCCAGGTTTCTTTGTATCTGCCAAATAAGCCTTGTAAGTAGCAAATGCTCTAAGTCAAAGGGAGTCCATTGAGGCCTTACCGTGAGTCTGTGCCAACCCCAGAGCATGGGACAAAGCACAGGAAGTTGTCCTGTTTCACAGTAAATGTGGCTGGTGGCAGTGGGGAAGCCGGCCAGCAGCTGCCAGGAAGTGACCTGTGCCAGGAGACCTCATGGGGTTGTCTTCTCACACCTCCTATCTCTGTATCCACATGAACTTGGTCACACACACACACTTGCTCCTCTAAGTTGCCTAATCATTATCTGCCCTGGCTTATCAGACTGCCGTGGGTAAACAGACCATGCATCCACGTGGCTTCTACAGACATGGAAGGTGATGTCCCAGTGATGGAGTTTGGAGGCATCTCAAGAGTTACAGAGGAAGCATCCCTCCCTGGGATTTAGGAGGGCTGCTGTGAAATGTAGGTAGGGAGCCCTGACTCCATGGCTCCTGAATTATTCATGGAAACAGCTTCTGAATAATTGGAGGCCATTTTTCATTATCATTGTATCCCAGAGAAAGGACTTCTGCTGAAGCAGAAGCAAGGAGGTACACTCGATTCTTTTCAGACTGCCTTTTAAAAACTGCATAGAGATGGCCCCAAGCCCCTCCTTACTTAGGAGGTGCATGCAAGAGCAGAATGGGAGAAGAGCTTGAGGGGTGAGTGAAGGGCCCAGGTGTGGAGGGGAAGGGGAGAGGGAAGGAGTTCACAGGAGAAGTAGGCAGGGGAATGGGAATGAGACTGAAGGGCTGAGCTGGAGCACATGGTCTGGAAGGACACGAAGCCTAGCAGACTTCCAGCCAGCCTGGAGACCTGTTTTGTGTGGGTTGTGTTTGGTAACAAGGGGTATTCTGTTGCTAGAGTTTTCTTGTCCAGCCAGGTCCTGACTCCCCTCTCAGCCCCAAAGAAACACACAGAGACATATATTAATTATAAAACTGTTGGGTTATGGCTAGGGCTTCTTACTGGCTTGCTCTGTCTCAAGTATTAACCCATGACTACTAATCTATGTATTACTACATGGTGCGTTCTATCCTCCTGGCCCCTACATGGTGTCTCTTCCCAGTCTCACTCCACCTACCTTTCTCAGAATTCTCCTCGTCTCCTAGTCCCGCCTATCTTCCTGACTCTATTGGTTAAAACAATGTTTTATTCATCAACCAATAAGATATATATATATATATATATATATATATATATATATGTATGTATATATGGACATCCCTATCAGCACATGTCAGTCCCCAATCACCCATCCTGATATTTGACCCCACTGAAGCTCAAGACAGTGCAAAAAGGGCAGGAGCTGCCCTGTTTCTGTTTTCTTTCAGAAAGTGCTATTTCTGTCTATGCCTCAGTTTCCTTTTCTGATGAGAAGGATGAGAAACGTGTCTTTTGTAGCATTGTTCTGCAGGTTCTCTATGAGTGTGTGACTTGTAAAAGACTTTACAACCTGTTAGGAAAAAATGCACACAAGAGACCCCATCCTGGGAGGTAAAGATCTGCATAATGCCAAAGGCAGGTGGCAATGCCCAAGGAAGCAGTAACGCTACTAGTCATAGTAAATGGACACTTTCTGTTTCTATGAGTCAACAGCTTTAGATTCCATGTGGGTTGGATGAGGTTGCTCAAGGCACACAGAGTCTTCATTGGACAAGAGGAGTCAGTTAAAAGACCAGCTGTGCATTAAGTAACATCAACCTAATTATGACTGGGACAGAGTTGGGAATTGCTAGGACAGTGGATTTTAAGTGTTCTCTTCACATGCAGTGGAGTGCACGTGACAGATAAATGTACACGTTTCTATTTGTCAATGGAAGACACACAATGAATGCATTTGCTTTGGTATGGGCCAGTGGCCTGGGACAGTAGTGGCTTCAGAGCCTAATGTGTGTTGTGGGTGGGTACTAGAGGGGTGAGGGTGGAGAGCCAGGCATGGAGGAAGGGGCAAAGTGCAATTGAAAGGAGGAGGAAGGAATGGACTAGGGCTTGGTGCTCTCGCCAAAGGCCAATTTAAAGGTCCATATTGTGTGTGCATGTGAACACACTGGTGTCCACATGGGTACAGTAAAGGAGTTTTTCAGGGCTCTGGGACTGCCCATCCCAACCATGCAGCCAGCTTGTTCAGCTCCAAAGCCTGAGCAATTACCTCTGACTGACAGGGAAAGCCAAGGCTCACGTGTCCATTTCTTTGGACCTTTCTTAAATTCCTTGTCTAGCTAGCTCTTGCTCACCCTACATGTGGCCTCTCTCGTGGTCCAGCTCCACGCTGTATCTGCAGCCTTCTGTTACTGCAGCACATGGCTATCGAGCAGCAGACGAGAGGAGGGGAAAGGTTTGAGCTCCCAGAAGCAGTTTCAATCCCAGATCCATTGACCCCTTTGCTTTTGAGCCTGTGGCAGTATGTCACAGTTAGGAACAGATGCAGGGAACAAGTGACTGGGAAGGTGAAAAGAAAGAAGGGACCAGAGACTCAGAATGTCCTTCAGGGCACATCCACGTCACCAAGTTCCAGCCAGGTCACACCTCTTAATTTTTTATCTGTTCCGAGCAACAAGTCAGGATCCACACCTTTATCACATGGGTTTTCAGGTGACATAGAATCTGAGCTATGGCCCCGCCTCACCCTGTGTTAGTGATGAAAATCCCATAGGATAGAAAGTTTTAAACATTGTTTATGAGTGCCCTGGGGCTCCTCATAGGGGTCTGCAGAAAATTTGAGGTGAGGACATGAGTTTGGATGCTCAACATCGATGTAAAAAACCAGAGGCTTTGGGATGCCCCTGAAATCCCAGCTGTAGAAAGAGGCAGGCATATCCCTGAGGTTTGCCAACCAGTCAGTCTATCTACATTGGCAAGCTTTGGCTCAAGTGAGAATCTGTGTCACAAAAAATAAGGCAGAAGGCAATTGAGAGGAAGACACTAGACATTGACATTGACTTCTACCCACACAGGTGCCATCCCTGGTAGAAGTCTCTGGAATCTGTGCATACACCTACACCCTCTCTGAAATCGCTCCATCATGTGGTTGACTTTCTTGCTTTGACCAGAAATTTCATATATAACCAGATCCACATCAATTACACACAAATATGCACACATGCACACACACACACAGAGAGAGAGAGAGAGATTTGGCATGAGGGGTATATTCTGTAATTATTGTGGGGAATGCTCGTGGAAGCAACCTTGGGGTGATTGGGCAGAGATTCCAGGGCGGCTGGGCAAGCACCTGAATTCTTCCACTGTAAGCAAAGATTAAATGGCAGAGAGAATGGCGCCTTGCTGGAAGCCCCCACTAATGGTTCGAAGATATTGATAATCAATTTAAAGTTGCATTCATCACGTATGCCGGGAACCTGGCTCTTTTGGATGAGCTATGTCCTTGTTGCTGGAAGGAACAGAGAGCTGAGGAGGGCTGTATGGAGCCTGAGATTGTCATCCCTCACACCTTATGGAAGTTTTAGGTATGCAGTTATTGGGGACAGCATGGATTTCCTAAAATGACAATTGAAGTTGACGTGCTTGAGGTCCAACAGACAGGTACCTCTTGCAAGGAAGTGATAAGTGAATTTTCTCAGGAATTCTCCCACAGCAGCAGTGTGAGAGGCTGTAGCTTTATGCTTCCCATTAAGGCTCCTGAGTTTACTTTGGCTGTATTCCCTGGGATGCTCATAGCCTCTTCACACCCCATCTCCCAGGGTACCCTTCCGCCCGGAGAATGTGTCCGTGTGACCACCCATGCAAGTCACTGCATCGGAGAAATTCATCATTATCTATCATTCTTGACTTTCATTCTCCTCTCTGTGTGGAATGTGTGTGGCTGGTTCCTGATCCCTGTGGAAGCTTGGAAGGTCAACCACCAGCTTCATCTTCTCGGCATGGCTGTGGCTTGCGATGACCATTGTGGCAATCGCTATCGCCTCCTTCTTGGCTTTTTACCACCTTCTGTTTTTCATATTTACTTTTAATTTGAATTTCTTTATTTCACCTCCCCCCCCCCCCGTGGTGTGTGTGTGTGCACATGAGTGCGGGCACCTACAGAGGCTAGAGCATTGGGATCTCCAAAAGCTGAAATTTTAGGTTATGAGCCAGTTGATGTAGATGTTTTGAAAACAAATTCATGTCCCCTGGAAGAGCAGCAAGCTCTCTTAACCACTGGGCCTTCTCTCTAGCCCTCTATTATATTCTTTTATTCATGGCAGCTCTGTTAGTTTCTTGTGCATCACTATGACCAAAATTCTAGGAGAAACAACTTCTGGGAGGACACATCGATTGGGTCCGTGGTTTCAGAAGGCTGCAGTCCATCATCGTGAAAAGGAATGGCAGAGTGGTTGAGTCTGTGACAGCAGGTGTGTGTGGTGCTACACATTTATATCCCAGTAGATCAGGAAGCAGAGAAGGAGGCTGCAATCGAGGGCAGATATGACTTACTTCTTCCAGCCAGGCACCACATCCTAAATGCTCCATAGCATTTAAAATCATGTCACAAGTTAGACACCAAGCACTCAAAACCCTTACAGTAGCCAATTAGCTGTCTCCAGTTAGTCCCAAACCTTCTTACATCTGCACTTCCTGTTTATTCATTCCTACATTGAACCTATGTTTGCTGCCAGCTACTCTAAGACCAGGGGCAAGCATATGACCGAGACCTGGCCTTCTTGGCCACTGGGAGAATTTCATTCTCCTGGCCATTAGATAAGATGTAGGCAAGCAAGCAACACAAACCTAGTCACAGTAACACAGATCTGACACCTATTTGGTAGACATAAGGGTTATGCACTTTCCTGCACTTAATAGTAAATGGCAGCTGGTGTGGGATATGCATGTGAAAACAAGTCCTGGTCAAGAAAAAGGGGGATCAGAGAGATGGAGATGGGGATAGGGATGGAGAGAGAGAAAGACAGAGAGACAGAGAGAACATGCCACCAAATCCTGGTGATACCTTGAACACCTGGATTCAGGCATTCACAAGCGACCCCTAGAATTTTCAATGAAACAAACCAGAGAGTCCCCTTTTTTGATTAAGCCGGTTTAAGCTGGATTTCTAGGACACACAATCGGCATTCTCACTCTTGTAAAGGTACCTCATCCATCATCGTGGATGGAGAACGCCATCTTTTGTCTTCGGGGCTTTCCTAAACCTGGGTTGTCATGTCACCTTCTTCCTGTCAGAAGTGTAGTTGATTGATGGTGGGTTTGCTTGGCACTTGCCACCTGTGTTTGTTCTTCATGCCCTACTTAGTTGTCATGCCCTCTAAATAGAAGGAGGGCTGGGTTCTCTTCCCATACCTCCAGCATTTCCCAGATCAGGACACACGCAGTTCCTGACAGACTCCAGGCAGGATGCTAGCTGAGGCTGAAGCCACACTTCACTCCTGCTCAGGCTGATTAACACTCAGGTGTCAGTCCCCTCAGGGACATGAAGCATTCACTTTTTTTTGGTGTTGGATATAAATGCATGAGTGTGTATATTTGCCACCCCGGCTGTTTACATGTCAGGTTTCACTATTCTTGAAATTCTTCCTCTACCCCTTGAGATCTTGAGGTCCCATCATTGCCTTGGGGATTGGGACCGTTCCTGCACCCTGAACGAGTTCTGCATCGGGTGTATTTTTAGTTGGCTTGTTTGCATCTGTCCTCTCCCCGCTCCTTGCCTGATTGACACCTCCTGGGTGAGAGGCACAGGAGCATAGCTGCACTCTGGGAGCTGCTTGGCTCCTGTGGATGACTGCACAGCACTCCTCCAGTTGGTTTGAGCCCAGGAAAAGGCACAGAGATTTCCATCTCTTTTAGATCACCTGGACTCCTTTGTTCGAGTGGACTTGCAGGGTTAACCTGGGCTTGTTTGCCTTCTCTCTGCAGCTGGTGGGAGAGGAAAACAAGAGTTTGACAGTTCTTGGCCAAGCCCTCCTGGATGGGTAGAAGCTGGGAAGCTGTAGGCAGAAGCCATCTCCAGCATGCAGAAGCTTCTTAGAGAGGCAGCACTGCTGTCTTCAAGTGCTGAGGCTGGGCTGATGGCCTGGGCGCTTAGGCTGAGAAAAGCTTTAAGGAGGAGGGTTGGTTGAGACTGGACCTTGAAGGAGAGGAGAGTGCCCATTGCATCCTGACAGCCTGTGATGAGGCAGAGGGTCTGATGAGCATGTGCAAGGCTGGACAGCATGTGTCATCGGAAACACCACCATTTAGATGCAAAGAGACAGAAGCTAATGTCACTCAAAGCTCTTGAAAGCAGTCCCTCCCCCAGAAGGTTAATTATCCCTTTGGTCCCTAATTCTGTCACACTCTTGATTTGTGTAACAAACCCTCTTTGTACTGAAGGCTCATCTGTCAACTCGAGTTTCCTCTGTGTCTGAATGATCACAAGTTTAAACTCAGGCATGTCTCTATTAATGAGCTTTGACGTGTCACGCATTGAATGACGACTACTGTGGGACCTGAAGGTCTGTGTCCTGTCACAAGGGCATCTCAGCGTGGGCAGCACTTAAGTCCCTGGGAAGAGTCCTATCCTTCTGTGGGTTAGAGTAGGCTTTGCTCTCTCTGGACCCTCAGGGGAGAGGGAAGGGGGAAGGGAGAAGGAGAAAGGGAAGGGGAAAGGGGGAGGGGGAGGGGAGGGGGAGGGGAGGGGAGGGGGAGGGGAGGGGAGGGGGAGGGAGTCATCTGTTTTTACCCTGGTTTTGCTCATGCTGCCCTCTCACTATGGCCTCCCCTTCCCTCTGACCCCTCAGCTTGCCTTTTGCTTCTCCAAGTGTAAGCCTTTCTGCGTCACTTTGGATATTTTTCTCCATGCCTTCAGCTTCCAGCACTTGCTGGGGACATGGCTCTGACCCTTTCATCTTTGAGCATGTGTCTTTCCTTTTGCATCCTCTAGCCCCAGAGGCCAGCAGCCCTCGCCTCTCACTTCCTCTCTCTCTTTACTTCCTCATCCCTTTTCCAAGCTCTTGGGGACCACCTAGGTCAATGCCAAATTATGCTCCCAGACTCTTTTCATTTTTCGGTTCAGCAATGACTACAAACTCTGACAAATAGTAAAAAAGGACACGGACACTGACGCAATCACATTCAAATGTGAAAAAGAGTCCAGCTCTGAGCCCTGTGTGGGAGGCAGAGTCTCACCTTAAAGAGGTGGTTCTGGGAACTGCCTTTCCTCTCAGGGCTCTATTGGAGCTGCTGAGGTAGCTCCTCTCATTACGGGGAACCTGTGTGAAAGCTGGTGAGTTTCTATTGCAGACCTATGACAGCTTTCCGTTAGGAAGGCCCTCATCCTTGTCAGCCCCAGGAATGGATCCCACATGCAGGCCGCGGCAGCTGTTTAAGCCTCCGGAGCAGAGAGGCCCTGAATGAAGGACTTGGAGGGGCCCTCGTGTCCACGGTCTCATTTGTCCTATGCTCAGCCCCTCAGTGCCTCACACTTGTGGGGGCCTTGACTCATCTGGGAAGCTGGGTGACGGCCACAGGACTCTCTGTGTGGAGAAAGGTTGGGGTCCTCAGAGTGAGGACCGTTTCCCATGACTCTCGGTTAGGTCAGCTTCATGGAGAAGGGCCTAGAAAGACTTGAAGGGACCTGAGTGTACTGGAGGAGTGGAGTTCTGCAAGGCTTGAGGCCGCAAGCCCCTTGGACTTCAGGGACTTAGGGAGTGGAGATGAGGGTGGCCTGGGCTCAGGAGCTCTTAGATGGGTGTCCTTGGCTGAGGGGCTCCATCACTCTTCTGTTCAGCTCTCTCTCATTTGAACAGAAGCAGTGTTCCACTGGACAGGTTTAAGCACAGTAGCACAGGTAAATCCCCCAGCATCAGCCCTGGCTTGAAATGGATGCCTAATTGACAAGGATCCTTCTTTGCACCGGATGGATTTGTGTTTCCTCCACTGCCTCTGCTTTCTCCTCTCGCTGGGTCCTCAGTGGTCCACTCTCGCTGATTATTATTATTATTATTATTATTATTATTATTATTATTATTATTATTATTATGCTTCTCTCAGTTGACATACTGAGTTACTTTCAAGGTCAGCTCTAAAACTCCCAGGATTCTCTCTTCCTACTAACTTTTCACGGCTGTTTAACCTTTTATTTTATTTGTTGTTGCTTTCTCTAAATCTGTGCCATACCCTTGTTTACTGGGACTCCCTGATTTGTCCCAAGTAGTTATCTAGAAAAAGGACTAAAGCTGAGGTTCGGGATGATGAAGACACCCCCTTTAATTCAACCAGATAAGGCCTTAATGTTGGGTGTCCAATAGTGGTATCTAATCTTCAAGACTAAGGATCAGTTAACCACAGCCTATATAGATCAGGGCCCCCACACATCTGCCTTCATTAGTATAACCTCATTGGAACAGCATCTTCTGATGTCTGAGTTGTCTCTGGGTGCTTTTATGTGACAGTGAAAACCAAATAGATTAAACAGGAACTCTATGGCCTAAATAGCCTAAAATATTGATGGTGTGTCCCTTTAAGGAAAGCTCGCCTCTACAGAAGATGATCTCATGAAATGTTTCAAGGTCCTTCTTCAGTTCCAAAAGGACAGAGGGGTTAACCTTGTGAAAGCCAGTGGGAAGACCCCACCAGGGCCCCTGACACACACAAGGTGAGCAACTCATTTGCTGTGGAAATGTGGTACTGTCCTGTGTCATATGGTTGGGTATCTTTGGTAGGCAATTAGGTGGAAAATATGGTTCTTGAAATCCTGAATCCTTGTAGAGAGAAGGCCTGTCCTGGAGCAGCTCAAGGGAAGTCTACAGAAGACAGTGGGGTAGCCGCTGTCCTTGGTTCTGAACTCAAGCTTAGATTGGTCCTGATAGCACTGTATGTAGGCCTTCTCTTTCTTCTCTCTTCCCCTCTCCTCCCCTCTCCTCTCTTCCCCTCCTCTCTCCTCCCCTCCCCTCCCCTCTCTTCCCCTCTCCTCCTCTCTCCTCTCCTCCCCTCTTTTCCCCTCCCCTCCCCTCCCCTCTTCTCTTTTCTCCTCTGTTCTCACCTCCCCTTTCCCCTCCCCCTCCCCAACTTGTTTTTGTCTGTATAACAGAGGAACAAGTCAGGATAGTGTCAAAACTGGGTGATATGCCTCTCAGGTAACCAGCCTATCATGGGAGCTATGGCTTAGTCCTCAGCCCTAGCAAGTGGCATTTGACCATTTGTTTGGCATTATTTTCATGACTACAAAATGTGTTTTCACTGTATTACACCATAATTTGTGGGAGGTCCACACTTGAGAGCTGGGAGAGAACTGGAAGCAGGTCCTAATTCTTTCTGCATACTAATGTGACCTTATCTACATTGTCTGTGTTTTCAGTGACAGCCTCACTTTTAGCTTTTCACAAACCCCCATTCAGTCCTGCCTGCAGCTATAGCCA
The DNA here is from genome assembly GCF_943737965.1 of Phodopus roborovskii. Lineage (NCBI taxonomy): Eukaryota > Metazoa > Chordata > Mammalia > Rodentia > Cricetidae > Phodopus > Phodopus roborovskii. The sequence goes on along the minus strand of NW_026126541.1, from coordinate 12,295,041 downwards.
GAAGTCCTTCAGTGGAACAGCGAGACCTTCAGTCTCATTCTGCAGGTCACCTTGACCCCTGCAGCTCTTCTCTTGACCCCTGGGACTTCTTCAGTCCTGCCCTACCAGGACTTCACTTGTGTCTTTTATTATGTGTCCTCCTCAAGAGTCTGCCATCCCATTCCTTCTGCTCAGCTAGCCATTGCTGTGATTATGGCCATTTCGAGTCAAGGTGTCAAACTTGTGGCTTCCCACTTCAGCCTCCTGAGTGCTGGGATTACAGGAATCCACTACTATGCCCACCTTTCTGCTCAGTTTCTTGCCATTGGCTCCACAGAGGTCAGGATGTCTCTTAGGAAGCACATTCTTTGGGCCTCACCTAAAGTCACAAAATGATGGAACAAGACTGTTCTTCCTCTTTCGTAGTAGGCAGTCCCAGGGCTAAGTGTGTCTTCTGTTAAAGAGAAACTTTCAGGAGTCAGCTCTCTCTCTCTCTCTCTCTCTCTCTCTCTCTCTCTCTCTCCCTTGTAGGATCTGGGAATCGACCTCAGGCTTGGCAGAAGTGCTTTAACCTGCCAAACCACATTTCTGACCCCAGGATCTTTAGATACAGATCCTTCTTTTCCCTCTCCCTACCCAAACAACATAGCTATTTTTAGACTTCTTGACTTGTCCTTGGTGTGATAGCTTGTTATGCTAGGCCACATGTGGTGCTCAGGCTTGGAACAAGCCAGTGCCAGCATGTGATACTTTTGTGAAACTGAGAAGAAGTAGGTAGATTCAAGTGATGGGTAAACAGGTGTGTGATAGTGTACCCATAAGTAGTTATTTAGCATAATTGTCTGGGAAGGCATAAGAGGAAGACAGGAGAACCAGTAATTAGATCTCAGGTTGAAGAAGTCAGAGATTAATTACTGATCACACTCAAAATTCCTCATTTTAACCGTGACAGAGCTTAAGCTAAGAGTGGGCCAGGGAGATTGCACCTGCTGTGCAAGCCCAAGGACCATAGTTCAGTCACTAGCATCCAGGCGAGATGGCATGTGCTTGTAATCCTCCTATGGGGAAATCAGAGGCAGGGGCATCTCTGCGGCTCACTGACCAAAGAGGCTAGTCCGATCAGTGAGCCACAGAGCCAGTTAGAGCCCCTGTCTCGAAGGGAAAGGTGTGTGGCTCCTGAGGTAGGTCACCCGAGGTTGAACCATGATGCACAAGCTTACACACACACACACACACACACACACACACACACACACACACACCACATACACTATAATACACTATATGCACATATACTGCATACACACACATATACCATACACCACACACACACACACACCACATACACACATATCCCATACACACATATCCCATACACACTATACACACAGCATATGCACACACATATACCATACATATCACACACACACACACACACACACACACACACACACACAGAGCTGGGAGGAGATGTGGAAGCCAGTGATATAACAGTCAGAGAGTCTGATCTTCCCCATATGATGAGAGCCCTATGTTAGTTTCCAGGGAAAGGAGAGAAGGGGTTGGTGGAACTATGAACACTTTGATGTGATCTAGTTTTTCTTTTGTTCTCCAAGAAAATATTTTGTTCTTTAAAACAATCTGAAAGTCCCTGCAGCAAAGCACATGGAGGCTCATTTTGGGAAGACTGAAAACCTGAGCAGGAAAATGGACAAGCCAATATGCTGTAGGGTCTGTGTACCAAGTGTCTGTTTCATCCCAGATACTCGACAGTCAGTGGTCATTTAACAATCTTAGTGATATTCCTGTGAGTCACATTTATGGTCTTATTTTAAATGAAGAGACAGAGCATCATCCAGTCTAAAAACCTTGTCCAAGGATACTTAGCCAGCAAGAAGAGGAACTGGAACAATTCTGATTTTAAAACTCATTCTGTTTTCATTGTTCCAAGCTCTTAGGCTGTTCAGCTCCTTGTTGGGCAGCTAACTGCCAGGTGCTGGATTATTCCAGATCACCTTCTTCCATGATCGCTTACTGCATCTCTTGTTGTGCAAGCCTGAAGATAATCTTCCAGTTCTTATTTTCAAGTAGTGTACTGGTGGTTTTGTGTTTCAACTTGATACAAGCTATGGAGTCATCAGAGGAAGGAGCCTCAGCTGAGGAAATGCCTCCTTGAGATCCAGCTGTACGGCATTTTCTCATTTAGTGATCAATGGGGGAGGGCCCAGCCTATGGTGGGTGGCACCATACCTGGGCTGCTGGTTCTGGGTTCTATAAGAACAATGAGCAAGCCATGGGGAAGCAAGCCAGTAAGCAGCTCCCCTACATGGCCTCTGCATCATCTTCTGCCACTGGGATGTTGCCCTGTTTGAGTTCCTGTCCTGACTTCCTTCAGTGATGAGCAGCAATTTTGAAGTGAAAGCCTGATAACCTTTCCTTTCCAAATTGCTTTTTGGTCCTGGTGTCTTGTTGTAGCAATAGAAACCCTAACTAGGACAGGTAATGTCACTTAAAGTTTGGATTGAAGCAATCCATTGGAGTTTTTCCCTTGGACCCTATCCCTCCACCCTGATCTCCATCTTTTAAGCCCAAATCCCTTGCTGTGTATAAGAGAAAACAGTAGACAACCTCTTACTTACAATAATTCAACGTAATGATTTTTAAACTTTTATTATTTGTGCACATACATGCATGTGTCCTGTGCACACACATATCACTAATGAGGCTAAGTTGGCTTGCAAGTGTGAGTCCCCAGACCTACCTATCTCCGCTTCCCCAGCATTGGGATTACTAGGGAGTATCACCAGGCTTTTTAAAAAGTGTGTTCTGGGGTTCATCTTAGGTCCCCAAGTTTACATGGCAAGTGATTTACTGACTGAACTACATCCCAAGACCCTCAACTTTATAATGATGCAAAAGTGGCAGGCCTTCAGGAAAACATGTACTTAGAACTCAAATGCTGGTGCTTGCCCAAGCTAGTGCTGTGCAGTATAGAACTCTTGCCAGGCTGTGCCTCAGTGAGCCACACAGCTGCTGGTCAGCCATGTGACCACCAGCCCTCTCTGCAGTGTATTGTGTACTGAGGCCTGACATTTGGTAGGCTAGGGGTAGTAACTGTATTTTGGACTCACAATGTCTTCAACTTAGTCTATAAGGATGGAAGCCCATCCTGAGTCAAGTGACATCTGTCACATCAAGGAAGTGGACGATGCTAATAGATGATACGAGTGAGGCAATGTTGACCACAGAACGTTCTCTTTTCTTCTCATCTTATCCTTTCTCTCAGTCTTGGAGAGAGATGGGCTTTGCAGCATGAAGACAGCTGGTAGCTTCTGATGGCTCCTTGAAGGTCATTGTTGGTTGAGACCTAGTGATATGATCCTCTCTTCTACATGCTGCCTCCCCTTTCCAAATGAAGATATGCCATATCCATGAGGTTTGCCTCTCAGAACTGTTAGCTAGGTCTAGATAGCTGTTTCTGGAGGAATTATCAATGTTGAAATAGAAGACTGTCAATTATGAGTATTCCCCAAATGACATAGACATTTAAAAATTTTTTTTTCTTTGTTTTTTGAGAAAGGATTTCTCTATAGCTATGGCTGTCCTGGAACTTGCTCTATAGACCATACTGGCTTCTTTTTGGAAATATGATATTAGCCATCTCTGAAATTACTTGTAAGCTATCACTAAGTGGAGGAACTTTAAGGAACCAGGTTCTAGTCCATACTCAGTTATGGGCTCATTCTTGGGCCCAAAGCCAAAGGCATCCTTTTACAAAGGCTTAGTGCTGCGCAGGGAAAGAAGAGGAAGTTGGGTCAGCTCAGGCCTGATTTCTGCCAACTGAAGCACCTGGACCCAGGAGCCATTGATTCTGAAGCTACACCTGCTGCACTTCTAGTGTTTCTACCATGGTCGTGTTAGTTGTGTGTGGTATGTGTAGACAAATGGCATGATCAGGGTTGGGGTGTGATGCTGGAGCCCCAGAAGTAAAGAACACAGAAAGAATAGAGCCTGAAGCCCCTTCTTTCTTTCTAAACTCCTAGATCACTTTAGACCATTCCTGTGCCGTGTTCTCGGGTCTTTCCATTTCCTCTGTATGCATATATGGTTGACACACATGGTCTGCAGGAGAAAAAGCTAGATTGTTGAGCCTTCCTGCTGTTAGGGCTGTGTTCCCCTGCACCTGCAGTGAGAGTGTCCCCTTGTTAGAGACAAGAAAGTGGCTGAGATTTCCGCGGGGTTGTGTTGGAAGAGCACAGGACATGGACAGCTCCCTGGACTCACTGTTCCAGTGGATATTTGACCCTGGTGACAGAGGCAGTCCCTGCAGTTGGCTGTAGTGTTGCTTGTTGGTGTGGGTGGGAGACATAAGTGCCTCCAACGTCCTTATCCAAAATTTGTGATCTCAAATTCAGGAACAATGAACCAACTAAATCATTGCCTTGGAATTCTTTCTAGACTCTAGAATCTAGAGCCTTCTCCTCTGACACTGCTGTAGAAGGATTAGGCATGTCAATTTCTGGCCCTTCAACCTGAGAACACCTACCAGACCGATCTGTAATAAGGACTGGACTTCAATGTGGAGCTGGATGGCGTTTCTCTCCTTCCTTCCGCCCTCCCTCCCTCCCTCCCTCCCTCCCTCCCTCCCTCCCTCCCTCTTTCTTTCTTTCTTTCTTTCTTTCTTTCTTTCTTTCTTTCTTTCTTTTTTTGAGACAGAAGATTTCTCTGTGTAATAATCCTAGGTGTCCTGGAACTCACTCTGTAGACCAAGCTGGCCTCAAACTCACAGAGATCCATGCTGCCTCCCAGGTGCTGGGATTAAAGGCATGCACCACCCCTGCCTGCCTCTGGATAGCGTTTTCTTGACATGAGACTTAGGCTCCTTTTAAGAGAGCAAATATCCTGAGCCTCCTCTGGGATATGGACACCTCCTAGCCTATCATACTGCCACATAAATTAGATCACTAAACACATTTTTCATAGTTTGCCAAGAACATGTCTTTTGAGAACAGGAACCACACAGCCAGCATCAGAGAACACTGTTTTCTCTGAAGCATGAGACACTACAGCCGCTCAGGCCTGGGTGGGACCCAGGGGAGGAACTGGACGACTGTCACTCATACTAACAGAGAGGGCATGGGAGGAAGGTATGGCTGGCTAATGCTGTACCTGTGTAGGTAAGTACTGAAGGTGAGTTCCATAAGGTCGGATGGGTAACTGCTGACATTTATTGAAATATGCAGTTTGTTCCAGGAACTAAGTCACATGCTCGAATAGGCATAAGATCATCCAATCCTAGGAGTACCAATGTGAGGCGGGTAGCAAGGTGGGTAGCAATATTGTAATGTTCTCTGTACTGATGAAGACCCCCGAGGAACAAAGACATTAAATCCCTTGCTCCAGGTCACACACCTTAAATGTGTTGGGGTCAGGAACCAAGCACAAGCCATTCAAGTATCCGGATTGTCCACCCTCTTTCCGTAGAGGACACAAAATACACAACTATGTAAATAGATAAATGTATGGAAAATCACAGTATCTCTATGATTCTGTTCATGCTTCCCATCACACAGCAAAGTTGCTACTGAACACTGTGTGTATCTCCATGGAGCTCTTCCCCATGCACTGACTTGTTGGGAAGGGATGAGGTAGATGACTCTGCAGAGGCACTGGCTGGAGGCACCTTTGAGTCCTGCTGTATCAAGGGTTTAATGGCTAAGGGTAAGCTGGCCTTCCAGAGCTCATGCCAGTTGTGCAGCAGGAAAGTCCCCTCTGTTCTTAAGCCCTACCTGAGGCTTCTCTTCCTCTGTGATCTAGCCAAGATGCTGGGAACTACTGAGCCCATGCAGAGTAAAGGGACACTATATCATCAGTCTAATAAAATCCAGGGCTTGTGGAGATTTGGGGCTAGTTAATTGTTAAATGCCATGTTAATTGGCAATTTAGAGTCCGAGGTCAGCTTGGGCCTTGTGTCAGACCCTTTGCCACTTCACAGAGCTATCTTTTTTGCATGCTCAACAGACCTTGATGAAGGAATGATTTATTTTGCTTGTCAGTTAGCAGTTTCAGTTCATTGTGTCTGAGAGGACATGGTAGAGACATGTTTCTACCTCTCCTTTTTCTTCTGTTTCCTCACAGTCAGAGCAGGCCTTCTCACATTAGTTAATTCTTTCTGGAAACAGCTTCAAAGAGACATTTACAGCATGTCTTACAGGAGGCAGGGTGAGATCCCGTGTTACATATGGGTGACAGAATGGGATAATACACTGTCCCTGGCAGCAAGGAGTTCCAAGCCTGCTGGGGAGAGAAGAGGAAGAGGAATTCTGACCACGTCCAGAACTAGAGCAGAGAGAGAGAGAGAGAGAGAGAGAGAGAGAGAGAGAGAGAGAGAGAGAGAGAGAGACCAAAAGAGATGGAGAGAGAGACAGAGACAGAGACAGAAACACAGAGAAGCAGAGATAGATGGAGAGACAGAGACACAGAAAGAGATGGAGAGAGAGACAGAGAGAGAAACAGAGATAGATGGAGAGACAGAGACACAGAAAGAGATGGAGAGAGAGACAGAGAGAGAAACAGAGATAGATGGAGAGACAGAGACACAGGAAGAGATGGAGAGAGAGAGAGAGAGAGAAAGAGAGACTTCCAGGACTGAGAGGAGAATGCTGAAGAGTGGCATGTGCCTGCCTTTTAAAGCCACCACCCTTGGAGACCTGGCCCAGGCATTCCTGAATTCTGGAGCTTTCTGTGTGTTTTTGTGCACATCTCTGTTCTCCTGCACTACTGACCATTGCTCACAGGCTCATTTTTCTCCCCAGAGTCCTCACATGGGTGGGAGCCACTCCCACTGCTCACTGCCATGCCCCTCTTTCCCACTCCCTAACAGCTCTCTCCCAAGTTCATTGTGACAATAAGCTACCCAGGGAGCATTCTCCAAAGTCATGTGTGTCCTGGGGTTCTGTGTTTCTCACAGTCTCCTGTCCTGGTGACCTCGCTTTACAGCAGGTTCTGCAGCATTGGGTTCAGGCCAAATCCTTTAAGTTAACTTGATTTATTGAACTGGTTAATGGGCACATCACTTACTGTGGCTCTCTTTTCCCATAAGCCAGATGTGGAATTTTCTTGAGGCTTGACAAACGTGAGGGTCCTGTTCCAGCATTTTCTCTGCTCCTTTTGCTAACTATGATTGATTCTAGTGTTCCTCCCCATGGACACAGGACATATAGGATGGAGAATGATTTCTCCACAGAATGCCGCTCCAACAGAATGGCTTGAGAAGAAGATTGTTACTGGGTTAAGGTAGGGCTTAAAGCCCTTCCCAGTGGATACAGAGTCTCGGGTGCTTCCCACCCTGCTGGGATACAATTCTCTGACCAAAGCAAGTCATGGTAGAAGCATTTATCCTGGTACCTGGATCCAAGGTGTAGCCAGCCCATCATGATGAGGGAGTCACAAGGTGCAAACTCAAAGTAAGTTGTTGACATCACATCTGTAATCAGAGAGTAGAGAACATCGGATGCCCACTTCAGCTCAGCTCTTCTCCACTTAGGTGGTCCAGGATACCAACCAGAGAGCATTCTACCCGCAGTGGGTACGACTTTCCACCTCCATTAACAAACCCAAGAGAGTCTCCCACAGGCATGCTCAGAGGCCCATTTCCAATTAACTAACTCTAGAGTCTGTCAAGTTGCTCTATAGTGCTGACTGTTACACATTCCCTGTTTGCTACACAGGGATGTAAGTATTTCTGTGTTCACTGTGGCTCACAGCAAAGAAAACCATGGACAGTGATGGGTGGGGTAAAAAACCAAAGAAAAGGTCTCAAAGGTTAAGCTGGTGGTTCTCGGCCACTCCCACAGGCTAGAAAGACTAGTAGAATTTAACAATGCTTGTGTCCACCCCAGAATATTCTATTTAATTGGCATGAGAACCATCTGAATATCCTTTTTAAGATCTCCAGGGTGAGTCTAATGTGTATTCATGGGTAGGGGCCAACCGTTGAAGCCTCCTTGGACAATCTTCACAAGTGACAATAGATGGAGAAAGCTGCTTCATCCTCAATGTGGGCCCGAGAGAGCAACAGAACCCTGCTGTCCCACCCCAGTACCCAGCACTGAGGGCAGCCCAGCCCTAGAAACAGTTCCTGTCAACAGAACTCTGGTAAGAGGTGAAGGGTTGGAAATGACAGTAACTTCCTGTCTTTTCTATGGAACTTCATTAAGACATTGATGCGTTCAAACCCATTCTCAGGTACAATACTTTTCAGAATGGATGCCCCTGCTGAGCTCGGCACTGCCCATCCCAATAGGCGTTCACACTGTCTACATTTTATGTCCCTGTTTGGCCTGTGGGCCTAGGCTGGAAGACAGCCATAGCCTCATTTATCTATCCCCGAGCCTCACCCTTTCTTGGCTGACACAAATGTCTGCCCCCCCACACACCCCTCAGCTACCATAGCTCCCATGCGTCAGTGTTAAAACCAAAGGATTGGATGCAGTTGATTCCTGCTAAGGAATGGATGATTGCCTGTCATCTCAGCTGGTGCTCTGGTCCTCTTGCATTAGAAGAGCCCAGCTGCTGTCCTAGCTAACTCTAGTTTGTCACTTTCTTGGGAGTAGAAATGGACACTTGGCACATCCAACTTGTTGGTGGGAACTTTTAGTGGTGGGAGGTGAGGGGGTGGTGTTCCTATATGGTTCTCTCATGGTAGAGCGAGGCATTGTTCAAGAATAACCTACATCCCCAATGGAGCAGGCTCTTGAGGAGCTTCCCTCTTGAGGAGAACGGGAGAGAAGAGGGGGTCTGCTTCAGGCCACTCCGGCATGTTTCTAATTATAGCGCACACATTTGTAACCAAGACTTTGGCCTTCCAAGAAGGCTTGATTACGACATTCATAATTCATTGGCAGCCAGTCCGTTACCGACTCAGTGGTTTCTGTAGCCAGAGAAAGATCTTGATCCTTTAAAAACTGATTTTTCACGTTAGAATAGCAAAAGCAATTAGTTTTATTTTTAGCTCGGTTTAGCAGGGGCTCTAATGAGGCTGAAAGGAGGGTTTTTTTCCTTCGCCATCTTTCTTTCCCCCATTCTTTCTCTTGATGTACTTTGGCAGAAAACCTGAATGTTTGCCTCCTGCTGCCACTGGGTCTGAATGGGAAGCCTCTGGCTGCTTCGTGAAGCTTCCAGAGGAAGTCTGTGAAAGTGGAGGGTAGTTCTGAGAACTTTGTGCTCATCCTTGTGTTTCCTGAGGCCCAGACTCCTACTTCAGCACTAATCATGCAGGTGGGGGGGTGTGCACAGCGGGAAGCTTGGCAGCTTAGCCCCTAAACCCCACACTCCACCTGGAGTTTCTGGCACACAAAGCTGGAGATAATAGTACATGATATTTGGGATTCTCCTTCTCATGATGTGGGCTCTGCTGACCATTGTCAGCTCTGTCCCCAACTCTGTCCTTTGGAGAATGACACCCTTGTCATTCTTCTGTTTAACTGCTGCCCTCACCCTGCCTAGAGCACGCCTTCCTCAGCAGTGTCTCTTATTCTGATAACTAAGTCCTACGGGAGTGTTGAACACACGCTGGTTTGAATCACCAGTTAACCTGGTTAGGTTGACTGACAGGGCACGCGCACACACACACACGTGTGTGTGTGTGTGTGTGTGTGTGTGTGTGTGTGTGTGTGTGAGGTCCAGGGAGGTGGTCTGAAGGGAAGCTGTGTATAGCGGGAATGACAGTGATGCAGAAAGAAGGGTCCAGTATGAAGGATGAACTTGATCTTCAGATAGCTAAGATGCTCAATGCTCCATCTCTAGCCTGGGGGTGTCAGGCTTTCTGATAGACTTCAACACAGCTGACAATCCAGATTTCAAGATATAAAGTCCCCTGATTTTCAAATGTTGGAAACCATTTAAGTCTGTTAAAGACCATGTGTGAATGGGGTGGGGGTTGAGGGGCTGAATGTGTAGCTCAGTTGGTAGAAGATTCTCCTAGCATTCATGAAGGTCTGGAGTCTGTCCTCTGAGCCTAATAAACCATGTGTGATGGTGCCTACTTTTAATCATAACCCTTGGGAGGTGGAGGTTAGGAGGGTCAGAAGTTCAAGGTCATCCTTGGCTACATAAGGAATTCAAGGCCAGTCTGTGCAACATTTGACCTTGTGTCTAAAAAACGAGTATCGAAAGAGAAAAGAAAACTGTATGGGTAAGAACTCCACATCTAGAACCTGCCGTGTTGTTCCTCAGCTGTGGAATCAGATAGTGAGCCCATGCACCATGGCTCAGGCTTGCATTTTAAGGCATCACTGAGGTCCTGTTACTTCATGTGTCCTGATCTGTTGGACAGAAGTGTTAGTCTTATCTGCCACTGGGTTCAGGGAAATCCTAGGGCTCACAGTCATAAAACAACCTGAGGACAGAGCCAACCTCACTCTAGATTTGTGGTCCAGGACTCTTATCTCCTTAGTCACAGAAACGGCAGTGATGTTGTAACATCTTTACTGTTGTCTGATTTTAATGATATATGAAGATAATACTCTTCTCCCAGAACAGAGTACATAATGGAAAAGAATATTGGTTTTTATAATTTTTGTGGGGAAAATACTGTCCTAGTCTGATTTCTATTGCTAAGATAAGATCATGAGCCAAAGAAACCTGGGTAGGAAAGAATTTATTTCACTTCACAGCTTGTAGTCCATTGTGATGAAGTCGGGGCAGGAACTCAAGGCAGGAACACAGAGGCAGGAAGTGAAGCAGAGGCCATGGAGAAACATTGCTTACAGGCTTGCCCATTTCACGTTTTTATACAGTTCAGGACCAGCGGTGGCACTGCCTCTCTCACATCATCACTAATCAAGAGAACACCTACAGATTTGCCTACTGGTCAACCTGCAGGAGGAGTTTTCTCTACTGAAGTGCTCCCTTTCCAGATGACCCTAGACTGTGTCAAATTGATAAGAAATGAACCAGCACAGATGCCAACTAAAAGTTAGCTTTGAAGAGCCAACTTTTGAGTTCCCACCGTGTGCCAACCACTGTGAAAGCAAAGGGTGAAGTGAGTACCACACGGATTCACTTGCCGTTTGTTGATGTGTGGTTGCAGGCTCACATTCAAGCTCAGGATTTTGTGCTCTTGGGGAGGGGATCCAGCCATCCAGCCATACTTATTACTGTCACCTTGCTTCCAGCACTCTTCATAACAAACACCAGAGACTTAACAAATGGAATAAAAGCATAAGGACCTAAGTGGGACACAATCTGGAAGGGGAGTGGTGTGGACCTTCTCACTGAACCACTCAGATGCTCTCATCTTGTTTTGAGAGGTTTTATTTCTCCTATGAATCTGATCTTGGCATTTGTGGCATCATTTTACCCTGTGAGCACCTGCCTGTTGTTACAGTCATACCTCAGACTGGTACTGAAGAATATAACACCATTCAAGGTGATACTGCCTTGGGGCCAGGGAACTCGGGGAGGAGGTATGAGACCTTGAGCAGGATTGGCAGGGAAAGGTAAATGGCTCTAGTCATGCATTCCTTTGAGACACTGTTTCCAGTTTCCTCTTTCTAGTACATTCTGATCCCTAAGTAGTTCCCAGGACAAATGGAGCACTGCTATGTCTTCCCATCTCTAGAACTGAAGGATTGCCTGCCATCCTCGGGGAGAAGGTATAACATTGGACCCTGGTGGAAGCCAGCCTGGGATGTTGGATGAGCCTCTGACAGGGCATATGAATCTTGGCTCCAGGTCTCAATGAAGGATGGTGCGGATGACAAGCCCACATCAAACACCCCTCTGTTCTAGGAGAGCCATTATTCACCCCTCTAACTCTGTGGCACATGCTGAGAGCTCCAGTCACACACCATCTCTACCCAGTGGCTGGGGCTCAGCCCCTTTGCAGACGGACAGGCAGCCCTGTAAGAACTGTGACAGAGATCTTCCTTCTTCCGCCATCTCCATGAGCCCTTCCAATCTCCATGGGCAGTGGCTTTTATCTTCCTCTGTTTTATTTCATCTTTCTCGTGTGTCTTCTAGCCTTGCTAAGGCCATGAACTTTTTTTCTCAACTGACTGAATTCTATAAAGAAAGGCATGGGTTATTTTTCCAAGGTGGCTTGTAGGTATACAAAGATACTTCAGGCAGAAGAAAAATGCTTAGCCTGATGAAGAAATGGCCAATTATTATATTTCAGGCTTCTGCCACGCGATAGTCTAGAAGTAATCCTAAGAGACATTATAACAGATGAGATCGGGAACTTTCAGGGTGTTGTAGTAGCCTTTTGAAAGTGGAGGTGTTTTATGCACGAGTGTATCTGATTGGCAGCTAGTGGGGAACTGAGCATAAGTGGTAAGGATAATGATGATGAAGATGATGATGATAAAGATGATGAGATGATGATAAAGATGATGATGGTGAATATGATGGTGATAAAGACATGAGTACTCACATGTACTTCTTCCAGCAGCCCTCTAGTTACCACTATGAGTATTCAGAAATAGGGTCTTTAAAACCTCATCCATATAGCTAAGAAGTCAGCATTTCTTGGCTCTGCTCTAGAAATCACACTCTTTTTTTTTTTTTTTTTTTTTTTTTTTTGGGTGGGGAAAATGGCAACTTAGGCTTCTCCAATAACACTTCCTTCCTGTAGCTTTCCCAGTCCCATTCAGTGATAGGGTTCATGAGCAATGACTTCAGAGCAGAGTTTGTATCCTTTCTTTTCCATTTAGAAGGTATGTGATTTAAGGAAACCTTTTTAGCTTCTCTATGATTGCTTTCCTCTTGATAAATTGGGATCCACCTCATGAGACTGTGTGGAGATTGAGTGATGCAGGTATGACCCTTAACACGGTCCCCAGGCCAGAGGAAACACATGGTATTATTACTGCTGTTACGGAGAACATCACAGCAGCCTGCATCTTCCTCCCAATACTTCCATGAACATGTTGATCTTGTCCATAAGACTTTGAGTATGTAGGAGGCAAATTCCACATTGAATTTGCCTTCACAAATACTTCCCTTACAACTTTAAATGTAGCCACTTAAGTTAGATACCCTGAACCTGTATAATAATAACAGCTGACGTCTATTGAGTGCACACTGCAAGTTATGCACCATTCTAAGTCCATCCAATGGCCTCATTCTGTAGGTGCTATTACATTTGTTTTGCAGTTGAGGGGATGGTGGTGTATCTTGGAATTATGCCACTGGCAAATGATGGACTCTGGAGTGATCAATCTCGATTCCATAAATTCCCAAAGTATCTGCTTAGCCAGCTCCCATTGTCTATAAATATGCTTGAAAGCAGTAGAAACTAAACTCCCCAAAGGTGAGCCATTTGACGTCACACAGTTAATCTGGAGTAGAGCAGGGGCCGCAGTGCAGCTCTCTGGACTACCAACCCCTTGTTCCCCAGGATGAGGTGTGCCCTGTCAGATGGCGTGGTGATTAATTGGGAGAGAAGCTGTGGGAGGTTGACATTTTCCCAGCCTCATCTGTGTTTCCTGCCCACACACCAGGCCCTGAATGTCAAAGTCCCCCACGCTACTGTGCTGGAGGGGATGAGGCAAGCCTACTCAGTATTATTAAGCAATTAAAAATATGGGCTGAGCAGATGTGGGACAGCCTCGCTTCCCTGACGTGTTGGGCAACAAGGTAGCTAGCAACATCTTGTGCTGGGAGACATTTCAGGGAGCAAATGGAAAACAGCCCTTCTTAGCTCTCAGGAAGGGGGACTGTGGGGACTTGTGCCTGGCAAGCTTTGTGGCTCAGCACAGACTAAGCAGTCCTCTGGACAGGGTACAAGTGGGATTTAAGGGGAGTGGCCAGTGGCAGCTGAAGCACCTAGGTTAACTTCTGTGGAAGTGGATGGAGTCTGGTAGAGTTAGTTCTCTGTGGCTGTGGGTCTGTTCCCAAAGTGTCTGCATTCCCCATTTTGCTGCTTCCCAGGAAACTCTAGTTCATTCAGGGTTGAGCTAGCTTTCACTCCTACTAATAAGAATGCACTCAGATCTTAATCCCAAGAAGAAACCACCGCTAGGGTGGGTTGGCTGGCTCAGAGATCCTTTGGCATTGGACCTGCGGCTCCTGGTGAATGAGGCCTGAAGCTTTAAACCAGGACCAGAGGACACACAGCAGGATTCTTGTCACCTTCCAGGTTTTTCCATATCTGGTTAACCGCTAAGCTCTTGCTCATTCCTTTACATGCTCCATTGATCGGAACGGCTGCTCTTTGCATTGGTGGGCGTGTGCTGCCCTGGGATGGGACTGGAGACTAAAGTTGACCTCTTGCAGAATCATGAGGCTGTTGTGTCCAGGAGACAGCCTTGGGAGACTTACTCTCCACTGCTATGTGATGCTGACAAGTTTCCAACACGTATGTGCTTAGTGAGCAATGAGCTGTGGCAGGAAGCCCCTTGGTTTTGGCTCCCAACAACTGATTCAATTTCAACTTCACAAAACTACAAAATATTGAGTATAGCTTGTTGGCATGAAAATTACATAGTAGAAAAATTAATAGTATTGGCACACACATACCAACACACACAAAAAACAACACACACACATACACAATCACACACACACACTACCCAGACTGCACACTGTCTTAGGTTGACAGTAGAAGATACACAGCTTAAGTTGTGACAGAGTTAGTGTCACAACAAGTAGGGAAGATAAAAATCTTATTAAATACTGAGAACTTCATGCCTAAGTGCTAATAGATTGGTTAGAACCAAAGCCCTGCTCACTCTAAGAATGGTTATCTTCAACTGAACTGGCCAACTAAAGAGACAACTACCAGTTCCAAGCAGAGAAGAAAGATTTATTCATGTGCCTCCATTGGGAAGAGAACACAAGAGATTCTGTGATTCCTGAAGACCATTTTGGGGTCCTGAATACGAGATACAGGTTTAAATAAAGGTTGAGTGGTGTGTGCAGCTAAGCAGTTACAGTCAAGGTGTGGTCATGTCCATCACTGGCCCATCATCATTGTGACTCCAGGGTCTTCTGCAAAGTGTCAGAACTTTGTGAACGCTCTTCCTCCTCTGGCTGGCATTAGGCTTCAGCCTTTTTCTTCTCTCAGCATGAGGGGAATTACACTTCCTCAAGGTGTTTGGCTTAATAAAAGGAAAACCACAAGTGTTTCTCTTCAGAATATCTAGGGGGTCCTGCACAGAGGAGGAGGAGCACACAGGCAGGAGAGAAAGGTCTGCTTTATGGGTAAAGCACAGGACCAATGAGACCCCTCACCCAAGTTCTACAGGGTACTGGCAAGATACAGAAATGCAAATCCCAGTGAAGTATTAAAGGTGGAACACTTGGGATTCTCAAGACAAGCAGATCATTGTCGGATGGTCATCCAGCTCTGGCCCCAGGAGCTCATAGCTCACTGGTGGCCTTTGTTTGGGGTGGAGTGCTTCTTTCTTTGAGATTTTGAAGGAGCTAGGAAAACTAAGTGTCTTTTCCTCTCCCCTTCCAGGCAAACATGGGTCTGGAAAGCAGGATGGATCAGTTTTGGAGGGAATTTTGATGTAATGAAACATTTGCAGGACAGTGCCCTTTCTCTTAGCCTTTTCCCCAGCTGCTCCCATACCAATGACTTTCTCAGCCACTGAATGATTATCAAAACTAAGACAGTAACACTGGTGCAGCAGGATTGGATTGGTTTCTTCTTGTCTTTTGTGACCTTGACACCTTTAAAGAATATAACATAACATAACCTCACTTTGGTGGTGTTTATCCTTCAAAATGCATGACCTCAATCTGATCTTTATAAAACAAATCAGAAAAAAAAAAAAAACCAGAACAAGCAGGAAGTAGTTTGGAAAGAACCATGCCCAAATTCCCAAATATTGTCTATAAATGTTTGTTTTCATTTAAATGGACTTGGTTATATAAAATAAATAAAAAACAGAACAAAACAAAACAAATTGAAGAACAGCCAATAAAATGGCAGATAGGTGATTATGATCAAAACATAGTAATACATGTATTGAAATGTAAACATGAAACTGGTTATTTTGTGCAGTAAATATATGCTGACTTTGGAGATGTACCAATCTACTTTTAAAGAAAAATCAAACATTTACTTTTATATCTTATTTATATCACAATAGCTTTTAGGGAAACTGTTAGGGTAGAAAATAGGATATGAGTTTGAAAATATGTCCTCATGTGTAATAAATATATTTATCTCTGGTCATGGATTTCCACAAATGGGGACCACTTGGATTCTTGACTTGGCTTGCTTGTGCCACTGAGAAGCTGCTCAAAGATGTCTTTTGTGAGATGGGTAACCTCTTCTAGTCCTCCCCAGAGATGGTGAAGGGCCCAGTAGCATTGTGTGAAAGAGTCTGGTACCCATGAAGAGATTTACTGTTGTTGTACTCCGCTAGAGATGCAACGGGAGAGTTTCAGGCAATCCAGTTTTTGGTGGACAGCTGACTCACCATCACTCTCATGTAGCTACATCTTCATGAGGATCCAAGAAGGAGACCAGAGGACAGGAAACATTCGAAATTTCTAACACCTAGATTTTGCTAGAAGGTAGTAACTTTTCCAAGAGGTTTCCAAAGGGGGATCCGGCAAATGTCATTCTTCAGATATTTCTTATCACCTGGTATACACCAGGCAATGTCTGACAGTGTGGAGGATGGGTTCAGATATCTGCTCCGTGGACATAACAGGCCAGTGAGGGAGGCAGGCATAAGCAAAATGAGAGAGTGGAATAAATACCAAAGGTGAAGTGAATTTACAGCTGAAATACTTTCAGATGAGAATCGTACGCTGCATCCACAGAGTTTCTGCTGATGAATGAGGGTGGGTAAATGAACTCGCAACATTTGTCAAGCATCTTACCCACTTAAGCTTTCTCATTTGAACTTTCAAGCCAAACTCCTTCTTAGACAATTGCATGCAGCAGTTGAAATGTCATTCCTCTGACCTGAGAAAAAAGCTGAAGAAACCTCCCTTCGGTTCCAGCATCAGCGGGAGGAGATAAAGGGATGAACACCTGGGGTGGCTCATCCTGAGAGTAGTGATTCCAGGGTAATAATGGAGGAGACGATGCACACATCATCCAGGGGGTGTTTGAAGAAGTATGAAATGATACACACCCCAGTGTTAATCTGTCAACATGGGAAGCTGAGTCAGCCCTGAGGTGTGGTGTGAGGGGTTGGAATAGGCATGTGATGAGGATGCTTCATACACTTCTTAGCATTTGTAACGGCTTGTAAGTTTTACTTTTGTTGTTAGGAAACAAGTCAGGAAGATTTAAACAAGAAGATAGAAGTGAGAGGGGGTGATCTTGAAGGGTTTCTCACTTGCCCCATGTTATTGTGTATGGTTCATCTTTATCCATTTACCCAAGCAGATGCTATTCTCTGCCTCTCTGAATGCCAGCCTGTGCTAGATGTGATGAGAAGAACAGAGAAGGCTTGCCTTCTACTTTTGGATAACTTCAATTTTGGGGGGAATAAATTTTAAATATTGGTTTGACTGTTTTGTCTTTTTCTTGAATCAAATTCTGTATTGAATTAGTATTTACAAACCATAAATCAAGTATTCCAAAGTGAGCAGCTCAGTGGCATTTGGTTCATTCACAATGCTGTGTGATTAAAATATTTTCATCACCCCCAGAGAAAACAGTGACTTTTTATGACTGCCTCCCCCAGGCCCTGGCAACCAAAAGGCTGCTTCCTCTTACTGTGAATTTAACTATCTTAGATACTCCATGTAAGCAGACTTGTACTTTTTGGGTTTGGTTCTTTCATTTATCACCATGTTTCCTAGGTTTAATTCATGCTGTGGTATTTCTTTCCTTTCCCTTGGTCATTAATATCCTACACATCCCATTCTGTTTATGCACATATTCACTGAGCAATACTTGGGCTTCTATCTTTCTGAACTGCAAAGTTGTGACACTAAGAGTATACATGTATAGCCAATTGTGTTCAAACTTGCCTCGGACTCTTTGGCATGTATAACTAGGAGTAGAACTGCTGGGCCATGTAGTGCCTCCAAACATCTGCCTTTTGAGGGAGCAACTAACGGTCTTCCTCAGCCAATGAATAGTCTACATGAATGAGGGTGAGTAAACCAACACACAATGTTTAAAGCTAAATACTTCCCTCTAGGTTCCAGCATCAAGTGGGGGGGGGGGGGCGCAGGGGGCAGATAAAGGAATGACGCACCCTGGTGTGGCCCAACAGAAATGTGTGTTATAGACGACTATAATGGTCTCCTTTGTTTTTCAATAATAGCCATCCTAGTGGATACCAAGTGGTATCTCCCTGTGATTTTTATTTCCATTTACCAGGTGGCTAATGCTGAATGACTGTGCACTTGCTGGCCCCTTGTATATCTTTTTGCTTTTGTTTTTAGAGAAATGTCTATTTAATGCTTTTGCCCAACTTTTTCAATGTAGGTTGTTTGCCTTTTGTCATTGAGCTATAGGAGTTCTTTATCTATTCTGGATCTTGGAAAATCATAATTTTTACTGTTGTCTTTCACCTTTTTGATACTGCTTTTTTGTTTGATTTTTTTGGGGATTTTTAAAATAAAATTTATTGTAAAAGAATTTTTGAAAATCACATGGTGCAATTAACCTAGTGTAGTCTATAAAACTCAGTTATCTTCCATACATTTAGAATAGCTATTCTGAAGCTGTGGGGCTTCACACTGGGGTTCACACTTCCACTACCGAATACGTTTGTATGCACTTATCCACCACTAGAAATGAAAATCCAAGCCAGACTTAGAGCTATAAAATTAGTTATTTCTATATCCTCTTCCATAACTCATGTCCATTGCCTTCATCAAGTACTTCCTCATCACTAATATTTACCCTTTCTTGTTCTCTTTTCTTCATGCCCTACATTCTAGTGCCATCCACTTTCCTGAAAATTTTGTGATCACCTTTTTCTATAGAGCAGAATGATGTTCATTATATATATATATATATATATATATATATATACATATGTATATATATATACACACATACACATACATATGCACACATACATGTTTATATATGTATATATCTACATATATGTCAAAATTTCATTCATGTGCTGATGAACAACTGGATTGATTCTGACTTCTTGCTATAGTAAATAAAGCGGTAATAAACACGGGTGTGCAAATATCTCTAAGATAGGATGTAGAACTCCATGGACACATGTCCAAAGGGAAATAGGTAGGTCACAATCTAGTTATATTTTAATTTTTGAGGAATCTTCAAACTACCACAATGGCTGCTTTGTTTTGTACCCCGTCAGCAATGGGTTCCTCTTTCTCTACATCCTCTGTGATGTTGGTGTTCACAGTTCTTGGTGATAGTCATTCTGACTAGGGTGAGGTGGCATCTCAAAGGTGTTTTGATGTGCATTTCTATGATGACCAGGGGTGTTGAATGCTTTCTAAATATTGTTGATTATTGATGTTTCTTCTTTTAAAAAATAACTAATTATTTACTCCATTTTTTGATTGGAAGTTATATTTTCTTGGTATTTAATTCATTCAATTCTTTGCAAATTTTGGATGTTAACTCCCTGTCTGAAGTGTAGCTGGTTAAGATTTTTCTTCCATTCTGTGGGTTTTCTATTTGCCCTGTTGATGGCTTCTTTTGCTGTACACAAACTGGGATTTTTTAAAAGTTTTTAAATATTTGTTTATTTTATTTTATGTGTATGCTATTTAGTTTTATGTCAGCTTGACACAAGCCAGAGTCCACAGAGAGGAGGGAGCATCAGTCAGGAAAAAAAAATGCCTCTGCAAGGTCAAGCTGTAGGCAAGTGTTAGGAAATTTCCTTAATTGGTAATTAAGCCCACTATGAGTGGTGCCATCCTGGACTGGTGGTCCTTTGTTCTATAAGAAAGAAGGCTGAGCAAATCATGGGGAGCAAGCCAGTAAGAATCTTTCCTTCTTGACCTCTGTATCCGCTGCTACTTTCGGTCTTCTTCCTGTTTGAGTTCCTGTCCTGACTTTCTTCAATGATGGAGTATGGTGTGAAAGTGTAACTGAAATAGACCCTTTCCTACTCGACTTGCTTTTGGTCACGGCATTTCACTATAGCTATAGTACCCCTAACAAAGACAATGGGTATGAATGTTTTGCTTGCACAACTGTGTGTACATGTGCATGTCTGGTGCTAGCAGAGGTCAGAAGACAGATCCCCTAAAACTAAAGTTACAGATGGTTGTGAGACTCCAGGTGGGTGCTGGGAACAGAACCCAGGTCCTCTGCAAGAGCAAGAAGTGCTCTTAACCCATGAGACACCTCCCCAGTCCCTGAAGAGCATCTTCACTGCTAATCTTTTTCAGATGCTTTTTTAATAACCTGTTCCCTTTCCTCTCTTCGTCTTTGCCCCCTCCTTCCTCCAGAATCTTCCTGTGTAGCTCAGACTTGCCTCAAGCTTGATGTTGCCTCTGCCTCTGGAGTACTGAGATTGCAATCTTGTCCCATTACACCTAAATGTTAATAATATCTTCTGAGATACAAACTTTTTCAGTTTTAATGAAGTCCAGCCTCTCCACCTCTCTCCTTTTCTGACTAGGTTTTTAGTGTTGTATCATAGAACCTATTATTATATCCAAGGGCATGGAAAGTAATCCCTAAAGAGGAAAAAAAATGTTATCTGATCTGCTTACATAACAAGCACATGAGTGAATGTTTTACATGATTACATGATAAGCACATGAGTGAATGTTTTGCATGCTTACATGGCAAGTGTATGAGTGAATGTTTTACACGCTTTGCTCAAAGACCACAGATATGTCACTTGAGTTTCCTAGCTGCAAACATAAAAGGAGGAAACACAATTAAGTGTGCATTTCTCAGTAGATGGGCAGCAGTGCTTGCTACTGAGGCTGGGGGACACATCTCTCATAGCTGCCACAAAGGGCCTCAGGGGAATTAATGAGGTGTGTGACTTTTTGCATCTTTTGTAGCAGATATCCCTTCAACAGGGAGTCTAGAACTTTCTAGGTGTTCAATGCCATGGTGACCAAAGTGAAGAACAATGATAGCCAATTTGTGAGGTGCCAACCCTGCTGTCAATGTAAAGTAACAATGACAGCGATAATAAGAGTGGCCGATATATCACCCGTGAAGGAGAAATTGACCACCTCTATCAGTGAGCGTGCGGTAACTTTGCTAAGCCAGTGAGAAGTGCTGGAACTCTAAGGCTTGCTTAGCTTACTGCTGGTTACTCTTCAAGTGAACCCATTGGCATTTGCCTGCTCCCGTGTTTCTGAGCTTGGACACCACCACCAAGCCTCCTGAATGGTCACAACATTCTCTGAGCATTGTGATCCTGTGGTCTAAGGTCGGATTGTGGGATGAGAGCTGCAGGATTTCTTTGTGCTGGAGACACTTCACCTGTGACATCCCCAGACTTGGTGGAGCAGTATTCAAACCTGATTCGATTTACTCTCCCAATTCTGGGCTGGCTGCTTAAGACCTGGACCACCTCACATGCAAAGTAAGCCTAAAGGAGACAGAATGGCCATGGCTGTCCTCAGCGCTGGGGATATTGAGAGTCCCTCACAACCGCCACTCACGACCGCCGTGGCTTCCACTTTGATAAATGCTCACTGCCATTGTGATTTCCCCTGGATGGGAACCACTGTCTCATAGCGAATGACATCCGTGGTCCTGATGTGGTGCTGCTTGAAGGACAACAAGGCTCTCTCTGGCCTCTGGTAGAATGAACCTCTCTCTGATATTACAGCCAGACCTTGACCAGTGTCCAGGGATAAGCACTTCTTTATAGCCCATTGTGGCCACTTAATATATATGCCCTTAAATCACTGCGAACTGGATGTGCCCCAGAGGTGATGATGATGCTGGAGCAGCTGGGAGCAATCTTGGGCACACCCAGTGAAATGGCCAGACGACCTCATACATCTCACTTCATCTCCAGCAGCCTCTCCCCCTGCCTCTCTCCTCCTCTTTATTAAAGGAAAGTTCCCTACTCAGAGGAAAGAAAATTGCTACCTGATATTTATATATCTTCAGAGAGCACTGTGCTTCGGAAACCGGAGCGAATGCTTAAAACTATTTATTGAAAGGGAGACTGTTTCTCTCATGAAATCTTCTTGTTAGAAAAGTTGTCTGATTTCTTCTACTGCACTTAGAAAAATCTAGATCATTTGTAAAGCAAAGGACAAAAGAGAAATTGATTTTTGTCAGCATGAGGTTGGTTTTCCGCGCTTTGATTAGTCACTTGGAGCTGGTGAGTCATGTGACAGTTTGGTTTTTTTTAGGGCAGGGTATTCATACTGAGATCATAATAGCTATTTCTGACCTTGACTCTGAGCAGAATATTGCAGGAAGTCTTATGTCACCATAAGTCTCTAACTGTTTGTAACCTTATGCTATCTCTGGCCGATCTCTTTCCCTAGGAAGCACCATCTCCCTTGTTCCAAGAGCCATTCCTAGACTGAAAGGCTTTTTAATGGGTTGCCAACATCTGTGGTCCCTTGTATGAAAGCCTTCTAATGTCTGGTCAGATCTGACTGCCCATCTGGGTGTATTTCCAGCCTGCCTGGTGTGAACCCCGTGCTAGCTGCAGCAAGATGGAGGCTCACCACAGTCAATTCCAGGGTTCTTGCATCTGTTTTCTCCTAACTGAAATTTCTGCTCTTTTCCCAGAGAGCCATCTATAGAGACCTGGCAAACCCTGCTTCCTGTCTTTGAAGACTGTCAGTCACTCAGGATCATGTGCCTTGAAACAGACCCTGTTTGTGATATGTGAATAGACCTTAGGAAAAGTCAAAACTTCCTTGCGTGAGGGAGGGACCAGATGTCCCAGCGAGAAGATAGGTGTTTGAACACCAAAGAAAAACTTCAGGAGGAATAGTCCTTGGCTATAATCTTGAACTTGGACTTAGACACACTGGAAGTGTGCCTGGAGTGAATATGAGATGCAAGGTGTCCATGTCAATTATACTGTGACTACCAGTGATGCAGCAGTTCAAATCATTGTCTGAAGATTAGTTAGTAACCTTGATCAGGAAACCTATATCCTGGTATATCCCCCTTCACCGTACAGCCATGTCTCAAAAGGTTCTATCAAAGACGAGAGTCCTATTACAGTGTGGTCTGCCCTAGGAGATGTTACTATGCTGGCTTTCCATAGTCACTGAAGTGATTTTTGATGACATTTTCAATAAGTGTGACTTTCATCTTCAATGATTGCTACAATTTCCCACCTCTACTCTATGAATAGATGGCCCCCTCTCCAGATGGCCTGTGTCACCTCTATGTTATGAGTACGTAAATGATCCTGTGTCTAGGATGGCCCATGTCACCTCTACTTTATGGGTATATAGATGGTCCCCTCTCCTGGATAACCTGTGTCACCTCTAGGTTATGGGTATGTAGTTTGTCCCCTCTCCAGGATGGCCCATATCACTGTGTCATTATTCAACTCATTCTGAAAGTAGCAGTGCATTTTTAAAAATACTGACTGCTTGCTCAACTAATCCCCATCCACTGTTGTTTTACCCCACATCGGAACCTGAGGTTCTCCCTATATTTTTAAACTTCTTTACAAGGCCCTTTGGTAAGGTCTTGCAAGCCTGCCTCTCAGCCTTCCATGCCTTGCTGGCCTTGCACTCCCAGCTCTGAGTGCCTATCTCTTTTCTGTATCCCTTTTTCGCGTGGAGCACACTGTTTATATTGCTCAAGTCACTGTGTCATTCCCTCTTCACAGGTTGTCTTTGCTTCATCCTCTGGACCTCACTGGTCTAAGAGTCAGTTACCTGAACTACTGACAGCCTGTCTAGATCCTAGCTTCCAGTCACACTCTCCTCTGGGGCCTCTCACTCTCAGCATCTGCCTCAGGAGCAATTGTGTGCCTCTCGAAGAGATCATGTCTGTTCTTGTGGCTGGTACAGCACACACTCAGTATATACTTGAGTAAAAGAACCATCTTCAATTCTTCTGCATCCTTATTCTCCAATGCACTTGCCATCAGTGAGTCCTGTGGGCATGAGGGCTGGGGTTGGCGAAAGATGCTACATAACAAGAGAAGAGAGCCGAGGAAAGTTGTTTGATGGACAAGCTCTGTGTTTACCTAGAGACTGAAGGGAGCAAAGCCAGGGAGCCTGGACAAGCAGACAGGACTTAGGAACTGAGTGATATCAGGGATATTAGCATTGTATGATGGTCTGGCTGGCTGTAGAAGAAGGCTTCATCGTGTGTTTAAAGATGGTGGGAGAGTTGGCTGATGGGGACAATGCTAGAGTGGTTACCAGAGATGGAGCCAGAGAACTATAGAAAGACCAGGACTTCCCACCCTTATCCAATAAATATATTGAGGGGGAGGGCTGCTTTAAGACGTGGAAAGTTATTTAACAGTGTTCATGGTCTCTACTCATTAATGTTAGCATCCAATTCCCAGGTGTATCAAATAAACATCTCTAGATATTACTAAATGTGTCCTGGGGACCAGAACTTCCACAGTTGAGAGGCACTGCACTATGCCTGTGTTTCCCCCAAACTGCTTTGTTAGGGAGCAAGCTTGTGGAGGTGCTCCCAGAAGAGGCTTGGCCAATCCAAGTGGAGGATTGGGAACATGGAAAGAGGCAGGCCCCTTTTCTGTATCAGTGCTCAGCCCTTGTTACATCAAGATGTGTAGGAATTCTGCTTTATATGGGGAGAGACCAGTGTAGGAGGTGGAGGTGCCTGGAACATTTTCACACGAAGTTTCCACCACCCATTGGGAGTTTTCTAGTGAGCATTCACGGGGATGCTACCAGACAGTTATTCATGGAGAGCATCCTGTCCCAATTGGCCCTCTGCCATTTAGGTTTAAATGTTGGTGGGTGGGTAGATTTTATGCCACCATTTGATTTCAAGAATCATTGTCACTTTGACCCCCCCCAGAGTCACCAGTCCCATTTTTATCTCTCACCCAACTCTTTTCTTTGATGTACAACCCAAACTGGGGGTAGTTTCTCCTTGCCCCCTTTCAAATGCTCAGCATGCCTGTTTCCCTACAGTTTTCTGCATCTCTCCAGCTTTGTGTACCATGGCTGAGGGAGAACTGCATGGCTCTGAAGATCTGGATAGGATTAGGAGCAGGTGGACCTGGAACGTGCAGACCCCAGGGATGAAGGATACTGGTGCAGGGTAGTAGATTAGGCTGGGCCTGGAGGGTGATGTGTGGGGCTGAACACTGGGTAAAGAACTTGCAGACCAACTTTGCTCAGTCTTTACAATTCAGTTCTCTAAGTCAGATGGTTATGTTTAGTTGTCAACTTGCCAAAATATAGACCTACCCAAGAAGGGTGATGAATCGTCTAGACAGAGTTGGCCTGTGGACATGTCTGTGATTGTAAGCAGAAGTAGGAGAATGGTGCATTTCCCTGAACTGTGTGGGAGCAAAGGAATGTAACCCGAGCAAAGGCAGATGCAAGGGTCTGTGTGCTTATTCTCCCTGCTCTTGAAACTGTCTGAAATCATGGACTACCATCTGGAATTGTAAGCCCAAACAAACCCTTTCTTCTCTAACTTGCTTTTGGTTAAGGTGTCTTTATCACAGTGACAGAAATGAAGCTAGGACACCAGTGCACCACATTTTCTGGAGACTTCTAGAGGGAATCCCTGGTGATTCTCTGCCCTTCAATTTTCTTTTGTACCAAGGAATGGGAGTTTGTTGAAGAAATCCCCAAGTCTCCTGTCGGGAAGAGCCTCTGTTTCCTTTTCTCTTTAGGGAATTTAGAGATGTTTCAGATTGAGCACATACAATGAGTGGAATGTTCCTACAAAATATTCTCATGGGAGCAGGTCTGGACTTGCCTGACTCCTACCTCCTAGAATAGCATTGCAGTGGAGGATTGCATACCTGTTTTTTCAGAAATTTTCAGCAATATTCACTATGTGTCCCTTCTGCTTCAAGGATTATTTTTTTTAGTTATTTTTGAGATAATATAATTACATCATCATTTCCTCCTTCCCCCCTCCAAGCCCTCCCACCTACTCCCATTTGTTCTCTTTCAAACCTATAGCTTCTTTTTTTCCCCATTGATTGTTTTTACATGTATGTGTGTAAATGCCTATTCACATATTTTCCTACATATAACCTGCTCAGTCTGTATGATATTTCTAGTATGTACACTTTCAGGGTTGCCCATCTGTTATTAGATAACCAGTTGTGTTCTTCCCTGGGAAAGACCATTTCCCTCCACTCTCAGCATCCTATAGTTGCCTGTAGTTCTTAGTATAAAGTTCCATGGGACCAGAAGGCAGCATGCAAGTTTCCAAAGGAGGGAAGCGACAAGCAGTCCTACCCAGCTATTTTTCCTACGAACCACAACAGTGTCCACCATGGCATGATAACCCGAGGATGTCGTAGTGGCACACATACCTTGGCAGTAATCAACAGCACTTTAATTGAACTTAAGACCCACTCAACACGAATGAAACTGTATCTGGTACCGGAAACCTGCCAGCTTGCCAGGGCCAGTGAAGTGATGGGATTTGGAGGAGAACCTATCCCCACCACTTTACCAAACCAGCACAATCCCTAACTACATTCTCAATATTTTTCTGTATAGCCACAGAGAAGTATAGTCCTCCCTCCTCATCAGGGAAACTTCTGTTTGCCACAGATGCAGACCACTGCATCAACCAATCAAAATACAGAATCCAACGGATGATGCATCCATTAAAACAGCTCCCACACCTAAGGCTCAGAGAACATTGACGAAGAGGGGAGAGAAAGATTGTAAAAGCCAGAGAATCGGGGGATTCACTGTGCAATTACGTTTCCTAGTAACGTCAGAAGCTACTATAGAATCTCACCAACATGACTGCCTAAATATGAGTGGAACAAGGTCAATAGCAAGAGAGGCGCCAAAGTGGATGGGAAAAGGCCACGGGTACCCTTAAGGAAGGAGGGGGAGGGGTGAAGAGATCAGGAGCCAGGCTTGAAAAAAAAGCTATGTTACCACTGGATAACCAAACCTGTTTTCACAACAGATCCCAGGAATAAGACATGGAAACACTGGAAAAACAGTGTTCGGGGCCACAACCTGCTCTTGCCATGACCACTATGGGGCACACCTATAGTGTGGAGCTCTGAGCACCTGTGTGGGTGTCCCACTGTCATTAAGATAGACGCCAATCTACGTTTGTTTGCTTGCTTTGCTGGGAGCCAGGGCCTCAGGTTCCTGAGGCTTGTCAGCCAGGGCTGTCTACAATGAGCCTTGAAACACAGAGGTGCAGGACTCAAAAGACTGGGCTGCAGATGGTCCTGCCTGTCAGTGCCAACTCACTGGTGTTCTAAGCCAGGTGAGCCTTCTGATGTCAGGCTAGAGCTTGTTGATGAACCTGATGTGTGCCCCAGAGCTGGCAGGGCCACGATCAGATCAGTTTTTGAACATAGCAAAGTGATGGATGGTGCTCATGTTTATTCTGAGGTTTCAAAGACACCCATGCAATGGTTAAGAACATGGAGACATTAAATGAACAAAGGGCTTGGTGGAAAAGGGATGGACATAGCCACGACTCATTATCAGAGGACAGGCCATCTTTTCTATGCTCAGATGCCCAGCTTAAAGGATCCCAAGGTGTAGGTAAAATTTGGGAAGCCTTAATTTGTGTTGAAATTTGGGAAGCATTGCCTTATGCTAATGACATTTTTGTTAAGAAGACGGTCTCCTTTTCAACACCAGATTGTCCCTTAAATTAGTTGAAGCCTGGAGGCCTTAAATTAAAAGCAAGAACTTACAATGTGGCAGATTGAATTTAGGTTCGTGTGCTGTGTATGAAATATATGGGTGGCTTTTGAAAACATAATTTAAAATGAATAGCGGGCTCTTTATGCAAGGCAGCAGCCCCTTGAACGTCTGGCTGTTTGAATCGGAAGTCTTGTTTCTCCTTGGTATTGTGAACTGTGGTTATCTCCACCCCCGCCTCTGCCCCATCCAGGCCAGCCTGTACTGGTAGAGCCACCTCAAAATCTGTGCTAATGGCATTCCATTTGCTGTAGTCTGCTCTCAAATGCCATCACTGCTCACCCCGGCCAGAGCAGATCTAGCTCCATGGGGTTCAGTTCCCTCCTCTGAGATTCATAAGTCCATGAAGATGAGAACTGGACACTCGCTGATACTCTGGCCTTCACATCTCTCTTCATTTTGGCTGGGCCCAAGGGCGATTGGGAGGCAATTTTGAAGTTCTCTTTGGCTTTATGCACAGTCCATGGCCCCTGCTTCTTGGCAAAGGCCAGCTCGGAGCAGAGTTCTGCTTCTTCAACCTCAGTGCACAAAATGAGCCAGGACCTTTAAAAAGACTGGTTCTTGGTCCTTGGTCTGAACCACAGAAATCTTTACTTAATTGTTCTGTGGTGATGCCTGAGAACTCCCTGATAGAATTGTCCATCTTTGTTTTCATGCTCTCTCAAAATAACGGAGAAGAGATGAGGCTCACAGGGGCAGAGGCAGGGTCCCTAGGCTGGGGTAAAGATGGTGAACAAGCTGCTTCCCAGTGGGAGGTGCCAGGATTGCAAACATTTACTGAAAATAAAGGCGGCCAGTTGACCCGTTAACTCATTCATTCATGGGTGTCCATCCAGTGCTGGATGCTATCATAGGTCCGGGATGTAAAGACAGGTCAGGATTAAGTCTCTCAATCTTTGGCATGTGACTTCTGACCCGGCCCCCTTTTCCTTTGCAATGCAGTTCCCAGCATTTGCCTTCGAGCTCCCCATGGTTGGGGGCGAGGATGGATGGCAACACCCCCAACCATTCCGCCTCACCACTCACAGAGTTTTGTCCCTGACATTTTCCCCAGTACATTTTTGTATGACGATGAGTGGCATATGGGTGCCTTTTTGTCAGACACACATTTATCTCGAACATCCTCAGTGCCATCTTGTCTGACTCATTCGGCGATTACACGAAGTTGGGATGAGTAGGAAAGGAAGCAGGGTAGAAGCAGCATAGACTCAATCAAGATCGTGTCTCTAACTCTCCCCTGCCTCCCCTCTCTTCCTTGCTTCCTCTTACCCCTCTCCTTCTTTCCCTCCTCCCCCATCTCACTCTTGCTTTTTTTTTTTTTTTTTTTTTTTTTTTTTGGCCCTTTTTTGAGATAGGGTCTTAACGGTGTAGGCCTGGCTGGTCTCAATCTTGCAATCTAACTTCCTTGGCCTCCCAAGTGTGGGGATTGCAGGCCTGTGTCAGAACATCCATATAGCATACTGTCCTTTAAAGCAACATCAAGAGGTCCTAACATTCTTAACTGCACTTCCCTGGGACGCTTGGACAAGATTCATTGTACTCATTTTAACCAATGGGACTCCTTCTCTGCAGATATGGGTGCCTATCTGCCCTTGAGATTGCCACCTGGTACTTCTCTGTCCTGCCACAGGCTCTCCTTTGCAGTCCCTGGGAACTGCCTTCTGGCTTCCAGAGCCCAAGGCAAAGCTTTTTCATTCCTCCACTGCATTCTCAGCTGGCTAGCTAGTCATGAGCACAAGGGGGCACCAAAGGGTTTCCCTTCCTTCCCTGGGCGAGATTCCTGCCTTTTTCAGTCTGGCTTGTAGGGAAATTCACAATGAAAAGGAGACACTGTATGGCTTAGGAGGAGGGAAGACCCTAGAAGTGATGCCTCTTTGTAAAAACTCGGTTGTGGAGCTTGGCAAGTGCTATGGCATGGGAATAGCATCTGATGGCTCTCAGGGTCACCCTATGAATGTGTGACCCTTTCCTTAAGAAACTAAAAGGGATGCTAACACGCTGTAAACAGAGCAGAGGCAGAACATCAAATTCAGAATATAGGCCAAGGCTCAGGAGGGCCACAGTGGGACAAAGATCCCAGGAAAGAGTATGTATTTCATACCTCACGCTGCGGGGCCATGGGTTCACCTGTCTCCCGTCCCTCCAGATGCTATGCAGAGCAAGCTGTAAAGCAGAGATGTAAACACTCCAGAGTGCCTGGGATGAGGGTGACTAAGACAGAGAGAAGCAAAAGTATGGTGTGGGGGGGGGGCAGCCATACCTCACAGCTGGTAGATTACGAGGGGATTTGTACCAGCCCTGTGAGCCAGAAAGCTGACACAGGGGGTTGGGTGAATGATGTTGAGGGTATTGAGATGTGTTGTATGTGTGTATGTGGGGAGGGGTGCTTTACAGGGTTGAGGAGGGTTCCCAGGGTTCCCGCTCTTTTGACTCTGGTGAGAATTAAATATTATGAACTCTACCCGGAGAAGCCCAGCGGGCACCTGATTCATAAACTAGAGCTCAAGGGAACTACAAGAGCCTGAGGAGCAAATGTGGCACTTTCATACTGTGAGGGTTTATCCTGATTGACAACTTTGAAAAATTTATAGTCACAATGGAAACAAAATCTGGTCATATCTGCGAGGGGCTTTCTAGATTAAGTTGTGGAGGGTGGGTCCACCCTGAAATGTGGACCCGCACCTATGATAGGCTTGGGGGTGAGGGAGACCAAGTGAAATGGAAAACGCAGGCCAAACAGCAATGTTCACTTCCTTTGGGGGCCTGGTTGTAGATGCTGTGTGCCCAGCTGCTACACAATCCTGTCCGAAGGTTGTTCGTGCCATGAAGGGTTACAACCTTGACGTGTTAGCCCTCCTTTTCTGAAGTTGTTTGGTCAGGTATTTCGTAGTAGCAAGAAGATTTCCTCTCAGCACTCACATCAACCTGGTATTTCAGACGTTTTCGTTCCCATCTCAAACACTGGTAAATTAAGACTAAACAAGGGGCAGGTGACAAAATTTCAAAACAGTGGCGCTGGGAGTGAACTGTGGTCTGTGTGGCCCAGATATCTATCTCTGTGTTTCCTCCCTGACTTAGAGCCATTGCAGAGAAAGGAGGGAGGCAGGCTGGGCCCACTCGGGTCCCTTCGGGCATTTGTTCCATATGGGGCAGTGTCAGTTCAAGTGTCTGACCCTTCTACCTTTCATAACCTTTCATAGATTGCCTTCCCTGTGCCCCTGCTGCTAGAAATTGCTTTAGCCAAGTAGATCTCATTTTCTCAGCAAATAGTGGATTCTCTGGGGGGTGGGGTGGGAAAAAATCATGCATTTCTATCAATACATGGAGATTCCACACACCATGTGAGGACCTCGGCCAAGGGGAGGGCAGCAAGTATCCATAGCAATGGCTTCACAGTGGTTTCCAGGAACACCAACTATGGAGGCCTTGCATATGGGACTTCTGGTTGAACCAGCCTCTCCCTCTATGCACTGTAGCTTCTGCTTGTCCTTCTGGGAGGACAGGCCACCAGGGAACATTTCTTGAGAGATTGAAGTACTGGCTGCCCTCTGTTCTCCAACAGCAGAGGGTAGGGGAGTCAAAATGCAGAGTGTGAGTGGTGGGCATGCACGAGGCGCCTGTGTGCAGACTCTCGGCTGTCCTGGAATGGGGCTAAGAGGTCAAGGATACAAGGGGGGGCTGCTTGCAGCTTGATTCCTGTAGTCTAAACTCGAATAGCTGCATTTGTGTGGCTACAGACCTGACAGATTATCTTAGAGTATTCCAGTGATAGAGTAATTTGCACTCATAGAAATGAGAGAAACTCAGGATTTTCACCAATCAGAGGGAGCAAAGGTATAGGTCTGGTTATTGTGGTTTTAAGAGTATATACCATGCTTATGACCAGAAGTCTCTGGGGATGAGTGGGTAGGAGTCACCAAATGTAGTACCAATATTCAAGGGTCACAGGGTCACACACACACTATATATGATGTGGACCAACAGGATAAGCTTGGGAGTTCCGATGAGAAGAGAGGCCCAGTTATGGGCAGCAAGATTGCCAGACTGAGGTCACAGATAGGTATTGGTTTGTGGACCAGCTACCTATGTAAGGAGCTTGGACAAGAAGAATCTGGGGGATGCTTCCTTGGTCCTCTCTGCCTGCCCTAAAATAATCAAATGTGAGAAGAAGAAAGCTGAAGTGTGCCCCTGGTTCATTTTGGATGGCCAATGAGGCAGTTCTAGAACATGAGGGTCTCTTGTCTCTGGCAAAGTTGAACTGTGAGGATGGAGCTGGTTTTGGAACCCAGGTAGATGCAAAGAGCATCGAACCTGCACGTGTTTCACAACCACAGGACTCAGAACATTTGAGACCCGAGACCAGGAAGTCAGGAGTTATTTCCGTATCTTGCGATTTGCCTGGTGCTTTCAGAATTTCACAACGGCAACATCGCTCTATTTCACACAGGAAAATTCTGTAAAGAAAATCAGGTGGCAGGCATTCTGTAGATAGGCAGGTCAGAGAGTCATTAAACCAGCCTCTCCCAAAACCTACCTGATGAGCAGGTAGACTTTGGTCTTCTTTGAGCTCATCACGTGAGTCCGATTCTCTGTCCTTGGTGGATGTCCTTGGTTCTGTTGGTCCAGGGCTCAAGTTCAGGGTAAGAGATATAATCACCCCTGTCCCCCACACACACCATGAACATGGGCTCTGTATAC
Organism: Phodopus roborovskii; assembly: GCF_943737965.1. Lineage (NCBI taxonomy): Eukaryota > Metazoa > Chordata > Mammalia > Rodentia > Cricetidae > Phodopus > Phodopus roborovskii. The sequence goes on along the minus strand of NW_026126541.1, from coordinate 12,262,626 downwards.
CACCCAAACAATAAGCTAGTTTAATCACTTAGGTTGGTGGTCCTGGCCTGACTCCAGCATGGGAAATTACAGTCTACCCTTCTCACCTCCTCTCCCGGGGCTGCTGCGCATTCTCATTTGAGGTGTTTCTTTGTTGAGGGACTGTTAGAAAAACCACAGCTAGAAATTGTGCTTTGGTTATCCTGAGAGGAGGACCTCAGCAAAAAAAAAACATGGGTCCTCTGTTGACTTGAGGGGAGAAGAGAATGGGAGAAAGTTGAGCCTGGGCAGCTTCGACAGAGGCAGGAGGGTACGGTGTGTTTGGTACATACATAGCTGTGGTCAGTCTCTTCCCCCTTTTACAGTCACCTTGGCACAGGCTGCACTGTGTTCCATCACAGTGGGTTCATGATGGAGAAGGAAGAGGGAGCAGAGAGGCATTCTGCTTCCTGAAAGATGCCCTGTGGAATCTCCAGTGCCACCATGCAGTCCAGTGTCTGTCATTGCCCAAACTCTGACAGTGTAGACAGCTAACAAAAAGGTACTTTTCTTTTTTTCAGGGGGATATATATCTATTACATCTTGCTATGGCCCCTGGTGTACCCAGAGAAGATACAAGATTGATAAATACTGGGGCGAATACATGTGTGGAAGAGATGAGCTGTCAGGGTGAGTGAACATTAGGGAAACAGATTGTGTTGGCCTGGTGGCTCACACCTAGCTCAGTAATAAGACTTCTCTGGGTTTCAATGTGAGTGTTCGCTCAGCCCTAGCCACCAAGTTCCTTCCCATCCATGTCAACTGGGAGGGAGAGGTGGGCATAGAACTGAAGGCAGATCTCCTCTGTGGGAGGAGGGGTGGGGTGGGATTCCTGCCTTTGAGCATCTTGAACATCAGTCTCAATAGTGACATCAGAGTGTGAGGAGTCAGCAGACATGCCAAGTTGCCTTTATTTCAGGGAGACAAAGAAGAGTCACATTCATTTCAGAGTGTGTCACTCAGATGGGAATTTTCAACCAATTTTTAAAGTTTTCTTTAACCCTCTTTTTGGAAACTTCTTAAATATATATATATATATTATATATATATATCATATATATATATATATATTTCAAATTCCATAAAATTCACCCATTACACAGGTATAGCCCCAAATGTTCTGGTCATTGTATTCATGGATTCAGCCAACCACGGATTGAAAATATTCAGAAAAAATGCCGAGTCTACCATTATTCTCTAAATAATATAACACAACAACCAGTTTTGTAGTGCCTACCACCTATTATGTATTCTGAGTCATCTAGAGATGATTTGAAGGATGCAAATGTATAAAACATGTGTAAGTCACATACTAACTAGTTCATATGTCAGACATTACCATTGGAAACTTTGGTGTCTTCTGTGGGGGTTGGATAGGAGTGGGTGCCAGGAACTGATTCCCCATGGACACCAAGGGACATAACTAAATGGAGCTATGGAGTCATTACTGAAGCCCTGCTCTAGAATGTTCATTGTATGATTATCCTGATCTCCTATGTGCTTAGCCTAAATGCTCCTTTGGAAGTCCCTGTGAGGCAGCTAGTCTTGACAGGGCAGTAAGCCTGACAGGGGTGGGCCTAGCTGGCATGCTCCATTTAGGAAGGCTGTCAAGAGCCAGTAACCCTTAACATGCAGGTCCAGCGAACCAGGGACAATTCCAACAGCATAACAAGGGTTATCAGGTTCACTTTGGACAGTAACACATTGTATCTGGCAACCTTATTCCCTATTTACAGATGGGTATAAGACAGGAGAAAGGGAAGTTGACAGAGGTTGACTAGCTCACCAGATTTTACTGGTACGAAGTGGCTAAGCTAGGATCGGAACCCACACCTTCTGACATCAGATTTTGTGTTTTAATTGCTGTAACTAACAGAGAGTTGAAGATTGGTCAAGTCCAGATTTAATTCTAAGATGAGTAAATCATAGCACACATCTCAACAGCATGGCCAAACTCTCCAATATGCCCTGGATCTTCATCAGTTTGACTTTAATATAATAATACAATCAGTTTGACTTTAATATAAGGGGCAGTTACCCCTGGTTGATCCTACTTCTCACCCATATCAGCTGTGACTTGAAATGTAATTGATAACCATTGGCCACTCCTCTCTGAAGTCCCTGCTCCTTTCCACACACAGAACAAGGCATCAGGTGTCTGCTTGCCATGGAAAAAAGGGGCCCACACATCACCAGTTCACAATGAGTTGCAAACAGGCTGTTGTTTGGTGATGCCACTGTATTTCTCTCTCCCTTTCAAAATCAATCTTCAGATTTCAGGCTCAAAGCCCAGGTGCAGCTACCTTCTGAAGGGGTTAGCAGTAAAATGCTACACACCACTTAACATGTGAAATATGATTTATCTTGCCTGGGCATATATGAAAAAAAAATAGAAGGAGCAAAAACACTCAACAACAACCCTTCTGTTGAGTTTTGAAATGTAAATGTTTGCTAAAGCTTTGCAGAAGACAGCTTCACTTGGGCTGGGAGCTGTGTGTAAAGAGACATTAAAATGCATCATTTGCTCAGGGCTAAAAGTCATCAGCTTGTGATATTAATGCCCTTTAAAAATAATTTGATGGCATGAAATCAGAGCATGCCTTGTGCAAAGGATTGGCTTTTGTCAATTTTCTCATGGATCTACTGAGCTATAATTGCATTTAGATCATGTCAGAAATGAAAGGGTTTTTTCTTCTTTCCCTACTGCTTTCATATTCTGGAAGAGAGGTAACAGGCTTCACTTTGATTCCATCTAGTGTGAAGGACCTCACCCGGCAGGCTGGGAACGGGCTGCTCAGCTAGAAGGTTGTGGTCCTTATGACTGGCTGCTTTTCTGTCTGAGTCCTAAGGCTCCCAGCAGGGTTTGTCTGGCCAAATGCTGGGAGGAGGCTAAAAGCACAGGGGCACCTGTGGAAGCAGCTGCCATAGGTGGATTAGCGACTGTTGAAGCCACTTCAGTTGCAAATGACAGAAGTCTTACTCAAAGTGGCACAGCCAATGGATGGAAAGTGGCTTAGGATGCAAGGAGTGTCTCATACATGTCAGGGATAAAACTGAGATCCAGGCAGAACTAGGTGCGACAGGTTCTTGGCGTGTATTCTGGGTGTGCCCAGGGTGGCAGACACTGAGCAGGAGTGGATGGGTGTGGGAAGAGGGGAAGAAGACAACGACATTGGCTCTTCTAGCATTCCCTTCATTTTCAAAAATGCGTTTAAAAATCTTTTATTTATCCTTTGACGATACATTGATCACATCCACCCTGACTTTCCCCTCCTATTCCTCACGAGCATCACCCCCCCAATGCACCTCCCTCTCGTCCTTCCTGTTTTATTTATGGTTATTTTTATTTATCTATTGTTTTGGTAATCCACTGAGTCTAATTAGTGCTGCCTGCTGGAATACTGGCCGATCTTGTATAGGCAACTGTTACTGCAGTGAGTCCACGAATACAGCTGCCGTGCTCTACCAGACACCCACATTTTACAGCACTGCTCCCCATCTTCTTGCCTCCCCTTACAACCCTAACCCCCTTTCTTGCGTCATCTGGAGCGATTCCACTCTGCTGCACACCACAGAATAAGGGTCCACGTGAAGGAAGGAGCCTGTTATGAATAAAGCAGTTTGAAATAACTGGATGAGTCCTCATCTTCCTTGCAGATGTTACAGTCTAGGGAGATAACCTCTAGAAGATCCCCCAAAGAAAAGCCATTCTGTAAGCATTTGTGCACAACAGTGCAGGGCACCTCTGTAATGGTGGCCTCTCTCTAAGACATCATCTCTCATCAAAGTGCTCTTTGCCTAGTTGTCCAGATGACTGAGTGGTGCTAAGATACGGTGTATCATCTAATGTCTTTGCATCCCTTTTTATTTCTTATTTTCTGAAAATAATTGTAATGAGTCTTCACACACACACACACACACACACACACAACACACTTATTCATTCAACACACAGCTGTTGAGCACTTGCTGGGCATCTGTACCTCTCTTCATGGAACTTACCGTCCTGTACAGATGAGGGTGATGACTGTGGCCAGTCAGTTTGCTGGTGGTATTCCCACCTCCACTACTCTGGGATGCCATGGCCATTGCCCCTCCATGAATTTCTATCCTGATCTTAGAAGGCTAGTCAACCCCAATGATCCTATCTGGATGACTTCCAGTCCTGACTCTCAAAGTGTGGCCCAGAAACTCTTGTGGGCTTCCAGGCTCATCTCAGGGGTATTTGTGGTCAAAGGGCTCTTTCATAATAGCAACACCACAATGTTCATCCTTTGAAATCTCTGTGAGAGCAGTGCATGCAGCCCAAACAGATTGGTGGTAGGGGCAGATATATAAGTCCCATATTCTGCTAATAAGTTAGCCATCAAAGGGAATTGCAAACAGACAAAACAATGCTATTCCTTGCACTAGCTTAAAAATTGTAATAATTCTTTTTCAAAAAAGATAAATTTGTAATAATATGTTGTAAGCAATAGAATGCATTCATTATGACTACAGTTGTCATTTTATCTTTGTGTGTGTGTGTGTGTGTGTGTGTGTGTGTGTGCTCGTGCGTGTGGCTGTTAGCACATGCATGACTGGGCTCACGTGTAGGATTCAGAGGACAAACTCTGGTGTAGGTCTTTACCTGATAATTTGTTGGAGGCAGGGCCTCCTTGTTTGCAACTGTGTACATCAGCCACATCCACTGGGAATTCTCTAGTCTCTTCCACATGAATGCTGGGATTATAAACACTTTCTGCCATATCAAGCTTTACATGGGTCCCTGAGAGCTAAACTCAGGTCTTCTTGTTTGCATGGCAAGGGCCTTTCTCATGAGCAAGTTCTCGTTTTAAGTTAATTATCTATCTATCTATCTATCTATCTATCTATCTATCTATCTATCTATCTATCTGACTTGATTTTAATTTCTAACATGGTATGTTTTAAGAGAACTAACACATAAACAGGAGCTAATTGGAGGTCTTAAACTTTGAAGAGTGCTAAGGGGTCCTGGAACAAAATGTTTGACAGCAATAGTGTCACATGCAGTGTGGTGGTCAGCCCTCCTCAGCAGTGATAGTTTGTCAGAGGATGTTAGGGGAAGAATTGTAAGACCACCCTACAGTCAGCTTCAGAAGTAACAGAAACAAGGAAAACTAGGAGGCCAGTTGCTGCAGGGACCCAGAGCCAGCCCAGGGAGAAGTCCACTGTCACCACTGACCTCACAATACTATTGTATTCACCCCCAGCCCTGCAGGGGGCCCTGCCACATCTGCAAAGTGGCACCTCTGCTACCTCCCTAAGTGGTGGTGTTTCCAGCTTCTGAGTTCCTGGATGGTCACCTCTCGGTTCTATGCACCTCAGCTGAGGTGGCCTGGTGGCCACAGAGCCTTAGAAAGCTAACATCATTGTTTGGGCTCCTGTAGAGGCACGTAGACTCCATCTCTCACCAAGCCCTGGTATAGAAAGCAGTGGGTAGGGGACACCTGACAAAGTTCTCTGCAACATGGCATGTTTCCAAGAATTTTCTAGGGCTCTGGTTGCCCTCTCTGAACCCATCCTTTGGGAAATCAAGGGAGCTAGCAACAGAAGGTAAGCGTATGTTATAAATTCTGGTCAATCACCTGCACTTTGTTGTCTCTAAGCCTTGGAGGCTTAGGAAACCTCCGTGCTTTCATGACAGGTGAGGTGCATGGAATGCAGAAAGAGGCGATTAGAGTCTGCCAGGCTCCTGGATCGACCCCATCCCTAGCGAGAGGAGGATAGAGCACAGCAGTTGCCTTTAGCCATTGAGAGCAGAATCTCTGGAATCAGGCACACAAGTCCTTATCTTGGGTCTGAACTCTGCTTCACTGGAGATGGCAGTTTCTGGACATATGCCAGGACAGAGACACAAGCAAAATGACCAGGCAGGCTGCCGGACCAGGACTTCATCCACTTAGCAAAGCATTCATATTTTGTGTGGCTGTCTGTGTGATGTTCTTGCCTTGCTTGGGTTTTCTATGAATTGGAGTGGCAGGACAGGTCCCTGGAGGGGCAGGGAGGATTTGATGTATCTTGAGATGAAATGAAATGAGAATCTGTGTGTGTGTGTGTGTGTGTGTGTCTCTCTGTGTGTGTGTGTTTGCCTCTCTCTTCCCTCTCCCCCATCCTTCCCCTCCATCTGTCTCTCCTCCCTCCCCATCCCTCCCCATCCCTCTTTCTCTTCTTCCCATACCTCGTGCTGGATCCCCTCTGCCCTACACTGATCAATGAGCAAGCTTGGGAAGAACTGATGGTTGGACTTGGCGACCACTCTGAGCAGGCAAACACATTGCTGTGCAACATCTAAGCATCAGAGAGGCAACCCCCTCTCCTGCCAGGCAGAGGTAATAAAAGGAAAATTACAGCTACAAGGATGGCTCTTGACTGGAGTGAGGAGGCATGAGTTTGTGGGAGAAGGGCCACACCAAGCCATCCCTGGGTACTTGGTGAAGTGCCCAGCAGGATGAATGACAGTCATTGGTGGATGGATAAATAATCAGAGCACATTAGGAAACTAGCTAGGTTTCCAACTCCCACTTTCTTTCCCAGAAACTCTCCACTCCCACCCCACATTCATGCTCAAACCTGAGCCTTGATCTGTAGGAAATTCCCCCAGGAAGAGAGGAGATTCCGCCTGCTTCCTTCCTCAAGTGTGTTCAGTTTTAAAGTTGCTGATGAACAGGGCATTTCTGTATCCAGGCTGGAGATTCTCAAATGCAATGCTCTCTGTCTGTTTCCTCAAGATTTTAAGGGATGCTGTGACAATTAAAAAGTATCATGTCCCTTGTCAGGTGAACTTGGAAGATCTTGGATGTCATAACTCCTTAAAATTTGAAATGCACATGAAAATGAAACCCACAGCACTTTGCTTTGCATGGTTCTGAAAGGTCTGTGTGTTCAATTTAGAAACGTGTTTGATATAAAAATATGTATGATTTATATACAATAATATGTACCATAAAGGTAAAGGACATTTCTATCAGCCCCAAGCTTACTTATGACTCTTTGTAATCAATAAATACTCTCTCTCATCACCCAACCTTCTGAATTCATCACTCTAAAGAATGTACATTTGCAAGAACTTCACAAGAATGGAGTCCTACCATAGGTGCCCTCCTGCATCTCTAGTTTCTTCCCTTTAACCATGTTCTATGAGGTTCAGTCATGATGGATTGGGAGTTTATCCCCTTTAACTGCTGAGTACTATTCCCTTGTATGGATGTACCACCGTTGATCTGAGCACCACATGATGGAACTTCAAGCTGCTTCCAGTTATCAGTGGCTCAGAACAGAAGACTATAAATGTTTATGCACAAGTCCTTGTATGTCTCTTGGTTCTACTCTTGCCTAAATACTCAGTAGTGGAATCACTCAGTTTTATTTCATTGAGGAGGGATTCTTTTTTTTTAAATTAATTTATTTATTATGTGTACTGTGTTCTTCCTGCATGTATCCTTGCAGGACAGAAGAGAGCACCCGACTTCATTACAGATGGGTTGTGAGCCATCATGTGGTTTCTAGGAATTGAACTCAGAACCTCTGGAAGAACAGGCAGTGCTCTTAACCTCTGAGCCATCTCACCAGCCAGAGGAGGTATTCTTACATGGAACATTTGTTAATGAATTCAGAAAACAGAGTCAGGAAGCTTGGACTATTTATTGGGCCTGAGCACACCATCTGGGCTGCCACTCCTACTGTGAGTCCTGTGAGAACAGCTGAGGGGTTGGTCCAGGCTCTGGCAAGGCTGATATTAATGGGGGATTGAGTGAGATAGATGCCTTTGGGTTTATCTGGCAGATATCAGCAAGAGAGACCCTGTGGAGCTAGAGTGAAGGCTCTCTCTCTCTCTCCCTCTCTCTCTCTCTCTCTCTCTGTGTGTGTGTGTGTGTGTGTGTGTGTGGGTGCAAACCTGTGTATATAGGAGTACATCACATGCTTGTGTGTGCAGAATCCAGAGGTCAATAGTAGATGCTATTCCTCAGGTACTCTCCATCTCATTTTTCTCAGCCTCTCATTGGCTTTGGAGTCACAGAGTACACTAGGCTGGTGTGTTGGCTTGAATGAGAAGTAAACTCCATTGGCTCTGGCATTTAAACATTTGGTGCCCAGATGGAGAAGTATGGGAAGGTGCAGGGTGCTGGAAGAAGTACTTCTCTGGAAGTGGGCTTTGAGAGTTTAAAGCCTCATGCTTTTCCCAGTTTTCTCTCTCTGTGTCATGCTTGACCCTGAGAGTGTGAGCTCATGGCTTCCTGATCCTATTTCCATGACTCCTGTCTGCAATGGACTCAGCCTCCTGAAATAATAAGCCCAATAAACTCTCCTTTAAGTTGACTTGGCATTTTATTACCAGAGCATAAAAGGACCTAATATAGCTGGCTGGCCATTGAGTGCCAGAGATCTGCCTGTGTCTAGCTTATTGGAATTATAAGAACATGCAAGGATTCCTGGCTTTTTATGTGGGTTCTGGGGGATCAAATGGAGGTCTGCCGGCTCACACAGTGAGCTCTCTTCCCAGTGATCTCTCTTTCCAGGTTGAGATCGTCTCTTCTCTAATTGGTGAACATCAGGCTCTACTCAACTCTACCCTCTCTGTCCCCAGTTGAGAGGCAATGACTACAGTCCACAGGCCAGACCATCTTCTCCTTTTGGTTCTGAAAAGAAAGGATGCCATGTGGCTGCCTTTCCTAAGTGCCATTATTCTTCCCAGCAGATGGTGGATGAACACAGCTAATTGACTACTCCTGTAGCATATAAAACAAAAGCCAACCAAAAGAACCCACGAGCTAAATGATATCATTATCAGACAAATGGAGGAAGCGGCATCTGCCTCTGATATGGTGGAGTCACACATAGACCATGCATGGACTGTTCAGACATCATAGGATGGCAGTGCCCAACCTGAAGAGAAGCCACTGGAGCTGGCAGCTGTCCAGGGTCCCACTACCCCACTTGAGGAGGAGGAATTCATGCCCTGGCCTAGTCTAAATAGTCCATCTTTCCTGACCATCTTGCTCTTTCTTCTATTAGTGGCTTTGCTGACTGGAAAGGCATGCTTTTCCAAGACTTTTTATCCATTAAATTGGGAAAGACACCTTGTGTACTTGCCTCCTGCCTGCTGTCAAAATGATTTTATGTAGCACTTTATTAAAAAATTAATTATCTTTATCCATCTTTTATCTGATGACTCTAAATATGTCCAGTAATTTTATTTCATTCTTATTTTGATAAATTCATCACACACACACACACACACACACACATATATATATATATATTGAAATAAGTATTTAATTCATCATCTGGGATTTTTAAAGTTTTAAAGATATTTATACCTTTAAATTGTGTTTATTTATCAGATATAATGTATTTTGAAATTCTAAATTGGGGTGGCTGACTAATGTACATGCTACTTCCTATACTCATCATTTTTTGGTGAAGAAAACACAAATTAGTGATTTTTAAAAATACTATATATGTTTCCATCTCTGTGAGCCCCCATGAACCCACGTTAGTTGAATCTGTGGGTTTTCTAATGGTGTCCGTGGCCCCTCTGGCTCCTATCATCCTTCCTTCCTCTCTCCCACGGGATTTCCTGAGGTCTGCCTAATGTCTGGCTGTGGCTCTCTGCATCTGTTTCCATCTGTTCTTGGATGAAGCCTCTTGGATGACAATTGGGTGAGGCAACACTCTATGAGTATAGCATTATATCATTAGGAATCATTTCATTGACTTTTTTTTTTTTTTTTTTTTTTTTTTTTTTGTCATGTCTGATTGTATCCTAGGTCTCTGGGCTCTTCAGCCTCTGGGTCCTGGCCCTGTGGGCAGTGTCAGGTGTGGGCTCCCTCTCATGGTATGGGTTTCAAGCTAAACCAGTCATTGGTTGGCCCCTCCTGTAATTTCTGTGCCCCTTTACCCCAGCATATCTTGTAGGCAGGGCACATTGTAGGTCAAAAGTTATCTGGCTGGGATGCTGTAGCAATCTCTCCACTGGAAATCTCACAGAGACTGAACTACCAGCCAGAAAGCTTGCATGGGACTCACCTAGGCCCTCTGCACATATGTTACAGTGATGTAGCTTGGTCTCCTTGTAGAGCTCCTAACAGTGGGAGCAGGGGCTGTCTCTGATTCTGTTACCTGCTTTTGGGACCCTTACTCCTACTGAGTTGCTTTAATAGGAGAGAAGGTGCCTGGTCTTACTGTAACTTGATATACCATAGCTGCCTGATAAAATGGGAGGCCTGGCCTTTTCTGAAGAGAAAGGGGGGACTGAAGAGAGGAGGTCACTGGGAGGGAAGGAGGGAGAAAAGGGAAATGTGATTAGGTAGGGGAATTAATTCATTAGTTAATTAACTAATTAAAATATATGGGAGCTGGAAAGATGGCTCAGTGGGTAAAAAAGCTTGCCTCCAAGTCTGAAGATCTGAGTTCAGATTCCCAGAACTCACATGGGTAAGAGAGAATTGACTCCCACCAAACACAAAGGTTGTCCTCTGACTTCCTTATTTGTGCCCTGACATGCAAGCCCCAGGCATAATCACAACACACACACACACACACACACACACACACAGAGAGAGAGAGAGAGAGAGAGAGAGAGAGAGAGGTTATAAACTTTAGGAGTTTCCATACATAAGATCATGCAATCTTCACACATGGATGGTTTAATTTCTCCCATTCTAGTTTAGATGATTTTATTCCCTTTTGTGCCTAGTTATGTTGACTAGGATCTCTAGTACTTCTTGTGTTTAATAAAAATGGTAAGACTAGGCATCATCTTGTTACTAATCTTAGAGCAAAGACTTTCAACATTTAGCAATGCTCACATTAGTTATACGTTATATGTTGTAATGAGTACGGGTTTTTCCTCCCGCCGCCTGGTCTGGTCCCGCCGCCGCACCAGCCCCAAACAATACACTGTATTAGATATAATTCTGTTGGCCCGGTTACTTGTTTCTTATCCGCTAGCTCTGTCTTAATTATTAGCCCATTTCTATGTATTTCCACCTGGTCTTACCAGGGAGAGGCGGCTGGCGGTTCTTCCTTCTCCAGACTCTCCATCTTGACTCCTCCTTACTACTTCCTCTTTCTTCCTTGTCTCCTAGTCCCTCCTATCTTCCTTTCCTATTGGCCAACAGTGCTTAATTCATTAACCAGTATGAGAAACAAATATACATAATGACATCTCCCATCATTATGTAGTCTTGATTGCATTAAGATACACCCTCCTGTACTTAACTTACAAAGAATTTTTGTCATGAGAGGATAATGAATTTTGTCATGTTTTCCCTGCTTCTATCAGTGATGATGTATTTATTTTGCCTTTCATTCTGTTCATATGATGTATCACATTTATAGAATTGCATATATGAAACTTTTCTTTTTCTTACAGAGCAAGACATAGCCATTTATTGGTCTAACCCACATGCCTAGTGACAGGCTTAGACCGCCAGTCTTCTGTCTGTTGAGAACTCCTGGCTTGCTCATGGAGAGAAGATTGTCCTGAGCAAGGGTAGCAGACATCCCGGTCAGGCCTAAAGGGGGCTCAGGGTGATGAAAAGCTGAAGGGCAGAGGGACCAGAGCCCAGCACAGCCCCTGCTTGACAGGGTGGAAATGGTCAGGACAGGAGCGTTTGGCCAGAAGCTCCCACTGCGCCTCAGTGCCGTCTGCATCTCTCGGATGTTGCCCTGGCATCCTTAACACCCCGATCTAGGCAGGACTTTTTCTGCTCCAGCTCCTTAATGTTTTCTGTTTTTCTAACAGCTGGTTGTGAATTAGTTCCTTGGATTGCAGAATAAACATTCTTCCTAGACCTTCCTAAATGTTAGCCTCCTCCATCAGTGTCCTATATCTGTATGTAAGGTGTGCCTGTGTTTTCGTTCTGTTCAGTCCATATGCTGTATGTCTACAAGCCTCACCTTCTATTGAGTATCTGTAACTTTGGCTTGGAGTTCTATGAAGGCCTTTGTCAACTCCAGATACATGGTGGCTGCCATGTTAGAGCACTCTCAGGTTGTTAAATTCTTAAGAAGTTAATCCTGCGGGCAAATACTCTGCATGGGATTGTCCTATCGTTTGTCCTCTATTTTAGGCAGACACTACTGATGCATTGTTGACCTCTTCTTGTGGATCCAAGGGAAAGTTGGAGCTTACACTTAGTACACAGTAAGGTGGTTTGTCATTTAGTAAAAAGCCAGGGTCTTAAGCCCTGCCCCCTCCCCACCTCCCATGATGACCAGCAACTAGAGACTTAAAACCCCGAATCAATAGGGAGCTCAGTGACCCAGAAGGGTGTGAGGGTTAGGGAGACTTACTGAAGTAGTTGCTACAGGAGTACAGTTGTTATTAGTGTTGACTGGTAGATTTTTAAACATTTTGAATATCACCAGGGGAGCAGCTTAATAAGCTTTCTCAGTAGAATGCTCTAGGTAGCCATTACCAATTGATCGAAGATAGTACCTTAGGTAAAACCCATTTATCAACCTTGGATTAAGGCATTACTTCCCTCAAAGGTATTTCCTTTTAAACAATGAAAAAAAAAACAGCTCCAAAAGTTGGACATTTAATACTATTACCTAACGTTCATGCTGAATGAAAAAGGAGACTGGAGACATCTGGAGATGTCTGTCACGTTTCTGATCTCTTTAGGACAATACACTATTCCGGGAGTGAGTTATCTGCCATCATGCAAGAAGGTCGAGTCAAGATTTTTTTGGCCAGTAATGGGACTATGTACAAGGTCTTAGCTCCTCTTAGCCTGCGTTAGTGTGTCTATGCTAACATCAGCTTCTGTGTCTGTGCAGTTATCTTCTAGTGAATTCTAGCATCCTTGCTTGGTTTAGAGGCAAGCTCTATCGTCCCCTTGTATTTGTAGTTGATTGTAGCAATGATGCTGCTCTTGAATAGGATTCAGAGGTGGTGACTTTGTTTCTTAACCCTTCAGTTCTCGGGTGTGCGGCAGAGGCTTGCTGTGGTCTCTGCATTATTAGCACCTGCAGAGCGGATGATAATGTAAGTCAGTCTGTCCTTTCTGGGGCTGCTGTGGAATGGACCTGAAGTTTCTGTATTCTTAGGGTCTCATGCCTCTGGGCACATTTCTTCCTTCTTTTGTCGCCAGAGAGGCTTGGCTACTGGAGATCTGACCTCCACATAGCCTGGGCCACTTCTCTATGTTGCCTATTTAAAGAAGTTGGAGAAGTTACCATCTTCCAAAAGTGATGGGGGTCAACTTCCAGAGCTCATGCAAAATGAATCAGTCAGTGGAGCAAGGAGCCCTCAAGGCAGCGCCCCATTCTTTTGCTTGCTGTGATTTTGAACATCTCCATATTGCTTACCATCTAGCAGTCTCTTGTTTCCTTCACAGCAAGTTGCAAATTGCGTTATTCACATCCAGTTTTCTAAGTGGAAGTAGAGGGGGTGGTAGCGAGAGAAAAGGAGAGGCGAGGGAAGTCCCAAGGATGGAGATGAGAGCAGGGGACCACCCAGAGGAAAGAGACGGAAGGAAGTCCAGATGCGCATCCTCTCGTACGAATCTCATCCCTCTGCAGGTCATTTTGAGTAGGCTCTGGTGGTTGGCAGGCCCTAGAACTGACTTCTTCAAATCCTCTGGATCCCATAGTTTTTGTTTTTAAGGACAGGGCCCGTGCCTGCTCTTATCTTCCTCTGAGTGCACCTCTTAGACAGGACAAAGAAGGGATGCTGGCGCTTAGCAGTTCGTTGACCTGGTAGGCAGATGGGGTGCAGGGAATGCAGTGCCTTTGCCCTTAGAAATGTCTATGTCAACAACTGCAGGAACATTTAAGCAGAAAGGCATACCTTACTCCTCTCTCCCTCTCTCTCTCTCTCTCTGTGTGTGTGTGTGTTTTGTTTCAGGTATGAATTAATTAATCTGGTCCTGTAAAATATGTAATAAGGTCCACTTATGGTGTATTCTCCAATGGTTTTGCAAACACGTGAAAATCCATTTGAGTCTAATATCCTCAGAATACCCTGTTCATTTAGTAATTAGAATATTTTATCCTAAGAGATTTCTCCAGCCCTCGCTTCTCTGAGCCTCACCAGTGTAGCCTGCAGCCTGTGAGACACTGAGATAAAGTTACTGTATCTTTCTGCTTAAATATTTGCAGCAGGTTTATAGAGATTGTAAATATGAACTCATTTCGTTTTACCCATGTGAGTCAGCCTTTTTTTTTTTTTTTTTTTTTTTTTTTGTCTAAAGTGGACTTTATGAACCTGTGCGAATTAGAATAAACACTGAACCCAGTAATTAGTTCTATATTTAGGCCTTCAAATGGCAGCCTGTGTGTGCAGTGAATACTAAGAAAAGAGGTGTGAGTGCTGTTGTGATGTGTGAAACCATCTGATCCACAGATGTGGTCCTGGAGAATTCCTGCTGTGTAAGACCAGACCTGGCACTCGAGGGGCGTTCTGCCCTGAGACTTGCTCTTCTTTAGCAGTGAAACAGGGAAAACAATGCCCAGGCTGATCACTAGAACAAGAGAAACAAGAGAGCCCAGCACTGTAGAGACCACAGAGTGGCCCTGGATGCAGCACTTTCTCCTTAGATACCTGGTGGTCTGCCTTCCTTTCTTCCTGCCTTCCTTCTTTCCTTCCTTCCTTCCTTCCTTCCTTCCTTCCTTCCTGCCTGCCTGCCTGCCTTCCTTCCTTCCTTCCTTCCTGCCTTCCTTCTTTCCTTCCTTCCTGCCTTCCTTCCTTCCTGCCTTCCTTCCTGCCTTCCTTCCTTCCTGCCTTCCTTCCTTCCTGCCTTCCTTCCTGCCTTCCTTCCTTCCTGCCTTCCTTCCTTCCTTCCTTCCTTCCTTCCTTCCTTCCTTCCTGCCTGCCTGCCTTCCTTCCTTCCTTCCTTTAATAATATTTTTTTTAACTTAAATTTGCAACAAGCTTGTTTTACATGTCAATCCCAGGTCCCTCACCCTCCCCTCCTCCCCTGCCCCCCTCCCAATCCCCATCCCATCCCCTTTCTGCTCTCCAGGGAGAGTGAGGCCTTCCATGGGGGAATCTTCAAAGTCTGTCATGTCATTTGGAGCAGGGCCTAGGTCCTCCCCCATGTGTCTAGGCTGAGAGAGTATCTATGTGGAATGGGCTCCCAAAAGCCATTCATATACTAGGGATAAATACTGATCCACTAGATACTTGGTGTTTCTAATTCTCCTTGAAGAAGACACACATTCTTGCTCTGTCATTGGAAATTTCCAGAAAGCTGTCTATCAAACAAATAATATTTTCATAAGAATTTATTGCATTGGCTGAAAGCCAACCTGGGTCTTAATTTTGTCAAAATTTCCCAGAGAGAACTTCCCATCTAGAGAATGCTGTCTTGTAGATGGAGACCATTACGGAAAAACACAACCAATCAAAATGCAGGGTTGAGATGCTCAGTGTCCAACTGATTCATCTACAGCATAACTCCTGTACCTAAAGCACAGGGGTCATTGTTGAAGAGGGAGCAGAGCCAGAGAAACAGTTTGCCCTGAGACTGTATCTCCTAGGAATGTCAGAAATTTCACTAACATGACTGCCTAAACATGAGCTGAATAAGGATGACACCAGTAGACATGCTAATGTTGGATGAGCAAAGTTCCTGAGGCCTCAACCCCACACCAAGAGTTAGAGGCAACTAAGAAAAGCTGGGAGCAGGAGAAATAGTCTTCCCTAGGGAAGAGCACACCAACTGGGTATCCGATACCAAATGGTCAGTCCTGAAAATATACAGACAGGCAACCATAGCACAGAGTGAGGGAACTGTTGGCATAGCCACTTCCCACAGCGGTACGTGAACCTGAGTTCAGATTCCAGGACCTGTAATGAAAAGACAGGGTAGTAATACGTGTCTGTAGCCTTAGCATGGAAAAGCAGAGTCAGGAGGCCCCCTGGGGTGTGCTGGCTGCCTGTCTTGCCATATTAGTGAGCTCCAGGTCAATGAGAGACTATATATATATTTTTAATATATATATATATATATATATATATATATATATATATGTGTGTGTGTGTGTGATCTGAGAGTGATAGATGTCTGAGGTCAACCTCTGACCTCTACAAACAATGCGCATATATGAATACACACACACACACACACACACACAGAGAGAGAGAGAGAGAGAGAGAGAGAGAGAGAGAGAGAGAGAGAACATGGAAGAGAGTGATTTCTCTTTTAGTGCTGGTGCTAAATGCTAAAAATATAGGGCTAAATGCTCAGCCCTATATTCTCAGGGACCCAATGTTCAGGTAACAGCAGCAGCAGCTGGACAAAGGCTGTGCTTATGAAACTGTCATCTTCAACAGCAACTTTCCTTTAGTTAAAGACACTCTGCCTCCGCCCTCCCACCAAACTTTCTTTTCTTTGAGCTGCTTGCAAACATTTCCCCAGGTTACTGGCTCTTTTTCAAGACACCTCTGCAGAGGGGTCCTAATTTGCATCACCATATGGAAATCTTCATCTTGAGCTACATGGCTCCTCCAGGCTGTAATAGCCAACAGAATCACACTTAGCGACTGTGTGAGAGGCACAGCCTGACAGCTCCTTCCCCCTCAAGTCTGACCCCCCCCCATAATTCAGGCATCTGCTGCAGACTGTTTTTCTAGGGGGCAAAAATGCCTGTCTTTCTTCTCAAGAAGACACGGTAGAGTTCTTTCCTCTACTCAGAGTGTGATTTAAATATGAATTCATAGAACACAAGGGAATGCCTCAAGTGTCTAACTTTGTCATGTTTTGTTCAACCACATGCTTGATGATGTCCTGCCAAGAAAGACTGAATGACAGTATTTGGGAAGATAATATTAGCCATGGGAAAGTGGTTTATTTCTTATTTTTGAGATTATTAATATAATTACAACATTTCTTTCTTCCCTTTCCCTCTTCAAACTTCACATGTGCACCTCCCTGCTCTCCTTCAAACTCTTCATTTTCATTAACTTATTGGGTGTGCATGTGTGTGTGCGAATACATTCCTAAATATAATATGCTCATTCTGTATGATGTTACATATTTTTGTTTCAGGCCTGACCATCTGGCACTGGACAGCCAATTTATGAGTTAATCCACCATGTTGTGCTACTCCCTAGATGTTCGAGAATATGTACCAAGCCCAAATTTTAATATTTGATGACTTTTTTTGTGGTTCCATTATATCTCTCTTCTCTGTTATTTATTGGTGTGTGTGTGTGTACGCACGCACATGGGCATGCATAAGTGCTTATGTGATATGGGTATATGTAGTCATGTGGGTCTGTGAATGCAAGAGAATGAATACCTGTCTTTGTCTCCTACATTCCTGTAGGAGCTCCAGGATTACTCATGTGTTCCACTATGCCTGGTTTACATGGGTTCTGGGGATTCAAACTCCTGGCTTCGTCCTTTTTCCATAGAGCCATCCCTTCATCCTCTACTCTGAGTTTGCTGAACTATGAATCCTGTGAATCTTAGATTCAGACAGGCAGATTAAAAGAAAACCTTTTTTGAAAAAACACATTTATCCGGTGTCTTAATTGTGTCGGGTGCTGTCTGAGGTGCTGAAAGCACAGAGGCAATCAAGGGCAGAGCTTCTGCCCCTATTTATTGTCTAGTGGGGTACATGACAACGAGAGAGCAAGGAAAGGCATGCACACGTTGCCCACCATGTGGCAGACCTGCAGGCTGCAAACAATAGGGACACTGAGAAAGAACATTATAGACTGTTTGAATTGGCAGCATCCCTCCATAGACTGTGTTTGAAAAGCTCTCTCCTCAGCCAAGGGTGCTATTTTGGAGACTACAATACCTTTAGCCGGCAGAAGGCTAAGGTATTGTTTCCCTAGAGGTGGCTGGCCATGGAGGCTTATACTCAACTCCTGGCTCCCGCTTAGTCTTTCTGCTTCTAGATCTACCATGATGTGAACAGTTGTCATCTGCCACATGTTCCCCCATCACGATGATCTGCTGAAATGCACAGGACCAAGAAGTCACAGTCTAAACTCTCTAAGTCATGTGCCAAAATAAGTCATTCTTTTCGTGGGTTGCCTCTGCCAGGTATTTTGGTCTCAGTGCAAAGTGACTAAGCCAAGGAACAACCATGAAGCACCGGATCGTTACGCCACCCAAAGGCCTCGTTTTTCAGATGAGAAAGTTTGCATGAGTCACCGTCCCCCCAACCCAAGCTTACATTAAAAGTTTCTGTCCAACCCACAGCTGACGTAGGCACTGCTTCACAGGTGATGCTGTGTTACAGAGAACAGTGCAATAGATGGTACCCATGTGGGATGTTTTCTGGAGGATCGCCATAAGGGTATGTGGGCAAATATAGTTACTGTCCTTGGGGGAAATGCTGGGAAGAATGCTATTTTCCTGTTTTGGATAACAAGTCTGGGATTCTGTGGAAGCATGCATTCTTCTATTTATACTTAATAATTCAGAACTCTTAACGTGTTGACTAGAGAAGCCTCCTAAACTATGGCTCTAGTATCCAGTTGAATTATAACAAGAAGAGTCAGAGGAGGAGGCAGGGCCCAAGGGAGAAAATAGAAAGAAAAATAGTGCCAGGTTTCTCACTAACCCATATAATGGCTCCTCCTACCAAGATATCTCTTTCCTTGATCTCTCTCCCTGTCCTTCCCCCAACTCAACCGTACTATTCCCTCAAGTTCTCCTCCCCACTCCCCTTCTCCCATTCTACCTTCCCTTCCCCAGCCCTCCTCCCCCACAGCTCCCAATTTACTCAGGAGGACTTGCTTATTTTCCCTCCCAGGGAGATCCATGTATGTCACTCTTCGTGTCCTCCCTGTTTCCTGGCTTCTCTGGGGTTGTGGACTATTGGCTGGTTATCCTTTGATTTATGTCTAATATCCATGCATGAGTGGCTACATTCTGTGTCTTCTGGGTTATCTCACTCAGGATGGGTTTTTTTTTTTTTGTTCCACACAATTACCTGCAAATTTCAAGATGCCATTGTTTCTTACTGCTGAGTAGTACTCCATTGTGTAAATGTACCACATTTCCTTTATCCATTCTTCAGTTGAGGGGCATCTAGGTTGCTTTCAGGTTCTGGCTGTTATGAATAATGCTGCTATGAACATAGATGAGAAAATGTCTTTGTAGTATGAGTGTCTGTCCCTAAAGCAATAGTGGAGAGGGTACCTGAACTGGCCTTCCCCTATAATGAGATCGATGACTACCTTAATTATCATCTAGTTACTGATGGAAACAGATGCAGAGATCCACAGCTATGCACTGGGCCAAATTCCCAGAGTTCATTTGAAGAGATGGGGGAGCAATAATGTGAGCAAAGGAGTCAAGACCGTAATGGGGAAACCCACAGAAACAGCTGATCAGAACTAGTAGGAGTTCACTGACTCCAGACTGACAGCTGGGGAACCTGTATAGAACTGAACTAGGCCCTCTGAATATGTGTGGCAGTTGTGTGGCTTGGGCAGTTTGTGGGGCCATTGGCAGTAGGATGAGTATTTATCCCTAGTCCTAGTGCATGACCTGGCTTTTTAGAACCCAAGCCATTTGGAGGGATGCAATGCTCAGCCTACATACAGCGGGGAGGATCTTAGTCTTGCCTGTATGTGATGTAAAAGACTTTGTTGACTTCTCATGGGAGAGCTCACTGTCTCGGAGGAGTAGATGGGTGTGGGTGGGAGACAGTTGGGGGGGGGAGTGAGAGGAGGGGAGGGAGAGAGGGCTGGGATTGGTATGTAAAATAAGAGACTGTTTTAAAACAATAAAATAAAATTTCTATGTTAAAAGAAGGAGAAGAAGGAGAAGGAGGAGGAGAAGGAGAAGGAGAAGGAAGGCAAGTGGGACCAGGAGAAGAGGAGTAGTAAACAGGACAGAAAACTGAAGAAGGCAGATGCAATCCGTGGCTTTGCTTAGCATAGCTTATGCACTAGTCCAAGGGATGTCACCTCCCTCCATTAGTAATACTCCGCTGGTCTTTGCTCAGGTTTCCCATTTCAGCTCATCATACCTATTTACTGTAGGGATCCTTCAGGATGGAGCCAGCTCATCTCTGTGGTTTGGTTCTGACTTAATAGCTAACAGTTTCCAGCAGCTGGGTGCAAAGCTTTGAAATGTCATCCCAAACTTGTCTCAGGCATGACACACCTCCTACCCATCCTACACTGTATTGTAGGAGTCCTTATACAAAGCAATAATGTCAACCTCTCACTCAAAATCTCTTGGTGCCCACCACTGCTTCTTATATTAAGATCAAGCTAGCTGTTAGAAGTGTCCCAATTGTCTATTGTCCAAACTTAGTAACTCAAAATAATAACTTATTATTATCTCTCATTCTCCTGAGATTGAAGGGCTCACCTGGGTGATTCTGGCTTGGGTCTCCTGGAAGATTTAACCTGTCAGTGGGTTGACTGGATCATCAAATCAGATATCTCTGTCTTTACGTGGCTTTGCCATGTGGCTCTCGAGATTCACAGC
The DNA here is from genome assembly GCF_943737965.1 of Phodopus roborovskii. Lineage (NCBI taxonomy): Eukaryota > Metazoa > Chordata > Mammalia > Rodentia > Cricetidae > Phodopus > Phodopus roborovskii. The sequence continues at coordinate 12,242,170 of NW_026126541.1, read as the reverse complement.
CTGGTACTCACAAGCCATTTCCCTACATAGCTCTTGGCTTCTTCAGAGTTAGTAGAGGCAGAAATACCAGCCTTTTAGGCAAGGCCTATCAATAGCACAGTGTCCAAATTCTGCTGATCATGGACCAACCACATACCATCTCCACGGAGTAAGTGTTGAAAGCTTTGTGGTCTAAAATCTGCTACAGATCTTTTGATCTTTTAGTATGAGAACCTGTCATATATGTAAAGGATATGAACCTGTATCTTTGTGTCTTGTCTTTATGCTGTACTCACCAGTGCTTTAGCCTTCGAGATATCCCCATCCTCCACTCCCATATACAATGTAAATTGTCAAAGTTCAGCTTTAAAAATGGCATTGGAGCTGATTTCATTATTCCAGACAAGATTGCTTTAGCGCAGAGTAGCACAGTTGGCCAATCAACATTCCTTTTATGAAAAATATAATCCTATGCATATAGTCTAAGTCTGCAGTCTCTCATTTTTTTTTTAAATTGGCCATGTTATGCTGCAGATGTATATTGAGCTAATATAACATTTTAATTATGGAAAGCACTTGCAGAAAATGTGTCATTTATGGACTACAAAGAGAAAATGGGAACAGTTGCATCCTCATCACTGAGTGCCACCCACTGCCACCTTCTCAGCCTTTCCTCTGTTAATAAAGGTCCATGGGGTGGGTGGGTGGGGTCTGTAAGCTGTTTTATATCCATTTACTACGATGCCCTGGTCATTTTCTTCACATTAGTAGATTTTCCACATTAGCCTCCATGTGCTGACATCCTATTATGTTTTGCAGTAGAGTGAAACACCTAATTTCTAAAATAAAATTCAGTCAATTCATAGCCTTTTCATCCTATATCCCTATATCTTTTCTTAAACTTAAATGAAGGACTTCGCTTTGTTTTTTGATTAGAAGTGATCCCATTGCTTTTAAGGTAAATTACTGTTGCCTTTTATAATAGTTTAAATCCTATTTTTCCCCAGAAAATCTCTTTGAGATTTATGTAATTCTAAAATCAATAAGTATTATATTCACAGATACATCATTTAAAATAGGATGGACCCTCACAGCTTTCCCCCAGGGGCAACCCAACACATTTCACTACACCATTAATCAAACACTCATTGCTTCTGACCAGCTGAGTAACTGACCTGTATCAGGAGGCCTGCTTTCCCATGGAACTTTAAAAAGCAAGAAAACAACACCGTGTCTGCCACATCCCTTTATGTCAATTGTTCACTTTTATTTGAGAAACAAGATGGGGGAAGTTGCTCCTTTTAAACTTGTGTGTTGTCTTGTTCTATTGTGGAAAAACAAAACAAAACTAACTTTAACTTCCAAGGATTACACACAGTTCATTGGACAATGAATAATAAAACCCACTTGTAAAATTCCAGATGATTTTTCAGTTTCCCTCAATCCTTCATTCTCCAAATCCTTTAACTACCAGGGGCTGGAGCTCAGTGGTAGGGAGCTTGAGCTTGCTTCTTATGCCTGGGACCCTGAGTTCAATCTTTTCCTACTGCCAAAAAGAAATCCTTTAAATATCCCTCATCATGGCTCAGATGAAAAGTAACAATTTGTACTCACTTAAAGTGGCGATGATCTTTCTTCCCTTATTTATCACAGATTAGTGAACCATGAGAAAATATTTGTGCTACCTTCTCATTAGAAAGGTTATTCCTTTCTCCTGTTAAGCCGGAAGCAAAATAGAGAAGAGTTACTGGTGTTTCATTGTCCTCTGTTCACTCTCTACTGTCCTCTCCCCGTAGCAGAGCATCAGCTCCGTCTCTCTCCTCTCTAAACTACCCCAGAGCTTGCTCACCTTGAGATCCCAAACACCCCACCTCCCCACTCCCCCCACCCCCAGGCTACCATAGTCCCTTGCTTGTTACAGCTAAGATAGTCACAACTCCTTTCGTTGCATGGGACAGCACGTGTCTTAGGGTTTCTATTCCTGTGAAGAGACACCATGACCATGGCAACGATTACAAAGGAAAAACATTACATTTTCAGAGGTTTAGTCCATTGTCATGGTGGGACACGGTGTCATGCAGGTAGATATGGTGCTGGAAAACTCTGCTTAGAGTCCATACATCTCGACCAACAGGCAACAGGAAGTAGTTTGTGACACTGGGCAGAATCTTGAGCATAGTAGGTCTCAAAGCCCATGCCCACAGTGACACACTCCCTCCCACAAGCTACAGCTCCCAGTTGTACCTTTCCTTATGAGCTTATGGGGACCTATTACATTCAAACTATGACAGCAAGATAACTCAACTTAAAGAAATATATCATGTTAATATGACAAGCACAACTAGCCATGAGATTAAAACTGTGCCATAGGGCATGTTCTCCCCTCCCCCGCCCCCGCAGACCTTTGTCTCTGACCCTACTCCAAGGCAGTCTCTCTTCTTGAAGGAAATCCATAATGCTATCTTCCTTCCCCTAATTTTGACCAAAATGGAATTTCTCTTCCTCACAGAATCCCCAGGTTTAAGTCCCTTGATCTTATTGGCTAGGATTAGGGCATGTGGTCATTTTAGAGAGAATGGTGCTGAGTCTGAGCTCTGATTGACCTGACCTGGCTTACATACCTACCCATGATGTGTGGGTTGCAATCAGCTCTACACAGAGAATAGCTTCTCAGAGGAAACTAGGCTTAGAACAGTGACTGTCTCCTGCGAAGTAGGACGGTGAAGGGGCTGTAATCAGTGAAGAGACACTCTGACTTTTCCATCTTTTTTTACACCTAGTCTCCCAATGTTGTCTCTCTTTAGAGAACCCAGAAGGCAGAAAGAAATTTTGGGAAATGTACATCTGAGAGGAGAATTGGTTGTATGCTGCCTGTAGCAAAACATGTTAATCAAAAATTAATGGCTATGTCTTAATCCATTTCTTTCTATAGGATATCAAGTCTAACTTTTCTTGCTTCTGGCCACAGGTCTTGGACTGTGTTAGTGGACCATTGATTTTCTATGTAACTCCTAGATCAGGGGTCGTCAGTTTGGATCTTGGATCACAGGATGGGGTCCAGGAAGAAAGGCTAGCACAGCTAAAGAATGGAGATATACTTAGGAAGCTAAAAGCAAGACCCACTAAATTTCTAGAATGGAGTCTTGTGATACTTAATGGTGGGGTTACATTGCTAGAAATTCTTTGTAAGGTGATGCCCTTGTACTATGAGAATCCTACAGTGTAATTACACAAACCTAGATAGCACAGGTCATTCAGGGTGAACTCGTGATGCAATTAGAAGAGGAGACTGGTACAAAGTGTGTGAAGTTGTTGCCAGCGTAACTGCCAGGTTGCAGCCAACTGTTTTATAAGCAGCATACTTTAATAATAAAAATAGAGTAAATACATAAATGAGTGACACTTACCGAGTAGTATATTCTGAACATAATAGTATGTTCTGTTCCTTTACATGACTGACAGCACAGTTGGATTGTTTATACCAGCTTTACTGCAAACACAAGTGATGCGTTGTTCATGCTGTACAAGCAGTGATGCTCTCACTGGGTATTATGGTTTGAATATGAAACGTTCCCAACAAGTTCATATGCTGCATGTTTGGTTCCCAGCTAGTCGTGCTATTTGAGGAGATGTTGGAAACTTTGGAAGGGGGGTCCTAGCCTGAGAGTAGGTTGCTGAGAAGTACCTTTGAAGATTTTATCAGGACCCTGGGCATTTCTCTACTTTTTGTCTGTCACAATATGGGAAGCCCCTCTTCCACATACTCTGTGTGGCTCAGATTTATGTAGTCAAACGTCCATGAACTGGACTGTGAACCACAATACGGCATTCCTTATGCTAAGTTGTTTATGATAAACATCCTGTCCCACCAATGCAATGGAAATGGATACATGAGCAGTGGGGTTTTCTAAATTCATTATAATCTCATTGGACCTCACCATATCACAATCTTTACTTACTGAAATGTCATATGTGTCATCTGACTGTACCTGTAGGCATCTGGTTCCTAAGTTCAAATAGGGTGAGTCACAGGGTGGGTTCAGATAATGAGGGAGAACTGAGTTATCTGAATCTGTTGGATTTCCGAGTGTTGGGTGGAAGGCATTTGGACAGGGATGGAGTCCTGAAATTAAACATTTGACAGCTTGCATAGATGCACAGGAATTTCATATTGAACATCAGCCCTACCTATGAGCACCCTTCTTCTGGGAAGCTGTGAGATAGTATGGGAATACACTATATCAGACTCTACATTGTTTTGTGAACACAGCCATGGAGGGGCCCTGTGCAGAGAGCTACATTGTTGTTGGAACCTATGATATAGCATCTCCAGGGCTACTCCAAGGACACAGAACACAGTTGAACCTTTGAGCACATTTGCCTCTAGAATTGTATTCCGTTTTTGAGAGTCCCCCCCCAGTTATTGGACTAGAAGCATCTCATACAAGTCCCCAGCGTTGTAGCCAATAAGGAGAATTACTTGATTTGGTTTAGATAGTATTAATCAGCATAGAGTTTTATATCTGATTGTCATTAACCTTTTTAAAAATAGAGACGGTTGACATATAAACCTAGATGCCAGGCTATTACTGGAAAACTGAATGTTCAGTCAATACTGACTGTCTCAGTATTCACAATGGCATCAATGTGCTGTCTCGGTAGAACGCATGCCATTTCAGGTTAGCCATAGCGCCTGTTGTCCTTGTCTTCCTGACCTACACTGGAGAGTCAATTGCCATCTCCTGCTGGCAGATACCACTCATTTGCTCCACCTACTGGTACTTTTGGGTATTTCTGTTTCTAGCTGGCTAGATCCTTGCATTTAGAGCAACTCTTAGAGAGCTATCAGGGCTGAGAATCCCCAAGTATGGGAAGGCTGGAGTTCCGTGATGAAGAGAGTGCAATTCAAAACCTGGGACTTCTGTGTGGTGGGAGACTGGACACTGTGGTCTTAGTTACTGTGAGAAGATACTCCATGTCTCAGTCTTGGAAGTGCCCCTCAAATGACCAGACCATCTTAGACCTGAGTCATCCAGCTGTATCCAGTGAGGGCAGAAAGCAAGGGATTTTCTCTCTGGAAGTTTAGGACATGCAAGAACAGGGATGCTTTTGAACAACAATAAAAAGAAATCTTACAGGATTACACAACTCCAGAAACACAGGGAGAGTTCAGAGCAGGGCACTACTCAGGAGTGTGTGTGTGTGTGTGTGTGTGTGTGTATCTTCCATCTGGGGTGTAACAGGCTTTCTTTTGGACCACCAACCAGCTCCTAAATCGTGACACAGAGACTTGTTATTTGTATGAATGCTCAAATTTACCTTAGCTCTTATTTTAATTTGTTTGCTTCAGAGTTTTTTTTTTTTTTTTTTTTTTAACCTTCATTTCTTTCTGTATGCGTCTCATGTCTGGCTGCAAGCTGCCTGGCTTCCGGCCCTGAGCATGTGCCTCTCCTCCTTCTTCTCTTTCCAGCCTAGATTTTTTCCTCTGACTTATTCTCCCTGCCTGCCAGCCCTGCCAATACCTCTCCTGCCTAGCTAGCCACTGACCATTCAGCATTTTATTAGCCAATCAGGTGCCTTAGGCAGTCAAAGTGAAACAAAGGCAGCAACACATCTTTGCATAATTAAACAAATGCAGCACAAACAAATGTAACACACCTTTACATTGTTAACAAAGGCACTAGAAACAAATGTAGCAACCTTCACATAGTTAAAGTAATATTCCAAATCATAAACAAATGTAACACATATTTGCCTGGTTAAAATAATATTCCACAACATAGAGACATTGAGCTCTGTCACAAATTGAAGACTATTAGGCAGCTACAACAACTTCTCTCTTGCTCATGGGGCGTTGCCGTTCCCCCTGGAAGGGTCATCTGTTTCACTCAGTCTGCATGCCCATCAATGACCTCTCCCTGCCCTACTTGGCTGAACCTAGTGTTTCTTGAATAACCTGACCACTGCTATCTACTTTTCCATAAAACCATATCAATATCCGCTAAACTAAGTGAAAAGTGTACTGAGCAGGTGGACTGTTCATTTATATTGGGGATGGAAAAAGAGTCAGAGTATCCAATACTGTTGGTGTTCATTGAAGTAGGTGATAGGCTTATGTCAGGTCTTGGCTTTCTAGTATAGGGAGAAAAATGCACCATACTCCCTTTGACCTAATACAGTGTGGCATTTTGAATGAAAATGACCGCATAGGTTTATAGAGCCTGGCCCTATTGGGAGGTGTGGCTTTGTTGGAGGAAGTGTGTCACTGGGAATGGGGTTTTGTAGTGATATCTTGTTTATACTCTAACAAATAAAAATTACCTGAAGATCAGAGGGCTGAGCTAGCCACTTGTTAATCATAGAGGTCTGGGGATCTACACAGACACACAGGAAGTGATAAGGTAGGAGGGGACAGGAGCTCGGTCTCTTTTTGGCTGGGGAGTTAGAGAGGTGAGATGTGGTTGTAGCTTGCTCCTTCGTCTCTTAGATCTTTCAGCGTTTCCCCCTATATCTGACTCCAGGCTTTTCTTATTAAGACCCGTTGGCACTCATGCTACATTTACGGGGTTTGAAGCCATACCCTGTGTGGCAGTCTTTCCTTGCTTCCTGCAGAACCAGATATAGAAGTCTCAGCTACCTCTCTAACCCATGTCTACCACCATGCTTCCCGTTATGATGAGGATGGACTAAAGCTCTGAACTATAAGCCAGCCCTATGGCGGTAAATAAGGATCAGGATAAACAAATAGGCCGAATAGATGTTTATTCAGGGAGAAATAACTTACAACCTAGACAGATGAACACCAGGAAATTCAACCCGATCCTCTCCTGTCCGAGTCACGCCAGCAAGAGAGCCTTTTCTGGTCCCCTCCGACCTCCTTCCACAGGTCACTTCCGCCCATGGCTCCACCCCCCCAGTACTCGTTACAGTACTCGTTACACAGCCCAAATTCATTGTTTCCTTATAAGAGTTTCCATGGTCATGGCGTCTCTTCACAGCAATAGAACACTGACTGAATCCAGTCGGTCACTGGATTCATACAACAATCTTCCCTTGTCTGTGTGGTTCCTAGACCTGATCATGCTTTTATGATTTATTTTTTTTTATTATTTGTAGTTATGTATAGGGGTGTGTGTGTGTGTGTGTGAATAAGTCAGAAGTTGAAATCAATAGTATTTCTCAACCTTACTATTTGAGACATCAAATAGTTGCATCATAGTTCCTGAGACCCTTCCAGCCCTTGACATCTGTGTGTTCACACAGCACAGTCTCCCTCCTGAGAATTTGTCATCTTGTTAGGGAGCCATGATGCAATTAGATGCCTGTGTGTGACAGACACAGCTTAGCTGAGGTATGAACATTTAAGAGGGAAAACACACTGTGCAGCGGGCTAGCATGGTGACTTCTTAGGACAGAGCATGTCAGTAGGTTAGTCTTTGGGAAAGGGCTCAAGGAAACTTCCTGAGGAGAGGCACAGAAGGGATTGTTGCTGGGATAAGGAATGGAAGAAGCAGTTAGTCTGGCACATTTAATTGTTACTTGAGTGTGAAATGAGGGCAGAGACAGGGAGAGCAGAGAATGGAAATCTGGTTATCATTTAATTGCTATTTTGACTCGGTGAATCCGATACCAAGTACTGCTCCTATTATACTATGCTAGTTATTTACAGGGCTGCATTTCTAACTCTCCAGGCTTAGCACACATCACTGGGAATCTGACATTCAAAAATGACTTTTTTGACCCCCTTAAATTTTAATTAAAGTAATTATGCTACCAACAATAGCTACGGTTTATCTTCTCCGATTTACAAAGGAGAAAAAGAACTTTTATAAATTATATAGTTACCTTTATTCTATCTCTGGTTTGTCTCTCCAAGGGGTGGAAGTCAGGTGGGTTAGTCTTTGGTCTGGGTGGTCCAGCCCACACTGTTTACTGTTCTCTGGTGTCTGCAGTACACCTGGTCCTGTTCCTAATGTTTGGAATAACTGAACTACTGAGATGCTCCAAACAGGTTAAGTTTTGCATTCAGAGGCAGCCTCTGTGCTAAAGGGCAAGCCTTTTTAGCAAAATTCTTTGGGTATAAGATCCTGGTGTGTGTGTGTGTGTATGCGTGCACACACATATGTGTGCATATGTTTGTGTGTGCATACATTTCTGGCATTGGTGAGCACAAGAAACTCAGTGACTGAGGTGAGTGCTTTCCATGCAATTAACTTTCTTCAGACTAAAGTAGGTACTAATGGGAACCACTGGGCCAGTGTGCTTAGTAAATATCCACCCCTGATAGAGGGCAATCCAATGGAAATAATGATACAAGGTCAATTAAGCAGAAAGCAGACCTCCTGGTGTTAGCCTGCTTGACATCTTTATTTCTGTAAGGCATGTCTGTTCAGGATTTAAGCTGATTTACAAATGCAAAGGGGAAAGATGCAGGGACACAGCACTGGTGAGGATAGTGGCATCTGATGCTGGAGAAGGAGGTCCATACTTTCTGGGCAGAAGCCCTAGGGCTTGGCTTCAGGTGGCCTCTCAGAACGCTATGTCCCCTACCTGGAAGTCCTGTAACCTCAGGCACGTTACTGAACAAGCACCATCTGAGTTCTCATATTGGGAAACTTGGGATGACAAGAAGACCTGTATCCTAGCATCAATTGAAGAAACGCTGTAAAACCTCTGCAAGGGGGACTGGATGCCAGAAATGCTCCAAGAATAGGAGCTTTTGTTATTGTTATAGATATCAATGGGGGAAAGGCCCCCTGTGACGACCCAGTGGACAATCTTTCCAAAGGACAGAAGAGATGTTACAGCTAATTATGCGGGACACCAGGCATGCAGGAGTCAAGAAAGCCACATGCAGTTTTGTGAGATGGAGCAATTAGAGGGTGATGTAAGCATGGGAGGAGAGAAGGAACAGCAGGGTTCCATGAATCTCAAGCCCTTCAGCTGCACTGCTCATCTGTAGATTACCGGTGGCTTTTCACAGAGGCTGGAAGGGAGGCTGCGAAAGAAAGGCCAGGAACCATTGTCAGGCTACAAGTGAGTCAGAAAGGAAGCGACATCACCTCTGAAATGCTAAGTCAGTAAAAGATGGAATCTAGTTGACAAGAATTCAATGCTTTGCACAACAATTTTATTTATCGAGAACTTCCAGCTTAACCAATGCATTGCCAAGTGCTTTATGTTGGGTCCTGGTTTAATCTTTACCACAACCTACAGGGTGGGCCTATGACGACTTGAGCTTTAGAGACACCCAGCTTCAAGGATTTACCTGCTACTGACAGTGGAAGGCCACCACGTCCAAAAGCTTTATGCTTGGGGGAGCCTAGGTCCACGGGAAAGCTTGAGGGTGGAGGGGCTTCCCTCAGCCTCGGACTTTCCTGCGTTCTTTTAGTCATTAGCATCATCTGGTGTAAGGATATGTCACTGAAGACATAGAGTGAATAAAAATAGACACAATTAGCTCCCGGGAAGTCGGAGCAGAGGAGTATTTCCTCAGCCTTGCTATGCACACACACACACACACACACACACACACACACACACACACACACACACACACACAGCCACTGTGTGTGAAATAAAGGTAGGCAGACTTTGAAGAGCAGGAGAAAGGCAGATCGACATAAGGCCTTGCAGAACTACAGAATAACGTGGTGGTAAATTCCTTGGGTTTCTTTGTTGTTTCAAGCCTTCCTCTCAAGGTTAGAACAAGGTTACAGAGAGGTCGTAGGCAGGGGGCAACATCTTATTCCTCTCTGCCATAGTCAGCTTCAGGTGCCACCTTGTCACAAACCTAGGAAGAGGGTACATCAACTAGAGCATTGCTCCATTAAGATGGGATGGTGACTATATCTGTGAGACAGTTTTTTAAAATTATTTTACTTTACATGCATGACTGTTTTGCCTGCATGTATGTATGTGTACAACATTTGTGCCTGGTATCTGAGGTCAGAAGAGGGCATTGGATCCCTGGACCTGGAGTTACAGACTCCAGTGAGCCACCATGCTGGTGCTGGGAATCAGACCCTGACCCTTTGCCAGAACAAGTGCTCTTAGCTGCTAAGCCATCTCTTTAGTCTGGAAGCATTTCCTTATTTGCCAATTGATGTAGGAGAGTTCAGCCCAGGCAGGCTTGGGTTGCTTAAGAAAGCTAACAGAGCAAGGTTCTCTTTTTTTAATTTTTATTTTATTTTATTTTATATAACCAAGTCCATTTAAATGAAAACAAACATTTATAGACAATATTTGGGAATTTGGGTGTCATTCTTTCAAAACTACTTCCTGCTGTCATGTCTGAATTGAAGAAGATTCAGAAATCCTGGCTGTAGTCTGTAAGGCTGTTTTATCCAGCTGTTTTGAATGTAGGATCACCTGGTACTCTGTTTCAGGTGGTCTGGCTTGATCAAACCACATTAGTCTGGAAGGAATCCACATCTTTTCATTTTCTGTGGAAACAAAAATAGAAATCCTTTCCCCCAGTAACTTGTCCTTGAACTTAAATTTTGGAGTCAAAGCATTTTTTAAAAATTTAATTTATTATTTTACATGTTGATCCCAGTTCCCTCTCCCTCCCTCCCTTCCTTCCTCCCTCCCTCCTTCCCTCCACTTTACCCTCTCTGCCCTCTCACATGCACTCTAACCACCCTCCCCTCCCATCCCCCCCACCCCAATAGAGCAAGGTTCTCAACCTGTAAGTTGTATCCTGTTTGGGGGCCATATATCAGATATTTATATTACAATTCTTAACAGTAGCAAAACTATGGCTATGAAGTAGCAACAGAATACTTTTTGTGGTTGGGGTCACCACACTGTGAGGAGCTATATTGAAGAGTCACAGCATTAGGAAGGTTGAGAACCACTGCTGTATGCTCCTCCATGATTTCTGCTCTAGGTCCATTCCCGCCTTGAGTTTCTGCCTTGGATTCCCTCTATGATAGACTATAAGAAACTCCTTTTCCCCCTAAGCTGCTTTTGGCCATGGTGTTTATCACAGCAGCAAAATACAAACTAGAACATGTTCAGTGGGATGGGTAGGAAGTTCCTTCTTAAGCATTCAAGTAAGGCCATCCATCCCTCTTCCAAAGTTGAGACTGTGACCAGCTCCTCCTCCTGCTGGGCTACTACCAGGGGAGACATTGTAGATAGTCAGGGTTGCCATCATGATGGGTGGTAAGACAGTAATCTTTCTTTCCTTTCTTCTATCCTTCCATTCCCTTCCCCTTCCTTCCTTCCTTCCTTCCTTCCTTCCTTCCTTCCTTCCTTCCTTCCTTAATAGCTTGCTTGCTTTTTCTTTTTCTTTTCTTTTGTCAGTAGAGGTCACATTCTGACCTGCCCAGCTAAGAAGGTTTCTGTTGAGGCTTGGTGGAGACAGAGAACCCTCAGCTTTGTTCATCAGAACTCTGCTCTCTACCACCCTAGTGGTGATGGAGGCCCAGCAGCAAAGTTATCAGATGGCAACACCAGGCGCTGTGAGAGATGTGGGAATTCTCTCCAAGATTTTAAAGCAGTCATAAAAAATACTGCAATGAACAATTCAAGACATGTTTGAAACATGTGGAAAAGCAGAAAGTTCCAACAGGAAATAGATGTGAAGAATGAAATGGAAATTGTAGAGGAGAATGACTAAAAATAAAATTTCAAAGGGTAGATTTAATAACAGAATAGAGCGGATATAGGAAATCAGAACTTAAAGGCAGACAAGTAGAAATCTCCCATTATGAACAATAGTGAGAAAATAGAAACAAAATGATATAAACAGTGTTTGAGGTATGCAGGTATCCAGTCTTCATGTTCCCAGAACCCAAGAAATAAAGAAGAAAGGGGGCAGGGAGAGGATGGAGAGTGCTAAGTCCCCAAGTCCCCAAACACATTTAAAGCTATGACTATCTAAAGTGTTGTATATTTATCGGCTGAGGTGGTTATTTCCCAGTGTGTGTTAACATCAAGCAAATAGTGCAATTCAAATAAACATATTGGCAAACAGACTTCAAAGATCATTGAAAAAGAAGAGGAGAAGAAGGAGGGGAGAAGAAAGAGGAGGAGGGGGAGGAAGCGGAGGAGAAGAAGAAGAAGAAGAAGAAGAAGAAGAAGAAGAAGAAGAAGAAGAAGAAGAAGAAGAAGAAGAAGGCATAATCCACAGGTATTTGGAACTGCTTTTGCTGAAAAGCACCCGCTCTTCATGCTCTGCTTCCCTTTGTATCCATCTCCTTCACTTTGGGTCAGGCATCTCTTCACATAAGCTTGGTGATCATTCATGGAATGTCTATCAAACACTTGGGGTGCCTAACCTCTCATCATCCTTCAAGACTAAAGGTACAGTAAAAGAAGCTGGGGCATCTTCCTGTCAGATTTTTAAGTGTCTGTTCCAGAACTGCCCAAAGGTGCCTGCAAGTCTCTAGTCAATGGGCTAAGCCTGCAGTCTCCTTGGGTTCCAGGAACACTGACAGACAGATCACCCTGTGCTGAGATCACCCCCAAGCAGGAGCCATTGTCTCCTGGGAGCTGATCATTCCCTCGAGTGATCCAGACTTCTTCAGGGTCACCTTGAAAGGCTGAACTGAGAATATGATCAACCAAATCAGTTTGGATAGGATTGCTTGATTATACAGACTTCCTTCTTCCTCCAGTTCTGCATCTACTTAAACTCACAGCACCTGCCGATATCTTGCCATCTTGATTAAAGCCTTTTCCCCTTTACATCATTACTCTGTTTGATTTCTTTGGGATTTTCTTTTACTGGTATAGCCAGACCTGACATATTAGCAGGCCAGGAGTCAGGTCTCTGGCCCAGGACTCTGGTTACAGTCAAATATTCAAGGAGCAGTGCAGACCTCAGGCAAAATAAATCAAAGAAATCCACATCAGGATTCATCACAGTCAGATTTCTGGAAATCAAAGCTAGAAAACTCTTGAAAGCAGCAAGAGAGAAATGACACAATATGTATAGGAGAAAACCGTTCAAATAACAATAACTTTCTCATCAGAGGCCGTGGATGTCACGAAGAGGCAGTGTAATGCTTCCCCAGAGCTGAAAGTAAGGCAACGACAACCAAGGATTCTATTGCCAGAATTAATGACTAGGCAAACCACTCAAAGATTAAGAGAAACCAAAGGTCTGTAACCAACAGATCTGAGTCAATGACTAGCTACAGCCAAGTACTGTGAAAAGAAAGGAAATGGTTGGGAATGTTGGAACATCAGGAAAGGAGCCAGAATCTGCTACACACAAAAGTAAAGTAAGTGTCTATTCTTCCATTCAGTTTTCTGAATGTGTTCCATTACTGATGCAAAAAGAATCATTCTATTGTCAGAAATATTTCTAAAATTATCTACACAAAATATTGAAGTTATTCATGGTTAAAGTAAGTAATGGGGGTGTCCTTCTGTGTAAGTTGTGAATATATGTTTCTCTTAATGGTTGATGAATAAAGTTGTTTTGGCCAATGGACAGGCAGAAAGTATAGGCTGGGCTACTAGACTAGAAAAATGCTGGCGGAATGGGGAGAGCCAGAGGCGAGAGAGGGGGGGGGCACCGTGTGTGCCATGTAGCTGCTGAGGGAGCAAAAGATCCGGGCATCACCTCATAGATAAACCATGTGGACATACACAGAATACACAGATTTAATAGAAATGGGTTAATAATTACAGGGGAGCTATCCAATAAGGAGTGTTAGCCATTGGCCAGTTTGTAATTATTATAAGCTTCTGTGTATTTATTTGGGATCAGGCAGGACAAAAACTTGCATCCACAGTAGGGGAAAAGCAAATGTATATAGATATATAAATGCAAGTAAATTTCTTATACTTTGCTCAAAGTAGCATGTACAATTAAAGGGATCAAACTATGATAAATTACAAGCACACACACACACACACACACACACACACACGCATGCATGCACACACAGCAAACTATGATAGATTACACACTATCTATATCTATATCTAAGCCGCAAGAAATCTTAAATGGGGAGGACTGAAGAGATGCCCAGGTTCAGTTTCCAGTCCCCCTGGGAGTTCACAGCCATCCGTAACTCTAATTCCAGGGAATCCAATGCCCTCTTCTGCTCTCTTCAGGCACTGCCCATGTGTGATATACATGTGCACACGCAGGCAAATACTCATGCACATGAAAATAATTCCTTAAACTTCTTAAATGCCACAGATAAATCAAAATAAGACTAAAATATCTGTAATCCATAGAAGAGTAGGATAAAACAAACAGAAAGTAGAAATAGAGAACAAATAGAAAAGAAAATGACAAATGAATAGACTTACACTACAACATATCATTAATTATATTACATATAATTGTTTTAAACATACAAAAGACAGACTGGCAGAGTGAATTAACAAACATGACTCAGTTCTATATTATCCAAAGGACTTTAAGTACAATAATAAGAGTATGATTCAGGCAAATATTAATCAGAAGAAACAGGAAGGCTGGGGATTAAGCTCAGGGATGGAGGCTTGCCTAGTGTATGCATGATGCTTTTCTTCCTTTCTTCCTTCCTTCCTTCCTTACTTTCTTCCTTCCTTCCTTCCTTCCTTCCTTCCTTCCTTCCTTCCTTTCTTTCTTTCTTTCTTTCTTTCTTTCTTTCTTTCTTTCTTTCTCCAAGACAACAGAGTTTCTCTGTGTAACAGTCCTAAATGTCCTGGATCTCACTCTGCAGCCCAGGCTGGCTTTGAACTCACAGAGATTCACCTGCTTCTGTAATGGGAAATGTTCTTCTATACATACGTTTCTCTTATAATAAATAAATAAACTGAATAATAAATAAAGTGAATAAAACACTGATTAGCTGACTGGCCAGACAGGAAGTGATGTAGCTAGGCAGAACCAGGATATAAGCAGGGATAAACAGGAAATCACTCTCTTCTCTGTGGAGACACTTAGCAGTCATCATGTGAGCCTCCAAAGGACTTAGAGGTCCGGACCCTTCTCTGGTAAGATAAGACCATGTGGAAATACTTAGATTAATAGAAATGGGTTAATAATTAAGACAGAGCTAGCCGCTAAGAAGCCCTCTCACCAGCAAAAAGTTTCATAATTTATATAATAACATTTGTTTTAACGATGCAATGATGTGTTCATTCTTTTATGTTGCATATTCTGAACTCTGTGAAGCTGTGTTACTTTGCCTGTCTAAAACACCTAATTGGTCTAATAAAAAGCTGAACAGCCAATAGCAAAGCAAAAGAAAGGATAGGCAGAAACTGGGGAGAAGGGGATCGAGGAGCAAGGAAAGGAAGGAAGGAGGAAGCAAGGGGCCAGCCACCCAGTCACAGTCAGCCACTGAGTAAGAGTGAAAGCAAGATATACAGACTTAAGAAAAGAAAAAGCTCAGGGGCAAAAGGTAGACGGGATAACTTAAGTTAAGGAAAGCTGGCTAGAAATAAGCCAATCGAAGTCTGGACATTCGTAAGAAATAATAAGCCTCCATGTGTATTATTTATCTGGGAGCTGAGTGACAAGCCCCCAAAGATTAAAGAAAAAAAAAAAAACAAAAGCCAACCAACAAGTCAGTGTTCAGACTGTTACACAGTACAGGGACTTTTGAAGTTGGACTGAAAACATTTTTAAATTATGATATGGTTACAAGTCTATGGGGGCCACGGAATAGAATGTGGTGGTTTGCATAGGAATGACCTCCTTAGGCTCACATATTTGAATTGACACATTTGAATTGACATATTTGAAGTGACAATACTTGACAATGTGTAGGTCAAAGTAGAAGTCTCAAGGGAAATTTAAAAAATACTGAACTGAATGGAAATAAAAGACAATATATCAAAATTTGTGAGAAAGCCAAAATAATGCTGAGAGCAATTTATAGCAGAACATGAGGATATCAGAGAAGACATCTCAGGTCAATAATTTAAACTCCCATCCTAAGATCTTAAATTAAAGCAAAGTACCAAAAACAAGAATAAAAGGCAACAATAAAGATAAATGAAGAAAATAAATAGAAAAATGGGGTAAATCAATGAAAGAAAGAGCTGGCTATTTGAAAAGAGCAATGAAATTGACAAACTTCTCACAAGACTGACAGAAGAAAAAGAGGAGGACAGAGGAAGAGGAAGAGTGGGAAGGAGGGAGGAGGGGGAGAAAGTGGGGTGGGGAAGGGGGAGGGGAAGGAGGGAGGAGAGGGAGGGGGAAGAGGGAGGAGGGAGGATGGGGGAGAAGGAGGGAGGGAGGAGGGGGAGGAGGGAGAAGAGAGGAGGGGGTAGGGGAAGGAGGGAGGAGGGGGTAGGGGAAGGAGGGAGGAGGGGGAGGAGGGAGAAGGGAGGAGGAAGGAGGGGAAGGAGGGAGAAGGGGATAGAGGAAGGAGGGGGAGGAGGGAGAAGGGAGGAAGGAGGAGGGGAGGAGGGAGCAGGGAGGAGGGAGAGGGGGAGGGGGAAGGAAGGAGGAGGAAGGATGAGAGGGGGAGGAGAGAGGAAGGGAGGAGGAGGGATGATGGAGGAGTTAGCAGTGCCATGAATGGGAGTATCACCACAGGAGCTGCGGGCATCAAAGGTGTAATAAATGAACTGTACATTATTTGTGATGCCACACACAATCTGACAATTAAGACAAAGTCATTTTTCCAAGTAATTTTTAAAAATAATGATTTTTGAATCTGGGAACATTTGGTGAGTAAAATTCTTGCCATACAAATAGGAGGGCAGGGGTTTGAATCTCCAGTACCTATGCAAATGTTGAGCTGGCCTGGTGGCCTGCCTGTAATTCCAGCACTCAGGAGGCAGAGGTAGGAAATCCATGGAGTATTTTGACTAGCTAGACTGGCAGAATTTGTGAGCTCTGTGTTCATGTGAGAGACCCTTTCTCAATCTGTAAGACGGAGAGAAAGTGAGGAAGATCTCTAATACCAACCTTTGGCCTCCACATGTATGCTCACATATGTGCACATGTTCCTGTGACTACACACATGCAAACATACATATGAACCTACACACACCACATGTATACATACATGTGCAAATATACTGATGACCACGGTATGACATATAATTTTAGAATTATTACAGGAACCAAATTCACAACTTAATAAAATTCCCCCAACAGAAAATTTTCAAGATCAGATTATTTAAATTGAGGACTCTACAAAAATTTAAAGGGAAAATTAATTTCTTCCAAAAAGGAGACAAGGGGAAAATAAATCTTAATTTCTTTTGTGAGCTACTATTGTCTTGATATTAAACATACAGATAATACAAAAAAAACTGCAGAACAATCTCACTAATTAATAAAGATATAAGCACACTGAAATATTAGCAAAAAGAATTTAGTAGTATGTAGAAACAGCTAATGCTGTGACCAAGTGAGATGAGGGAAGGTTGGTTCAATAGAAGAAAACCAATTCATGTTAATAGGTTAAAGAAGAAAAATCAACAGACTGAGTCGATGGATGCAGAAACTCAGTGTGACAACAGCTTACACCTATTTATGATAAAAAATTTAAAAATTGGATTATAGTGTATTTCCTACACTGAATGCTTTCTCCCTAAGACCAGAAGCAGGACTAGCATGTCCACTCAACAACTATATTCAATATATAGCTGGAAGTTATACTCATTTCAAAAATTAAGAAATGAAATAAAAGGTAAAAAGATTGGCCATGGTGAATCCCACTGTTATCCCAGACCTTAAGGGACAGAGGAAGGAAAATTTGGGTTAACCTATATTACCTAATGAAACTTTGTCTCAAAAGCCAAGCGAAACCAAAGCAACTGCAAATATGCCTATCACTACACTACCATTGTCAAGACAAGCATATTGGGGAGGAAGCAATCAAATTATTGTATTTGTATAAGATGTGCGTTTTTGTTTTTTTAACTTGGAAAACCAAAGATTTCAACAAAAAATAATCCCAGGAGAAGTGAGCTCAACAAAACCACGAAATACAAGACAATCATGAAAAGTTGCTGTCTGAGGAGTGAGCCAAGAGGTATTTCCCTATAGAAGAGACAAAGGCTGAGAACTGAACATAAAAAGGTGTGTCAGGCCTTGGGAAGTGCATATGAAAATCACAAAGAGATTTCATGACTCACCTACCAGAAGAGCTAAAACCAAAACTTTTGATAAGTCTAAATACTGAGGGCCACTGAGAAAATCTACTCCTCACACATTCCTGGTAGCAATGTGAAATGGCATATCCATCCACTGTGTTTGTGAAAACAATAAAGTGCAATTCCTGTATGACATGATGCTTTGGGGGCATTTCTCCTATAGAAAGGAAACATTTCTACTTGCAGAAAACTTGTATGTACATGAATATGGCAGCTTTGCTTATGATGACATCCAAATTGGTCTTTCAACAGGGTCAACAAACTATGACTGTTGCTAAGCCTAGGATATGGTTTTTTGGAATAAATCACAAAAGACCACAGATGCACTTGACATCCTGGATGACTCTTCAGGGAATTGTGCCAAGTGAGGGAGAAAAAGCCACTCACAACAGTTACACAGTCTATGATTAATTTACACAGCCTATTGAAATGACAGAATTATACGAGTTGAGAATAAGTGCTTCTGGCCATAGCTGGTCATAAAGATGGAGATGGGGACAGATGAGAAGTTGATAAGGCTATAAAAGGGTGAGGTGAGAGGTTCTTGTAGAGTTGGGAAGAATTCTCCATAACTTGACTGCAGCAATGTTAATCTGCTGGCTGTAAGATTTACTGCACTGTAGCTCTGCAAGTGGCCCCATTACTGGAAGAAATGGGATGAAGGATACATAGAGGCTTGGAGTAGCTACTTAGATAAATAGAGGGTATTAGGTTGGGCTTCTCCATTAAAACAAAGATCTCAACTGTAGGATATGGTTTATTGATCAGAAGAATGGAACCTGTGTCATATCTCTGCTCTGGAGAGGAGACATGATATCATGACTCCCTGGAACATTGGTAACTAAATTTGTTTCCAGGAGCCAGGATTACTACCCAGCAGGAGGCTTTCTGACGATGAATAAGAACATACTATTGTCCTCTTCCTATAAAAGCCAAGCCAAATACACCTGTAAATTAACTTGACAGGAAAAATCCCGGTCAGGAAAGTTGCGTCTTCCAGGGCTTTAGACATAATGTAAAACCTGTATAAAATGAAAACCATCACAATGGTTTCTTTTGCCATTGCCCACTCTCACTCACTGAGAAAGTGCCCTGTGCCATGGTGTTTTTTACTGTTGTCCACTCTGTACAGTAGGACTTCCTTCCTCCCCCCTCCCCCCGTCTTCTTTTCTTTATTCTCTCCAGCTACCACTTTCTTCCCACCTTTCTTTCTACTTTCCTTTTCATCTTCCCATCTTCTGCTCGTCTTCTCCCTCTCCTGCTTCCCTCCCCTTTCCTTCTGTCCTTTATCCCTCTTCTCCCCTCTCTTTTCATCCCATTGCTTAGTCAGGGGTTCTATTGCTGTGATGAAACACCACAACCAAAGCAACTTGAGGAGGAAAGGGTTTAATCAGCTTGCACTTCCATATCATTGTTCACCATTGGAGGAAGACAGGCTAGAAATTCAAGCAGGGCAGGAACCTGGAGGCAGGAGCTGATGCAGAGGACATGAAGGGGTGCTGCTTACTGACTTGCTCCTCATGGCTTGCTCAAATTGTTTTCTCATAGAACTCAGGATCAACAGACCTGTACTTGCATCACCCACAATGGGCTGGGCAACCCCCCCATAGATCACTAATTAAGGAAATGTCCTACAGCCTGATCTCATGGAGGCATTTTCTCAATTGAGGTTCCTTCATCTCAGATGCTTGAGTCAAGTTGACCAGCCAGCACCCCCCTTCTGTCCTTCCTCATTTTGTTACTGTCTTAGGGCACAAGGCAACACTTCCTGCTTCCTCATACAACTCTGCTTTCCTTCCTCGTAGTATCTTACATTTTCTGGCTGCCCTTCTCCCTCTCAGTCTGCCCCCCCCCAGTCTCATCTGTCTGTCCCCCTGCCCTGTCCTCCTACCAGCCCAAAGATCTCTGTTGGATGCTCCCATGGCCCAAGCTGTGAAAAGACATTTACTCAAGGAAATACTGTGCTGTACTGTGAGTCATGAAGAGGAGGAAATCAGAAACCTACTTTCCTGCAAGACCCACCTTTTCTGACTGCATCCACCTCATTAGATTGATGCCACTCTTTTCCTTTAGAGTCATGACTAGAGGGGAAAACGTTGACAACATTGCTGATGACTTTCAAGCAGTTTAATGAGTGTGTTCTTTCCGGGAGATGAAGTCTCCATTTTTGGCTTGACTTCTTCAGCCTGAACTTGTTACCTGAGCACAGGGTGGGATCCAAAGGTTGATTTTCTCTTCCTATGTAAGGATAAGAATATCACTAAATCACTATCTTCTTCTTGAATTGTAGGGCAAGATATGAGAACCATGTTTCCAGTGGGGAGCAGCCGCGGGTGTCAGTCTTCATGGTATGTACCAGGATGGTACAGTATGAAGAGTTCTGTCTTTCAACTCGATATACCAAAGCTAAAATGCTATATAATGTGTGCAGAAATACAATATAGAGAATATAGAAGAACTTTGTTCTAACATCTGTTCGATCCATATCCAAACCTTCAGTTTTGTTCCTTAAAGTCTGCATCCCAATCTCTAAGTTCAACAGTCTTGCTTTTAGAACAGTTATGAAGAGTATAATAGGTATGGTTGTGTTACTCACTATTGCATGGCCATGGCCCAGAAACATGACACAATCATCGTAATGGAGGACTTATCTAGACTCATGTTTCAGAGGCTCAGTCCATGATTGTTCAGCACTCTGCACTTGGGAAGACCACTATTGAGGAGAAACAAGTGGTGAACGAGGGTTGTTTGCCACTTCTGGGCAGATAAGAACAAAGCAAGGGCAACTTGGGACTAGGGCAAGACATAGTCCAAAGGACAAGCCTTCCAGTGACTTACTTCCCCCCAAAGCCCCACATCCTCATCACCACCCCCACTAATGAGATTCACAAATCCATCAAGGAATTAGTTCACCTGTTAAGTCAGAGTCTTCAGAATCTCTGGACACGCCTTGTTTCTAACATGCTATCACACACATGTCCACACGTGTGTTCTTCAACCATGTAGGTCTTTCAACCCAATCAAGGTGAGAGCCAAGACTAACCATCTCCATCATATTCATACTTACCTCATGCTTCGTCTGTGCCAGACCACGTTCTGAAAGCTTTATGAACATTAATTTACTTGATGTTGCCCTACACAGTTAAATTTTATCACCATCTGTGTTTGCAGAGGAGGGGTGGAAGCCAGAAGTTAAGCAATTTGTTTAAGGCAGCTGGGCTGGTGATTCGTGGGGTTAGAATGGGAACACAGATACTTTTGCTTTAAGCGTGGACTCAATTAGTGTGCTAGGGTGCTTAAGGCCATGCTGAGCGGGAACTAGTACAACAGCCAGAATTTGCAATGCTCCTGCTTTTAACCATACACACAGATGCCTGTGGCTCCTGCAGCAGGAAAGGATTTTCTTGGTTAGATATCCAGCCCCACACAGGTATCATCTGAGATGTCATCAAATGAGAAGTTTGTCTTTTAAAAAAGGCTATGATGAAGTGAATCGAGCACTTTTATTTCTCTAAGAAATAATTTTTCCTTGGTACTAGGTCAAAATGGATATTTATTTTGGTGATTGCCCAACTTATGAGCTCTCTTTTCTACATACTATAAAATTATCCTACATTTTTCATTTTTGGTAGACCATGGTTTCTCTTATGCCCTGAGATAGTGTCTTTAGCCCAGGCTAGATTCAATTTTCCTTTACAGTAAAGGATGTCCTTGTACATCTAATCTTCCTGTCTCCTACAGGTGTTCATGTACACACAGTGCTATGGGTCACACTCAGGGCTCCCTACATTCTAGGAAGCCTGTTATAAGTAGGTTTTTCCCTGCAGGCCCACAGCCACTCCAGCCCCAAATAACACACAGAGACACTGTTGGCCAGTTACTAGTTTCTTATCGGCTAGCTCTGTCTTAAATATTAACCCATTTCTATTAATCTAAGTACTTCCACGTGGTCTTATCTTACCTGAGAGAGGGGCTGGCGTTCTGCTCTCTCTAGTCTCTCCATGTTGACTCTCCTCCCTACCACTTCCGGAATCCTCCTTGTCTCCTAGTCCTGCCTATCTTGCTTTCCTATTGGCCAACAGTGCTTTATTTATAAACCAATTCGAGAAACATATTTACAGAATGACATCTCCCATAAGAAGTCCTCTACAATTGACCTACAGTCATGGACCCTAAATTACAGCATTTACTGTATGCCTAGGGAGTGTGATCCAGGCTTGACCCATAGACGGTAGTAGATACAAAGAAGCAAGGAGGAGTTGTGGCATGATTTCAGATTTCATTTGGCCGGCAGAACAGAACCCTGAATCTGGTTTTCTAGCCCTCCAACACATTCTAGGCATTACAGAATCTATTCAATGAAGGAAATTTTCTGTTTAAAGCAGAATTTTGTTCTGTTGCTCACAGTACTAACTGATTCCACAGACACTGGTATTTGCCAAGTCCTAAAAATGTTTGCATTTAAAGAAAAGAATTTAGGAAGCATTTGCATGGACAAAGCAAAAGAACAGTTGGCTGGTAGTCACAGCATAAGTGTTATTATTTTACAGTAATTTGTTCTGCCATGTACTGCACATTTATTGCAGGTCAGTCTGCACAAGGCACCAGGCCAGACATGGTATGGAGACTCTACTACTGCTGAGGATACAGTAATGAGCAGAAGAGATTCCTGTTGGCTTCCTTGAAGCACAGTGGCAGAAAGTCCTGACTCTAGTGGTTACCTGGCTACTTCTGATGACGCCTCAGGCTTTATTTCTGTTGTTTCCTCCACAGAAGTTCATACTCAAAATGCCGAGGATTATTTTGATGCTACTGAATTAATTTTTTTAGTTGTACAGAGGCCATGAAATGGCTTATTAAAAATAAACATATAAGTTTCAAAGATTATTAAACCATAAAATCAAGCCGCAATTAGTAAAAGTGAAACACAGCATACACATTCTTTCCAGAAGTCTGTTAGAGCAGGAGACCCTGGCACTCAGTTTGTCCGCTGGGCCAAGAAGGGGACAAAGTGAGAGAGCGAAGCCAGCTCAAGAAAGTGTCTCATAAGGATGGCAGTGTTGAAGAGAGGCCCACGCTTCCTGGCCCCGAGTCTTATGAGGATTTGCCTCTACATCTTCATACTAGTTCCCTTTCTGATTCTGTGATAACATACCATGTCCACAAGCAAATTATGGAAGGTGCAGTTTATTTTGGTTTATGGTTCCCGAAGGATAAGAGTCCTTCATGGCCGGAAAGTGTCATAGCAGAATGTGTCAAACATGGCAGCAGAAATAGGAAGCTGAGAGACCGTATCTGCAAGCACAAGTGGAAGTATCGCAGTAAATAAGGATCAGGATAAACAAACAGGCCGAATAGATGTTTATTCAGGGAGAAATAACTTACAACCTAGACAGATGAACACCAGGAAATTCAACCCGATCCTCTCCTGTCCGAGTCACGCCAGAAAGAGAGTGCCTTTCCTGGCCCCCTCTGACCTCCTTCCACAGGTCACTTCCGCCCATGGCTCCACCCCCCAATGGGCGTGGTCAGTGCCACAGAACTATCTCACTATATGGAGGGGACAGAATTAACTGGAAGTAAGTCAAGGCTATGGACTCTCACAGCCTCTCCCCAGAAGTACTCTTGTAGAATGGCTGCACATTCTAGCCTTCCCCAAACAGCACCACCAACTATAGACTGAATACCCGATGTGGGGGGGGGGGTGTATTTCTCATTGAAGCCATTACTGTCCTAATGAAAGGGATGCTGACTATTTGATGAATAAGGATAACCTAAGCTGGAATGCTTCTTTCTATGTGCCTGCAGTGGGTATTCAGAGGGGACCAGAATACTTCCCCAAAGTGTGAGTGTAATGGTCATTAAACAAACTAACAAAACAACAACAACAACAACAACAATACCTGAAACTTTTGGGCAGACATTTAGCTTAATTCCATGGATAACTTAAGGTATAATTTGCTTCTTCAAGTTTTCTGTAATAGGAGCAGAAGGCCTGGTAACAAAATGCTTTCTCAGTGTGACCACCTTTGCCTTTCTCATGGAGACAGACTGAAGGCTAGTCTTATCTACCAACCTCTTCCTTTTCTGCTGAACCAGGCATCATGACACAGGGGATCCTTTGGACCATAGTTCTTGCCTTTGAATTCCAAACTGATATGTTGGGAAAAGCAGGAATTTGCTGAAGATGCTGTTGTGATTAAGGTGATAGTGGATGTAGTGTTGGGGACCATGGGGCTGGGGGACCATGGGGCTGAGGGCAGACTCCACAGAAGAGTTGTCTTTTAAATCAGACTACAGTGGAACTGAGGCAGAGGTACATTCCAGACTTGAAGGTCCATGAAGGCAGAGCAGTGCACAGAACTTTGGATTCCATTCTAAAGAAATGTCTAGTGTTTGATCACCGAAGAACTCTGAGGTCAATTCACAAGACCATCTTCCTTATGCATTAACAAGTCGTATCTGTAGCTGTGGTGTTTAAAAACAGTAGCCACCAGTTACATATGCCAATTAAACATCTGAAATGTAGGTAGTCTAAATTCTAATCTGCTGTAGGAATAAAATATGCATTTGATTTTCAAGACTTGGTGCAAAATGTGTAAAAATGCCTCAACAACTTTGATGCTGGTCATAATGCAGGTGTTCGACAAATTCAATGCAGTAACATCTAAAATTAATTTCACTACAATTACTCAATAGGTCCGCATCTGGCTGCTGGTGCTGATGTTGGTGTAATGGTGCTGGTGCTGATGGTGTTGGCGACAAGGCTGGCTCCAGGAAGGGAAGAATTGAATGAAATTCAGGAAATGGTAGGGAGCTACTGCTGCTGTTCGGCATATGACTAATGCTGCCTTGAGAGATTTCTAGCTCCTGCAAGAATTAGATTACCATCTGAAAGCATGGGTTGTTGTGAAGCTTGTAACTTCTTCTGTGTCCCTCGAATGTACTCCCACCCATGATGGCGGCTTTCATGCTGTGACCTTACCATATGTGGTTGCCCAACCTTGATCTCCTGTTTCTAGAACTGTGAGCCAAAATCAACATTTTTTCCCCTCTATAATGTACTCATCATTGAGTGTTTTGTTATAGCAACAAAAAATAATGATGACGCGTGCTCATGCAAGGTCAGGGTGTGAAGCTCATGACAGGATTGGGTGGGGCTGCAGGTTCAGGGGTCAACAGGAAAGGCAGCGACTGAAGGACGGATGTGTGCATTCAGGAGGGAGAGTGGGGTGAGAACCGCACACAGAATTAGGGGAGGAGAGAAGATGGAGCTCAGCATTCAAGGTGAGAAAGGAGAAGCTAATTAGATGTGATTGAAGCTAGCCTGGGAGGACCTAGGAGACCCTGGCGTGTTTGCAAAGAAGAGATGAGCTTTATTGGGACATGGCACATGCTAGGAGGTGTCTGCGTGTGCAAGGTCACCTGAGATCAACATTATGTGCGCATGCCCGGAAGGGAGTCCTTGGCGAAGGAAGCACTGCAGGTACGAGGGAGAACGCTTCCGGAGATATCTGGGCACTAGAGAAAGTTGGAATTCTGAGAGGGCCCTGGGGATTTAGAAAAGAATGTTTAGACAAATGGAGAAGAGGGCAAATGGTTGTAAAAGTAGATAAATACGTCATTAGGAGTCACAGGGGTAAATAATGTTCCTGATTTTGTGTGTGTGTGTGTGAGGGGGGGGGCAGCGCAGAAACTGGCCTGCACCTTCCCTGTGGGCAGACTTTGGAGACTGTAAGAGCCTTGCATCCCAGATCCGAACAGACCTCTTAAGTCATGGCACCCCTGCTTAGAACCAATCAGAGGATCAGTGAGCTAAAACGGTTCTCACTACGTTCCGGCTGCAGTTCCCACCTTCCCCGATAGGGGCGCTGGGCACCAGCGGATAGCCCGTTCCTTCCCAGAGCCGATTTGGCGCCCACCTTGGTCAGTAGCTTTGCAACTTTTCCCGCAGCAGTGTGCTGCTCTGGGTCTGGGAAAATCCACGAAGGCCAGGTCCACTTCATTCTGGGTTGGCATTGACTTTGCCTTCTTTCTCCGGCCTACATATTTCCCGCTCCCTATGTTCATTTTAGCTTTGGTGGGAAAGCAAGTTCAGAGGGTAAGGGCTCCGGGGAATCCCTAGTTTCCAGCCTTTGGCGCAGGCCCAGAATCCAGGAGCCTCCGCTGCAGGCTGCATGCATCCCGACCTTTTCCAGGGCTTTCTCCGAGTTCCTCTTTTTCTTTCACATCCTCTTCTCTCCGCCTCTCCTCTATTCTCCTATTCTGGATTTACCGTTTTGTTCTCACATCTCCAACCACAATTCCTCTGTGTCGCCGGCTTTCACCCTCTAGAAAGCAGCTCTTCGAATTCCTAAGAGGAAGGAACGGCTCGGAATCTGTGTCCCTCGCCCAGCCTTAACTCGCCACCCTGCTCCTTTTCCACTAGTCCTTCCAGTCCCCACCATCTCCAGATAGCCTCGTCTCTAGCTGTACCTCAAGCTTCCCTGCTCATCAAAGTCTCCGTCTTCCTGCGGTCAGGAAGGGTTCCAGGAACATCGGGCGCGCAAACTACTGTCCTGCTGCCATGGGGGACGGGGCGGGGGCGATTAATGGTAGCCAGTACTTCGAAACACTGGCCCTACTCAGAATCCTGTCTGGAGGTCGGAAGGGCAAGACCTAGTAGTCCGGGGCAGGAAAACCGGCATCTGGATATTCCGGGTGGGAACAGAATCTTTGCCACTTTCCTCCCACACCTTGCTTGGGGTCCGGAGAAGGACAGCCTGTGCCCGGTCGCTTTCAACTTCACTTTCCAGGCCTCCAGGCGGCTTAATCAGATTATGCCCACAGGTGCTGGGGGACCATGGGTGAGTCAGGAAGAAGGGTGCTGCCCTTGTTCTCCACATCGCCTCTGACCACTCACAGGCTCCTGGAGATGCAAATACAGTCTCTGCTTCATCAGCGAGCATCCACGGAGAAGCGCACCTCCCGCCCGGCCTCGCCCCGCCCCGCCGCTCTCACTCACACCAGCTCGTGTAAACGCGCACGCACGGGGCCGCGCGCCCCCGCACACCCAGCAACGCCGCCCCGCACAGCAGCTCAACCAGGTACACCCCCCACCCCGCCGCACCCTGAGGCGCCCTCCCGCCAGCCACGGAACACCCCTGGTCTCCCTCTTGCTCGCTTGCGCGCACGCACGCGCACGCACGCACTCCCCGCGCCCCCGCACCGGGAGGGAGCGCGGGCCTCCGGGGGCGGGGAGCCAGGAGCAGAGTCGTGGGTCCATCCCGCACTTGGCTTCCACGCGGAAGCTCCGGGCTGGCCCTGGTCTCCAGATCCAGAACAGTTGGCGTTGGAAACAATTTCCTCCTCCTCCTCCTCCTCGAGACCCTTATACTTCCCCACTCGCCGTCTCCAGCTCCCAAGAACAGACCCGAAGAGTGAACCCCCAATCGCGGCCAGGAGCGGCTTCCCAACTCCGTGCCCGCAGCAGGCTGGCGGCTTGGGGAGGCTGGATTTCCGAGAGCCTCCGGGTTGGGGTCTGTTGTTAGTCCCTCCTCCTGGATCCGGCCAGCGTTGCTCGTTTTTAAAAGAGGATTTTCTTATTACCTCTGAACACTTCCTTTTTTTTTTTAATACAAAATTCTAAAAGAGGTCGGTGGGAAAGATTGGGGGGGGGGCGGGCATTTAAACAACAGCATCAAACCCGCCAGAGCATCAAGGGAGCATTTAGTAATTGCTTTTGGGTTTTGGAATCACCCTCTGGACCAGGGAGTGAGCGATCCTGAGTAGGGAGAGTGCAGGACAGGCGAGGCGCTCCAGCCGTAGCCACCTCCTTCCTGGCCGCCCCCTCCTCACTCCCCCGACACACTCGCTCGCTCGCCGCTCGCCGGCGTGCGCACCCCCCTCCCTGCCGGACCCGCACCTCGGCGGGCGCCACACACTCGGCAGCCCGAGCCGCTGTAGCCCAGCGGGATGGAAGCGGCAGGCACCGAGCGCCCCGCAGGCTGGCCCGGGGCGCCCATCGCCCGGACAGGGCTGCTCCTCTTGTCTACGTGGGTCCTGGCCGGCGCCGAGATTACTTGGGGCACGACGGGAGGTCCCGGGCGCCTGGTGTCTCAGGCTTCGCGGCCACCAGCGTTGCCTCCTCTCTTGCCTCGGGCAGAGATGAACCGGTGGCCTGAGGAGCTGGCGACTGCACGGAGAGCCACCGCGCCGAGTCGCAGGTCTAGGCTAGAGCTACTGCCCCGGGCGAGCGGCGGGGAGATACCGGCTGGAGCTGAGGGAATGTCGCCTGGAGACGTGAGGTGGGTCCGGGGCATCCCGGCTCCCAGAACGGCAGCCAGCTCGAGGAGGACTCGCCGGGCACAGCCCCCCAGTACCCTGGAGCGCGGGGACGCTTGGGCTACTGCTCCTGCAGATGGTGCCAAAGGCAGCCGCCCTCAAACCAAGGGTTCCCGGGAAGAGGTGAAGGCGACGCGGACTGGAGGACCGGCGGCTGAGGAGCTCAGGCTGCCCAGCACGTCTTTTGCTCTGACTGGAGACTCGGCCCACAATCAAGCCATGGTGCACTGGTCGGGACACAACAGCAGCGTGAGTACCCCCATCCAGCACAGATCTCCTGACAGCCATGGGTAGTGGGGGTCGGGAGCCAGGGGTCCATAGTTGCTTCGGGTCCAGATGGAGAACCAGGGTGCCTAGACTTTTAGAAAGGGGTTTGCCCTGCCCCTTCACGTCCCCAACAGGTTAGCCGAGTTTTGTTATGATGGTGTGTGCATCTGTTTACCGAAGACCCCGACACTGAGGCTGTCTGGAGGGCTGAGAGGGAAGTGTCTTAAAGCTGCCTGGGCGTAGGATCTGCGCTCTCTCTCTCTCTCTCTCTCTCTCTCTCTCTCTCTCTCTCTCTCTCTCTCTCTCTCTCTCTCATTCGGCTTGGAGACTCACTTTTTTTTTTCCCTAGCGAGGGGGTGCTTGAATTTGTGAATGCAAACATGGACTGATGTGGAGAAATCTCTAGACAGATTCCCGAGACTGGGGAAGGTCCCCTTTGCCCCCCCCCCCCCCGCTCAGGTCACGCTAAGGGTACCCGGGAAATAGGGAGCTCGAGGCCACAGGGAAACCAACCCACTTGCTCATTTTGAGGTCGCTGCTAAGCACATGCTAGCTAGCCAGGTAGGGAGCTGGGCTGCCCCCATGCAAGCGGGAAGGCTGTCTGAGTGGGGGCAGGCAGAGAAACAAAAAGTTTAAGGCGTAAAGCGAATTTCCATGTCCTTTCCATACTACTTATTCTCATGCTTGTGTTGCACGTACAAGCGGGGAAGCAGAAAACTCACTTTCTCCTCCGTGTCCTGCAAACAGAAAGGGCTCGGGGTGAGAGTTGAGCCCTGCTCTTTCCGAGTCCCGTTTTCTTTGCCATCTGGGCCCCCAGGATATTGTTGCACCAAGAGGTATCACTTTCCTTAAGCTTGCTCCCTGGAGGCTTGGTGGTGGTGGGGGCCGGTGTGCTCAGAAGGTGGCGTCCAGCTGAGTAGAGTCTTCTGGCAGCTGCCAGCAGCACCTGCTTGATGGACCTCTGTCCACCTGACTACCACTCCGCAACAACTGGCTGCCCAGAACCTTCCCACTCTCTTTCCTCTGGTGGTCGCTATTTCACCCGGCCTTGCCACATCGTTTTTTCTGGTGTGGCTTTCCAGTTCAGTTGAGAAGCAGACTTAGGGCAGAGCAGGGTGTCCATTAAGAGGACTGGGGATTTATAAGTAGCGCTGAGAGCTCATTTGATGGGAAGTGCTGCCTCTTTTGTGTGGCTCTTCAGGACAGGCTTTTGAAAAGACTTCCTGGGGAGATGTTTGCCTTATTTTACCAAGAGTGTGGGGGTCACAGGGTTGACTATTGAATAACAAGGGAAGCCAGCAGTCTGCAGAGCTAGGCACACAAGCAGTTACCAAGTACAGATTTTGTGATACACAGTGGGGTGGGGGCTGGGGGCAGCAAGCCTGAGGACCAGACGCAGGGTTCAAAGGAGGAGAGTCCTTTGCCTTGGTGACTAATGCCTTCATCTGCCTCTATCAAGACAGCATCCTACCTGCCCCCAGCCTTGGGTTGGATGGCTTTGAGCATGGGGCAGAGGTTGGGTGACTGAAGCCTTACTTCTGAGTTACCAGGAGATATTTGAGGAGGGGGAGAGGAAAGAGAGAGACATGATTCTCTAGAAGCAGAGCTTGTGAATTCCGACTTCATTTAAGTTTGGGGGGATTGTGGGGAGGTCTTTTTGTCTCTTCCTCATTGAGGAGGTGATGCCCTTGCATATGCATGGCTCTATTACCAAATTCATTCAGCCAGAGGTGCTTCACCTGGGCTTTAATTTTAAGGGGCATTTAAAGATATTGACAAAGCCCCTGGAAACGGGGGCTTTAGACAGGAAGTACTTGAAAGTAAATGTGCATGGCCAGCTTTAAGGTAGTTGAGCAGCAAGGCATGTGAGGGATGGGCTGGCTTGTACCCACTGGGGAAATGCCTCTTCAATCAAGGCAGGGCCAAAGGTCCTGGGTAGTAGACCAGTTGGACCTGGAGATATGAGCCATTTATGAACCAGCTCCTGGGCAGTGTTGTTGGCTGTGCCCCTGGCTAGCTTCACTGCAAGTCCAAGGGCAGTTAGCCCATCCCCAGACAGAAAGGGACTGCCTGCTTGGTCCCTAGGCTGCACCTGCCATTTGAGCACATATTGTCTGCAGCAGCATGATGATGCTCTGACCTGGGATGCTCTGTGAAGAGGGAGCAGCCTCAGCAGGATGCTTTTTTCTCCCTCCTTTGCCAATAGCAAGAAGAGAAGGTGAGGAGTGATGGTGATGATGATGAAGAAGAAACAGCCGCAAGTCTTTCTTTTACTACTGCTTCTAAGTGAAAGAAGATGTCACAAGGCAGAGAATATAGGGCCTAGTGGCAGACTCTTCTGGCCATGAAAAGACAATTCCACCTTTTCCTATGGCTTTTGAAGGGTTAAGCAGGCCCTCTGATCAGCAGCTTTAGTGTTAGCAATTTGTTTTGTTTTTTCTCCTGGGCAACTCTTGATATGAGTTTCCGTGGTGGCGGCGGGTGTTAGTCACTGAACGCAAAGCTCTACACTGGTAGCGTTTACAGTCAGGAATATGTAGTTGGACATCTTAGCCCTACCGTTTAGGTTCAGCATGGGGCCAAGAAGAGATCTTTGTGTATAAGGACAATGCTGCCCTGTTCTTGCTGGAGCAGTGAAGCTGGCCAATGCTCCCCAGTAGCTGCTTTATAGATGGCTCAAACCTCCATGCCCAGTTGGTCGGCTACCTAGGACCTTTGGCCCCATTTTAATTGCTCAGGGCAAATGCTTCCTTTGGTACAATACCTGGGGTGAGTTTGCTTAGGAGGCAATGGGGGAGGTGCTAGCAGGCCAGCACAGAAAGAAGCAGGGGGGAGGGAGAGATGTTGTGGGGTCTGGCTCTGACCACACTGACCTGGCTAGTGAGCTGAGTAGCCATGGCCTTGGAGCCTCTGCCCCAAGGAGATTTGCAGTTGCTCTTGCTTGCTGCAAGTCTCCAGCAGAGATCCTGGTGATTAATGGGTTAGAAAGTGTTTCACAAACACCTGGGGGGATCCAGGGAAACATAAAAACACATTATTCTGTCCTTTTCCTTCAAATGGAGGAAGAGGCTTCCTTGCCTGCTCAGTGGGTTGGCAAATGGCCCTGGAGAGTGTAGAGTTGTGAAGGCACAGCCCACTTATTTCTGCCTCTTCCTTCTTGGATTAAGCCCTGATTCTGCCCCCTCTCTCAGAGCAGGGACCATTTCTTCTTAGCAGCTCACACACAGTGGCTTCCCAGCCCGGTGCTCCTCTAGTATGTCTGCTTGGAATGACTTGGCAAGGTAGTTTTCAATGAATGCACCCAAGCTGGAACCTTAGTGAAGAGAAATGAAGAGATACAGGGTCATTCTAGGCCCCCGCAAGACATGGAGCAGGTTAGAAGATATACATGGAGGTGGGATTTTCCTACCGTTAGCTGATGCAGCTAGCCTGTGCTCTAAAATATTCACTCCTAATGTGCGAGCTACTGACAGATTTGATCAGATTCATTGTATTTGCCTCAGTAGAGCATCTCACTGTGCCCCCAAACAGACTTTTCAGACAGCTTTTGGCTGGATTGCTCAGCCTTCTCCTCCTAGTGTCGCAATATCTTAATGCATTTTGCCTTCTCTGAGGCTTAATAAAGAAGCCTGCCACAGAAACCATTCTTCAGGGGTTTGCCAAAAAAATCTGTTTTTAATTAATATTACAAGGAAAGGCGTCTCAGTTGAGACAGAACTGAACTGGGAAACACATTGGAACACAACAGCACTAATTGCTCTCGGTCACTGTCCGCCAGGAGTGGGGATGCAGGGAGGAGGGGTGGACCGAGGCTGTTTGTCTGCTCCAAGAGTCCTCTGATGGAAGAGTTACTGGCTCTGATTTGCTTCTCAGATCCTGTGGTGGTTTCCAAGGTGAGCAGAGAAGCAAATGCCTTTATCAGGAGGCCCTATTTAATGATGACTGGAATGCAGGGTTTGGAATTTGCATCTTGCTTGGCAGGAAAGGAAAGTTGACAAGTGGTTTCTCCGGTTGTGTTATGTTTAAGATTAGGATTTGGTGGATCCAGTGGTAAGAAAGCTCTGGAAGCTCTTATTTTATTTTTTTTTCTCTAGCTGTGTAACTCTATTGTCACTAGGGGAGATCTGGGAGCAGATGGGTATGGACCAGAGTCATCTCACAAGGAATAGAGCAGTATGACAGAGTTAGACATACAGACACAAGGTCCATCCCTGTAGGCTAGAAGTTCATCCAGGGCTAGGTACAGATAGCCAAGTCATCTGAGACCTGTGGCTTGACCTAGCAGCCACCTGTGGACTCCTGCCTTTTATCTTCCTTTGGCTTTTTGGGTACCAGAGACATTTCTCTTACAGGGAGAAAATGTAAACTGTGATTCAATAGACTGATGGGAGATGCCATTATGTATATATGTTTCTCATACTGGTTAATGAATAAAGCACTGTTGGCCAATAGGCAAGCAAGATAGGTGGGACTAGGAGACGAGGAGGAAAGAGGAAGTAGAAAGGAGGAGTCAAGATGGAGAGACCGGGGAGACCAGATGCCTGCCCCACTCCCCGGTAAGGAAACCACGTGGAAATACATAGAAATGGGTTAATAATTAAGACAGAGCTAGCCGATAAGAAACAAGTAACTGGCCAACAGAATTGTATCTAATACAGAGTCTCGGTGTGTTAATTGGGGCTGGCGCAGCGGTGGGACCAGACCAACAGCGGGAGGAAAAACCTTACTGCCTACAAGAGACCCTTAGAGAGGGAGGTAGATAATGCAGAATATATCCTATTCTCTCTCTGTCTCTCTGTCTCTCTCTGTCTTTCTGTCTTTCTCTAACACACACACACACACACACACACACACACACACACACACACACACACACAGAATAAGCTAGATTGGCTCTGAGGCACGAAGGGAATTCAGCTAACCATGATTATTATCCTGTGTGGGGTAGGCTGTCAGAAAGGACTGGATTGAACCTCATTTTCTTGGTAGGCAGGAGATTCAGGGTACTCAGCTTCACTTAGCTACTTAGTGAGTTGCCTGAGTAGATGAATGAATGTCACTTCCCACTTCCATGGAGCTCAATCTACAAACAAGTTTGAAATCACTGTCAGAGATATGATGTCCTAACTCAACAGACACTGTGCTCAGGCACCACATTGTTTTGCATGTCTCCATCCTAGTATGAGGACCTCTGGCTTCTTGAATTCAAGTCTAATGCCATATCATGGCATTAAAGGCCTCTCCCTTGGGTGTCTTGAGTATCCTGAGTCTACTTCTGAAACTTGTGATTTGACTGCTCCATAGTCAACTCCTCTGCAGGGTTTGTCGCCTGACCCAGGCTTCTGGTTGGCTCTGCTCCGAGACCTCCTCCACTTAAGACATGCTCCTTCTGTTTTGGTGCATCCATTCATGACTCAAGACACAAGCATGGGCCTCTACATAACCTTCCTAAGAGACATTTACTTCCCTTTTTCTCGTGACTGATAGGATTCACACTGCACCACACACTTGAACCTTTTTTAGTAGATTTGTTAACGCTAATCTTCTATTTTTCAGTATTTGGAGGGCAAGGAATGAAATATTTATAGTCAAATAAACACTCTATATCAATTATGGGTTCTTTTCTTATGTGTGGCTCATGACTCAGTAGCATTCTGCTTCAGGGAGATATATGGTGTCTAAACTATGGAGAAAGGGGAGATAATTTTAACTCTCAGATGACAAATGGATTAACACCATCTCTTAATAACCTTTAATGTAGTGCTCAGTTTGTTATTTCACATGGCAACTTCTTTCCGTATGTGCTCATGTTCACATGTGTCTGTACATGTGTGTGTGTGTGTGTGTGTGTGTGTGTGTGTGTGTGTGAATAGATGCATGTATATGTGTGTGCATGTGTAAAGGGATGTCAGAGGTCAATGTTGAATGTTTTCCTCAATCTGCCTTGGTTTTTGACCTATGGTCTTTTACTGAACTTGGAGCTCATTGGTTGGTTACACTGGCTGGCCATCAACCTCCCATCATTGTTTATTGGGGGGGGGCTATTCTTCCCCAGTAGAAGAAGAGCTGGTAGAGTTATAGGCCTGTGTTACCATGCCTAGCTTTTTATGTGGTGTTGAAATCAGGTTTTGCACTATGTCATTTCAACAGAGTAATAGTAAGCCCCATGACATATCTAGCCACAGGTTCTTGGCCCTGATGATGGTGTTAGGTATGAATTTCATCTTGTGCAGTGGTGCTAAAATCCAATCAGAAAGTGGTTTGTCACTCCTATAACATTCATGCCAATATTGCACCGGTGGGCCCTTGTAGCTGATTAAAACTGATAATTACCTTTTCCCCTAGCAGGGTGCATAGCACTATGAAAGCTAGATAGCAGGTCAGTGTCAGCTTAACTTGTTTGTCTATGTTCTATGACAAGCGGATGTTGTCTTCAGCAATAGGGGTTTACCACCAAGTTCTGCAGGGAAATCAACAGCATCAACAGTAGCCCGTAATATTTAGGGGGAGAGAGATCTTTGGTACTTCATTGACCAGCACCCTCAAAAGTGGTGCTGTATGGTAAACACTTTACTGATGAAGCCATCTCTCTAGCCACTTATATGTGCATTTTATCATAATTTAGATGGTATGTAAGGGGGCAGAAATAAGGAGAAGTCAATGATCCTGTCTTCTCATGTGTTTCAGAGATTAGATGTCTATCTACTCACACAGGCTGTTCAGCCATTTGGTGAGCATTTGATATCTGTGTGCATTGTTCTGGCTCTTGGGGCCTGATAGGGATGCTTTAAATGTGATGCTGCTTTTCTATACAGTTTAGTAACACATGATAACAAGACAGGGGCCATGGGGTAATGTGTGGTTAATTGTTGAACTATCGTTTGAAGCTATTAGCTTAGAGGAGAAAGCATCACTGTGGGAGGTACTACAGGCATCCTACACCTACAGAATGTCAAAGCTGGAGGTACTGTTAGGAATGGTCTTCATCAAATTACTCAACATGGGGATGAGGCACACGGTTTGGATAGCAACATCACATCCTACAGCTGGATCCCAACTGTTCTTTTGTCTAAGAATAGACTTTCTTATTCCTTCTTGATTTTCTCATTACTCCTTCATGTTAGCAAAGCGTTCTCCTTCCAGAAGTGTTCACAGACTTTTACTTGGGTATGGTATAGTACTGCCCACTTTGTAGGAATAGTAGACTGAAACCTAGCATGTCTGTATGTAAGACTAAAATGGATTCCTCCATCTTGTATTGCTTTTCATGTCACTGTAACCAAATATGTGTGGAAACAACTCAAGGGAGGAAAAACTCATTTGGGTTCAAGATTCAGAGGACGCATTCCATCATGGTGAAGAAGACATAGTGGCAGTGTGGCTAAGTCAGGCATGGTGGCTAAATTACACATGGTGACAGTGTGGCTAAGTCCATATCGCAGGAGTGTGAAGTAGCTAGTCATATCATGGAGGTCAAAGAAGGAAGAACAGGGCTTGGCTTAAACATGGGACTAGGTTATTACCCTCAAAGACCCACTCCCAGTGAACTCAGTTTGAGTTTCTATCCCAGAGGTCCCATAACTTTCCATGACAGTGCCATTGTTGTAGCATACTTGTTCAGGCATACAGGACACATTGCGACACTCCCAGAGTCACTGTCCACCCACTACAGTGGTTAGAGACAAAAACTAACGAGCTCCTTAATATTGGATGAGCTATATCATACTACCAATTGCCGAAGGAGTCTTGGTAAATCACCTGGCTATTTGAATTAGGGGGGCAATCAAATATTGTTGTTTATTTTTTTGAGTGTTTGAGTTTAATTATTTATGGAAATACTGTTCTTTATAGAACAGTAATGAATGTTCTGTAGTAAGTGTAGACAAAGTAATGAACTCTCAGAACTTTAAGGTTGCACAAGTAGATTTTTGCTATTAGGTCCATGCTCTCCTTCTTGCCTGAGATGAGAGGGATTTGCAGTGCAGACACACCATCCTTTCAGGGATATTGGTCAATAAAACTGTGTCCGTTTCTAAGTAGGGCTCTGTGCATTCACAAATGCTGAAGAAAATGTAGCTTATGGGGAAAAACTGGAGATAAAGATATACAGGATAATTAGGGATTCCACATGATGTAGAAGTGTGGGATTATTTTGCAAGGGTAAATGGTATGACATATGGTTTATCATATGTGTGAACTAATACTCGTGGAGGGATTAAATCCTGAATGCAAATCTCTTCGGGATTTAGAGGATGGATAGACAGGGAGTATGAAAAGTGGATTTAAGAGCCAGCTGCTTTGATTCAATCCTCTTTCTGTTTCTGAATAGCTATGTGGCATTGGAAGCTTGTTACCTTCTCTTGGCCCATACAAAGGGGCACCTCTCACTTGGGCAGTTGGAAGGACTTTAAACAGGATTATGCACAGCAGAGAAGCGTTGAAGCAGAGGAAGGAGGTACTTGCCCACATTTTTCCAAGCTGCTGATGGTAAAGCCTCCACGAGACACAGCATGAGCAAGTTGCTCATTTCAGCCACCTCCCACAGCCTCTGTTTTCCACACAAGTCTCCACAACATCTGATTTTTATGTAGTGCTTACATGAACAGAGTGGCCGAGGGGGCTGTGGTTTCCTGAAACATATACCTAGAATTTGCAATAGAAATGGTTAGAATCATTTTGTTTAGAATTGGCTATAAGCCTGGTGGCAAATAACGGAAGGAAGTTGAACATTTCCCCAGGGCTTATCTTGTGCAGGTTTGAGGGATCCAGGAAAATGGGAAGAACTTTTCTTGGCTTGGGTATCAGAACTTATACCACATTAGGAATCAGAAGACAATTCTTGAAGAAAGTTAAGAGCGTAGCTACAAGACGCTAAGAAAACACTGGATGTTGCTTGTAATCAGCAGCTTCGGTATCAAAGGCGCTACCACATCCAAGCCTATGTATGGACCGTAACACTCCATTTTGCTTCTATCTCATAGCTATGTGTGTGTTAAAGGGGGTATCTACAGATATCTGCAGCTGCCCTCTTTCTTCAGGATGATCATATTGACAATCCACTAATTAATTTGTCCTAATTTCACCCAGTCAGTGACTGGCTTGCATTCCTTTTCTGCCTTCATCTAGCGCACCCAGGATGGAACCTGAGAGCCCTTATACAGACACTAGAGGGAGTGTTGCCCTGGGAAAGACATGAAAATAAATAAGATAAAATAATGAAAACGTTTTGTACCATGACTTGTTCCAAAGGAAACACCGTTTCTAAGAGAAGATAAGAAGAAGCCTGTAAGTGCATTGCATGAGAAGTTATTGGCATGAATAACTGATTGGCAACAGGGCAGTTTCTCAGGGTTGATTGTCTTGATGCCTCCTAGGAAAAATAGAAGACAGAAGTCCAAACTGTTTCACATGGTTCTCAACCTGTGGGTCTCACACCAGGCATCTTTCATATCAGATATCTTATTGGATATTTATATTATTATTCATAACAGTAGAAAAATTATAGTTATGAAGTAGCAACATAGTAATTTTATAGTTGGGGATTACAACATGAGGAATTGTATTCAAGGGTCTCAGCACTAGGAAAGTTGAGAACCACTGTTAGAGACTAAACTAAGTAGATTCACCTGAAGATGGTGCCCAGCTTGTTTCTTCCATATCCATTGCATTTCCTTCCTCGGCATTTGCTTATTCTCTTGTGTCTGGTAGCCAGTCAACAGAAGCTTATTGACCTGACTGGAGTAGACACAAATACTTAATATCACCGCCTAGTGGAAAAGGCAATGTCTTGATGCAGAATGGTCTGGCCTGCTCTAACTACCTTTAGGTTTTGAGTCCATCCATATCCCTCGCTCTGCTGTTTACTTTTGGTTCTCAGACCCTGTTTGCCTGACATGGTCCTCCCAAAAGCCCTTATGTTGGTTTTATGGTAAGAATGGTGAGATGGTGAGAATCAGGTCAAATATTACACAGACGCGTAGGAAATGAGACCTCCCTTTTAAGATGTTGCTTTCAGTGGGAAGTGGAGAATGACAGAATGAGTGAAGGTCTTTTCTCCCTGCAGCCTGGGCTGGAAGAGATGCTCAAACTGCCATGCTAGAGTGTGATTATTTATGTGGGTAGGGGAGACTTGTTTATTGTTAGAGTGTTGCAACAATGAAACTAAGAATAGAGATAAGTGTCTTTTCCGGATGGAAACAGGCAGTCCACAGAAGAGGAAGAGGTCTTCTTGATTTCATGTGCTGTGCTGTCAGTTCTCTTCCTGCTTAAAGGTGAACTTCTGCTTTCTGAAAATTGCCAAATATCAACACAAATTATGCTCAGTCAAATATCTGGGCACCTTACAGTGCATTTAAGTAGGTACATAATTTTTAAATGGAAGGCCGTCAATGATGACCTTGAAAAAGTCCGCATGCCTTAGTTTTACTGGCAGAAAAATTAGAATCGTGCTGGGTTTGCAAGGCTGTTGTGAATTTAGAGATGATGCAAGTGTCTTGTGCAGTAGGCTAAATTATGGGTCAAGAATGTTAGTTCATATCCACAAAGATGGGAAACGGAGTATGTTGAGCATCTTCACTTGTGTTAGATCTCTTAGTATCCATTTTTTGAACACTTTCCATTTATTGGCGTGCTAGCCTGAGTTCCAAATATGAGTAACAGGGGCTGTTTGCCCAACAGCTTTCTGTGCCCACTGGAGCTTTGCTTTTATCATATTGAGCACCACCTGGGCCAGGGAATTTATGTCTGTCAAAGGGTTGGGAGAAGCCATTCATCAGTCACTGGTGGACATGGGCAGAAAAGTCCTTTGGGCTAGGACAACTCTGAAGCTGTTTATTAAACAATCTCCCAGAATCCCCAGTGTATTTAGCTCTAGTTGCTTGCCCTGGTAACTTGCTTGTACTTTTTCTACCTTCTATCCTTTTCACTCCCTAGATTTCCTGTCAGGGTTCCTAGAAATTATCTCCCAAATTGAATTACTTACATTAGAACCTTGTTTCTGGAGAAATCTTATGTTATGTTCTAGTCACTGATGAGGTTTTTCTACAGAAACAGAACTAATGGTTTATAGGGGCAGGATCACTATAAGGATTTGACTTAGGCAGTTTTGGTGGCTGAGAAGAAAGCTGAAGACTCAGGGTGACAGATGGTCTAGTCCTATTCTGAGCCCAAAGACTGAGAAGCAGGGGAAAAGATGGTGTAAATTCTTGACAAAGACCAAGCGTGGAGGCAGGAGAAGACTGATGCCCCATATTACCACTGAGACAGAGAGAGAAGATTCTTTCTTCCTCTGCCTTTTATTGTATTTGGGCCTTCTGTGGATTGGACAAGTTGTATCTCTGTGAGGAAAGACCATCTGTATTACTCCATCTATTGATTGATTAAAATGATACCACCACCCAGAAACACCCCCACAGACAGTGACAGAATAATGATCAACCAAATATTTAGCACCCTGTGATCCATACATAATGTTATCTATCATATAAAGTCAGGGTCTTTTTTTTTTTTTTTCATACTTTAAAAATCCTGTTTTGGTGACTCTTGTCTTTAATCCCAGCACCCAGGAGGCAAGAGGCAGGTGAATCTGTGAATTTGAGGCCAGCCTGGTCTACAGAGCAAGTTCCAGGACAACCAGAACACAGAGACACCATCACAAAACAAACAAACAAAAAACAAAACAACCCCTCCCACCAACAAAAGAATCTTGTTTTGGGTGTTTTGGGGTGTCTAGACATCCCATGATAGTGAATGTAAACCGTAGAACCAGGAACAGATTACTTCATGGTGGGAGAGAGGGTGGTGTGTAATCCTACCACAAGCTGAGGAACCATTTACACTGGATGGATTGCTGTTGGGAGAGGGAGAGTCAGAGTTTATTTCCCTCCCTCCCTCCCTCCCTCCGTCCCTCCCTCCATGTTCCTCCATCCTTTTTTTTCTAATGAGGTGCTCTCTAGCAGGCTGACTACACCAGAACATTCCCCAACCCCAAGAATAAATGACCAACACACACAACTCAATGGGGAAAGAAGAAAAAGAAGTTATCTCAAAGTTGGGTGAGAAGGGATGGGAGGGTGGAGAGGGTGAGTAAATATCCTCAAAATCCATTGTTTAAAATTCTCAAAGAATTTATAAAAAGTATTTTAAAAATCCACGTTATTTCTTAGGGCCAATTCTCAGCAGTAAGGGGCCTCTCCACAGGGCGTGGACAATGCCTAAACTCCCTGATGTCTGAACTTTGAACTGCTGGTAGATGATGCTTTAGCTAAAAAGCCTAAGAAAAAAATTGATTCTTTTTGTTTTTTTAGGCTTAATTATAATTGGGAGGAACCACGGGGCTCACAATTAGCTCTTCCTGCCTGAGAGAGCATCACAGAAGGATGTTATGATACCCTGGTGATTGGGACTCTGGTTTGAGTTCCTTATCCACATGAACTTTTGCCACTAACTAATCTGCTTTTCAGGTCCATGGACCTGGGGACTCCGTTAGGTGTAGGAGCTCAGTTTATGAATAAGAGTTATGAGTGTTCCTTTTTAAAACTAGCTACGTCATCAGTAAGGAGAAGGAACTATGGCTTTAAAATTGGAAACTTTCTCTTTAAAGCATGAAAAGATTGGTCTTACCTTAAGCTGTTATATTTCCAGTTATTATTTCACTAATTCATTCAATGTTTTGTTTGCTTTTGTGCAATGCTGATCAAGATATTTAACTTGTCTTTTGTAAAATTAAAAAAAAAAGTTGTATAAACTGGTGTGGTCCCATGCCATGACAAAGTAAATGTCAATCATTTATGTGTTCATGAAATAGGGGCAATCCTATGTGTTTCCTTTATGTCTCAGTTACATGAGGAAGCATTTTGAATGGAACTCTGGTGGTATGAATGAAAGGGGCTGATTTACCATACTCCCGTTTATTCCTCAGGGAGCTGGAAGTCCCTAACCAACAGAGTTGAGGCTATGCATAGCCCCTCCTTTCTTTTACCTTCGCAAACTCTGCTGTTGGGACCCAGAGATTTTATTCCCAGCATGATGCACCCTTTATTTCTAGTCACATCTGACACAGTAAAATTTCCCAGATGGACTATAATTTGAGATATATATATATGTGTGTGTGTGTGTGTGTGTGTGTGTGTGTGTGTGTGTGTGTTTGAGAACCTGACCTATATTGATTACACTGCCTTTCCACTTTCAGATAAAGCATTGTTGTGGAATACTTAGCTTGTGCCTGGTGTTACAGCGTATATAGAAACCTCACATGGTAGACCTGACAACCCTGAACCTGTGTGGTTTCATGTGTGGGAAGCATGCATGGGACAGATATTACATGGAACAGTGTGAGGAAGTACCTATACTTGAGAAAATAACAGTGAATATAATCAATATATAGTGAAAGCAGTAAAGTGGAATATTAAACATAGTGTGAATGATTGTATTATTTCATCAAAATATAGTAATGTGATTGAAAACAACGTCATTCTCTATTAGTAAACCGGTGTCATTGGACAGGACATGTTCTCAGCCTATTTGAGATCCTGATGCCTTCACGTCTTGGGTAGCTTAGCTTATAGGTTGCCTTGCTCTAACTTTTTTCTAGTGCATTTTGTTCTGCTTTGTGTTTCTACTTGTTTTTCTTTCCACATAGACAGATGAAACGTCCAGTTTTGCACTAAAATTTTGGTTGGCTGCTATGATGATGTGATTCCTTCCTTTCTGGGCCCGAATTTTCCCTATCTTCAGGTTCCCATTTGTTTGACTCTGAAATGTGTGTTCTGCTCCTGAGATTTCATTCTTTGCTGTCTGCCTTTAACTTACATGGGATCCACTCTCAGCAGCATGGGGAATGTCCTTGTCCATATTTGTACTGACATAATATTAATGGTTTTCTTTTAGCTCTCAGAAGATCTCGGCTTGGAGGATAAATCATATAGTCACTTGGTATTACGAGATGTATTTAAAACATTTAGATAGTGTGAACTTTTATTTTCTCTCACTTTGGCTTGATGGACATAGAACTCTGGGGTAGACAAACGACGGGCCTGTCTGTGAATTTCTTTGGTTACTTGTTTCTTGTGCCATCTTCTAGCTTTGGATATGTGTTCCCCTTCCCACCCAGGGGTGTGAGGGTGTGAGAAAGAGAGAGGCACCTGGTATGGAAACCCTGTGGTGCTGTTCAGATGAATGGTATGCACTTCTATAATAAAAGCCGATGCATTACCAATAGACTCAGACAAAGTCTGCACTGAGCTAAGGAGGGACTGAACATCACACAGAATGGTTTGCCACTGGTGCTTACTTACCAAATACAGTAAAATACCCAGAAAAGTAGGCGTAGGTTTTACTTTATAACCATTTAAAACCACAGCATTGCTCATTGCTCAGCACCTTTGTGTGGTGCCAGAGCTGGCATTGCTGGCCAGGTCAAAGACTGCGCAGGGGACAGTGAACTTAGAGAGCACAGAAGATGAGCTGAGAATTCCAAGATGCACAAGGCCAGTGAGTTGAAGGGGAGGCAGTGGGATGTCCTGAGCACACAGAGTCTGTAGCAGGGAAGTCTGTAACAGGAGTAGAGTATCTGAAGGGGTGAAAGGTCAGGCCAGTGTTTGTCCTCACAGGAGACTTGGACAAGGTTCACGGGTTGGCATTTTAATTTACCTTAAAAAACTATCACACTGAGCTGGGTTGTGTTGGCACATGCCTTTATCCCAGCCCTCTGGAGGCAGAGACAGGCAGATCTCTGTGAGTTCAAGGCCAGACCAGTCTACAAAATGAGTTCCAGGACAGCCAGGACTGTTACACAGAGAAACCCTGTCTTGAAAAGCTATTAAGAAAAGAGAGAGAGAGAGAGAGAGAGAGAGAGAGAGAGAGAGAGAGAGAGAGGGAAAGAGGGAGGAAGGGAGAGAGAGAGAATCACACTGGATGCCCTAAGGAAGGGAGGGAGGGAGACAGGGAGAGAGGGAGGGAGGGAGGGAGGAATGAAAGAAGGAAGGAAGGAGTCATACTTGATACCCTATGACTTACTGGAACAGAAGGATGGAAGCTGGGAAAACGCTTGTTGGGTGGGCAGGAAGAAACCTACTTAAGAAAATTTAGCACATGTAGTTGATCATGTGATTGCAATTCTTTACTCCATTCTGTATCTCTCTTTGTCTTGGCCCTTTGCAGTATTGCCCGTACTATCCCCAACTAACTTTACTATTATTGATATTCACAGTTTATTAGTGTATATCCTTTGCGCACATTACTGGGTTTCATAAGAATGTTGTCATACAAGCATAGAATATACTTTGAGTATATATACTCTGCTATATCCCAGTTCAGTCCCCTTTCTCATGCACCTGACCCTGTGGCTTGCATGGCCAGTAGAAGAGGTAGAGGTGACACCAGCAGCATGCCCACTCAAAGTTTTGTTGTCAGTAGTCATACTGTTGTTTTATGTATCGTATATCACAGCAGTGACACAGGAAAGACATGTCAGGATTACCG
This sequence comes from Phodopus roborovskii, assembly GCF_943737965.1. Lineage (NCBI taxonomy): Eukaryota > Metazoa > Chordata > Mammalia > Rodentia > Cricetidae > Phodopus > Phodopus roborovskii. Next base: position 12,198,049 of record NW_026126541.1, on the reverse strand, counting down.
TGGTCTTGAAGAGGATGAGAGACAAGCAGGAGGTAGACATTGCCATCAGCTGAACTCAGCCTTGGCGGTGTACAACAGTGAGCAGCAGCCCAATCCCAGATCTGAACCCAGATGCAACCAGTTGGTTCTCGTGGGCCTTGCATCTTTGTGAGGAGAAATGGTTGAGAGCCTGCCTGCTTATTTGTAACTTTCTTCTTTGGCAAATGCTAGCTGATCCTGCAGGTAAAAGGACCAGAACTTTAACAATAGGATGTAGCACATTTGTGAAAGCCCACTCCAGTGTGATGGATGGTTCACTCATATTTTAGTTGTTAGCTTCTGTGTCCACACTCAGAGCTAGCCTCAGACAGATCTTTTTGGTGTCTGCTTGCCATTCACTTTTCTTTACGATTCATGCCTTCTCTTGCTGGAGTCAAGTGAGGAAGTTTGGACCCACAGTCTAAAAGAATTAATTTTGACCTCTCCTCTCTTCTCTGTTTTCCTTAGCAGCCTAATCGGATTCCAGCAGTGCATTCCAGCTGAGTGGCACTCAGGCCTCTCAACAGGGACTTCGAGGCCTACCATTCAGTGTTCTCTCCAAGAGTTCAAGTGAAATTTTGCCCTAACTGGGTAGATGGAATTTCACTCAAGGGTGGGGAGAAATACAGGGTCAGGGGATTTCCTTGGTTTATACTGTATTTAAAACATATTAGTTCTGATAAAATATTTAGCTTTTTTTTTAGCAACAAATTTAATATAGGGAATTGTGTTTTATTTATTAATGGCAGTTTCAAGGAGATTGGTAGGAGTTGTGCTAAAGTGCACTGTTGTGATTTTACAGAGTGTAGTAATTACTGTAATATTTTGTTGAATTATTAATATCTACCATGCCTACAGGAACATGAGTTTCTGCAGTTGAATTCATTTCAGGAGTGGCTTTCCCTCCTCTGGTTTTGTGTGGTGTTTCCTTTCCTTTCGTGTACACGTATGGATGTTTTAGGAAATGGAATTTTAGGTAGAGTTGATGATATTGTACGGAACGCCATTGTTAGACCCTCAATGTAGGTGATATTGTATAGATCACCATGAATGTAGGAAGGCACATCAGAAAGCTCCTGCCCAGATGATTTTTCATCCAGGAAGCCTGAGTACAGTAGCAGATTGAGGGATGCTGAAGGAAGCATGCTCGACAAAAAGGGCTCATCTGTGTTCCTTTTTCAAGAACTGAGGACAGGGAATGGTAAAGCTGTGTGTGTGTGTGTGTGTGTGTGTGTGTGTGTGTGTGTGTGTGTGTGTGTGTGTGATGTTAAATAAATGACCCAGAGACTGATATTGGGGTTCAAGCTTCAAGCTAAAGTTCAGAAAAGCAAAGCAGCCACTAGCTCTTACTTCTACCTGAACTTAGACCAAAGGGGTGATCTCAAACTGCTCCTGACTTCACTGCTCTTCAGATTTACTCAGACTGCCATGCTCCCTCACCATGGCTAGAGACTAGCTCTCAGACTGAATGCCTCTTCCTTTTATGCCTCTCAAATCCTGGGATTAAAGGTATGAACTCTGATTTACCCTATGATAGCCCAGAGTGGTTTTGGACTCAGAGATCTGTTTACCTCATAATCCTGAGTCCTGGGATGTGTACTGCCACCTCTTAGCTCCATGGCTGCTGGAATTAAAGGTGCGCGTCACCACTGCCCAGTCTTTATAGCTGGAGGCTGATTTTGCTTTCTGAGTCCTCAGGCAAGCTTTAATAAATCATAAATAATATATCACCATGTGTGTGTGTGTGGTGTGTGTGTGTGTGGGGGGGGTCATAGACATAGCTGTTGTTTTGTGTCCTTGTTGAAATACTAATCTCCTTTTACTAATGTTAGTAATTGTTATATAGTGTCTGATATTTGTCCAAGTGATATCATTGTGAGTAATGACAGTGACATTCTTTTTGTGATGTAGAATTGTGGCGTTCTCCCATCATTCAGGTGGTGGAAGCAAAAACATTAGTGTACAACACCCTCTGTCCCAGCATGAACACATGCTAACTGTGGCAATGGAGATAGGTTTCCTTGGCTGAGCGATTGGCAGCTGGGTCAGAAGCATTTAGTTCTACCTATGACCAGACAGCTGTATATGTGCTTTCAGATAAATTATACGACGACGACTACTACTACTACTACTACTACTCCTTCTTCTGAGACAGCATCAGGATCATAATCTCTATCTTGATCATTATTTTGACCATTTAAATGGTAAGCTCAAAGTGCTTGGCGAGGTGCTTACCCCAATGATAGGAGATGTTTCAAAACTGGTACAAGTGGTCATTGCTAGATGAAGGGGTTGTGAAGTTTAGCCTGGCCTCTCTGCCAATGTGTCTGCCTTCACTGAACCATTTCTCTCATTCTCTTATGGAGCTCTGTGTTTTAATGTGGGAGAAAGCTGTCCTGCTGTTTTGTAGTGTTCTGGTGTTGGAAGAGGGGAGACCCCTGCAGAGAAGAACATCATATTGTCCCAGTCAGTCCAGCACTTGTCAGAAGAACCAGCCAAGATTTGTCCATGACCTTCCCTTTGTCTCTAATCAGACACTGGCAGTTTCAACTCCATTTCCTAAATACTTTCCAGTTGACAGGACAGTGAGGTAACTCAGTTCCCTAGTGTGATGTGTACTGATTAGGTCATTTCCATTTCCTCATGTATATATCATTTGTTTGTTCTGGGAATCTTTGGAAGTCTGTTTTCTAGCTGGTTTGAGATAAATAATAAGTCAACGTAAGCTATAGGCATCCTCATGTGCTGTAGAATGTTGGCAGCTACCCCTTTTCCATCCTTTTTACTGTTATTTTCTTTTTTTCATTCATCTGGTGATGGACACAGTGGTTGACTCCTTACCTTGACCTTTACGGGCAGTGTTACAGTAGATACAGGGATATAGGTGTGTCTATGGAACACTAACTTCATTTCTGTTGGATAGATACCCAGTAGTAGGTGTGTTGGATAATACATTAGTTCTATTCTAAGTTCTTGAAGAGTGAGCCCTGATACTCTTTTCCAAAGCAGCTATAACTGAGAACCATTTTGAATAATTCATATTCATGTATCTGAGAAACACAATTCAGTGATTAAAGCCACTGAATTGTCCAGTTAAAATGGGCAAATAATCTAAATATGTATTTCTCAAATGAAGACATACAAAAAGTCTGGACAGATGCCTCACCTCTAGCATATCGTGGTGGCCTTGAAGGCTTGAGGACTTAAGTTACTGTTCTCAGCGCCAGCGTAAAAAGACAGGCACACCAGTGTGTACCTGTAACCCTAATGCTGGGCGGTAGAAGAGCTAGAGGATGAGGGTTCCTGGTGCTCCATCGTCAGTCAGCCTAGCAGAGTCAGTAAGCCTAAGGTTCTCAGAGACTTCGTCTCAAAGTAAAGGCAGAGAGGAGGACACCTAATGTTCTTCTGATGTCCACAGGCATGTGCACATATGCACACATTCATGCTTGTGAGTGCATCTGTCATGCACGCACAAAATACTACACACAATCAGGTACAATGACCTCACTTCCTTTAATGGTGGCTTATGATGTGAAAGTGTAAGCCAAATAAACTCTTTCCTCCCCCAAACTGTGCTTGGTCACATTGTTTCATCTTAGCAATAGAAAACCTAACCAGGACAGACTGCATAGTCAAGGCATAACTGCCCAGCCCATCATTATGATGTTTAATGGCATTGATAACCACAAGTCTAGGAAACGTAACCTCAATGATAGAGTGCCTGTGACTTAACTGCATTTCTCCATAAGCCTTCCCCACAATCCTCTTCTAGGAAAGAGGGAGGAAAGGAAAAAAAAAAAAGCTAGCAAGGGGATGGGGATAGGAAGGTCTAGAAGCCCCAATGCTTACTTAAAACGTAAGAAAAGAGACCGAACCATGGAAGTCATCACCTCATGGGTTAATGGTTTTGTTTGCATGAAGAAGCCAAACTCAGATAATAGTGGTGGTTCCAGAACAATGTGTCATTAATGCTACTGAATTATACCCTTAAAGTAGTTCAGGTGACATTAGGCATGTTTAAGATTTGAAAATAAATTGAATCAATTTTGGGGGAAGAACATAGCAATGATCTCCCCAAGTCTTCTTGTATCAAACCAAAGAAGTGTCCTCTGTTAGAAGATTCTGATCAACGGAGATGAGAGTGAGCCCTGGTGAGAGAACCCTTTGCTCTCATCTTGCAGGAGCTTGACAAGCTCAGATGAGGACAAGCTAAGAAATAGGTATCTCTGACCCTCACTGCCAGCCCGTCTCTGCCTGACAGTGGAAAAATTAGGCAAACAGCGTAGGTACCAATTTTATATGTCCTGATCTCTGAAGTACCTCTCTAAGCGGTCCCAGCATGTGCACATGATTTTCATTGACCACTAGAAAATCTATCTTAAATTGTGAAGGCTTCAGAAAAGGCTTGCAGAAGTAAGAATTGAGATAAGACTGTCTTCCCTGGGGTAGAGATAACATGCTAGGAGTAGGATGAGAGCCAGGCAAGGCTGAACACGACTGCATTTCTTGCTTTTGTTGTTTTGCTTCAGGCAAATGGTTGGTACAGACTTACATGCTGAGAAGGAATCCAAGCTCTGAGGGAATTCAGATTCCTCTGAAGGATAAATGTTAACCCCTGGTAGCCATGACCTACTGGCTGTAAATGCACTAGGAGTGGTGACATCATCAGCTCATAGACAGTCGGGGCTTATACTTTCACATCACCTCACAGTCCATCATTGAAGGAAGTCAGGATGGGAAAATAGACACAGGAGCTGATGCAGAGGGATGGCGGGATGCTGCTTACTGGGTTACCTACGGTTTCGGAGGGTTGGTCCATTATCATCACGGCAGGAAGCAGACACACACTAGAGCAATACCTGAGAGCTTTATATCCTGATCTGTAGGCAGCAGACAGAGAGTGACAGACCGGGACTGGAGTGGGATTTTTGAAACCTCAAAGCTCACCCCCCAGTGACACCCTACCTTCAGCAGGACCATATGTACCCCAACAAGGCCATAACTTCTAATCCTGCTATGTTTCTCAAACAGTTCAACTCCATGGTGACTAAGCATTCAAATATATGAGCCCATGGGGTGCATTCTTATTCAGATCACCACGCAGCCCTGCCATGGATAATTTCTGAAATATTGAGCTGATTCCTAACTGTGCTTCCACACTTTGGTAGGTGCTGCTGACAGAGGACAACTCTGCTTTATCTTGGCTCTCTGAGAACTTGAACTCTGACTAACAGTAGGTCCGAGAGCAAAGTCTGCCAGGTCAGGACTCTACTTCCTGAAAGCCCTCTACATAGTGATCTTGGGACTTTGCCTCATGTCTTCTCATTTTCCTGGCTTCTTAGCAACTGTGAGAGCTGGGAGGTGTCATCCTCCCTACTTTATGAATGAGGCAACTGTGGGGAAGAGAGGTTGTGGGGTTCATGCCATGTTCAGCTTCAGAGCAGAGACAAAATGACAAAGACCTTTGAAGGATGTAAGGTTGAGGGGTCCCCACTGATCATATGCAAGTTGAGGTTTGGAGCGGGGGACGGGGAGGTGGGAGGTGAGGAAAGCATCCCTCATTCCATTCTAGCCTGTTGTGATCTGAGAAAATTGCTGGCTACCATTTAAACCGAGCCCCTACTGCGTGCCCGGCACCGAGTGTGACCTCCTCCGGCATCTCACTCAATCCTGCTGGAGACCTAATGAAGTTTCTTGTGAGGCGAACCTTGACCTAAAGAGAAGCATGAAAGGCCTGGTGGCTGCAGTAACCTGGACCGGCACCACAAGGTTTGGCGCAGGACCTCGTGGCATGAACACTGACCCCCTGACCTGACCTGGATGCTCCCAGCTTTCTCCTCTTTCCCCCACTGAGCTCAGCTGTGCTCCTATCCTCTTGAAACACGCCGACTACGTGGGTGTTTCTAGGGGAGAGGCAGGATGAGGGGTAGGGTGGAGGTGAGGAGGTCCAGTGTGTTTGGGAACCAGGGGAAACAGGGGAGGCGCAAAAGAGGTTAGGGCCAGGATCAGAGGGGCACAGCAGAGCCTAATGACATCTTTGCTCTTCGGTTTTGTAGTCATAGACAGCCCTTAATCATGCTGAGTAAGGGAGAGATGTAACCAAATAGCAGTGGCATTGACCAGGCTCAGTGCATCAGCAAACCCAGTCTCCCTGCTCTGCAGGAGCAAAGGCAGAGGCCCAGAGAGGCATGGCCCTTCCCATGGGGAACCCAGCAGAAATTCTTACCAGAAGTAGAAGAGTCGTCTTGCCTCTTTCCTTCCGGTTCTGGGAACTGTGGGCCACCTTCCTCTCCCTGCTTCGTTTTTACCAGCCATGCCTCTTGCCTGCTTCCTCCTCTCCTGCACAGTGGAGGTCCTCTCCATCATTAGAGCGAGCAGTGGGGGTCTGCTGTAATTAAAGGAAGCCAACAGGGGAAGCTAAGCAGAGCAAGGGGGAAAGCAGCCGCCAACAAACAACTTGTTTCCCACACAAGCTCCCCAACAACTCCTGTCTATCTGCTTCCCTGGGAAGCTGCTGGCATTAAATACAGCAAAGGGAAACCCCACAGGCGGTGGGGGGGGGGCAGGTTAGGAAGTCACCTTCAGGCAGCTGGAATTGAACTCTTTTCTTGTCCTCCCTTCCCTGCAGTGCAAAAAAACGATCAAAGGTTAAGGGCTGAAAGAGAACCCAAAGGTCATTTAGTTCAACTTCTCCAGGCCACAGGGTCTCCCATCCTGCCCCTCCAAGTATCCTTTGACACATGCTTACATGGCTCTTTCCTCTACCCTATATTTACCAGACCAATGCTTAGATAGGGAGGGGTCACAGAAATGTCTCATAAAATCAGTAGCCACCCAAGCCTGTTGTCATTTACACCGACTCTGGAAATGTCTAATTAATTCATTTGTCCAATTAGCCCCTTGCTCTCTGAAATGCTTTTTCTTGGTTGCTGAGCAACCAGGATAGACTTTCAGCACACACATCTGGCCGCTGCTGAAGGAGACAGTGGCTTTTTCCTTACCCTGGCCACCTTCTGCCTTTTCTCTCTTTTTTTGATGTTTAGTAACTAGCAACAGCTCCACCATCCCCGAACCTTCACACTTTCCCCAGATCTCCTTGACTGTGTTTGCTGTATGTCTGAACACACTTCTGAAGGTAATTGTATGCCAGGCATTTGTCATAGATAAGGAGACTGACAGTTTGCTGGCACTCAGACTTCCGTTTGCTAAACAATAAATTGAGCTATACTGAGGTAGCACTTGAGAAGGTCTTTGAAGGGTCAGGGGTCAAGTGTGGGCTGAGATGCATGGAGGTAAGTGGCAGCCTATCTTTGGGTGATAGCTTTAGCAGTCCAGCTTCAGCAGCCAATGATCCCGCTTAACTTTTGACCAGATCCCAACCTGGAGTGCGTTGCCAGCCGCCAACCTGAGGGCTGATTTTAAGCCTGAAGGGGACAGTGCCAGCTTAGGAGACCAGTGCAGTGCTTTGAGGGGACATTCCTGAAGAACCTTGTACCCAAATTCGAGGAAGGGAAATATTGCTGGCTGCTCCAGGGAATTCGTAACTCAAAGCCCATGCTTCCCACATCTCTCCTCAGATGAAGTCGTCAAATATGCAAAGTCTCAGGGTCTTAGTTCATCACATCATGTAACTCGAATTAATAAAAGACTCAAGAGACTGATATTGGGTTCAAACTTCAAGTTGAGTATCAGAAAAGCAAGCAGCCGGCCACCAACTCTCACCTCTGGCTCAGGCTGAAAGGGCTGATCCACACACAAGCTCTTCACCATGTCTCAAACTTCTGCCTCTCCTCAGTGTGGCTGGAGAGGAATGCCTCTCTGAGCCCTTGCTTCTGTCTTACGTACTTCCCTAATGCTGGGATTAAAGTTGTGAGCTATAATTCTCTTTTAGATTGGTTCACTCTTGTGTAGCTCTAGGTGGCTTGAACTCACAGAGATCCATCTATATCTTAATCCTGAGTCCTAGGATTAAAGATGTGTACTACCTCCTACCTTCTGTCTGCTAGGATTAAAGGTGTGTGCCTGGCTTCTACTTTTTTGTTTGAGACAGGGTTTCTCTGTGTAGCGTTATAGACCAAGCTGGCCTTGAACTCAGAGATCCTCCTGCTTCTACCTGCCTGCTTGTGTGCTTGGCTTCTATAGCATATGGCTGAGTTTGCTTTCTGAATCTTGAGGCAAGCTTCAATAAATCATAAACATATTGCTACAGTATTGTGCCCGTTGGTACTTGTGGCAGGTCCTTGTTTATTAACTTGGGCACTAAACTCACTCAAGTTAGTTTTTAAAATTTTAAGCTTTCTTTGGGGTGGGGAAGTGGCTGCCCCTGTAAAATGATGTGCAAGCCTGACTCCTGAGTTCTAGTCCCGGAACTGCTGAAGAAAGCAGGCCTGGTGGGAAATGCTTGTCATCCAAGCGAGCAAAGTCAGGAAGACCTTTGGGGCCTACTGGCCAGCCAGGCCTACTCAGCAAGCCTCAGATGCAAAGAAGACTGTGTGGAGTGCTGATGAGGAATGGTACTTAAAGTTGGCCTCTAGCCTGTGCAGGCAAGTGCATGCACACATAATTGTACATATGAACGCATAACTGGCTTTGTTTTTGAATAATTGAGGCCGGCAGAGATTTGCTGAACTAAGGGCCCTTGGCGTGTGACTCCCCTTTCACCTTGGCTTGTGTCTTTTGCTAGGGACATGTGCTTGGGCTTAGGACTTGAATGTGAGTAAAGAACAGTTCCTTCTCAGAGATCCCCTGTTGGGATGGACGATTAAGGAAGGACCCAGTCCACCAGATCCCTTAATGTTATGGCCAAGGTGAGATTCTTCCCGGCCAACAGGGCAGCAGGGACTGTGGTATTCTTGGGGACTGGAGAGTGGCTTGGCAATGCAGCCCTCAGGCCATCTGGCTTTCCTGTGAAACATGCTAAGTCGTTTGGTAAAGACCATTTTGACATCTGAAAATACTGCCTCCTGCTCTCTCGTATAACAAGAGAGCAGCTATCCCATCTCTAGGCATGTGTGGGCACAGGAGAGCATACGTCAGGTTTCCTGGATGGAAATGACTTCCGTTTGAAGTTAGTTTATAAATATGATGGAGGCTACACATGCACCATTCGTGGGCTTGGCAGTTGCTGCGGAATGGTTCTTTCTGGCAGGAAACATTTTCTGGAAAAGCAGTGGCTCAGCCATGGGGAAACCACCATGGCACTGTCTGCGGCGCCATCCCCCACGAAGGGACAAAGCAAAACCCTTCGTGGAAAGGGTTTCATTGGTATTCACAATGTGACCATCGCTCTGTCACGCTGAAATATACGAGGGCACAGAACGGATTGACCATAGACAATGATAACCTTAGCCAGATCCTGCCAAAATAGAAATAACCATCTCTGGCTTTACTCACAAGTGTTGCCTGTCAAGGTCAAGTTCTTTCTGCAGCCCCCCAGTCAGGTTTCCCTGGTCCTCAGCATTCCTTTCTTAAGCCCAGCTCTGCTTTTCAGGAGCTCGGACGTGGCGCACAGGGGCACGACTTACAGAAAGATGACCCTTGGGAATTTTCTTTAAAAGATAGTTTTATTTCCTCTAGGAGTAAAGCTGGAGTGGCTGCTATTTTTTTTTCTCTCATCTCCCATCCATGTATTAAGCGTGCCCAACCCTGCTCAGGTTCTGGGATCAGTTGAGGTTGGGTACATTCTGGGCAGTATGGCCATAGATAGTTGCTAATTTTTTTCCTGGTGAGACCTCTTACTCTAAACTGCACGTTGGGCTTCAGATCACAACGATGTTGTTCTATTTTTAGCCTACAGACACAGGGAAGTCTCAGCATCTGAAAGGGAAGAGTCCACACTGTTTTGATTCAGTAAACATTCGATACTTGGCACTCTGCTGGAGGAAGCTACCATCATCATCTTTGGTCTTTCTAAACCAGAAGGTGTCGTTTCTTCATGCTGCGCCTTCTTGGTTTTTGCTTTGGTTTCTTTGGATGAAAAGTGATTTTTGTCTTGGTGAGGTCCATTAAATCTGTTTTCCAAATCAGACTGTCAGTGTCCCAGGGAGGGCACTGGGGCTTTCTGTCTTTCTGGTCCTTTCTTGCCATCCACCGAGTGACTTGGTTTCCCATTTTCTGGATGTGCCCACAGGCATCATTTCCCTTTGCTCTGGTGCAAGGAGGCAGGTCCATCTGATGCCAGATTTCATTCAACCCTGCAACAATCCCTCCTTTATAATGTCACTGCTCATCACCATGGAAACATTTCCCCAAGTCACAGAGACTGGATTGTGGCATCACAGCGTCAGGCAGCATGGGAGGAGGGGAGAAGGGAAGACTGGAGAGGAATGAAACTTGGGTGGATGAAAGGCCCTGAAAATAGCCAAAATACAGGATTTTCCTGTAGGATACTCGAATGTAGAGCTTAACCCCGGGATACTGGGTCAAGCCTCATCTGGGGTGGGGGCAGTGTCTCTGGAGTGTGGACATGGGACTCTGACCCTGCTCAGTATGGAGCAAATGAAAATGGTTTTGATGAGACCTCGCTTATGCTTTGTATTTCTCATTTGGTACTCTGAAAATCTCCATGGACTGCTGGATGAGGTTAAATAACCTTCCTGGGGTTACACAGAAAAGTGGCCCAGCTGAGATTTTAGAGGTAGAAGATGTGAACTGTGCTCTTAAGCAGCGTCCTTATAGCTCTGTGTGTGTAAGAGTGAGTGAAGGTGTGAATGTGTGAGTGTATGTGTATATATGAGTGTGTCTATGAGTGTTTGTGTGCATGTGTTGGTGGATTTGAGTGTGTGTAAGTATGTGTCTGAGTGTGTGAGTGCATTTGTGTGAGTGTTAAGGTGTGTATGTGTGTATATATGTGTATGAGTATGTGTTGGTGTATTTGAGTGTATGTACGTATGAATGTGTGTGTATTTGAGTGTGTGTATGTGTGTGTTTGAGGGTGAGTACATTTGTGTGTGTGTTAAGGTGTGTATGTGTGTATATATGTGTATGAGTGTGTGTTGGTGTATTTGAGTGTATGTGTGTGTCTGAGTGTGTATGTTAAGGTGTGTATGTGTGTATATATGTGTATGAGTGTGTGTTGGTGTATTTGAGTGTGTGTATGTGTGTGTCTGAGTGTGTGAGTGTTAAGGTGTGTATGTGTGTATATGTGTATGAGTGTGTGTTGGAGTATTTGAGTGTGTGTATGTGTGTGTCTGAGTGTGTATGTTAAGGTGTGTATGTGTGTATATATGTGTATGAGTGTGTGTTGGAGTATTTGAGTGTGTGTATGTGTGTGTCTGAGTGTGTGAGTGTTAAGGTGTGTATGTGTGTATATGTGTATGAGTGTGTGTTGGAGTATTTGAGTGTGTGTATGTGTGTGTCTGAGTGTGTGAGTGTTAAGGTGTGTATGTGTGTATATGTGTATGAGTGTGTGTTGGAGTATTTGAGTGTGTGTATGTGTGTGTCTGAGTGTGTGAGTGTTAAGGTGTGTATGTGTGTATATGTGTATGAGTGTGTGTTGGTGTATTTGAGTGAGTGTATGTGTGTCTGAGTGTGTGAGTGTTAAGGTGTGTATGTGTGTATATATGTGTATGAGTGTGTTTTGGTGTATTTGAGTGTGTGTATGTGTGTGTCTGAGATTTGTGTGAGTGTTAAGGTATGTATTTGTGTATATATGTGTATGAGTGTGTGTTGGTGTATTTGAGTGTGTGTATGTGTGTCTGAGTGTGTGAGTGTTAAGGTGTGTATGTGTGTATATATGTGTATGAGTGTGTGTTGGTGTATTTGAGTGTGTGTATGTGTGTGTCTGAGTGTGTGAGTGTAAAGGTGTGTATGTGTGTATATGTGTATGAGTGTGTGTTGGTGTATTTGAGTGTGTGTATGTGTGTCTGAGTGTGTGAGTGTTAAGGTGTGTATGTGTGTATATATGTGTATGAGTGTGTGTTGGTGTATTTGAGTGTGTGTATGTGTGTGTCTGAGTGTGTGAGTGTAAAGGTGTGTATGTGTGTATATGTGTATGAGTGTGTGTTGGTGTATTTGAGTGTGTGTATGTGTGTGTCAGATTTGTGTGAGTGTTAAGGTGTGTGACCGGCCCCACTGCTAGTACCTCTCCCCTGCTCGCCTCTGTCTGGATCCCAGCTTCTCTCATTCTGTCCCTCCTCCCTCAGGTTTTGCTTCCATCTCCCTCCTCCGTCCTGGTCCCCTCTGCCTGCTCCACAGCCTCCATGTACAGGCACACATGTGTGGAGTGGCCATATGAGGTCCATGGGAATCTGCTCTTCCTGTCACCTTAATGAGCTTTCCCCTGGCTCTTCTCCGTCTCTCCAGTGTTTGCTGCTTGAGTTCAAGGCTCCTTCATTGCTCTCTGAGGTCTTAGGATTGGACAGATACTGCCTACCTCAGCAAGCAGCTTTCTGGTTGGAGCTCTGCTCTTCTATTCAGTTGTGGTAGGGGTGTGTGTGTGTGTGTGCGTGCGTGCATGTGTGCCTACATACTTGTGTGCATATTTTAATTAGTAGCCGTATTAAATGCATTTACAATCCATGAGTGCCTATCCGAGGATGCATAGTAATTCAACTGACTATTGAGGGGAGCTACTGGACCTGTTATATTGATTCTATCAGAACCATTTATGACTGGCCTATAGAGAACTACTAAGTGGCTTTAAAACTTTTTCTACTTCAAGTGATCCATGTGGGACTCATATAGGAGTTAGTTAAGGCAATAAGCTTTGTATAAAATAAAAAGGGTTTGAATGTTGGTTCGGCCTCCTATAGTTAGAGGCTCTTCTATCCATTATTATATTCTATGTGTTTACATTAAATGTCTTCATTGATAAACATAGTATAAATCTTAGTTCCTACTGTGGGAATGTCGGTGCTTGGAATCAGTGAGGCACCTGAGAGGTTACATCCTCATGTCTGTTGTACAAAATAGAATTATGTGGCCACAGGTGCCATTTGTACTTTCCAATATGAACAAAACCTTTTTCTGTCTCAGTGAAATGCTTGAGTTTATAACACAGTTATCTAGACTTTGCTGAGTTTGAAGTCAAAGAGTCACAATACTTGGCATACTAATTCCTCATCGTTTATAGGTGCCCTGGGTGAAGGAGCCTTAACTCCAACCAGGTACTAGTTCTGAGGGCTTGCTAAGATAGTAGAGATGTTCTCTTATGTGACCCTGACACGTTTAAACAGATGTGATCCCCTACATGCTGGCATGCTGGCTGGGTGGAGGAGGCAGCTTTGTGGCAGGGGCAAGCATCATGAGACTGGCATCCAGCTCTCTGACTTTCCAGTACTTAGCTCATCTTTTTTGGTCCCTAAATTCTCTGATATAGAAGAAAAAAGGATGGTGGCTACTAGATCATCCCCCCCCATTGTTTATATGAGAACACATATTTACATTATTTTTATTATGCTAAAATACACAACATAAATTTACCATTTATTCACTGCTTGGTGCTGAGTGTGGAATCCAGAACCTTGCACATGCTAGGTAAGCTGTCTACTGCTTATCTAGCTGTCTACTGCTTATCTACTGCTTATCTTCTGAAATTTATCTGTATGGTTTTAGTAATTTTAAATTATATAGCTTAGTGGTTTCACATACATTCTCTATGGTGTGTGATCGTTATCACCATCCACCCGAAATCCAAAATACTCCAAACTCTAAAATATGTGATTGTAGACGCGATGCCTTCAGTGTGAATTAGACCATGCAACTTGGTTTCATGCACAAAGTTTTTAATAAGTATTCTATAAAATTACTTTTAGACTATACATAAAAAGCATGTATAAAACAAGGGTGAATTTTGGTTCATGCTTGGGTTACACCCTGACATAAATCCACTATGTATATGCAAATGTTCAAAACAAACAAACAAAAACCCACTCTGAAGTCCTAACCACTTCTGATCTCAGTTTAGATAAGGGATGTTCAGTGTGAATTGTGTAGTTATTTTCCATTACCACAGGGACGTTAGTGTCCTAAAGTTGTAATAATATAACTTGAATTTATGCTGCCTTATCTTAAATAGCGTGCAAAAACTATCTTTATATGTGTGTGCCAAAAAGTAAATTAACAATTCTTTGAAATGTAGCTAGAGGCTACAGATTTTTACTGTGCATTTCAGTCAAGTTTTTACATTGATGATACCTTAGTACTCAAACAAAAGTAAGACATAGCATCCCAGAAGGCTCTCTGCAACCCTTGCACACTTACTTATACTGAGAAATGATCAGTGTTTTGATTTGTACCAAGTTTTACCTGTTCTTGAGAGTCGTGTGAGTCCTGCAGGGTGTGGCAGGAAGCTGTTTATATAGAACTCTGATACGTCTTTCTTAATCTCTGCCCTTTGGTATAGACTGAGCCCAGTAACCTGATGATAAATATGCAAACACACAGTGGTTGGGGATGTCCATTCCCAGGTTAGCCCTAAGGCTTTAGCTTTATTTTGTGGCCTTTCCCTCTGACTCTTCATTATTGTGAGAAATCCCACTACTGCGTTAATGAGGGTCTATAGTGAAGAATTAGGGCTTGGCGGCTATTTGTGTGAGCTTGGAAGCAAACTTCCAAGTTGGGCATGGAGATGATTGTAGCCTGGGTGACATCTTGATTGGAAGTTTGTGAGATCCAACTGAGCCTCATCTGAATTCCTGACAGGCAGAAATTAAGAAACATGAACAATTTATTGTCTCAAGACACTCCATTTCAGAGAAATTTATGGTACAGATTTGTAAGTACACACAAAGGCAAAGGTAAATGCTGTACATAGTGTATTGTCTCTGGAGTCTGTCTTAAACCACTTGCCATTTTATCTGCATGTCGTAAGCCTGTGGGTACCTATGCTTTGTATAATATTGGTATAGATATACTCAACTTTTTAATTGTGTTACAATTAAGGATAACTATAATTAAAGGGCATCTGTTTCTTTTCAAATTTGGGCTCTATTTTCATCCTTGTACATTTGTGTGTGTGTGTGTGTGTGTTCATGTCTCTTGAGTTTGCATCTAAGAGTGTGCTGACTGGGCCACAGAGTCAAGTTGAGAAAATAACAAATTTCCAAAGTGATTGTATGAGTTACACTTCTTCCAGAAATACATGGGAGTCAAAATTATGCTATGTTCTTGCCAGAACCTACATAAATATATAGTTTTTCATTTTAGTCACCTTGGAAGGTACAATTAATATGTCCATTGTAGTGTTTGATCTGATTAGTGATGGATGTTGAGCAATGTTTGTATGCTTAATGGCCATTAGGAGATCCTCTAACAAAATTCTATCCAAGTAGTTTGTTCATTTTGCGTTACATTTTCTATTTTCTGACCAGATATGTAATGATTCTTTATAGTTTGAGTGACAATTCTTGGTCAGATGTATTGACTGTAAATACCTTCTTAAACTTGTTTCTAGTTTGGTAAGAAGATGGCGTTAATTCATAGGAAATATAGTTTACCAATTCTTTTCCATTAGCCTTTTAACAAGGCTTTCTAAAAATTTTATTGTTTTAACTTTGGTATCTATCTGGAATTTCTCTTTGATGTGTTAAGTTTATATAGGAAAAAAATGATCAAATGCCTTTACTTTCCTAGAACTGCAAATCCTTTATACTAAAAGTCAGCGTATGTTGCCAACAGGTATCTTGCATGTACCTGTTAGGGAATTCTCTACTTGGTCCACTGAGAGATTATTGCTTAGGTTGGCAGTAATCCCACTCTGTCCCTATACTGTAGTTTTAGAATGGGTTCTATTCTTTGCTAATTTCAACCGTCAACCTAGTCTTTTCATCTTTTTACATGCTTTTCCTTCTTGATTGCCTTGGCTGTTCTAGACCCTTTTCATCTCCAGATGTATTTAAGAACCAACCTCTCAGTTTTTCCCTAATGCTCACAAGGAGTGCAGGTTGGAAGTGCATTGTATAAGTCATCCTGCGGAAGAAATTGCTGTTTAATTTTATTTCCTTTCGTTATAAAAGATCTTATAAATCTTTCAAAGACTTATTCCTAAGAATCTGATACCTTTTGATGTGATTTTAAAGAGGAGATTTAAAATAATTCATTTTTGGGTATTTTTTTGTTATCTTCAGAGTCTTTGCATATCATCATGGTATCTATGCCTAATGAGCATTTTGAGCTTTGCTTTATACTGTTCATTTTATTTTCTTCCCTTATTGCACAGGTTATGACCTCCCTGCAGTGCTGAATGGAAGTGATGATCCTGGACCCCTTTCTCTCATTTCTGAGTTCAGGGAAATACACTCAGAACTCCACTGTGAACCATCGTGTTCTCTGTAGGTAGTTATAGACATCTTTGATTTGGCCACAGATAAAAGATCCTTTCAGGTCTAACATTTGATGATTGTCTCTACATAGAAAGTATAAAAGCTAATATGTAGAAAGAATGATAATGGTACCCGAGTAAGAGCAAGAGCAGCAAGACAGAGCAGGAAGCAAAGGACTGTACTACAAAGGAGCATGAGAAGAGCATTTATCAGCTCTCCCTGTGCTTTGCATTATGAGAGCTTAGATACACTGTGAGAGGATCGTGGCTGGATTTGGAAGCCAGTTGGCAGTTTGGGTCTTCTGGTCCCAGGGCCTCATTCTTTCTGCAACACTGAGAGGAGAATAAATGAAAAGGAAAGTGTGGGAGGAAGAGAGTGGCTTCTTCCGAACCCTGGTGCTTCCGAACCACCATATGCGTGGTGCTGCATTTCTCTCCCATCTCTCTTTCTCGTCCCTAATCTCCATCTCCATCTACGTCTTGACCTTGATCTTGGATTCTGTCTCCATCGCAGATAAAATGGTCCTATGGTGGCTTCCTTTTCCTTCTGTTACAATCATGTGAGGCTTCTCCGCTCTGGGATGCCTCTATTTTTAATTCAACATCTGTGACACCCATTACATAATGCCAGTTGACCTGGCCACTCCTATCACAGTGACAGTGACTTAGGCATGAAATTGATGGCCGTGTCTGGGTCCTTCTTGGTTTCTTGGTGGCATCACATGTCTGTGAATTATGGCTGCTCAGTGGTCATGGGATAAAGATAGGTGAATAACCTTTGGCTAGGAGTGAAGCTTGAACCAGCCCGAACCAGCCCTCACCCCAGAGATCTCAGCTGTACGTGGTGGCACAGAAGGTTTATGTCCTGCGGTGGAGACTGTTCTGTGCCTAACTTGGATATTTGGAAGGTTGGGGCTCTGAGCAGCTGAGGTTGCTGCAGTGTGTTGCCTCTTGTTGCTGGCTTGCTTTCTTTCTTGCAAAATGTGACACAAAACTATTATTGATTTTATTGAATTAGGATAGTCCCATAGAAGGTGAAGAAGTCAAAGCTATCATAAAAAAAAAAAAAAAAAAAAAAAAAAAAGATCGAAAACACAAGATAAAGAATGGCCTTTGGTTTTTTTGGTTTTTGGTTTTTGGTTTCTGGGTTTTTTTTTTTTTTTTTTTGAGACAAGGTCCCACTATGTTGCCCTGAAATTCAAGGTGAAACAAGCTCACCTTGAATTCACAGAAATGCACATGCCTTAGCTCTGAATGCTGAGATTAATGGCATACATTGCCATATAAGACTTAGTTTGTATTCTTTTAAAATATTTTGAAAGTTTTATGTGTATGTGTATATGTAGGTGTTGTAGTCAGAGTTCAGCTTTGTGGGGTCAGTTCTTTTTGGTATTTGCATACTTCTGGGCATTGGTGGACTCAGGTCCCCAGGCTTGCAAGACAAGTGTCTTTCTGGACTGAGCAGTCTCACTGGCTCAGGTTTTGCAATCCTTCAGATATGGATGCAAATATATTTTTTAAGGGTTTTTAAATATTCAGGATGCTACTTTAGCTGCTCTCTGTCATCTGGGGCCTTGAACCTGGAGCGCTTGTTCTGGGACACAACAGGTTATGGAGGAAGAGGCAGAGGGTGTGGGGAGGAACTGGGCATCTGAGCTTATTCACCAAGGTAAACCTGAACACCCCAGGTCGGCTGGCTGGGCAGTGAGAGTGGTTGTGTCACAGGTAAAAGTGGTGGTGACGAGACCAGCCTCCTACTGTACTTGAATCAGTAATTGTTAGTTCACTCCAAGTCTATAGTGAGTGACCTCCTGTGGAAGTATGTGAGCGTGATCCAGAGACATCCATCCTATTCCTGAAACAAAACATTCAGAGAGAAGGGGGAGAAAAAGAGTTGAGGAGAGGAACACACACACACACACACACACACACACACACACACACACTGGGTGGGAAGGAGGAGAAGAGGGAGAGCTATGTACAGCAGTGGGACTTTGCATGTAAGAGGTCCACCAATACTGTTTCATCTCTTGGTATTAAAGTAGACCATTGTTTATGCAGCTGAAAACCCAGTTTCTTGTAGCTTGATTTACAGTAGTGATAGAACCAAGGTCAATGTCAGAATCACCTGCACCTAGTCTTCAAACAAACACTTGTGAGGTCCCTAACATTTACTTTCTTAACTGCCCAAGACCCTGCTCTTTTATTGCTGGTCCAGGGCTATAATGGTCAGCTCTCAGAGCTCAAGACAAATGAGTCAGTCAGGTTTATTCGAGAATGGAGGCACAGCTTAGGGAGGACCCTGGACCTGTGCTCTGAAACAAGCTATTCACAAACAGTGTTGGTTCATTTAGAGAAGACAGTGAACTCAGGAGCCCTCAGCATTTGGAGTGCCTCCATGTAGAAAGGACTATGAAGATTCTTCTCTCTGGCTTGAGAGGGAACCACTTAATCCAGGGACAGGCAACGGGGGGGGGGGGCGCTGATTTCTGTCAGTTTGTAGGATGGCCTTTGCCATAGGGCAGTGTGAGCAGGGATGGACGCCTTATCTGGTGGCTTTTCAGGAGGGAGTGTATGTGCAGGATTCCACGAGAAGAGGGATCTCTTTCTTGTGAGGACAGAATTAAAGGCTGTTGGGTAGTGCACACAGGTCTACTATTAGAGCTGCCGAGGCCCGTGTCCATCCTGAAAGAGGGATGGCTGGCCATCATTGATCAAGCACGAGCCATGCTTCAGGAATGTCACAAGGTGCTATCCCATAACGGCAGAAAGCAGCCTCCAGGAGGTGGGGGAACTTGTCTAAGTCCACTTTTCCCTCTCTTAATACTCTCCTAAAAACCCATGCTGTCTAATACATCCGCTTCACACCTGGTACATTTTCTTCACTGACACAAATGGCTTTTGAGTAGAACATCGTGCTTCAAACCAGTCTAGGCCTTTAAGTATAGGCTTTGCCTTCTCTGCCAGCACTTTCTCCCCTTCTGACAGAGTCCTTGCCGAGGGCTCTTCATCTCAACATCTTATTTCTCCTTCTTTCCCTGGGTGGAGGGTTCTGGAAAGCCTTCTGTTGACCTTCTTTTAATTGCTAATAATTATTCAATTTTATATAGCCCGGAGTGATAAATACTCATGAATAGCAGAGTGCATCAAGATCTAGCACTGGAAGCTATTGTACTTTTTTAATTAAAGTGAAACACAGAATTAAGTGCAATAAAAGGATAAAAAGTGTGTGTACATCTCTCCTTCAGTTCTACTGGGAGACTGTGTGGGAGGCAGCCAGGAAACATTGACCTGGGTGTTGTAATGTTCTGTCCTTTGTAAGAAGACACTTAAAACATCTGCATGGGCCAAGTTCATTCATCCATTCACCTAAGTATTCATTAATTCTCCTGGCGCACATTTGCAGATGGCTTCGGTAAGCCCTTATAGTATCTCTCAGAGGGTCACTGTTTACGACAGAGATCCCAAGGGACACCTGTTCCAGCCACAGGTGGTGAGACAAAGGCATGAGTCAGCCATGTCCGAACAACATGGAAAACACAGGTAAATGTGTATCACATTGAACAGGTTGGTGAGTAATAGTCTGCATCGTAGCTATTCTGTCTTAGGAACTGTAGCATTCATCAGTTTCGAGTCCTAACTTCACTGCAGCTTAGTGTGCCTCTCACTCTGTAGCGTCAGTGCCTGGCATGTGGGTGCGCCATTGAGCTTGTCCCAGAGTGTCTACTAGATGGACTCAGATGCTTGGGGTCAAACCCCAGCCCTGCTGCTTTGGCAGTTGCCTGAACTTGGGGGAATCATTTCACCTCCTCGTCCCTCAGTTTCTTGTGTTAGCTTTTGATTGCTATGGCAAATGCCTGAGAGAAGTGGTTTTTAACAAGTGATTCTTTTTGGCCCGTGGTTTCTGAAGCTTTTTGGGGAATGAAGCAGGAGTGTGGCGGAGGGTACTCATCTTTTTCTTTTAAACTTAAATAACAGCATTCTCATTTATTTTGCATACTGACTGTAGTTTCCCTCCTACCGAGTGAGATTGCTCATCTTATTGCAGCTGAGAAGCAGACGGATAGGATTGCGAAAGACCTGGAATAAGGTAAAAGCCTGAGAACATGTGTCACGTGACCTCTTACTCCAGTGAATACTCACCTCTGAAAGTTCTTACCACTTTCCAATGTGGCCATCAAGTTGTGGATCTACCTGTGGATAAATCAGAGCCTTTATGAGGCAGTAGCCTCTCAGAGATTGGATCCAGCAACTGAGGTCCTTCCAAGGGGCAGGATTCTTCCAAGGGGAGGATCCAGTAGCAGCTTTCCAAACACGAGTCTGCTGACATCAGATGAGGAGTGTCACATCTTATCTGTACAAAGAGATGATCAGGGACCTGTCCTCACATGACTGTGTCTGGCCCAAACCACCTAGTGCTCCTGAGCGGTACCGATCGTGCCTGGCACACACAAAGTGCTGAAATGTAGACATGCCTTTAATTACTGTTGTTTGAACTGAGACCTTGCTCCGTGACTCTGAGACATCTTCACTGCTGTGGACTCCAGTTCTCTCTGGGTTTTGCTTCATGAGGAGGCAGGCAAACTACAGGTGAGCCCTTGGTGAGGTTAGCAGACACCCCTCAGAGCTTTATCAGGTACATTTGAGATGAGCTGATGATGCAGGCCTGTAATCCTAGCATTTGGACCGCAGAGACAGGAAGATTGTTGCAAGTTCAAAGTTAGCCAGCTCTACATAGCAAGCTCTGTGCCATCTGGACTCCATTAAAAACAAAGAGAAGACATTTAGACATTTCTCTGATTTCTTTCTCAGCTACTGAGGGCTACTGATTTTTTTTTTTTTTTTTTTTTTTTTTTTTTTTTGAGTTAATCTTGTATCCTGCTAATTTGCTGAAGGTGTTTATCAGCTGTAGGAGTTTTCTGATAGAGTTTTTCAGGTCACTTATATACACTATCATATCATCTGCAAATAGTGACAGTTTGACTTCTTCCTTCCAATTTGTATCCCCTTGATTTCCTTTTGTTATGTTATTGCTCTAGCTAGACCTTCAAGTACAATATTGAAGAGATATGGAGAGAGTGGGCATCCTTGTCTTGTACCTGATTTTAGAGGAATCACCTTAAGCTTCTCTCCATTCAGTTTGATGTTGGCTGTTGGTTTGCTGTATATTGCTTATGTTTATGTATGTTCCTGTTATCCTTGATCTCTCCAAGACCTTTATCATGAAAGGGTGTTAGATTTTGTCAGAGGCTTTTTCAGCATCTAGTAAGATGATCATATGATTTTTCTTTTTCAGTTTATTTATATGGTGGATGACATTGATAGATTTTTGTATGTTGAACCATCCCTGCATCCCTGGGATGAAGCCTACTTGGTTATGGTGGATGATTTCTCTGATGTACTCTTGGATTAGATTTGTCAGTATTTTACTGAGTATTTTTGCATCAATGTTCATGAGGGATACTGGTCTGTAGTTCTCTTTCTTAGTTGTGTCTTTGTGTGGCTTGGGTACCAAGGAAATTGTAGCCTCATAAAAAAAGTTTGGTGATGAACCTTCTGCTTCTATTCTGTGGAACAATTTGAGGAGTATTGGTATTAGCTCTTCTTTTAATTTCTGGTAGAATTCTGCACTGAAGGCATCTGGCCCTGGGCTTGTTTTGGTTGGGAGGCTTTTGAGACTGCTTCTATTTCATTAGGAGTTGTAGGTCTATTTAAATCGCTCATCTGTTCTTGATTTAATTTTGGTAACTGCTATCCAGAAATTTGTCCATTATCTTTAAATTTTCGAATTTTGTGGAGTACAGGTTTTCAAAGTAGGACTTGAAAATTCTCTGGATTCCCTCAGTGTCTGTTGTTATGTCTCCTTTTCATTTCTGATTTTGTTGATTTGCATGCTCTTTCTCTGCTTTTTGGTTAATTTGGATAAAGGTTTGTCTATCTTGTTGATTTTCTCAAAGAATCAACTTTGTTATATTGACTCTTTGTATTGTTTTCCTAGTTTCTACTTTATTGATTTCTGCCCTCAAATTATTTTTTTGGGGTCTATTCTTCCAGAATGTGTTTGCTTCTTTTTGTTCTGAGGCTTTCAGTTGTGCTGTTAATCCTCTAATGTGACTATCCTTCGTTTTCTTCATATGGACACTTTGTGCAATGAACTTCCCTCACAGCACTGCTTTCAAAATGTCCCATAAGTTCGGGTTGTTGTGTCTTCAATCCTGTTGAATTCTAGGAAATCTTTAATTTATTTCTTCCTTGACCCAGGAATGGTGCTATTGTGCATTGTTCATTTTCCATGAATTTGTAGGGTTTCTGCAATTTGTGTTGTTGAATTCCAACTTTAAAGCATGTTAGTCTGATAAGATACAAAGGGTTCCATTTTTTTTTCTGTATCTGGTGAGAACAGAAACCCACAGAGACAGCTGATCAGAAAAAGGGGGAGCTCATGGACTCCCAGACTGATAGCTGGGAAACTTAGACCCCCTGAAATTGGGTCTCAGTTAGAAAGCCTGGGCAGTCTAAGGGAACTCTGACAGTTGAACCAGGATATAAGCCTGGTGCACAAGGATTTTGGGAGCACATCCCCCATGGAGGGATACTCCCTTAGCCTAGAGGCAGGAGGGTAGGAGGGCCTAGACTCTACTCCATGTGATTTGACAGATGTTGATGATCCCTCCTGGAAGGCCTCACCTTCCCTGTGGAGTGGGTGGGCAATGGGATGGGAGAGGGTTCGGGGGGCATGGAAGGGAGGAAGAGAGGGGGAACTGGGATTGATATGTAAAATAAGAAAAAATTGTGTGTGTGTGTGTGTGTGTGTGTGTGTGTATGTGTATGAAATAGCAAGGTGTGGGCTATGGTAGGGCCATAGTAAATACCTTTAAGAAGGCCAGCTCTAGATTGAAAAGAGTGGGAAGGGTAGGCAGGGAGCAGTGGCAAGCTCCTTCCAAATCCCCAGCCATGAGTGCTCCCACATGCTCCTCCCAAACAAGCTCCTTCCAAATCCCCCATGAGTGTTCCTTCTCTGGGGCAGATGTGCTCCAGGATGTGTGTGTGTGTGTGTGTGTGTGTGGTGTGTGTGTGTGTGTGTGTGTGTGTGTGTGTGTGTGTGTGGGTGTGTGTGACTCATGCTCCACTCTGTGGTCTGTGTTTCCTACTTTAACATGGGAAATGTGAGTTTTATTTGTTGTGCATGCCTAAAAAGATGCTTAGGAATCAGCCCAGGGACTCTCTCCAAGTAAACAAACCCACTTTCTGGAGAGGCGGCTGCTTTTTACAGCTGCAGAAGTGAAGAAAGAGGCGAACCCACCATAGATCGCTCCCAGGTTCCTGGCTCCAGAGGAATCTTCGTCATCCTCCCCCGTCTCTGACTGTAGAGTGGAGACTTGAGATTTGGTTCCCTATGTCCTCCCCATGCAGCATGGCCAAGCTTGTTCAGTTGCCACCATATGTATTTTAAGTGAGTAAGAATGACTTGACAGGGGCAGTGGATGGGAGGACAAGGCCATGGTGCCCTGAAAACCAAAGAGAGCTCAACAAAAGAGATCTTTAATACCCAAACAATAACTTTGAAACTATTTTGAATGAGAATGGCCCCCATAGGCTCACTAGGGAGTGGCAATATTAGGGGGTATGGCCTTGTTTGGGGTAGGTGTGATCCTGTTAGAGGAAGTGCATCACTAGGGTTGGGTTTGGTGTTCAGAAGCCCAAGCCAGGCCAGGCCCAATGATTTCTCTCTCTCTCTCTTCCTCTCTCCCTCTCCTTCCTTCCCTCCCTCCCTCTATCTCTTCTCCTCTCCTCTATCTCTTTCTCTGCTACCTACAGATCTGACAATAGAACCCTCAGCTTCTCCAGCAGCACCAATGAAATGTTTTCCTTTATAAAAGTTGCCATGGTCATGGTGTCTCTTCACAGCAATAGAACACTGATTAAGAGAGTAACCTTTGTTTGTCTCAGGAACCTTAGGAACTACTAGCCTCCTGAGGACCAGAATGTACATGCTTCTTGGTGCTTTGGATTCAGAAAAGCTATGCCTAGAGTGAGCCCCAGATGCCTGACAGGTCCTCATACTTTTTCTTCATGGGAAGAAGGAGACGAGCCCATGCAGCGTCTGGGCAGTGTCTACCCTCTGCATGAGACCTACCTAGGGAGGTGAGCAGGGTCAAAGGGTGCTTTTACCAGTTTGCCTTGACGTTCTGCTGCTGCTGCCTCCTGGGTGTATTTTTGGTGTCAGCTGGTATTTTTCACTTGCTTTGTCACCAGCTTCTTGAAGGGAGATGGCGGAGCTAGATGTGGTAATTATGGGGTGCCTAGCCTTAAAATTCAGAGGAGACAAGCTGGCAGATGTCAAGCTCTAGAAGGGGACCCTGCACAATCCTTATCAGTACTCTTAGTGAACAGCTGAAGGGCAACCAGCTTGTGTGCCTTGTGACTGCCTTCCCCGTAGTAGGCTCAGGGTTTCGGGTGAAATACATGCTAGCAATTTCTGGACTTTCTCATTGTGGAAAAAACCTTAGAAAGCCTGCAGAGTTCCATGCTGGGGTTTTATGGGAAGTTTTGAGGGGTTAGAGAATCCACTCGAATAATTCATGTGTGAGGTGGCAGAAGAACTGACTCTTGAAGGCTCCAGGATTCAAGGAAGTGACTTCCTAGGGGTTCAGGTTATCTGTAGGGCCAAGCACTTTGTTTTTGCCTCTGTCCAGGGAGGGCCCTGGACAAGTGAAGGACTGTGAGTGTCCACTCTTCAGCTGTGCCTCAAGAATCATGGTACCCATCTTTAATCCACATTAGTGCAGTAGACTTGCCATGTGCCAGTGAATGGAGCCCTTGCCATCCCTTAATGGTTATTTTCATTGGCTTTATTGCTTGTCCTAGTTTGTGACATGGCCACATCCTTTGTAATAGTGCCACAGAGTCAGAAAATCTTGTTCCCTCCCTCCGGTTTTTTCTCCTTGTTTATCATTTATCAAGTATTCACCTTGTGCCACTCACAGACACAAACACTGGAGCAAGAGACGATGAAGTTCATTCCTAATTCTTGCAGCCCTCTGAGGGGGCCTGCTCTACCCTCTCCACTCCTGGAAGTCTGTCCTTCCCTTATTACTCCTGTATCTCACCTGGAAAGTGATAGTGATGATGGTAACAATCTTAAATGGTACTTGTGCATTGCCTGAGCTAGTACTCACAAAGAACACGGTGCTGGGTGTTTAGAAAATCATCAATAAGCATTAGCATTGATAAATAGTTGGAGTGATGGAGAGGCCATCAAGTGGGCACGTAGCTCATTAAGCCCTCCAAGATGCCAGAGACAAGCACTCTGGGAGTACAGGGGAGAAACAGACTTTGTCCACAAGACACAAAGGAAAGATGTTTTTCTGTGTCCAATATTGGGCTTATCAATCCTTCTGGGGTCCCTTCACCCCCAAATCCTTTTACTGCACAGAAGTATCTGACACCATCTACAAGTACTTTTTTTTTTGAGAGAGATATTACAGTGTCAATGAGCCTAGAGTTGACTCTGACTGCCCAGTCTGGATGGAGAGGCAGCAGCTGCAAGGGTCACCTGTATGTGGCAATTGTGATTTACGTCACATATCTCATCTGTGTTTGAGCTTCAGGTCCCAAGCTCCTCAGCTCATCAATGCCTCCCTTAGTATACTGGATTTCCTGTGTATATTGCCCAAACCCTGACCATTTTCTTCATGAATGACCCCGCAGTATATTCTCACACACACACAAAGGCCTGTCTGTGCTTCGTATTTTTCAGTAAAGGGTCTGACTGGGTTTGAGAAAAGGAGGATATTATTGTACAGGCCTGACGTTCTAGCAGGATATAGCATCACCTGTAGATGCCACTGCTTCCTCTCCATAAATGTCCCCTAGTCTCTAGTGAGGTGGGATAGATTTTGCAACAGCTCTCTTGACTTCCTTCGATGATTCACCTTCCTCTTTGGAATTAGTGTCACCTCTTTCCTGACCCATTCATGGTCCCCTTACTTTCCATGGCCATGAGTTCTTGTATCCTGGAATGAGGTAAAGGCAGGTAGGATCAGGCAGAGGCTGTATAAGTATCTCTTAAAGGACATGGCTCTGATCCATCATGCAGCCTCCCTTTTATCCTGTCAGGCTCTCTGTCACGGTGAAGATCAGGGTTGGAGGATAGAAACTGAGGCTCCAAGCAGGAGTCTGGCTTTCCTGCAGGCATGTGTGGGGGAGTCTCTGCCTCAGTTTGGGGAAGTGGTGTTTTGGGTGTGGAAGGATGACTGGAATCTGGAGTCGTGGTGACCAGCCTGGGGCTGGGGGCGGGGGGACAGAAGGTGTTGGAGGGGACCCACCAGATGCTGCAGACTCAGACTACGGTGACTTCACCCTCCTGACTCACCCTTGTCCCAGTCTCCTGGGTACAGAAAGTGACAAATAACTGATTGTCGTGAGCTCCAGAACACCCACGGCCAGTAAATCAAAGAGATGAAAATCCAGTGTCCGCATGGCTATCTCTGTGCCTCTGTTACAGCCAGGACTGTTCGGGAACCTTGGACAGAAGACCACACCACACCACTGCATTTCTGCCCCTCTTTCTGCTTACATTTCTGTATCTGCCTGGGTTCCATACCTCCCTCTTCTCTCCCTGTCTTTAAAACTTTTCACTGAACATGATAGAAAAGAGCCACGCTCCTGGGAGGAATTTCAGGTTTCTAGCAGTCTTCTTTAAGTTTGTAAGCTTACCCCTTCCCTGAGAACCAGTCCACCTATCCATCTAGCCACCTATCTACCCATCCATCCATCTACCTAGACATCTACCCATTTGCCCATCCTCCCCCCCCCCCCATCTCTCCATTTTATGCCTTCATCTAACCCAGTCTCAAATCTTCCCATTATCAAGACATTCTCCTCGGCCAGCCCCAGGTCAGTGCCCATGACTCAGACTTCAGTTTTCATCTGGCCAGTCTGTCCTGGGTAATGAGGTATTGATGTACTTTAGGAACTGTTCGGCTGTTTTACCTCAACATACCATTTCCAGGCAGAGAGCAGCCCTGTAGTGGGATATTCACTTTGTCTCCTTCTGTGGCACTGACCACACCCATTGGGGGGTGGAGCCAGGGGCGGAAGTGACCTGTGGAAGGAGGTCTGAGGAGGAGCCTGGGAAGGCTCTCTTGCTGGCCTGATGCGAAGAGGAGAGCATCCGGTGGAACTTGCTGGTGTTCACCTTTCTAGGTTGTAAGTTATTTCCCCCTGAATAAACATCTGTTCGGCCCATTTGTTTATCCTGATCCTTATTTAGCCGCAATACAGCCCTTTCCAGAAACTAGGTACTCACACTCTGGTGACTGTTTTCTTTAATGATGGGCAACCCGTTTCTTGTGTGTATGTGACTATCCCACTGAAATATCTGCGAGAGGCCCCTGGAAACATGAGCACACAGTGAGGAGCAAGGGTCTGTGTAGGGTTCTCACCTTACACATGTGGCACAGCCTGGGGTGTGAGGCAGGTACTACACAGAACCAGGCCAGGAGAGAAAGAGCAGGAGGCTTCAGACTGCAAACTGAACTTGGCTATGGGAGCTCATTGGCTCAGTGTCACCACTAGACCCTGTTGCCCGTCTCCAGAGCGCACCGACTTTGGAGCCCAAGCCTTGCTCTCAGACAGAACTCCCTCGCTGTGTGTCCTCAGGCAAGCGCTAGGCATTAGCCACTTCATCTGTAAACAGGGGTGCTAGCAATCCTACTGATGCCATAGTGTTGCCATGCCACCCCCGCCCTCACCTGCATCTTCAGGAGAGGAAAGGCAAGAACTGTACACTTGCACCATCAGTAACAACATCCCTAGCCTCAGCAAGTGAAAACGAAGAGAGAAGTGTTTCATCAGGAATTCAGGTTTGACTGGGTGTCTTGCATGTTGCCCCTTGGTCCTCAGTCAGTCAGTACCCTAGAAGCAGGGTCTGAGGCTGCCTCCTTCCTCTTGGTCCTGACTGACTAGGAGAGTTGCGGAGGTGGGTGAGGGAGCTGGATCTCCATGAAGTGCAGCCCACGGTCCGGCAGCCCACATGCTGGAAACTAAGCAGGGAAGAGCTGTCCCGGAGTGGGCTGTGTGTGCCTGTGTGTTCATGTGTACCCGCCCTTGGCGCAGAAGCCTGCGCGTGTGCAAGCTGAGGGCCTTGTGAATCAGCACTTGCCAACTGTAGCTTCTGCCACTCGGCTGCGGGCAGCTAGTAGCAGCATGTGATATGCTCCACGTCACCGATCCCTGTGGGAGGAGCGCAGAAGCAGGGACTCTGATTCTTGGAAGAAAATGCCAGTGCACTCCAGAGCTTGCCCATGCCAGCGTGCGCTTTGTTCTCTGCTTGCCCATGCCAGCGTGCGCTTTGTTCCCATTTTTCTCTGCTTCCTCCTCTTCCTCCTTTCCTATTTCCTTCGTTTCCTTTCTCAAATCCTAGCTATCTAATGTAGGTGGGATGCTGACACATCCTTGGTTACATGCTGGTCCACAGTTCTGGCTCCTGCTCACTCCTCAGAGCTACAGAGAGGTAGCCAGCCCTCAGCAGCAGGGCCTTGAGTCTCCAGTGACAGGAACCGCCAGGCAGGTTGTGTGATCTATACAACCTGGACCTGGCCCCTTATGGTTGGCATCTATGCAGCGTACTGAGGATGTTTCATTCACAAATGCCGGCACTGTGAGAGCATTTAATGGCTTCTGGGGCTGGAGAGATGGCTCAGCAATTAAGAGCACTGGTTGCTCTTACAGAGGACTCAGGTTCAGTTATCAGCAGCTCATACAGACACTTACCACTATGTGTAACTCCAATTCCAGGGGATCTGACACCATCTTATGGCTTCTGTAGACACTAGGAGCACACGTGGCACACAGGCATATATTCAGGCAAATATGTACACAAAATAAAAAATGCCCTCTTGACTTAGGCTGGATGTGGCATCTCATTCCTTCATGCACACACACCTGCTTACAAACCTGCACCCGTACACACCCGTGCCCTTACACACACCTGTGCCCTTACACACCTGTGCCTTTACGCACCTGCACCCTTACACACCCGTGCCCTTACACACCCGTGCCCTTACACACCTGTGCCCTTACACAACCTGTGCCCTTACACACCTGCACCTTTACACACCTGCACCCTTACACACCTGCGCCTTTACACACCCGCGCCCTTACACACATGCGCCCTTACACAAATCTGTGCCTTTACACACACCCTGACTCAATGTGGATGACAGTGAGCAGCCCATTCCTTGGTGAAGTACTTGTCTGGACTTCTCCAGGCAAGAGTAGAAGGCATGTTTTGAGAACTCAATTTTTGGTAGCTACAATTTGCCCTGCACCACTCAGGAAAGCTGGGTCTGAGGTTCCTGTAAGTAATGTCACTTTTGAAAAGGCCTGGGGACAGCTTTTGTTTAGAGCACCACACTGTTCAGATACAGAAAGCACTACTTATGAGAAAAAGTGCTCTGCCAGGGCATAGACTGGAGGAGGACTGGCATTACACTCAAGACTGGGAGCCCTTACCATCTCACCTGGGTGCCTCACGTTCTGTCCTAGCCAGACCTTCGTTGGATAGTAATTCAAAGAGATGGCTTTACGGTCGTCAGGGGCCTCATAGCTGTGTACAAGTCATTCTTATGGCGTATGTCTCTTTGTCCTCGTTTAGCATCATGGGAATATTGAGTTCAGCCAGGAGAGGAGTGGTCAGTAGGTGCTCTCTCTCTGAATCATGGTACAGAAGGGCACCGTTGAGCCCTGACTGCACCTCGAGCACCAGGTAAGACTATGCTAATGGTTCCCTTTTGTTAGCCACACTTAAAACTCCTTTATGCACGTATTCTTCAGATATAAATTTTTGCATCTACTTATTTATTCTTCCTTCCTCCCTTCATTCGTTCATTCCTTCCTTTCGTGTGTGTGTGTGTGTGTGTGTGTGTGTGTGTGTGTGTGTGTGTGTGTGAGAGAGAGAGAGAGAGAGAGAGAGAGAGAGAGACGTGGCACACCTGAGGAGGACAGAGAGGAACTTGTGGGAGTGGCTTATCTCCTTCCATTATGTGGGTTCCAGAGATCAAACTCAGTGGAACTCATTATAAGGCTTGGTGACCAGCATACTTACATTCTGCCGAACCGTCCAGGTCATGCTGTGATGCACATTTGAAAGTCCAGGTTTGTAATCTCACCTGTTAAGACCATCGAGTCTCTGAGGACAGTGTTCAGGGTACAAGACAGTGTGGTCAGTTTGTCTGACAGAACTGTTGCTCTCCTGACTTGCAGGGATGGGTGTTGAAGAAGGATTCTACAAGGAAACAAAGCCAGAGATCCCTAACACCATGGTGTCATGGCAACCAAATGGAGGAATTCCATTCACATGGAGACAGGGAATCCCTTGCCCTATCAGACTCAAGCTGGCCTACTTCATTAGCAACTGGGTTGTGAAGGCCATGGGAGTACTGATGGAGGGAGAGGGGCAAGGCCAGGGTAGGATGTTGTTTGTTGGGGGTGGGAAACTTTTAAAGATGAAAAGAAACACAAAGAGACTGGTCGTTCTGATAAACACCAATGAAAGAGATATAAAAACCTAGCTAGGCCTCACCTTCCTGCTCCATCCCCGATGGCTGAAACTCCTGGTTCTCCTATCCTTGACCTGCTCTGGAGCCTCTGGCCTTGGTCTTGAGGATAGCACATGCCTGATGTGGACCTTTCCATCTCTTATGTTGACTGAAGCCTGGGAACAGGTGCTGCTCCGTGCCTCTCCACCTTCTCATTCTGATGCATGTTAATTGAGTGTGGTGTGTATTTTCTTTCTGCATTAGAGTTTACCCCTTCCCTGAGGAAGTGTTTTTTCCCCTTGGAGTATAGACACTGTCAAGATGTTCCTAAGTCCACTTGAGGATATACATCCTGACCCCCAACATCCAAAAGTTTGAAAACATTAGTATATAGAATTATCTCTATGGATCCAGGAAAAGGAATTGGTCCTCTCTAATCAGTCGAGGAAGGGCATACTGAATGGAGAGGATGTGATACCAGAATTGGAGTTGGGCATAGGGATACAGTTGCAGAGGAAGGATAGGATGTCATTCTCTCCTACATATGTCAGGACCACAGATGTCTTAGAGATCCAGACAGTAGGAGACACAGAATGTTTTGGAGCTTTCAGTCAAGACAGATGGAGGGCCTACAATGAGGTCTTGCAAGATTGGATATGGCTTCTGTTTCTTAGTTCCTCACGTATCCACACAGAATGGGCATATAATAGGTTCTGTGTTCATTGAATGAAAACAATTATCTCCAATGACATTCATAGGATATACATTTCAAACATTAAATAAAGGGATTGGTAACTACTAAGTGAAAATTTGAGGAATGTAGGGGCAGATGTCAGGGGTTAGGTGGGTTCATTAATAAAGTGATTATGAAGGCTACATAGAAAAGCATGCCTCTTTTCCTTGAGCATGGCCATCGTAGCAGCCCAGGGAAAGACCTCAGACTTTCCTTGAAACACAACAGTCTTGAAACCCAAGTAAGGATGTGGCTTCTGCCACTCCAGAGAACCTGAGTCAGCAGAATCAGCATTCTTGACAAAGTTCCCTGTATGAGGAGTGTTGTATAGATTGCTTGGGGCCCAAACAGCAGCACTGTTCTCCCCAGGGCTATTGCTAATGCTGTCATGACTTCTCCACACATACAAAAACCCCTGGGATTGTGATGCTTCGGAGGCCTGGGCTCAATTTAACATTTCTCAGGTGAGCTCCGTGGGCCAGCACATCCAGGAACCTTCCCCAGCAGATCAGGAAGCATCAGTGCAGTCCTTCCTCATTCTTAACGCCTGAAGACAGCAGGCCATGCAGCTTTACTGAGCTTCAGAATGTGGACTGCAAAGTGAGGATACTCTTGAAGTGTGTTTGAGCCTTATGCGCTGGTAACGAGCAAAAGCTTAGATCTTCCCAGAGGCCACCATGGAGTCCATGGCATGCAAGAGAAGATAGATAATTTGGGGGGGACTTTGCATTTTAAAGAATGTTCTCAAAAACAAGAAAGCAGAGCCATTTATAAGCCAATCTGATTTGCAGAAAGCTCAGGAAAACTCTACCCACATCCTGACAACTTTTTGAGCCATATTGGTGGGATTGGGTGTGCTAATCATAACAGCATCCCAGACAGTAACACAGACACAACTGATGGTCAGTAGTCCCCCACCTTGTATGTGCCCAGTGCTAAATACTGAATGTTCATGTCATAGTCTTTATCATTTTCATGATTCTATGGGAGTTTGTACACACTTAGCAAACAGGCTTCAAGAACATGTCCAAGCTTTACAGGTTACAGGGTATGATGGGTCTCAGATTTGATGCCCATCATTCCTTGATTGAAAGCTTCTCACACTGAGCAGAGTCTTTCATCACCCCCCCCCCCCAGGTTATTATCTTCCTCTGTGCTCCAGAATGTGCTTTCCCTCATTCAGCTTATGCTGTGATGCTTCTGTTCTCAGCAGTTTACTACTGGACATGGAGAGTGGCAATGAGGTAGAATAGCTTGGGTTTGTTTTATAGAACATGCATTTAGAATCAACCCCCTCATCAGTAAGAGTAGAGGTGCTTGCTCAGGGCACTGGGTAGCTGGTAATTACAAAGCAATGGATCCTTGAGTATCCATGTGGCTATTAGGTTTCTCTTCAAGGTTTACTGCAGACCTTTTCTGTAGATAGATTCCCTTTTAGATTAGATTCAAGAGTGCTTTTCTCCTTTTATCCACGGGAGGAGAATTGTATTCAGTTTGGGAAATTGACATGGCATAGGGGATGTGAGGGTCCTTGAAAATCCAAGTTCTGTACCCCTGGGTTAACTTGGTTTAGTAATACAGGTTTCTTACAGTGTCTGAGTCCTTATTTTAGGATTTAGATATTAGAATTTTGAAAATAGGGGTGCTGTGGTGACTTACAAGATCTGTGGGCTTTAGTTGCCTTCAGTTTCTGGGAGTTGGGCAAAGGAGTATGCCCTTACCCCATTAAAACTTCCTAGCCCAGGTCATGCCTGCTCCCTGAGGGAAGCCTACATCCCTAGGTAATGCCCGTCTCACCTCAACCCTACCCAATAGCTAGATGCCTCTGCATGGATGCCTGTATCAACTCACACCCATCCCTACAGCCTCCTCCCTGCCCTGTGCTGGTCCTTAGAACTTTCCTCGCTACTTAAACCTCCACATGCAAGCTCCTGACTCTGAGTCCTGGGTTCCCAACCCAGGGTACTGTGATAATTAAATGTGATCTGTGCTGTCCATGCCTGGCTTAACACTTGTGAAACGGGATATTTCCTCTGTCAATGTAGTTTGTGGTTTTTTTTTTTTTTTTTAATCAGCTTTCACTTTTCATAGGATCTCTCAGAGAAGGCAGCTTTTCTGACTGGTTGGTACAATATTGAGTATGAAGTCGTGATCAAGGCTCAATACACAATGGAAATTCTTGAGAGAGTTGAAGGCAGACTCCCTATTGATTCATACCAGACACCTTTAATAGAAGACAGACAGGCGAGTGCTTTTCTTTTTATGAGATCATGTGCTTTGGGAGAGAATCGTTCCAAAGACATGTTCACATATAGGAGGAGATTCAACAAATTCAGTTTTTCAAGTGAGGCATCAATGAGGAAAATAGTAATGCAATAGTTGTGTGTGTGTGTGTGTCCCCGAATTGGATGTTTTGAGTGTTAAAGTGCTTAGTTAATGGTTACCAGTGAGAGTGGTTAGAATATTGGAAGGTCTGATGAGAGAAGAGACTCTAGACAACATTTTAAAACAAAACAACATCTTTGTAGGTGTTTGTAATTGGAGCAACAAGTGAATGGGCAGGAGTGTGCATTTCTAAATACATGATGTAACAGTGAAAGGCCTTTTCCACCTCAGCTACCAGGCAGATTCCTGTCACTCAGGGGCAGTCATTGTCACATGTGAGTTGGTAACTACCTTCCGTGTCCTCTATACACAAAAGATTATGTGTGTATAGATTCGTAGTTCTATGTGTCTGTCTCTGTGTGTATACATGTGTGCATTCAATAAAGGAATCCCCTCATGCTTTCTCCTGTGTAGTTTGCATTACTTTAGGCCTGGGTCTGTAAAAATTTATGAATTGTAATTCTTTTTTTTTTAATGTTTGTGTGAAATATTCAACTGAACAGCTACACTGTGTTTATTTACAGTGACCTGCATGGCATTGTTCACAGCAGCAGAGGTGCCAAGGCAGTGGCAGGCTCCCACCGATGGATGAACAGACACACAAATTGTGGTCCTTCCATAGAATGGGATAATTTTCAGCTACGAAATGAAAGAAACCCCCCATTTGTGGCAAAATTAATGAAACTCGAGCACCTTCTGCTAAATGAGATATGCCAAACAGAATAACAAACAACTCCATGAATTTTAAAATGCTGAGCCCAGCACAGAGCGGAGTAGCAACTCTCAGGGCGGGGTGGGAAATTCAGAGAGGCTTGTCCACGGGCACACACACTCTGAGTTGTGAGATGAAGAAAGTTCTGGAATTTGATGCAAAGTGAGTGGTAATGATGGATTTTAATTTGAGGATAATATAGCAATCTACATATTAAATAGTCACAGTACACTTTTGATTGTATCTAATCTTTGTCAATTTAGTATTTTAAATAGACAGTGTGCCCTGCCCTTCGCCTTTCCCCCTGCTCTTTCCCTTATATTTTGTTTATACGTGTACTGTATGTATATGCTTATGCGTGTATGGGTGCATGTGGCCTTGCATGTGCCTGGGAAGGCCAGATGAGGACACAACTCTGACCTTAGTTTTTGAGCCAAAGTCTCTCACTGAACTCAAAGTTTGCCATTTAAGTGATGTGACTGGCCGGCAAGCTCCCATAATCTGCCTTCCTCTGTCTGCCTTCCTGCCCACAATGCTTGGGTTATGGGCATGTGTCTTGTCTGGTTTTCTTTTTCCACATGAGTGGTAAGGTTTCACATTTGGGTCCTCTTGATTAGACAACAGGGACTGTTCCTAGCTGAGCCATCTTCCCAGCCCCTCCACGTGTTTCAGCACAGCCAACCACGCTGCAGTAAATGTCCCTGCCAACACATTCAGTATGCCTCTTAAATGTGTCTTCTCACTTACACAGGGTTGGATGGGCAGTAAGCATGGATGGATAGCTCTGGAGTGAAGAGCATATGCAGCTTGGGATAAAATAGAAGGGTTGTAGCTCCCCTGAGCACAGGCCCAGGCACTGACCCAGAACATATTGAGCATCATATAAGGATCTGAACAAGGATGGAGTCTGGCACATGGATGTTCTTTTAAATAAGGATGGGCATCAACATCATTTGCTAGTCTCTGGTCCTCTTGTATGTGCTTTACACCATAGAAAAAGCCTCTGCTAGACAGCAGGATTTTCCTTACTTTCCCTAGGATAGCTGCAGTGTTGTTCTTTGCAGTTTTAGGGTCTAGGTTTGATGTGAGTTCCCTCTTCGATGATTCCTGAACTAGTACCCAAACCAGTTAAAATATTTGTAACTGCTTTAAACATTAAAAAAGGCACTCATTCAATTCTAACAGGTGTCAATGACTTGGTGCTTAGCCCATAATATGTAAATAAGCACTTGGCATGATTGCTTGTGAATCATTAATTTTAAAATGCATCCAGAATGACTCTGTGACATAGTAGTTACTTATAACTGTATTAATGCATTTAACTTAAGAGTCTGGCTAATGAAGCATATTCATGGTCTTGCCTGTGCTTTAATCCCACTACCTAGGAATCTAGGCACACACAACACCTATGATGCTTCCATCATCACCACTGATTTTTTTCTCACTTTTTTTTTGTACCATATTACCACATGTTCAGAGGAGTTTCCAGGAAGGCCATTAGTGATATCAGTT
Source organism: Phodopus roborovskii (assembly GCF_943737965.1). Lineage (NCBI taxonomy): Eukaryota > Metazoa > Chordata > Mammalia > Rodentia > Cricetidae > Phodopus > Phodopus roborovskii. The sequence goes on along the minus strand of NW_026126541.1, from coordinate 12,161,885 downwards.
CATCACAGGAAGCTACAGATCACCTGAGTCCACTCAGCAGCCTTTCATCGTAGTGAATACTGTTTGAGAAGCAAGGCTGACTTTGGTGGCCCAGTCCACAGACATAGATGGAAAGAGCAGGGTTTCGTGGCCTGGGCAGTTACAGTGTACTGAGGAGGGGACCAGGGCATGGACCCAAATTGCCTGGTTTGTAGTCACTGTACTGTTCTCACACAACAGGCAAGCATACGCAGTCTCATGGTGACAAGCACAGAATAGGTTTAAGACATGCAAATACATGTTGAGCCTTTTAAAAAAATATATTTTGCATTTGATATGTAGAGGAATTTCCATGGCCACCCTTGTGGTTTAGCTCATGGGTGATCCTACCTTCTGACACAGGCACACAAACATGCTATTGTTTAATAGGACTCATGAGTTAAATTACAAGATATTTAGGAGGAGTAGGGAAATACTTCATTTAAAAAGAAATGGCCCAAACAGGACTTGAGAAACAAAGTAGTTGATATCCCAACATGAATGGGGGGGGGGAATCTCACAATGTTCCAGCCCTAGATGAAGAGCTATAATCAGCTGATGACTGCTGAAAAAGGGAGAGTTAGCCCTCTGCTAGTTTCCCCAATCCCAGATGGTCATCCGTGAATATAAATAAATATGGACCACAGTAAATGACTCAGTAGACTGTATTTCTCTCTGTCTATCTATCTACCGTTTATCTATCATCCATCTGTCATCTATTATCTGTGTGTGTGTGCGCGCGCGCGTGTGCGCGTGTACATGCCTGTGCGTGTGCGTGCATGTGCGTGTGTGTGTAACAATAATTAAAGCAGAGGTCATGAATTTGAAGAGTGTGAGCGTGGGAGGAGGTGGAGGATATAAAAGGCAGTTGGGGGATGATATAGAAACAATAGTTATGTATGAAATTCTTGCAAAAAAATGTTTAAAAAATAGTGTAATCAGGAACTGGGGAGAAGACTCAGTTAATAAAATGCTTGCCACATTAGCATAAGGAATTGCATTTGATCGTAGAATCTATTAAAGCTGGGCATGGTAATACACACCTAGAATCCTTCCAATGGGAGACACACACAAGTTGATCTGTGGAGCCTGGAACTTGCTAGCCAGCTTACTTCTTCAGATGCAGTAATGGACACCGACTGGATTCAAAATCAAACAGACCAAAAAAAAAAAAAGCAAAGTGGTTGAGGACATACCTACCTGTTGGTGTTGGTGTTGACTTCTGGTTTCCATATACATGCTCATGCTCATGCACTCACCTACACATGCCGTTACATACATGCACTTATACACATATGTGTATACTCTGACACACATGCACATTAAAACACCCAAAATAAGAAACACAAATTAAAAAAGAAGCATCTTTGAACAGATAATTGAACAAATGACTGTTGAACTGGGACTGGACACAGAGGATGAACCTAGACAAAGAGTTGTCCCTGCCCTGAGAAAGTTGCAGTCTGGTTGTGGAGAAGGGAAGCCCCATTTAACCAGTACAGAGAAATGTGTTGCCAGTTGTCCATAATGAACCGTGGAACCTTCCTTCCCATTTCAAGTTCTTACAGATGAAAGACTTTAGGGGCCAGGTCAGATGTGGATGAAGAGAGTGGGAGAAAACAAGGCTTTCTAGTATACTAGGAGCTCTACAGACGGATTTAGGGATGGGGGGTGGGGGTGGATGGGGGTGGTGGCTGTAAGACAGCTATCAGACGTGAAACACTGTACTGCTTCTGATCATATCTCAGGAGCTTCTGGAGAAGTATAGAGGGGCCAGACCACTGTTTCCAGATTCCCCATGTATATAAAAGGTCAAAGGATATTGTCAGAAGAGGATACAAACCTCTTTGACTGTCCAAAAGGGCTGTTGACAAAGGGCAATCCTTCCATGACACAAATCAGTGTTCACTGTAACTGATGCCTGTGGTTGCATTTCACATTCCTGACTCATTGTATGTGTTAAAGCTGTGACACTGGGAGAGGGTGCCCTAAGTCATCCACTTCATCCCTTCATCACTTTGTGAAGGTAAATGAGATGGCTTGAGTGTGTGTCTGCTGTGCTGGTCCAGAAGATGTAGGTGGAGAGTGAAACAAACAGATGAGCAAACAAGCCAACAGCAAACCAACTTCAGCTTCAGCTAGAAACTCAGCTAAAGAGGGCAGCTTGAGGTAGCTCAATCTCGGTTGGATTTAGAGGCGTGTGTGGTCGTAAGTCAGTGTCTTCTCTCTACTTCCGACTTTGCTTTTGTCAGTATTAGCTTCGTTTCCCAGCAGCCTCTTGGTTGAGAAAGGTGAGCGCTGCTCATTTGGAGTCTTCGAGGACCAGTGGAAAGTCACTTACTTTCTCCCTTTTTCTCGTCTTCGTCTTTGTACTTTCACCCTGGGAATTGTTATTTCTGATTGGTCATCTTCTCCCTGTTTAATTGGTCAGTTTGTGGTGGCAGAGCTTTTGATTTATAGCTACAGAAGAATGAAATAGAGCCAGGTGGTGATAGTGCATGCCTTTATGGCATTTGGAAGGCACAGGCATGTGGGTCTCTGGGAGTTTGAGACCAGCCTGGTCTACAGAGGGCGTTCCAGGACAGCCAGAGGTGTTACACAGAGAAATTGTCTCAAAAACAAAACAAGAATGAAATGGAGTGGGGAGCAGCAGGGGAAGGGCAAGGCACAGATCACATTGATATCCAGTTGTCGCAGGGTGATGCCCCAGGGTACTAAGGTTGTATGTAGACACTCTGCTCCGCAGAACCAGTCCCACATTTAAAATAAAAGTCAAGAACTTAGCCTTAGTGTTGGCTGCACCCAGAAAGTGATGACCAGAAATAGGACCTATTGGACCCTGCAATTACAATGCTCATCAAAGCCAGAGAAAGTGGCCCACATCTTTGAATATCCAATCTAAACTCAAGGTAGAGTTACTCAGACAGATAGAAGACTACCTTTGCTTAGTTTCAGGAGGAAGACCCTGAAGACACTGAAGATGAAAAGTGTTTAATCTTGGACAGTGTTCCATTCATGATTAACTACTTGCAAAGTAAAGGTTCTGCATGGGTTGCTATGTTGTTGCGCCCTTGACCCTTTGAATTTCGTTGCCCTGTGTCACGTCCCTACTCCCTGTGGCTTCTACCTCCCTGGAGAGGCACCTGAGCTGGAGAAAACAGCGTACAGTTACCTGTGAGGGCCTCCATGGAAGCTCACAGCAGTGCAGCTTTTCCAAATCACTGGTTTGGAGCAGAGAGGAGAGGATTAAGAGATGGGTGTGATTTTCCCCATTTAGTGGGTTTTAGGAAGTAAGACGTAAGGAGGGGTAAAGGATTTGCGAGCGACTATCCATGGCGAAGCTTAAAGCTAGAAAATGGCACTCTTAATTTCAAATCAGTGCTCGCAACAATCAGCCTCCGTCTTTTCTGATTCCAGTATGCTCTTTCCTTTCAAAAGAGTGCTACCTTAAACATCTGCTTTCGCTGGAGAGTCCATTCAGATCCATTGGTGAGCCCAAAGGATAATAGCCCAGAAATCATTTAATGAGATCTAGACCATTTTACAAGGCATGCAGAGTTCCCATTTATTGTAGCGCTGCATTCAGTGTGCACTTCTCTGATTTTTCTTTTAAAATGGAGTGAAAAAAAAAAGAGTTTGTTTTCTGTAGCTTTTCCACTGATTGCTAATCCTAAATGCAGCGGTAATGAAGGAAGTTAGCTGGCTGGTTCAAGAGTTCAGACAAAAGTAGATATTATTGACAAGAGGCCTCTAAGCAGGTATCAAGTACTGAGGTAATTGGTTTTGTGATTTTTTTTTTTAGAAGATCCTTCCCAGCCCTGAGAACATCAGTACCGTGTTCCTTCATTTCTGCTGCTATTGATGCTCCGTGCATGTGTGCATGTGTGCATGTGTGCGTGTGTGCATGTGTGCGTGCGTGCATGTTTTTCAAAAGCCTACAACAGATTTGTCAGCCACAGGGTGGGCTACTTGCCTCAACTGTTGTACAAGAACAGCCTCACACAGTACACACATGATTGACAGAGCACATATTTCAGTAAGACATCTTTTATGAAATAGGTAGAGGGCCAGATTTATGTCAGTTCACAGACTGGAGGTGCACGCCCTGTTGGAGCCTGCCACCATGGCTTTCTCTGCCCCTAGCGGAAACACACAATGTTTTCTCTGTGTTCCCATAGCCCCAGTGTGCCTGCTCTGCTTTCCTTGCGGAGCTCTGTTAGACGATTCAATATTCAAGTGAAATTGCTATGGGTCCATTTCCAAAGACTACATTTCTGTCTTAGGGACTATGCGGACCTTAGATTGGACTCAGAGGCCAGATCTTAGTTCCATAGAAATAAAACCTGAAAAAAAATCTCCCTGTGACAGTGCGGGAGTTCAGGCAGGTGGGCTCCATCGGAATGGTACTAGACCATCAGTTCTAGAACACATAACTAAGCAACCACATGAGCTGACCCTCTTCATTCCAAAGGGCTGTCCTGAGGGTCATTGATTGCTCCTCCATCCATCTGTCTGTCAGTCTGTTCATCTGTCTGTTTGTCCCTCTGTCCTCCTATCCATCCATTTATCCTTCCATCCATCTCTCCCTCCCTCCCTTCCCTCCCTCCCTCCCTCAGTTCAGCCACCCATCTATCCATCCATCTGCCTGCTCATCCATCCATCCATCTATCCATCCCTTCATCCCTTCATCCACCCACCTGTCCACTCATCTATCCACTGGTATCCATCCATCTATCCTGTTTGTCTTTATTAAGCAATTATTTCCCACTATAATTTTTGCTATGGGTTCCCCTTCAAATGACCAATCTAATTAACCTAAAGGAGTTAAATCTTCAAATCCATTGATCAGATTAGAGCTTAGATTTTCATGCCACAAAGATCACACTAGAGTTCAAGCGGGGATTGCAGTCTCTTTATTAAGGTTGTATTCTCAGGAAAGTCAGAGTGATGGTAGACTCAAGAAGGCAAGGGTTGGGGTGAGGAGCAGGGAACAAAGCAAAGCAGAGTTTGTGAGTAGCCTGATGGGTCTCTTTTCTAGTGAGGGTCCTTCCTGAAAGAAATCAAAAAGATTTTCCACTCCATCTGGATCCTAGACCTAAGGAGATTACCATTGAAGTCAGCTAGTCAAGGGTAAAAATGAGTGTGGGAGGATTCATTTTGAAATGTTGTCAGCAGCCATCTGGAAAAAAAAATAGCAGTTACTGTGATTAAGAGGAGGTTTCTTGGAAGGTGAAGAAGTGTATCAGGTAATCTAATCTATCATCCTCTTCAGTTGTATTGGGCCGCTTGGGGAAGTGTTCCATTCTCTAGAGAAACTTCACCAGACAGGCAGGAAATAATTCGGATATTTTAAAGGGAGCCCCTCAGGCCTGTTGTGGGTTTGTTGTCGGTCAGGACAGATGGTTCATCCCACTTCATACCTTCGATATTTACTGAGTGCTGCAGGCCTGAGGGCAGCAGACACTAAAATCCAGGCAGGCTTGGCCACAGCTCTGCGCAGAGGTAGGCCTTTCTGAAGGGGTTTCTCCTCCTCCTCTTCTTGGACCTCACTCTCCAACGGTCTAGTTTGGATATCCATGTCTCCCTTCATTTCTTCAAATGTGCCCATTATTTCAGCACTCACTTAACTGTGGCCATTTGTGTCTCTTAGAGGAGGCCTGTTGTTGGTTTTTGAGAAATTTGTCTGAAATGTTGGACAGTTGCAAAAGATACACGATGCTGCGAACATACTGTTTTAGCTTCAGGCCCAGACTTAAGCGATTGTTTGCTTATTTTTCTGACATAGGCAGGTCATACTCTGCACGCTGATCCACTGATCAGGGTTCTGTGCTGTCTCTCTTATTTAAATCACATGTGTAACTAGGTACTCGTGAGTTTTTGTGGTGGGGACTGGGAAACATTGTGCATTTTTCCTACCCACTCTCCTACCCATCCAAACTGCTTCTCTCTTACTCCTTCACTTCCTTTATTGTTTCCTTTTGACAGCATCTTACAAGGCATCCCTGGCTTAACCGACTTCTCAGTCCTCCTGCATCACCATGCAGAACACCCCAGTGTTCATCTTACAGCCATGTATCATCGGGCCAGTGAAAATACATTTTAAAAATCATTGCCTACTTACGTGTATATGTACCACCTCCATGCATGGTGTTCACAGGGTCCAGATCTTCTGGGATTGGAGTTGCAGACCCTTATGAGCCATCATGTAGGTGGGAGGACTAGAACCCTGGTCCTAGTCAAGAGCGACAAGTACTCTTAACCACGGAGCCATCTCTCTAGCACTCGAAACTACCTTTTTAGAAAGGGTCTCATCTTTATCAAGATTTTACAAAAGCATTTGAACAAACTGGACTTTCTGTATTAATCATCTGTTGGTTTGCTTTCTATTTAATTGAACAATGTGCTTATAATGACAAATATGATGACTGTGCATAGCTTGGGAACAAAGACAACTGGGTTTTGTAAACACACAACTCAGCTAATGGGAAAAGCAAGAGGTGGGTAGATGAGGGTGGAGTATCAGGGACTCCTCTGGCAGGATCAGTATGAGATGGGCCAGAATCAAGGAAGGCCAAGGGAGTCCATTAGACTGAGATGCCACCTATTCAAATAGACGCTCAGTTGCTTGTTGGAAGATCTCAGTACCATGTAGAACTTAAAGGTAAGAATGTGTAGTGGTAAACTTTCGGGACCCCCAGTTTTTGAGCTCACAATTGACATCCCTTCTATGTGGAGGGATGTTGGGCCCAGATATGAAGGCTAGACCTTATACTACCGTCTGCCAACTGAGTCTGTGAAGAGAAATCTCTCTCTAATGAACAGGGCACAGATTTCTGGATAGGCCCACCAGCTGTTGCTGATGAACAGAGTGTAAAATGTCTCCCCCAGCTCCTTGGATGCCCTTCCCTGCCACTGCCTCTCTTTCAGCCTGTTTTGCCTTGGCTCTGAAACTGACAATGTTCAGGGACTAGAGAGTCAGGAGAGACTCAGCGCTGAAGGAGGCCACTGGTATTAAAATCTGAGTGTGGAAAGCCTTTAATGTATTTGCCTCCGCTGTAGCATATGGACAGTCAGCTGGCAAGAGATGTTAGGTATTCATCCGGGTCCCATTTCAGACGCTGCTTTGTTTCCCTGTGGATAATTTTACCTTACCTGTAAGGAGGTGCTGACAAGAACTCATATATTTATTTACCCACATGCATGTATGTATCTACAAATATTTATTTTTATTTATGTGTACACACATGTGGGCAAGTGTGCGTAAATTTTGCACATCTGTGGTGAGTTTTCCCGCTTTGCATGAGACAGATCAGCATGGGCATGTGATGAGTCCTATGGATGGAGGCTATTCTTGCAGAGGGGGACTATGGAGAGTGACTGGCACTAATACTTTAAATGTGTGTGTGTGTGTGTGTGTGTGTGTGTGTGTGTTAAATTAAAGAGTTTGAAGATGTAATAGCAAAGGACACATACTTTTGTGCAGAGAATTGTGGATTCAAATTCCAGCCCTGGCATTTACTATGTGTTTACACAGCTTTTCCCTTCATATTTTGCCTTACTACAAAGAAAAAAAAAAAAAAAAGAGCTCATTTACAAAGGTTGTGTGTATATTAAGTTTTATATGTGCTGACATTCACTTAAAATATCACTTTTAGTACGACACTCTCATAAATACTAACTGTATCTGTGGTGAGCACACAGATACAGTATCTGGGTGGGGTGCTCCAGGGACTGGTTTGAACCAGAATAGCTTATTGAACTACACTTTCTGAACAACACTATGTGATAAGCACAGAGTGTAATTCTGGCCACCTTGAGAGTAAAAGATGAAAAGGGCAGATTTCTTGACTGCTATGAGTGTTTGCACTGGGCTAGAAGAGAAGAGCCTCATCTGTAGAGGAGGACACAGTCCTATTCAAAAGAAACCTGTAAATGGCTGACATTGATGAGATCCACCCATCCACATCGAGAGACTCCTTGAATGATGGGTTTCATTGCTGAGGTTAGAACGTAGGGCTATAAGGGGCTGACATACCTGAAGGGCTCCTGCTCTACACCTCTTTCTGAAACCACAGTAGAATCCATGCTGCTGCCTCTCGCCTGCCCATCCTAACCCAATGCTGCCCTTATCCATTCTACTGGGAAGGATTCATCCAGGACAGTCTTGAGACCTGCTGTCAGGGACATTTGGGTGTCAGGGCCAGCTCTTCTATTTCAGAGAAGGTTGGGACTTGGCACGTGAGAGAGTTTGAGATGAATGAGTTTCCATTGTATTTATAGAAACCTAGTGTGATATCTCACAAGGTATAAATAGAACAATGGAGTGTTGACAAAGAGACTGGTTTTCTGTAACTGTGGAAACCCTGCAATTATTCCTGGAACTATACTCATTGTTTATCTGCATCTGAATTTTAATAAACAGGGTGCTTGCTGTTTATTCATGAAATTTCAAATGGAAATATATCTTCCATTATTATCCCCTTCTTGTGAGTCAGGCCCCATCTTGCAAATTTGCAGCTGAGTAAATATACTGAACATTAGCAGCAATTAGATAATTGGTGCCCTGGATCAACCCGCCCGCAGCTGTGAATGAATATGGACTGCACAAATGTCACCTGGTGCAGCCTCCCTGATGGTGTGGCACTGCATGCGACCACAGCCTTACAATTAAGCACAGACGTTTGCCAGCTCCTCTTCTGGTCCTCCTTCTTCCCAAGGAACTCAAAGTAACAAAGGAAGGGAGACTCTCTGTTGTCCGGGCTGAGCCATTGCTGGGCAATGTGTTAGGCCAGAGAGTTTGCTTAAGAAATGAGAGCAGGTCCGTTTATCTTCGCTCATTTGATTGTTCAATTGCTTAGGATATCCTGCTTACTGCAAATAACTAGCAAAGATCCATATTTGGATTCTGGGAGAAAGAGCCTTGCATCTTAAATTGTTTTGTTTTTCTCCTTACTGTAAATTCCTTAAAGTTGCCATTTCTAAGCAAGCTAAATGTATGCATGTGTTTGTTGGAGATTGGATTTGGGGTCTCAAATGTGCCTGTAGTGAGACTTCCGCCCATGGCTCCACCCCCCAGTGGGCGTGGCCAGTGCCACAGAAAGACTATCTCACTACATGTGCCAAGCAACACTCTACCACTAAATCACATCCCAGCCCCACTCTTATCTTTTCCTTAAACTCTGTCCTCTGTTTATCGTGGCCCATGACACTGAGTTGGATTTCCCATTAGCAGTACACTCAAGTCTTTAGCTTGCGATTGTGTTTCTCTCTGACCCATTCTTTGTGCATTTTTTTTTTTTGCTCTTCTCCCTCAGAAAATCACCCTTCCCTTTTAGGTGTGGAAGCTGTTTGTCTAGTAGCTTATAACTTTGGGAAAATGATGCAGAGAGAGTGAGTGCCAGAGAGGGGCAGATCCCTCCCGAGGGCTGGAGCATCCTAGTCTGACTCTGGGATGCAGGCTCTTTAGGGCATCTCTGCACAGCCTCTTCTTCCTCTGCTCCCTTGGCTGCTCGCCCCGTCTCTGCCTCCGATTTTCAAGGGCATCCCCAGAAGCCTCTAGTCTGTCACTGTCACTCCCCAGTTCTGGAGTCGGTCCTCAGTATCACTTCTGTCTTCCTCCATCCTTTCAGTTTGGGAGGAGGCAGATGGAGAGGGTGAGGAGGGATTTGGATTGGGTGTTTGTGTTTGTTTATAGACCACATGGGATGCATGCATCTCGTGGTAATCATTTCAGGACATCTCGATGCGGACCTTGTAGAACAGGAGTGTCATCTTGGATCCTGAGCATAGGGCTCTGAGGAAATTTCCAGGAGAATTAGAGTTTCTGGTGGGATTTTGTATCCATCTTTCTGCCTTGGGCTAGGTGCCATCCCTTTAATGCAGGGCTGTTTATTGTTGTGGTTTATTAGCATTGTTTTATGTGGATAATAGTTACCAGTAACATAGTAAGGCCATGTTTCTATATTGAGTACCTACTTTGCTTTGTGTACAATGATAGCCCATGAGATTAATTCCATGATTCCTGTTTCTTAGATGGAAATTTAGGTTCGGGGAATTCAATAACTATGCCAAGGTCACACAGCAGGTAAGTGTCAGAGATAGAATCCAAATCTATGTTCACTTAATTGCAAAGTAAATGATCTCAAATGCTGTGCTAAATCATGGGGCCCAAGTAATTGGGTTAGAATTAGTACCAGAATTGCTCCTTGCTGCAGGTGAGTCGCTATCTGGATAGCCTGATTTTTTAATCCCTTAAATCATTTCTCCACTTTGGAGAAGGCATTAAAAACAGCCTCAGACACAATGGTGTTCCCTTCTCCTTCTTCTCACATTTGCTGGATTCTCCACTGCAGCTGATGTGTCTGCCCAATCCTCTCCCCTTGGCTCTCAGTGCTGCCAACATATTGGCTGTATTGCCCACCCACCTGAAACTGGGCTGCAGGGGAAGAATTTATTTGCAGACTTTTTAATTTCCCTGGTGATAAGCAAATTAATTATTCTTGTAAGCCTTTAACATCCTAATTGAATGATGGAGTGTCGTGGAGTGTGTTTTTACAGATAAAAGACCGTTGAAGTCTTAGCATCCATTAGCAAGAACAGAGGCCTGTGTGTGAAAGTTTTCGTTTGTGCATGGTGCATCCTCCTTGGCTTCAGAAAAGGGGTGTCAAATGTGCCACCCTGAGGAACTTTTGAATCAGCTCTGACAGAGGGATATTTTCAATTGCTGCATCCATTTGTGACATGTATCTTCGTGCCTACTCCCTGTGTCTCAGGCACTCTCCAGTCTCTGTGGGGAACAAACAGGTGTCTGTTCTGTTCCGTTTGGGAGACAGAGGCCAAACTAACCAAACATGCAAGGGACAATGCTATGCAGAGGAGCAGAGTCAGATAACCGGCACAGGAAATTGGGGTTTTGGAGGGCCTGCTTCTGGAGGGTTGCACAGGTCTCGAGTAATACAAAGAAGGGCATTGCAGCCAATGGCACAGACCATCTGTGGAAGAAAATCTGGAGACATGGGTTTGTACTTTCTACCTGTGTTGGCCAAGAAACAGAATTTGTGAGTAAATGGGAGATGTCAGTGTTGAGAGCTAACATGGCAGTTTTGTTGGTTTGTTTGTTTGCTTTACACTGCTTGCTAGAGGTGTTTATCTAGCTGTTATTTGCTAGAGGGTATGGGGTGTGTTGGTATTCTGCAGCAGTGTAGCATTATTATTTATTGTTGTTAAACAAATATTAGCATTCATTATTACTGATCATTTCCATATGCCAGACACTGTTCTAAACACTTGCAGTTCTCCCGATGAGCCTGAGCAATGACTCCTTTCGTTATCTCTGTTCTATAACTCAGACAGAGAAAGGGTAGTCATTAGCCCAGGGCTGCATGGCAACCTCTGCTCTAGGACTTGCATCCAGGTAGTCAGGGCTGAGCTTACAATTTCAAACAGCTAAGTGGCCATAATCGTTACTGTTGATTCCTACTGTACTGTGCCTTTGATTTTTAAGTTTCTCCCCCTCACTACTTTAGAGAGTCTTCCAAATAATAACAAAATAATACCGACATAGTTTTGGGTAATTACTCCACTTTATAAATTGGTTATAATTTAAAACTGTGTTATTTTATGTGTGTGATTGGCTTGCCTCCATGTGTCTGTGTACCCATTGGGGGCCTGGTACTGGTGGAGGCCAGAAGAGGGCATCAAATCTCCTGAAAGCGGAGTTAAAAGATGGTTTGTGAGCAGCTACATGGATGCTGGGAATTGAGAACACAGATCCTCTGGAAGAACAGCCAGTGCTCTTACCTTCTGAGCCATCCCTCCAGCACCCAAAGCAGTTTAGTGTGTATCATTTTCTTGAGTCCACTTAACTTTCTGAAGTATCATTGCTTGGGTCCTCTATCAAAGACGAGTCAGTAGAGGCTCAGAGAGGAGCCCAAAGTCCCACTGCAACTAAGCAAAGGACAAAACCCAATCCTAGTTGCTTGTGCCTTCCCCACTCCTCGCCTCTCCAAATCATTGCCTAATTAGTCTATTTAACGACTCTGTCAAGCTGGCTTCATTTGCCCTTGCAAAGACAAGCTTGAGTGAAATCAAATGATTTTGCTGTTGAATGAAAACATTTGCAGGATGCTATTTTCTAAGCCATGCTCACATATGGGCCTCTTGGCTCAGAAAGCCATTCCAGGTTTGGGGATGGCTGTGGAGGCGGAGAAGAAACGGATTCCTTCCTGTCACAGGTGAGCCAGTTAGCAGTCTCAGAGGCTGGCAGCAGCTCCCTTACAGAGTGAGAATGGGCCCTGGGACAGAGGCAGAGAGTATCTCCATGATGTATCCTGCCTAGAGGAACACACAGGCTTGATTTATAACCCCCACAGGGTACCTTCCTTCCTAGTGGCTTTCCCTCAGCATTCCATATAGCAACAGGACCATTCAGTCAAGTGTGTACTTGGTACCTTATAAGCCCTAGGCTAATAAGGAGGTTACTCACAATGGGGTAATGGCCAGTTAACAACACACATTATGCATCATTCGAGAAAGTGCTAAGGGGGAGAATAAAATGGAAAGAACAAGAGGTAAGGAGCTCATATAGATCCAAGAATAAGGCTGGCTTGACTTTCTTTCTTTTTTTTCAAGAGAAAGAAGGGAAGGGGGGAGTAGCAAGAAAGAGAAGAGGAGAAGCCACAGGAAGGAGGGAGAGAGAAGGAAAGGACTTGAAGAGAGGAGGGGAAGGAAGAGGTGGGAAGAAGGAGAATGGGAAAGAGCAGGAGAGAAAACATTTAGTCCAGGTTTGAACTGGACCGAGAAGGGAAAGTAGAAACAGGCTCGGACCCTCAACGGAGAAACTGTTGCAATTGTTACCTTCTGCTAAAGGGAGCAGTTAGTTTTCTTCCATGGAGTGCCATGGTACATCGACTACACTCCAAGGCACGTTCCATACCATGCCATGGAGTAGTTGTCTAACACAAAACCCACTTAGTGGGGTGTAATGATTACGGTTTTTCTGCCCCGCCGCCTGGTCTTGTCCCACCACCAAGCCGCCCCAAATAATACACAGAGACTCTGTATTTGATACAATACTGTTGGCCCAGTTACTTGTTTCTTATTGGCTAGCTCTGCCTTTAATTATTAACCCATTTCTGCTGTTCTATGTATCTTCACATGGCCTTCTCTTACCGGGGAGGCGGCTGGCATCCAGCTCTCTCCTGACCCTCCATCTTGACTCCTCCTTACTACTTCCTATTGGCCAACAGTGCTTTATTATTAACCAGTATGAGAAACATACCGAATGACCTCTCCCATCATCTCCTCTTTTCTGTCTAAATAAAAAGAAGGGTTTTAACCTTAACATAGCAAAATATATTATACAACAGTTATCAAGTAAGAATCACAGTTAACAATATTTAGTCCATTAACATTTAGCAAGATTTGAAGAAAATATTCCATCATCTATCCTATCTTTGTGTGTCTAAAGTCTATGTACCTTATCTTTAATACTAAGGAAAACTATAACCATAACTATCTGTCTTCAACTCCTTCAAAGACCACAGAAGGATAGTCTATAAACTCTAGAAATGACAGAGACATCTTGCCTTGTCAGGCACCTGAAGTTCTTCTGTAATCTTCCATCTTCAGCCCATAAGCCATAGTGTGTCTGGCAGACTCTTCAGCAAACAGGAAACTTTAAACTGTCTTCTTGTATTGGCAGTTTATCAGTCATTTTTCTCTATATCCTGCAGACTGTCTGGCAGATTCTTCCATGAAGCAGGAACTCTGTAGCAATATCCATCTTGAGTCAGCAGTCAATTTTCTGTGGGTCCTGCATGTCCAGTTTATACAGCACAAAGTCAAACAGTCCAGACAAGAGCAGTATCTTGTCCACATGGCTAGTCTTGCCATATTGAAAGCAAACTCCAAAACGAGTTTCTTCAATGTCCATCTTCTTTTCTGGTGCAGGTGGTATTGCCAAGAGCAATTATGTCTCACTGTCACGAAAACCCTAAACCATTTTAAATGCCATATTCTGTAGGTCTTTGAAAGGTTCAAAGAATGCCTATCTATCTCAAATACATCTCTGTGTATCTTGAAAACCTAACTAACTTAACTCTAAGCTTTGACTATCATAGGTAATTATCTATAATCTGTACTACATTATACAATATGTTTCTGAATGAACTATATAAACACAATGCCTAAACAAGAGGAGAAATATACACATCACCTTATTGACCTTAAATTGTATCAATAAATGAAAATCTATTCCAAAACAAAGTATTCATATCTATACCATAATTCCCTTTTTACCTTTAAAAAGAACTGGCTGTGATCATTAACCATTTATACCCAAGTCCATTTAAATGAAAACAAACATTTATAAATATTTGGGAATTTGGGCGTCATTCTTTCCAAACTACTTCCTGCTGATAGGGGGTGCTGTTATGGGGATCCTAAGAAGTTGCAGAAATCTTGGCTGTAGTCTGCAAGTCTGCCTTGTTCAAGCTGTTTTGAATGTTGGATCATCAGGAACTCTGTTTCAGGGGGTCTGGCTTGCTCAAACCACATTAGTCTGCAAGGAATCCACAGCTTTTCATTTTCTGTGGAAACAAAAATAGAAATCCTTTTCCCCAGTAACTTGTCCTTGAACTTAAATGTTGGAGTCAAAGCATTTTCAAAATATATACATTGAATTAATTCAGCAGCATTTGTTTTAACAGTTGTTGGTTCCTCAGCAGTCAAACAATACAAAGACAATATAATACCATACAGTATACAAATTTTCTCCATCTGTGGCTTTTTATTATTCTGTTTCTTTTCTATTTTTTGAGACAGGGTTTCTCCTTGTAACTCTTATCTGTCCTGGAATTACTCTGCTTACCAGGTTTACTTTGCAAATCACAGAGATCTGCTTGCCTCTGTCTCCTGAGTGCTGGGATTAAAGGCGTGTGCTACAACACCCAGTTCCTCTTTGTCTCTTTAAAACCATTTTTTTTTCATGTCTACATATATTTTAAAACACACTGTAAACCTTTAGAGGTTTTTCTTAATATGAATCTGTCTTTACTGTAAATCTTTATCTTCGTCTGGCCACAAGTCTTTTATCTGGTAAACAACAACATTGCTAAAATGAAAGTCATATAGCTGTGTCAGCCGCGGTTTACCAAAGATGGTGGCGGGTATTTTACCGCCAGCACGGAAAGCTGTGCTCACCGCCTTGGTCTGCGCTGCCACCCAGAAAGCATGCTGCCGGCTTGGAGATGTGGTCACTGCCATCGCCATCTCTCATACACACCAATAAATTGTTAGCAGAGTTATTTAAAAGCTGTGCGGTTTTTTGCCGCTCATGCTGAGTCAGGAATCTTCCCTTAAAGGAGCCGCGGAAATTTTTGCTTGTCTCACACAAAAAAGAATCCAACCGAGAAAAATGCTGCTACCAAGAAACCTTGCTTGTCACTGTTCTTTTGTTTTTAAAACCCTTTTTTAAGCTTTTGCTAAATTTTAAGTGGAAGTTCTTATTAACCACGTGGGCGCCATTTGTAACAAGTACAGTTTTTCCTCCTGCTGCCAGTCTTATCCGGCAGCCGCGCCGCCAGCCCCAAATAATACACAGAGACTCTGTATTTGATACAATACTGTTGGCCCAGTTACTTGTTTCTTATTGGCTAGCTCTGCCTTTAATTATTAACCCATTTCTGCTGTTCTATGTATCTTCACATGGCCTTCTCTTACCGGGGAGGCGGCTGGCATCCAGCTCTCTCCTGACCCTCCATCTTGACTCCTCCTTACTACTTCCTATTGGCCAACAGTGCTTTATTATTAACCAGTATGAGAAACATACCGAATGACCTCTCCCATCAGTGAGGTTTTCTGCTTGGTCTTGGCATTTTTTGTCTTAATTTTTTTGTATTCATTTTGTGGTTTTTATTTTTGTGAGAGAAGGAGGTGTGGGTAATAATCTATATATTTCTACATGGCCTTATCTTACCAGACAGTGTCCAGACCTGTTACTTCTTCTGTGGCTACATGGTGTCTCCTCTCTGTCTCCTCTCCCCAGAATTCTTCTCGTCTGTTAGTCCCGCCTATACTTCCTGCCTGGCCACTGACCAATCAGTGTTTTATTCATCAACTAATAAGGGAAACATACATACATACATACATACATACATACATACACACACACACACACACACACACACACACACACACACACAGAGAAGGACATCTCCTATCAAAGTTGGGTGTGTAGGCAGTAAGGAGGATCTTGGAAGAGTTGGGGTTGGAGAAAATATGGTTAAAATATTTTATATGGAAAATTTTATTTAAAATAAGTAAACTTGGGATACAAACAAAAGAGATTCCATCGAGCACTGGCTTAGTGTCTTCTTTAATATATATATATATATATATATATATACATATATATATATATATATATATTTTATTTTATATAACAAAGTCCAATTAAATGAAAGCAAACATTTATACACAATATTTGGGAATTTGGGCGTCGTTCTTTCCAAACTACTTCCTGCTGGTAAGGGGTGCTGTCATGGGGGATTCGAAGAAGATTCAGAAATCCTGGCTGTAGTCTGTAGGGCTGCTTTGTCCAGCTGTTTTGAATGTAGGATCAGCTTGTACTCTGTTTCAGGCAATCTGGCATGATCAAACCGCTTATTGCTTCTTTAAAAACTTTGTAATAGATTCTGGATTTTGCCAGATAACTTTTCTTCGTTAATTGATACAACCATGGTGTTTGCTTTTCTTTTTGTTGATGTGAAGGTTCCCAATGATCCATGGTCTAATGAAGACCAAGCTTCATATATATGGGAGAGATTCCATGAGTTGCATAGTATAATTCTTGGTATTTGTTATTGGATTTGATTTGTTATTGGTTAGGGACCTTTGCATTCACATCCATGGAAGATGTGATCTGTAGTTTCTTGTTTTTGTAACGTCTTTACCTAGTTTGGAGTATTAGGGTGATTCAAGCCTCATGGATTTCCTCTATCTTCTGGAAGAGATTGAAGAGAAAGTGTGGGCTCTTCCTTATCTGACTGGTGGGATCCACATACACTCCTACTGTAGGCAGACTTTTCTGTTCAACTGGTCACTCCCCAAAGAACTACAGAGAGACGTAATTATAAATGCCTGGCCAATAGCTTAGGCTCCCCCACCCCTCCCCGAGCTCTAATAATGTAAACCCATTTCTATTCATCAGTGTGCTGCCTCAAGGCTTGTTTTTCTCATGTACTTACTTCCCATCCTGCTCACTCTGTGTCTCTCGGTGCCTCCTCTTCACCCCACCCTTCTTCTCAGTGTTCTCTCTACCCCGCAGATCCTGCCTGGTCATTGGCCACCAAGCATCTTATTAACAGTGAGAGCAATTATCTTCACAGTGTACTGAAGGGTTATTTTACAGCAACCCACTTGACCAGGTGGCTTATATTTTAGAAGAATATTAATTATCGATTCAACTTCCTTCACATAAATAGGGAATAGTAAGCTGTTACTTCTTGTGTGAATTTGATAGTTTGTGCCTTTGCTGGAATTGGATCATTTATGTAATGTATCTGATTTGTGGGTGAAGAGTGACCATAACTATGGATTGTCATCCCTTTACTGTCAGATAAATAAAAAATGACGATCATTTATTTGTGACATTGGCAATTTGTATCTTTTTCTTTCCTTTTGCTTCATAATCATCATGGAAGTTTGCTCTTTTCATACTTTAAAAAGAATTAGTACTGGTTAATTTAGTTTGTGTGGCGGATGCATGTGCTATCCATTTCATATGTGTACCATGGCATGCGGATGGTTGCTGGACCATCTTCTTGCTATGGGTGTGATTTCTACTGCTTTGAGATGTGTTGTGGTATATTTTTCCAAAGTGTGTTTGTTAGGGTGCATTTTGGTGATCATTCCATGCCAGTGTTGGAGGAATGTGGGGGAGGCACTATTGTTTGGTGGAGTGTGATGTCAGCTTTAGACCACAGAATTCAGGTGTGTGTTGATGTCTGCCCTACAGAGAAGCCCTTGGGATGGCTGTGAATCAAGTGAGGGCAAATTATAGTCAGATAATTAGCCAGGCCATAAGGGGCATCAGGAATTCCAGTGTCAGGAGGATGGGGAAGAGTTGGATACTAGGTCATTGACCAAGTTATACGGGGCTGCAGGTTAGAGAAACCCTAGTAATTAAGCTTATACCATGGCCCTCATCCCCTTCCTTCTTCCTGTTGTCCAGGCTGGTTCTGTTATGCAGGAGGTGGTTTCAATCTTTCTAGTCTTTGCCACTCTGCCGCTGCATTTTCCTCTAGTGCTTGCTGGGTGCCTTCAAGGCTCCCTTTCTCTTTGAAATTGCTGCCTTTGCTTGTGAGCATCTTCTACCCTGTGGTCATAAATAACTGTAGTGACAATTTGGAGGCCTGAGATTGACAGCTGCTCACTGGACTTGTGTAGTGGCCACACTGTCCATTGAAAGCAAGCTCAGCAGAAAAATGAGTCAGGACTGGGCATTCTAGTGGAAGTTAAGACACAAAAATATGAATACATTATCATACAGAAAGACTTAAGGCATTG
Organism: Phodopus roborovskii; assembly: GCF_943737965.1. Classification (NCBI taxonomy): domain Eukaryota; kingdom Metazoa; phylum Chordata; class Mammalia; order Rodentia; family Cricetidae; genus Phodopus; species Phodopus roborovskii. The sequence goes on along the minus strand of NW_026126541.1, from coordinate 12,143,300 downwards.
TCATTGAAGTATAATTAGAGTTTCCCATTCTGATTCTACCCAAACTCTACTCACTGTCTTCTATTTTAGGGAAGAAACCAGAAGCCCATTGAGGCAGGGATAGACTTTAGTAATGGTCTGTCACATTAAGGAACTGGTGCTGGGTGTGAGAGTTTCTATAAAGACTATGACAAGGGAAATGTTTCTGAAAAGGATGTCAACATGATGAACAAAGTAGCCACAGCATCTCCAGAAAGGTGAGAAAATGTTAGGAATATGCCCTTGTGGAAACACCTATGTACATAATTCTTGTTATGAATTTGAAACTGGTAATTCTGTCTTCATTCCATGAAAACAAATGAAACCATCTAGAACAGCACAATCCAACAGAAATGCAAGAAAGCCACACGGGTAATTAATGACCTCAGAGCCAGGCTTTAACAAAACAAAACAAAGCAAAACAACAAATAAACAAACAAAAAACCCAAAAAAACATAACATAGAATTGATTTTAATGTACTTGCTATATTAACCTAAATACTGTCACCCCAACATATAATCAGTACTTAAATATCCATGATTTTTTACGTGTTTTTCTCATGATGCACTTGAAATCTTGTGTGTATTTGACATGTACAGTTCCTCTCAAGTCTGGACAGTTATGTCTAGTCAGTGGTGACCAACCGAACATGCACAGGTATGGAAGATTTCTCTTCCTTCATCGAAGTTCCAGTTCTTTCATTCCTTCTTTGTTAGAAACACTCAGTGGTCTTGCTAGCCCTTTGCATTTGTGGTGTGTTTGCGCGCGTGGACCAGTGTGTGTGCGAGTGTGCACCTGTGTGGAGGATTGGGTTAATGGTCTCAGGATATAGGCTTGCTGCTATGGTGGAATGTAAGTGATTTGAGAACGGAGCTGCTTAGCTTTTCCTCTGTGTTCCTGGACTTAGACCCTGAGGGGGCAGGAAGCTGTGGAGAACTGATGGTGGCTGTCACACCAAGAAAGGCTTTGCGATGTGTCACTGCCAGGTCTTAGGGTGAATGGCATCGCCTTTCTCTTCCTCTTTTCTTCTCCATTAAACGGGGGAAAGTGGGATCTTTTAATACTTGCCTTGAGGATTAGCGAGAGTGAAGGGACAGTGGATGGAAAGGAAATGTGAAAAAGCGAAAATGCTGTGCATACAAAGCCAGGGTACCTTTGTTATTTAAGATCATTGAAAGCGCCTGGTACCTTTTCTCATCTTTTCAAGGAGGGGTAACCTTGTATGCTGCAGGAAACCAGGGGGATTATACTTATGTGAATCGAACTCACATCGAGCTTGCAGGGGTGGTGAATGTCTTTCAGAGCTAAGGAAACAAGTAACATTGGACCTTAAATCTGTCTGAAGAAATATCTCCCTTTGTGTATAAGGCCAGAAGAGATTTTTGGCTCAGTGGTTGAAAGTCCCAAGAACTCCACTCCACTCGGTTTCCCTACCTTCAACTCAGAGTGAAGTTCTCTTGTGGGAGATTCCAAGAAACATCTGGTTTTGCTCTCATGGAAAGTGGACCCACTCCTTAGTTTCTTTTTTACTTTGTATTTTCTTTTGTTGGTTTTTCGAGACAGGGTTTCTCAGTATTGCTTTGGAGCCTGTCCTGGAACTCGTTCAGTAGACCAGGCTGGCTTCGAGCTCACAGAGATCCACCTGCCTCTGCCTCCCGAGTGCTGGGATTAAAGGCGTGCGCCACCTGTGCCCAGCTCACTTTTTATTGTCTTGCAAAGGTTCTTCATTTTGTTACAATCAGTTTTTTGCTTGCCATTAAACCCACCATGCGGCCTGGTGCCTTAGGAAGTCATGGTGAGGAGGTGCAGGTGGCGACAGTGAGAGGCCATGCGTGCAGCAGGCGTGGTCATTTCTAAGGAGCGAGCCTCAAGCCCATGCGTGCAGCAGGCGTGGTCATTTCTAAGGAGCGAGCCTCAAGCCCAAGCGTGCAGCAGGCGTGGTCATTTCTAAGGAGCGAGCCTCACGCCCATGCGTGCAGCAGGCGCGGTCATTTCTAAGGAGCGAGCCTCACGCCCATGCGTGCAGCAGGCGTGGTCATTTCTAAGGAGCGAGCCTCACGCCCATGCGTGCAGCAGGCGTGGTCATTTCTAAGGAGCGAGCCTCAGGAGTTCCTCCCTTCCCACCTCACTGCTGTACTGGGACTCTCGCGGGCAGGCGTCTCTTGGAGCTCCCGCCTCTAGTTTTAACTCCTGCTCTGGTTTTCCAGGTGGGCTCCTGCCTGCCTGATTTTCCCAAATGGCTCCTTCTTCGAACTCTTCACTAGCTCCTTGCTATCTGGCTAAATCCATTCCTTTTCCCTGGATGTCTGAATTTGGGTTCCTGCTTCTATATCCTTTAGGATGATTTCCTTTCCTTCACGGATCCAGGCTTTCTTGATCCATGATCCATACATGCCTTTTCCTATGCAGAACTTGTCCCACAGAGGGAAATCCACAATGTTAGCTCTTTCTCCTTGGAAAAGCAGATAACTGTAACTGCCTGACCGTGGGCACACCTGGCCCAGGAGATAAGGAGATAGAAATTCCTCAGTCCCCTCCCAAGATAAATGACTAACCAACTTGCTACCCCATGCTCCTTGCTTAACCTTCCCCGGCTATATAGATTTTGCCTTTGTAAACTCCCTGCAATAGGGGGTTGGGGCCTTTTCCTGAAGCTGTTGTGCCAGCTTGCTGGATGAGGTCGCTGCCAAGGCTTGTAATTAAAAATCCTTGTGTGTTTGCATTCAGTGAGTCGGCTCCATGGTGGTCTTTTTGGTGTTCTCATGAACCAGGCATAACATCATCCCTCTCACACTGTCTCTATGGATTGCCATTTGTGGTAGTTTGAATGTAACTGACCCCCATAACCTCATAGGGAGTGGCACTCTTAGGAGGTGTGGCTTTGTTGGAGTGGATATGACCTTGTGAGTGGAAGTGTGTCACTGTGGTGGCAGGCGTTGAGGCTTCCGATGCTTAGAATACCACCCAGTACCTTAGTTGACTTCCTGTTACCTGCAACATGTAGGGCTCTCAGGGAGCATGGTGGTGTTGGAGGAATAACTATCATGATGATAAAGGACTGAATCTCCGAAACTGTAAACAAGCCATGCCAATTAAATGTTTTCCTTATAAGAGTTGCCATGGTCATGGTGTCTTTCACAGCAATAAAAACCCTAACTAAGACACAATTGTGCTAAATTTTAGGATCACGATAAATTCCTGTTGGTCCTCTAAACTCTAGCTTTCCCATCTGTGCATTCATAAGATACAGGCTGCTCCCATTGTCACTTGTCACATGTGTTTATATTTGCTACTTCTCTCCTTTCCCCTTCCCTAAGGTGTGATTGGGTCCTTTGGGACACCTGGCCCAGAGCTTCTCTTGTGATGAATGATGAGATCTTAATAGATGGGGATGAAAAGATGGCTCAATGGTTAAGAGCACTGACTGTGGATCCAGACAGTTCATTTTGATTTCTAAGGTCCATATCACAGCTCACAACCCTCCTAATCCCACTTCCAAGTATCAGAAATACAAGTTGTACACAGACAAACACGCATGCAGGCAAAACACGCATACCCATAGAAATAGTTTAAGAAAATATCATAATAAATGGGTGCAAGAGTAGTGATGGGATTATATGCCTTAAGCAAGAAGTGTAGCGTTATTACATTGATGGATTTTAATTAGTCTTTATTTGTACTACTACTGTACAGAATTTAGAAACAGCAGAAAGGCATGCATACATCTGTCATGAGTCTACACTTCAAATAATGTCACTGGTATTATCTTTGCAGCTGTTTCTCTAGTGTGCTCTCGGGCTATTTTCTAGCTGTCCAACCACAGTCTGTCTTTATGTTTCTAAAAATCCTTAGGTTCTTAGTATGTATGATTTATGTAAGTCTTAAGTAATGTGCATGTATACCTTTCTTCTATCTTTCTCCTGTAAGATTGATAAATTGTTTGAAATAGGTGTCCTGAGTTGAAGGATTCTGAGTACCTTGGAGAGCTGTGGTGCTGCTTGTAGGTTTCTGGTTGCACAGGCTCAAGAAAGGGATGGCCTTTTGCTTAGACTTCACCTTCATCTAAGACCTTGCAGTTCTTGACTGTAGATTTGAAGAGACAGAGCTCTGTTACAGGGCTGGGAGAAGCTAAGCAAGGCTAAGTCATTGTTGGCTTATGCTTGACCTGGATTCTGGGTGTCTCCATGTCTCTTGAGAAGATAAGGAGATGATAACTGAGCTAAGCAGGTGGTTGGGTCCAAGGTTGGTGCAGTGTGGAAGGGCAGGGAAGGTAATCTGAAGACAAAGATGCTTCAAGACATAGCTGAAAAAACATGAGGACCATGCAACTGAGATGAATCTTGCCCCAGGCATTAGTTGTCCTTGCAGTTGTCATTCTGGAAATCAAGGACCGATCAAGGGCTTTCTGGGACCTGCAGATGCAAAGAAGTCTCTAAGTAAGCTTTCGGACGATCCAGATATCTGGTTGAACGTTCATACCTCACTTCTGGAGGTCAGAATTGATGGTTGCTGTGTATGTCCTGTGCATGTTTGATTCTGCAGGTCACACCCTGAGGTACATTAGGGCTGATGGGCATGCCTGGCCGGCTGTGGTGATCTTTTTTATAAGAGTACACTGTCTGCTTTCTATCAGCTTAAATCTGGTCCGTCCTCCCTCCCTCCCTCCCTTCCTCCCTCCCTCCTTCCCTCCCTTCTTCTTTCCCTCTTCCTAGGTCCCTGGGCTGTAAGATTAGCACCTTGTGCATGCCAGGCAAGTGGTCCACCACTGACTCACTTCTCCACTTCCCTCAATTCTTTTGATCTCAATGTTATATTTTAGATCAGGTGACACATGCTGGCAAAATATATTGGTATATTGGTGGCCGTGTTTAGGGACATCATTCTAGACAGTGAGCATTCTGGTAAGTTGTAGATAGATGTTTATTCCAATTTTAAAAATGATTTTCTGAAACACACTTCTGAGCTGTCTTAAAATCCTGGGCAAGATTCTAAAATAGACAGATATACCCTTGGTGGAGGAAACAGTCATTGTACAGAATCATCTCATGCTATCACATGCTATTTAGGGAGCATATCTTCCCTTTTCCTTTTTCTTTTTTTGATTTTTCAAGACAGGTTTTCTCTGTATTGCTTTGGAGTCTGTCCTGGAACTAGCTCTGTAGACCAGGCTGACCTCAAATTCACAGAGATCCACCTGCCTCTGCCTCCTGCTGGGATTAAAGGCTTGTGCCACCAATGCCTGGTGAATATCCTTTTTTCTTAAGGTATGTATAAAGCTTAAGATAAAGAAGGCATTGGAAAAATTCCCAGGATAACACTGGGATCAAGACAGAGGCTTTGGACTGTATGAGTTATTCAGAGAGTGATATTCCCAGAGCCCTCTTTAATGAAGCACTCGTAAGCTGGCAGCAAGTTTGTAGAGATACCAGGTTCTATTCTTGATTCTATGATGTTAACCGTTGCTTTAATCAATGACAAAGAGAGATGGGGATGACATGAAGATGGGAGCGATAATGGATATGTTGGATGAAAGAATTCAGACCCAAATTGATTAGTTCAGGCTTGCTAAAATGAATTTAATTTTTCAAAATGATGGTTAATAGGGTCATATGCTAGGTTTTATCCTTGCATTAAGGTAGTAAAACAAGTGCTCATGTGTGTGATCCCATGGTTTGGTGCACTTGAATTTCAGAAGAAATTAAGTGTCAAGTGCAGAATGGAATCTCATTGTAAAAATGGATTTGCAGGGCCTGTGAAGAGGGATAGCCTTCTCCACAACACATAGTAAGAGGTGACTCTTCCTGGGCACTGCCCTTTGAGGTAAAAACAAAAGACAAGTGTGTTACTGGGATCCAACATGGTATCTTCCAGACCTGAAAACAGGCCATGTAAAACTGCCATGTATAACTTTGGGAAGATATATTCAGTTTTCATGAGCCTGAATTTCATTATCAGTGAAATGGGCAATAATAAGCTCTGGAGCAATTTTTAGGAGGATCATGGAATTTATGGACATGGTCTAGAGCAACAGCGTCTTTCTTGCCGACTGGAAGTTTGGATTTCTGTTTGTTGTTCTTGACAACTGGAGTGAACACGATCCCGAGAAGACATGACAGTCATGTCAATTAAAGGCTTGCTGTTTGCAGAAGAGTGTATTTGGTCGCATGTGGGAAATGCATGTTTCCTGTCAGAAACTGTCTCCAGCAATTCGTGTGAATTATCTCAGTCACCCTCTGCATTAGTTACTTTCTCCTTTTCTGTGACAAAATGCCCGACAGAGCCAACAAAAAGGAAGAAGGAGGGCTCATTTGGCCCGTGCTTTAAGAGGCTGCTGTCCATCATGGCAGGGAAGGCCTGGCAAAGATCATGGCGGCGGCAGCATGCAGCCGGGACTCCTCATGTCTGGGAAGGCCAAGAAGCAGTGACTGAGGATGCCGGCCTTCCCTTCTCTCTTTACTCAGTCTTGGATGTGTGGGATCATGCCACCTGCTTTCAGAGTGGCTCTTTGGTCCTCAGTGAATCTTCCTATAAGCAACTTCACAGACGTGCCTAGAGGTTTGTCTCCCCAGTGATTCCAAATACAGTCAAGTTAATTGAAGTTGGTCATCATCATACATAGTTTCAGTTGTCCTGTGAAATTGGTACTATTGTTTTGGCACTTTGTAGGCAAGGAAGGGGAGGCTCAGGGGAGACGGGTTTAGACTCAGACTCTGCAGTTAGTTATGGTTGTAGCTAGAGTGATCACATGACCTTGTGTCTCTGTGTTGTTGGCTTGTTTATCATTCAGTCTAGAAGAATCTAGATAATTGATAGGGTGTTTAGTGAAGATGGTTGGAGGCAAATGGGGAAATCCATTTGTGCTAGGCTCCAGGGGGTGCTATATTGAGTTCAATACCATCCATTGACCATTTGGGGTGCATCTACCTTTCTCTATCTGTCCCCCTGCATTTTTTCTGTCGTGTGTTTGTCTACTGATTTATTTCAGACAGTTTGGCTGGAAGTTTGCTATTATTCTTCTGAAATTGAAAGATGTGACCCCAGTTTTCCTACTCTATCATGTGGCTGGTTTAAGACCAAGGTGTAGTTGTACACAAAGTATGTTTGTCATGGTCAGAAAGGCAGGGAATCATGGAGTTTAGCTATATGGGTAAATGCATTGCCAGTGACAGGAGAGCTGTCTGGCTATCTGATGTCATTTCCCTTTCTATCCTGAGGCCATGGCTCTTGTTTACATCCTTACTTGGTGAGGAGTGCAGCACTGGGGGAGGAGTGTTGAGGTATCTCATCACCCTTCTTACATTCAGAACAGTGCCAGATAGCTGCTTCTTTGGGATGGACCATATGAAATCGTCCTTGGAGTTATGACAACCATTTCTAATGATTTTCTTGGACTCAGCCAGGGGCAGGGATGCAAATAAATGTGTTTTCTTAGTTCAATCTATGTACTTATCTATATATGCATCTATTTATTTCTGTATGTATGTATGTATGTATGTATCATCTGTCATCTTTCTTTATGTAGGAGTGTCTGTACATGCACATATACATGTTAATGTGGGCACATATTCAGATTCCTGTACTCCTGTAGTGTGTGGACACACACATGGTTACATACATTCATACACCTGTGTGTGTGGATGTGTCTGTGGGTGTGTGTAGATCAGAGACCAACTTCAGTTAGAAGCTCTTACTCCTCAGCTCTCTCTCTCTCTCTCTCTCTCTCTCTCTCTCTCTCTCTCTCTCTCTCTCTCTCTCTCTCTCTCTCTCTCTCTCTCTCTCTGCGACTTGGGGTTCACAGATTTGGCTCTGCTGGCTGGCTTGGGAGGGATTGGTCTGTCTTAACTTATCCAGTGAGAGATGACAACCGTGTACCACCATGCCTGCTTTTTATGTAGGTGCTGGGAATTGAAGTCAGGGCATCATGCTTAGGCTGTAAGCATGTTATCAATGACTGAGCTATCTGGCTCACCTGACACTTGGATTACAATATTTTCCCTTCCACTCACTTGTGGACATTAAATTCTCTGACCCCAAATTCCTTCAGCACTGTAAATCATCTTAATAGGTTTCTGAGAGCAATGGTCAAGATTGTGGACACAGGACTTGTTTTAGTCACTGTTCTGTTGCTGTGAAGAGATACCATGACCAAAGCAAGTCTTATAAAAGAAAACATTTATTTGGGGCTTTGTTTACCGTTTCAGAGTGTTAGTCCTTGATCATCATGGCAGGAAGCAGAGAGGCATGGCGCTGAAGGGGTAGGTGAGAACTTTACATACTAGGCATGCGCAGACAGGGGAGTGGAGGGAGAGACTGGGCCTGGTGTGGACTTTCAAACCTCAAAGCCTACCCCTAAGGACACACCTTTTCCAACCAGGACACATGTACTCCAACAAGGCCATACCTCCTAACCCTTCCAAAGAGTTCTCCATAAGCGACTAAGTGTACAAATATATGAACTTTGGGGATATTTTCGTTCAAACCACCTTTTGTAATATAGTATTTTTATTAATTCCTTGAGAATTCAATACTTTGTACTTTGATGATATGTATACCCCCTTTCTAGAACTCCTCCCAGATTCAGCTCCTTTCCAGTCTTCCAATTCACCCACCCCAAATAAATCAAGACGTCAAGTTGTGCTGTCCATAATACATGCTCACGGGTGTGGGCCTGTCCACTGGAGAGTGGTTCTCGTTTACCAGAGGCCACACTCATAATGGAAATTGACCTCCAGAGACCATCAACTGTCCGTAAATTCTTAGCTAGGGCTGGGAGTTTGTGATCCCCTTTCTACATCTTGCTGGAATGTTATGTAGTGTGACCTTGTATGGGTCTTCTTCTTCTGCAGACTATTACAGCTGCTGTTAGTCTATGAGCCCAGCATATTGTTGTGGTCAGAAGACATATTTTGTTCGGGTCCTCCCCTGATATCAGTTTTTATAGTCTTTCTTTCTCCTGGTTTTTTTTTTTTTTTTTTTTTTTTTTTTTCCTTGATGGTCCCTGAGTCTTGAGGGATGGGTGATAAAGATGTTACATCTGTGTAGGTGTCTGATTACTGACACTTATTTTCTGTACTTTGACCAGTTTTGGCATTAACTTCCACTGACTTCACAAAGAGAAATGTCTGACTGATTACTCTATTGATCCTTATTCTTTGTACTTTGACCAGTTTTGGTATTAACGTCTACTGACTTCACAAAGAGAAATGTCTGATGAGATCTGAACTGCCTCAATCTATAGGTATAGAGATAGAGATTTAGAAGGCCATTTGATACTTTCTAAGCAGAAAATGGTTGGTTACTTGTGTAATTTTGTGCCAGTGTGGCCATGTCTCGCCTCACTTGTCATTATTAGTCCACAGGGTTCAAAGCTGCGTAAGACTGGAGTGACCTTTTTGCCCTAGTAGTCTACACAGCACCTTCCTCTACTATGAAATCTAGCCACAGGGAGGAAGCTTCCTGGTCAGTACCAGATTTCTCCATGTCTTATGACCAAAGTGTGTGGTATCTTCACCAATAGGGTCTTACCATCAAGTTCTGGTAGGCAAGCAAGAACAATGGTGGTAGCATGTATTACATAGAACCCTGAAAACCAAAAATGCCAGTGGAGGTTTTCTACACTTGGTGCTGGGCTTTGTATTTGGCAACATATGGCCTCTGGGAGGAGCATTATATGCTGTGTGGGGTAACTGCAATTAAGCCTTTTTATATGAATACACACACACACACACACACACACATATATTAAACACACACACATGTACATTTTACACACACACACACACACACACACACACATTCAAGGTTATAAAGTAGGTTGCTATGTGGCCTTTTTAAATACCCTTAGTGTTAGTTACCCCCCCCCAGCCACTCCTTCCTTCGTCCTACCCTCCCATTTCTCTCTTTACTTAAACCGCTTTCTCATTATTACGTTTTCCTATTCATATCACCAGATAAAATAATCCAACCAACCATAAGAAGCACCCAGAAAACAGCAGTGTCTCTACTGTAGAAATCAGGAGGGCAGGCGGATGTCTTATTTACTGACTGCTCTGGTGGTTAATTGCCCTAAATAAGTCTGGCTTGAGTGGATAAGAATCCTAACACATAAAAGGCAGGCAAGCTGGGGCTCAGCCAAGGGGGTCTGACACAGTTAGTGAAACAAGACCGTGGGAACTCACAGGCTTAATCACAGACATTTTGGGAACAAAGAGAAACAAACATGAGGTCAGGGCCACTGTTACGTCAGTGTGTTGTCTCTGGACGCGATGTTCCTAACCCGTGGCACTTTGCGTTTGAAAGGCGAGTCACTCTAGGACAGCACTGCTTTTAAAGATCATAATAGATGATGGTAAGAGAGGAACACTCAGAACCAGGCGGTGCTACAGTAAGTAAAAGGGCCAGATGCCAAGTGCTTTTGCTGTCCCTCCGAGGGGTGTGGCGGGGAGGGTAGTATTGAATTACTAGAAAGATGAACTCGTGTCTCAGTTTCCTCCACACAGGTCAGATCACCGCTTTGCGTGTGTGCATGAGATTGCTGCTGAGCTACAATGTGCATATTATGGTACAGAGAGGGCAAGCCTGGAGAAAATATCTACGCTAACATGCAGGCTAGAGAAGGCAATGTGTCCCTGCAGTGCTTTGGAATCTAGAGACTCTGTTAGTTTCTGGGTGTAGCCTGGAGTACCTTGGATGGAGGATGTGGCTGGAGGTGGGAATGACCCACATAGGCCCAGTCTTTAGTGGAGAAGGAGGCCCCCTCTTTAGGACAGCCTATTCCTGTGCTTTGGTAGCTGAAGTTCAAAACCAGAGTGGGGACATGGCAGGTTGCAGGTAGCCCACAGCCATCAAGCTTGGGTGTATTCCATCCTTACAGAACTACTGTGCACCCAGAAAGGCATAGTAAGAACCTTTGAACATGCAGACTGTTTTGAGTTCTTCTCATGCTTTCTGGAACCAGAGCCCTGGTGACAGCAGCCATTTCATTCCCTAACAGAAAGGCAAAAGGCCATCAAGCTAGTACCCAAAGAGCCTGACCTGACAGCCATCCAAAATTCCTTCATTTGTTCATTTACTCATCAAATGTTTGAGGATTAAAAACTGTTTCAGTGTTGTGGCAGGCACTGAACCAGATTTGAGAAATACAGAGAAGAAAGACTCACTTTAAAATTAATCCCTAGAGTGTTGAAATGTTTCTTTCCCTATTTCTTTCCAGCACACACGAGGCATGGTGCTCAGCTCTGATGCCCAAAGATTTGATCATCCCTTACCTTAATCCTTCTTTTATGGTGGGAAATTGACGGGGGCTCTTATTAATTAAACCCCAATGTTTCCGGTTTAGCTGATCATTTTGTCTCAATATCATTTTGGAACCAAACAAACAAAACACACACACACACACACACACACACCAAAAACCACAACAACAAAACAAAACAAAAAACCAGGACTGAGGTATTCTACAAGGGATGGCTCATCTGTGTGACTGTCCCCAGGGATACCTTCAGTGCCTTAATCATCCTGGGATCTTCCTGTCTGGGCAATCTGCCCCCACACAGTGATAAATTCTAAGAACACAGTGGTTGAATTGAGTAGATTGAGATTAAAATTATAAGAGCCCCCCGGACTCTTTGTGTGTGTGTGTGTGTGTGTGTGTGTGTGTGTGTGTGTGTGTGTGTGTGTCCGTCCTTGTGCATCCATCTGTGTCCAGCTGGCTTACCCTACAAGGTGAACAGAAGTTGTCCATTTTATGAACTGGTTTCAGGAATGCAGGAAAGATCTCCTTCCTAGGAGTATGTCTCATTTGTAGGAGGATGTTCTGCCCTTTACTATTAGCAATGTGCATTTGCTCTGTAAGTGTGGACATCTCTAGTTGCACACACTTTAGTATGACTTAGCTAGCATTCTGTTCTTCTGGCTCTGACAGAAATGTCAGCGAAAGAACCACTGGACCCCTGGAGGTGAAGAGGGGCCCCGTTAGAGGAAGGGGAGTGGACTCTAAAGGAGCAAGCTAGGGCTCCTAAGCAAAGCTGTTTCTTTTGTAGCTGGCTGAGACAGGGTCTTGATCATGGTTTCCCAGGTAAACTGAAGAGCTTTGGGGATGGAGTATGGCTCTCTCCCTCAGAAACAGTTACTAATCACTAAGGTTTCAGGGATGGCTTCACATGCTGTCCTGCTCAGCCTTGGGTCACAGCTTCGTATGGGCACTGTGGCCTTAGTCACTGTGATAGTGAGGAGTCATGAGGATTCTCACCTCTGAAATCCCTTCAGTGATTTGCATTGGAAAGGTATATGGGTAGGTTTTGGTAGAGCTGGCCAACTTAGGCACTCAATTGTTTTATGTTCTTGATCAAATGATCTGGTCTCTTTAATTAACAAAGACAAGAGCAGCAGCACTGACAAATTATGTATGACGAGACCATGAAATCAGGCGGCATTGGTGTTGGGGAGATGGCTCAGTGAGTAAAGTGCTTGCTGTCGAGTGTGAGGACCTGAGTTCGGATCCCTAATGCTCATGTACATAAAACCTGAGTACTGAGATAGATGCCCGTGGGTAACTCCATGGCATGGGGTGGTGGGATGGGGAGAAAGAGGAGGAGGGTCAGAAACAGGCAGATTACAGGGTTTGGCCAGCCAGTCTAGGCAATCAGTGAGCTTCAGATTGAATGGAGGCCCAGATTCAAGGAAGACACATGCCTTTTGTGGGGATAATGGCCCCCACAGGCTCATGGCCTGGAAGTCTTTGGATTAGGAAGTGTGGAGGAGGTGTTGGTCACTGTGGGAGTTTTAGATGCTTCTTGCTTCGTGCCTGTGGATCAGGATGGAAGCTTCTGCTTGGGTGCCATGCCTGCCTGTCTGCTGTCAGTCATGAACTCACACAAAAGGTATGACCAACAAGCTCTTCCTTCTACATTTTCTTCTGTAAGTTGCCTCCATCATGGTGTCTACACAGCAATAGAAGTCATTAAGACAACACCTGATGTGGACTTCTGGCCTTAGCACACATGTGCACAGGTACCACCCACCATGTGAACATGTACACACACACACACACACACACACACACACACACTGGTCTCATTCATGTAGGAATGTGAGACACTGGTCTCATTCATGTAGGTATATAAAGAAGCTGGCAAACTGGCTTTCTATTCCTTTAAGTGTTTTTGTTTTGCTGCTAATTTGAAAATAAAAATGTACTCTTTAAGTCAGCGGGTCCTAAGTAGGGGTCGTGACACCCACAGGGTCACAAATCAGATATAAATGGAGTGGGGGGTCAGCACAACATGGGGAACTGTATTAAAGGGTTGCAGCATTGGGAAGGTTGAGAGCCCTGCTTTAAGGGTTTCAGTGTAGAGATTCTTCCCCCAGATTGGGTGGAGTCCAGATTCAAGTGCTTGGAAGAACATTAAGAAAGAGAAGGGCTCTTGGAGGGCTGTCCCCTGCAGACTCTTATTCAGTGGTTTGCCTCTCTGGTGAATGTCTCCGGCAGGGGGCCGCTGCTCCTGAAGAAGTCCCGCCATTGCATTGTGCTGGGCCCTTATGCCAGCCATTCAGGGCTCTCCAAAAATTGGCTTAGGAAATAGTTTGAAAGTTATTACTTGGGATTCAGGAACCTCCAGGTGGCTTTTGAGAGCTGCCCCCAAATGCAGCCGGGGATGCATCCGCAGCTGCTCACTTCCAGGACTTCCATTGTTTTCCGTGTTTATTTCTGGCAGGAGCCAGGGCTCCGGTATTCATGAGCTCTCACTGTCTGCCCCCTCTCTCCCCCCACCCCACTGATCCCTTTGTTTCTCTGGGAGAGAAAGACACTTGCTCCCCAGTCCCCTCTGCCCCACCACGGGGTTCAAGGAAACTGGCCCTTGTAATTGTAAATTACCTATGAAAAAGACAAAGCTCTGGGCTCCCTTCCTGGCTGAAGCCCCAAGATCAGCAGTGATAACGGAAATTAATGAAAGCTGCTGCTGGGCGGCGGGCCTGCTGGTGGCCTCGGAGATGAAAAGGCAGCAATTGGAGGCGGCTTTGGGGATGAGCCTTTCGATAAGGATTTTTGTTTAGGATACAGTTATTACACATGCCACAGGGTCCAGGCGGGCCTCGGGTTCCTTGGAGCTGATTCTGATTTGCCCACTAACAACCCTTCTGCTTTTCTTTCAAAGTATGACCCTGTTTTCCTCTCTTCTGACCACCAGAAAGAAAGAAAGAAAAAATCCAGCTGTCCAAGCACAATATAGCAGTAGCCCAGGGTGAAGCCAAGCATCTGAATTTCATTGCTTTCTTCTCCTTCCTTTTAATAGTGGAGTGAGGCTTGGGTGAACTCATTTTCTCTCTCATCTCAGCGCATCCCCTTGGGCTGAAGTTAAACAGCTGTCATAGCTGGGCTGCCCAGGAATTCACTTACGAAACAAACCAGCCAGCATTCTTAATTGTCCTCCTGTGACCAGACTAAATTTGTTGCCTTAATTCTTGAGTGTATGCGTTCCCCCGGACCTCAGGCCTGTGAGTGTCATCTGTGACTGCTACCAGTTAGGCCTCCTCTACCAGACTTTGTTGTGAACCCACTGAGCACCCTGTGAAGGCTACTAGACAGGGGCGTGTATGTTAGCATCAGGGTGGTCTCTCTCTCAAGGGGAAGGGAGTTTTGTTCTTGGTGATCCAATGCCTTCCTTCAAAAATAAACTCACAGTGGGGAGGACTCGTGCTACATGGTGACAGACTACAGACACACCATAGACACTCTGTTGCTGTTGTTCTTTTGGTGCAGTTATCACCTATGAAACACAAACATGAGATTCAGCACGCCCATGTGGAGTTAATTGGTGGAGAGTAGAGAAAGGGGGAGGGTACAACCAAAGCAGGAGAGAGAGAGAGAGAGAAAGAGAGAGAAAGCAAGAGAGAGGAAGAGAGCAAGTAAAAGGGAGGAAGAGGGGGCGCTCTTGCTTTAAAAGGGAAACTGAGTCCCAAAAGCAGCCCCATAAGGAGTGACTTAGAGATGACGTGGCCATGCATGTCCCGCCCATCATCGGGGGCGGGGTCAGCAGACTGTTGGTTTCCAACAGTCTCAGTGGCCCATCAGTCTTCTGCAAAGACCCAGAACTGTTTGAATTGACATTGATACACATGAGTTTGGATATTACTGTCAGTCTTCCCAAAGATCTATAGCATTGTACTACTTCTTATCACCTTGACAATTTTGTAGTTTATTCCATTAGAAAGTAATTACATTTCATTTATAGGGAGTGAGTCTTTTTGGAAGCTCCTTTCTTTATACTCTTGGAAAGTGAACTTTTTCTTTAAAATGTTTCTGTCCCAAGAGACTTCCTTTGACTTTTTTCGATTGAAAACTTGATTGGGTCATTTGTCGTCTTTTCTGGCTAGATGGCTCACATTTTGAATGTGATGGCTTTTCCTTTGTTCTCCATTCTCCCTCACATCTGTGACATTTTACACTGACCCCACCCAGGCCCTCTCAAGATACGGGGTCTTGATTCATCAGAAGCAGCATGTCTGGGTAGCCTTTTAGAGACACACTTGGTAATATCAGAACTCAGAACTCAGTGGAGGACAATGCACGGAGTAAGGTTTTTCTGCCCGCCGCTGGTCTTGTCCCGCCGCTGCACCAGCCCCAATTAACACAGAGACTCTGTATTTGATATAATGCTGTTGGCCAGGTACTAGTTTCTTATCGGCTAGCTCTGTCTTAAGTATTAACCCATTTCTGTTGATCTATTTATTTCCATGTGGTCTCATCTTATCGGGGAATAGGGCAGGTATCCCGTCTCCCCAGTTTCTCCATCTTGACTCCTCCTTACTACTTCCTCTTTCCTCCTTGTCTCCTAGTCCCTCCTCTCTTGCTTTCCTATTGGCCAACAGTGCTTTATTCATAATCAGTATGAGAAACATATTTACAGAATGACACCTCCCATCAGGACAAGGCAGGAGTTTGGTCTCTTTTCTTTCTGGACAAAGTTTACATGTCTTCTTGGGGGAACAAGTGAATAAAATGTGGTATCTGTAATTTCTTAGTGATGTCTGCTCTCCCCGGAGTCCATACTGTCTTCTCCTGAGATCTGTGTGTAAAGAGTGGATGGAAGGCTCTGAGTCAGACACCCCATCATAGGCATAAAGTGTCTTTCGGGGTACAATGTAGGAAAATGCTCACTTTCTGCAGATGGTTCAGAGCAGACTTCAGCGTCATAATTTCCTCCGAGACATACAAAATCCAATGTCTTAGGATTCAACAAATGTTCTTGGATGATTAAAAAAAAAAATTCTCCACAAACAGGCAAAGACCATTTAGTAACTCTTACTTCTGTCTCTCAAGCAGCAATGAATCCAGAACTCAGGCCAGAGATGAAAGTATCAAAGTTCCCTGTGACCTCTGGTAATTCTTACAATGATGCTTTTTAGATCATTAGAGAGATGAGGAAATGGATATATTCTCTTAATATTTTGTGATTGAGAGTGTTAGGATTTACCTTTTCCTTCTTGAAGGACAATTTTGCTGGTTATGAAATTTAGTATTGACAGTTCTTCCTCTTTCTGAAATTGAAATGGGGATGTACCTTTCTTTGCCTTCTCGATTCTTTCCAACATATTATTTTATTGATCATTTGGGAATCTCATACAATGTATCCTGATCACACTCACTTCCCATTCTTCCCAGGCCCACCCTCCCACCCTTATGCACTCCCCCCATAGGCCAAGTACAATTTGTACTCACTAGAACATGGTCAAACTTCCAAAAGCCAGCCCTTTGAAGATAACTGAGTCCTTCTCCACACCCCCACCAGAAGAGCTACACTTCAATGTCTTTATCACAATGTTTAAAGACTTTCCAATGGCTTCCTGTCTAGACTATTTCCTGTTTTATTGGGGGGGGAAGAGGGGTGAGTTTATTGATTTTAATGTCTCCCATTCTCAATTATGATCCTGGTGGCAGCAGAGACCACAGGCATCAACATGGCTCCCTGGGGAAGCCCTAATCATGAACATCAACATGGTCTCTGGTGGCAGCATGGATCATGCACATCAACATGGCTTCTCGATGCAGCATGGACCACAGATACCAATATGGCCCATGTGGCAGGATGGATCAGCACATTGCCATAGTCCCCTGTGGTAGCCTGATCACAGATATCTACATGGCCTCTGGCAGCAGCATTGACCATGGAGGTTCTTCCAGGAGGCCCAGTCCAAACAAGGAACTGTTTACCATCTCGGACATCTGGCCATTGCTCAGAACCAGGGTGATGTAGGGGCTGAGAAATACATTCAGGGCAGGCCCTTCATGAGCTCCAGGCTATTGCTCACCACATTGCCATCCCTAGGTCTTTAGAGCCGTCCTGACTTTTGATTAGAAAGTCATCATCAAAATGTATTTCCTCTATGTATAAGATGGTGTCATTCCACAGCTTTCAAGATTTTGTCTGTCTTCAGTTTTTGTTTGGGATTTATCCTGGCTTAGACTTTTTTGAGTTTTTTTGTATGTGATTGGCCAGTTATTTTAAATCTGTAGGTTTTTGCCTTTTACTAAATTTGGGGCAATTTCTGTCATATTTCTTAGCTCCGCCTCCTTTCTTCCTCTCCTAGATTCCCAGTTTGGCTGACTTTTTCATTCACAGTCCCATCAGCCCCATTCTGCTCAGTTACCCAATCTGTTTTCTTTCTGTTCTATTGCGTTTCTACCTTAAAGCCCGGCTTGCTTTCTCTTCCCTCTCTGATGTGTTGTGTGCCCCAGCTTTTGAGTTTTCAATTAGGGTTATTGTGTCCATTTGAAAATTGCCATTTGTCTTCTTTTTTACGTCTTCCATTCCTTTGCTGGGGCTTTCCATTGTATCCCTAGTTATTCACCATAGTGTTTTCAAACTCCTTGTCAGGTGATTCCAACATCTTTGTCACCTCAGTGTTGCCATGTGGGGTGGTTTCTCACTCAAGGTGATAGTTACCTTCCTCTTGTTGTAAACTTTCTTTCTGTTTTAAACCTTTGTGTATTTTATTCATCTTTTAATCTGACATCATTTTATTGGCAGGTATTCTCTGATGTCATGCTGATGGGTGGCTGGCAGAGGAGGGCCTATTGCTATTTGCAGGTTGGATGGAAGGCCGGGTTGACCCCCTGAAAGGGGAAGGAAGGGCTTGTTTCTTACTGCTGGATGCTATTGAGCACAAAATGCTGAAACTAGCATCTTTCAAATTCAGCCAGAAAAATATTTTCTATCACTTTGTCATTGCACACTGTTGCACTTATAATCCATGTGGTTCCTGGCGACAAGCAATTACTTCAGTGATGTGCTGAGTGGAAGCCTGTCGTGCATACAGAAGGCCACATATGAGTGACCAGGCCCTGGAAGTTACAGGATGCAAGGAACCTTGGATCCAGTCAGGCCCCCATCTGTGCAGCTATGGGAAAGCCTTCATTCCTGCTGGTTAAATACTTTCTGGTGTTGATTTTAGAGGAGCAGCACACGCACACGTCTTAGGTAACACGTCACCTATACTCTGCAAGCATGGCCAGTAAATCCATTGTTTTCCTGGATGGAATTTGGTAGAAGTTTGCTTCGGTTTGTCCTTGGGAGGAGGGGTGGGCAGTCTTTACATTTTAGCAACAGACGTGATGAAGCCCTCACCTATGTCAGAGACGGCTCAGGCTGAGGCTTGAGAAGACTAGCCAGGAAATAGGCAGAGCAGCTCTTCTTATTATTCTAAATTTCATCTTCTAGCAATACTCTGTGTGCAAGAAGTTTTGGTAGAAGTGGTTATTTGTAGCTCCTTGAATCCTCTCAGTGGTATCTGTACAGAATGGAAAGAATTGTTCATATGCCACATTCTTAAGATTTCACAATGATGCTGCGTAGTGGTTGGAGTTGTGCGGTCCTTCTATTTACTGAAGATAAAGCTGTACCTCAGAGAGATTAAATGATGTACTTCATGGTGTGAGGATTAAGACAAGGTCTTTAGACTCAAGTGCCTCTCTGTGTGTGCTAAGAGGCAGAGTTTTAGCAACTCTCATAGTTCTTGATGATTCATTTCTCAGTCTCTGTGTAAACCACAGCCTACCCAAACATCCTTGTGGCGAGGGGATGAAGCTATACCTAGCTTTGCATGTGTCATAAGTGATGTCCTTGCAAGTCATTGCCCATCACTCAGGAAACATATGTGGAGCATTCGCTGCAGGATATGTAGGCAACTGGAGGAAATGGGAACATCTTCCTTCTCAAATGGATTTTATACTCTAGAGCCTTGGGCTCCAGAGGCCAAATTTAAGTTTGGCACAGTATGGGCGAATGGAAGGTGGAAGATGTACCATGAGGATCTTTTACTTTGTGTGTTTAGATAGAAATCCACTTTCATGGGAGTAATTTGATGTGTAACTTTAAACCGTGCCTAAGAAGCTTTCTTCCCTTGCAGGGAGTACCTGCAGCATCCCCGGGATAGCCTGTACCCTCATTTCTTTTTCCTACATGCTCCTCTTAGCCCCCTTGTTAAATTGAGCATGTCCCTTCATGATTTCAGGCTGGTTCTGGAAACACAAGAATCTGCCTGCCCTGTACCTAGGAAACATCAAGACTTCGAAGGGACATTAGGAAGAGGAAAAGTGAAAACACTTTATTCCGGCTTCACTGAAAAGACTACAGGTTCCCCAAGCCTTTCGATGATACTTAGCGCAATGGTTCTAGTGAAAATCGTAACAATAACAGTGAACTCGTGATGACACCTTCACTTTTATCTAGCTCATCATCATAGCTGGTCTCCCAGCCCCGAGATGTGTGTTCTGCTGCCATGTCCATACTGGAAATGAATGCCATTCCTATTTTCTCATCATTTATGTTGTGCACAGGGTCTTGCAAATTATCGCAGGTTTGCCCTGCATTTGTGTTTGCAATTCTCTGGACCAGCCTTCTAAGTAGCTGCGATGACGTGTATGCGTTACCATATCCTGCTTCATATCCCAGGCATCTCTGTCCGCTTCCCGCTTTGCTCTGTAAAGTCAGCCTTTTAGGACAGCTTCTTAAACAACACAGTTTCCAGCAGACCTGAGATCTCAAGTAAAACAGGCTGTCAGAGCAGCCCCTCCCCAACTCCGAGTCTCTTGTCACCCTATACCAGTCCATCCTTGAATGGGATTTCTAGCTGGTGACAGTAACTTTCTCAATGTAATGTTAGTGATTGTTATTAATTATAGTAGCGCTGCCATATGCTGAGAATAGTGGTGTGGTTGCTTTTTCTTTTACAAACCTCAGAGCTATGCCCTGGGAACATGTGATCATCTCCACTGTTACTGGTGTAAGACCCAACTTAACATCCTTGAGTAACCTGGAGTAAGGGGCGGGGCTAGGACCTGAAACCAGGTCCTCAATATGCAAAAGTCCGAGGTTTAAACCCCCAGACTTCATTGTCTTGTACAATGAATGGAGGGTTGCCAAACAGGGGCTTTTTATTCACATTCAGAACACAGCTTGAGCACTGAGTCTGCTACAGCTCACTCTGGCCCTTTGCCTCTGCAGGTTGCTGATTGGGTATTGCATGCCTGGAGCCTGCAGGCTGTGCTACCCAAGACGTGATTGGTGTATCAAAGGCAAAGACGCCTTATTCACATCCTAGGCGTTAATCAATGGCAAATTAGAACGGAATTGATATATGCATAAGACATGCACATTAATTCCGAATGTGTTTATCGTAATTAGTGCCATTACAATGAATACCAAAGGAATGAGGGAATGATTAGCTACACTTAGTATTTGTTACGGTTTGTTTAAAAAAGTTAAACATAACATTAGCCGAGGTTTGAGGAGCGATGTTCCATCTGTGTGGTGAATGTGGCTTGAGAGGCTGGAGTCTGAGGTGGAAGCTTTTTTAGGGGATTTTCCCACCCAAGGTTTGATAGAAAACCGAGTTAATGAGATTATCATCCTCAACCAATGATATGGCTTTCCTTTCTTATTTGCATCTCACAGCTATTCTCTGCTATCACACATTCATTAAAATCTGATCAGCTCAAAAGATAAAAATGGAGGAGGTAGGAAACTAGACTTAAAAGCATTCGAAAGGACGAGTAGGAACCACTTAATTGATGTATAACAGAACACTCGGATCTGTTCATTACATACATTTAACATGCTACATAACTAATGACAAGTTCAGAGATAGCTTTATACCTATGAAATTATTGCCATATTCTATACCACAGTCCTATGTATCACCCCAAATATTTCTTCCTGACATCGTCAGTTACTGTTACTGTTGTTAAATAAAATAAAACTCAATATAAACCCTACCCTCTTAACAACACTTAAGTACAATAGAGTATTGTCAAACATAGCACCCACTAAATGGTAGGACTTACTCACCATGCCTAATAGAAATTTCTATCTTTCTACTGGTCACTCCATGGCACACCCATCTTGCCCCTTCATCCCAGCCTGTGGCAACTAATGTTTTAGTCTCTGCTCCTATGAAGTTGACTGTTTTATAGTCATTCTATAATGTCATGTGGTTCTTGTTCTCTGTGTCTGGTTTGATTCACTCAACACAATGTCCTTCAGATTCATGTACATTATTGCAAATGGCAGATATTTCTTTTTGCTTTAAAAGATGAATGCTACTCCCTGTATGCACCTAAGTTATCTTCCTTTCCAGCTTATATGTTGATGGGCATTAGGGTTGCATGATGCCTAAAGGATCAGTAGATACTTTTAATAGACATTAGTCAATGTACAGGACATTCATTTTTATTGACAATTGTTGTGAACTCACATCTTCATTTCTTTGATTATTCTAATGTAAGCTTCATAATGACCTTGAAGCTAGTAAGTAAACAAGATCTGAGATCTTGACTCAGAAAAGAGCGTGTGTTCAAAATTACAAAACTCCTGGATGCATAGTGGATATTCAGCTCTTAGTCTGTGATCTCAAGTCCATGGTTGTCAGTAAGGATGCTGGGTTTCCTCTGACGCTGGTAAAGGTATGGAGCTAGTTCATATCTTTGGTGTGACTCCAGGGCAGTTTGCTCCATTGTCCTGTACTGTAGTCTGAATTGGCTGGCTCCTGAATTGGCTAGAGATGCTCATAAAAAGGCAGAAGCAAACCAGGCATTGGTGGTGCACACCTTCAATCCCAGCACTAGGAAGGCAGAGGCAAGTGGATCTCTGTGAGTTCAAGGCCAGCCTGGTCTACAGAGTGAGTGCCAGGACAGGCTCCAACGCAGAGCAACCCTGTCTCGAAAAACAAAACAACACAAAAAAGCAGAAGCAAAGGGTTGGTTTAGGAAAACCCCAACTTCTCCAGTGGATCAGTTGCCCAGCATGCTCATGCTGCCGTGGCCTTTATCTTCAAAGGCCTTGTTTCTGAAGAGTTGACAGGCCAGATTCAAGAGTGCACTTGCTGAATGAGATCCCACGTGTGTCAGTGACACTTCTAAAATCTGTGAGGTAAGTTAACAGCACAGTCACAGGGACAAATAACTTATGTTATAAGGGAGATGCTCAGAAGCACCCATCATGCCATGAGAAGTCTTTAGTAAATGGTACCTGGGATTCCTTTGGAATCAGTGAAGAAGACTAAGATGCAGATTGGAAGGGGTGTGGTGTAGGTTGAATCTCAATAATTGTCAAGTGACTATTTGGTTGTATAGGTCCTATAGCTCTGGGGACTTATGGTCTAGAAGGGACACCCTTCCAGCTAGAACTGTAAGGGGAGAGGCTCCCCACCCTTACAGCCTCTTGTAGGGATGAAGCGTCTATATACTTGAAGAAATGAACAAGTACACATGGGCCATACAAACTGACTCCCGTGAGATGATTCCCTCTGTCTGCTTCCGTACTTTCACACAGATTTCACCAGCAACTGGGGATCACAGTAGGTTTGTGAGAATCCCACCTGTACACTGTGAAGAGCTTAGGTTTGAAGCCCAGATCTGCTTCTGACTGTGAAAGCTCATCTCCCAGTTTCATGATGTTTAACGGGTATTGATCATCGCACAGCACTACATGGTGAAGATTGAGAAAGCGCACACCCACAGAAGCCTGAGCAGAAGCCAGCATGTGGTACGCGCTTCCCAACACTGGTGCTTTATTTGCATGAAGTCCTAATCTTTGAGAAGGATTTTTCTTAGCCACTTCTGGCTTTCCTCCAATTTCATGTTGACTCAGTCTAAAGCCCCCTTTCTCTTATAAACTCGATGATACATTTTGATGAAGCAATTCTGTATCTTTTCATTAAAGTCCTTTACCAAGTCCCATCCAGTTTGGTCTATTTAGATCGTATGTGGGCAGGATGTGTAGCCATGGGCTGAGCTAGTCTGACCATAAACTTTTTTTTTTCCTTCATTTTTTCCAATGTACATAGTGTGAGCATTGTGTGTGTGTGATCAACTCTCAGCATGGCAAAGGCCAAAATGTCACAAGATTCCTGACATTTTCCAAAATAGACTCCAGTTTTTCCAGGTGTGGCCAGGTACCCATCATTAATTCATCTTCTATTGTTCAAAAGGGCAGAATCATGAAGCAGACTCACAGGTGTGAGAATCTGGGGACGCAGACACTAACTGATGCTATCTATTATAACTGCTGTAAAATTAATATTTCTGTGTGTAGTGCATGTTTTGTATGTGCACATGCATATGTGTGTGCATGTGTATGGAGATCAATGGTTGACACGGTGTCTTCCTTATTCACTCTCAACCTTAATTTTATGGGAAAGTGTTTCTCATTGAGCTAGGAGCTCATAGTTTAGCAAGCGAGGTCCAGGTCCAGGGCATCTACCTCTGCCTACTCTTGCAACCTCTAGGGTTGCAGATAAGTTGCATCACACCCAACTCTTTTCTCATGCTTGCTAATTGAAACATTTCCTCATCCTTGCAGCTACTTTCTGTGTAGACTGGAAAGCTGTGATTTGCTCTCCGTTCTCTGCCTCTGAAGAAGCATTGCTGTCTACTGCTCACTGTATCCTGGGAGAGACAGGGAAATAGATATGGATGTTTGTATTGGCGAGTGCAGTGGTTACAAAGCTGTATAGTTTAGGAAGCTTGTCCTAGAAGATTGTAGCACAAAGCCACAGGCTGATTGAGAGATGATTTTATCAATTTGAACATGAGTGTGACTTCTGCACATCAGCTGTTTCCTACTGCCTTTTCTGGTAAAATATTTATATCTCCTTCATATTTCATGCTGCCTAAAAATTGGGACATCTCTGGCTCAAGTATTCAAACAAAGGTGTATTTTAAGTACACATGTATAAAATGATGTCAAATTTAATGAGTGTTTATTATATGCCAATAATGTACAAACTCATTACTTCCTGAGGCCCCTTTATCCATAGTCCACTTTAGAATATCTGTCACTCCTATATGAGGAAGAGGGGCTTTGGGAAGAAGGAGGTAACTATTTTAAGATTAGCCACATCTAGTATGAACTGAACACATTTAAATGAATTTAAACTCAAGTTTGCAAATTCCAAAACCTGTACTTCCTCCTACTATATATTGTAGCCCTCAATTTTTATACATTTTAGTCAATTATTTTGCTTGTATTTCATATAGTTAATCCTTTAAATAGTGTTTCCTTGATTCCCTTTTTCTGGAATTATTTTCATTTTTTTTTTAAACCATGTCTCTTTGTATTTCATGAGCCTATGTCAATTATAGATCTCTTGCAAAAAAAACATTAAAATGAGTGCTGTTCTTTGAAAATCAACAGAGGATAAGAATAAATTATTAACTTACAATACTACTTTAGATTTTCTTGATCAGCATGAGGTACAGCGTTAAGGGCAGTTTTGAAAGCATACGCATAGGCGCTGTGCCCGTAATAGAAGCTCATGGGTGGTCCTGACCTATAGAGCAGAACTTGGAAGGGAGGACCGTAGATGAGTTTTTAAAGCAATCTGAAGCACAAAACTTGTATTTTCAGAAATGTTCGGAATGCAGACACCAAGAGAACTTCCTCAGAGGGAGTGGAGACAGGGATTCTGAGAACCTCAGCCTCCACTCTCAGTTTGCATTTTGTGTTAGGAGAAATGCCCTCAGGCTAACAGGGTGGAAATAATCTTTGATCGAGCATGAGTTCAAGAGAGAAGCCACTTAGGTGTGTGGAGTGACTTTGCAAGACTCGCATGCTCTTCTAAATTAATCCGGGTGTGTCAGACCTCTAAAAGCTATTCCTTAGGAGATGACTAATCAGACTCTGAGGAGCTTCGAGAATGAAACAAAGGTATCGTGTGAGAGATGGCATAACTCTGGAACACTGGCCTGGGAAGGAGCAGGGCAAGCTATAGTATGTTGAAATAATGAAGGAGACAAGATGATGGTTGGATACAATGAGGATGGTCCAAGTAACTCTTGCTAGCATCAGAGTTGCTTCTTTGGCAAGGATTACTAACCTTTTAGGGGTGAAAAAGCAAACTCACACCACAACTGAAACAATCAAGCATAAGCAGAGAGAACATTAACAATGTATCTGAATATCTTTCTGGTCAGTAAAAACACACTTAAGGAAAACTGGATGAATCAATATCTGTCCAATCACACTTAAAAGATACTAACCACTGATATGGACTGAACAGGTTATATTTGATGTGTATACATATATACATGCAATAACATTTATTAAAAAGGAAGCCACAAGTTGAATGAGAGTAGGGAGGAATATAGGGGAAGCTTTGGAGTGAAGTAAGGAAAGGGAGAAATGTTGTAACTAAATTATAATCTCAAAAAAAAAAAAAAAAAAAGTTACTAGCTAGCTCCAAGTTAACCTGGAGATGTTTCCCAGTGACCTACTTAAAGGCACTGTCCTTGGTCCTGAAAGTATAGCTAAAAGATGTAGGCATCACTTCCCTCATCTTAGGAAAGATATTGATGGCATATTCATCCGATGTGCAAATAATACAAAGACAGGAGGGACATTGAATACTAAGATAGAAACAGGATATAAAATGATATTTATAGACTAGAGATCTGGGCCAAGTCTAACAGAACAAATGTAGCAGGGATAAATGTAAAGTTCTACAAATCCCAAAATTAAACTGCATGAAATAGGATGAGGGAGATGTTTCATAGAATTAGTAGCATGAGGAAAATATTATTAAGAGGCTTGGGAAATAGTAAGCTTAAGGTTCGCTATGAGTCAACTGTGACAAACGAAAAAGCTCATGCAACTTTAATCTATGCTAATAGATGCATAGTCTAGAATGAGAGTGTATTATGCACTTTCAGTTGAAAATAGTATATTGTAATACTTGGATTTGTAAAATTCTTTAGCTTCTTGTGGATTCATAGTGAGGCATGGCAACTTGGAAGGCATACAAAAAGTGAATTACATGGTAAGGGGGAAATTACGGAAGGGTCAATGATAACAGCCTTCTAGATATAGGAATCTGTGTCAAATATAAGAGGAATTCCAACTGCTTAACATTGAACCAAGATTTAGAGCCAGTAATAACATGTAGCATTCACAGAGAGACACATTTAGGGTCCTCATGAAAAATGTTCTTAAAACGTATTCCTGGTCATGAGATGGGTTTTCCTGCCAGACAGTAAACTTTCTAGGCTGAAAGACTATGTAGGCTCAAAGACATTTGTATTAATTACTGTTGTATCTTTTAGTGGGAGCACTCAGTGTTGTGAGCAGATGAATGATGAGGATTCTCACCCTCCTTTAAGAAGTCTGCTAGTCTGGAACCAGGGAACTAGTTACAAGGTAGTTGCTATTGTGTAATAAAATGAATTTGCTGCCCGGATATAAGTTGAATAAAGCATGAGCCTGTAATACCAGCTACTTGGGAGGCTGGGAGATGAAGACCATTACTTCTAGGCCTTCTTGGGATACAGAGCAAGTTCATGGACAGCCTAGACAACTTTATAAAATCCTGTCTCAAAACAGGAAATAAAGAGAGGATGATTAAGAGCCCATCATAGCTGTTGTTCCAAAGCCCTTGCAAATGGTGGCAGTGATCCAGTGAAAGCCACCTTTCTGGTCATGTGGTGGGACATTTGGCTGTGGTTTTAGCTTTCTCAACTGAAGTGAGAGGCTAGACTCGGCTCCCTTTCATTCCTGACATTCTGGGCTGAAACAGGCTATAATCAGCCATGCCCCCGGAAGGAAGTCACATTTATAGATAGCTGTGTGTCTGCTCACCTAAATTGTGTGACACAAGGAAGGAAATAGTGGTGGCACCTACCCAGAGATGTTCTACAATGACTTTAGTAGGGACTAGAATTTTATCACTCTGGTTTTACTCAGTTTAGTTGAGCCTTCGTCTTCTCACTTAGGGTTCACTTAGGTGCTAATGGGAGGAACTTGTGAAAAACCAAGGCTTAACTCTGGAAGGCATTATGTTTCTTGTTCAGTTAGCTCTAGAAGTTCTAGCTGAGCCCACGTTGTTAAAACTATTTTGCTGTTGAGTAAAGAATGTGTGCATGTATACACATGTGCACACATGTATGCCATTGACTCAAGTGGCACGGTGTACTGTGGCAGACAAAGGACTGTTTGGGTTATTCTTTCCTTCATGGGTCCCTGAGATTGAACTCAGGCCACTAGCCTGTGCCTCTCCCTGCTGAGTCATTTCATAGGTTTCCACCTTGTTTTTTTTTTTTTTTTTAAAAACAGGGTCAGTCTCTCCCTGGCTTGGACTCACCAATTAGCTATGTTGCTGAACTACCATTCCAAATATCTTCCTATATGTATTTTTTCAGGACTGGATTTCAAGTGCAACCTCACAGTATTTTATGCATTATGTTTTAAACAAACAAAACAAAACCATGTGTTCTGGTCTCTCACTTAGGTCCTAGTTTCTGAGGAACAAACACACTCCTTACTGAGCAATCTCCTCAGCCAATAAAAACAAAAACCCAAAACAAAACATTCGGGGTAGATTGAATTGCAAAGCTAAGGAAGGCTGCTGCTGTTGACAAACATGGTGTGGAATGATTACTACGGATCGAAAAGCTTTTGAAACTTGTAGAGAGACTTCAAGTACACAGCTCACAGTTTACTGTTGAATAACTGTGCATTTGGCTTCCCTAGCGAGGTCTTGATGTAAAGCCTACAGATTTTAGGTGTGTCTCACCTGGAGTGTTGTATGTGTACAGTGATGGAAAGTCAAACCTCCTCAAATTATCATTTTCAGTTGATTACTCTTATTTGAATATGTCCTGTTAAAGGATCATCTAGCAACCTGAGTCATTACATGGACACTAAAGTCACTGTTTGCATTCTGTCAGTTGTGGTGGGCTGAAAATTAGAGTTAACGTAGTCTCTGTGTGCTGAGTGCTTGGAGATAGCCATTTGCTTTGGGTAATACAGCAACCTTGGAAACAGTGTGCCAGTAAAATTCAGTGAGAAGTTTGAAAACCGAAGCATGATAGCAAAAATGTTTTATGGAGACTGAGACTGGGGCTTCCAAAATAATTTATAAAACTCATTCTAGCTATTGACCAGTCAAGTAGCAGGATGTCCACTCCATCGACTGAACTTTTAATTAAATGCTGCACCTGGCGAGGTATCTTTTTTAGAATCTGGCATTGACTTTGGACAACCGTGGGGAATCTATCCAAATAAGATTTGCTTGGGTTTTTTTCCGTAGGGAAAAAAATGTTTCAGGGTACCTTTTAATTTTTTTTAAAATTAAGAGTGAGGAATCCATTTGACGGATGGAACCAAGGCCACCTTTGCTGTTTGAGAAAGGTTAAATGATATTTACCAGCAATTTTTCTTGCCAAGCACTATAAAGGGGAAAGCGATCTGCATCTGTGTAGAATGATCGGGCCAGGGAATGTCAGGGGGAGAAGTCGTGCACTGAAACTCCTGACAGAAGTGTCCCTTAAGGTTAGTTTCTGAAAGATGCACTGAGCGTCAGGCGTGACAGCAGAGAGACAGAAAGAATACAGATGTTACAGATGTTTACATCAGCACACGCAGATGTCATGAGCTTGCCTCCTAACACTATCATTGAGTGGCCTGGGTTAGTCTAATATGAATTTCTTGATGGTTTCTCCCCAGTTCCCTTTGAGTCTGTTTTTTTTTTTTTTTTTTTTTTCAGGGAACCCAGTAAGTTGTATTAATGTTTAGGGGACTTTTCAAAGGGTTTTTCAATCCGTGTTCTTATTTTTTATTGTGGCGGTGTCCTGGAAGATGGTAATTTGGTGCCGTGTTATGAATGGGACAGTGATGAGATTGCTTCTGAGGTCACCGGTCACTCTTCAAGGGTGACCTCCAGATGTGGGATTTTGTGCTGCCATTCTAGTAGCAACATTTTCAGAAGCCTCAAATGTACTTTACTTTTTTAAAATGAGAATGCATGTACCCTGGGATATTAGGTTATACTTACATCCTGATAAAAAGTCCATACGGGCTGGGGGAGACGGCTGTCCTGGTAATGTGGCCAGCACACAAGCATGAGGACCTGAGTCTGGATCTCTGGCAACCACAAAATAGCTGGGTGTTGCTTTGCAGGCCTGTGCGCCCAGCACGGGACAGTGGAGTCAGGACTATCTGTTAAGTTTTCTGGCCAGCGAGAGAGTTAAAAGTTTGAGAGACCCTGTTGCGAAAAGTGAAGTAGAGAGTGTGGGATACAACCCTCTGACCCGCGCGTGCGCGCGTGTGTGTGCGCGCGCGCACACCCACACACACACCCACACACACACACCAGTAGTGTACACACATTTGCACACACAATCTCAAACAAGACATAATTAATAGTATTTAGAGTATTTAGTGAGTAACATGGGAGGTTAAGAATCATGGTTTTAGTTGCTGGCAGCTTCTGTTTGCTCAGCTCTGTGGTATACCAGGTACTGAACTACTGATTTTGTGCTAGGTGCTAAAGAGGTCGTTCATACCCAAGGACTGAGGAGCTGGGTCTTCTGCTCCAGAGCTCAAGCTGCTTCTATCTCATGGTTCATCAGTTTTCTTGTGGGTCCTGTGTGTCTTGTGGGACCTGAGTGTCCTGTGGGTCCCATGGGAGAATCCTGGGGTCCTATGGGTCTGCTTGTTTGGAATGCCCTCAGATTTAACTGGTTTAAAGGTTAGACTGTCAGGCCCCACCTAAGACTGGATCAGACATCTTCTGCTGTTAGTCCACTCACCAGACTGATTGTGCAGCCAGGTTTGGGGACTACAGGCTTTCCTGTCTTTTTGCTTTGTGTCTTATTGCCTGTGGTGTCATCCTTAGAGGTTGGGCTTTTAACTGTGCACCAGCAGGTGTCAGCAAATGTTAGAGGCAAAGTTCAAGATCATGTTTGTGAGAGTATCCCTCCATAGGGAATGGGCTCCAAAGTCCATTTGTGCACTAGGGATAAATACTGGTTCCACTGCCAGAGGCCCCATATAGACTACCCAGACCCCCAACTGACACCCATGTCCAGGCCTGGTTTGGTCCTATGCTGGTTCCCCAGCTGTCAGACTGGAGTCTGTGAGCTCTCCCTTGTTCAGGTCAGCTGTTTCAATGGGTTCCCCAACATGGTCTTGACCCCTTTGCTCATCACTCCTCCCTCTCTGCAACTAGATTCCAGGAGTTCAGCTTAGTGTTTAGCTGTATATCTCTGCTTCTGTTTCCACCAGCTACTGGGTGAAGGCTCTAGGATGACATTTAAGGTAGTTATCAGTCTCATTATAGAGGAAGGGCATTTAAGGTAGCCTCTGCACTATTGCTTAGATTTTTAGTTGGGGTCATCCTTGTGGATCCCTGGACATTTCCCCAGTGCCAGATTTCTCTTTAAACCTGTCATGGCTCCCTCTGTTAAGATATCTCTTTTCTTGCTCTCCTTCTCTATTCTTCCCTGAACTCAATCTTCCTAATCCCTCAAGTCCTCTTCTCCCCCACCTCCCCACCCCCATGTGAGACTTTGATGATCCCCCATGGGAGGCCTCACCCTGGAGAGTGAGTGGGGGTGGGGTGGTTCTAAAATAAGATTGTTTTTAATTTAGATAAAAAGAGAGTGGGGATGTGTGTGGAGAGGGGAGGGTGAGGTTAACCTTTACCCTTCTAGTGTAGGAGGTGTTATAAAGGCAGAAGGCAAGAGAGGCCTAGGAAGGTTCAGGAACTTCTTCAGGCTTTGTAGCTGGAAGCAAGATTGGGCTCAAGGCCTCTCTGGCTTGGAGGACATGATAAATCCTTAGAAAGTGATTCCCATCCAGCCTTCTCAGATCTTGGGATAGTCAGAGAGAAATTGAAGATGATTACAGAAACTAGTCCCTGCTGGGGCTCTACCAAGTTCGGCTCAGACCTCTGTCCCCTTTGATTGGCATCTTGTTTATTAGCATTGATAAAGAT
The DNA here is from genome assembly GCF_943737965.1 of Phodopus roborovskii. Taxonomy (NCBI): domain Eukaryota; kingdom Metazoa; phylum Chordata; class Mammalia; order Rodentia; family Cricetidae; genus Phodopus; species Phodopus roborovskii. The sequence continues at coordinate 12,112,015 of NW_026126541.1, read as the reverse complement.
TTAGTCCACATATTAAAAGGTGGTAATTTGAATCGGAGGATCACAACCTATTCCTGCCAGCACATTTACTCATGTTCTCCAATTGCTAATGTAATCCAGATGGAATTAGGATGGGTTGGAGCAGGATATGAGAGGAAAAATTAAATTAAATTTTAAAAGGTGCTGTTGGAATAACCTGACTAATCTTAGCAGGGATGTGTGGCTAACGCATTCTAGCTGAATTTATTCTGGTTGACTAAAAATAGTGTCTTGTGTGTGCCTCTGTGAGGTGGGGTGTGTGTGTGTGTCTGTGTTAATGTGTAACAGGAAGCACGCAAGTTGAGTACATTGACTTGAAACCTGACTAACTTACCTTTCTCCCTCTTCCTCCCTCCCACTCTCTCTGCTGACCCATATATTGACCTTTGACTGTATGTATGAGATGTGCCGGTATTTGAATTTTCTAGAGAAGAGACTCTGGGCTTACCATGAAGGGATTGAAATTTCAGGCTAGCAGTTACATTATAGGAGAGCTGAGACTGCCTGTGACGTGGAGACAAATAAACTATTGCAGAATGTAGTAAAGTAGATACAAAAGCCTAGAGGCAGAAGATACCCTGACATAACCTAGGATTCAATGTCAGGAGTGAAGACACTCCAGGTGGGGAGAACAATGTGAATAAAACCTAGAAGCTGAGGTGTGCTTGGGGCTTCCAAAAATAGCTACAAGGGTGTTTGCATCCATGGAGAACATGATGAGTCAGAGAGATGAAGAGTTTTATTTTATGATCTGGATGACATCGCTTTACCTCTTCACCCTCATCGTGTTTGTCAGTCAGAATCACATTGTTCTATATTCCTATCTCTTATCCTCAGTTTTGGACTTTTGCAAATATGGTGAATAATCGCACTCAGTGTGCATGAACAGATGAAAGTGGTAAACGGCGTGTCTGGTGTTGGGGTTGGGGAGGACTCAGCCCCTGCTTCTCGTTTGCTGCCTGATATGTCTGACATCAGACAAAGTGTTTTTCCCCCATAAAATTCCAGGTTATTATGTGGCCCATTGTCAGTGTGGTCAGAAGAGTTGAGGTCCCTGTAAGCCAACAGTGCTATTACATAGTGTTAGAACATCAGTGGTCTCTCAAGGAAGGCACCCATGCTAAGAACTAATGGAACTACTTCTGTCTGATTCACTGTTACATATGCAGAGGGATGTATGAGAGACTAACAAATAAGATCATACTGGAGCTTCATATTTCAGAAGCAAGTAAGATATTAGAGAGAGGAGGGTGTCTGCATAGTCCATGTCATTGGCCTGGGCTGTAAATGGAGTTCTTAATTGGTCTAAGTAATAAAAAGCTGCAGCATGATATAAAGGAAAATGCTGTGTGATCAGAAAGAAGGAGCAAACCACCCCTGCGCCTCACCTCCTTAGCGTCTCAGCAGACAAGAGAGCAAGTTCCTGTTTCTCCTATTTCATCCTGTTTCTGCCCAACTAGCTCACTTCCTGTCTGTCTGTACAGACCTCCAGATCTCTATGGTTAGCTAGTGGCAAGCTCCTTTCTCTGATCTTCAGACAGGTTTTATTTGTACAAGCAAGATACCACCATACTGGGCCTTGGCTTCTTTTGAAAAGTGGAGTTGGACTGGATGATCCATCTCTGAGCATCCTTTGAGTTTTAAATTGATCAAGAACTCATAGTCCTTCAGGGGTCAATAGTGGTGAGTGGAAGGTCACACTTACCTAGTACCTTTTTTATGAACAGGGTTTCTTAGGGCAAGGTAAGGTAGATGTCTTTGTCAAGGATAATGCAAACATAGACACAAAAAATCTTTGCCCCTTGGGAAGAGGAAATCTAAAATGAGCAATTGCCTCCATCAGATTGGCCTCTGGACATAACTGTGATGCATCTTCTTGACTGTTGATGAACATGGATGAATCCTGTCCACTGTGGGCAGTGCCATCTCTGGCTAGGTAGGCTTGGCCTGTATAATAAAGGGAACTGAGCAAGCCAGGGAAAGCAAGCTAGTCAGCAGCAGTCCCCTGTTTCAGTTCTCACCTTGAGTTCCTTTTTTCAAGGATGGGCTGTGGTGTAGAATTAAAAGTCAAATAAACCTTTTCTCTCTGATTAGGTTCTGGCCAGCATGGTTTTTTTTTTTTTTTTTTAACAGCAATAGAAAGCAAACTAAAACTTTGAAAGTACCGGTAAGATTTTAAATAGGGGAAAAGAAGGCATGGTGCATGGCAGGCATGAATGACAAGGGCCAGAGGCAGAGGGGTGTAGGGTGAAGTGAGCATTAGGAATAGAGCTTATTGATTCAGTTGGAGTAGTCCTTTGGATACATTGACCCTTGGACAGGATCAAGACAGATCCTCTGTGAGCCCAGCACCATCCTTCCAAGCTGCTTACAGCATAGGATATGGAATGTTGACCTATGCTGGCACACAAGGAAACCAACTGGGCTTTTAGACCAGCAGTTTCTAGAGCTTCATACCAAGGATTTGGCCTTCTCACAGTTCCACCTGCTTCTAGGACCCCCTGAGACATTCCCTTGGCTCTCCTGAGGCAGGAAGGTCTGTTTCTGTGTTTAAGATCATCTGTTACCCTTGGACTTCTGACCTACTCCAGGACCAAACAGCTGCTGCTGTCCAAGTTAAAGATTTTTGGAATTTTTTTTTAGCCAATTACATTTTACAAAAGTTTGTGCCTCATCTGTCCAGGTGAGCCTGCCAGAGACCCGCTTTACCCAAATGGAAGGTTCCCATGTCATGTGGCAGCACAACCCAATTAGGAGTGACCGAGGCAGCAGCCCACTTCATTTTATGCAGTTAACACCTAACCCTTGGTTTTCTTGGCAGAGCAAAGTCATTGGCCTTTGGCTTCTGATGGTCCGGTCAGCAATTACCCAGTTATTAAAACTAAATAATTGCCATTAGCTCTTGTCCTCAGAGCATCTAGAATCTCACTGTGAGCTTCTTTTCAGACCATTTGCCAGTTGTTCAATGTAGAGCTATGGATGTTCAGATGTTCTTCCTTTGGACACCAGGCAGATTGAACAACAGTGGCTCTGAAGGGCCACACCACAGGGTGCCTTTGCACTCTAAAGGTGTTACATCCTGTGAGTTTTGGATGCTGCAGTCACAGAACACTGCTCTCCGCATTTCCATTTGCTTGGAGGTCTGTGGCTTTATTGTCAGGGGAATAGGTTTTTCCCTTGCTTTTTCTAGGCTGGATATTGCATGTGCTAGTGGTTTGAAATTCACTTTGAGGGGTGTGAACTTTCTCTCTTGGTCTCTTTCTCTCTTCTTGTCTCTCTTTCGAGTTCTCATTTCTGAGCAATTTCTCTTCTTAAACCTGGGCATTCAAAGGAGTCGCCAGTCTCATGCTTAGGTTGTGTGCTTCATTCTCCAGGGGCAGCCTTCCCGTCTCCCTTGATGCTGATGGCGGCTGTCTGAAGTACAAAGGGAAAGTTAAGATTACAGGTTGTCCTTCTCTTTGATTGCCTTCTTGGCTGTAGATTCGCAGCCCTTTGCAGGAGGAACTTCTATCAGGTTGGGACTCAAAGACAGAATTCTCAGCCCTAGAAATAATTACTTCTTGCAGTAGATTGTTTGAGAGCCTCAATACTGAGGAGGGCTTTTAGCCTACTAAGTCCCAGCAATGGCTAGGACTTGGTTGGAGAGAAAGCCTGAAGTCTGTGTTGTAGGGTAAGAAAAACCCAGGCAGCACCTGTGTGCATACGAATGCTGAAGTCTAATTAGGCTCCTGATGTGTTTGCCAGTGGCTATGATTGTATTCTACTTGCACTACTTCCGGAGGGCAATTAGAACTTTGATTTGTTCCTGGGTCCCCGCAGCATCCACTAGAGGAGGGGCAGCAGTAATGAGGGTGGGTGCATTTATTCAACTCCTCCTTCAGCTACATCATCCATGCTGATTCTCTGACTACCAGGGACGAAGTATGGCGCAGCCTAAAAGGAAGGCTCTGTAGGGGTCACCCTCTGACTTCCTGAGCGAACTTCAGACTGCTTCCTCATCTTTATATTGCCCCAATGAGGTCCAGCTCTTGGGCTTTCTAACTGGGGTATCTTGTTCCCCAGATACTCTGTGTCTTACAACTTTTGGAATGACAGCTGGCTAGCTGATGATGTGATCTTGCTGGTGGTTTGGAGTCCTGTGGACCCTCTGTGAGGAGCACAGTCTCCAGTCTTTCCTGTAGTGCGTCTCCCAGGCTGTCCTTCAAATCCAGCCTCTTCCCTTGTTCCTTCCTTCCTTGAGTGGCCCGAACCTCTGCTTCCACAGTGTTTACAAGTGGGTCCCACACATGTCATCACCCCACAGAAACACATTCTTCTAGGACAATGAATTTCTAATGTGAGACTCTCAATTATGTCTTGAGTTTCACCCCTAGGGTCCCTAAAGTCTTAAATAGGGACAGAGACAGCCTTATGAAGGGGGCCATCTGGAGAGCAGTCGCAATGGTGCGCCTTGTAACTGCAAGCCAAAGTGTGTCAAAGCCAGCCTGTAAGGTACCGCAAACCGTCAGGGGCCATGAAGTCGATTCTCCAGCACCGTAGCCCTCAGGTAGGCAGCTCTGTATCTGTACCCTGTTGATCCTGGACTACTCCAAAGCTGAGCGTCCATGACTGTGATTTAAGCCGCTTAGGTTTTACGTGTGGTCCTCTGATATAGCAGTCCGAGCAAACAAAGGAAGGCTCCAAACACACAGGGTCTGAGGGTACTTGCTAGAGATTGTAGAATGCAAAATAATTCCCTGGGGAATAGAGAGCGCAATCTCTCTCTCTCTCTCTCTCTCTCTCTCTCTCTCTCTCTCTCTCTCTCTATCTCTCTATATCTCTCTATTTCTGTGTATCTCTGTCTCTCTTTCTGTGTTGTCTCTCTTTGTCAGCCTGTCTGTCCTTCCCCTCTCTATCAGTCTGCTGGTCTCACAGCATAGAGACCCTGTGGACTGACTACAAGTAGTTTTGGTTAAATGTAAAAGGTATGTTTCTTTACAGCTGAATGAACTTTACATCTTAGATCTTTGGATATTCATAAGCTGTATGATTCACCATGGAAAAAAAAGAAATGTCTGCTTTAAAGTCTTCTGTACAAAACCCTCTTGACAAAGAGATGGGCAGGTGAGATGGCTCCTCAAAGATTCTTGCTACCGAGCCCGAGGACTTGAATCGTATCCCTGGAAACCACAAGGTAGAAGGGGAGAACTTACTCTAGCAAGCTGTCCCCTGATGTCCACACATGTGCTATGGCATGTGTCCCCTCCCAATAGTTAAGCATATCAAAATGTCTCCCACTAAGAAGAAGTAGACAATATGTAATAGCATTCTGGTGAGATGCAGTGATGGGATTATAGAAATACTTTTTCAGTATATTATTAAATATTGTCTTTTATCTGGATCACTTTTTCTTGTCCCAGTGCTAAAGTGGTTAGTTAGGTCCTGTTCAGTCCTAACCTTTCTTTGGACATTTTATTCTATACCTAGACTTGGGTAGTTACGTTTTGTCTTTCTTTTCTATTATGCACCATGTGTTAGAGTATTTATGCAGATTGATGGTTCAATAGATGTTCCATTGCAGCCTAGCTTTCTTCCGGGTGCTCTGGGGACTTGCTTATAGAGAGAAGGCTGCCTCAGTGTCCTCTCCTGCACTTTGGGAGGCAGGGCAAGTGCATTCTGCGTTGTTAGTGGATTCAGTGATTTCAGAACATGGAAAATTCTGTAAAGAAAACCAAAGTCACCTGGGTGTTGGTGGTGCACGCCTTTAATCCCAGCACTGGGTAGGCAGAGGCAGGTGGATCTTTGTGAGTTCGAGTCCAGCCTGGTGTACAGAGTTAGTTCTAGGACAGCCTCCAAAGCAATACGGAGAAACCCTGTCTCAGAAAGCAAAACAAAACAGAAAAAGAAAAGTCTAGAAAACCAAAGTCATACAAGGAGAAATGAAGCTTGGGTCACTTAGAGATGAGAAAGAATCTCGGAGGAGATAAGCTGCATCCAAGGCCTGAAGGTGATGAGGCAGCAGCCCTCCTTGCACAAGGACAGGGGAGAACACAGGGTAAATTAGCCGGAGAAGCCATCGTCCAGGTCAGGCTGCAGTGGTTGGAGATGGTGCCTAAGCAACAGAGAAAGAGCAAGGTGAAGGAATTGGCAGAGGTTGAGTCATACAGGCCTTGTCTACTTGCTAGACAGTGGTATCATTGTGGAAAAAATTTTATAACACATATGGATAACATGTTCATATAAATTTCATAACACCTATGGATAACATATGTACATATGAACTAGACAGCACTAAACACAGATACCCATGTGTCTAAGAATTGCTTCTTGGGCAAACTCTGCTGTCCAAGGTGTTTCAAGAAGTAATAATAAACACTTCAGAAATGGTAAAAACAAGCTATATATATATTTTTTTAAAGAGATTACTGTGTTTGGCCCTTGTGCAAGGCCTGTAAGTTTTCTTTGCATACTATTTGTAATCAGGTTGGTTGCAAAATTTTCATATCTTAGGAAAATTAAAGCAAGAAGTTTGTGTTGTGAAGTGAGGGTAGACAATTAACATTGCAATGTGACTTCTTGACAGACAGACAGACAGACATAAAAATGAAGAAAACGGCAGAAGAAAAATTAACAAAACAGTCCAGAATTGAGCAAGTCCATTCATATGAGGCTATTACCTCAGAGACAAACAGTCTCAAAAATTACAATAAGCCTGAGACAGCCTGTAAGATGTCATGGTAAAGCTATAGGCTGACTACAGTGATGATCCTCCAGTACTGTGAGAAAGCATAACTCGTCTTCCATTTGCTTTGTCTAAGAACAAGGGGAAGTAGATATTATTCTAGAGTCATTTCCATTTGAAATGGTTCAAAATTCAAAAACAAAGCCTGTACTTCCCGGTAAGCTTCATGTGTCTGGAAGGCTTTCCTGCCTCCCTGAGTGGAGTCAAATAAATGAGAATGTGACTGTTTAGCCCTTTGCTCCTCAAAAGCCTCAGTACAAGGGGTTGATGACTTCCTGTGACCTCCCAGTCAGAAGCCAGGTAGGAAATGAGGAGCAAACAGTGACATTATTACAGTGGCATTTTAATGGTGTTCAGGGAACTAAGAAGTCAGCAGAGGCACAGCATGGAATATTCATCGGTTTCTTTCTTCCTTCCTTCCTTCCTTTCTTTCTTTCTTTCTTTCTTCCTTTCTTCCTTCCTTCCTTCCTTCCTTCCTTCCTTTCTTCCTTCCTTCCTTCCTTCCTTCCTTCCTTCCTTCCTTTCTCTCTCACGCTCTCTCTCTCTTTCTCTCTTTCTTTTTTTCTTTCTTTCTTTCCTTTTTCTTTTTTATGCCTCTTTTCACTTCCGATAACAGAAGGTAAATTGTGTCCAGGCCAAATGTCAAAAGTTCTGTTTCCTGAAGTGTGTAGGAAGAGCCTGTCTTTGACATTTTGGGGAGTGATGGGCGTTGCTCTTCTATCCGCTCCTGCCCCATCCATGTTTGGTTTTATTTTATTTATTTATTTATTTATTTATTTATTTATTTTTGGCCTAGCATCTATTACATCTTTTTTTTTTTCTTCAGGTAGCTGGGATTCCACGTTTTTTCTTTCCAGGGGTCTGGGATCTGAATAGTGGTCCACAACTTCTTCTTTCTCTTGGGAATTAGGCTTTCAGAGATGCGGATTTCTCCTCTGGGCTTTTTGGAGAAGGGTGATGGTTACAAACAGATTGACATAACTGAAGAGAGTAAATGGGGGCTAAATGGGCTGGTTTGGGGCACCTCTTAGGCTGGTCTGCAAGTTGGGCTTTATTGTTGTTTTGGTTTTAACTTTGTAGAGTCAGGATATTCTCCAGATGCACCCACAGGGCTAGAAGATATCTTACCATCAAGCTGCAAGTCCTAACTGCTTTTTTTCCAATCATGATCTTTACAGATACATTTGGCCAATATGCGGACCTGTATTCCTACATGTGCTTCCCTATGGAGACTCATTTTATGATACTGTAAACCGGAAATCATGCTTTTACTGAAACTTACTCTGCACTCCACAATCAGATTCTCCTGCAGTGAGTTCGCTTTCCAGGACACCGTGCTCTGTTTCTCTTCCACGTGCACTCATATTTTTCTCCCAAGGAGATGGTCTTTCTACATAGACCTTATCCATTGCTCCCGTCTGTCCCTGGCTGCATTCTCTGTGTGCAGTACTCCCTGTCCACGTCAGTCTGGTGGGGTTTCTTTTTCCTTCTCCTTTTCCCTGGCACTTGTTGCTTGGCTGTTTGTTCTACACTTGCCACGGAGGTTTTCTTTGCAGCAGAGAGCTGTCAGGGCTTCCTGACCAGTTCTCTGGGTCGAGTGAGTCGGGAGATCCAATTCCTAGTCTTTGTCCATTTCCGAAGTGAAAATATTCGTACTGTGGTTGATTTCTCACTAACAGTATGATGTCATTGAGTGCAGATTTAGGAATCGGCATGCACAATCGGTTTTCTCCAGCTGGCGTCTGCTGTCTGCAGCACATTGCTGTGTGTATCAGCATGGTATTCTTGCATATCTGTCTCACCTCCCCAGCTAAAATCTAAGCCACAGTGAGCTCAATTTTGCCTTTGTATTAAAATACCAGGGAGCCCATGGTGCCTTCAGAGATTCTTGATTCCATGGGCTGTGTATTCTTTTTTTATTATTAAAAATAAATAGTTTTTGTTTTACGTGCCAACCCCAGTTCCCCTCCCTCCCCTTCTGTTAGCCCCCTCCCAGCCCTCTACCCTTCCCCATTCCCCTTTCACTCTTCAGAGTGGGTGAAGCCTTCCCTGGGGAGTAAACAAAGTCTGTCATACCAAGTTGAGGTAGAACCCCCACCCCTGCATCAAGGCTGAGCAAGGTACCCCACCATAGGGAGCAGGCTCCAAAAAGCCAGTTCATGCAGTTAGGATAGGTCCTGGTGCCACTGCCAAGCCCTCCCCCTCCAGAACAGATCAAGTCATATAACTGTCACTCACATTCAGTGGGATTAGTTCTGTTCCTCGTAGGTTCCCCAGCTGTCAGCCCGTGAACTCTGGCCAGCTGTCTCTATGGTTTTCTCCATCATGATCTTGACTACCCGCTCCCCCCCCCTCACCCCCATTCATATAACCCCTCCTCCCTCTCTTCAACCGAATTCTAGGAGCTCAGCACAGTGTTTGGGCCGTGGGTCACCGCATCGGCTTCCATCAGTTACTGGATGTAGCTTTGAGTAAGACACTTCCTTGGTGAGTGTAATGTCCAGGCTGTAGAGGGTGGCGAAGGTAAGAGCAGATACTTTATCCCACTGCTTTTGGAAGTGTGGTTCCTGGACCAAGAATATTAGCATCGCCCTGGGGCTGAGTAGAAATTTAATTTTGGCCAGAATCTAAATCTAGTGGATGAGAAACTCAAAGGAGCAGGTTAGACCAGCAGGTTGTTGTTTAGTAAACCCTCCAGGTGATTCTCATGCACACTGAATGTGAGAACAACTATCTTATATCTCCTGAATTCTTATTAGAACTAAAAACAGCTATGGGCACACAGCTGTGCCCAATCAACACTTGTTGATTAAAGTCTCTCTACATTTTCATGAAGCAAGCTATTTTTTTCCTCTTTGTGGGAAGATTTAGCACAGAGTACCTTAAAATAGAGATTTCTTTTTGCATATTGAATCATGTGGTTTACAAATATTCAAAGATTTTATGCTCATTCAACTGTGCAGAAACATACCTTTTACTTTAAACAACTTAGAATGGGATTCATTCTTCATCGGACACATACATACCGGTTGGTGACAAGAGTCTCATTGGTCATGGCCACTGGGATCCAGGCAGCACAGGGTGTCTTCTCCTTCCGTGTCTTTGTCTGAGTGCCCTTTCAGCATTTAACTTCCGAAGACCTTAAATCTTCCATCGTCCTTAGTATCTGTGCAGAATTTGTTGCTCTAACCTTACATCCTCAAAAGCTTACAATAAACTCATAATGCTGAGAATGAAACATGTTTAACAACCATGGAAGTGTAAAAGGTATGGATACGAACCCTGCATACCTTACCACGTTTTTAAAAATGCAGCATCTCCTTAAAGTTTAGTTTCATTCTATGTGTGAGTATTTTACCTGAATGTATGCTCGTACACCACATGCAGTCCTGGTGCAGGCAGGAGGCCTGAGGAGGTTAGTTAAAGCCCTGGAAATGGAGTTACAGACAGCTGTGCAGCACTGTGTGGATACTGGCAATCAAACCGGAGTCCTCTGACAAGCAGCAAGTGCTCTTAACCACTGAGCCATCTCCCAGACCCCTATTTCTATTTTTTAAAAATATTTTTGAAAATTTCATATATGAACACTGTATTTCTCCTCTTTTCCTCCCTTGAACTCTTCCTGGGTTCCCCTTTTCCAATTCATGACTTCTTATACAATTGTTACATATAAATACATAAATACAGCCTGCTGAGTTCAGTCAGTGTTGCTCATGTGTACAGGTGTTTAGGGCTGCTTGACATTGGGTCATCTATGCGGGCTCATCCTTTGGGTGGATTGACTGTCCTTTAACATGTAGTAGGAGTGTGTGTGTGTGTGTGTGTGTGTGTGTGTGTATCTTTATAAAACAATATGAATACATAATGTACATATGGGTCACATGCTAAAAAGAATTCTGATAGAAAGGCTAGAGATGGGGCTTGAGAGTCTACATTTCTAGTGAGTTTCCAGGTGATGCCAGTGCTTCTGTTTCAATGACCACTTAGTAGAAAGACTCTCAAACTCTGGAAGACATGAAGTGTTCTGAAAGGTTAGGAAGGTTAAGCCTGGAAACTAAGCAGACATTAGCTTCTCAAAGCAAAATGAATTGTCTGCATGTCCTAGAGTAAGTGTTCTTTTCCGAATGCTAAACTTAAGATTGACGTGAGTGGTTCCAGGAATCCATTCTTCACCTGTTTCCTGTGTCCTATGACACGGATGGATCTCCGCGTAGATTCCCCACACTTTGGAGGTGGGGGCAGTGGTCAGGAGAGTAGACAGCAGGTAGGTGTTATCTAGCAGTCAACTAGTTATTCAGGCTCTCTGGAATCTAAATGTTGAGACTCTGTGCAGGAGAAACTGGTCAGTGAATTTCTCTTGAGTTAGTGTGTACTGTTTGAATATTAATCCAGGGTGACTGAGGAAGTGACCTCCCCAAGAAGGTGGCAATGTTTGCTTTCTGAATTTCCAGTCTATGAAAAGCTCCCAGGAGCCTTGAAACCTCCCCTCTGCCTCTCACTAGAGCCCCGACTTAATTCAGAGGCTCCTGCAAGGCAGGAGCAGAGTCTCTGTAACGCCCCCTGCAGATGAATTGAACGTGGCAAGATTAAAATTTGTCTGGCACTGCTCTTTACCTGCTGCTGTTTTTCCTTAATAATAATAATAATAATAATAATGATAATAATACAAAGCTCAAGTCTAGGGGAGTTTTGCTGCAGTCACAACAGATGGCCAATAGGTGTCACTGTCCAAATCATTTCATTTCAGGTATACCATATCTTACCTGCGGATCTGGGAGAGATTTAAATGGGTAAAGGGGATTAGCATTTGACAAGGACAGCATCTAAATGTCTTCTCCTTGACCTATGTTGGGACTGTGAGAGCAGAGTGGTCCCTGTCGTGAAAGCCCGTGGGTCTGCTCTGCGTCTCTGGCTGCAACTGCAGTGAGCTGGTCAGCTCTTCATACCCACTTTACAGATTTACAGAGAGCCTCGGTAGTCTGTCTGTTTGAAGTTTTAGTTGGTAGGCAATGGAGAATAGGCAGTTTATGAGAAATCAGCAAGTGTATTGCACACACACACACACACACACACACACACACACACACACACACACACACAGAGAGAGATGCTGTCCTGTTTTCCTGCCTGAAAATTGCACTTTATAAAACAAAACACATTCCTTAAAAGTTGCACTTGAGGTGAGACTAGGAAATGGGAGAAGGAGAGGGAACTCTCTATAGAGAGGAGAGGGAGAAAAACAATTTCTTTTGCGACTGTGATTTTTTCGTCTTCCCCGGCATGTGTCCCTCAGGGGCACCAGGCGCAGTCCCTCTAGGCGCCCGCTGGGACTCTGCAAGAGGGTGGCAAAGCTTCATGTTCAGTCAGCATTTCTTTTCAGTCCCTGTTTGTTCAGCTTCTGCTGATGGACCATTTGCTATTCAGGAGCTTCACAATCAGGGTCGCCCCTTGCTCCTGCCAATGCAATTTCCTATGGCAAAAGCATCTGCTTGCTCTGCTAATTGGAGGTGTTCTTCCCCCTGCCTGATGCCAGGCTGACCTGACACGGAGGCTCAGTGAGAGTTCAGAGAGAGCAGACAAGTGTGCAGAGGCCCAGGCACGGAGGGGGGTACAGGGGCCAGGGCAGCATGTGGTGCAGGCTATGCAAACAGAATCTAAATGGCCTTCCAGAGCGGTTCTGGTGCCCCGTGTGCAAAGTATGACATCAGTGTAGTCCCCTTATCTTGCCTTGGTTTTGCATCTCTCCTCTGCCACTGTTCTATTTTCCAGGACTCAGAATCCTCTGGCTCCAAGTAGCAGCAGCACAGACAGAGAACTTTCAAAGAAAGCACATCGAAGATAGCATGGGGCATCCCATGGCTTTTCCAGGGATGGCAGAGTCCCCTGACTATAGGATTTAAAATGCTACAAGTCTACATAGGGACTAGCAGTGACAATTGACATCTGAAGCACATGGGCTGCTTATTGTGTTTCTGCAAGCCACTGGCCAGGAGAAAGCCAGCAGGAAGTCAGTGCTCAGGGTAGGTTCTGGAACCTTCCATTCCCAGGTGTTCTGTTCACTGGGGTGCTGCCAGCTGTTTCTATTTTTGGCAATAGTTTCAAAACTAAGAATTGGAGGTGCTATTTAGAGCTCCATGGTGGCTCTGTCCTCCCCTTGGAGCAGTGCTTGTGTGGTCCTGATGCTGGGGAGTGTGCCCAGGTGTGGGCTGCTGTCTGATGAGGTGCTGAGAGTCCAATTGCAAGACTTAGATGGAAGAGTCACAATGACTAACACGTTAGAGGAAGGGGTCTTCAATACAACCAGGCAGAGCTGGATGGGGTCCATTGGTGTCTAGGAGGTCTGGGTTCCAGTCAGACCCAAGGGGTTCATTGCTGCTGGGTAGTGGGTGAGGCAGGGCTGATCACTGCCTTGGTCTTAGGTCTCCTGCCTGCAGGAATGACCTTGTGATCTTTCCTTGGGTTTTAGCTTCTTGCCTGTAAAATGAAGGATCTGGTGTGTGTGTGTGTGTGTGTGTGTGTGTGTGTGTGTGTGTGTGTGTATGTGTGTGTGTGTGTGTGTGTTTTGGTTCTTTTTTTGGGGAGGGTTGTCATATGGAATATTGATAGTATAACCTGTGTAATAGTCAGACATTATGCCATGAAGTCATGAACTCTTTCATTAGAGAGAATCAAATATCCACAGGAGACAAAAACTTCTGTGAGTGGTTCCTGGATGATTGCACCAGAACCATTAGGTGATTTAAAGATTAACTTCCCATACCTCAGCTGAGCTGCAGACTGATTTGTTAGGCGTGGATAGAAAGCTGCAAATGTGCCTGAATCAGTTTGGGTTCATCTGATGTTACAGAGAGATGGGGAGGGACACATGTCAAGTGGAACCCTGAATGCCATCACCCTTGTTGAAAGGTCATAAGGTACGAGAACCAGAGAAAAGGGTTGTTAACATGTTTGGAAAAAGGGTCTGCTTGACCTTGACTGAATGTGCCTGGGGCCTCATGGTGCACAAGGGTGGGGGGCTTCGGTTGAGAGGCCACAGGGGCAGTTTTGGGGACCTCTGTAGGAATGGTGTTCTGAGGCTGGCTCCAGCTTGCAGGAGCATGAGTGTCAGCCCTGTCCAATCTGAGTGTGGTGTTAGGCATGTGTTAACTTTGCAGTCTTTTAGTGGCTGTGTTTATAAAAGAGTAAAGGGAAAGCAAATTGAGATACTTTTTTAATAATTTCTTTTACTTCACAGAATATACCCAGATATTATCTCAACATGTAACCAATATAAAGTTATTCATGTAATACTTGGCTTTCTGTTTTCCTATGCCTCCCCACTCTGGTGCTGTATTTTACCCTTACAGATCACCTCAGCTGGCTTGCTCAGTCCTGTTCAAATACTCAGTACCTATGGATGGTGGGTACCATGTTGGAGAGTGGATAGCTGTGAGGTATTGGTTATGTAACATACTACCCAAAACCCATCTGGACCAGTACTGAAGAGCTTGGAAGCACTGGCAGGCCCCACCTTCCCCATCCCAACTTCCTAACTTGCTGGATGCCTCAGATTGGTGTTTAGCACCATCCCAGGGGATCTGCATATGTTAAAATGGAGCAGGGTTGGATTAGATGCTCCAGCATTCCACTGTACCGCTTTTCATTCCTGGAGTTCTCTGTGGATGCAGTTAACCATAGGGGTCCTGAGTAAGAAAGTGTAATAAAAAGAATTTGGCTTATGGAATGGATGATTGGCCTCCAAGTCTGTAAAGGGACTGTGGGATCCCCGGGCAGAGGATGGACACATCATGCTGTAATGAACGTTGTAATTTGATTCTTGGCCAGGGTTGATCCCTGGTTTTAAATGTGCTGAGGCTTTCGTGGCTACAGGCTGATGCCAAGACAGAGCCAAGCTCACCTGAGGATGAGATGCTCTCTGGTGGTAATCAAATGGCTTCCTTCTCCATGTTTCCTGCCCTCTGGAGGTAAAATCCTATGATGCCTCACAGATGGAGGGGTCAGAGGGCAGATGCATGAGCCAAGCTATAAAGAGTACAGGGACTGATCCAGGACCCCACAGAGACTCCATCTGAAGCAACCTTGGTCACTGAGGTGGGCTGAGGAGGGCTATGTGGGAAGGGAAGTCGCTGACTGATGCAGGCTGTCCCCTGAGTCTGGATGCTACTCATCAGTTTCCCCTAAGCCATATGCCCTAACTGTTGCCTTCTGTTGTCTTCTCAAAGCCTTCCTAGAGCAGCTCAGATTCCTGCTCTGGGCTAGGAGTGTATGTCTGGGTTGGGGAAGGGACTAACACCCAGGCGAAGGACTGTATGTCAGATGACGTTTATGCACAAGGGTGCTGATAGGGTAGTCATCTTTGCACTACGGTCTGGACACCAACATTCCACGCTTGTCATAGCTACTCTCTAGAGCAGTGGTTCTCAACCTTCCTAATGATGCAACCCTTTACTACAGTTACTCATGCTGTAGTGATCCCCAAACATAAAATAATTATTTTCATTGCTATGCCAGGACTGTAATTTCTTTACTGTTATGAATCATAAATGCACATATCTGTGTTTTCCACTAGTCTTAGACAAACCCTGTGAAAGGGTTGTTCAATCCTCAAAGAGGATGCAACCCACATATTGAGAACCACTGCTCTAGAACCTTATGTCAATTTGTTGCTCTTAATACCTCTATCCCTGGGAAAGTACTGTGGAGGGGGTGGATGCCGTATCTGTCACATGGTGGGAATATGTGGACGGCTATTCTTTGACTTTGCCTCTGTACCTTCTTCATTTTCAGCAGGTCACACAGAGGCCCTTTGGTGTCCCCTTGTGACACTAGCCATAGGACCCAGATTCTTTCCTGCCTGTATGGTGTCTCTGTGCTTAAGTTCTGGGAACGTGCCTGTACAATTGTATCAGATTGCCTGGATCTGAAACCTAGCTATTACCGTGGTATTCCTCACTGTGTGCTGGCCCCTTGGGGACATGGGGTTTCATCGGCCCTCACCTAGCCTTTCTTTTTGTCCCCACATCTGATTCTCTTCCTGCTGCACATAATGTTGTTGTCTCATTCCTAGGGCCTTACCCTCTGTCCTTCACTACATCCTCCATGCCTTTGCCCATGGTGAGCAAACCCTCCACCCCCCCTTCTTCAAATTGTAGGACATTAGAGCTCAGGTCTATTTCCCCCTCTTTCTGGAAGCTTTTACTGACATCCCTGGCCTGTCAAATCTTTATACCAGATTTCTGTGGTACCATGTAATCAGTTGATAAGTCAAAAGCCATCCTTTGACATATCTCCTGAGTCACTGAAGACACTGGGGACACAGGTGAGCCAGATGGCCATGGCCTCTGCCATAAATTCTGGAGAAGAAATCTTTCCAGGAAACCATTATCAGTGCTTACTGAATTAGTTGGGAATGTGAATGTGCTGGAAACAGCACTGGTTTCTGGGGGACTATCTCCCACAGAGCTCTGCCCTCAGGGAAGGCTGCTTGGAGAAGGAGTTCTCAGCCTGAGCTCTGAAGGATGGGTATAGAAACTCTGCCTGTGAGGCCTGGCAGAATGAGGAGGCCAGTGAGGCAGAGAGGTGACAGGCACCGAATCCCATTAGACTTTATGGACATATGCTGTTTTCTTGGTCAGTGTGAGTTCATCTCCCTTTGTCCTGTCAGGCTCTGAGTTTCTTTGAGGCCCAGAAAGGCACTTCCCCAGCAGGGGCACTGTGTTGGTGCTTTCCAGCTTGGAGAGCGGGGTCCTGGAATGTTTTCGAACAGGTTACCATATACCGGTTGATGGAAATTGGCAAATGGTGTAAATTTGGACACTTGCTTCTTTGTCAGGGAACAGGTGTTTAGACATTTAGAAGCACAGACTGCAGCCACCAGGGCGCTGGGACACAGCAAGAGGCAACAGGCTAGGGAGGGAGGTGGCTGGGAATGGGAGGCAGCTGCCACTGTGTGTTACCAGGCAAATGCTTTAGCTTGTCTGAGTGTCATTTGTCGTAGGTATCTAGTGGGATATCTGGGCAGATCTGAAAGAATGGATGTAGAAAGTGAGTGACAAAAACGTGTTTGAACTAGAAGCTCTAGTTTGGGCTAGCCGGCAGTTCTCAAGCTGTGGGTCACCACCCCTTTGTGGGTCAAATGACCCTTTCACAGGGGTCACAAGTCAGATATTTGTGTTATGATTCATAACAGTAGAAAAATTACAGTTATGAAGTGGCAATGAAAATAATTTTATGTTTGGGGGGGTCACCACAGCATGAGGAACTGTATTAAAGGGTCGCAGCATTAGGAAGGTTGAGAACCATTGGACTAGACAGTGTAGACTGGTTACTCCATCCCTCAAATAGCTTGTCCTATAAACCTCAAGAACTGGCATTTTCTATCCTGTCCTCCTTTTGAACGGATTTTGATTCTGTAGTTAAACTTGGTCAGATGGAATGTGATGTGGTCTCTGTTTCATTGTACAAACCACCTTCCATCCTCTATGGTGTAACTGTGCATGTTACTTCCACGTGTCCCCATCCTCCCTCTGCCATCCCTGTTCGCCCAGCTCTCCCAGATCAGCCTTTACTTCTTGCTGAACAAACTCCCAGCCCTTCCCCAGGGTGGTGGAAGGCAGCTCTCCTGCTTCTAGGAGGTTCCCTAGTATTTATGAGTCCAATTTGCTAGCTTTCGTTATTAACCAGCATGTCTCGGAGGTCATGGGGTCTGGCAGCAGCTCGTCTGTCCTGCACAACCTGGGCTGAGCCTGCCATTTCCCCAGGAGAAGGAAAGCCCTTGTTATCCCTTGCAGGGAGGCCATGGTGTGTTGATTATTTAAGGGTAATATTTCTGGTGGTTGAGCAAACGAGGCGGGAAATGGCTTTTGCGGGTGATTAAATGCTGAGAAGATGTGGCAGCTTCCGTCTGTGGCCATGAGTTGCAAGTAGCTGACAAGAAAAAAAAATAGAGATGTGACCAAGAGGTTTTCTTTGTGCCTTGGTTCTGAGGGCAGGTGGAAATGAGACGTAGCGCTTAGAGCTGGGGACTGAAATCAGAAAGTTGTAAGGGGGTGGCCAGCATGAACCCTGGGCTGCCACTGATAGAAACTGGTGTGCAACCTTGAGTGGGACATTTTCAACCTCTGTCTTATTTTACCTTTTGGGATGGGATAAATCGATGGGGTTTGACCAGGGGATCTCCAGAATCCTTCTGTGATTTTATGAACCTTCCTGGCAAGCAGAGATATTCCTACTTGGGTTGTTTATGTTCTAATTCCCAAGGATATATTTCTAGTGGACTATACTCCAGGGACTCCAATTATTTCTTGTTAGCCTGGAATAGTTTTAGCAAGAAGTAAGTAAGCTATGCAGAGCCTGGTTGTTGCATGTGTGTGTTCTGTCTTAGAGCTCTTGGGGAAGTCAGTTTAATGCAACCAGCACTTTGGAAGTGTCCACTCTGGGCAATAATTGAAGCATGGTGTCCTGGACGGTACTTCAAGTTTGGAAATGAACCCCCACCCCATGTAAAATTTGCTGATTATAAGCTGTGACCTTGGGGACATAGAGAGCCAGCTTCCCAAGGTCTCAGCTGTAAAATGGGATTCAGAGTCCCTTCCTCACTGTTGAGCAATAGGAAAGATGTGAATCCAGCACCTACCAGTTCTTCAGACATGTAAATGCTCAATGAATGTTAGTACCACACATGTCACACAAACCTTTGCTCATTGAAATGGGAAATTGTCATTTGCAAAGTTTACAGAGCTCAAACTCAAGTGCCACACAATTGAGTTTCCAAACAACAATCTCAAAACAAATTTCAAACACACTACTGATTTCATTTTGGGATACATGACTTGCAGGTCATGGTTTAGACATACCCGTTGGTAGTTTCCTTATTGCAGGGGTCAGGTCTGGGGTTAATTGTAGTAAGTACAAAAAATGTGGGATTTTCTAGAGACTACTGTTTGCAGGGCCCCTGCTGCTGAGGCCCACGGAACCCCAGTCTGTTAGGAGAGTCATTTAGTCCTGCAGAAGGTGGGGGGCTCATACTGGAGAGTGTGGAAGACGGGCTCAGGTCTCAGTTGTTTTAACTAGAAAGCCAACTGCCAGTGGCATTCTGGAAGCCATCAGGAGGAGAAAATGCACTCTCACCTGGGGCTGCTTCTGTTAAGAAATGACAAACCGCAGTGGCTGCATGGCTTCGGAGTGGCATTTAGACCATCTCTCTGTTGGCAGCACCATCCTTGAGATCTTCCCTCAGAGCATCTCTGGTGCTGGATTAGCACCATGGAACTGTGAATCGGTATGTAGAGCAAACAGGCCCTGGAGCAAGGGGTTGACTTGCTGAGACACAGGGAGCTTATTTGGACAGTGGACACACAGGTACACACAGACGTTATCCACGAAAAGGAAAGAATAGACTCTTTCCCTCTACCCCTCCTTTGTTTCTTAGCTGTCAGAATGTATGAGGGACAGTCTTGATGTGAATGAAAACAGCTTCCAGTAGGAGTGATGAGTGATATGTGTAGGTAAGTATTCTCAGGGGAGGGTTGGAGTTGCTTAGTTCATTGGGACTGAGTATGGGGGTGGGGTAGAGGAAACAGGGGGTAAGAATGTTGCATGGGTGCCAGAGAGGTGTGATTGCAAGAAGGTGAGTAAAGAGGGGGTGTGTGGACTGATGGTGTCTTGGCAGGCTTTCCGTAGGAAATGAGCCCTGTGGGGTCCCTGAAGGCCTCTTTCAGGCAGTGGTGCAATTCTCTAGCACTCTCAAGGGTCCAGGAGTCTTATGTTGACTTCTGTATTGTGAGTTCTTTCTGTTAGGCTAGCCCCAGTGTTGCCTGACATTGCAAGGATAGTCTGGCTTGGTAGAAGTCCTTATCTCAAAGTCAATTTCACTTTCCTTTTGAACATGAGACAAGCTTATCTATGCTTAATATTAAGAATATTTGGGTATTTTTGTTGTTGGGTTTTGTCTTAGTCAAGGTCCTGTTGCTGTGAAGAGACACCATGACCACAGCAACTCTTATAAAGGAAAACATTTAATTGGAGCTGGCTTACAGATTCAGAGGTTTAGTTCATCATGGTCATGGCTGGAAGCATTGTAGCATGCAGGCAGACATGGTGCTGGAAAAGGAGACGAGAATTCTACATCTAAATTGTCAGGCAGCAAGAAGAGAGAAACATTGGGCCCAGCTTGAGCTTTTGAAACCTCAAAGCCCACCACCAGTGACATACTTCATCCAACAAGACCACACATGTTCAACATGGCTGTATCTCCTAATCCCTGTCAAGTAGTGATACTCCCTATTGACCAGACATTCAAATACATGTGCCTATGGGGTCCATTCCTGTTCAGACCACCACAGATTTCTTTGAATTCTTTGAACAGTTCCCCCCACCCACCCCTGTCCCGCAGCCAGGTGACACTTTGCTTGTGAAATACAGTTAATTTAAAATGGAATCAAGCATCTGTCCTGTGTAGGACATCTTTGCCAAATAATCACAGCAAATATGATTTGCAATGAAGGTTGTCTTTGTGCCTTTTTGGAAGGACAATCCTGAGTCCAGATGTTTTCTGAGAGCCACCTGTGACCTTCCTTGGGAACCTAGAGCCACACTGAAGCAGGGATGCCCTGAGTACCTGGACCAGGAGAAAACTATAGCAGTGATGTTTGAGGATGCAGACCCACCTTTCTGTGCCACCTCCCCTTGATAAAAATACAAACACCTGACTGACTCAGTCCTCATCAGGGAGAAGGTGTCTGAAACCTCAGGAATCCCTGCAGAGCCCTTAAATGACACTAGGAAGGAGTAAGAGAGAGGGGAGGGTGGCAGGGTCTTAGCATGAGGAAGAGGAACTGGGCTGAAGGGTATCCTTGGGCTTTCCAAGTGCATGCGCAGGTCAGTGGGTAAGGCACTTGCCACGTGGGCTCAGGAATTGGGATTGGGCTCCTTGAACCTTATATCAACGCACTGCAGCTATAACAAATTTATTTGAAGCCCAGAAGGTGGGAACTGGACATCCCCAGAGTGAGCTGGCCAATTAGACTCGGCAGCGTGTGGGTTCTGGGGTCGAGTGAGAGAATCCCTAAGGCAGAGAAGAGCTAGGAAGATATCCGTGTTGGCTTCTGGCCTCCACACGTGTGCAATGAAGGCATGGATATCTATCTGCATATACATGTGTACCCACACACATGTAAACATAAATACACATATGCATCCCTTCCCCCTCACACAAATGAAAAAACAAAACAAAAACAATAAACCACGCAAGTATCCCCTGGACCAGTCTGTGTCGAGTGAGCTCTTTCAAGGCTGGCTGGCAAATCTGCTGGGCTTCTCACCTCTGAAAGTGATCCTGTCAGGAAACCTGTTTCAGTGAACAGTGGATTCAGTAGCAATGGTGCCTGTGCAGTTGTACTTTACCTGCTCAAATAAACCTAAATTTTAATCTTGGCTCTGCCATTTGTCTTCTGTGTGACCTTGGGCGAGTCGTCTAGTCTGTATTGTCTTGTCCTGGAAAGTGGGACAGTCCCGTCCACCTCTAGCTTTTCAGTGAGCATGTGATGAGATTGCATATGTCAACGCTCCTGGCTCAGCTCCTAGCCTGCAGTAAGTGTTCTTTTTCGTGTCAGATGTGCTTCTGTGTTTGGCGTACCTGTCCCAACTGACCAGCCCCTTAGATGCCAGGCACTAAGTTGCAAAGGTAAATGCCTTTGCAGTGTCTTTCTTGAGGTTCACAGCAACCTCTCTCTTAGAGTTTGGACTCTTGTGCACCCTGTTGTGTGGGCAGAATGGAATAACTGTCCTGAGATGTCAGTATCCCAGTGCCTGGAGACTGTGAATGTCCCTTATTGGTGGCCAAGGGGACTTTGCAGATATGATTAAGAACACTGAGATATCAGTTATTCTGGGTTGTCTGGGTGGGTGCGGTATAATCACTGTGGCCATGGAGGGAGGAGATGGGAGATCAGAAATAGGAAGCAGTGCCCAGAGAAACTCAGCAAAAGGGTTACTGGACAGAGGCTCTTCCCAGCCCCCAGCAGGGGGCAGGGGAAGCATGGGGTCCCTGCTGGCTCCATCCCCTGCCTGCTCCCACCTCCGCTTTCTCCTTAGGACCCTTCAGACGTGTGCCATCCAGAGTTGGAAGAAAAGAAACTTGCGTAGTTTTCAAGCTCCAAGTTGCAGGCATTTGTCATAGGAGTTGTAGAAAGCCAGTGTGCTTGCTATTATTGTCACGTGACCAGTGTCTGATCCTCTGCTGCTAGATTCCCAATGCCAGGCACGAAACGAAACACTGAAGACCAGGTCTTACAGCTGCTGTCTGAGCTCTTAGTGGAAACACACACACGCATGCACGCACGCGCGCACACACACACACACACACACACCTGGAAACTGCTGAGAAACAACAAGATGAAAACTAGATCAGAAGTTGAGCCGGGGGGGGGGCGGCAAGTGCAGGTCTATCCAAGGCCACACAGTGAGTTCAAGGCCTGCTTGGGCAACCCACTGAGCCCTTGTGTTAAAATTAAACAAACAAATTGCTCAAAAGATGTAGCTAAGTACTAGAGTGCTACTTGCTTAGCATGCCTAAGGCCCTGGGTTTGGTCTCTGATACTGACAAAATTAAAAAAAAAAAAAAAAAAAAAAAAGCTTTATCCACCTGGCAGTATTTATGCAGAAGAGCTCCGAGGAGGAAGTGGGAAGCCTGCCAGTCCCTGAAGCCTCAGTGGCTGTCCGTAAAGACATCGTGTTATCCTGCAAACAAAGGGTTCTTTCTTAGTCAGTGATCCACTGGCCCCTTGGGTGCTGACCCTTCTGTCTGCTCTTCTGCCCTCTCCATTCCCCACATGGGATACTCCTGCCACTGCTGACACATTCCAGGAGCAGCTATTGCCTCCCTGTGACATTGATGATAGACGATGCCAGGCATGGGCACAGGCCCTCTTCATTCCCAGTCTCTGCCAGCCACACCCCACAGTGCCCCTTCTGTCCTTCTGGGACAGCAGCAAACGGACTGAGTAGTGGGCTCATTGGATGTCTGAATTACTTAAGGAGACGTGTGTGTCACGAACGTGTCGTTTGTCCCACGGAGGCTTGGCGGCCATCTTCACTTACGTACTTCACTATTTTGCTTGTGGGAAAGTATAGAGGATGGGGTGGGGACAGGAGGAAGTGGGGGGATGGGGTGGGGACAGGAGGAAGTGGGGGGATGGGGTGGGGACAGGAGGAAGTGGGGGGATAGAGGATGGGGTGGGGACAGGAGGAAGTGGGGGGATGAGGATGGGACAAAGAGTAGAACTGGCTGCATTGCGGAGGCTTGGAAAGAGTTACCCAGAAAAAGGAGAAAGGAGACGGATTAAGAAAATAACCCAGAGTAATTTGATAGCAGAATATTTTTGGCTCCAAGACACCGTGAATTGGGAAGGCAGAAGAAGTAGCATGTCACACATTCCGAGGCGTCTGTGAGCACACATCCCAATATGATCACTATAATTATAATAATAATAAATGTGCTCTCATGGTGTGACTTGTGGAGGTCACCCCGAGATGAGAAAGTGAAGAGGAAGGGAGGTGGAAAGGAAGCTATTAATAAACCTCACACACAGCCCTGCAACGTCTCTTCCTTTCCCAACACTGAGCCATTCATTCCAGCCCCATGGCCCTGGCTTTGATGACCCGGAGCCGCCTGGTTTGGTATCAGTAACCCGGGGCGGCTGCTCTGATTTTCAAATGGCTTGTTTGTTAGAAGGAAGGCCAGTTCTGATTCCTGTCCTTGTTTGGATCCAGCGGGACCCCTGATCCCAAAATACAGTTTCCTTTTTGTGTGTTTCCAAGGTTGGCAACAAGATCTCTGGGAGGGATGAAAAACACGGCTGTTTCTGCTGAGATATGCTGACCGAGGGCCCTGAAACAAATTGTGTTTGGATGGAGTCAGACTAGAGCTGTGTATCACTGGAGAGTTACCTGTCCCTGGTCAATCATGAAGCAGTAGTTTAGTGCCTGATAGTTGTTCTCTGTCTCATTGTGGGTGGGAGGGACACAAGTGTCATCTAAGATGTCTCTTCAGGAGTCTGCTTGTCTCAGGGAAAGGCTAATAACACGCCGACATTAGTGACAGAATGTTAATCTAAGCGACCCTGCTAGGAACGATACCCTCTAATAGGAAAGAGTAATATGTATGTGAATGTTAATCTAAGCGACCTGCTAGGAACGATATTCTCTAATAGGAAAGAGGCGTATGTATATATTATAGCGCTGATTGGCTACTAAAGGCACTAGGTGAGAAGCACTGCTCTACTGGAGATGTGTATTGCACAGAAAGCGGATGTCACCGGAGATGACAGATGATGGAAAATCTTGCAGGCAGGCACAGGAGTGGTGTTGGTATCTAACATCTGCAGCATACTCTGTAACCTGATCTTCACAACAGCCCACTGTGACTCATCTAAAGCCCAGAGAAGCTAAGTAGCTTGCCTGTGTCACACAGCTTCTCTGTGAATGATCTGAGCTTTGAACCCTGTTTGATGTTTATCAGGGCCATGGCATGTCCTAATCATCCAAGGCTGCTCCTGTACAGAATGCCCCATATTTGTGTGTGTCTCCATGCTGTCTCCTTGGATTGGCTCAGGGGTGGAGTATAGAAGAGAGGTAGATCAGGTTTCTTCGGGCCACTTCAGATACAGTGGCTTGGTGGAGGACATGGACCCCAGTTATCCGCCAGCTCATGTGGTAGGTGGGTACTCTGGTTCTCTCCTACTTCTGGTTGCAAGTGAAAAACGAAAGTTTAGTTGTGTGGCCTTTCCTTATTGCAGGGGTGACCACAAATTACAATGTCATTCCAGTGTCCACATTTCTTATTGATGGTCCTTGGCTACACTGGGCCTGGCAGTGGTCCTGCTCTTTGGTGCAGCAGATGAACTTCCTATTTATCTCCTCCGGGCACCCCTGGGACTTCCACTTCCTATGGCCATCATTTAGCCTTGGAACTCCCTGAAGGTAGGGGGCAGGTATGAGTTCTGGGACACACTGTTGGCATTGGGTCTGTATGAGAAGGTTATATGTGCTAGTGTGTATGTGTGTCTACACACATGCTTAGCTGGACTTTCCCAGCACACTCAACACCATAGACATCAAGCTGGAATCTTAACATGGGTCATTTACATTATCAGTTGCTAGTCAACCTTTGGA
This sequence comes from Phodopus roborovskii, assembly GCF_943737965.1. Taxonomy (NCBI): domain Eukaryota; kingdom Metazoa; phylum Chordata; class Mammalia; order Rodentia; family Cricetidae; genus Phodopus; species Phodopus roborovskii. The sequence continues at coordinate 12,087,105 of NW_026126541.1, read as the reverse complement.
CACTGACAGTCACGGCTCTGTCCCTGTGTGGTGATTCCTGAGCCCTGGGCGGTTGACTTGGCTTAGGAATGTGCTTTGTCTTCCTCAAGATTCCTTATGCTTTCTGAGTGTGTCTTTCATTTTTATCTGGGCTGCCTCCCCTTAGGGGAAAGTGGAAGCTTAGGAAGTAGGTGATATAGATAGGACTTGCCCTTTAAGAATTTGTCATTTCCCTAGAGCTGTCTTCTCTGGCCTTCCTGCCACTGAAAACCCAGAGCATATAATTGTTTTGGTTTTAAACAAGAGGAGACAACAGAGGTATCTAGATCATTGTTTTTTATCAGTGCAACAACTACACCTTCCCATGGCCACTAACCTGGCATTGGATCCTCGCAGAATGAGATTACTCCATTCCAAGCCACTCCATTCTCATGCGGGGTTACGATACACCTTTTAAAAAATGATGTGCTTTATATTTAATTATGTGTATATGTGTTTGCATGTGAGTTCACGTGCCAGAGGAGGCCAGAGCTATAGGATCCCCTACAGCTAGACTTAGAGCCATTTGTGAGCCACCCAACATCAGTGCTGGCAATCAAACCTGGGTCCCCTGCAAGAGCAACATGTACTTTTAACCACTGAGCCTTCTCTTGGGCCCCAAACACTCCTTCGACACTTAGCAAGAATGTGCTAAGAACTAGGGTGTAAGATTATGGTCCCTCTGTATCAAATGTTTCTGAAAAGTCACATAATATCTCAGGAACTTGAACTCTGTCACTGGAAAATGGGAGGATGACCTCCAAGTGGTACTCTGAGAAGCTTGGTGTGTTTAGAGTGTTTCTTGGGTATTGTAAGCAAGGTTATGGTTGAGGTCTCAGTCTGGGTAGGCCTCTAGTCATAATAAGTAAAAGTAGATAGGATTGTATTTTTCACAAGTTGGACTTTGAGAATGGTGAGTTCTGTGGGCAAAGACACTTTAACAAAGTAGTATTAGGTCATCAGTTTCTTCCAGCTCCAATTTTTATGACTTTGGCAATCTGCGGAAACAATGACAGTTGACTTAGGTTGATGTCACATTTTTAATCCACTTTGTGTAGAGCGACTCTACCTGCTCTTAGAGGAACCAGGACAGCCTTTCCAATGTTCTCCACGTCTCTGAAGCTTTCGCAGGGCGTGGCTGTGATGCCAGTAGCCAGAGCTGTCCTGGTGGAGGATGCTGTAAGAGAGGCCTTCCAACAGCTTCTGGTGTCCCCTTACCTTTCCTCCCATGGTCCTATGTGTCTCCTCATTTCCCATTCTCACTAGCTCACCAGGCCTGGCCAGAGGAATGATCTCATAGTTCCGCCCTGGGTGAAGAGTTAGCTGTTGGTGAGATTTAGAGTTTTAATATCTTCTTCTAAAATATTTGTGATGTTTAAGGCTCCAAAGTCTACGATCTGTTTTTAGGAAAAACAGAGCTCTAGTAGTGAAGTTCAAGGCTCTGTGTCAGTGAGTTGCAGGATATTGTGTAGGTAAGGGAAGCACCCCTTGGGCTGTGGCTGGTTCTCAAGGTATGCTTGCTTTGGCAATGCAGCTGCTGTTTGCTTTACAAGGCTGTTTCAAAAGTAAAGTCCTTGCAGTGCTAATCCTTAATGCTCAAGTGCTCTGCAGTAAAAGGATTGTATGGCTAGAGCCTGTGGGAAAATGCTGGCTATGATGCTAACCACCTCAAGGCTCCCATTGTATACCCTGATCCATGGCAGGATTTGACAAATCCATCATGGGTGAGACCTGTTTACCTTCGTTTAATCCAGACTCTCCCCGGTCAGTCTCCTACTTTCTTCCAGCCAACTAACTTCACATCCCGAAGAACTGGTGCTCCTTAGAGTTCACTGGAAGATTCTAGCCAGTGGTTCTCAGTGAGGGTTGCTTTTGTTCTTAAAGGGTGTTTGCCAAAGTCTTAGGCAATTTTGGTTGCTGTGGAAGCCGCTCCTGCCACCAGTGACAGGGCTTGCTAAATATAACCATGGTCCTATAAACTGAAATACTCTAGACAGGGTTTTTGTGACAAAATCGTTTCTGGTCTTTGTTGAAGGAGTTGCAACTACAGGATATCCTCAGTGCTGTTCTAACAAATCATTGGCTTTCCTTCAAGCTCAGAGGCTGAGTAGTTTCCAGGTTCCCACCGCGTGGCAGGTCCCATCCCTGCCAGCATCTAGGAGTAGGGCTGGTGTTTGCACTCCCTTCTGGGAATCAAGATATTTAGCACCTTTCCAAGCCAGGCCAGCCTCCCCAGCGAGTAGATTGAGCTTCAGTTATTTCTTTGATCTTGTCCCAAGCTTCTTTCCTTTCCCTTGGACCAACAAGGCTTGACTGCTCCTTTTGGAGCTGATGTTGACTGTGTGGAATCTAAATGTGCTTGCTGTTGAGTGCAGGCATCTTCTGTCTTCCAGAATTCCCAGGTTGCAGATTCCTCAGGTCTGTGATTTATCTGCATTATAAAGCTCAGCAGTGATGCTTGTTAGTCAGCAGAACCCACAGTTTCAGTTGCTTCTCCCTGGTTCCTCCACTTTAGGGTGGACAGCAGGGCCTGTTAAATGCTTACACCGTCCAATTCTCTAAGTTAATGATTATGAATGTCCCTGGGGCCATGGTTCTCACCGAGATTCTGCATTTGAAACCAATGCAACTTACAAAGTGCATGCTGATGGAGTGTGTGCACACAGAGCTGGGGAGCCTACTCAGTGTGGACATGCAGCCTGTGTGAACTTGGGCTTTAGTATGGCTGATTTAAAGGGCCCTCTTTGCTGGGGTGTGTTTGCTGTGGTGGTGTGTTAGTGAGCACTCGCATTGGAATGTGTGAGGGTAGGCGCCATTTCTGCTGCTAATTTAAAATCACTGTTGTTCTTCAGGGAATCACAATTAGTAATGAATTAGTACCTCTTGTGTTTTAGCTCATTTATTCATTCATTTAGCATATGTTTATACAGTTCCTGTCTATCACGTTCTATTCTAATGAACAGAGAGGCAAAAATGGGATAAAAGTCTTCCTTTATCACATTGATATAGGAGTTGAGACAGTAACTAAATAAATGAGAGGAAGTATGGGAGTTGAATTGTAGAGAGGTCGGAGGCATGCTTCAGGCACAGGAGTAGATCAGGAACGGCAAAGGTGCGCATTTATAGCCTAGGCTGTCTTCCAGTGACACTGGCTTTCCAGCCCCTGTGAATACAGAACAGTAGAGGATCGGGTAGGCTCTGCCTTGGTGTCTAGTGCTTGATCCTGCCCTTAAGATTGGATTGAGAAACAGTTTAAGGTCGTTTTAAGTAGCATCACTGCCTGGCTCCTCCACAAAGCTTGACAGAATGCCCACCTGCCCCTCCTGCTTCACTGAGAGCATTGGCTGGTCCTGTTGGACTCATCACTAGGTCTCAAATGCTCATTAACCCACATGCTATCCCAGTGGCTCAGACCCTAATGGTCCCTGCCAGTGGTAGCTGTTGAGAATCACTTGTTTATTCCAGGCCAGTACTAGGAGGACATAGCTCCCCACACTGGATTTCTGCACAAGGTTGACAACATTACTTCAGACCTTATTACTGAAGGACGTGGGTGCGTGGCAGGAGAGGACAACCATGGTTCATTGCCAACTGGCACCCTTACATCCATCTCTCCTACCTACCTGACGGGGTTCACTAAAACGGGGTCTCAGGGTAGAAGTAGTTTTCCTTTTTGAATGATGGACTTGCCTGCATTGGGTGGTACTAAACCTGTCTTGGGTCTTCGGTTTGCTGTGCCTCTATAATGAGTCCTGGTGATCAAATAAAATGCTTTGCTTCCTTCTTTCTGGTCAGGAGAAAATAAAAACCTCAGGAGCCTGGAATAAGGACTAGCTGGTGTGTGAGTTTGCACTGATGAGAACTTTGAACTTGACTGTGAGTTCAGCCTCAGGCATCTGATGCTCTTACTTGATGGGGACAGCAGGCGGTAATTCTTTTTCTAGCAAGAATTTATGTCTGCACAAGGCTGCACATCCTGAAGAGGGATGATGAAGTCCACAGTAGTTGGATTCAACAGAAGAAATCACTTTTCCACAATGGGCATATGTTCGGTTCTCTTTTAAAAGTGCCCACCACCCCTGCTCAGAATTCCCTGAGCACAGTGAAAGCGATGGCGTGGGGATGGCAGTCATTAGCAGGTAATCAGAAGCAGCCATGAGCTGGCAGGGCTCTGCCTATGAAAAGGGGCATACAATCAGAAATTTATATGGTTCCATTTTCCGGTTTTAGTGTAGCTTGTCTGCATCTGAAACTGAGCAGCCTGTAGCTGCAGCCAGGCCATCTCCTCCCAGCTCTATGTTAGGACAGATTTATTATTCTTATAGACTTTGCTCATGGAGGTCCCTCCAGATGGGCCTGGCTAGGGATACCTTTATTTTATTTCATTTTGTTGAGCCTCGTGGTTCAGCATGGACATTTGTTCTTCCTCCCAGGGTAAGCCCTGAATCTAGGTGAGGAAGGTGGAGAAATTGATTTAGGAAGTGACTGAGTTGAAAGAGAACTGAAAGAGACACCACAGGTCATTTATTACTGTATTACAAGAACAGGAGGCTGTGATCGCTGTCAGTTATGCCATAGCAATAAAATGGAATATTATGCAGCTGTTAAAAGGAAAAAAGAAAATAGAATTCTAATGATACAGTACTATTGCCATGGTCTGATGTAAATAAGGAAAAAAAACACACAGCATGGTTTGTAGTGTGCTTTACATTTATTTTAAAGCATGGTTGATGTATAATATGTGACTTGTATGTGTAGGAGCATACAGAAATGTGTTGCATTTGTTTCTAAGAAAAGCCTTGACTAATTGGCAAGATGGCTGTTTTTTGTGTGAATTTTTTTTTTTTTTTGTGTTTCTAGATTTTGCCCTTTCCTTCCTTCTTTTTTCCCTCCCTCCCTCCCTCCCTCCCTCCCTCCCTCCCTCCCTCCCTCCCCCCTCCCTCCTTCCCTTCCTTTCTTTCTGTCTTTTTCTTTCTTATTTTACTCTTCAAAAACATCAGCTAAGATTAGAAAATGAATTTCAAATGGAACAGAACCTGGCAAGGATTGATTGCCTTCAGACAAAGGAGCCCATTGTGGTTTGCATGTGAAGTGAAGCTCCCCAGAAAAGAAACTCAAGGATGGCAGCTCCCCCTCCCACCTGTAGGATTCATCACTGCTAATGGTAAAGAAGGACCAGAGCATCACAGGGGCAGTGCACCTTAGCCTTCATTTATGGGGATGAATAGGTGACATCCAGAGCCACATAGATTGCACTTACAACACACCGACTTGTTACCTGCTTCTATTAGAAGCATGGGCTTCTCTTCTCTGACATCCTTGTCTCCCACCACCAGCATCATGGGGCCTCCTCAGCCAGCATTTTTTTTTGTTCCCCTCCAGCTGCTTGTACAGGCAGTCCATTTCTTGGGACTCTCAAAGTTTCTTTCCTAGACTTCGGGGTCTCAAAGGGGTGATGATGGAGCATACCCATGTCCCGTTTGTGTGTCAGCATCAGGGAGCGGCGAGGCTCAAGTCCCCCTTGTTGCCTGTGGACCCGTGGCTCACGATTTGTTCCTGGTCCAGATGTTCTCACTGCCTTCCTTAGGCTCACCTGCCCTCTCTTTGCCTCATACCTAGTCTTCCTCCTGGGTGCCGGGAGGCCATGGAGAGAGCAGGCCAGAGGGCCAGCCAGCTCTTAGCATGCCTCATTCTGTAGAAGGCATTAAACAGCATCTTCTCTCCCTTTCTGGACTTCAGGACAGCTGGAGTCTCATCTCCACTTCCAGGGCAGATACTAAGGCATTCTGCTCTCTGCTTTTCCTTAAAAGATAGGAAAGGCAGGCTGCCACTGAATTGTACCAGCAGGGAGGGGTGGATGGGTCTCTCTCTCTCTCTCTCTCTCTCTCTCTCTCTCTCTCTGTCTCTCTCTCTCCTCCTCCTCCTCCCACCTCCTTCTCTTTCTCCTCTTACCATAGGAAATGTCAAAACTGAAACATGGCTGAGAAAAACAGACAAAAAGAAAAAAGAAAAAAAAAAAAAACAATTGAATGGAGACATCCCTGCTTAATCCAGCGCCTAGCTCCTAACCCTAGTAAGAGCTTCAGAGCCATTTGGAGGAAGATGCTTTTCCTTTGAAAGTGAGAGCTGTCTGCACCCTGCCTGTCCACTTCAGCTTTTTGTTCCACTCCACATAAAGGTTATTTGGCTATGTGATTCTTGAGACACTTTGTCCTGCCTGGCTTTTTTTTGATAAGTGGCTGTCCCAGGGTTCACCTCTCGTAGATAATTCAGGAACTTCTTCGTCTTGCCTCTTCAGGTGTCAGAGGGGCGCTATGCCAGTGCCTCTATAACTGTCCTTAGTAGCTCACCGTGCAGGGTTTCTTCTCCACAGTGGGAGACCGACAGCTGCTTCAGTTTCCATATAACACTGCTGCTTATGGTCCTATTGCAAGCCCCCGGGGGTACAGGCTGTAGCTTCCAAGCCACCATGCTACTAAATAACGCAGTGCAGCAGGCAGTGGTCCTATAAATTACTGACAGCAGTACTGAGAAGACAGTGCCAGGCACATAAATACACACATTTAGCCAGCCTCCCATTGGCTTGAAGCAGACACAGAGAAAGGAAAAACATCAACAAACCATTTCTTAGCTGGAGTTCTCAAGTTTTCAGTGGTGGGGATGTGGAAAAAGAGAAGGGGGGAGTGGCAAACTCCACTGGAAAGACGGCGACAGAAAAGGAAAATAAAGGAAGACATCCAGGTGACAGAAGAGGGAAAAATTCTGAAAATTTGTGAGTTGTAATTCCCATGGGAGCATGGTCATTGGAGGGTCCTGTCTGAGCTTTTCCATGGAGGGCCACAGATGTCTCCATCCTCTTGAGGTTTTCTCGGAGGTGCCCAGGTGAAAATCAAGCTTACTGTAAGATGTCTTCCGCTGCATGGCTTCTCTCTCTCAGTGCTTTGTAGAGTCCACCCTCACTTCCCCTCTTCATACTTACCAGCTTCTCAAACACAGGGGTCATGCCTCGTGACATGACTGACAGCTCTGTTTAGTTTAGTCTAAGCTTAGTGCTACTGGGTTAAGCCAAGACGAGCAAGAGATGGTTGTAGTACCAATGACATTTTCCTTTAGCAGAATCAAGTATGGTCTTTTGCATAGAGGATGGGAAATCTCTATTGAATGAACCTAGCTCAGCCCTCTCTTCCTGTTTTAAGGATAAGGAAATTGATGTCCAGTGTCTACTTGTCCTCCATAAGATGACGCTCCTGTTTGCACAAGGACTAGAATGCAAACCATTCCTTTTTCTGTTTTATAGTATACAAATAGCACTGTTCTTTGTGCAATTGTCTTCACTGACAGATAAATGGATCTGGAAGAACTTAGAGATGTCCTAACTTACAGCTAAGAATACAACTTCCAGGGTACACAGAGAATACTCAGCAAGGTCACTGGAAGCACCATTTCTGAGGGAGTCTAGGAAAGGACTTCATAAGCTGAGGAGGCAGCTCATGGTGGGGCGCTAGGGCTGGGCCTGGGCATAGATGACAGGTAATGCAATGTCATGGATGGTTCTTCTTTAACTGGTCACCATGCAGATACCAATATGGACTCAGACTCTTGTAGCCAAATGCTTATCTCTACAGACTTAGTTTCAACCTTGTGTTGTTTTTGTTTTCCTGGTTACTATGGGAGTGGTATAGACCCAGAAGGCAACTAAAGAAGCCATCCTACTTGCCTTTATCCAAGATGTCACATCTGTTTACTAACGGCTGTCAAAGGGGCCCAGTGAGTGTGAAGGGTCTAAAGCCACAAAGGAAAGTTTTCTTGTGGCTGGTAGCACACTGGTGATTAGTGGAAGGTGGACCATAACACACTGGTGATTAGTGGAAGGTAGACTGTGGCACACTGGCGATTAGTGGGAGGTGGATTGTGGCACACTGGCGGTTAGTGGGAGGTGGACTGTGGCACACTGGCGATTAGTGGGAGGTGGACTGTGGCACACTGGCGGTTAGTGGGAGGTGGACTGTGGCACACTGGCGGTTAGTGGGAGGTGGACTGGTTAGATTTTGAACATCCTTTTAAGACTTAAGGAAAATTAAGCCAGGGTGGTAATGACACAGAGGACCAAAGAAGACAGGGTACTATGCTGTTCTGAGACAATGTGGAGCTAGAACAACCACAGACTCCCAGCATCCCCAGCCACCAGGCTCCCCATGGCCAGGGGACCAACCTCTCTTCATCCTGATACATAAGTGACTCTGCAGTTCTCTTAGGGGCAGAGATATTCTAAATTGAGAATCTTTAGACAGCCAGGAGTTAGAGGAGCTACTGAGTATTTCCCCACCATCCTCCCAGACCAAGTCAGGCATTCAAGTATTTTGTTAATATCAAACTTACTATGTTTCTGCCGAGGAACTAAATCAGAGAGAAAGTAGAGGGATAGACCGTATCAGACCCATGTTGGCCTCATATGAGGCTGGAGGATGGCTCCAGAAAGAAAGAGCTACCTGCCCCCCCCACACACACACCCTGTACATCTGTCCCAATGGAGGCTTCTGGGCAATGGGGAAAGCCAGGGAGAAGATAAAACGCAGGGCTCATCCAGACCCTGTTCACTGCTGCCGGCAAACGGTATAAGCCATTTGAAGTGTGGTCCTCCTGTGACAGGTAGTTAGTTCCTCCTTTAGAGTGTGTCCTGTTCTGTCCTGCTTCGCTGGTTAAGCATGCTAATGATTTTAAAAAGCCATTTGGTCCTTCAAGGCAATGAGCATTTTATTCCCCTTGCTCATAGACCCTGCATTGTTCCTGGCTGTTAGAGGAAACACACTGAGCCTTTATCCTTATGGACCTTGGATGAGGTCCTGCTTTGGAAAGTGAAATTTTAAGTATTCTTGCTATGAAATTCCTCTTTATAATTGTTATCTTCTTGCGAAGCAACCTCCTGCATGTGGCATCTAGTGACTTTGACGTACACGGTCCCGTGCTCTCTGAATTTCTATATTTCTTTAGGTTGCACAGGAGCCCTTGCATTGATCACCTTTTTCCACCTTCCCCAGGCAGTTATGCCAGTTATTTGGATCCTCTATAATGGCTGCAGAACTTGAGATCTGGGTAACTTCAGAGTCACTGGCATTCCCAGTTTAACCCTTGGCCACAAGAGAAGGTTCTTGCAGTGTGGATCAGACAAATTTTAGTCACCGCATCAAACTGGAGGCAGATATAGCATGGCTATCTTAAGTTTCAAGAAAAAAAACAAACCAAAACAAAACCATAGTTACCACTTTAGAAAATGAGTTCCTTTGAATGTCAGATAACATAACCCCTTTCCCATGAGTGAATCTTTTAAAATGTAGAATGACTGAATGGGAAGTTGAACTCTGTATACACCAAATGCAGACTCTACAATTTGGGTGATTAAAATAATGAGGCTGCACTCCAGTTTTTGCCCAAGGTCACACAGCGAGTAATCTGCGAACCCAGGTCTGCTGGATTCAAATGTGTTTAAGTCCTCCTGACTGAAATGGGCTGGAAGTGAAAGGTTGAATAATGGAACCTGGATTTTGCAGCACTGGTGACCATTGCAAGCTTGCTGCGGGAACAGCCTGGGAGGCTGGGCACTGAGTGTTTCTACAGAGCACCTGTGTTTGGAAGTTGGGGGGGGCATCTAGAGTGTGCTGAGGAGAAAGAGGCACCAACTCAAGCCCACCATGTTATGGTACCCTGGAGAGCAGATGGCGAGAAAAAGGGACAGAAGCAATAATTCAGAAGATGGGCTAGAAATCCGAACAACAGATTTAAAATTACTATGAATTAGCAAAGACTTTTTTTTTTTTTTTTTTTTTTTTTTTTGGAGACAGGGTTTCTCTGTGTAACAGCCCTGGCTGTCCTGGAACTCTCTTTGTAGATCATCTTGGCCTTGAATTCACACAGATCCACCTGTCTCTGCCATGTAAGTGCTAGGTTTAAAAGCATGCACCACCACCATCCAGCCATCAATGATTTCCTGAGTTTGGAGAAAAACGAGATTTTTATTTAATAGATGGTGAGGAGGAGCAGTTACATCAGAAACCCAGACAGGTACACTGAAGAATACAGATAGCGGAGTAGGGGTTCTTACTCAAAAAGGGGAGGGGAGGAAGGAGGCTTAGTGTAGCTTTAATGGGTCATCGAATTGGAGCAGTTGAATTCATTTTACTGAAGACGTAAAGGGAGGTCTAGATGAAGGTGGAAGTTTTGGAGCTGACGTTTAGGTAGTGAAGTTGATTGAGTGTATTGAATTTTCCAAGAATAGACTGTGGACAGAGGGGAGGGTGAGGGCAGAACTTTGAGAATGACCAAACTTGTGGAGACAGAGCAAGCCAGTGAGTAGAAGGAAGCCAGAAAAGATGCCTCAGTGTCTAGGACAGAGCAGAGATGGTGTGGATTTCATTGTCTTTGGAAGCTGATTCTGAAAAGCTCTGAGCTTATCCTAACCATCACTCACCCCTGAATTTCAAGAGACATTGTGATTCCAGATACTTTGTACAGTGGTCAGGTTTTTATGCCCATATTTTGGCCAGACTGCTTGACCTGGTTTTGGGTTGGGAAATTGGGCATGCATGCTGAGCTACAACTCTCTGATTAAAGAATGAGGAATTGTGCAGTGAGTCTGTTTTCCTTCAAGGGGCATTTTTGTTCCAAAAATTAAAGTTTCAGAGAACCCAGTGGCTGCTGTGATGGGGACCATGACAAACTGAGGGCTGAGGCTCAAAGTGGGTTCCTGGAGGTGGGAAGGTAAAGCAGAGAGGACTTTGAAAGATTTGGGCTCAGATTTGCAGGTTAACTGGAAGCTTTCAAGTGTGCGTGTGTGTGTGTGTGTGTGGGGGGGTGTAACAATGTTCCTTCTGTGGGGGCTTCCACTCAGGTACACAGTAGTGTTTTGTTGCATTGTCAGCTGAATTTGAGAATCACTAGTTTCAAGGGTAGGACCCTTTGGAGCTCAAACAGATTCTGGGACCTTCCTTAACAGTGTCCCAGAATAACCTTAATATGTTAAAACTTTGTATTTATAACAGGACAAACCCAGAAGCTTGAGCAAAGATAGGAGTGTGAATGCAAACTCTCAGCTCTTTAGCATAGTTCAGAATATGTGCCTATATACCTGCTCACAGGTTTCTCTGCAGGGCAGAGATGTCTGGTGGTTAAGAGAATGAGGATGGGCACAATATCCATGAGCTCTGTGTGCAAACTTACCACGTAGAGGCAAGCCAACTGACTTTCTTCACCCAGCGTGACTCCAGATGGACTCACCAGGGGGTATGAAGAGCCTCATGTGGTATCAAGACTTAACACTATGAACTCGGTTTTGAGGAATGTTTTCCTAAGTGTTAGACTCCAGTTCCCCTCTTTTTTAACAAATATTTTGAGATGTTCACTTTACAGTACTGAAATGACATTCAGAGATAATGTAACCTGCCTACACACATAATTAAATCAACATAATGCCCTAACTGTGATACAGAACAGAAATAAAGAGAATGTAATTTATAACAAAGTAGTGTGCATTTCAGTAATGGGAAGGTATGACTGCAGTTGAAGATATAATGAAGTCATCAGATGCTTGCTTCTTATACATAGAAATTACCATGAATAAGACAGCTATATGGACAGACTATCAGGTGTGTGCTGTTTTGGCAATTCCTCTATAATAAATGACATTACCATTTGTTATGTGACTCCTTAAAATGCTGAATAACTTTTTGTAAAGTTCTTTATAAAGCGAAGGAAAACCTCCCCTCAGTCTTCCATCTTTAAAATTCCAGCCTTTTTACACCATGTAAAAATTCTCTCTGCTCTGTCAAATGAATGCAGGTTCTGGGTATGGTTCATGACAAATTGTGCTGTTGTCTCCTCCCTGCCTGTTGGGATATTTTCAAGCTTGGGTGTGAGGCAAAATTTTACAGTATCTGTGGCAGTTTGAATGTAACTGTCCTCCGTGTTCTCATAGGGAATGGCACTAGTAGCAGGTGTGGCTTTGTTTGAGTGGGCATGGCCTTGTTGGAGGAGTTATGTTGCTGTTAAGGTGCGAGCTGTTGACTTCCTGTTGCCTGCAAGATGTAGGATCCTCAACTACTATTCTAGCACCATGTCTGCCTGCACACTACCATGCTCCAGGCCATGATAATGGACTAAACTACTGAAACTGTAGGTGTTTTCTTTGCAAGAGTTGCATGGTCATGGTGTCTTTTCACAGCACTAGAGTGCAATATGAAACAGAACCGCCAACATTTCTGTCTTAGCCCACTGTATCCAGTGTTGATCCATGGCACTGGATATAGAAAATGTCCCCTTTTTGCAGACCCAATAATTAAGAGTTGACAATGGCTGGGAAAAATCAGAATAGAGGAGATCTAGCTACTTTTCTGTCTGTGCCCAGTTCTTGGTACCCAATGGGTAGCTGTCCCTGGTGCTGACCAGACTTCTGCTGGGCCTAATTTCATTCCTACCCACTTGATTAATTCCAAGTCCCACTGGCCACCATGAATTGTCTTTGTTCCCTGATCTAATCTGAGATTCTATAGCTATCAGTGTTAGTTTTACCTAATCCTTGAGGCAAATGACCTATATCTAGACCATTAATTTAAATCCACTTTGTCCTACTTTGGCCTAAGAATCTTCCTGTGTGGTCTTTCATTCTAGTGGCATCTCCCTGTTGGGATCAAGTGTCTGAGAGGCTTACTACCCCTATATGGCCTCATAGAAGCCACCCCATCGAGGATGTCATAGACTGTTTATGGTGGTTAGGTAGAACTTATGGTTTACCTAATGGCTTTTCTCTCATTTTGAGTCTGTGAATTCTTATCCTGTATCTGTGAAATGCTTTTCAATGATGCATATGTACTGGGAGTAGACACAGAACTAAGTGATATTTCCAAAGTGTAAGAATTTCAGGAGCTTATCTAGCACATAAATGTGGTAATAAGATAACATTGGCTCACATGGTGATTGAATTAATTCATGCTTCTTCAGTTTGTTTTTAATCCTTCTAGGACATGAAGGAGGGAAAAATGTCTGGGGCCAGTATGTTTTTAACATCTTTCCATACTTGATAATATTCTTTTTCAGAAGGAATGAACAGGCTTCAGGCTCAGAGCCCAAAACAGGGAGCTGTATCAACCATTCTTCAATAACTGTATTTTCCTTGATTTGCGTGTATTTTTTATGGTTATTCTATGTTTGTGGTAGGTGATGTCAATTTTGCATTTTGGTAGGAATACCTGGTTCACTGTCCACAATCAAGAAATTTGAAGTTAAAAAGGAAGAACCACTATTATGTCTTGTGAGGAAGGTGATACAGGAGGTATTGAACTTTGAGTGACACCAATGTTTCCTGTCTTTCAAGGGGCAGGTGCATGCATGTAAAACAACTTCTGGGGCAGAGGCAGGCCACACTGTCTGGGTATTGGCTGGTTGTCAGTTCATTAAATTATTGGTTTCTTGCACAAGCCACTCCAGAGTATTTACTATTTCTGTTGCCTCTTTGTCCCTGGATAAAAAGGCAGCATGTTAATGCCTCATATAATCGGTGATGGATGGCCTTAGACTGTCAGTCTCTGACACTTTTAGTGTTCAGTAATTTCATTATCTACCCATTTCTCTACTCTTTGCAGCCTAGCACTTATGACAAGATGGTATTTGGTGACAGAGAATGCACACGATTCTCAAGAAACATTCTGTGTTTAGCAGGGGTGAAATTCTTTGTGAGAAGTGTCCCCCTCCCCCAGGAGAGAACAAAGCAAGAATATGGATTGAAAATATTTGCTGTTGTAAAAATAGAAAGAAAAGAATTAGGACCCTAGGTAAGAGGTATGGTTAGAGAGTTAAGTCAAAACGGAATGAGTTTTTCTCTCCTTCCTTCCTTCCTCCCTCCCTCCTTCCCTTCCTTCTTTCTTTCCTTCCTTCCTTCCTTCCTTCCTTCCTTCCTTCCTCCCTCCCTCCATCCTTCCCTTCCTCCCTCCCTCCCTCCCTCCCTCCCTCCCTCCCTCCCTCCCTCCCTCCCTCCCTTCCTTCCCTGCTTGCTTGCTTGCTTGCTTTCACAGTAGACAATACACGTGGATTCTCACCAGACAAATAACCAAGACCATGTTGCCACATTTGTCATTAGCTTGGTGGGGCCTAGCTGTTTGCTAACCCAGTCTTGGCCAGGAAAGGTTCGAACAACCTTGAGTCTGAATCAAGGCTGGATTCTTCTTAAAATGAGAGACAGTCAATAAGTATCCTTGATATTTACAATATTGCTGACATTTATACCCCAGTCTTGTAAAGTAGCTTCAGAGAGGAGTGGCTATGTCAGTGACCTAAAAATCATACAGCTGACCAGTGGGACTGGATTTGAATCCCCCCCTGAATGATGTCTCCATATCTACAGCCATGCATTTTGGACATAATTGCATGTCCTTAGAAAAGTGTTCCTAGCTTCTATTGAAATGTTCTTCCTTTTAATTGTAAGATGAAATTGGGGTGATTGAAAGAAAATAATGGGTGTTTGATGACTAATACTGATCTTCACCTTGGAAGCATCTAGAGTCCTCTGGGAAACAAACTTTAAGTGACAAGGCCTTTTGTGAATGTGTGCAGTACCATGACATGGGTTAAGGTTGCCCAACTCAACAACAACAACAACCAGGCAGAAAATGAGTGTAACACCAACATTTGTCCCTCGGCTTTCTGGCTGCAGTTGCCATGTTCCCCACTGCCTCAGGCTCTGGTTGCCATAACTTTGATGCCACAGTAAACTGTGAGCCAAACTAAACCATTCCATTCTTAAATTGCTTGTCAGATATTGCATCACCGTAGTGAGAAAAAGTAACTGATGCAGCATCGTAGGTTGGAATGCAAAGTGAAAACCAACAGTAGCAGGACACAGACACAGATCCCTAGATCCCAAGGGAGACTTCCAGGGCCAGCATGTCTGAGTGTGAGGTTTCACCATATGTCCTGTAAGCCTAGCTTGTTTTTATAGTTACCAGGATGTTCAAGAAGTGTGATGTATTTCTACAATTCAAGGGTGACGTTGCAAATATATGATAATGAATAGGGTTCTAGACACTGATGAGCTGTAGCTTTAGCTCTAGTCAGCCTCCTGATATACTTGAAGTGTTGTGCCTCCTCTTTGCAGTGACAGGATGTTAGAAAAGCTGAGCAGTCCAAACAGCAGGTCTTGATCTTCTTGAGTGGTGGTGGGAAACTTGGCTACTTGGCGCAAAGGTTTGTTTTGCAAAGGATGTCAGTACTTTTGTGGCTACACCAATGAGCTAAATATCCATCTTGTAATCCTCATAAAAGGTTCTGAAAATTGATGGTAAGGTTTCCTTATAAAGCCAATAATTCTGGAAGTTTCTGTTCATGCACATGAAAAGTACAGGAAGCCCTTTAAAAAAGCAAGCAAGCAAACAAACAAAAAAACCGTAAACCTGGGATGATGAGAATCCAGACTTCTGACCATCACAACCCTGGCCAGGATAGTGGCCCACAGTCTGCCACTTGTTGCTGGTGAGAATCAGAAATGGCATAGACAATCGGGAAGACAGTTATTGGGTTATTGTAAAACTAAACACACTTTCACCATGCAATCCAGCAGTCATACTTGTTGGTATTTTCCCAAATGAGCTGAAAGCGTATGCCCACTCAAACTCTACACAAGGGTGCTCAGACAACTTCTTCATGGTTGATAAAGCTTGGAGAACGAAGATCCCCTTCACAAGGTGAATGAATGCAGCTCACCCTTATACATGGAACAATATGAAGTGTTAAGAAATGAGCCACCATGTCATGAAAATATAAAAAGAATCCTTAAATACACACACACACACACACACACACACACACACACACACACACACACACACACACACACCCTCCCTCCCTTCAGGAAAAGCCAAGGCTGTAGAGAGTGGTGAAAGAGAAGGGGGTGAGTGGGACACGGAGGATTCTTAGGTAATGAAACCAGTCCGTGGGATACTAGAGTGGTGGTTACACGCCATATGTTTTCTAAGACTCAAGAAAACACACAATTCTAGGAGTGGGCCCTTATGTAATCGGTAGACTTTGGGTGTAATTATGCTTCTGCATAGGAGAAGGGGGGCCATGCGGTATGTGTGCCGGGAGAGGGTTTCTGGACACTATGTTTTTAAGGATTAATTTTACAGTGAACCCAACACTATTTTTGAAGGAAGTTGATTGAAATAATAAAAGTATAAAGCCCAGATTTCATGATTTGCCTCAAGTCCTATGTGGAAAAGAGAGAGGCAGCAATTTCCATTTTGAGCCAGCTTTCCTGAGGATTCTTCAGCATGCTGGGGGTTAAAAGCTGGTAAATTAGACAAGCCAGCCATTGGCTGCACGCTGAGCAGATGACTCTCACCTTCCCCATCCTTAAGTCCTTCGGTCATGATCGTTTTCTGTTCTTCCCCTTGCATCATCCCTTTCCAAAGCTGCCCCTTCTATGAAACGTTCCATCACTCAGTGAGCAGGAACTGAGTTCTCAGCAAACAGCAGGCACCGATGCTATCTTGCCAGGGTTCTCCATACCTTCATCCCCTTTCTTTTTGTTAGGGAGAGAAGCATGGTAGTAAGAAGCCAGCCATGACCTGGCTGAGGCCCTACTTCTGGCATGCTTTGTGACTTTAGTGATTTCTCTTTATCCCTCAGACTTTGGACAGGTTTTGGTTGCCTCTTCCCTGTAGACTGTGGAAGAATAGACAGTCCCGGCACCTGGACAGATCTTTCCTTATCACCTTGAAAAGTTATCCAATCTTTACAAACTAGAATTTACTTTGGGAGTAGGAAAGCCCACCTCGGCTGTAGTTTAGAAGTTGAGACCTCTTTGGGGACTGTCTCTGTGCCAGGGACAGGGTTGCTCATTTGGTGCAAATATTGCTATTCATTCACCCACTCATGTGCTCCGGACTCAAGGCAGTGTGAGGATGAATGGATTGCCTACATCTGTTTGATGTGAGTGGCAACACAGAGTAATCAGATCTGCACCTGATTAAGGACCGTCCTAAGGAACTGTATTCAGAGATGTGTGTTTTGAACCAGGGCCTGAAAGAAAGGACTAATCATTGAGGGATTACTTTAGTTGTAACTCTAAGATCTTACTTGAGTTGACAGATATGTAAGAGCTTATGATGTCATTGTAATACACAGTAAGGGCAAGCTTCAGATCCCAAGAAGAAAAGGAAAGTCCTACCACTTTCAAGGTCTTAAGTTGAAACACTGATAAGAATAGACTTACAATGATTTTGACAGATCCTGGCGTCTTTGATGTTAAAATGGGAATTGTGTTCTCTGAGCCCTACTTCCCGTTGCCAGCTCACTCAGCAATTGTTCCATTTTCCTCTTTTTTTCTCCCCTTTATTATATTTTAAGCCATTTAAAATATTTTGGTGAGTCATTCTTCTAGGTAATTAGATGAAGTGATTAGCGCAGCTTTGGCTTTTTATATTCCGAGGCGTAAAGTTCTTTTACACGCCTCAACAGCCTCATTTTCAATAACGACCTGGTACTTAACCATGGCTTCATAAAGATTCCAGATGCATAAACATGGGCAGAAGTGGCAGACTGACTTCCAGGTGGTGGGAGAATCTACCATCTAATATCTTACTCTGGGTGTGGCAGTTAGGCGTCACCCATTTGGAGAGAATTCAGGAAACTTCAGTGCTGGGAACATGCATAGTGGGCAAGACAAAGTGCGGATGGGATGACATGTGACTAGCTATCACAAGCTCCTGTCACTGTGACTGGACTATACCTTGAAGCTGTAAGCCGAAATAGACCTTTCCTCCTCTAAGTTGCTTTCTGTCAGGGTATGTTACCATAGACACAGAAATGAAATTAGAGCAAGACGGGATACATTTTGTCATGCGGTAGACAAGGTACGGCAGCAGAAGCAAGAGACCAGCCCGTTGTGTTATATCTGTGGTCTGGAAGCAGAGAGCCAGCGTGACGTGGGGCCAGGGGAGACCATTACAGAAGACCACAACCTACCAAAATACAGAGTTGTGGAACCCAAGGGATACAGCTACAAGACTCTGTCACACTTATGGCTCAGGGAATGCTGTAGAAGAGAGCCTGGAAAGATTGTAAGAGAAGTTTGCTCTGAGATGGTGTCTCCTAGCAATAACAGCAGATACACCTATAAAGTCTCACCAGCACAATTGCCTAAACGTGAGCTGAACAAGGATGGCACCTTTCAACAAGTCACCAAACAGCCCATAAGGCCTCAACACTACACAAAGAGCTGTAGACAACTGGGGAAATCTGATAATGGGAGAGCTGGCCTTCTCCAGAAAAGAACACACCAATTTGTTGTGAAGTTCCAAATGGTCATCCCTGAAAACATACAAACAGGTATCATTAAATGGGCTGAACAGGCTATATTTAGTAATGTTCATGCATATACATATATGCATTAAAAAAAAGCGTCCATGAATTTGAGGGAGAGTGGGGAGGGGTATATGGGAGGGATGGGAGGGAGGAAAGGGAAGGTATGAGTGTTGTAATTAAATTATAATCTCAAAAATAAAAGTCAAACTTAACAAGCAAACAGTCTTTTCCTAATAACATACCTTCTTCAGTAAGGCTTTACCTCCTGAGGATTCCAAAACTTCCCCGAATAGTGCCACCCGGTGGGAACTAAGTGTTCAAACACAGGAGCCTCTGGGAGGGAGGCATTTGTGGTGCCGAACACCTCAGGAAGCCACTAAGAAATTGCACACATTACTTCCACTCACATTGTACCGAAGAGAGATGAAATTGTATCTCATGGCCACCTCTACCTGTAATGGCAGCAAGGATGCTCTGCTAGATGGAAAGAGAGGGCAAACAGTAGCAAGATTCCCTGCTCTTGAAAGGGGACGACAGACAGGAAGACAGGTAATGAAGGAGAGCTAGAGGGAGTCCTCACAGACCCTTGCCTTCCTAAGTCAGGGTGCTTCTTCTGCTGTCAAATCCCTGAGACCAAGGCCCTCACAGTCCTCTCAGAAGCTGAATGGAGAGGCCATGGGGCTGAGCAGTGGTGTGATGGCCTCTCCTTAACCAGATCCTTTTTATCTTCTCTCTCCTGGTGGCTTTCCACATAACTTTTAAAGAAAAGTTATCTCAGGTAAAGTGTTTCAGAAAGCCAGTCCTGTAAGCATCTTTCTAATAATCCCTTCTGTTACCTGTCCATGGCTTTCTCCCTTCTGCATGCCCTCGCTCTTCTTTCTGGGTGTCTAGCTGGTTATAGGGAATATATTTCATGTTTCTGTATGAGGCTCCAGGCCCCTTTATTCACTCCAGCTCTTACTGCAGGGAAGTGACCCCATTTTTGTCCCTGTGTTCTCAGGAAATGCAGTGTGTTTTTCTTGATCGTTCTCTCCTCCAGCCCATGCTCCAGGCCCTTTGCCTCCTGCAGGTGCAAGGTGTCCCTGGTTTCCTAGGTTGATAGCTCTTGCGGAGATACGCAACTTCCTACCAAAGCTGTTTCCAGTTGAATAAAGAGTAGCCAGGCACTTGTTGACCGTCTGATGCTGGGGGCTGAAATCAACCCAGGGAGGGGATGGTTTTGTGCTTTCAGCCCCTGGTTGGTAGGCACACATTGCCTGTTTGTGCCTAGTTAGTTGATTACATTGTCTATAGCGTAGTTTCTTTTCTTTTTGTAATCATGCCTTGACATTGCCACAGTGCTTTAGTTTCCACGGCCCCTTTTGTTTGTACGGACTTGGGCATCGCTTCATCACTGAGCTGCCTTTTCACATGGAGTGTCTTAGTTGATTCTGACAAGCACTCAGGACCTGAGCATCTTTAAATATGAATTTTATAGCTGAAGTGTCAGGTGCTCATTAAAGATGGAGCCTGACTCAAGGTCATTCAATCACCAAGCCGCAGAATGTGCCTTTGGACCCATTTCTTCTATCTTCCCTTTTCCGTGTACATAAGCTCTTGGTCATATGGATCATGGAGAGGATGCAGGAGGTTATTAGAAGTTTCTGTTTCATATATATATATATATATATGAATTTGTAGGGGAGGGTGATGTGAAGTAAATGGTAGCTCTCTTTGTCCCTTGCTTCATCAGATTCTTTCATATGGCACTCACTCTCTAATGTCACATGCTCTTCAAATTTTTCCGTGGATAGACAGGGGTTTGTGCTGTACAAGGATGCAGAGGCTGAGCCTGATGAAATGACTTGCCCACTGTCACCCAGTTAGCAATGATCCGTTAGCTGAAGCTGTCTGCTGAGTGGTGTCATGGAAGAGGGCTCTTTTTGAATGTCTCATGAAAGATGGCACTCCATTTCCATCTTCAGAAGCCACAGAGCCAACACAGGAGGGATGAAGTTTGGAGAGTGGGGTGTATTTAGGAATCTGGAATGAATAGAAATGATATGAAGTGGACAAAGTGATTTGATTTCTTCTGTGAAGAGATGGATTTGTGTGCGTGAGGTACCTGACCACCTGAAGAAAGGATCATGTCTGATACCCTAAGGGGTCTTCATTCATTCATTCATTCATTCATTCATTCATTCATTCATTCATTCATACAATGGGGTTTAGGTAGGGAGGCAAACAGAAGAAGTCAAGTCTAGTGTGTTGCTTTAAGCTGTCTCTGAGGTCCTGTGTAGGACAGATTGAGTATCCAGTGGAGTGTGACACCTCTAAGGAGTGTCAGCACTGTGTGATGCCCCCATGTGAGCTGTGGCCCTGTGTTCCTGCTGCCTGCCTTCAGTAGTGGAAAGTGACCCGTGCACAAAGTACTGGTAGGACATTGTAGGAGAGATGGAAGCAGCCGGTCTGTCCTGAGAACATAGAGGAGGAGAACAAACGAAGGATCAGGGATAGTGTTGTGAAGGAGAGATGTGTTTCATGGCTTGGTTGATTTGGAGAGGGAGACCATACATCATCCAGCGCTCACAAAGCAACCCAAACAAGAAAGAGCTCAGATGTGGAAAGTGCTAGGAATAGTCAGGACATCTCAATTTCCCATGCTGCTTAGAAGGAGGATGTGGAGGGCATTGTAAACAGAGGTTGATGTAGTCTGATTCATGGGGTTTGAGTGATTGGTGCTAAGCATTATCCTAAGGAGTCTTGGCTCCCTTGGGAGGTGTAGACAAGGATGGACCATCTGAGCACGGACAACAGGGTCTGTGAAAGCTTTTGGCATGATGCCAGTCACAGCCAGTTCCTTCTGGAGGGTGGAATGAGAGGCCAGGCAGAGGAATGGGGATAGTGTGATTGTAGCCACTGCACCCCTCAGTTTACCGCCAGCCTCTCGCCTCGTGTAGAGCTGTCTCTGCCTCTGGTCCCCATGCTCCCGGTCCTTCCTTCCTTTTCTCCACTTCCCTTCTTTCTTGGGTAAACTCCTCTCTGGGATCCTACTTTGGTTCCTATAGATCACCCCAGCCTACATTCTAGGACACACAGAACTGTGAGAGATGTTGAGAAGGAAGCTGTAAACATTTTTAGATAAATATATTGTTGACATTTTTGAAAGTTTTCTGTTTTTTATAATTTTTGAACCTTTCTATAAGTTCTAAAAATATCTTTAGTTTCTTCTAGAGGAAACAGGGGTCCAGAGAGGTCAGGGATAATTCCCAAGACCACACAGTTCCTTCTAGATGACTAGGACCAAGGCTGTCAGTCAAAGGACAGTACAGATCCAGTCCTTTTTTTTGGGGGGGGGGTGTTGTTCTTGGAGAGGTGTTGGTGGTGTGCAGACCACCCAATATTAAGTGGAAGATTTGTATATAGACTGTGTTGTTTACTTTTGGGAGGGCTTCCTTCATGTCAGCTTTATCTCCAAGAGCATTATGAACCATTGCATCCAAAAGAACCAGTAGGCAGAGGCCATCTGGGCAGGGGAAATGTTCCTAACCAGGGGAGAGTCTGGCAGAAGATAAACAGGGGCTTTAAAAGCTCATGTTCTACCATCAGGTATCCTTGGTTTGGTGACTTGAACCTGCATTTGTTGTCTGGATACCTTCCCTGTTTTCTCCTGACTTTTTATAAAATGCTAGGCCCTTTCTAATAGCTGAACTTTCTGAAATGAGGGCGATGGCTCACAAGTTGAGATTCTACTGCGGCTTTCAACACTTGCTGCTCCTGCCTGTGATGGATGGGTTTATGGCCATTATCCCATAGAATATGATGCATGATGGAGTTGTCCTTACACCAGAGCAAAAAGCTTCATAATTTACCTTCAAATCTGGGCTTGAGCGAGTGCTGTGAGGCTCAGCTCTGCCATCGTGTGAAATGGATTCTTGAAAAAGGCAATGGCTCAATTGTTTGACCTTTACAGCATATTTAAATATATCTTATGGCGTTCACAGTAGTAAACAGTATAGCTAAGGTTATGGACTGAGAGAACTGAGTGAAACATTT
The DNA here is from genome assembly GCF_943737965.1 of Phodopus roborovskii. Classification (NCBI taxonomy): domain Eukaryota; kingdom Metazoa; phylum Chordata; class Mammalia; order Rodentia; family Cricetidae; genus Phodopus; species Phodopus roborovskii. The sequence goes on along the minus strand of NW_026126541.1, from coordinate 12,064,704 downwards.
TCAGTTAAGCTGTGGGCTGTCCTGGCGGGGAGACAGACACTTGGCTTTGGACTAGGATGGAATCTGGGAGGGGGAGTGATGGCAAATATTTTCCCAGTGAGTGCTTGTTGATTTGGCACCAAGAGAGCCACGGCTTTGGAAGCAGAGAAGTTATTTTTACTTATTTGGGATGTATTCCTGCTTCTGTGAGCCGGTGGAAGACCTAACAGTGGCTTTCTATTTACTTACCCAATCACTGAGTGTTTACTTGACATGTGCTATACACTGGTTAATGTTGTAGCAGTTGGAGATGCAAAGATATGGTTTTAAATTGGATATGTTCACAGTAAAATAGAGATGACAGGTATAAAAAGGTTTGCTAATGGGATATACATTATATGCACACAGAGTACAGGCATAACTTGAAAGAAACAATAGTTAGTACTATATAGGAGCCATAAGGTATGGTGAAGACATCCTCAGAGAGGGAAACATGATGTGCAATTTAAAGACATAAAGGAAACTGATTGTAATGGATTGGTGGAAAGATGTCCCACATGGAGGGAAAAGCCTGGAGTCCAGGCAGGGAATGACACATTGGGTGGAGACATCTTGTCATGTCTCTGTGAACGAGACATACTGTCAGTGGATGGAAAGCAATTGGGTCTGTCATCATCATTGGTGTCTGTTTTATTAATGAGATCTTGGATTCACTCGCTGCCTTCATCACAGCAGGTCTTCTGGTAAGTGTCTATGCTACACTGTCTCATTCAGTGTACCAGCACTTTTAGGCATATACCAGCATCATCACCAAGACTCAGAGAAGCCAAGAAACATGTCCAAAAGTCACACAGTAAAATGACTTAAAGATGATTTGAAGATGCACTGGTGATAAAGAAAAATAAATGAACTTAAAAACCAACGTGGCGATGAAATCAGAGAAACCAGCGAGGTATTTGATAAGCAGAAGATTTAGGAGTAAAACAAAGAAAGATTGAGGATCGTTTCTAGATTTTTCTCTTATGCAATGAGAAGGATGCTCATGCCATTTACAGCACAGTGCAAGTTGCTAGGGACACAGAAATGAATGACACATTGTTCCCCTTGTTTGAGGTTAGGGAAAATCATGTAGGCTTTTAGCAGTGAAGACTGATCATTCTTTGAGCCAGGGACCCTGTTCATCATCCTGTGTTTGACATTGATGTTCTCCTGATGTAACAGGAGGAAGCCTCAGCCCCCAGGGCAGGGGCTGCTTCCTGGAGCTCTGCCTGGCATGTGTCATCCTCCAGTGGGATGGAGTATTTCTGAACATGCTTCCGACAGCAAGCACGTTCTCCTTTAAGCGGAGCCATATGCCACATCTCCAGCGTGAAAATTTAGCCACCACTGAATCATCTAGAGATGAAATAAAGGTTAGGAGATTTTTTTAAAAGCAGAAATAAAGGGCTTTCAACTCTATTTTTATAACATTTTTTTTTTGTCATTATAGAAGTAGGAATATCTAGTGAAAGAAATTTGAAAATCTGGAAACATAATGAAGCAAATAGAAATGACCTAGCATCCACTGGTCAGAATACCAACATTTATTTTGTAAAGTTAGGTTCATACTTATGTATTTTTTATTTTGCATTTCAAAATATGCAAAATGTACAATATACATATTCTAAACTCTTGTTAGCATATTGAAAGGCTGCCTTTACGGTTAACTTCATATTACATAATTATGCATTATATTCAGTATCGAGTACATATACAAAAGCCTGATTTTAATATCCACACATTGAAGCACCTCAGTGTCACCAGCCATTCTACTATTGTGTGGATTGGTGTTATCCCTGCGAGTTTGCTGCTGCAGGCGATGATCCGTGACCTTCCCAGGCCCCTGAACATCATTATGATCATCTGATTATTTTCTGTGGATGTCACCTTAGAAGTAGAAGCTTTGTGCCAGAGGGTAAAAACATTTCGCAGAGATTTCTGATATTGAGAAATTGTTTGCAGAAAGGAGATGTAGCACTTATAACCCTGCCTTTTGTATTGTCTTTAACTCAGAAATTTCCTAGTGGCTGCTGTGGGAACATTTCTCAGTAAGTATTTGTTTGTTCGTTCACTTACTCATTTATCTATTCAGTAAATATTTATAGAATGGTGGTACCTCGGGAGGAATAAAAATGTCTAAGGCAAGTGGTTATACAACCTTGTGCATTTGTCAAAACTCATGAAGGCATACATTAGAAAGAGTGAACTTTGCTGTATGTAGATTAAAGAAATAAAACTCAAGATGAGCTCAGAGAAACTCATGGTTCTAAGGAACTTAAACTCCAGGAAAAGAGATAATGTATGCAGGCAGGAGTCACAACACAGGGCAGCCCATTAAAGTAATCCCTAGGAAGTGGAAGTATTTATTGGAGCAGATGTGGCAGGAAGTGGACCCAGTCAGTGTTTGCATATTCAGATTTGTTCATTTCCTGGAAACACAAAGATGAAGGGACATAAGAGTACCTTCTCTCAAAGAAACCCAGCATCAGTGGGGTCAGAGTTAGGAACATAAACCATGCACGTGATAATTATTGCAAATTACACATGGAAGAGAAGAAAGACTGTCCAGGAATGTGAGCCCAGCAGGCCTCTGGGAAGAAATGGCATTTGATATGAGATGTTTTATTTACTCTCCACAGTTGCCTGGCCAGAGAAGGACTTCACACTTTTTTAAGAGGAGGAAACAGAAACTTGGAGAGATTAAGTGACTTGGCCAAGGTCACACAGATTGAATGTGGCAGACCCTCAGATTAATGACCCCTAGAAATATGCTGTCTGTCCTCATCAATGGGTCCCTAAGACTGGGACTAAAGGAAATCATGGATTGATGGGGCTGGAAGGGAGAGGCGCCATCTCCAGAGAGAAGCTCAGAGGAAGAAGGCGGGCGGAAGACCAGGGCTCTACATTTGGGGGAAATGGCATACAAGAGATGAGGTAGAAGTGGGGTGTCCATGTTGAGCACTTTGAACCCTGGAGTGTCAGATTCTTGGGGAGGGAAGTGAGTGACTTTTGCGGAACAATAGAGTGAACTGCCCAAAGGTGTCCATCAGGAGAAATGAATCTGGTAGCGGCACCCTGGAGGAATTAGGTGAGGGTAAATAGTGGCTTCTGTCTCTGTTGGAGTTGCCCTGGGTCCAGTGGTCACATAGTGTCTAGTGTAACAAAGCCCATATGTCTTAGCCCTGTGGTCAGTTCTCACCTAGTTTGGTCCACCCCAAGCCAGGTTTTTCTATCTGTAGGAATTCTTTTAAGAATTCATAAAATAGTTGGAAAAACTCTGACCCAGATTTTGTTGTATTATTTCAGTTAAAACAAAGCAAATCAACAGAACCTCTTCCACTCAAATGTTATTTGCTTTTCATTTTCCATTTCTACTCCCGGCTTGCAATTCCAAAAATAAAAAGCTTTGTTTTCTTAAACAACAACAAGGCACAGTTTTGAGACAGCTCTGAGAGTCAGACTGAGAGGTCTTGGAGCACAGCCACAGGAAGGACTTTGGCCCAGAAGACAGCTTGCCACTGAAGCCTTTGTTTCTGAACCAGATTTGCTTTTAAGAGGCACCAGGCAGGGCTCAGCCCCATAGGGGACTTCGAGCCAGGACATGGACATGAGATGGCCAGACAGCACAGGGATTACTCAGCTAGGGAAGGCAAAGCCAAAGAAAGACCTTCAAAGCACCTCCCAGATGCTATCCAAAAGGCAACAAGAACCTGTTCCATTTCAAAGTCTTGGCTGATGGGTGCATACTCTGGGTGGATTGTGAGGGTGAAGTCTTCCTTTGGCAACAGAAATTCGAGTTGGCTCTTTCCATTCTGAAGCACGAAGGTTTGGACAAGCCCCTTAATTCGATAATGCCTCAATCATATCAACTCTGTGACACTCTGATGGTACCAGAGCTATTGGCTTTCCCGTGTTTCCCATGGCCTGCAAAGTGTTCCCTTTCTCTATGGCGCCAGCTGTCTCATCATCACTAGGGTGTTTTTGATATTCTGGTGGGAGAGATATACCCACCTGGCTTTGTTTTTCTCCAGTTCGGGGAATTTCACTGCAGCGAGTGAGGAATAACGCTCATCTCTTTGTTTGGTTTATAACACTCCCTCTTCTTGTCAGATTTTATACCTGAAATGGCAGCAGCAGCTTCTCCTACACATGTTGAAGTTGGGACATGAAATGCCCTCCACTGCCTCATCCTGTGCCTGCTTCTTTCCCAGCAACTGACACTATTTGGGGTGGCTCTGGGACTTTGAAGAGGTGGAACATGAATGATTGAAGTAGGTTACTAGAGGCTGCCACAGTAGATCCTAGCCTAGCTTCAGGTTTTGGCCTCACTTCCTGTTTCCCATGTGCTATGATGTGGACAACCACTGTCATACATTCCTTCCATCAAGTTCTGCCCAAACCCATGGGGCCAAGCGATCATGGACTGAACTCTGAAACCATAAACGAAAGTAAGCAGTTTCTCCCTTCAGTTGTCTACATGAGATGTTTCGGTCCTAGCGACTCAGTCAAAGGTAACTAGTAAAATGGGCTAATGTATAGCAGTATATGCTAATGCACACACCTGGTTTGTTTGAATGAAGTGGGGAAGGGGATTCAGTAATGCACGCCTGAGCCATCCGGTTCCTGGCACGGCACATAACACCCACCTCTGGACCAGGGACTCCTTCTCCAGGGCTGGTCTCCTCTCCTGGCCCAGGAAGAAGTCTGTACAAATCAGTCTTGTATAGACTTCTGAAAAGAGGCAACATCTTTTTTGGGCCATGAAGCAGAAACAGTACCAGGACAAAAATGTTCCCATGTTTGCTTTGGGGGAAAAAATCCCTTTTCTTCATCACTGTGGTCATTCTAAAAGCTTTCGTCAGGAGGAAACAATTCTCATTGAGAAGTGTACTTGGGAGAGTTGTTAATTTGGTGTCTGAGTAGTTTAGGGAAACTCTGCTTCCCGAGGAGAAAGAGCTCCTGTTGGCCTTTTCTGGGCTCCATGAAAACCTTTCTCCTCTCTAAAGCTTGTAAGGAGCTAGGGCCATACCATAGTGGGTAGGATGAGGGACTGAGCCTAGGGACACATTCTGAGGCCTGCTACCTGCCAAATACTCCATCATGCTTGTAGCGAGACTTGCCTATCTTTCCAGACTGGCTTTGCGGCTCTGGTTTCGCACACTATCCTGAAACACGGGCCCCTTCTCAAGATGCAGGTTTCTGCACTGACCCAGCCCCAGTGACCTGAGCTTGAGCCCCACAAGGCCATTATGTCCTGTGACTTTGTGATACAATACCTGTTGCATGAATTCTACTACCTTGTAACCCTCGTCAATCCAGGCCTCTGCACGGCGGATTCTTGCTCATCCCCTTTGTAACTCCCTCCTCAGGAAGCCTGCTGTGATTGCTATCCACTATTTACTCTCATTACCTCATGCTCAACTCTGGTCATGACACTCATTATGTTGCCGTTGTGTGTCTGTGTTTCTAACACACTAAATGTGAAATTCGCTGGGGCTGAGTCAGGACTGGGCCTAATTTATCTTTGCACCTGTGGGTTATACTGGCTTCCCTTAGTGAACTGCCCATGGAGAGCTTGGCTTGCTGTGCGGCAGAACAAAACGAAGTACACCCAGGTCCTCCTTGTTCCACGGCTCCTTTGATGAAGATTCTCAGCGGCACCGTTACATCCCAAATATGGTGCTGAAGACGACAGTTCCCCTCTCCTCCAGATCATCAGGTCCCAGTGGAGGCTCCCTGTGAGCAAGGTTTCTGAGAGGAAGAGGGACACATAATCCCTGTTTCCAGGAACTTAATGGAAGAGAGAGATGGTAAATGGAGATGGTAGCAGAAGGGCAGGGCTGTGACGATTGCTGCTCCGTCACTCACTACTGCAGCTATAAACAAACAAACAACAGTAACAAACCAAGCTATAAACAAATGAACAGTAACAGCAAGCAATAACAAAGCAAGAAAGCCAGCCACAGTGGGTCCAGAAATACAGTGTTCTTGTACACATTTGGTATAAATAAGTGAAGACTTATTTACAATTGCTCTGATTCCTTTGTTGAAATATTTTTTTTTTCCTGTTCTGATTGTGATGTGTATTAACACTGCCATAGCTGCACATTAATAGACATACTTCTTTTAGATAGGCCTGACCTAAACTGTTACATAAAGCAGAAATGATTTTTCATTGTGCATTTATAGCTCATAATCTTATTATCAAATGCTGGTTTGTTGATATAGATGCATGCATGTGTGTTTATGTATAGTTATAAGAATGAACATGCCTAGCCCGGCGTTGGTGGCGCACGCCTTTAATCCCAGCACTCGGGAGGCAGAGGCAGGTGGATCTCTGTGAGTTCGAGGCCAACCTGGTCTACAGAGCGAGTTCCAGAACAGGCTCCAAAGCAATACAGAGAAATACTGAAGAATGAACATTATCTCTTGCTTTAAATTATTTTGCTTTAAATTATAACTTATGTATGATTGTACCTTTCTACTGTATTAATATAGATACTTCTGACTAGTTTTCCGTTTGGAGTGACACTGTAGAATCTGCCAGAGAATGTGCCGTTGATTGAGTTTTTCCCACGGCTGAATATGGAAGCTGTTTAATTGCTGTTTTATCCCTGAGAGGGGTAGTGCCTATTATAAACATGTCTGTGAAAATAGCATCATTTCTTTTTTTCCTTTTGAGTGATTTCCATGGAAATGTAAGAGCATATTAGGCAAAGTAGAATAAGCAGAGTAAAGCATTAACTAGTTCTGTCGTTCTGCCAAAGGCTCCTGGGTGGGCCTGGCTCAGCCTGGGTGGGCCTGGCTCAGTGTGCCGTGTCCCCAGGAGAACAGGTGGCTGCTGCCTTCTTTATGTCTTCATTTTACCACTGCGGAATCTTTTTTTTTTCTTTTGTAATTAAGTGGTATTCTTACATGTTAGAAATTAGTGACAGTGAGAAGCCAGGCAGCTTCCCAGTGTTGGCTCCCTCTGAATGCTGTGTCTGTCCACTGCCTGCGATCCTACCGGGAATGCTGTCTTGCTCTGCTGCCCAAACTATGGTCCAGGGTCTTGCGGTAACTTTCTCTTACCAATTGTCTTTTACCGCTCCTCAGACGTTCATGATCAACACCATCTCAGGTGAACCCCGTTGAAAATACTTCAGGCTCAGTAGATGATGGGTCCCATGAGACCAGTCAGGGATGGCATCTGCTTAGTTTACCTTCCTTGTTGATAATACTCAATCTAGTACGCTTTTACTTTATTTTAGTGCTTTATTTTGAATTGATTCTTTCATTGGCATATAAAAATAATAGGTCTCATTGTGATGTTCCCATACATAAAAATCTTTGATCTTTGTACTTTGCTACCTGCCACTCTCATTTCTTCTATTTCCCTTGCTGGTCTAATTATTTTTTTCAAATGATCCTTGTGCTTTGTGTGTGTGTGTGTCTGTGTGTGTGTGTGCGTGCGTGTGTGTGCGCGTGCGCGCGTGTGCATACACGTGCATAAACACATATGGATGCACTCATTTAAATCTGGAGTCAATACACAGAATAAGTCTTTGATGGCTAATCTTCATTGTTAGCTTTGGTGGACTTTGCATCACTTAGGAGATGGTACATGCTGCAGTGTGTCTGTGATGGTATTGTCAGAATGGATTAATTTAAGAGAAAGACCCTCCTGAGTGTAGATGGTGCCATCCTGTCTGCTGGGGGCATGGGAGTGACCAAAAACAGAAGAGAAGAAAGCTGGTGGCATGTTGGCATTTCTGTCTTTCCACTTTCTGGTCTGCTACAATGTGAGCTGTTTTACTTTGCTTTCCCTCCCATATGTGATGAATTGAATCCTCTGGCACTGTGAGCCAAAATCAATCCTTCCCATCCTTTAAGTTGCTTTTGTCATGTGATTTGTCCCAGCCACATGCACAGACTCTGCTATCCTGCTGGCTGGCTCAGCTTTGAGGTTATTGTAATGTACAATTTGCAGTGTTTTTGCAGTTGTTTGACTCTTCTAGAAACATAATGGTTTCATTGTGTAAAATACACCAAGCCTTTTAATAGTTTTCTAATGCCATTCCTCAGCATATATGGATCAAATTATTGTACCATTGTAGTGCAACACTGTATTGTGTTAGAATGTTTGACTTTTTAAATGTTTGCTGTTTGAGTGTGTTCAAGGGATGACTCCACCGAAAGTGCTTGTCATGCAAGCACAGGGACTGGAATTTAGGTCTCTAGCATTGACGTAAGTCCAAGCAGACATGGTTGCCCACTTATAATGCCAGTGCTCAGATGACCAAGACAGTGGTCCCCAGGGCAAGCTGCCTTGTTAGAGTAGCTGAATTTGTGGGTTGTAGGATCAGCTCAGTGAGAGACTGTCATAGTGAATAAAGTGGGCAGAGATCAAGGAAGACAGTGGGTGTAACGAGTACTGTTTTTCTACCCGCCGCCGCGACAGCCCCAAATAACACACAGAGACTCTGTATTTGATACAGTGCTGTTGGCCCGGTTACTTGTTTCTTATTGGCTAGCTCTGCCTTAATTTTTAACCCATTTCTGCTGATCTATGTATTTTCACATGGCCTTCTCTTACTGGGGAGGCGGCTGGCATCCAGCTCTCTCCAGACTCTCCATCTTGACTCCTCCTTACTACTTCCTATTTCCTCCTTGTCTCCTAGTCCCTCCTATCTTCCTTTCCTATTGGCCAACAGTGCTTTATTATTAACCAGTATGAGAAACATATATACATAATGGCATCCTCTGGCCTCCACATGCACATATATCCACTCACACATAAACATGCTGCTGTGGTTTGGAAAAAAATGTCCCAAAGTGAGTGCCATTATTAGGAGGTGTTGGAGGAAGTGTGTCACCTTGAGTGGGCTTTGAGGTCTCATATGTGTTCAAGCCATACCCACTGGGACACTTCATTTCCTGTTGCCTTTGGATAAAGATGTAGAATTCTCCAGCACCATGCTTGCTTGTAGGCCACCATACTTCTAGCCACCATGTTCCCTACCATGATGATAATGAAGTAAACTTCTGAAACTAAGCTGCCACCACAATTAAAAGTTTTCCTCTATAAGAGTTGCTGTGGTCATGGTGTCTCTTCACAACAATAGAAAACCTAGCTAAGATGCAAATGTGCGCACATGCATGTGCATGCATGCATGCACACAAGCAGGCACATACGCACACACAAATAAGATAAAATAGAATAAAAATTTCTGCTTGAGTTGCTGATTTGAATTTTACAGAAAGATCATGAAGTGTATTTTATCTTGGAGTAAGAGTGGAATGTCTTGTTGTTTGTGAAAGGGCCTTTAACATACTCCTGAAACTCTGCACTATGCATTTATGTGAAGCAGCATTATGCAATTATATAGTCATCATCAGTGCGGTTCTAAATCAAAATACTGGTCACTTCTAAAAAAAATATTGAAAATGTCTGTGCTACGTTGCATCAAATATTCACCTTAGATTTAATTCTTATCTAAAAACAAACACATCCATCAAATCAGTATTAAAATTTGATTTAATCTTTAATAAATGATGAAATTTGATATATGTATATTAAGGTATTGTTCTTAAATCAATTTCTTTATGATTTATTATCAGTAAATGCTTCATTTTTATATTCATCTTACCCAGGGACAGGTTAAATACTTCTTGGGTCAAAAGGAATCTGTAGTGGAAAAATTTAAAGAAGTCTAATCCGTTAGAGACTGTAAAACTACCTTATGTTGGGGAAAGAGCAAAGATTGTGAGTTCCCAGATCGGCTGCTCTGTTGTTGGGAAGTTCATTTGCTTCCCTGAGGCTGTGGACCATGGAGGGGGATGAGCGCTGACTCGGAACATTATTGGCGTTATAAAGTAGTGCTGCCCAGGGGGGTTACCCTACCTTTCACTCCTACTTTTGCTCGTCTTCTTCTCTCCTATTTCTCAAGAGATATGTTCTGAGTATACTGCAAGGAGTCAGCATGCTGGACAGCAACACGGGCTCACTGGCAGCCTTTCCCTTCTCTTTCAAGAGAAATAGGGACTTCTGGAGGATGCCACAATGCCACCTAACATCTCCCAGTTTCTTTCTCTGTGCCAGGCACTGGAGTATTGGTTTACTGTGATGTTCTTTCTTATTCTCTTTGCATTCCATGAGGCAAGTAGGTGCACCTGTTTACTGTTTACTGAGGAAGGAGGGAGGCAAGATGGTTAAGTTGCTTGTCTGATGGCACAGAGACATGTGCTGGACTCTCAACCAAAGGCTACTTGATATCATTAACAGTCTCTCTCTCTCTCTCTTTTTTTTTTTAACTGACCACTATGTATTTAGTTTCTGGGGAGTGTTCCTTCTTGCTTAATTAGTATGCATGATGAAAACCTGTTAATCACTTGTTGCCTTCTTCCTGCAGTCACTGAGCCCACAGATCTTTCTGAGGGCCCCTTACTCATGCTGATGGAGGTGCTGGGGATGTAGCATTGTTACAGGGCATTCTTTTGCTCTATCTTCAGAATGAGATCCCAGAAGACTGAGGCCCATCCAGTGTCATCTTCCACCATGTGAAGACCCTGTCCTATGCTAGCATGGGCCATCTGGTGGTGGACTTCAGTATAGCAGGAGGTGAAGTCACCAGGTCTGGAGTCTGTTCCTTTAGTCTAAATAATGGCTGGGCCAATGCACTGAATTCAAAGAAAAAGGTTCTATGGATAGTGTAAGCCACTGGTGCCAGGTGGAGGGAAGAGCTGGGAGTCAGGTGTGGCCTGCCTGACTGAGCGATCCCACAGCAGCTGGTGGCTTTCTCGGGGCCAGACTGGATCCTGTGTGGGGTGATTTGCCCTGTCCTGCAATTACTGTTCTGGCTCAGTTGGGTGCCAAAAGGTAAATGGAGTTCTAATTGGTCTAAACAAATAAAACCAGGAGTCAGATGTAGAGGAAAATGCTGAGAGATCAGAGAAAAGAAGGAGCAAGCCAAACCCACCTTTACCTCATTAATGTCCACCCCTGGCCCTGGGAGGATGTCCACCTTTGTCCTTGGCAGGATGTCCACCCCTGCGTCCAGACAATAACTTCTGGAGGAACTCTGGAAAAGTTCCTGATTACTTTGACTTGTACGGCATCTGTGAACAAACTCAGCTTCCCATGATGTCATTTTTCATTTTGGTCTCTGGCTTTCTCTGGATGCACTGGAGGATAACTCGGGCCTGTACACGGAGAGTGTCCTTGTCATTGTCTCACTACAGTATTGAAGATCCATGTGTGGCACAGGCCCAATAGCAGAGACCAGAATCGTGAGAGTTTGAGGCAAGGCTGCAGCCTGGACACATGAAAGCCTTGCCCAGACTTTAAGGCCCTGTGTGTCTAGTTCCTTGTCTTTTGTGGAGTAGTATGTGTCCTGCTTTGCCAAACCCAAAAGAAGTTGCCTCTTTTCTGAACCTCATCCAGCCTCAGCACCTTGAGCTATCTGAAGCTGTGAGTATGATGAACCCTTGTGGGGGTCTATGTTCCAAGTATTTTCCACATTACCTAGCTGAGGAGAGAGCAGCAGCCCTACATTCAGGGGAGAAGAATTGGCCTGGCCCATGAATTTTCTCTTCAGGAGGTGAAGTGTGGCTCCTAGATAAAGGGCTGCCCTCACTCTGTGCTCTGTGTTAGCTCCCAAATGCAGCACTCAGGTCAAATCCTTCTTCCAACTTCTTCTCTTCCTTTCCCTTTTGAAGGAGGGAGCAGTATAGACAGACAGAAGGGTGTTGAAGATAATGGGCATCTTGCCTGTGGAACCCAGTTCTTCCTGAACCCAGAGTACACAGCATTCTCCATGCCAAGCCTTACTGTTCTGTGTTAGACTCTTAACACATCCAGAACAGTGGTTCTCATCCTGTGCTTTGTGACCCCTTTGGGGGTTGCCTAAGATTACCTGCATATCAGATATTTACATTAAGATTCATAACAGTAGCAAAACTAGTTATGAAGTAGCAACAAGATGATGATATTATGATTTGGGGTCACCATAACATGAGGAACTGTATATTAAGGGCGTCATCATTAGGAATGTTGATAGCTACTGTCCTAGAGGCTTGCCTTGAGCTTCCTAGCCCACCCATTGTGCCTCTCTTTACTTCTTCCTTTGAAAATTCCCACTTCATTGATTTAGCACATATGTTGTAGTATCTTGGATAGTTCAGAACATTTGGGTGTTTAGGTAGGGCTGATACACAATGTTTATACATTCTCACCTGTGTGCACATGGTCATTTAGGATGTCTACTGTGTTGACTGTACACACACAGCTATCCTAGATCTTTTCCCCCTACTATGTTCCTGTACCGGGATATAAATACGGCCCATTCTTTCAGTCAATGCTTAACTACAAAGGAGTGAGTATCTGATCTAAATGATGTCAATAGGACTCCCTTCCCTGGACCCAGGGATTGAGAGCTAGAGTTAGCACAATATTTGGTGAGTTGGCCCTCTGTTACAAGTTGGTGGTTCCCAAGGAGCTCCCTATCAACTTACATGGGAGAGGAAGGTAGAGCCTTCTCTCAAACTGCAGGAAGCTGGCAGATGGAGAAAAGGTTTCAACTCTAGCCCATACAGAGTTACAACTGTAGGCTTGTCCTTGAGTCCTATGGGACCCCTCACCTCTTTGGACTCTATCCTTTGCCTCCCTACACTCTGACTTATGTTGGTCTCTGAAGTCTTGCCATCTACAGAACAGAGCCTAACCCAGGATGCCTTTGGCACCCACCAGTGTTGTATAGGTTGTTGTGATGTTTCTCAATCTGTTTGTAGCATGAATAATAAAATCCTAGAGACACATATTGGGGATTAAAGCTGAAGATTAGAGAAGCAAGGCGGCCAGCTACTAAGTTCTCACCTTTACCAATGCTCAGACTGAAGAGGCAATCCACCGAACCTCAGATTGTATCTCCAGATTGCATCTATCTCCTAAGTTGTGGGACTAGAGGTGTGTGCCATCACTGCCTGGCCTCTATGGCTAGCTTTGCACTCTTGTCTTCAGGCAAGCTTTATTTGTTAGATCATAAAAAAAAAAATCACCACAAACTTTTCATTTGGAATTTTACTAAGGTTTGAACATTGAATGACCCCTACTTTTGAGTAGGCATGTAGAAAGAAGCATAATATCAGTAGACCTTAGGTATCTACAGCTCATGAGACTGGCTTCTCACTTTTGGTGATATGCTTAAAACAAAAGGAAACAAAACTAAATTCAAACTTGTCTGTGTAGAAATATCCATCAAAGCTGGAGATAAAATTAGTGAAAACTGGAAAGGTTAGTAGCTTTGGGAAATTCTTGATAGAGATATGATTGGTGAGACAGCCAGGGGAACACACTTGTTGTATTTAAGATCTTGTGGATCTGCAAGATTTTCACCTGAGACTTCAAAAGTGTTATATTTCTTGTGGATGGCTTATAGAATGCAGAATGCCTAGCTATTCAGGCTCCCGGTATCCCCATTCAATTCATGAACAGGGACAAACAGAATCTACATTGAAACATAATTTATCAGACTAATTTGTCTGAAGTGGTCCATGAACCACACTGACAGATGCTTACCTGGAGAACATAACCTTCTATGCCATCTGCCTATCTGTCTAAATCTATGTATGTATTTATGTATCATTCACCTGTCTATCTAATCTATTTATCACCTATCTATCTAAATCTATCAATGTATGTAGCTATCTATCATCCAATTTATATCATCTATCTATCTATCTATCTATCTATCTATATCTATCATCATCTATCTATTGTCTATCTACTATCTATTTATCATCTATCTAATCTGTCAGTTAATCTCTTCATCCACCTCCTTTCTTTCTTTCTGACCTTTCTTCACCTGCGTACATATGCATGTTTGTTCAGTTCTCTCTCCCCATGACTCCTTCTTTATGTTCTCAGCACCTAATAAGGGCTGGTACATTTTAAATGCCTGGCAAATTCTTGCTGCTTAAGTATTTCTTCTACTATAATTTTGGGTTTACTCTTTCCTGGGCATTGAGCCACACCCCTTACTGTCCACGTCAGTACACTGGGTAGTGGCTAGCAGTTATGACCCACGTCCATCCCCTGCCCACATGGAGCTACTCTTTTGAGTCAATGCTCTAAATTTAGGAGAAAACTGCCCTCCTGGGGCCTTCCAGGTAGGTTGTCAGGAGGAAGAAGAAACCATGACTCAAACCCCAAGGGATTCAAGTTTTGGACTCATGGAGAGGCAGGTAGAGGGCTGGAAGTGCCATGGCCCTCATCCACAGGGAGCTGAGGTGGCCTAGGCACATGGTTTCTTGTGTTTTCCTTAAGTGTTGTGTTTATAACAGGATGTAGGCTTGAGCTTGCGGCTGTGGCCCTTTAAGAATTTTTGGGTTTACTTTGAGCTTGGCCTTGAGATCCCAGTCAAAGTTCTTGCAGACACTTCAGCTGCCATGGTAACGTCATTGGTGCTGAACTTGCTGAGTTAATTGATACCTTCTAATCAGGAAGGAGGTGGAATTTGAAACCCTGGGAGGAATCAGTCAGTTTTCTGGAGTAAGAATATATTATGAGCTGTCATTTACATATCGTGAGTGAGAGACTTTGCTTATTTAGTCTATATAAGTTTTGGTTTCATCCCTGAAAGTAATGGGAATAATGATGTCATATGTCATCAGACAGCTGTGGGGTTAAATGAAGTGACGGGGATAATTGGTGACTTCTAGCCTTAATGCAATTTTTATTATTAGCTGGAATTTTATAAATATATACATATAGCGCTTCTTATAGATATCTATTATGACAGACAAAGATATATTATATATATGTGTGTGTGTGTGTGTGTGTGTGTGTGTGTGTTTTCCCAATGACAAGATCAAAACTATCAGATATCTCAGGGTATTGTGAGAACATACTCACATATTCACATATTCATGTGACAATGCAAGAGGAAGTTATAATGTTAGGAAACATCAATTCCCACATAAATCTCTGCCAGCAGTGGGGTGATCTTGTTTAATCTGAGGTTTAAAAAGTTGGGGGGGAGTGTTTCCATTATGACAGGAACATGAACAGGCTGAAATGCAAAGAACAATTTATTAGCTCGCTTGATAGAAAATATTCAAAGTTAATGACTTAAGTCAGGCTTGATCCTGTGATTCAAATAGTAACATCAAGGGCATAGATGCCCTTAGTATTTTCCCTGTGTCTTGTGTAGATTTGTTGGTATCCTCTGGTTCTATGTTTTATTCTTTCAGCATCTTAATGCTGCTCTATACTCTTTCCTGAGGCAGTCACAAGGTTTTTCTGGTTTCCAAGGGAAGGATATAATTATTACTTCCCAGGATAAGATGTGTCCAGGAAGGACTTGGAATGGGAATAACCAGAGGACACAATGGGCCAATGGGGAAGTGAGTGTGGGAAAGGGCAATGAAGGATAACTCAATGCTAGGAGTGAGGATGGTTGGGTACTGGCAGGCAGTGAGTGGCATAAGGTGAACCCCTATGCACATTTTGGGGTCAATTGGGGGATAATGATCTTTGGTGGGTCTTTTATGTATGTATTGGTAAAGTCAAGGTCAGTTTAGTAGGTAAAGATCAAATCTGCTGCCACCATGACTCTATGAAACGCTAAGGTGTCAGCTACTCTAAAGCAAGTGTCCTACCAACACCCAAGGTCTCTTGGGGTTACCCAGGATGATCTGGCTTTGCCAGGCAAAGCCCTTGCTCTTCACGTATGCCTTTCGTCTCTGTTGTGCTTTGCTGTAGAAGCTGCCACTGAACTCAAGATTGGAGGAACCACTATGATTTTTTAGTGTATATAGTAAAAGTCCTTGTTGGTAAAGAAATGGCAGGATTTGGATATATACTAACCTTCTTGTCCCACCTCTGGGTAATGGAGGGTCTCTGGAAGGAAGAAACTGTGTCTAACCTCTTGCAGCTTTTGGAGCAGAGCTGCGTATATAGTAGATGTGAGTATCTATTTGAATGGAATAACCTAAACAAAGGTCATTTATTTCCAAGGTGAAGTGAAAATTATGCTGAATGCCTTGGTGGATTATGGCAGTCTAGCACCAGACCCAAATTCATTTCCTTTCCTTTGTGTTTTGTCTTTCACTTTGTCCCAACATTTGCCCAGCTTTTCTCTTCAGCAGGACTCTGACCCATCCTCAATATCTGCATCTGTACCTGGCAGTTCAGCTCTTAGTGCTGACACTGTAATTTGCAAGTATACCTCGTGTGCTCTGCGTCATAGAGGAAGTTGGTTTGAACTCTGTGTCAACATACCGGAAGGACTGATGTGTCCTTTGCTCTCTTTCCCTCTTAATTTTCCCTGGTATGGGCTCTTGCTGTAGCTAAGATACAGGAAGAAACAGTTTCTACAGAGATAGTCTGCATAAGATACATTTCTCAGGACTGTGACCATGAATTCTCCGGGGGAAGGATGGACAAGAAGACACGATTAAATGTATGTTGGTGAATCAATGGGAGTAAGTTCTTTGTAGCTAGGCCCTAGGCTACACTACAGAGGGCTTCTAAATCACATGCTTTATGTGGCTTGAGATTCTTCCTGTGGCTTGGGAGTTATGTGAGGACAAAGGTCAGGCTTATGTTATTTTAGAAGTCCAGATAAGTTTCTTGGCCTGACAGCTAGCAAAATGCTGGCCCCCATAGGAGACTGAAAAGGACAATTCCTCTTAAGGTCTGGCACTGCCTCTGATGACACTAAATCTTCCTTCCTCTAATGCAAAGAATTTTCAAACATTTCAGTGGTTGAATGGATGGTCTTCTTACTGGGGCACATGGTACAGACCTCTGAGAATTTTGACTAAGTGCTAGCCCAAGAGTCTAGACCACTTGGCATCTGGGCCCGTATTGTGTCCCTCCTTGAGTGGATCGGCCCTTTATCTGCCCAGTCTTGGAATGGAGATCCTATGACCAAGAGTCCCGCTGTTCTGGTCTAAGGTCTAGACGAAAGGCAGCCTGGGAAGAACAGTGAGTCTGGGCAAGGTAGGTCAAGGCCAGAAGTTCATGAAGCTTAGCCGGAACTGGTAAAGGCAAAAACAAGGCTTTTACAGGAAAGAAGATTCCCCGAAATCCGGAGGAGAGAGTTGCTCAGCAGGGAGCATGTGGGCATGCCTGGAGAGATGGCTGACACATGTTGTGAACAAGATGGAGTAGAGGGCGATCAGGACCTAGGCATTTTCCAAGCCAGGGAGGATACACAGCAGCAGGGAAGTAACAGTCTGTGACACTTAACTTGAATTATGAAATTGGAACCGTGGGATCTCCTGGTAGTCCTCTTCCACATTTTGGAACTCAAGTTCAAATCCACCTCCCAGCACTGACTTCTGGAATGCCAGAGGCATTTCCCTTCATTAGGACCCAGTTGTGACTTTTGGCCACTGTGTTTACAGGCATCCACCCTTCCTTCTTTTCATTTTCCTGGGTATTTCCCTAGTCAAGACTTCTTACCTGTTATGATTAGACCATTATAGTAGCATTCTCGCAGACTTCTACCTACCATGTTCCTGACTCCTTGCTTAATCTCCTTAGCTTCTCCTGAACAAATGGAGCTGAAGGCCTGTAATGCGTTACGGGAGGCAGAACAGTGACATGGCAAAAATCTCCACATTCTGGTTCCAGGAACCTGTGATTACATTCACTCAAGCTTAATATAAAATGGTTATCTCACACTATCAGGAAGGCCCAGTGCAACCACGGGTATCCGTAAATGGAGAAGAGTCAGGGTGATGCCATGCGAGAAAGACTTAGGCAACTAGTGTGGACTTCAGGGTGGAGAGGGCCATGTTCAAGGAATGGGAGCAGCTTCTAGAAGCTGCAAATGCAAGGTCAATAGATTCTGCTCTAGAACTGCCAGAAGGATGTAGGGGTGTGGCTGTGCTGATACCATGGTTGTAGCTACTCCGACATAGTCTGGATTTCCAACCCCCATAACTGTACATGATTTTAAATTTGTGATCATTTGTTATAGCAGCATTTGCAATTTGTATGTTCAGTCTTTAAAACTATCATTGCTTGGTTTCAATCAACCCCCCCCCCACAGCATGGCTTACGTGTGACACTGCACCCATTCCAAGCTCTAACTCCCACAGACCACCACAGGCAAGGACCACAAATGCCAGCTTCCAGCCTTCTTGTTTATTTTCCTCTTGATTTCTTACTTCCAAAGTTCTTGTCTTTATTCTTTTATTAAGATGAACAGACAAAACAACTTCTCATCAAAAGCCTCCAAGAATGACGGCCTTTCCTCCATCCTAATTAGAAAATAGCAAGTTCTTTTAGTTAGAGCAAGCTTTTAGTCTTCTTGTGGGGCTCGCCTGAGATGGTGGGTACAAAGTCTCCAGCCTCATGTAAGCGGCACCGTGCTGGCTGTCATGGCAGGAGACCATATATGTCCCTCCTGAAGCATAGGAAGTGCTGTAGATAAGGAGCCCCACCCTTCAGTGGTCGCCATGATCTTTGCCTGTAAGGGTCTATAGTGATTTACAGGGTTGAATGGGAAGCTGGCTTGATTGATGCTGGATCATAGACTGGCGAGGGTTGCATGCTTCACCTGTTTGCAGGGGATCCATGAGAGGCTGGGCAATCAAAGATGCTCTTTTCTTCCTTCCTGTCTTCCCTTTGTTTTTTTGTTTTTTGTTTTTTTTTTGAGACAGAGTTTCTCTGTGGCTTTGGAGTTTGTCCTGGAACTCACTCTGTAGATCAGGTTGGCCTCAAACTAACAGAGGTCTGTCTGTGTCTTCTTCCCAAGATTTAAGATGTATACTACCACTGCCCAACAGTATTTTATAATCTGGTTAAGTCCTGCCTTTGATGCTTTACAAATATCCAAGACTAGTAGCTACCTGTAATCTAGGGCCATCTGATCCCCAGAAAAACCACTGGGGTCAACAGTACTAGCATTTGGCCGAGTACTCCTGGGACCTGGGGGGGACACTCCCTTTTATAGGAGTGGAAGGAAGGGGAATGAAAACGTGGGGGCAGGATCCATGCAAGTATTACATGAAATGGAAGATATGAACGATAGGCTCGAAGACCACACACTAGTAACCACGGACTTGTGTGGACCTGCTAACTTCATAGTCATCACCATGTGGCCACACAAAATGAGAATCCTGTTAAAATAAAGCACGTGGGGGCCCTCGGCAGAGTCCATGATGGGCTTGGGACAAACATACCAGACAGGCAGATCTTAAGTGAGAAGTTATTTAGAAAGGGAAGTGGGTGGGGGAGGGGAGAAAAGAGCTAAAGAGACACAGAGAGGACAGAAGAGAAGAGGGAGGCAGGAAAAGTCCTGACTGCCCCAGGGGAACGGCGGGAAAGCGAATTGAAGTGGGGCCAGGTTGCCTGGATTACAACAAACCCTGCATGGAGAACTATAAGCTTTCATCTCTGCATGAGGGAGAGACTATCAGGGTTCCTCAGCATTTTGTAAGGCCCCGGTTGTCATCACTAAAGAAGTGAAGTGCTCCTTCTTGGGGACATGGCGTTTATCTCACCCAGATGGCAGATTGTCTTCTTGGCTTAGAGCAACACGGAGTGTAGATATTAGAGGTGTGTTAGGTCTCATACTCAGGACCAATATCTAACTGAAGTGCCTATTTAATGTGTCAAAGCAGATGCTGGCTACCAGGTTCTCAGCATCCCAAGTACCTGGCTGGCATACCCCGCCCCTACCCTAAGCTTCTCCAGCTCCCTGGCTTCTCTTCCCTTCTTCCCCAGAGAACATGTCCTCTTGGTTCTTCTTCTCTCTTGGTCTCTTGGCTCCTGGTTCTCCTCTCCCTCTCCCCACCTCCTTTTTCTTTCATGACCTAGTTCAGTCTAGATTCTTCCAGATGCCTCTGGCTCCCTCATAGCTACAACAAACCTCCTTCTCAACCATACCTGGGAGAAACCATGTCCTCATTCTTTGACTGAGCATGCTATGCGCCTGGCAGTGCGATAGCTTTCTCATAGTTCTCACAGTTAGCCTAATTAAGGGAGGGATATATTGACTTTCAAGACGAGGCCACTGGGGGCTCAGTCAGGCAGGTTCTTGGTCTGAGGTCCAGGCAGTAAGATGGACAGTCTGGAGTTCTCAGCAAGATCATCTGGTATAAGAAGCATCTGCTCTCTCCCCACACAAACAGGTTGCCTGTATTTCTCGCTACATTGGTGGTTATACATGGAAGCTTATTTTTTGAGCCAGCTCTTTGCTTTGCTCACAGAGCCCTTGGCCTTGATCTAGGTTGGTGTTGAAAGTGGTTCCATGGATGAAGTAATAGAAGGTTAGGAAGGCGTGACCTCAGATTGCCAGTTAAGATGTCCCTTTAGAGCTAGCTAGCTGGCCCTGGTTCTGGGGTGCCTGCATCTGTGAGTGAAGGAAATCTGGGGTTATTTGGCCCCATCCCTGTTGCTGCGTTGCCTGCTACCTACATCATTTCCAAGCCATGACCATCTCTCTCATTTTCAAAGCCCCTTGGGGAAATGACAGTGAATGGGTTTTTAATTCACTTTTAATGGCTTGTTACACAAAACTGGGACAACCCCCTACTATTCAGCAGCCATTTTTCACAAGCTCCTTGTTTCAACAACACTATTTCCTTAATCTGTCATTTGCCTTTTTCCCTAGCTACCAAATATGGTGAAGCACTTTCTAGATAATGGCCCACTTCTGAGGGCCTTACTAGCATCTGTATCTTGTCCATCCCTTTAATACTGGAGACGTAGGTAAATATCTCAACTATATGATGGGGACAGTTGGATGGTGCAGACAGTGTTGTCTGCACTGGTTCTGTGCATGTTCTGCTTGGTGTGCGAAGAGCACCAAGCATGGCAGTTGGACCTTAATAAGTACTCAGTAAATGTTGGCGTGCCCCTTCTGTATTTGTACTGTTTGTGTGTGAACTGTTCTCAAGTCATGCTCTTTTGCTAGAACACTAGTGTTTACTTTAATCCGTATCCCATTAAGTTCAGGGCCCTTCTGTGAATGATTGGAGAACAGCAGCTTTCTAAAACTCAAGGTATGTTTGTTGTGTTCCCTTCCTCTCTGTAGTTTTGCCTTCTTGTGACAATTCTTGAAGTTCTTTTGTAAGTCACTTTGAAATTTCCTCTGACAAGGCTGGGCAGGCTAGCATGTCTAAGGAGACTTTGGAAAACAGTATGCTCAAAAGGAAGAAATGGAAAATTGTATTTTCCCATGTGTCACTGTCACTCATGTCTCTTGTTCTCCATGAGGAAGGCTTGTGTTCTCTTTTGAACACCTGTGGTAGCACCTTAACTTGAGCAGATACACTGAATCTATCTTAATGGGTACTATGCAGTGTAAAGTGCTAAGTTCATAGTGTTACTATGAAGGAAACAGGGTTCCTGTCAAGGAGGATCGCTGAAGATCATAGTGGAGACTATATGCAAGCAGAAAATTATATTAGAAAGCAGCGGGTAGCATATGTCGCATGTGTCAGTAAGCTATGGGAATTTAGGCCAAGGGGAGACCAGTTATGTTCTTGGGGACTGTCTTAGTTATGGTTTCTATTGCTGTGAAGAGACACCATGACTATGGCAACTCTTGGTGGTGGCTTACAGTTTCAGAGGTTTAGTCCATTATCATCATGGCATAGAGCATGTGTGACATCGTGTTGTCTGCATCTTGGTCAGAAGGCAACAGGAAGTAGCTTGATACTAGGAGTAGCTTGAGCATAGGAGAACTCAAAGCCTACCCCCACAGTGACACACTTTCTCCAACAAGGGTGTGCCTATTCCAACAAAACCACATCTCTTAATAGGGTCATTCCCTCTGGGAGTCATTTTCTTTCAAACCATGACAGGGACTAGTGAGACTTGAGGGAACTGAGGATAATCAAAATGGAACTTGAAAGATGGGGAGAGAATCAGGTACAGAATAGGAGAGTAGCCTCAGAGAAGGGAGAACATGTTCAAAGGAGGAGGGATGCAATGGAGGATGGATGGGTATTCCAGTGTGGTGGAGCTTAGAAGTCATTGTGGGAAACTGACTTCAGAAGAGGCTTAAAAATGACCATGGGTCAGGCTGGGAAGACCATTGTATTACCATGCTGAAGAGGTCATCTTTGACCTTACAGACACCTTGGGACTTACTTGTGGCAGAAGAAAACTGGATTTGAGATCTACTGTGGACAGGTCATTCTGGTAGATGGTAGATGAGGATGAGGATTAGAAATTAAGAAAGGAGTTGTATCTAAGGTCTCTGTAGTCATCTCCTACCTAAATGGATGGTTATCTCATGTGACTGTGGCATTTTACATAGCTGATTGTCCTCTCCTTCTAGAAATAATTTCTTTGTATGTACCCCAGAACTGCTCTTTCTTGGGCTACCTGGGTCTTCCAGAGTAGGACTGGGAGAGAGTGGGTAGCCTGCAACTTTGGCTAAGGGAGCATCCTTTTCAACCTTCTGTTCCAATGTGCCATTATGATTCTGCCTAATGTAGTGTAACTGCTTTTTAGACCAGAAGGTTGCTTTCACTGTCTTCCAAGGAAGTGATACATGAAGTCCCATTAGTTGCCTTGGCTTCTCTGGGCAATATTAATTACTTTTGCAGTACTGTCACATCATTTGTGGTTATTCTGTGCACTAAAGTGTTGTGATGTTAATTACCACATTCTTTGAATAAAAGAAAGAACACATGGAGAAAAGAAAAATGTATGGTCTCTATCATATCTATTTATCATCTATCTATCTATCCATCATCTATCAATCTATCTATAATCTATTTGTCATATATCTTCTATCTATTATCTACCTAGTATATTTCATCTATTACCATCATTTATCTATATCCATTAATCATCTATCTACACATCTGTCATTTATTAATCATCTATCACCTATGTTTCAATCATCTATCTATCTATCTATCTATCTATCTATCTATCTATCTATCTAATTCATCTATCTATCTATCTATCTATCTATCTATATCTATCTATCTATCTAATTCATCTATCTATCTATCTATCTATCTATCTATCTATCTATCTATCTCTATCTATCTACCAACCATCTATCTAAGTCCACCATCTATCCACCCATTTTCTTATAAAACAAACAAGGAAATATGTATAGTAGCTGCCATACTCATTTCTATCAATGATCAAGAAGTCACAGTAGATGAGCTAGCTCAACTCAACTTTTTTCTTCAATCCATTTCATGTTTCCTTTGCCCTTAGCCAGTACCTTGGGTGTTCAGCATTTCAAACTGGTAGTGTGATCTAGTAATCCACATGCTCCTTCCTGAAGGGTCTGAGTTCTTAATAGTTTTCCATTATTACTGTAGTCTTCCATTAACTTTTACTTTAAGACTTGAAAATAATAAAAGCACTTGAAATTAATTAGAGGATAATAGCAATTAAAAGTTTTAAATATCATTCTCCTTGGGTTCATTGTACATTAGCATCCATTTCCCCTTTATAACAGGGGCAGATCACCCCAGCTAGTCAGTAACCCCTTCTTTGCCTCTTAGTAGCATGAGATTCTCAGGATGGATGGATACAGACTGCAGTCCCCAGAACAAGGCAAAGATGTTTTATGTCATGGTGATATCCTCCTGGGAAAACTAGACTACTCTATCAACAAAGTTCAGAGCTTGGGGACACAAGGAGAATATTGTGCGGTGATTAATAGTGCCTAGCAATGAGATCAACAACCCTGTTTTTGACTCTTGTTTCTCAAACCTGCTAGAAGGTAGCACCAGAGTCTCACTCAGGTTTTGGCTCCTGGCTGTGTGGCTACTGTATCTTCAAAGGTCCTTATACCTTGGTGTCAGGCCACCTGCTTCTGGTAAACTCCACAGACACGGGCTCCGCTCCCCTCCATCTGTGGTGACATGAGCTCCTCCTTGGAAAGCATGCTGTGCAGAGTACTGTGATATTGCAAAGAGCAGTAGGGAATGAAAGATTGTAGTTCAGGCATAGTTGATGCCGGAGAGAAAGCAGATCCCAGGAGAAGTTGCTCCCTCTCTTCTTTAGGAGGGCTTTTCTGTAGCCAGCCTCACCTTAGGTGCTAGGTAGAAACTGCCTTTGGTTGGTTTCTTGTGTTGGCAAGTTGGGGTACAGCAGTTATACAGCCCCTCCTTGGTGAGGAACTCCATCAGCAGAGACAAAGCCTCCATCTGCATCACAATGGGTGCTGCTTAAGGGTGCTTAGGCAAAGGGACCATCTGTGTACCTGGCTCCTAAGAGTCAGCTCATGGTAAACACCATAGTGTCCATGCCATGCCCATTCGAAAGCCCAGCAGACTGGATTTCTTTCTGAAATACTTCAACTTTGAAACCTTGTATCCACAATATCCATTAGTCTCTCTTAATGCCATCTGATCTCTGAAGTCTTCAGGTGTTTCTAGGTCAGGCTCTCCTCGCTGAGCTCCCAACTCAGATACCGAGTATGTTTGATTTCTGAATTTCAGTGTCTCTTGGGTGTCTTGAACATACTGCTCAAAGCTAGCCAGATCTTTTCTCCAAACCTCCCAGAGTCCTCTTCTTATACTTAGTTCGCTGCTTTTAGTATCTCGGGCCCAGAGGCTGAAGTTTTCTTTGATGAAGCTCTCTTAATTATACCTTGTCTAGTTTTTACTGAATTCTTTTGGCTTTGTCCTCAAATACATTCTGCGCCCACCTTTCTTCATTCTGTACCCTTCCTGCTAAGGTTCAGCCCACACCTTGTTTCACCCGGGTGGGTACACTTGGCTCCAAATTCGCTTTTGTTCCCTCAGTGCCAACAGCAACTAGAGCACCCGGTTAGAATTCAAGTCTCCTCTTGACACCGATGAACCGGTCTGCCTCCATCTTAGGCTTGAAAGCCATCCTAAAACTAGCTTCACTCATGTTTATGCTTAAATCTGCTTCTCAAGGATTGGGCTATGCCCCACCTTTAATTACAAATGGTTCTTTACTGCCTCTTCCAGGAAATGGGCAAGCTCACATTTGTTTCCAAAGGTGATTATAACCACCTGTCATTATGACCGCCTTGCAGTCATGTCTTTGTTTCAGGAGGTTGTTTTGACCAACTTGTTATGCTTGTATTCTGCTTCCGTAACCTCCACCTATTTGGCTGCCACATTTCCCATTTGAAATCCCCCTACTCATGAGCCACAAAAACCCCATTTCACCCATGTCTGATGTTGATCTTTTGAATCCCACCTTGAGGGAGAGACGGCCTGTGTACACAAATTGAAAACAAAAATCTTGTTTTAATTAATTGCTTGCTCTAATTTGGCCATGATGATTGGGTCTGTGGTCTTTGTCCCGCCCCCCCCCCACCTGTGGCACTAACAACATCTCCAGTGTTCTCTGGTTTCACTTAGAATAAGAGCCAAAGCCCTTACAGCTGTTCACAAGAGTCCTGAGATCTTGACCTCCCAGTCCTTTATTGAACTCATCTCTTATGACTGTCACCTTGTACCGCTCTAGCTTTAGTAATCTTCTTACCAGCCGCTGAATTTTCCAAGCAGACTCCTGCCCCTGGGCCTTTGACTGACTCATTTTTCTGTCTGTAATGTTTACCATCAGAGAGACACATGAACAGCATAATCTCTCACCTCGTTGAGAAGTTTGTGCAAATGGCAGCTTGCTGTCAAACTCTTTCCTGGACTCCTTATTTTCTTCTGCTTTGAGCCCCTGGGTCCATCCTGTCTATTTCCAGTTCCTCATGCCCTCCTTGTGTGGTCCTTCCTCCTACTTGGTATTCTCCACCCTCTGATTGCTCTCATTTGCTGTTCACCTACCTCCTCAGTTAAAATATAAACTTCATGTTGGCAAAGATGCTATTTCACTTTGTTTGCTGACTTCTGAGGAAGTGTGAGCTAGTAAATGAATGGCAAGTGATATAGACCAGAATTGGGACTGTGATACATTTCTGAAAACTCAGTGTTCCTCTCGCCATGCGTAGGACAAGGAATGATGCAAAGGTCACATGGAATTTCTCTATTAAGCCTCAATGTTTCTCCCTGAATGAACTAGGGAGAGGGCCTCATAGTTTTGTAGAATGTCACATATATTATGTGCTGTGATGACATTTGTGGTAATTAGTTCTTTATCCTCCCACCTAGACTCTAAACACACGGTAGGCAAAAGAACCATTTATTTTATTCTGTATATGAAGCGAGTACCCAGACAGTCTTGTACAGTGAAGTCAGTTGGCATCTGGAGAAAGATGTGTTTCTATTCCCTGGAGGTTGAGGCTCCCCCTTGTGGGAGGAGATACAGAGATTTGCAGTAGTGCAGAGACTTAAAGTACATGCTTATGGCATTTCCAAAGAAGTGTGTGTCCAGCATCTCATTTGCAATGCATTGTTAATTGCTCTTGGTAAAGAAAACCAGCAGGGCCCTGTTCCAATTAGCAAGGACAGAAGGCTCCAGTTGGGGGCAATGACAGGGCAGCACAGTTTACTTTGCACTCTGTTCCCCAGTAGTTCTAGGAATTGAGCTAAAGTCTTTTGAAGTGTTTTCCCAATGAACCACGGACCCAACCACCCCTTTAAAATTCCTTATATTAAGACATCCAGGCTGTCCTGTACTCAATCTGCAGCTCAAGTTGACCCTGAACTTGTGATCCTCCAAGTACTTGCCCTTACAGATTCATGCTGCTGCTCCTGGCTGTCCTATATGCTCACTTCTGAGCACCTTGTTCTTGCTCTGACCCAATAGTTCTTTTGTTCAAAGGCTCCAAACACAAAGAAATGTACAGAGATGAAAATGTTCATTACCTGGGTTGATCAGCCTGTACCGGTGTGAAAGCATTTGGAATCATGCTGTGCTCTCCAAAGATGTGAAGTTATTGCATTTGATCAAGAAGGAAGGGAAGAAACAGAAAGGCATAAAGGATGGGAGGGAGGGAGAAGGAGGGAGATAGAGAAAGAGGAAGAGAAAGTGGGGAAGAGGAGGACAGGAGTTCCTTGGATTTAAAGGAATCAAGCTTTCAGAAAGGTTTAATGAACTAAAGTAATTTTCCTTCCGAGTAAAATTTTACAGGCATTAAATGTTCTCACTCCACTGACTGTGCTCATGGGCAGGAATGTCCTAGTGATTTATGAATTTGCAGATTATGCATTATCCTTTCAGAGGACAGGAATCCCCTGGGGCTTCCTGCCTGCCTTCCTGAGCTGAGCTGACTGGATTGGCCAGGTGAGAGCAATGGCTCTGAGCTCTGAGCTGCAGCCTCCTCTGTTTCCAGCAGGCTCTGGAGCAATTGGAATTTCTTTAAAAGGAGTTTAGCAATGCCGGAATCTGACCAAATAAGGTGGATCATTTTCCTTTGCAAATGGCATCTTCAGTGCAGCAACATGACTTCAGGCCAACCAACGTCTGTAGATGGAGCAGGGGACAAAGTAACATGGAAAAAGTTAAGAGGATTCTTGATGCAAAGAGGCTACAGTTTCTGAGCCGGGTGTTTCCTCTCGTATGGAGTGTGGTTTGTGACAAGGATGGAAGGGCCCTCACTACAAAACTCTCTGGCAGCCTTGCATAAGGTCTGGGTTGCTTAGTTCCAGTATAGAGAATCTGGAAGGCTGCAGATAAAGGAAGCGCTAAATTTCATGCTGGTAGGAACCGTTTCTATTTTAATCACTTTCTCTCACCCAGTGCCTGACAGAGGGCAGGAATAGATGAAGGAGAGAGACAAGGGAGAATGAAACACAAGGACATTAATTGCTGGTGTTGAGTGTCTAGCTTGCCTGAGCATGGAAGGATGAGAAGACATGAGAAGTCTGAGAATGAGGAGAGGAGATGTGGGTGGGCAACCAAGACAGTCCCAAGGCCAGGTTCACCCTTTGTGCTCCTTTACCACCCAGGAGGGGACAGATTAACATGCCTATGTGTTTCTTCATTACCTTGGGCTCTATGGCTCTTTATATACAGTATGCCAGCCTTGTCCCCTTATAAAACTTTCCCTTCTTGTTCTTCCAGCATCTTCCATGCCTTACTTCCACCTCTAAGAAGGACTCCCATGCATAGCACCCAACACACGCTTGGCCCTCTGTTCCACAGCCTGTGTTGTCTGCCGCTCAGCTGTTTGTCACTCCTGGGAGTGCTCCTTCTGCCCCATTCTCTATTCTGTCTAACCCTTTATGAGTTCAAAAGAAAGACTTGAAGCAGGCAAGCAAGAAGGCAAGTAGACGCCATTATGATATGTCCTGATTCTCTTCTCACCATTTATTAAGGCCAACATTTACAACCCTACCTTTAAGGAGGCTTTGCTAATTATATTCTGTGGATGTAATTGTGTCCTCTTCTCAAGCTACTCGTACTTCTCTCCTACGTTTATCATCTCATCTCTTTTTTATTGTCATCATTTATAATCCAGCCAAAGGACCTTGCATAGTACATGCCCTGTGTGAGGCCTTTTGCTTGGCACTGGAGATGCAGGGTAGAATGAGCAGAGATTTTTAACCTTTGAAAGGTCACAATCTTACAGAGAAGATGGAGGAACAGAATGATAGTCTAGGGATGTCACATGCCATTTTAGGATAAGGTAATATGTGCTGATGTCTTCATGTATATGAGCTTCTTTGCTGTATTTAGAAATGCTTACATGCACACGAATTTCCTTCATATTCTATGTGTGTATATGGATGCATATCCTACAGGAAGGGAGAGGTGCTATTTACTCATGATCTATTCCGGTTTATTTTCATTTATCCTGGTATCTATAGTCCTACATGAATTTTAGCCAGATCGGTAGAAGAGATACTTACTTGACCAAGTATGCAAGCAACCTTGCCTCCTAGGAATTTGTGTAGTTATTTTCTCTTCACACACCTGTTTTCTGTTTGCCAAGAACAAAGAAAACCAAAGTTATCATGACCCCCAGGCCTCGAACTCCCCTGGTTCTCTAGTTCTCTTTGATTTCCAGAATATAGCTGGTATCTTTCCATGTCTTCCAAAAGGTGCTTAGTACGTAAGCGTTTGTGGAGTTCATGAATGGGTGATAAAATTCCTGAGCATGTGGGAATGCCTAAGTATGTGGGATGTTTTTCTTCTCTCTCTGACTCTTTCTCTTTACATGATCCTGTGAAATGTTGACCACATGGAGTAACAAATCAGAGCGGAACTAAGAAGGCCGACTAGGTCCTGGTATGATCAGGCCTCTGGCTGGCTGAGGGACAGACATTGTTGGTTTCACTCTGGATGTCCCCTTAACTATAAAATGGATAGCATGCCTGCTTTGTCCCAAAAGTTTGCCAAGAAAATAGGAATCACAATGTAGGGCTTCATTTAATACTTGATCCCTGCTTTTGCTTATTTGTATTTAACTGGCATGCCCATTCTTCTAGAGTAATCAATCCCTTGAGGCATTGCTATGGAGCTATAGTCCATCCAGAGTGTAGATCCCGCATGTTCCCAGACACGATCCTCTCTTTCTTTCTGGTCTGAGTGCTTGCTCAGCAGTTCGGACTGGATTAGGTGGTTGGTTGTCTTGATGTTCAGTCTTCTCTGGCAGTTTCCTCTTTCCCAGAGGCTGGTGCAAGGCTCCAGGTGATAAGAGATGCCAAGCATGTGAAGGCCTGTTTCCCTTGCTCTTGATTTTGTTTGCTCATTGTAGATGTAATAAGCCTAAAGGTTACATCATCATCTCTTCATAGCTCTTAATATTCGTCTGTGCTGGGCTCCAGGGGAAAGAAAACTTCTCAAACTCTTTATACAATGTTTTGACCTTTCCTTGGAGGACACTGGTGTGACTATTTCTTGCTTGGTTTATTAAATTATAGCCATCCAAGTTAAAAGAAAGAGTGGGTGTCCAGATCAGGGTCTCCCAGCATTACAGCACAGAGCTGGGAGGAGACTTGTGTACAATGGAGTCTTTCAGAGTTTGAGCCTCCAGATGCCCTACGGTGCTCTCTGGACACTGCCTAGGTTCTACTGAGTCAAACTTTCTGGGGTGGATCTAACAAATATACATTTACCAAGCTCTTCCTGCTCCCTACATGACCGTTGGCTTCAGAATTACTCATAGAATGCAAAGTGCACCACCCTGGAGCACCATCTTGGAGCACTTAGTCAAGTCCAATTATTGTAAAGTATCCTCCACTTCTTATGTCCTTCTGGGTAGGCTGAACGCCGTCTCTGCCTGCAGTCTTTGAATTTCCACCAAAGCATCAGTTATTTGTCGTTGGCTCAACAGCTCTTACTGAGAAGAACATCAGATTCTGAGCCTAACTGTGAAGAGGATGGAGGGATAAAGCATCCATCTTCAACTCGTTCGCGGTCTATTTGAGAGGGCAACCTTCGACTCGTTCATGGTCTATTTGAGAGGGCAACTCATGTAGCATCCAGGAACTGGTGACACCATGTTAACTGGAAAATTGTTTGGAATCAAAACTTTAGAGGAGAGAGCACGAATAGACTAGCCCCGAGAGGCTGGTTGAGGAAGGTGGACCCTGGTCTGTTTCCAGGGCAGCGGGTGGGAAGGTACAGAGCAACGAGAAAACAGTCAGCAATGCATGCAGGGAGACTGAGGAAGCTGAAATGTGAGTATGGCTGACCAAGCTGCAGGACCCGAGGGATCCTAGGCAGATGAAAGTAGAGGACAGAGTTTGGAAAACTAGAAAGATGAGAATGTGTTTGAGGTACACCATGGAGAGCCTTAAAATGCCTGGGTTCCATGCTTTTGTAGATGGAGTCAGTACAGGAGTCTAATCAAGAAAGGATGCAAGTTAAGAGGACGAGGAGAAAACATCTACAAGGAAAGCAGACACCAAAGTGTGAAAGGGTGTGCTAACTGGGACCCTTCAACCAGTAGGCCCAAGCTAAGATCTGATAAGAGGGACTTAACATGAAAACTTCCTGTGAAAGAAAGCAGACTGGAGCCGGGTGAGATGCCGTGACTCCTGGATCCCGCAGCAGTGTTGACCTCACAGGGAATAGACAGGTTGTGACAACACAAGGGAGCCTAGCTTGTCTTGAGTGAAGTCCAGAGTCTTTTAGGGAACTGCAAAGTCAATGCCACTCGCCAGAAGAGCCCCATGTCACCGAGGAAGGAGTGTGCCTGGTGGCCTATTGCACTTGGTCATAGACTGGAAGTAGTTCTATGTAGATACGGACTTGGCAAGCAGGGAGCAGAGACCTTTGCAGCACTCAAGGTGGGGTCTTCAGTCAATGGTACTCCCCTCTGGAGAAGTGGCAGCTTGTCTGGCTATGACACTGGGGGAAAAGGAAGTGGTCTCCTTCGCTTCTGAGTCCCCAAGATGGCCACTCTGACTTATTCCTGGTTACACTGGTGAATTCTTTCCCCAGATGTTGTCACAGGTGCCCACGGCTGTTCCTGCTTTTACACTGTGGCTTTGAGAATGGCTACACAGATAAAAGGAGGTCAAAGGAAAGGATAGAAAATGCTGGTGTGAGGGTGTGTGTGTTTGCGTGCATGTGTGTATGTATGTGTGTGTGTGTTCATGGTCAACAGAAAGAAATTCTCTGGCTCATTGCTGTGCATGCCATTGGAGAGAAGAGGAATAAATTCTGGGACTTCCTTAATCTCTGGATTCAGCAAAGAGGAAACTAACTATGATGAGAGAGACCAGGACCACTGAGTGACCTTGGAGTACAATGCATTGTGTGGGCTGCTTGCTCCTTGCTGCTGTGTTGCCGTAATACATCAGGTGGCCTGGGAGAGTCTACAGTTTTGCACATATCCATACTACTTTCACAGAAGACCCCCCCACCTGTGAGAAACCTGAGGCCTCCAGAGATAGCTTTACAGAGAAATCGAATGTCCCAAGTTAACTTTGCATGGACTCCCTTTGACCTATAATAGACCCCGATCTCTCTCCTCCCATTTCTTTCTTACTTTACATAGAAGAAATGCAGATAGGGCTGATTGACCCCATGGAGTGCTGGAAGAGAATAAATCTCCAAGTGAACTCTTTGTTGTGAGTTAAATGCCATAAAATGTTCACTATAATGGCTGATTATTTTTCTTTAATCTTAAATGGATACCTTGAATGGGAAAGTCCCACCCTGAAAGAAGAAATTAATTATCTCAGGGAGAGTTTAACGACTGCTGTGCAAATGAGTTGGAGGGAGATAAAAATGTGGGATGGGAAAGAGTGGAGGAAAGTGAAATGAGATGTGTATTACATTTAGATAATCACAATTATAAGCTACTGGGTACGTGACTCACCCACCTGCATGTTGCTGTGGGTGACAGAGTTGGGGTAGTGTTGGTGCACTTGACATCCTTGTGGACAGAGGCTTTGCTTAAGCCACTCTCCAGGAACGTGCCCGGGGCAAACATCGAAGTGCCTGACACTCAGATTCTCAGCTAGAGTCATGGAAAGGGCACAGGCACAGATGAAGCATCCGGTCATTTACTAATTATGGCTTAGATAGCTCTAGCTCTTTGGGTTTCCTAACTGCAGCTGGAGTCAGGAGGATAGTCCCAGATCTGGCGATGTCCCCTGACCTGCTTATTGCGAGGAGGGGGCAATTACGGCTTGACCAGTGGCAGGCAGTATCAGAGCACTGGGGACAGAGCATTTGCGCCTGATGAAAACACAAAACCTCTTTGAACTCCTTCCGTAGACAGAAAGAGTCGACCCAGTTCCCTCTTAGTCTTTCAGGTCCTATTCTGTACATCAGAGTCATCTTGAGATCAAATGCAAGGGGCTGGGTGTCTCTGATCTCTGAGTGGCCTTGGTAGTGAACAGAGCCAGCTGGCCTGGGCCTGACCTTGCAGAAGGACAGATGTGTAGAGACCACTGTTAGTGCCCAATTAATTTCGCTTGGCAT
Organism: Phodopus roborovskii; assembly: GCF_943737965.1. Lineage (NCBI taxonomy): Eukaryota > Metazoa > Chordata > Mammalia > Rodentia > Cricetidae > Phodopus > Phodopus roborovskii. The sequence continues at coordinate 12,031,958 of NW_026126541.1, read as the reverse complement.
GTTTTCTTTCAAATGCAAAGCACTGTCAGGATTAAAGTAAATGCTACCAGTTACTGGGGTGCATTACATTAATAATTTTCCCCCCTTGCTTGATCCTATAATACTCCTCAAACTCAATGGATAAATAACTAAGCTCTCCTCTGGGTGATACTAGATGTGATGTATACTGCTACACAAACTAAAATAAGCTTCCTTTCCCCTTTGTCCCTCTTCTCTGCCCTTGCCCCTACCCCTTGCAGGTTATACTGATCCTGACGAAACTGTACGACTTCAACCTGGGGAGTGTGACTGAGAGTTCTCTGTGGAGGTAAGTGGATTAGACCGTCTTAAATCTGCCCTGGATGGTTTGGCTGGGGAGAAACGTAAGCCAAACAACAGAGAAGCCTGTCTTAGGAAGAATACAGGACTTGTACCTCTGGTGCCCTAGGTGGGTGCAAGCTGGGGGTGGAAAGTATGCCTGGCACTCCTTAGGACTTGCCTGCTGTTCATCTGTCTTGGTAGTTTGTCGCTTCTGCAGGCCTCCAGGGTCTGGTTTTACTTGGTGAAGCAGGGGCTGGTTAGAGATGGAGGAGAAGATTCCTTAACAAGCAGAGAGCATTGGCTAGGGGGCCTGCTGCTGGGGCAAGGGGTTCTTGCTCTGGGTGTGCCTCTGCCCCAGGAGCATCTCTAGCACTTGGAAGGAGCTGCAGTTTTCAAGAAGCCAGCGGCTATGCAAACAAAGCAGATTCACATCTGCATGGTGACTTTCATGGGGCCTTTGTGAATGAACCCTTCTTCCCATAGAATAACACTGACTTTATTTTGGATTACATAAGGAAATATTATAATGGGCAAAAGGGCCAGTATCTTAACAACCTATTTTAAAACATATTTTTCGGCTTTGAAGTTTATTTGCTTATTTTTATTTTTAAAGAAGTTTTAGCTCCACCCCCCTAATTCTGTGAATTGAATGCACTGTACCTCTTGTGCATAAGAGGGGAAGAAGGCATCTGAATGACGATCTTGGAGTACAGAAGGCTTGGCAGAGAAGGGTTGGTACAGACAAGAGGACTCTGATTTTGCTGTGATGCTAGGAGTTCCTCTGGTCAGGGAAGGCCTGTGTGCAAACCTGTTGGGGAGTGTCTGTATGCACTATAAAGATGTGACTCTGCCTAAGGCACCTTCTGATTGGTTTAATAAAAAATTGGATGGCCAGTAGCCAGGCAGGAGAGAATAGGTGGGATTCCCAGGGAGAGAGAAGAAGAGGAGGAGGAATCTAGGCACTGGATTTCGCCAGAGACTCGGAAGAAGTCGGAGACGTGGTACAGACCAGAGTAACTGAACCACATGGCAAAATGTGGATTAAAAGAGATACATTTAAGTTATAAGAGCTAGTTGGGGAAAAAGCCTAAGCTAAGGCCAAACTTTCTTAATTAATATTAAGTCTCCAGGTCATTATTTGTGGTTCAAAGATAGTCCAACAGGAAAGCTCAATACACAAACCGTCAGGCTTTTTTTTTCACACTTTGCATGCTCACAGACACTGAGAGATGGCAAGCATCACCAGCTGCTGTGACTTGGTGCCTTGTGCTGTGAGCTTACTGCTGCAGGCCTGGAGAGTAGGTACATTTCATTTCACGTGTCATCAATGGGAAGGGAGGATACTTCCCCTAAAGGCCACTTACCTGGCTACAGCATTACCCAGTGCCATGTCCTGAGGGTTTCCTAGGCCTTGTTGTAGGGAGTCTGGAGTACAAGATGTTTCATTATCTGGCTTGCGTGATTATTGAAGGCTAGTCAGGGCAGATCTCACTGAAAATGGTATGAGCTAAATTAAGATTTGGGGTATAACTTATCAGATGGTAGAGGTCTGCTTCCCTTTAGATGTATGAACTATCCCTGCATCTAGCAGAAGAGAGCTGGGTGGATTCCACTCACGCAGTATTGCCTGGGAATTAGATCTCTGAAGCCTTGCCTAAAGCTCCCAAACAGAGATGCTGTATGACACTATAAGCTTCACTCCTGTGCAGCCGGGTTGGTCCAATCATGGAAGCAGCCAGTAAATCCTGGCCTTATGTTTAGGAACACCTATGCCTGACACTTCGTGTTTTAGAGAAGGTTTGGCTACTTCCAAGGATGGCCCACACAAATCCAGAGGACGTGGCACAGTTGCTTGATAACACAGTCTCAGTAGTCAAGTTTTCCCTGAGGTGAGAGCAGCTGAGTTTACAGTGGATGCAGTATACAGCCGAGTCCCTCCAGGCACTCCATCGTGCATCCACTTGCTGGAGTCTAAGTGTGGGTTTGCAAACTGAGTGAACTTTGTAACACACCTTGCCATGCTTTACTCAGCCTCTGTGTTTCAGTTTCCTGCGGATAACAAACAACCCCTCGTGAGTGGCATAAAGCAGGGGACACTCATTCTCTCAGTTTTGCTGTCCAGAAACTGAGTGCAGGGTACTAGGACCTCTCTCCAAACTGGAAGCATCAGTGGGGAAAGCTCACTGACCTCATGATTGCATCCCTCCAATCTTGCCTTCATCTTCACCTAATAATTCTCCTTTGTCAATGCCCCCTCCCCGCATCATGATCATGGATTTGTGGGTAGATCAAGGCCTCCACTTGGATAATCCAGGGTGATTTTTATTTCAAGATCCATAATGGCATTGACAAAATGCTTTTTCGAAAGTACAGTCCTGTGGTAAAGTGTTAAGGGTCAGGATTGGATACATTGCTTTATCATACTCCATGGTTCAGTACCACACCAGCCTCCGAGACCCAGTTTTCCTTCGTAGAAGCTGGAGACAGGAAAGAATACATGTGTGGCCTTGGTGTGTTTTCCTTGTGGTTCCCCAAACATAAGCGCTACACAGTCCCCTGGAGTGTCTATGCCCAACTCCTGCCTGGTTCAGAACCCCAGGGGCAGGAAGCCCATTCTTCCCTTCCCTATCTGATTACGTGTCCCTCATTTGTGAGTCCTTTCCCTAGAATTCCCCATTCCATTGCCTGGCTACCTTCTCATTTCCCGTATTTAATCACTAGTTATCATGTTAAATATAAATATTTACTTATTGATTTATTTATTGCCTACAGACAACCACTGATGTCTAAGCTTTAGAGAGAGGAAGGCTTGTTTGTTTTTTTCGTTTTCAGTTAATGCTGTGCCCCCAGCACCTAGAGGAGAATAAGGCACTCAGGAGGTGCTTGGTACATGTTTGCTCAATGAATGAATTAGTGAGTGACTTGTAAGGATTAAATAATAAATGCAAAACCAGTTAGAACAGTAGCTAGTGTAGGAAGCACTTGCTTTGCTGTAATTATTAATGATTATTAGGACCCTGTGTATTTGTATAGGGTTTTCATTTTCAGTATTGACTTTTCATTTAGGGATCCATTGCTGTAGGAGCTTGCCCGAGGGAACTCCTGCGCCATTAAGGGGTATGTTTTGTATCCTCTAGTAATTAGTAGTGACTTTAAGGATAAAGGCAGGAGTTAAGGAGAGAGGAGACTGTTCCAGATTGTTGTCTCTTAGGCTGTCTTGGGGGAATCAGAATACTAATATTTGTTGATCTGTTGACTGTGTTGATGATGGTTTTATTTATTTATTTATTTATTTATTTATTTATTTATTTTGCTTGTTTGCTTTTCTGGGCTTGTCTATAGGTAAGGAGGGAGTCAAATAAGAGGGAAGGAGCTGTATGGGAGAGCATGGGGATCCACAAGTTGGCTGAAGGGGCACAGTCCCATGTTGGTTCCTCCAGTGCAGTTAACAGAAACATGTCCATATCATTTTGAGGACTATATAGATTTATGGACTTTGCCAGTGGATAAATGTCAGATAAGGATGCATTTTTGTGTTAGATTTTAGGACTTTTATGTGTTGATAGACCCACCTTGGAAATTCAGTGCTAGAACATGAATAAAAAAAACTTCACTCCTAAAGTTTTCAGTCTTCCACAGGCTAGTTTGCTGGGGCCATTGGGAGACTTCTAACACTTCATTGTCTTCTCCATTCGTTCCCGAGCTTATCTCTCATTTTCTTTTCCTTTATTGATAATGATGATAGAGTCTACCGTTAGAGCCTAGAGCACTCTGATTTTCCTTCCTAACACAGTGGGAAAAAAGAAAAAAACTAAATTAACCATGCACCCTTTCAACCAGGTTGAAACTGAATTTGGTGATTTTCCATGCGACAGGGAAGCTCCAGAATAGCGGATGTCTTGACAAGATGACATCCCCTGCCAGATTTCACTGCGATGGGATTGTTTGCTCCCACTGGGTTAATAACTCAGAGGTCCTCTACTTCTAAATAAATGAAAGGATTGACAGCATCTAATTGTATATCTGCTTCTGTGGCTTTGTATTCCTTCTGCAATTCTTTGTGAAGCTGGAAGTGGCCATAGTTTTTCTTCACTAACACTAGGATGGGTGTGTAAACTTGCCATTTAGTTTAAGTGTCTGATGGTCTCAGTCAAAGGAATTCAAGTCCAAAGAATTGATGAATCAGGATTGCCTTTTTTGATGACACAGTGCGTCCACTGAAAAATCTGGGTCATGACCCTGAATAAGGAGCTTCTCTGGTCTCTGGCATGACATTCCCTCTTCATTAAGCTGAAACTTCCACTAGAAACAACTGTACTATCCTCATCATCCCCATTCCTAACTCATTTGATGTATAGGTGCTAGAGACTGACAGGAAGGGACTTTCTATACAATGTCTACGTGACAATACTTTTGTGTCACCTCAACATACCTCTGTACATGTGGGTACCCTTGCCTCATTTAAAGTAAGCCCTTGTTTAGAGAAGTTAGACTCTCATAAGGCCAGTTAACACACTCTGGGAGCCTAGAGGCTTTGGTTCTAAATATATATGTCATGGCCAAGAGTTATGACTTGGTTGACAGATGGCTTGTTGGATTTGCCCATCGCAAATGCAGTATCTGCCAGTAGTCCCTGAAGGCTTAACCTAATACAAAAATACATTGCCTGTGTGAGATCCTCATACGTGTGGATCTCCACAAGCCTGGGGACTCCATAATTGGGTTTTTTTTTCTGGAGGCTCTTTCTACTGGGTATTGGGTTAGGGGGTCTCAGAGAGTTTGCACGTGTTTGTAGTTATCTAAGCAGGAAAGATCCAAGAATAAAAAAGTAAATATTACACATTTGGTGGACATTTGATCTTCATCTTTCACTTCTCTTGCTTTATTTCAACTACCACCTTGAAGAATGGTAGATATTATCTTCATGGAAAAGCTACCAGGCTACAGTTTTTCTTCCTGTACGTCTGCCTTCTGGATACGCAGAACAATGAGGGTTCCTGGCTAGACTGCTTATGGAGAGAGACTGATTATCAGGCACGGTCTTCTGGAGACTGTCATCTCTGCATTGGATGTTCCTTCTCTGCTCTTGGTCAGCTTTGTCTCCTTATATTTCACTGATGACTTGTCCCCAGACTATGAACTTCTATACTCCGGGCCTTGTGCCTTGGGTGCTTATTGATTTGCCATGCAATATTTAACTTGCATCTTATAAAGGCTTAGATATCCAAATGAAGCTTCCAGGAGCCTCTAGCCCAACCTCACCGCAACTCCCCCTTGCCACCCTTTTTTTTGTATTGAGTCGTCTTACTGTCCTGCCTCTTGGGAATCTGTGGCTTTTCATCTGCCTCACAAGCAGATGTCTGAACCATTTATTTCCTCTCTAATTGTTCTGTCAGTGACCTTTCTCAGGGATGCTGCTTTTTAAATATAAAATGGAGACCTTTTGGATTTATTAATTTTCTGTTTGCCAAGAAAACCCTGACGATAATTGCTAAGACTTCCCAGAAGTTATTAGTTTACAAATTTTAATGACACTCATGATTTATTTATGTGCTTCCCTCCTTCTACAGCTGCTCGCCCCAATTCCTTAGTGGAATTCCTGCTGAATCTTGGTGAATTAATGGAAACAAAACTAGAGATTGGAATGACATTTTTTTTCCACTAGACTGTTAATTAAAAGCTTTCTGTCCTATTCGTTAGGCTCTTCACATGTGAGGTTCCAAAGGCTTGGCTGATGTAGCAAGGATGTGAAATCCTCTCTATAGAACTGGGACCTCTTTCTGTTTGCTTCCAGAGGTAATGAATTTGAAGGGCCACAGAACATTCAGTTGAACAGGCAGTAAGTTGTGCATCCATTGTCTAAGTGGCCCCAGGCACATTGCTGAGAGATACAGAATCAGATGTTATGATTGCTATCCTCTTTCCATAAATAATATAGAACAGTTGCAGAGATGGACTGGAGGTAAGATTGGTATGACACCTATATGTTATTTTGCTAGGTTTAATTAAAAAGTGTGCCAATGTGTTTGTGTGATGTGTGCATATGTGTATGTATGTCGTGTGGTCACCCCTTCAGAAGTATATGGAGACTGGAAGTTGATGTTACTGTGTCTTCTTTGTTTTTATACCTTAGTTTTTGAGACAAAAATCTCTTCCTGAATCTGGAACTTGCTATTTGGGTAAGGCTGGCTGGACAGTGAGGGCCTGAGCTATGACTTCTTCTGTCTTGCAGTGCTGGAGTTATATAGAGGCCCATACCACCAGGTGAGACTTTTACATATGTGCCCTAGGGATTTAGACACAGGTATACTTTACTCATGGAGCCATATCCCCAAACTCTTAAGATTTTAAGTTAGTATACACAGAGATGCCTTTCATTATGGTATTTGTATCTGCACCATTATACTTTGTTGTATTCATACATCCTTTCCTAGTCCTGACTGGCCCTCTTCCTTCCTGCAAATAGTCCTCTGTTCTTTCATGACCATTGAATTCTTTTACCTTCTCCTCCCATTGAGATTTTTTTTTTCCTACCTTGCCATGTGCTACTTTCTACATTCTTGGCCTACATGAACATCCCTACCTCCACACCACCACCAACACACACACACACACATACATACACACACGACATATTTGTGTGTATATGTATATATTTACACACACACATATGTACGTACAAATACATTTAAGTCTGGATTCACATGAAAGGGAAGTGGCAGTATTTGTCTTTCTGTGTTTACTTTATTTCATTTGTCATGATGATCTTCATCAACTTTCCTGCAGATGTCATGATTTCACATTTCTTTATAGCTAAGTATAATTCCATCATGAACATATACCGCATGTTAAGTCCACTTATATTATCTCTTAGAACATGTAGACTGGTTCCTTTTCTTGGTTGTTGTGAACAGCACAGCTTTAATCCCAGCACTCAGGAGGCAGAAGCAGGCAAATCTCTATGAGTTCGAGGCCAGCCTGGTCTACAGAGCAAGTTCCAGAATAGGCTCCAAAGCAATACAGAGAAACCCTGTCTGGAAAAACAAAAACAAAAAAGAAGGTAGACTCCTGTTCCTGTCTGTGGAATTCCAGTTTAGTAAGCATGTGTCATGCTCTGACATTTGTAGTTTTAAAGTCCCCCTCATTCATTCTGATCTCCAGGTAGGTTTAGAAACTGCTGAGCACTAAGGAAGTATGGGTTCAAGGCTTGTCTCTGCTTCTAAGCAACACTCATGCCATCCTTCTGTTTCCTCTTAGGTAAGGGTGGTCTCTTTTAACTCCGAGTCTACAGGGACTGCATCTTGGGCTATCAAACAGGAAGCACAGGCAAAATTTAGGATGCTCATTGGATTCTTTCCTGAGCTAACAACATTAGTCCTGAGTGAAGCCACCCTCACCCTCCTTAAAGCTCCTGATGGTTAAGTATTAATCCTTGTGTCAACAGCCTAACACACCCTGTTAACTTGCTGCTCACTCATGGATACTGGCCAGTTGACAACCAATCGCCAGAACGCTTGTCCAAACTACTTAGCTTGGATACATCAAATAACGAGATCACCATTCAGTTCTTGGCATTGTTTGTTCCAAACTGCCCAAGGAAGGGTTTGTATGAGTCTTAGGTCATCAGACATTTTACTTTACTGGGGAATTGAGACTCAAGAACACTGAGGGGGCAGATCTGGATTGTGGGTTTAATGTTATTCCATTTATTATGAGAAGAAGCAGCAGCACCTTTTTTATGGCCTGGTTTGCTTTCTTCCACTAGGCAGGACCCCGGCATGCATAAATCTTGATGTTTGTCCAGGGGCTGAAAGAACGTATGGCCTGCGTCTGTTGATTCTTATGTTGTCTCCCACTCCTGCGAGTACAGTACCAGTTTATCGCAAGCACAAATAAGCCAGCACTTGGAGAAGGGGTGTGCGGTTCTCATCACTTTTCCCAGCCAGAGCTCCCTCCCATTTTCTCAGCAGTAGATTCATTAGCCTCCTAATGAAGTTAATAAGTGAGCAGGCCAGACAGTCCCTTCTAAAATAACATTTAGAAATGGATGCATTTCCCTACTCTCTAAGGCAGGCTGTAATTTATTTCCCTGCCAGATGCCCACATGTGTAAAACTATGATAGGTGGGCTCTTGGAAAGTGGTTTAAAGCCAAAAAATGGGGGAAAAGTTAAATTCACAGAGAGCCTATCTATTTTCACATATATAAGAGAGTAGATTTTGCACACACCATTCCTGCTTTTATAGATGTATAAAGGTTAGTCAAACTTGCATTGTTACCTTTCCATTGTTTGGTGGCCAATTACTTTATTGGACATAGACAGTTCATGCCATTAGGAGGCTTCTGGCAGTTTCACCTTAAAGATCACTGTCCTAGACACAATCAATTGATCAGAAGGTTTCTACTCTGCCTCATGCCAGTGAGATTTTTTTTTTTTTTTAAAATAGGAATCACTAAACTTTTGGGGGAAGCATTTCATAGCTTTCTGCTTCTTCCAAGCATAATGTCCAAGTTCAAGCTGAAGTTATCTTAAAATGCAATACAATTATACTTTAAAATGTCCTGTCTTTGAATGAATCCCCCAGATTTGAACACCTGTGGCTGCTGCATGCATGTCTTTGCTTACATTTATAGGAGGAATGTGAGATCTATGTAATTGAACACTCCATTTCATAGATGGATATACTAACGCCATGGGAGAATTGGCAGTCAGTGATTTCAGACCTGAGGTCCAAATCTGAGTCTCCAGTTCTCAGTGGCTGCTGCCTCTTGCTGTTGTGTTAGCAACCATGCTTGGCCTTTCCTGTCTGATGCTGTGTTTTGTGAGAGATCATTGGATAAGGGATTCTTTGGGGACTAGAAACTGGTTTCCTTGGATATTAGTCTGAATGATTTTCACTTTAGGTGAATCATGAGGGTCACCTGGGAAATTTAAGAAAAGTCAGTTTTCTGGGCCCCTTTCCAAAGCCACTGAATCAATTTCTGGGGCCAAGGTCTAGGAGCCTACAGTTTCAAAGAGCTCTCTTCTTAATTAGTCACTGACCCAAGAGCCTTCATGGCCACGTTGGCATCTAGAAGATTCATGAGGACTTGTTCTGGAGAATCGTTCCCCTGGCTCATGAGCTTCTCTGTGCCCATTTTCCCTATGGCTGGCTCAGAATAACAAGCAGAGGCCCACGGTTGCACCTTCATCGTTATAAATGACAGCCATTAATAATTGCGATGGGCTCTGGCACTTACTAATTAGCTCCCATTCTGTCAGCATCAGGCCTGTCTGATTGGGCAATTAACATTGATCTTGAAGAGCTCTTTCTCAAGAGGCTAGTCACAGGCTCTGACTTCCACTTTGAGGTAAACCGTATGAAGGTAAGTTGGCAGATGGAGTCTCGTCTCCATAGGGAATCTTTGCCTAAAAAAGTTTCTGGTTATGAGCAGAAAAAAAATCACCCCCAACTTAAGTTAGGTCCTGTATTTTTTGGAAGGAAACTGAGACAACTCAACATTTGGGGGAAGAGATAAATAAAACCCCACAAATGACAAAGTTTAGGTTTTTCTAGGTGTCATCAGGTGACACCTGCCTTCTCTGTGGTGTTAGTTAGATTTTGTACAGAGACCTGAAGGGACCAGTTGGGCTGAGTAGTTGAAGCTGGGACAGTGTAGGGGGTGAGAATTTCCAGTTCCGCCTTAGCTCTCTTGGCCATCTCTGCATAGCAAAATGGGAAACACAACACTGAGAGCTCTGAGAATGTATCTGAACACAGGCCTGTAAAAATAATAAAAACCCAGAGACAGATGTCGGGGTTCAAGCTGGAGATTAGAAAAGCAAAACAGCCAGCCAGTGACTCTTACTTCTACCAAGCTGAAATGGAGATCCCGTCTTCCCTGAATGGAAACTGAAACTGACTATAGCATGAGACACTGGGCTTTTATATACCTCTCTAGGGATGGGATTAAAGTCATGAGCTCTGTTTCTCTTTTAGACTGATTCATTGCCATGTAGCCCTGGGTGGCCTTGAACTCAAGAGAAATCCATCTGCCTCTGTCTCCTGAGTCCTGGGATTAAAGGTGTGCACCACTACTGCTCAGCTTCTATGGCTGTGGCTGGCTTTGCATTCTGTTCCTTCAGGCAAGCTTTATTAAGTCATAAACAGCATATCACCACACAGGCCTCAAGAGAGATCACATACTGTCTTCTGGGTTCTTGGATGTGGCTTAAAATGTACAAAATTGAAAAGACTATCTCTTGGTTGATACTACTGATGGAAGAAGCTGTCAGCTATTTAGTGTCAGGGAACTTGCTGGAGGCTTCCCACCCAAACAACATTCCTTACAAGGGTTTTATCCTGAAGTTCTGATGGCAGGAGGGAACCAAGATGACGACTGCCCTCAGCTCTAGAAAACTCTGTATTTGTACCGCTTATTCTGTTTCTTCCCCAGGCAGCTATTGGTGGGCTTTATCTAATACTTAGGTTTTGGTAAGTTTCTCCCAAAAGTCAAGGAGTTTAAGCCTTGGTCTTCAGTCTGGGGCTTTTTGAGGAGGTGATGGAACTTTTAAGAAGTAGGATCTATAGGCTGTAGTGGCAGGTCTTTATGTCACTGGTTCTATTGAGATAGCCACCAGGGACAGCCATCATCTCCACCCAGCCTTTGCTCTGCAGATGAGGGTTTTGCTTCACCACGTGCTTCTTGCCACAAGCCCTGAAAAGAGTATCCCCAGTGAGCCCTGTAGTGAAACCTCAAGAACTGTGAGCCAAACGAAGCCCCTCTCTTTGTAAGTGAATCATCTCGGATCTTCCGTTATAGCAATGGAAAGCTGACTTAGGCAGCCAGTAATCACTTTCCCAGTCATGGTATTGAATTTTCACATCTCTTCTCCTAAATCAGTGGTTCCCAACCTTCCTAATGCTGCTGCCTTTTAATGCAGTTCTTCAGGCTGTGGTGACCCCAACCATAAAACTATTTTACCACTACTTCATAACTTTAATTTTGCTACTATTATGAATCATAATGTAAAAATCTGATATGACCACCACAAAAGGGTCATTCGATCCCCAAGTGGGTTATGACCCACAGGTTGAGAATCTCTGTTAAAACTAGACATCAACAATCCACCACCGATGAAGATGGGTCAGACTTATCATTCAAGTCTTTGCTTTTTTTTTCTTTTTTTTCTTGTAATAGTCTTCTTCTACCTTGCACTCACCCACAGATCCAGCACGCCTCTTATAATGAATGAGGGCAGATGATTGCATGTTATTTAGGTATAGCTTATGATTTCACATACATCATACATCCCCCAGCCCTCTTGCTCTCTCTCTCTCTCTCTCTCTCTCTCTCTCTCTCTCTCTGTGTGTGTGTGTGTGTGCGCGCGCGCATGCATGGAAGTGTGGAGGAATAGGTTTGTTTCTCTCCCTCCCTCTGTCCCTCCTTCCCTCCTTCCTTCCTTCCCTCCCTCCTTCCTCATTTCCTGTTTGGTGACCCACTACCCAGATCCCAAATAAATTCACAGAGACTTATTTTTAGTTATGAATGCCTGGCTTTAGCTTGACTTGTTTCTAGCCAGCTGTTCTAATTTAAATTATCCCATTTCTCTTTAACTACATTTTTGCCTCTGGGCTTTTTACCTTTCTTTGTCTATTTATCTTTCTTTCCTCCTTATTCTGTGGCTGGCTGTGTGGCTGAGTGACTGGCCCCTGGTGTCCTCTGCTTCCCGTTTTCTCTCTCCCTTGCTCCTCTTTTGAGCATAGATTTCTCCTCCTATTTATTCTCTCTGCCTAGCAGCTCCACCTATTTCTCTCTCCTTCCTATCTATTGGCCATTTAACTGTTTATTAGACCAATCAGGTGTTCTAGGCCAGCAAAGTAACACAGCTTTACAGAGTTAAACAAATGCAACATAAAAGAATGCACACATCTTTGCATCATTAAACAAATATCCCACAGCATAAATGAATGTAACACATCTTAAACTAATATTCTACAACATCTATACAAATAAAAAAATAATTGTCTGTCTAATATCTTTAAATTAAAACAGAAAGGAATGTAGAGATGGAGATAGGGAGTTTGAAAGCAGAGTTTTGAAACAATAAGAGAAAGGGAGAGACCAAACGAAACTTACACATTCCATTCTTCAAGAAATGATTCAGTGTATGTTTGTGTGTATGTGTACATGTATATGCATGCATGCACCTGTGGGTGCCAGTGCCTGCGTGCCTGCGTGCATGAGTGCGTGTGCATGTGTGGGTGCGTGTGTGTATGTGTGTGTGTGTGTGTGTGTGTGTGTGTGTGTGTGTGTGTGTGTGCATGAACATGAAGGACAGATACCTGGTCACTGCCCACCTTGCTTATTGAGAAAGGATCATTCAGCCCTTGTTTTGCAGCTCACAGAATAGTCAAGGCTGGCTGGCTAGTGAGCACCATGAATCCTCTTGTCTCCACTTCCACTGCATTGGGTTTGTAAATGCCTTCTATTGTGTCTTGTCTTTTAAAGTACGTTCTGGAGATCAGCCTTGGGTCATCCGGCTTGCATAGCAGACCCTTTACCAGTCAAGCTCTAGCCGAATAATTATGCTATAGATTAGTCCTAACTTGTGGAGATTAGAAGACAATAAGTCAAGGAACTATGTGTGGAGGGAGTTTTCAAGGGGAAGTCAAACTTTGGTGGATGATAGGAAGGATGAACATTCTAGATATCTGAATGAAAGGTTAAATTCAGGAGGAGAAAAAGATGCGAGTATTCAAGGAATGGTCAGGAGGCCAGTATAGTTGATATGTGAATGCAGTTTTAGGACAGGTGGCTATGACAGAAGATTGGCAGGAAGTGAAAAGCACATTGTGGAAACTTTGATGCCTGTTGGAGAGTTAGACATTTTTCCGTGGCTAGAGTGGATGAAGAAACCCTCCCTGAACTGAACAGCGGAAGAACTGAGTTAGGACGATGCCTTTGACAGGTGATTTTGTGTAGGGAGGGGTTGTTCACTAGAGGGGAAGTTCCAGAGACCTAAGCGGTCCTTACCTCATTCATTCATTCTCTGACCTAAGCCGTCCTTACCCCATTCATTCATTCTCTGACCTAAGCCGTCTTTACCCCATTCATTCATTCTCTGACCTAAGCCATCCTTACCTCATTCATTCATTCTCTGACCTAAGCCATCCTTACCTCATTCATTCATTCATTCATTCATTCTCTGACCTAAGCCATCTTTATCTCATTCATTCATTCTCTGAATCATCCATTTCAGGCCTTTGCTTATTTGTCAACCTCTGTATTGTGTGCAGTGATCTGAAATTTGAGGCTCCCCGCCTGAGGGCAACTAGAAAGTTGATTTTTCACTAGAACTTGTTGCTGTTCATTGTATAAGCAGCTCCTAAATGCTTGAGCCTAGGTCAGCTGACTGGCCTCCATGAGTGTTACCTGGTGAGAGGCCCCTGGAGACCGAGCTTCATTGGCTTTCTGTTCTTAGATAAAGGTCAGACATCAAGACTGAAAGCATCAAGTGTGGGTTCTTGGGGGATACCGGGTCTCTTAGTACAGGATACAGAGAGTGCAGAAGTAGCACAGCTCCTTCAATTAGTCCATTTCCTTCCTCAAGTGTGCTTTCCTGTGGGGGTATAGGCAGTGGTGGTGGACGTGGGAGCTGGTGATGGTGGAAACCATGAGGAGCTGGAATCGAGCCAGATTCTGATTTGTTCTGATGCTCCCCTTTTTTCTTTTTTCTTTTTGGTATTTACATTTTTATATAATTCTACTGATAAAAATAATTTCCAAAGCTTGATAAGTGAAGAGTACCTTCAATTTTCCTTGCTGTGTAAATCTTGTTCAAACTGTATTGAAGTTGTGGCATATGCATAAGTGTATATAATTTTACCTGTGTATTTTCACATAATTGAGATCATCTTGTATAACCATTTTTTTTTTCTCCGATTTTATATAAAGTTTGACTAAGCATTTTTCTCTGTTACTCAAAGTGCTTTCTGAACACACGTTTACTGTTTGTGGAATAAGGTATTATATTGCTCTTCCATAATTTACTTAACTGTTTATTCTTCTATTTTTGGAGTTGTAGGTTGCTTTCATTTTTCTCTATTTCAAACGTCTTCTAATGCATGCCTAGGTGCATAAATCTTTGTTCTTCTCTGCATTTTGGATTCTTTTCTTAGAGTAGACTTCTAGAGGAGAAACTTTAAGACTCAGCACATGCTGTCAAATTGGTTTTGAGCAAGGTACATTTGGAAATTTCTTGTCTAGAAAAGCCAAATTCTGAGATTCAAAGAGAAGTAGTGGCTGCAGCATTCTGCAGTGTGCACAGGCATGAGGGTGGTGTCGTTTGTCACATGATTTAGGGGTAATTTTTATACCTAAAAGTTTTGTTGTATTATTGGCAAAAGTCTTAATGCAATCATTACATTTGAAAGGATGCGTTTCGAGATTTAGAGAAGATGAATGCTTCCTGCCAACTGAGCATGCCTTGGTCCATCTTCTTTGAAAAATGAAAAAAATGACATCATCACTAACAATGATAATAACAGTTGTCATAGTTATTGATACCTAGGTGCTAGGTGGTCACTGGAATGACATCTATATGTTTAGTTTACCCTTTCCATAAACTAGAAGGGAAAATAGTAGTACCACACATTTTGTGCAGTGGAGCAGTCTAGAGGCTAGAGAGTTGAACTAATTTTCCTGCTTGGGATGGTGTAGAGTTAGACTTTGAGTTTAGTGCACTCACTCTATGGCCTTTGCATTTGACCCTACTCCAGGTAGTGCTGCTTGGCTGGTTTGCTGTTGGTATTCCCAGCAGTGTGAGATACATGATTTTCTCAGAGTAAGATCCTGATGCACTGGTGCATGTGAGGGGTCAAGATATCAAAGGCCAGTCTCTCCAGTAAGGCCAGTGACTTCTTCACCTCAAAGCACTGTTATCATCAAGAGAGTGGTGCAGATGCTCTGGCTGCTTTGCTTTCTTAAAGAGTTAGAAAAGTTCTCAACTCCTTAACTCTCTTAGCCGCCACTGAGGAACCTATGGGAAAGGAGCTCATGTGTTTTGCACCCATTTTGTGTGTTATTTATACACTCTTGAGAGTCACTGTTAGGTAAAACCATGCACTCACGTACGCATTAACTGGGTTCAAATCCCTGCTCTGCCACTTCCAAGCTATCAGTTTTGGGCAGGAAAGTTCCTCTTCCCTTTCTTCTCACTAGAGTGTGCTTGCTGGCAGTACATGGCTGGGCAGCACAGAGGATGCTCTGAAGGCGGGGGTAAAGTGTTTGGAGTAGCACTGGATCATGTAAGTAATGCTTTGTAAGGGCTTGCTTCTGTTTCTGCCAGACTTTCACAGGCTGTCCTAATTCCTATGTTGGAGTCTCATGTCTGCCAGGGCTTAGCTCACATTTCCTTGGTGGGGGTAGTTCAAAAACTGATGGAATACCTCCTTAGACTTGATCTTTTGATGCCCTACTTTTATATGGAGGTGGCACAGACTAGGTGTTTCCTGAAATGAAGAGTGGCCACAGATGCTGTAAGCCAGTGAAGCGGCTTCATTGTACTCTTCAGGTGGCTCATGGGCGACTTCGCCAGAGGAATTATTGTGTGGCAGGCATGCAGCATGCTGTCTTAGGGTGGGTGTCTTCAGTGGCAGACATCTCTGCTTCACATTTACGGAGGATGCAAGTTCAGATTCCAGAGTTCCCTCTTCTGAGACTGTCACATTCCCCTCTGTCCCCAGCCTTGGGAGGTAGCAGGTCATCTGTGGGATTCCTGTAGAAGCATCCCCTCCTTTCTGTCTTCCTTCTCCTCTCCCTGGCTCTGTTTTAGTTTCTCTCCTTGTACTGTTTATTCTGAATTAGTGGCCTGTTCTACTCTAGTACACTCTGGTAGTAATATCCTAGCAAAAAGTTTGTTTCCAGGTAAATTCTGAACTTCTGGGAAGAAGATGTCACCACAGTGATTTTTTTTATTATTGTTTTGATTTTGTGAGAAAAAAAAATCAACTTTGAATAAATGCTCAAAATTGCTGCTGAGGAAGAAGTTACCCAGAAGCTGCAATTAGAATTGGGAAAAAATTATAGGCAAGGTTATGCAAAGACCCTGTGGCACATGGAAGGTAGACTTTCCTGGTAGTCAGACTTGGCCAGTCAATGATGAGAGAGAGGCATGGTGATAAGGGAAGGGAAGAAAACTAGCCGTTTGCTTTCTTGTCAGCCACAATCAACAAGGTGGTTATATTTGGTTGAAATGAGAAACAGTTGAAGGACTTAATGTGAAGTTTTACTTTTTTAAATTTTTATTTATTTTTGAGACTGCAACATACTTTCTTCTGTTTTGTTGTTTTCTTGAATGTATTTCTTCAAGAATATTCCATAGCTATCTGTTTGTGATTTTCCCCTTATCATCATGTGCATGCTTTAACTATGATATATAAACTGAAAGTCTTGCTGAATTGGATGCCAACATTTCCCTAACTCTGTCCATATGTTTGGTCTTATAGTTTTTTTTTTTTCCCCATAAAGTAGCTGTTTTACAGTTTGTAAATAACCAAGTCGACTAAATCTTCGCCGCCGGCTCTTGTTTTGTCACCAAGCCAGCCCCAAATAACACACTGAGACTCTGTATTTGATACAATGCTGTTGGCCCGGTTACTTGTTTTTTATCGGTTAGCTCTGTCTTAAGTATTAACCCATTTTTGTTGATCTATGTATTTCTCTTACCGGGGAGCTGGTGGCATACTGCTTTTTCCAGACTCTCCATCTTGGCTCCTCCTTTCTACTTCCTATTTCCTCCTTGTCTCCTAGTCCCTCCTATCTTCCTTTTCTATTGGCCAACAGTGCTTTATTATTAACCAGTATGAGAAACATATACAGAATGACATCTCCCATCAATCATGTGCATGCTTTAACTATGATATATAAACTGAAAGTCTTGCTGAATTGGATGCCAACATTTCCCTAACTCTGTCCATATGTTTGGCCTTATAGTTTTTTTTTTCCCATAAAGTAGCTGTTTTACAGTTTGTAAATAACCAAGTCTACTAAATCTTCAGTGAAGGAATTGCTTTCTCAGTCTTTCATTTCTATGATTGGAGAATTCTCACCTTTTAAACCTGTTCGTATGTCATAGCACGTCCCTATAGTAGATGGAAATGCATGCTAGAATTGTTGAATAATCTGTGATGTTCATTTGGGGAAACACCTGCTTGTTTTGTGTTCAGTATTCTCATCCACTACTCCCCCAACCTTCTGAAGTAGGTATTCTTGTGCCTTTCCCTTGACTGGATGGTGAAGCTGGGATGTCAATACACAGACTGTTCTAACCATCTGTAGGTCATGTAGACGGGTCTCGGCTGTTAACCAAGATGGCAGAATTATAACATACTCATAATCAAAGAAATCCTCAATTGGTGGCTTTGGTAGATTTCTTCACATGGCCTCTGCTCCGTTCTTGTCACTCGGATCTAGATACCAGCTCTCAGATGGAAACTAAGAAGTTCCAAGGAGAGCAGATCCTTCTGCAGATTAGTGTCTGCAGACAGATTGCTGTCTGTCATCCCCACCTTTATCGATGCCATGACCTATCTGGGGATTTTGTTTTTATCTCCTTTGAGCCGTTTTAACACCCAGCATGCATGCCTTTCTTACATATACTTTCTTGAACACTTCAATCCAACCCTCTCCCTCCTGTGTGGTTTTCTTCTCATTTACCTGTTACTTGGCCTGACCTGTGCAGCCTATTAAGCCCACCTTATCACGTAAATGTGCACTTTGCATGTCATCAATGTGTGCAAATGTTTCTGGAACAGTCGGGGAGGGGGGCGTGTGTTTGAATGTCCTTGGCCTTGAGGTTAGAAGTCTACTGAAAGCCTGTCTGGAACTGAGGGCTGTTGCTGTTCAGGCGTCCTAAGCAACCCATTGTCAGGCAGCCTGCTGTGGAAGCCTGGTTCTTGGTGAGCTATCTGTCCTTACTACCAGCCTTGTTGTGGCAGTATTTCCTTTTCTCTAGCTAGCTGTCTGTCACAGCTAGATGGTGCAGAATGGGATAAGTGAATATTTTGGAGTGAAGGCATGCGCTGGAAGCCAGCCAGCTGAAAGCTGACAGTGGCCCACTCAGAATGACACAGTTTTCAAAGTTCACTGGATGTCTAGTGGCAGTTGCCAGACTGCTTATCAGAGTTGACAAAAGGGACATTTTCAAGAGATCGGTGTATAAGTGGAGGCAACGTGTTGGGGCGTTTATCATAATTGCCAGTGTATATCGAATGGCAACTGTGTGCCAGGAGTAGAGTACTTTTCAATATTGTGTCTAATGTAAACATTTGAATGGCAAGGTGTTTACTAAGGCACCAGGTCTGATAGGAGCATAATACTGGGAGAATACTGTTGTGTACATTTCTAATCTTGCTATTTTTGTCTAGGCATATAAGGAATTGTTACATGCTTATAAAAGGCTTCAGTTTAAGAAAGACTTTGGATAGATTCTTTTTCCTGGTAATGTTTGAGAGGATGCTTAGTTTTACTGCAACTACTGTCCCAGATCTTCATGTGGCCTTCTTGGGATTGCTCGATAAGCACAGTCACAGGAGGATCCGCCCATTTTTAAGGAAAATCTCAGTGACCTTTATTATGCAAGGGGATCAAAGCCACACCCAATCCTATAGGGATTAGCTGTTCCCATTGCCAGTACCACAGTTGGGACAGTGGCCTGGTGTGAAGGTTCCTAATGCTTGTTGACAAAGGGCTCAGTGGATGATACTGCCTCTCATCCTTGGCTCTTTGGTATGCTATTGTTGACAGTATCCACTAGTGAACACTGAACCACTCACTTTGAGTCTCTATCAGAGAAATTTGTTGGGCTTTTTGTCTGCTCCCCATCGTCCATTATTAAAGCAACAGAGTTAAAGTAATGACACACAGTGTATGCAGACTCAGAAGAGCAAGTAGAGGGATGATAATGGGGGTAGTCTTTTAGCTAATTTAAAGAAACCTATATTTTCTGATTGAAGGTTCCACACCAATCCAGAATGTTCTTAATTTCTCCCATCCTTAATTCCCCCCACATCTCTCTATCATATATATATATATATATATATATATATATATATATATATATATTTTTTTTTTTTTTTGGTCTATCTGACTCCCTTTTATTTGTACCTTTTCAACCCAAGGGTCTCTTTTCCAGAGAAATACCATTTGAACATCCAGAGAGATGTCCTGGCTGGCCAGCCCTTCTGTCCCTTGCTGGGCAATTATTATATAGTTCACAATCCCTTTATGACTTACGTACAGGTTATCTATTTCACTAGTCTTTCACCATCCCCACTAATCATTGATTCATTGAGAGCAAGGGCCCCCTTCATCTCCTGTAGTGTGACTCTTCAGGGTGAAGCATGATGTTGACCCATGGCAAGATGCATGTACTGGAAGAAGACAAGGACGTCAGGAAGGCAATCATGGTTCTCTAGATTGAAGCCAAGGTCGATGAGAAGATGCTGATGGCAAATTGTGACCCGACTCCTGTGGATATTTCTTTCAAATCTCTCTCAGCTGGATTGTTAATGGCTCACATCAGCCGTCAAACTTTCCCCTCATGCTCAAGGGACAGAGAAAGTGAGAGTCAGAGATTTGCTTCGTGTACCTTGACTAGGTAAAGAAGTTGGACAGAAACTAAAATGAGCACAGTTTTCGGACAGGAAAATGGATGCTCCTGAAAGATCTTGAGCTCCTCAAGGGATTGCAATGAAACACTTTGCTGTTTAGAAGGAGAACAAAGTATAGCTGGGAAAACAAGATATGAAGGTAGATGCTGGGCTTTCTGTAGAAAATTCTGAAAAGCCTTACTCAAGTGGAACATTGAAGGAAAATAACTTCCTTTTTGTACTTTAAATGAAATTCCAACTAAGTAGGGTGAATCTAGCAGTGAAAATCTATCAAGCTGCAGCTCAAAACACGTGGAGGCAGAGACAAGGGGTGATATTCGGGTTTTCTTAGGCAGTTTTGCATGGGAGCAAGCTTCATCCCAGAGGCTGTGCTGTGGTCCTGTGGTATGACTGGTTACCAGGCTGTGGTCCTGTGGTTGTGATTGGTTACAGGCTGTGGTCCTGTGGTTGTGACTGGTTACCAGGCTGTGGTCCTGTGGTTGTGATTGGTTACAGGCTGTGGTCCTGTGGTTGTGACTGGGTACCAGGCTGTGGTCCTGTGGTTGTGATTGGTTACCAGGCTGTGGTCCTGTGGTTGTGATTGGTTACCAGGCTGTGGTCCTGTGGTTGTGATTGGTTCCCAGGCTGTGATCCTGTAGTTGGTTACCAGACTGTGCTGTGCTTCTATGGTTGGTTGCTAGGCTTCATCGGCCAGAGATAAGAAACTGCTGGAACTGTTCTCTGCTCATTTCCCATGTGTATCACCTTCCGGTTGACACTTGATCTGTATCATGACTGATAGTTGACAAGGGAATGAGAGGGGTAACATGCACAGAATGGAGCCTAGAAAAAGAGATAGGAAGAGGTCAAAGAGGGTCTGGGGATGTGAGTAGAGTAGATTCTTTAGATGAAAGTAACTCAGGTTTGACTTAATTTTTATTCAACTATTTCCTTCAAGCAAAAAGAAATGGACACAGGTCGATGCAAGGAAGGAAAGGGTTATGTAGCAAAAGTTACATTATGGTGAGAAATTGGGGGATGGGTATGAAAAAGGTGCTTATTTCTGGAAGAATGAATTATCTAGTATCTTAAAGAAGACATGTACCAGGTTTCTTGATCCAGGAATCCTTTATATTTTCAGAGTTGGGAAGAGTACTGAAGCTTGTCACTATTGCTTATACCGTGAGATCAGCCACTGCACCTATTAGGCCATGTAAAGGAATAATTCTGGTGCCTGGAGAAACCTAAGTTTGCATACTGGTTGCCTCAATTATCAGTTGTAAATTAATGAACAAATTATGTCACCTCCTTAAGTGTCACATTAATGTTCTCATGTGGAAAGTAGGGGCAAATGTTGCTTAGAGGAAAAACATTGGTATGAACTTTCACTGAATTATCTGGAGGCAATGTTAAATGTGTTTGTGCTTTATTCTTTTTCATTTTCTCTCTGAATTATTTTGTAAAAGGTGACCCTAATGTTTGTGGAGTTCATGAGTTTTGATTTAATCCTTACAGACTTACACACTTTTTCTCCCACAAGTCTTGTTTAGGATAGCTACATTTTGAACATTTATCCACAGTACACATTCATTAGTTATTTAGAACCACTGAATTCCCCTTTCATAGCAGGCTTTCCCACCCTTGTTCTAGTCCCACCCCACAGCCACATCCTTAGAAGCTTACTTTGCTGGGCACCATTCGAGCCATATAGACTAAGCATGGAGACTGTGTCTATGTACTCTTTTTGTTTTTAAGGTTTATTTCCTTATTACATGTATAATATTCTGTGTGCATGTCAAAAGAGGGCACCAGATCTCATTACAGATGGTTGTGAGCTACCATGTGGTTGCTGGGAATTGTGCTCAGGACCTCTAGAAGAGCAGCCAGTGCTCTTAACCTCTGAGCCATCTCTCCAGCCCCCATCCATATCCTGTTATTTAATGAACCAACCAGTAAGGGCAGAGTTCAAGAGATAGATGCACAACAGATCTGGCAATAAGTAAATGTGTTGAGTGGCACATGGTGGTGTGACAGGAGTTATTTATGTATAGGAGAAAAAAAGAAAAAGACAGAAGGTGGGAAGAGGGTGCTTTTATTAAAGCAGCCAGGGACATTTCACTTGGAGGCAGCTCTGAGACTACACAGAGGCAAGTGAGATGTCGGTTTATAGTATTTAAGGATGCTTTCACTCATAAGGTCCTGCAAGCACCTCCTTAAAATCTGCATCCTAGATGCCCTGCTAGCTACCTCCCGCTAGTCTGAGCCCTGACTAGAAGGTGACATTTAAGCCAAGACCTCGACGATAATGAGGAGGAATTCCTTCCAAGAGCTGCTTGGTCATCAACTAAGCAAGCTAAGATTGTGTTTGCTGTGGCTCATTTCAATGTGGTACAAAGAAACCTGTGTAAATCTTCTAATTGCCAAAATTGACCCATCAATGTTAAAGACCCCTTTTAAGTGGGTCATTTTCTTCCTTTTACACGGCCATCAAATGCAGCACTAATGAGGGGTGGTATTCATCTTGTTTTACAATCCTGAGCTTTCTGTATTCATTATCACATAGGAATTTGATTCTTTGTGTTTCTGAGACAGAGGAGCCCCATCCCTCATTCATATTCTCATGTGCAGTTGTTTTTCTAATTACCAAGCAGCCTTGTGGCTCAGTCCAGTGCGTTCTTCATTTTCCTTTTCTTTGACTGTGGCGGAGGTGGAGGGTGGGATGTCTGTAAATAACATGAATAGTACAGGTTACCTCTGAACTGATGCCAGTGACTTCAGCATGTTAGCACAAAGCAACACACTGCAAACTACTCAAACTTCAAGCAGAACTCTAACTCCTGAGCAACACGATGTGTTGCCTTTTTAAAATATGCTCTTCAAGAGATCCTCCCTGGCAGAGCCCTGCATCATTACAAAGTGGCCTTCCACAGGCCTGTCAACCTCCTAGAATTTAGACAGTCTAGGGATACTTCTATCTTCAACTCAGGTCAGAGGTCTGTAAAAATAGTTACTCCATAACCATAGCTTCCAGTTTGGACTGAGTACACCCAGTTCAATATTTCTTTCTTGATTTTTTTTCTCATGATGGAAACCCAGGTCACTGCAGGATGGGATTCTACACAGGATTTCCAGCAAGCTTGAGAACATAAAAATTTCCCTCATCTCACATATAGATCATTTCATGTCAAGTTTCACTTGAGTTGGGAACTCAAATTCCTGAGTTCATACTTCTACTGCCTTCTCCAAGGACATCAGGGGCAGACAGCCAAGCTTACCATATTCATTTTTTTTCCCCCAAAGGTGTTTATAAGTGCCACGAGAATTTTTTTTGGTGTGTGTGTCACTATCATCAACTCATGTCATAGACTAACATCGTTCTCTTTATTCCTGGAAATAATCCTTAGCATCTTTAAATGCGATTGAATAGAGTGCAGGTTCCAGAAACTCCAGATGCAATTTAGAAAACTTGTCTGGAAGATTCATAAACTCATTCAGATAGGCATAAGCACACAATGTCCGTATAGATACATATATGTACACATACATGCATTTGCTAGTGAGCTTTCTGTAACATCAATGGAATACCCAAGATTAACAATCTATAAGCAGAAGAGGGTGATTTGGGCTCAGAGGCTTGCATATCCCCTGGTCATTTGGTCACATCCCATTTGGACCTGTGGAGAGGCGTCATGGTCAGAAGATACTGTTGAGAAAAATGAGTATTTCATGGCCAGCAGGATAATGGGAGTGATAGTGACAAGGGCTCCATAGTCATCCTCAAGGGGATGCCACACAGTGACCTAAGGATATCCCACGTGGTCTATCTCTTAAACGTTCTCTCATATCTCTGAAGTGCATCAGATTTACCACATTGGATTTGGGGGATATTTAATATCTAAACAATAGCAATATCTCATAAGCGATATGTGAGTATGGAAGCTAAGAAGTTCCACATGTGAATTCTAGTTCAAATATGTATGCTTAGAGTCAGGATTGCTGGTGGCATCTGTCTCATCTCCTAGACTGGGACCTCAATTCAGTCACCATGCATCTCTCAGAGAGAACCCTTTAGTCCCTGACAGCAGCCATTTCTTCTCAAATCAGAGGCAGGCCATAATGCACCAAGTGGAACGTGTGCTAGATTAAATGTTTGGAATTAGTAGGAACAAGAGGATGCATATTGCTGCCTAGAGTTTGTTCCCTGGATTTTCTTACTGGCTTCTTCTGTTGCTGTGTTAAATAATTTACCATCCCTGCACCTGCTTTTCTCATCTTCAGAATGAGCTTCATAGTTATACCAACCACAGAGAGGTTCTGAAAGAGCAAAGGAGCCCATGTGTACTAGTTCTTGTGTTATTCCCTCCCCTGTGGCAGGAGTTGTATTCCTGTGATATCATCATCCCCGTTTTCTCAGAAAATTGATGTGTGGTGTTAACAGTCAGATGCGATGGTGCACAGTTTGCTGTGTCACCATTCAAATAAAATGTGTGTTAACAAAAGCATACATTAAAATTAACATTTATATTTCCATTCTTGCTCATGTACATTGGTGTTGCCCTTCCTGAAAAACCCAAGTCCATTAGAAAAGAGAGACAATGAACTGTCTTTATTATGTGGGAATGGATGTTGAGTCATTCATTTGTGCATACTTATCCCATCAATATTTATTGAGTTCTGCCTTGTGCCAGAATCTTTGCCAAGCCTTTATGAAATCTACATGGCTTTATGATCATCAGTTGGTTTTTTGTTTGTTTGTTTATTTGAGACAGGATTTCTCACTGTTGCCCTGGCTGTCCTGGAACTCAACCTGTAGATCAGGCTGGCTTTGAGCTCAGAGATCCACTTGCCTCTGCCTCCCAAATTTCTGGGATTAATAAGGTGTGCCACCACAGCACAATGATCATCAGTGTTTTCTTGTTAAAAACTGTTGCTTAGGGTTGTAGAAATGTCTCAGTAGGCAATGGCACCTACTCCATGACAATACAAGCCAGAGACCTAAATTTGTTCCTCACATTCTGTGTAAGGGTAGGAGAGAAGAAGTTCCTTAAATATACCCTCTGGACTCCATACATGCAATGTGAGCTCTCTCTTCCTCTACACATACATACATACATACACATACGCACGTATGCACACACAGACACAAACCCCAAAAGCATACCTGTTGTACTGTCTACCTCAACCAGCCACACCCCAAACTATAGTCATCTCTTGGTACTTTGATGTGAGATGTTTCGAGAGATCATTTTGAGAGATGGCTGGGAAGAGGAAGAGTTCAAGTTGCCTTGAGCTTGTAGACTTCAAAGAGCAAAGGCGCAAAGGACAACTGATATGAGAGTTGACCTTAATACCACCCACCTCAGGAACACAGATGAAGAAGATAGTGCCCATCCCAGCAAAGAGGAGGCTTGCTATGGTGAACACATTTTCCCTCATTGAGGTTGACACCGTAACCCCGTGCCCACATAGATTTGGATGAGCTGAGCCTATCCCACACTTACCTATCCTCTCCCTCTGCTCCTCACCTCAGTGCTCAAGGAGAAGGAATGCAATGTCCATCTCCGAGGAATCCTTTCTCCATTGTCTAGCAGTCTACAGCATCAGAAGATGTAGCCCTGGAAGAGCCAAGAGACCAGGGCAAGGTAAAACGAGGAGGGAACAGAAATCATAGTGGACAGAGGAGTTTTCCCTGTTCTAGGAGAGTAGGAGGTACCCTAGTGTGCCTGAATATCTGACCCCTTGGAAAGAAGGCAAGCCAGCCAGAGCCCAGACAGTAAGAGGATGGAAAAATAATTTTTATCTCTGGAGAGGTTGTTCTGTACCATTCACTGAAAATTTCACATGAGTTAACTTGATAACCTACAAAACAGTCTAAGGAGGTGACTACCCTGGTGATCTCTCCTTTGCCGAGGAGCAAATCAAGGTGTAGAATAGAAAAGTCTTCACTGAAGACTTCATTATGGACTAAACCTTTAAAGACATGTAGGATTTGCTATGTCAGGAGAAAGAGTTTTCTACAAGGGGACAAACAAAGTTGTGTGGCCCCCTTCCGAACTAAACTCGGCGCCAAGCAACTTTAATTGCCAGGACTCTGTGGGAGTGCAGCATCTTAGGAGTCTGCTTCTTTAGAACCTGTGACTCCCTGGCTCCCAGCCTCACTGTGTGTACCAGCAGGGGGGAGGGGGAGCTTGGGCAATCCAGGTGGACCCTCAGATGCAAATTGTCAGAAGATAAATGAGAATTGGCAGTTGTATTTAATTACGCAGCCTTCTGCAACGCATCTACACCAGACACTTTTCTTCTGGAGAGTAATTATTCTTAGCATGCCTATCGGAGTGAGGTTATGCTGTGGTAATTGGTTCTGAATCCTGGATCCACTTTTGCTTGAGGTGCTTGCTGGAATTCCTTCTCATGTCTGCGACTTGAGTCTGAGGAATACCTGTCAGAGGCACGTCTTGGAGAGGTTCTGATTCTGCCCTTCCTGGAAGCCTGCTGCTGCGGTGAGAGCAGTGAGGTCCCAATGTGATAGACGGGCTTGGAATGTGGGCTGCACTTGTGTAGCCTTCTGAAGGCCCGCTGGGAGGTCGTGAGTTTTACCCCATATGCACCTGTGTTTCCTGTTTAGAGCCCTGAGTGGGGTAATTATACTTTAGGTGACACAGCGACTTCTCTGTTTCCTTTTCTTACTATGTCCTATGATGCCAAATGTAACCCAGTACTTATCAGCTTGGCTGAGTGAATGAAGCATACAAACTTTACATCCTGTCAACCAAATCCCATTTCCAAACTCTGTGCCTAAGACATAATATTAGTGTAGCAATAATTGTCACCAAAGCTTGTAATATAGCTCTCCCTTGCTATCTATGAGGCATTGGACCCAGTATCCCCTAAAGGTACCAAAATTCTTCAGCGAAAGTACTGTCAACATCTCTCCTGTGACCTTCAGTGTTGTCATTCCTGGGCTTTGGCCTCTTTGTCAGGAACCGGAGGGAACTGGTATGAAGCTACTCAAATTGGGCATATCTGAAACTATGTGCTGGAATCTTCCAGGAAGGGAAGAAACAAGAGGGGTCAGTGTTGGTTTGAGTGTACATGGGTATTGCCTGTCTTCAGTGGGTGATGGTCCTACTAAAGTTCCTTTCTGAGACCCATCCTGCAAATCTCCAGGGACTCTGGTTCAGGAAGTTGAGAACGGGGCTTCGCAGGGGGCTGACCCCATACATACTCCTCTTTCTTTTGCCTCTCCTCCTGCTCCTCCTCCTCTTCTTTTAAATATCTTAATTTTTTTTATTATTAGATTTCTGTACAGGTCACAACGTAGGAGACCCTGAAAAAAGAGGATGTAAAACAAAGAGGAGTAAAGGGGAGCTCCTTGCAAAGATGCCCTCCTTTAGTCTATGGGGTTGGTGTTAATTGTCAACAGACTCTAGACTCCCCCAGGAGTTAAGGCCCTCTGGACATGCCTGTGGGGAATCATCTCCATTACAGTAATATGGGTGAGCAGACCTGCCCGCTGTATGTGGCATCATTCTCTGGCTGGGATCCTGGACTGTGAGAACGGGGAGAGGGGCCTGAGAAACAGTGTGTATCCATCACTCGCTGCCTCTTGATGTGAGCAGCTGTTTCAGAGGCCCGAGCACTTGAACTTCCCAACCAGGATGGGTGGCGCGACAAGCCAGAAGCAACCCTTTCGCTTCTCGGTGGGTTTTGTCAGAGCGTTGTATCACAGCAACAGTAGAGGAACGTGAGACAGACGGTGCCTGAGTTCTGATGAGCTTCTCCTCTCTGGCTTCCTTTCCTCATGTGTGTCTCCTGTGCCTGCCCAAATGTGCTTGCACATGCCCACTCCTACGCACCGTTGCAAACAATATGGGTTGAAAAGTTTGTTTTCTGAATGGCACAATATGCTGAAATCTTGGCAGAAGGGAAATTGTGTTATGTGCTGAAAGCATCATCATTTGCTATGCGTGAAAGCTTATGGCTGGGAGGACCAATATCCCATTTGTCGAACATGGTTTATAATCGTGTGTATATGTGCATGCGTGTACACACACACACACACACACACACACACACGCACGCACGCACGCGGGTACAGTCATGTATAATAAATGTGGCCAGGAAGGACAAAGAAAGAGATAAAGAAGGCGTGGTCTGCCCTGTTCTGCAGCAGAGAGAGAGAGTGTGGCAAGCCAACATGTCAGCCATTTTCCCACAAAGGACTTTTGTTTCCTGTCTACAAAAGCAAGCAGAAACACACAGCAAAGTCTCCGGATGCAGAAGGCAGGGGGAGAGGTGAGCTGCAGATTTTGTCATTGAGGATTTACTTCCCTCTGCATCAGTGGGTGGAAGAAAACCCTGGTTTTCACTGTTCCTTAGTGGGCTGGTAAGGTTCCTCCTGATTGGATTCCTTTCGTTCCTGGCTGGGCCTGACAGCCTCATTGTACTGAAGCACTCCCCTTAGGGATGGGGAATGGTTCTAGAGCTCTGGAGTCCATTCTGAGCATAGCACAGGCAGTCAAGGGCCGGATTTAGCTTTCAGATGGCTGTCTTCTGAAGTGCTGTTCTACCTGCTGAAGTATGGATGGCAGGCAATTTCCTTCCCCTTTTTATGGTGGAAACAATTGCCTTTGGTGCATAGAGCACTAGCTCCTTCAAATGCGATAGTCACACAATCACTGTTTGGAGATGAGCAGTCTCTCATTTTTATTATAATTGTGGCATATCTTTAATTTGCTTGGCATAATGTACTTAATCCATAATTATAAAATATGCATCTAGCCTTTGGCCTCATTCTGCTCTCCCACCACAGAGGCCGCTTGGTGCTTTTATTAATTTAACTTTATCCAAGCTAACAGATTGCCATAAAGGAAAACAGAATTTCTCAACCAGTTTGGCTAATAGCTGTGCTTCAGCGAAGGGCCCCGTGGTATGTGTTGAGCAATAACTACCTCTCTCCACACTACTTGCAGGTTTTAATTGAATTTCTGTCCCCTGGATATCATGCTGAAACTGTTCATCTGTTCCAGTAAGTCTTCTGATATTAAACAAGTTCGTCGGGTTATTATCGTAATGTAAATACAGTTAGACAGTTGATTTCCATTAAAAAGTCCATGCACTACCCAGGTAAAATTCACAGTTAAGAGAGCTTATCCTGAATATGGCCAAGCAAAGACATCCCATTAATCTGACTGAAAATCCTCGGTGCTTGACTTTGCTTCGTCCATTGGCATCCCTCACCCCTCTTTCTTTGGTGGAGGGGATTGTTCCCTTCTGACAAATTTTGGTGAATGACACAATCAGCTGCGTTCCTGAAGAGTCCTTGCTGGTAGTCCTTCAGGTCTACCAACATCAGTCATGTCCAGTCAGCAGGGTTTCACTCCTGTTTTCCATTTGCTATTGCATCTTTAGCACAAATTGCTGATATCCTTTATTATGTTTTCTATTGTTTAACATAATTTTTAAATTTAAATCTATTTTGATCTCATTCTTCCCCTTCTTCAATTTCTTCCAGATCATTCCCTATCCCTACTCACCCAACTTTTAGTTCTTCATGAAAAACAAAAACAAAAAACAAGCAAAAACCTGGTATAACAAAAACACCCCAAACCAAGAGAATGAGAACAAAAGAAAACAAAACAAGCAACAACAACAAAACAAACTGGAACCAAATGAAAGCACAAAAAAACTCAGGGAGTCCATTGTATATTGATCAATCTCACGTGAACATGAGGCCTAATTCAGAGTGGGTGATATATTTAGTATCACTCCTTTGGAGAAAACTGATTTCCATTTTCCCAGCAGGCATAAATGATATTTCAGTTGTTAAATTTACCCTAGTGGCTAGGTTTGCATTCCATCCATCCACCTGTCCATCCCTCTGTCTGTCCATTTGTTTTTAAATATAGTAAACTAAAATATAATAAGGAAAAACAAAAAGCATCACATTGAAGTTGGAGAAGACACATTACCGAATGGAAAAGAGCCCAAAAGAAGGCACACGAATCAGAGACCTACTCTTTCACACATTCAAGAATCCCATCAAGGCATTAACTGGAAGATCTTATATGATGTATGCAAAGGACCTGGTGTAGTTCCTATGCATGCTGCCA
Source organism: Phodopus roborovskii (assembly GCF_943737965.1). NCBI lineage: Eukaryota > Metazoa > Chordata > Mammalia > Rodentia > Cricetidae > Phodopus > Phodopus roborovskii. The sequence continues at coordinate 12,001,913 of NW_026126541.1, read as the reverse complement.
CAGCCTCTGTGAGTTCATGTGAACTTACTCATGTTGATTGAGAAGGCCTTGTTTCTTGCTGTCCTCCATCTCCTCTGGCTATTTTTCTCTTTTTATCTCCACTTTTGAGGGGTTCCTTGAGCTCTGAGGGATTTGATGGAGACATCCCTTTTTGTGCTGTATGTTTCAAAGTTTCTCACTCTCTGTGTAATGTCTGGCTGTTGGTCTCTATGTTTGTTTCTGTCTCCTACAGGAGGAAGCTTCTCTAATAATAGCTGAACAAGGCACTGATCTATGAGTATATAAGGGTGAATATGATTAGGAATCAATTTATCACTAAATTTTTTTTTTCATTTTTGAGACCAATATTACTCGGCTTTACCCGAGGTCCCTAGGCTATCTAATCTCAGGTTCTTGGTTACCTAAGCACTGTTGGACATGGGTTCCATCTCATGGAGGGGGCCTTAAGTCAAGTCAGTTATTGGCTGATTACTCCTACAAACTTCGTGCTGCCATTGATTGACTCTAGCATATCTTGCAGGCAGTACTCCATTGCAAATTGAAGGATTTGCTGCTGGTTTGATGTTATGATGTTAGTACTTTTATTTTAGTAGCCTGGCTGTAACTGTGGCATTCTAAAATGAATTAGGCAATGTTTTTTTCTATTTTGTGGAATAATTTGAGGTGTATTGGCATTAACTCTTCTTTGAAAGTCTGGTAGAATTCTATGTTAAAACCATCTGGCTGGGCAGTGGTTCGCATGCCTTTAATCCCAGTATTTGGGAGGCAGAAGCAGGAGTTCGAGACCAGCCTGGTCTACAAGAGCTAGTTCCAAGACAGCTTCCAAAGACACAGAGAAACCCTGTCTTGAAAAACCAAACCAAACCAAACCAAACCAAACCATACCAAACCATAAACCCAACCAACCAACCCAAACAAACTAAAAAAAAAAAAAAAAAAAACCATCTGACCCTGGGCTTTCTTTTTTCTTCTTTCTTTCTCTCTCTCTTTCTTTTCCTTTCTTTCTTTCTATCTTTCTTTCTTCCTTTCTTCCTTCCTTTCTTTCTTTCTTTCTTTTTTTTTTTTTTGAGAGACAGTGTTTTAATGACTACTTTTATTTTACTCATGGTTATAGGTGTGTTTAAATTGCTTATCTGATCTTATTTTAACTTTGGTAAGTAGTATGGATTTAGAACATTTTCTATTTCTTTTCAATTATTTAATTTGGCCAGGTACAAGTTTTATTTCCTAGTTGTCTCCCTTTTACATTTCTAAATTTTGCTAATTTAGATATTCTTTCTCCATCTTTTAGTTAATTTCCATGAGGGTTTGATAATCTTATTGATTTTCTCAAAGGCCTAAATCTTTGTTTCATTGATTGTTTTTTTTTGTTTGTTTGTTTTGTTTTGTTTTTGTTGTTTCAACTTTATTGATTTTTAGCCCTGAGTTTGATTATTTCTTGCTGTCTACTCCTTTTGGGTATGATTTTTGTTGTTGTAGAGCTTTCAGGTGTGCTAAGTTGCTAGTAGAAGATATCTCCAATTTCTTTTATGTAAACACTTAGTAGTGCTATGAACTTGCTACCAAGAACGGCCTTCATTGTTTCCCTAAGTTTGGGTATGTTGCATATTTATTTTCATTCAATTCTAGAAAATATGTAATTTCTTTCTTGACCCAGTTTTCATTAAGTACAGAGTTGTTCCATTTCCATGAATTTGTAAGCTTTCAATTGTTTCTCTTGTTGCTATCCAGCTTTAATCCCTGGTGGTCAGATAGGATTCAGGGAGTTGTCTTGATCTTCATGTGACTGTTGAGACTTACTTTGTGTCTGAGTATGTGGTAAATTTTGTAGGAAGCTCCATGAAGGTGCTGAGAAGAAGGTATTTTCTTTTGTGTTTGAGTGAAATGTTTTGTAGATTTCTGTTAAGTCTACTGAGTTTATAACTTTAGTTATCTCCAGCATTTCTCTATTTAGTTTTTGTCTGACCTGTCTTTTGGTGAGAGTGGGATACAAGTCTCTTACTATCAGTATGAGACTTGTCTATCACAAAAACTATCAGAGTGTGAGGATCAGTATGTGACTCAAGCTATAAAAGTATTTCTTTTATAAACTTGGGCATTCTTGTGTTTGAGGCATAAATGTTAAGATTAGGAATGTATTCCATGTGTATTTTCCCTTTGAGTATGTAGTATCCTTTGCTATCTTCTGATTAATTTTGGTTTGAAGTATATTTTACCAGGTTTTAAAATGGCTACATCACTTTGTTTCTTAGGCCCATTTTCTTGAATATCTATTTTCAACCTTTTACGCTGAGGTGGTGCCTATCTTTGATGTTAAGGTGTGTTTCTTGAATGATGCTGTAGGATAGATCCTGGTTCACATCCATTCTGGTAGTATGTGAATTTTTATTGAGGAGTTGAAACCATTGATGTTGAGAGTATTAATGAGTAGTGATGGTTGATTCCTGCTGTTTTGTTGTTGTTGTTTTTGGTGTATCTGTTTCCCTTCTTTTGACTTTGCTGATCTGGAGTTATTTATTCCCTGTGGGTTTTATTTCTTTGTTTTTTGGGTTCAGTTAACCTCTTTAGGTTTCAGTTTACCCTCTAACATTATCTGTAGGACTATATTTGTGTGTGTGTGTTTGTGTGTGTGTGTGTGTGTGTGTGTGTGTGTGTGTGTGTGTGTGCGTATGTATGTATGTATGTATGTATGTATGTATGTATGTATGTATGTATAGTTTCAATGTGGTTTTATCATGGAGAATAATGTCTTATTTTCTCCATCTATGGTGATTGAAAGCTTTGCTGAGTATAGTAGCTTGGACTACCATTTGTGGTTTCTTAGACTCTACACTACATTTATCCAGGTCCTTCCTGAGTTTAGACTCTCTACTGAGAGTCTGTAATTCTAATAAAGCTGCCTTTATCTGTTACTTGCTCTTCTTTTCTTCTTGCAACTTTTAATATTCTTCTTTGTTCTGTACATTTAATGTTTTGTGTATAGGGGCTCTCTTTTCTGGTGCAGTCTATTTACTTCGTGTTTCCTGTGCTTCCTGAACTTTGATAGCCATTTCTTTCTTTAGGTTAGGTGAATTTTCTTCTGTGATTTTGTTGAAAATCTTTTATGTTTCTTTTTCCTTCCTCTATTGCTATTATCCTTATAGTTTGTCTTTGCACAGTGACCCAGATTTCCTTGATTTTTTTTTTTTTTTGTTAGATTTAACATTTTCTTTGACTGATGTATCCATTTCTTCTATCCACTCGTTAATACCTGAGATTATTTCTTCTCTCTCACCTATTCTGTTGCTGAAGCTTGCCGTTATGGTTCTTGTTTAAGTTCCTTAATTTTTTTGTTACCACATTTCCCTTAGTTTGGAACTTCTTTATTTTTTCCTATTTTCACTTTGAGGTTTTATAGTTTTATAGATTTCTTTAAGGCATTCTTTTCTTATAAAGACCTCTATTGTGACTGCCAGTTCCCAAATAACCATTCTAAGGCTTACTATTAATTAAAATTACTTGGCTGATGGCTCAGGCTTCTTACTGGACAGCTCTATCTATGAATAGTCTATATTTTATCATGATGCTCTTGGCTTATTACCGCACATTTTGACTCTCCGGTGGCTACACAATGTTTCCCTCACTTGCCTTCTTTTCCTCTGGAACTCTGTTTGGATTTCTATCCTAGCTATGTTCTGCCTGGCCATTGGTCACAGCAGCTTTATTCATCAACCAATAAAATCTACACACATTCATAGCATATAGAAAGACATCTCATGTGATAAGGCTATTTTAAGGTCTCTTCTGTGTGCTTCAGCTATGTTGGAATATTTAGGGATTACTCTGGTAGGGTTCCTGTGGTCTAGGGGATTCATACGGTCCTGGCTGTTATTGATTGTGTTTTTATGCTGGCGTCTAGGCATCTGGGATTGGGATGCTTGTAAATCTTTTTCTTTTTTGATTTTTCGAGACAGGGTTTCTCTGTATTCCTTGATGTCAAGGAACTCACTCTATAGACCAAGGTGGCCTTGACCTCACAGAGACCTGCCTCCGAATTACTGGTGTTAAAGGTGTGTGCCACCAGCTCCAGGCAGAGTGTGTATGTGGAAGGGGGAGGGGATTTTAATACTATGTGTTGTTACCTGGTCTAGTCTGTGTTGGGTGTGTGTTTAGTTCCTTGTTTTTCTGTTTCCCCTCTGGTTCTCATGAGGGCATGGACACTATCAGTATCTTCTGTGATACTGGTATGTATGGACACTGGGTGTTCCAAGTAAAATATGTTTCTGGGTATTAGGTCCTGATACTCAGGAATAAGGTTGGGCTGATGGACAGTTGAGGGACTTCATAGCAGGGAGGAAGGTGTGATGTTTCACCCAGATCTCCCTAGTTAGTACCCTAGGAATGAGGGCAGAGAGTGAGGAGAGGCCATAGCAGAAAGTCCGCTACAGAGCTGGGCTGAGACTGGGGGAGGGGAAGATCTGTAATTGTACAGTGTGGCCTATGGTTTCCCAGGAAACACCTGCTGGAGCTGGGAAGTCGAATAATGCAATGTGTCAGGGGGACAGAGGTTAGGGAGGGTAGGTCTTTGGGATCCACTGGAGAGGAAGTCAGGGGAGTCGGAAGCAGGCATTCCATGGCAGAGCTAGACATGAGACTAGGGGATCTTGTTTGGAGGAGCAGAAGGAGAGATCAAGGTTTGCAGTTAGTCTACCCGCTTCCCTGGCTGGAGTGGCCTGTGTGCTCACAGGGGGACCACATTGCCATTCGTATCAACAGTTGGAATATCTGCTTCCTTGGAGTATTTTTCTGTTGAAAGATGTATCATTGCCCAAGCATATATGCACTTATATATTGTCATCTATATGCATTTGGTAGGGTGACTAATGTTCCAAAATGTTAGGATATCAAAACAGTGGGACTCTGAAAACTCCTAAGCAGTGTTGTACTTATTAAACGAATGAAATCAAGTCATGAATGTAATTAGGATGGGATAAATTAGGAATGATACCTGTCTCCTGGCTCTGTGAAGGTGACACAACGGAGGACAACCATCCTGCCTGTTGCTGTGCCTTGAGGTTTTAGCATTTCCCTTCAAGTGTATCTTGCCAAGTTCCCTCCCAAGTCTCAGGCTTACAGCTCTCTCCTGGTCATGTTCTCTGCTATACTCCTTGTTGACTTCTCCATCAGTATTAGAAGACAGCTTCAACCCATGGCTTCATAGTCTTCAGCTCCATTTTGTGATCATTTACCAGCATTGCTAATAGTCTCGGGCTCTTCAGCATTTGACCTGGCCTGTGCTAACTTCAAGTTGGAAATTCCCCTGTCAAATCTCATTCTCATATGTGTCCGATTTTTCTCATATTTTTAGTTTACTGAATTTTTGTTTCTGAGTAGATAGTTTCTTCCACTTTCTCAACCTGACCTTGTTCTCAAGTCAATTATCTTATCTCCCTTGAAACAAACAAACAACAAGCAAACAAATTAAAAAAAAGTCCCCAACTATGTGTTCTTCAAAGGACAAAATCAAACAGTAATCTGCCTGCAAGACGTGCTGAGTAAACCTGAACGTGAGGTAGCTGGTATAGGTCACCAAGTGAAGAACATTTGGAAAATCAAGGCAAAGCTCCATCCTGCCTTCAGACTCCCAATATACATTGGGTCCAGGTTGCTGTCATAGAGGACACACTGTTGTTTGCACTTTGCTTTTTACCATAGTTGGTTACAACTCTACAGTGTACCACTTGAATCTTCTTATCTTCAACATGAGACATAATGATTGGGTCTCCCATGTTAAATATTAATGCCAATTTAATCAGTTAACATTCATAAAATGATCAGAAGAGTGTCTGGCACTTAATGAGCTTTTTTCATTGATGTAAATGACTTGTTTGCCTGTAATATATGTCTGTCCACAGAGAACAAACTGCTGCCCATGGAGGTCAGCATTGGATTCCTTGGAACTGGAGTAGCAGATAATTGTGAGACTCCACATGGGTGCTAGGAATGAAATCCAGGTTTTCCACAATAGCAATAAGTGCTCTGAAACCTCTGAGCCATCTTTCTAGCCCCATAGTTGGCAATTACACTTGTAGCCATGACCTGTTAAAATTTTTCACTATTGTTTTCCAAAGAGGAACCTTTGAAATTTTAAGTTTGGCTTTAAAGCACTGAAGACCGGGCGTCTCTAAATTCTGCGTGAGACCCAGTTGCTCTAGTGAAATTCCTAGTTAATCATTACCATCTGCTTGTCTGTGTCTATGAAATAATAATAATAATATATATATATCTTCACAGGCTCAACATTTCTAAACTGCAAAACTAGCATGCCTGCCTGAGTGATTAAGTGCTAGGCCCATGGTCAAAGCAAAGACTTACAGGAGATGTAATTATTTGTGTTTTTGAATCTCTAGACACTGTAACACGGATGGGGAGGCCTTAGAGTAACTAAATAGACTTACAAAACAAATGGAAAGCAACTGTTTTCACACAATACTGCCAAACACAAACCCACTGGCTCTTAATGTTTATTTGGTAGTTTCTGAACCATGTCTTTTCTCTCTAGTTACTATTACCCCATAGGTTAAGGTGAAATGCCAGTAAGTTAAGAAAATGCTATTTCTCACCTTGACATGTTTGTTAGATCCGACTTCCTTCCTTCCTTCCTTCCTTCCTTCCTTCCTTCCTTCCTTCCTTCCTTCCTCCCTTTCTTTCTTTTCCTCTCTTCTTCTTCTCCTTCTCCTTCTCCTCCTTCTTCTTTGGAAAAGTAGAAAAGCCTGCTGCCAAATGGCAAATGGGGACCAGACTCCAACTGTTGTCACAACAGTTGGGCAATAAATGTGCCTGGAAGTGATTGTATTCAATGATCATAATCACATCTTATTGTTCTAGGAGTTTATGTTGGATAAACATGTCATCAGAAGCTAATTACTTGCCTTCATATTTCAGGCTGTTGGAAAGTGCTGTTTATTTTAATGTTAACATCCTGCTCTTTGGGTTTCTTCTGACTTTTAACTAATAACAAAACAAGTCAGGTTCTAAAACATTTAGTATCTACACAATGTTTAATTTAATTATGAGATCCTTAGAGATTGCATACCTGGGTTGAACTGATGTGTTTCTACACAATGCTGGACACTCTTCTAGAATACATTAGTGTCTCAGTATGATATAAATGGAAGAGCCTGGATTGGAAGGTAGGGGGTAGGGTCTTGGATAGGGGTTCGCGTGTCTCTGCTCTGCTGACTGTATTGCTCATTTACACATTTCCACATTGTCACAACTCACTTCTCATTAACACTGAGGCTTGTTTTGGCTCATACACCCACTACTGTCCAGCATGCTCAGTATTTAACCATTTTACTGCTTTCTCTCAGACACCCAAGTTCTGATCCTTTCTTGACCTTCGCATTTTCTAGACTTTTTCAATACCCAGATCTCATTCCTTCCAACTCACTATAACCCATGTTATCTTGAGATACTGTATTTGGCCCTGAGAGCCAGATTTTTTTTTCCTTTTGTCTTCAGTACACAAACAAAAACCAAATCTCATTTGAAAACCTAGGAATTAAATAAATTAATTGCAATGGTGTTTAACTCACAAGAGCCATTCAGTAGGTATAATTTTCCATCTGTACTAATGCAGTTCATTGTTTGTTCCTTTAATCCCTGTGAATCTTGGCCCAGGCCACAGCCTCCAGAAGTATAGAGGCCAAGTGAAGAAACGTGTACATAAATCATCTCAATGCAAGACCGTGGAAGAAATGCTGTCTGAGAGACAGGAGAGGAGAAGTGATTACACAGGAATAGTAAAAATCCCCTATAAGGAAGCACCTTCTACACAGGGATGCTGTCTCTGATATTATCTGCAATTTCTCCTACTCCCAAGTCCTAGAAAATTGTGTTTTTAACATTATACCTTAGATACTTTCCTCCATTCTCTGCATTATAAAATTAGTTTTATTGTGAGTTCACTTTGGTAGCAATATGAAACATTTATTCTTGAGGTTTTAAAAGAACTTATTTGTGCACACATGCCACCCTACAATTTTCCAGAAAGATTTTGAGAAAGCTGCTCTGAGCATTTTGACTTACTGGCTCACTGCATATGCTGGGTCCAGAATTCAGAAAATAATCAGTTCTTTTACATTAAGCATTATCTGAGGTGTGAGCACACAGCCATGGACGTTTCCACAGAGAACTGTATTAATTTACTCGGCCTACAAATATTTGCTGAACCCATACTTGAGACTGAGAACTGTGTGAGCTATGTTCTTGGGATCATGAATGTGAACAAAGTATTCACAGGACTCTCCCTTCCCCATGCTGGGATGCTAGTGGGAAAGTCAATAACAAATAATCACTTGGATTTATAAAGAGCCTAATTAGAGCTTGCAATCAATGGTATGATGTAAACAGAAAGGGGATGGATAGGGACAGGTGTGTGGGGAATTCTACCTTGGGGGAAAGGACTTGTTTGCGTATAAACACTGGTCAATATTTACTTAAGACTGCAGGTAATTTGAGTGTTCACCTCTTCTCTACCCACCTTTAACTGCATATGCAAGCACATGTGTGAGACTATATATATATATATATATATATATATATATATATATATATATATATGATTGTTGTAAGTGGACATTCCCAAATAGGGTTAAGTGATTTGTTTTGTATGATGAGATAATATATGACCAGTTGCATGGCTTTGCTATATCTATAATAGACAAGACATAATCTAATACTTGCATGGAAACAACGAATGAATCTATAGGCGAGGACTTGTTTTATAGAGGTATGTGTTGGAACTGGGCTCCAAAGGTCTCTTTTGGATTACTTGTGCTTTTCTCTAATGGTTTCCCTCTGTTGCAAGAGTAGTTTTCCTTGATGAGGGTCGAGAACTGCATTACTCTGTGGGCAAATATTTAAGTATGTTGAGTATAGTTAGAGTTTATGCTGGTTCAATAAAATGATTGCGGTGGTTTGAAAGAAAATGGCCCCCAAAGGGAGTGGCACTAATTGGGGGTGTGGCCTTTCTGGAGTTATTGGAGTAGATGTGGTGTTGTTGCAGGAGTGTGCCATTGCGGAATGGAGACTTTGAGATCTCATGTATGCTCAAGATGCCACCCAGTGCCTCAGGTGACTCCCTGTTGCCTGCAACTCAATATATAAGACACCAGGATACTCCCCCAACACCATGTCTGCCTGCACGCCACCATGTAGCACCATGATGATAATGGACTAAACTTCTGAAAATATAAGCCACCCTAATTAAATGCTTTTCTTTTTTAAGAGTTGCCATGGTCATGGTGTCTCTTCATAGCAATAGAAATCCTAAGTGGTGTTTCGGTAGCTTGCCATGATCGTGTAGTGGTTAGAAATTCTAACTAAGATAGTGATGTTTGTAGGTTCTCTTCTAAGATCTATTACTTAACTGTCCTGGGTTAGGTTCCAAGTCTCAGCATGATTTCTGTCTTGTTGAGCAGATCTTTGTCTATGTAGTGAATTGTTGGCTACTGCCAAGCTATGTGTGCCACAACTGTGCCCTTAGGGTTACCATGCCATTCTGGTAGTTGTGGTGCTTTGAAAGAAATGGGTGTGGCACTTTTGGGAGGTGTGGCTTTGTTGGGTAGGTGTGGCTTTGTTGGAGTAGGTGTGGCCTTGTTGGAGGAAGTGCATCTCTGTGGAGGAAGGCTTTGAGGACTTTTGTTTAAGCTTTGCTCTGTGTCAAGGTCTCTTTCCTGTTACCTACAAAATCTAGAACTCTCAACTACTACTCCAGCACACATCTGCCTGTATTCTGCCATGGCCCCTGTCATGATGATAATGGACTGAATCTCTGATACTGTAAGTGAGCCACCTCAGTCAAATGCTTGCTGTATAAGAGTTTCTGTGGTCACGGCTCTTCCCAGCAATAGAAGCCCTGATAGGACTTCTGCTTGCTCTTCTACTTGGGAAGCTTATGTGGTGCCTGTGGTAATAAGAGAGCTAGCCCTCAGGCACGAGGGTTTTGGTCAACTTCAGCTCAGGGGCCTCTTGGCCCTAAGCCCTCTGAGGTTCATGGCATCTTCAGTAATAGACTTACTTTCCACCATTGGGTGGCCCTCAGTTTTGATTCTTAATGATATGTGATACATCAAGGAACCAGTGACTAAAATAACATTGTTATGGGATTTATCAAAGACCTTTAAGATTGAATAATGCTTCATTATATTTTTCTATAACAACACAGAAACAGTGCCAGACAGAAAACTTCTTATTTCTCTGTTCCTGACCACACAGAACTCTCTCCTTTCCATGTGGCTGCCCTGCACTCATGACCTTTCCTTTCCTATATTAAACTCTTCTAGCCATGGGCTGGGTCTGAAATTTAGTGGTAGAGAACTTGCTGGGTTCTGTCTCAAGCATGCAAAATCAGTAAGTCACTCAATCAGTCTGTCTGGAATTGACAGCTGTGTGTGCGTGAACCTTATCTCTTACCATGGTGCTGTGTCTTTAATTTCTAATTATAGCATGGCAGGTCTTTGATTTAGTTTAGAACATTTGTCAGAGGAGATGTGAGAAGCATCTTTGCGTCAGAGTTTTCCTAGGCACCCCTGGTATCCTATTCCATAGTCTTTGCCTCCAACACTAATAATGCCTGTGCTACCCCTCCCCATAGTGGAGAGGCATTCATGAGAGCATGCCAAGCACATTCTCTAGCCTCACATTAGAAACCTGCTCCTTCCAGTCTGGCCTCCTTCTTTGCTCTGTAATATTAGAATGCAGATAAGCACAGAGGAAGGAGTGTGCTGATGGGGTCATTACTGAGCTGATCCTGCTTCACAAGCGATCCGTTTGCAGTGGGAATGTTATGATGTGAGTCACAATTGGATTTGAAAACCACATGTTTGTCACTCCATATCCAGGGGAGACAGAGATTAATGTTTCAAAATTTCTGAGGTGGCTCTGTTGTATCTGCCTTGTTAAAATACATAATCTCTGAAGCCTGAGAGATAATGCCTTGAAGTTGAAACTATGGTTATTTATTTGCCACCACTTCAGCATCATTTATGCGGCACAGGATGAAAAAAGAATGACACTCCTCAACAACACCACTAAAACCACATTTAATACAGATTTAAACAGACAGCTGCTCGTTTATTGGTTCCCCTGCTTATTGTAAACACATAGGGTTTTAGCAGCTGTGCAAGGGCTCTGTGCACACTATAATAAGACAAATGTGAGTGGGTGCATTTAGATTGTGGCTTAATCTCCTGAAATATTGCTATGATCAATTACAGTTGCATCATGCTACACAAATGTCCTCTTTAAATCAAAACCACCTGCCCACTTGTGAATACCAGCTCAGTGCTTTGCTTCAGGGAAAATCTGTGGGAAGGAAATTAATGCATAGAGAAATACTTTGTAATCAGAATATTAACATTTTGATTGAATTGACGGTACATTTAAACGGGAATGTTCAATTGTCAAGACCAAGCGATGGGAGGGATGCTTATATCACATGCATGGAATCTGAGCTCCTTTCCTTGATTAGTGAGAATTCCTTTAATAGATGAAGAAGTAACAGACTAAAGGATTTCATGGTAATCTTGGAAGAGTGGGCAGTGCTCATTTTCCCATATGTGCATTGCGCATATCGACAGCTATGAAGGCAGAGGTTTTGGGCTACTGATGATTGATGGAATGTGTAATAGTTTGCCTCAAACGCTAGGCAGGACAGCAGAGCAGAAAGGTCACAGGACATGGTGTGGGATCAGCTGTGGATGACAGAACTCTCCATGTGATCATAGTCAAGTCATGTTACATTCTGGGCTCATCTTTTTCACACTAGTCAAATAAAGGCAAGTGATATTTACTTGTAAGAATTCACCTGCGAGGCGAGAAAGATGACTGTGAGAGGTTGAGTCTTACTGCCTTTGCAGAGAGCCTGAGTTTGAGTCACTGCACCCACTCCAACCACCTGTAATTCAGGTCCAGGAGGATCTTACAGCTTCTTGCATCCAAAGGGCACTTACACTCACATGCTCATACCTCCACTCACACACATACAGAATTTTAAAATCTTAGAAAAATTCACCTGGTGGACAAGGAAGGTGGTGCAGTGGGGATTGAAGTTCCGATCCCCGGCACCCACATAGGAAATCTGGATAGGCATGGTGCTCCACATAGACAATCTGGATAGGCATGGTGCTCCACATAGAAAATCTGGATAGGCATGGTGCTCCACCTCTAACCCCTGTGCTGAGGAGGCAGAACATAGCAGAGACTGGGGTTCTTAGTGGCTGAATCACTCTGACTCAGTAAATAAAGGGACCAGCGATCTAGGAAGACACCTGCGTGATGGATACCACACACAGGTGTACAAGTGCACACATACCTGCACTTATCCAGCTGAAGATACATTCAAACCCATGTGCCACATCTCTCTCTGTCTCTGTCTCACACACACACACTGCATCACAGAAAGAATACACCTGGTTTTCATGTGAATTGAATGATATATACGTTTGTTGTAGCTTTAGCAATGGCTAAGCATCTCTACTAGACAAGCAGTAAATTCTTCAGTCGGGTTTAACATTGGAGATGATGAGCTACTCACTGAGCTCATAGTGAACTTTAAGAAGGTAGATTGTCCATACAGGGTTTACCTTGTTATTTAACCGTAATGATTATTAGAACACATCCTCCAAACAAAGATTTTCCACTGTTGTTGAGCTTATGTTTGTCATGGTAGACCATGGACATTTAGAGGAAGGCAAAACAGGAAAAGTTTAAAGCTATTATGAGGATAATAATACAAGTTAGTTTGAAGCAATTGTTGTTATGTATCAATAGCATGATGGCTTCAGTTTTGTGATTTTAATATTCTTTGTGATAAGATGGATATATATGGCTTTCTCTCCTTATGTTCCTTACAATCTTAGCCTCCTGACTAGACTACTTTTGTTAGGATTTGGCATATGAGACTTGATTTAGTGCTGATTTCTTCCCTAGACTGATCTGCCATTTTTTCTAGATTTTGAGTAAAGATCTGTCTGGTTTATCTTGAATTCTGATGTTTCTTTCAGCCCATTTAAGGAAGAGACTTTTTAAATGCCTGGACACTCTTGTTTGGTTGCGGGTTGGGGAGTTTGAGTTTGTTGTGTGATTATAAGTATGACTATTCCTGTGGTCAAAAGAAATATTCTTACCAGGCATTCACTGAGCAAAACTTAGTATGTGGGATGGGCAAGACCCAAATGGCAATCAGATCCCTTGCTTAGGAAGCTAGTCTTCAGAGTGTTTTAATGCTTGAAGGGCTAGCTCTGGGTTCATTGAGACATCTGTCAGTAATGTAAAGTGGAGAGCAGTGATAATATGATTTTACTGTTTGTGGTGGGGAAGGAGCAAGGCCAGCTAGGACTACAGAATATTACCATGTCACAGATGCAGCAACTGGGGCAGAGCGTGGCTGAGAATGATTTGAGAAGTAGGTTCATAGGTGTGACTCAACACCAGTTTAAACTATATCCAGGTAGCCATGTCCCCTTCCAATGGAAGCGTGCAGTTTGTTCTATTCTTGAACAGTCTCCACGTTAATTCTGCCCAGACTCGCTTTCCTATCCCAGTCTCTCCATTCAGCATCCGCTTCCAGCCAGACTTTGAGATGAGAGACTACCCAAAGATGTCAGCAAGCTAGTGAACGTTTACCTGGGGAAAGGGAACACTAATTCACTGTCTCATGCTCACCCTGTTTCCCCTTATGACCACTTATTCCCCATCAAAAGGAGTGTTGCTGACCCGCCGTGAATGGAAGAAGCAAGTACCCCATCCTCAAGGGCCCATCGCCACAGAGTCACGGGGAGGGAGGACATACACTGGAAGCATATCATAATTATATCAATTGGTCAGTCAGTCCTCTGTACAGAAGGTTGGAGTGTGGCTTTTGTAAAATACCAGAGAACAACAGGGTATGGGGAAGGTTCCTGAACCTCATTCAAGTGTGCTGCCACAGGGTCTGGCAAACCCAGGAGTCTTGGCATTGGGGTGAGTAGGTTTGACAGCAAAGGCAGAACTAGTCTCCGGGAAGGAGCTGCCCAATTAATCACAGGCTATCAGAGCCTTCAGCAGGAGGAGTCTCGGAGGTCTTAACGGCCCCCCCTCAGCAGTGTTAAAACCCAGCGTGGTATGACTTCATTTTCTTAGAGACACATGATTGATCTGGCTATTGGTGAATGGAGACACCAAGCTTCGTTCCATAGACGGTGTCATTAAATGGGAAGATTAAGTGCCTTTGCGGAAGGCGCTAATAAGACTGAGCGATTCGCCGGGAATGGAAGAAAGATAAAGAAAACTCTGAAATATGGATTTTTAAAGGCAAAACCCTAGACTTTACCTCATTTATTAGCATCTTAAAGACTTAGTGGAGAGTCTGAGCTAAGAAAAATGGTTCCTTTGGGCTGGATCTTTAGGGTTATAGAACAACAGCCCACTGAGTCTGGTGTCCCTGAAGTCTGGTTTATTTCTCACTGATGATAGATAGGCCATTCTGTGTCCCTCTAAGCTTTCCAAGACTGACAGGATTTTGATTTTTTGTTTTTGTCTTTTAATTTAAAAAACCACCATACTGAGACATGGCGACTATTTTCCTTCAACCTAGAGGTAGGTTTGTCAAAAGATTCCAGTTCAATATTCATGTGCTGAGTTTCCATGGATCTTTCCTGCAGCTGTCCAGTAACTGCAACTTCAGTCATTATGCACCCCAAGCCGGAGAACAGGCAGCTCCTCCACTTGTGAAGTTTTCTGACTCTTGTGGCCTCACTCTTGGGGGCCCAACTACCCTCTGAGGGCCCAACACACACCCTGCCTGTTGAGCCACCCAAATGTGACATGGATTAGTGCACGCAAATGAGCCGGGACACCGATTAAAGCCAGTCATCAGAATTCAAATGTACATAGACTGAAACCCAGGATTTTGGGAATCAACTGTTCAGTGACTCGCATAGGGGTGTAGCACTGTAGGAAACTGAGAGATGGGGCCTGTGTTAACAGAAGTATTCGTGCTTTCTGCGAACTCATTCATATTCGGAGTCTTCGGAATCCCTGGCAGGATGAGTAGAAGACCCTTTCTAAGAGCACTTAGCCCAGGAGTTCCCCAATTTGCAGTCCTCTGAGTGTTCTGAGTCCTCAGAAGAGAGTGCTGTTCCACATGTACTTTTGGCATTCTCATCCCACACTCAGAGACAAGGGAATATCTTTGAGTTTCTCTGAATGAGATGAAAGAAAACTAATATCTAACCATCAATATGACACAATCCAACACCTAGTATTTGTGATTAAAACAAACCATCGTGTTCTCTTAGACCTTTATATGTAGTCTCTTCTGGGAGAATGCAGTCTTGTGGCATTTAGCTGCGAGTAAAGAAAAAGAAATCAGCCAGCACTGCACAGAACGCCACCGAAGGCCTTGCGATGGGTGTGTGAGGATTCCAAATTAAGTCCAGGCCAGGCAATCAGGTTTTGAGGTCTGAGGTGTGTGCAAGAGTTTTGGTCTTAGAGAAAGAGGGGTGAAGTCCGGTTGTGTGTAGACAGGAGATAAACTTCCTGAGAGGTAATATGGATATCTATTATACATACTTGATATAAGAGGAGAGGTGTGCATTTCTAAACTGAGGCTTTGAGTGTAAAAGTGTGGTTCATCACAGTGTGGTCCCAATGTACTCCACTCTATGTCCCTCCTTACTTACAACCAGCCCCCAGTCACCCTGACACAGCTTTTCTTGGCTTTCATGGTTCTGTATTGTTTCTTAGTGGCCAGATGACACAGCTTTTCTTGGCTTTCATGGTTCTGTATTGTTTCTTAGTGGCCAGATGGACAAGCAGTAAATTCCCTTGTCAATGGTTTAACAGAGTTCCTGAGTATCCAACAAGTGTCAGGCACCATAAAATGCAACTGTAGGTAGAGATGATAGACTGGTCTTTGCCCAGAATTCAGGCAAAGGATGCTGCACTGTTTTCCACCACGCTAACAGCATTGTCTCATGGACCCCTTGAGAATGCGCTTGATCACAGTCAAGTGCAACACTGTCTCTTGTATCAACAGTTTCTCTTTTTCTGGGCATTGTGGGACTGTTAGGCTTGCTTCTGCCCATTTTCTGTCAACACAGATCTCAAGGACAGTAGGGTTCAGTTTGTACTGTCAGAGCTCAGGCACTCAAGTCTCAAGTGGTTGGGAAACACTTCAGATGCGCCTAGAGTGTTCCTGCATATCCCACAGACCCTGCTGGCAGGAGGTCTTTGTAGTGGCATGGTCTTAAGCACTCAGCAGGGCTCAGAAAGTGTGTCTTTATGTGCTTCACTTTTGTTAGGAATTAGAATCCATTCTTAGACATTGTCTTTTAAAATGCTTACACAGTGTTAGGGCTTACAGACTGTATCACCAATAAAACCTGTTTGTATTTCTGTTTCTCTCCCATCCATGTGCCATGCAGCGTGTGTGAGATGCATAGAATAAAGCAGCTTGTTGTATACAAGTTGCAGAGCACACATATGCTGAATGGCTCATTTCCCTGGAAAAGGTTTGGGTTCACTTTGTAATATGTGAACATTTATGACTTTCTTTTTGTTCATCAGTGAAGTGCTTTCTTAGGTCACATGATCTATACCTAGGCAATAAAGGTACCAGTGTTAAATAAAGTCATTGGGGGGGGGGTAGGGAGGTTGGGGGTCCTTACATATATTCTCTTAAGTCTGGTGGGTTGGATATATGCGAGGCTCATCAGGGACATCAGAGCTAGGAAACACATCTCAGTCAGGCCTCCTACTTTATAAAATTGAAAATCAAGGGCCTGAAAATATCAGGTTCTAGGTACACAGTTCATAGCAGCTGTCAGAAGGTTAGAATGTGCATCCTTTGGTTTTAAGTGTGGATTTAAGTTTTAAAATATTTTGTAGTCTATCTTTTAATAAGGCTAGCCTGGCTATTGGTTTTATGTAATGGCCTACATGAAGAGGCTTTTATTTGGGAAGTTATGATGCCTAATTACTGGGCATCACTATCTGAAGGCATTATTTGATCCTTGATAGAAATTCTAAAATCTTATTAATTCAGGTTTCTTTTCTTACACTGTTTCTGGAGAATATATTTGAATGTCCTTCTCACCAGGATAGCAATGAATTACTCCATTTCTATGGCTATGTATGTAATACAAATTATATACCTATAAATTCTATATGATATTATATTGTACAATATTACAAATGGTAATATAATAACATAAAATGACCATGCAACTATTTATATAACAATATATAACTCTCTCTCTCTCTCTGTGTGTGTGTGTTCCTAAATGTAGATTTTTCAGTATGCTCTGGATTGGTGTCCCAAAGCTAAGTAGCTCTCAAGGCGGGATCTACTTGAAGTTTTATTGTTTCTTTAAATTGACATGTAGCGTTTATAAGAGGATGGAGAGATGTCTGTCTATTGGCTTCCTGAATAAAATACTTGTCCTGTGTCTACAGTGGCCATTTTCAGCCTTGCTTGTTTTCCTCCTTCACAGTTTTCCCACCACCTTCTTGGTCTGATTCTGTGTAATCAGATGCTGGCTATCAGATGCTGGCTCTACTCTTTCCTGTGTGTGAGCTCAGTTTCAGTGCTGGGCAAGGAACGTTTTCCAAGGGGAATATTTATGTGGGAGTGTTTGGGTAATCTCCATGATTCAGATTTCTCCATTCAGCAAATCACATAGTGACCACCTCACCAAGCATAGTAGCAAGATGAATTCAATTTTAGACTCTCTCTTTTACATAAATGTTTGGTTTAGTTGGGGACAAAAGAGGTAAATAGTGATTACATGAAAATTCAAACCTGTGGGAAGAAATGGCATGGGCACTCTACACTTTGTGACTGCCAAGAGCTGTCAGAATAAGAAACGGCAGCTGTGTGCTTGAGCATTTGGGAAGGCTCCTTGGGAGTGGGTCATTTGACCTAAAGCTCAATGAATGGGTAGAAAAGAACTAGGCAGAGCAGGGGCAGAATATTCTAGAAAGAGGGGTGATTGAGTAAAGGCTTCAGGGCAGAAAGAAATACAGCTTCTGGAAGGAATTTGAAATCATCCAGTCCTGCAGGCTTGGCTGGGGTGCAGAGATAAGCTACTGATGTGAAGCCTGGAAGATGACGATGGAGATGCTGGAATATGGAGTTGCTGGAAGGTTCTTCTGGCTTTCTTTCTGAGCTGCTTATACAGGCAGGGAAGAGTAGTGATGGGAAGTGGGTACATCTCACTCTGATGTACTTACTCTCTGGCTCAAGGTCCTCATCAAGTGCTTTTGATGTTTGTACTTCTCATCCCTAATTTTATCTCATGGATCCCCTGTGAAAGAGGTTCTCATTAATTGTATTCACTTCTGCCTCATCTCCATTACCTGGTTTTGGTTTCTGTGGTTGTAGGAAGCTCTACTGCAGCTATCAGGAATTATAGTGGCCGGATCTGCAGACATTGTCCAAATAGAGATGATGATGGACACCCAGCGCTAAGGCCAGTGTTTCTTTTCCAGGAACATAGAGATGGGTAAGCCAGTTGACACAGCAGGAGGCCAGTCACAGTCCTTCTAACATTGTGCAATTCTGAAGTTTTGGGCAGATGGAGCAGTGTGCATTCCCTCACAGTTTTCCTCCATTTTGCCTGAAACAATGTCACGGGTTTCTTTTAGGGAGCACTGTAAAAATTGTTCCTCTTACGTACATTTTTTTTAGAGTCAAGTACAATTGTAACAGTTAACCTTTTTAAAATAGTTTTACTTTGACTTTTATTTCCCTGATACTGAGGATAAAACTGAAAATTAAAATTAAACCTTGAAATCAAATCCATAAATTTCAAGCTACTACTAGAGCAAAGTTGACTAGCTAAGTTAGGCAGGGTTGCTTCCTGATCCCAAGAATTAAGCTTGTTTCTATACATCAGACTTTATAATGGAGAGTGGGAATTCAGAGTGGCCTAGTGTATGAAATGTTAGTTCTTAGTAATGTGAAGACATCTACTGTGTGTGTGTGTGTGTGTGTGTGTGTGTGTGTGTGTGTGTGTGTGTGTGTGTAGGGGACTATTGTAAATGAAAACTATAACCTTGAACTATTAGGTAAGCATTCTATCACTGAACAATAGTCATAGTCCGTTTTGGATTACATTAAGTAACAAGGGGGAGCTCATGGACCCCAGACTGATAGCTGGGAAACCAGCCTAGGACCATCCCAGACACCCTGAACATAGGTGTCAGTTAAGAGTCCATGGGGCCTCTGGTAGTGGACCAGTATTTATCCCTAGTGTATGAATAGACTTTGGGAGACCATTCCACAAAGATGGATACTGTCTCAGCCTGGACACATGGGTGAGGTCCTAGACCCTGCTCCAAATGATAGGGCACACTTTGAAGAGCCCCCATGGAAGGCCTCACCCTCTCTGGGATAGGGATAGGGAATGGGATAGGGGATTAGTAGGGAATGGGATAGGGGATTAGTAGGGAATGGGATAGGGGATTAAGTAGGGGGTAGGGAAGGAGGGAGGAGAGGTGTGAGAAGGAACTGGAATTGACATGTAAAGAAAAAAAACTTGTTTCTAATTTTAATTAAAAAAATAGAAAACTGAAAGATAAGGTTCAATAAGTTTCCCTGGCTGGCTTTGAACTTGAACTTTAGCATGCTACATAGTTGGAATTAAAATCCTGTGTCACCAAGTCTGGCAAAATGTTAACCCATTCTTGTTTCTTTATTGGTAGTCACTGAGCTATCATATCCAACTTTTCCTTTACGTTACAACAAATGGAATGACCACATAAAACATTGGAAGTTGAAATTTGGAGATTGCCTTCATTTATACAAGCCAAGAGGTTCAATTTAAAAATACTTAAAATATGTGTGGCAGGGCACCAATCAGTCAGAGTAAAGCAAGATAAAAGGATAAGATTGGGCCAAGAGGCTCAGTGTTGTATGGACTTTGGTTTTGGGGTCCAGGGAAGATTTTAATGTAACAATGGAGATTATCAGGGAGACACATGGGTGGCTTAGAAAATAGCCGTTTACCAAATCCAATTAAAAAATCATGTTTGGGCATTAGCTTTGACCCTAACTTGTTTTACTTCACACCTTTTAAGGATTTGTTGAAAGATGCATAAACATTAGGACTACAATGTCTTTTGCACAGGTTGACTACTTTATCATTAGAAAATGTTTTTTAAAATCCGTGGTTAGTATTTTTGTTGTTTAAAAATTGACCTTTTCGATATCATCAGAGTTAAAGTCGCTACAATCTCTCCTCTTCTTGGATTAGTACAATACTTTCATTTCCATTTTTTTAACCTAATTTGTGTCTTGATACTTCTAATGCATTTCTTACAAACACCAAAATGTTGGCTCTTGCTGTTTTATATAACCTGACAATATATGCCTTTTAATTGAAGTATTTAGACCATTTACATTTAATATTATTATTGCTGTGTGTAGATTAAAGTCCATTCTATTATTCTTTAACTTCTGTTTGCTCAAGTTTTCTTTGATATTTATTTGTTGTATATCTCATTTGGATGGATTATTTTTTTATCACCTAATTTCTTCATTACCTTATTGGATAAAACCCTTTATTATATTACCTTAGAGATTGATTTAAGGTTTATATTATCCATTTTAAACTCACAATAAGTTAGATTCAAATATTATTACTTTTTCTATGGTACAGGAACCTTATAAAAGCATATTTCATGTTTCTTCTTGTTGCCCCTGGACCATTATAGCTATGCCTTTTCCTTTTCTGTCCATTATAATTTTCTCAAATATAGTGGAATGTTTATATAAAATTCATCTTATATTGTAAAAAGAGTAAACAAACAAAAACACATATTCATCTATTTCTTGGTATAGATTCAGATTTCCATTGGGTCTCATTTTACTGTCTTAAGTAAATTTTCTTGTACTATGTATATTCATTCGGTCCATATAAATGTGACTTACATGTGTATGAATTCAGGGCTGACCACTTGATATTGGATAACCACTTGGTGGACTCTTGCCTGGGGAGATTTTTTTCTTCCATTCTCAGCATTCCTTAGTCGCCTACAATCTTTGTCTAGGGTCCAATGGAGCCCCATAAGGTTTCCCTTCCATGTTAGCATGTCTATTGGTGTAATCCTTGTCCAGGTCTTGTGTAGGAAGAAGTGTTGTTGAAACACCATGGGTGTAGCTTCACCGACATTTCTAAGAGATCCAATTCACAGCAGGTATCCTATTCTCTGGCTGGTGTGATTTTTTTTCATCCTGCTCTTCCTCCATTTTCTCGAGTCTTAGGTGCAGGAGTCGTGTTGTAGATGGATCAGTTGGGACTGTGTACTACACATTCCTTGTTGTTTATATTCTTATCAGTTGTGTGTGTGTGTGTGTGTGTGTGTGTGTGTGTGTTTGTAATAGTGTTTTTTAGATGCAAAGAGAATTCTTTGATGAGAGCAATATTTCTATCATAAGGATAAATATTTAGAATGTAGTTAGGAATTATACTGGCTTAGTTAAGTGGCAGTTATAGGTTCTCCTCCTAGATACATGACCTTACCAGCCATGGTTAGTCGGTTAGGGTTTCAGAACCAGACATGATTTCCCTCTTGTTTGGCAGGCCTGAAGTGCAATGCTTAGTTACCACCAAGATATTAGTGTGCTTTAGGTTTGTTATTTTATGCTGGTCGTTGTGTGCCATAGACAGCATAGCTTTCATGGTACCAGGAAGTGCAGTACAAGCTTCCAGGTGATGGTGGATTTAACTAATAATCTTCTTTGCCATTTTTATTTAGTATTTTATAAGCTTTATATAAAAGACTTTCAGGTAACAAAGGCACATCAAACACAGATTTTTTTGTAAAGACTTAGTGGGTGTTTACAAAAGAGGTTTTTGCTAGGTAAAAATTTGATTGGCAGTTTTAGTCCTTTTAGGATGCTGCTGGTGCCCCAGTTGATGACCCCACTCCCATGCACATATGGGTAGTATTAATTAGACTCACTGGATTATAAAACAAGAAGAGGATGTCAGGTTGGCTTGGGGAAGTTTGAGGAAGGAAGAGGGAACAATAGATATAATCAAGGTACAGTATATCAATGTGTGACTTTTTCTAAAATAACCCATTTTTAAATGGACTTTCTTTTATTTCTATTATTTCTAAGCAATGCTTCTTAATCTGTGGGTCAAGACTTATTTGGGGGGGTTGCACATTAGATATCCTGGCTATCAGATAATTAAAATTATGATTTTAATAGTAGCAAAATTACAGCTACAAAGTAGCATTGAAGATAATTTTATGGTTAGTGATCACTACAACAAGAGGAACTGTATTGAAGGCTCACAACAGTCGGGAGGTTGAGAACCATGGAATCTCTAGATTCAGCGAATCTAGACAAACAAATCAGAGCAAACACAAACCAAAAAATACTTGCTGTCTGCTGCACGATTTTTTTTTTGTCCTAAGCCTTTATAACTAACGTTGGTGATGATCAATTTGACTGTAATATGCTTTGCTTTTAAGAAAAATCCATGATTTTTACATTTGGAATTTTTATGTTTCTTGCATGTGAACTTACAGATTTTACAAATTTTGAAAATAGGCAACCATTATTTTCTTAAAATCTTTTTTCTGCCTCCTATTCTTTCACTTCTGAAGACTGCTTTAGGTCTCCTGTTTGTTTTCTCATTCATTATACAGTTTGCACGGCCACATGTTCCTTTCATCCACCTCCCTCTGCAATGCCTAGTTTCCCACTCACCCTACACAGCGACTTCTTAATTCATGTATTGTAGTGTTTGCCTCTTGGAGTTTTATTTGTGTCATTGTTGTATATTTCACGTCTCTATTGAACATGTATGTCTTTTCTCTAATTTCTTTAACATGAGTAATGACGTTATTAACTCTCTCAGTGCCAACAAGGACACTTCTTGACTTTATAACTTATGTCATTTCTTCACTGGTTTGGAACAGGGTATCTCAGGAGTGGCACTATTGATATTGGCTAGTTTCTGTTGTGGGGGATTTCCTGTACTTTGTAGAAATCTTTGTGTTATTTCTGTCTTCCAGTTGATACAATAATTCTTGGTCATGATAAATGAAATTTATGTTCTTAGGTGGGAGGTAGTGGGAAATTTCTCCCAATTGATAATAGATGGTTAGAGTGTTCTGTTTTTCTCCTTATTTTGTACTGTATGTTTCCTCGTCTTCAGATAAATACTTTTTTATCAAATGACACATATTATGGCTGCATCTCTGATCACTGGGGTTATATGAATTATTATAAATATTGCTGGGCCTTGTTCTTGTTAACATTAAGTGACTTTGAAGAACTGAATTCTTTTAGCTGCTATATTTCAGCATTGTTAGGTATGAACAAAACAGTATTTGTGCTAAGGTTTAATATTTGCTTCTCTAACTAGTCAGGATTTTTTTTTTTTTTGACCGACACCATATAGTTTATGAGGGTCACCACTGTGACTGATGGAAGCAGTGTCATAATTGTCCCTCTTTGAATGTCTGGAACCGTTTTTAATTGTTTTTAGGGTTCCTCCTTATGTTGACAAGTACTCACTTGAAGCCCTAAGGGGCTGTTCCTCACACATTGGTAATTTACCTCACATGTGCACCTTTTTCTTCTCTAGGACTGTTTCTGGCAGAGTATTGATAGTTTTGTAAAATCTAGATACATTGGCCTGTTAGACTCCCCTGTTCCATCTGCTACACCCCAAAAGATAGCTTAGCTTCTTTACTGTGTTTGTGTCCTAGACACTCCTGTAGTGGTTTAAGGCAATCTTCTGTCCTTTTGGGCCTCACTTCTTTATTGAATTCAATGAAAAAAAAATCACTATTTCATGTATCCTAGTTTTCTGGAAGTTTTTTCATGTCCCTTTATCTTATCTGAAGTCAGAAGTGCTTATGCCTTCTTTAATGCCCAATTAAGCCAATGTCAAGGAAGGTGACTGTCTCCTAAGGCATGCACTTGAGACGCAGAACATACTTTGTGCATGATGGTTTCTGGTTCTGGTTCATGACTTCCTGGTGTGGCATGTAGGGTCATCTTATTACTGTGTCTCTTCTTGCTTTTGTACTTGAGCCTTGCAAGGTTTTCAAAATTCTTTAAGTGTCTTTCCTGCCTCAGGACCCTTCTATAATCTACTGTTATGGCAGATGTGACTTCTTCCTTCACATCTTAACAGGAATCGTAGCTTTGCTTAGGACTTGTTTCCCTCTCCCCCTCTCTTAAATTCTTTTTGTTTTATTACAATTAATAATTCATTAAAAAAAACCCTTCAGCTATCACCAAACTAGTTCACTGTCTACCTTCTTCCTTTTATCGTTAACCCCATTGCATCCTAGGCTTTTTCTGCCCTTTCACAGCTTGTGATCTGGCTGATTTTTGTCCCAAGGACACTGAACAGGTATTCGGTCCACATTTGTTTGTGTTTATAAAGCAGTATCATAACGTGACACTCATGTGGACTTGCAGAGTTGAACTTACAAAGGCATCAAATGGTCCTCAGAGCATCACCGTGTGAGGCAGAACCTCATGTTGAGCCTAGAAGGACTTACAACAATTCCTACACTGTTTCTCTTGTCAGTGTGGCAATCAGACCTCTACCTAGAGTACAGTCCACTACAGTTCTTTATCACTTGTGGAATGATCTTCTGGTTTCATGACTCTGCCTGTGGCACATGCTGTGGTTTTCAATAGCTCTGAGAGGTGACAAGCCTGTATGTCCCCTGCTCTTGTTTGTGCCCTGATAGACTTGGTTATCCAGTCCACTGGTACGACACTTTTCCTCGGTGTTCTTGCTGAGTCTGTTTCTGTGGCTGGGGCCTCTTTTCTTTCCAGGACCCCAAGGCTCCTTGCTGTACTTTGTGTGTAGAAAGGGGATCTCAGTGGTGGGGTGAGCAGAACCTTGGCCTGCCACTTGTCCGACTCTTGACAGTGGCTAGCTGCCTGTAATGGTCTCACAGGTGTCTACTTTTCTGTCCAACTTCTACCACACTCCTCACTGACAAGCTCACCTATTTAGCTTTGTCATTCCCTGTCCATGAATTACTTTGCCTGGCTTTCCAAGGCCCTTCTGTTTTGTTCACAGATTTCTTCTGGAAGAGCGGGGAGTCCTTCTCAATTTTTCTGGCTGTTGACTGAGTGCACTTCATCTCTGTTGATTGCTATGAACCCCAGTGTCTACTTTTTTCTTCTCTCCACCTGTGTGCTTTCTCACTACTGCTTTACACTCTCATAACCGTCAAAGCCATCCATCTTTACAAGCCCACCACTCCTGCCTGCCATCACAGTGTTTCTCAGAGAGCGGTGCAGGGAAGACGTTTCTGTTCTCAGTATTTTCTGTCATCCCTTTAATGACGGAGTAGTGTGCCATTCAACTTCACACAGTGTTCTGGACCAGGGATGAGCGGTGGTAATGATGGTGCATAAAGTCATGGTATTGAATCCCAGTCATATTATTTAGGAAATGTGGAACCTTGGAGGTCCTCCAGCAGCAAAATGGCTCTGTGCATCTCCCCGAGCATTTGGACGGCATACACAATGCCACTGAGAAACCTGCTTTGGGAGCAGGGTGATACGAGGTGGGCAACCAGGTTTGGGAGTATTGCACTCCCCAGGCAGCCTGTCAGACTGGTTACATTGCTGAGTTTGGGTTGTGCAGGAGAGGAAGGGAGGGAGGGAGAGGGAGAGAGAGAGAGAGATCAGGGAATGAGGTATTTCTGTAGCACAGCTAGAGAGGGAAACATGGGAGGGTGATCGGGTTTGTTATCATCCCGAAAGTGAGAATGGATGCAGGAGGCAGAGGGAAACATGGGAGGGTGATCGGGTTTGTTATCATCCCGAAAGTGAGAATGGATGCAGGAGGCAGAGGGAAACATGGGAGGGTGATAGGGTTTGTTATCATCCCGAAAGTGAGAATGGATGCAGGAGGCAGTGGAGTGAAAGACCTGCCTAGCAGAACTGTGGTGAGAGAGCTAGCCCAGGTTCAGTGTCCTGGCACTCAAAGGACAATAGTTCATTGCAGAATACTTAGAAATGTTGGACCGTAGCTCACACACATACACAAAATACTGGCGCTAAGTACATTTTGAGGCATTATATAGTATCTTGGGAGGTGACACACAAGAGCAACTGATGTTGCATAAAGCAGGCCCTTGCATGGTATGGACAGCCCCACTGTAGACACTCAGTGGGTGATGGGCTCCTGTCTATAGAGATGCAGGGAATGATGGGCCTGAGGTTCCCCTCTGCCATCACCCACCTTCGGTATTGTTCTCGGAGTTAAACCTCGGGTCATGCATGCTAGGTGAGTGCTCTACCATTGAGTTACCTGTATGCAGAACCCCATCATATCCATCTTATTTAATTGTTTTCCTTTACAATTCCCTTTCCTGCCCAGACACTGTCACCATTTACATTTCAAGTTCTTAGTGCCAACATTTTCCTTTCTCCCCATTTGTCACAAATTCGAAATTGTAATGTGCAGAGCAGTGGAAAGTGACCGCCAGGCTAGAGTTTTATCTTGCTCCTTAAGGACAGCCAGCTACTACCCATCTTTGTAAGAACCTGAGCAGCTGATCCAGAAGTTCTTTCCTTGTTCTCATTTTCGCCAGGAGAAAGCAAGTGAAGCAAGAGTACAGTAGAGACCCGTGTGTACTTTCTCCTCCTAAGGAAGAACAATACCTTATGGTCCAGATCACCAGCTGCCCCTGCCTCCCTCCCTTCCACTCTCTGCTCCTTCTTCCTCATGGTCTCCACATCTTTATATTGTGCGAGGGGGTGGGACTGAGTGCTGCTTCTTAGCCATTCTACCACACCGAGCTGTGGTTTGTGATGGAGAGACAAGGGTTCCCTCTGCTCCCATGC
This sequence comes from Phodopus roborovskii, assembly GCF_943737965.1. Lineage (NCBI taxonomy): Eukaryota > Metazoa > Chordata > Mammalia > Rodentia > Cricetidae > Phodopus > Phodopus roborovskii. Next base: position 11,975,041 of record NW_026126541.1, on the reverse strand, counting down.
AAGCGTGGCTCCCTGCCTTAACATGCTGACACATGTGTTGGAGGAAGATTTTGGGATGCTCTCTCCGCCTGCAAGCTTTGCCAGAGCCATTGAATTAAGCAGGCAATTTCCTCTCACTTTGTCTCTCTGTAAATTTCACAGCCATATGGTATGAAGAGAGTTCTTGGATTATAAATAAACAACACTGCTCATAATTCTCAGGGTTTTTGTTTTTCCCTCTAATGGGAATAAAGAGAAATCATAGATTTGTAACTTCAAAGAAATGTGTTGGAGAAGATGATGATGCCTTTTTATATATGTATACAAATATTTTTCTTTCAGTTTCTCCTTAGTTAGGGTCCTTTTTTGCTGTATTTTATCTATCTGGCCAGATCCCATGTATTTTTTTTTTATTGCAGCTTGGAGGTAAACTGTTGCTTTAGGCAACATTATTATAGCACATGTGCCTGGACAGACTGCGCTGCCCAGATGGGTTTGGCACATCTTTGTATTGCTGGGGGAATCTCACTTTCTCCTTTGTAGGTCACATGTTCTCACTTATCTTGTTACAAAACACTAAGGTGGTAAGTCCATCTATCCACCTCTGGAAGCCACCCAGCGTGGGCACCATGCTCATAGGAGCTAGAATGCCTTTTGCTACATGTAGCTTGCCAGTCCTTAAACTGCAGGTCTTTTATGGCATGCAGACTCATGGAATTTGGCAACTTCTTAGTTTGATGTACTGCCACTACAGCCACTGTGAGTCAGATAAGCATGCCAGCCATCAAAGACAAACTGCCAGGCAGGATATGGACCCTGGGTTTGGGATGGATGATTAAGATAGGTAGAGGTTCAAGGAAGGCAGGGCTCTGAGTCAAGTGTTGGGGGCATATGTATATATATATATATATACACACACACACACATACACACACACACACACACACACATATATATATGTATATATATATATACATATATATATGAATGAGAGGTCAGATGACTTTTGGTGCTTCTAAGTAGGAAGTTTGTGTGGTCCATGAGGAAGTGGGGATTTGTTGTAGGATTAGGTACATGGGCAAGGGCTAAAGGCAGGGGTCAGCAGACTGGCTTTTACAAAATCCTACTACTAATAAATGCAAGTGGTTGAGAAAAATATAACAAATACAAATTGTAAAATCTTAATATGTACAGTCTATAAACAAAGTAGAATTCGATCATCCCCATTTACTAGTTTACCATTTATGCTTGCATCTTTGGTATGGTGGTAGACTTCATCACCTTTTTTTACTAGTGTATTATTCATGGTTGCATCTTTGTTATGGATGGTGGCCTACACTATTTACCAGCTCTCTTGGTGCATAAAAAAGTTGACTTTTCCCTGGTGTAGAGTACCAAGAATGTGCATGGAGCTGTAGAGAGCAAACTGAGGGCTGGTGCTGGGTTTCATACTGGGCTCACATTTTTGGATTCTGCCCAGAATCTGTCCTACCTCATCATATTGTCAGTCCCTAGTCATTAGGGTCTCATGTCTTGTAAAACTATCTATTAAAATACCCACCTGAGTACCAGGTGATCCTACATTCAAAACAGCTGGACAAAGCAGCCTTACAGACCAGAGCCAGGATTTCTGTATCTTCTTAGAATCCCCCATGACAGTGCCCCTTTCCAGCAGGAAGTAGTTTGGAAAGAACGATGCCCAAATTCCCAAATATTGTCTATAAACGTTTGTTTTCATTTAAATGGTCTTGGTTATATAAAATAAATAAATAAAAAAGTAAATTAATAAAAGAATTAAAAATAAAATAAAATAAATACCCACTGAGGGCGTAACACATATGCCATATTGGTCACTAAAGTGATCAGTGATTCCAAAGAATGCTTATTCTTTAATCCATAGAAATGAATATTTAAACAAGGAATTCTTGACATTGACACATTGGAGATTATTGTGTAGATGATAGACTTTTTGACATTTTAGTGTACCTAGTTATTAAGAGTAGTTCAACCAAAATATATAAAGTATCTCAAGAAGCAATTCAGAGAGAGTTGAAGTTACCAAGGCATTTTAATTTTAAATATTTTTTACTGTTTTTTATGTGTGTCTAGAAGTGTGTGTGTGTGTGTGTGTGTGTGTGTGTGTGTGTGTGCATCTCAGAGTGCAGTGACATGCATATGAATGGTCCATGTCAACTTGGTAGGTGTTTGGTCTCTTCTTTTACCATTTGAGTTCTGAGATATAAAGTCATATGGTCAGACATGGCAGCAAGCACCCCACCCCTACCCCTGACCACTGACCACCTCTTTGTCCCTCAATGTATTTTTCTTTAAGGACAGGTAGTTTTCACACTGAAGAGACTCATTTCCATCCAAGATTCTATTTCTTTGGTGTCATTCTCTTCCATCTAAGCCACCATCTTTCTCATCCTTTTTACGGTTTGGTAAATTGTGGGATGTTTTGTGTAATTTTAGAAGTCAGTATAAGTGGTAGAGAGAAAATTTCATCTCCTCACATTTTTGTCATAACAGCACTCTTGCCAGCCAGTTGGCCTTGGTGAACACATGCTCCTGTGTCTGGAGCCCATCGTGCCTTGACATGCTCTCTCTAGCACAGGTTGAGCACTTAAGTAGCAATCCAAAGCCCTGGATTGCTGCCTATTGCTTAGCACAAGTAGGAGTCTACCTTGTCTACTAGGTATCATGCCTGACTGGCCTGGGAAGTGCTTTTGAAGAGCCAGTCTGGTACTCGGAGAAGAATCTGAGTTCTGTTGTCAAGGAAACCTGGTTTCAAACACTCATTTTGTCACTTCTCGAGAAGTGAACTTTAACAAAGTGTTTGGCCCCTGTGAACCAAATTTCTTTGTAGAAATATTGGGATGAAAGTAAAAATGATAGTAGGCAAGTGACACATAGTTTGTATCCCTTCAAGGTTACATTCTGAGCATTGAGACTGGGGTCAGGAAAGCTAGAGGCTTTATTTGGTAAATAAGTAAGTAATGTATATAAATACACACACACACACACACACACACACACACGCATGCACGCACACACACACATGCACTCATGCACACGCACGCACACACATTCACACACACACACACACATATTTCATATATTCAGAAATCACAGTTCCTTTTCTTATAGTTAGTGTGATGTTTCGTGTTCATCTATTCTCCTTGTGGACCGGAAGTTCACTAACTATAGTTAGCTACTCTTTTTATGGGTAAGGAAAAAACCAATCACAATTTTAAGTTTCTGGAAGGCCTACAACCTATTGCTGTTGAATCTCACCAGGGTTAGATGTTCATTGAGCCTTCTCCCCTTCATCCAAGATGAAGGTCTTAACTGTGCTTGTCTGCCTTTTGTAATTACCTACATCAATTAGGCTGCACTATTTTTTTTTAATTGCTGTGATGAAATGACAAAATACCAGATGAAAGTGTGTAAAGAAGGGTTATTTGGGCTCACAGATGGGATGCAGTCCATCACTGCAGGGAAGTGATGGAGGCAGGAACAGGAAGACACAGGCCACATGACATTCACTGTTAGAGGGCAGTCAGAGATGACCATGCAGGATTACTTTTCTCCTTGTATTCATCCCAGGGCTCCAGCCGGTGGGACCAGCACTTTAGGTAAATCTTTCCAGAGACATACTTAGTAGCATTCATAAAGGGTGTGCTAGATGTTAGATCCAGTCAAACTGAGAGTAAAGATGAACCATCAGAAACACAGTCCTATGACTTTATCTCTGTTAAAGAGATCAAGAAGACGCAAGTGTGATTTCCATCCTGGTCTACAAACCCCACGCCATCGCTCATGCTCTCCATTTCCCATCCACAAGGCCAGTTGAGAACCCAGGTATAAAAGGGAATACAGCCCGAGATGCAAGGATTTGGGTTTCTGAAGCACACAATGGAGTAGTGCCCTCTTTGCGCTTCTATCTCCATGGGCATTATTGGACTAGGGGGTAAGTGAGAAATATGGCAATTCAGTGCTGCGTCAATAAAACTTTGGTGGTGTTTGCTACTGCCCCAAGCCTCTGAGATGTATATCTATCTGCCCATCCTGCTCGTCTGTTCCCCTGTTCTCAAGCCCGTATGTCTGTTTGCTATTCCCAAGGTGTTCTGTGTTTTTCTAGCATCTAACATCACACTCCCTCCATCATAACACAGACACTCAGTAAACATTAGTTGATTGATTTCTGGGTCAAAGATTGAAACAACAGCTTCCTATAAAACCCAGACGTTTTTTATGTGTGACAGACTGGATGTTCCAGAAAAATGCAATTGGATGTGACACAGTAACAAGCTCTTAAATGGAAGGTTCCACTTACCTGGCACATTAATAGCAACAGATTTACTTTTAGGTGATAGTCCTGCCATGTGATGGTGAAGTCCAGCTGTTCAGTGATCCAGATGTGTTAGACTAGGACTACAGTTAGGCCCCATTCAGTAGAGGGTATCAGGCCAGAGACAGGAGCTGTGTGGTGTCTTGAGCCTCAAGAAATGGAGCATCCATGCCAGGTTTTCTCATCCATATTCAAGGGCTTAATATAGCAACTGCCTAGCTTTTGCCATTTTTAGAAAGTCTTGCCTAACTTTTCTTTTATGCTCTCTCACCTCTGATGAATTGCATGGCCAATGTTGATAACCCAGAAAATGACAACTACTTAGCTTTCTGCTGCTTCCACAAAGTAGGTCAGGAAATGGAAAGGGAAGGGAATTACTCTCTGGGACAGAAGTTTCACAGGGCAGAGAACTGTGGTTACACAGTTGTTTTCTTTCATCCATCAAACATCTTGGGCATCTCGCCATCATCATAACACTGAGATCGAATGTAATGATAGACGTGTGGGTCAGATTTCATGTGCCATGCTTTAGGCTAGTACACTCTTTATCCATCTGTCAGCTGCTGGCAGTGCTGTGACCTTCTCGAGAGGTCACCACTTTCTTATTTCTAGGACATCCAATAACTAGCTGGACTGGGAACAGAAGCTAGGGCCTTTGATTTTCAGTGCACTTGAGTATGGTGAGATGTGTGCAGAGTCTCCCAAGGATCTGACATTGCTGGAAATCCCATCCTCATTTGTCTTCTCCTCCATCTTCAGGCTCCGATGCTAGGGGATATAACCCAGAATACTCTCCTTTTTCCCCTGGCAGTTTGTAGTTGGTTACAGAGAAGTTGGCTTCACTCTTGTTCCTGTTAATGGTGAGTCTGTTCTTGTAGGCGCATGGGCAGCTTTAAATTTTCCGTACCTGTTTCTCCCCACTCCCTTCTCTCTTTGATTATGTGAAGTAAACAGTAGTATTTCTCTCCTCTCCCTTTTTGCTCCTTACAGCACACAGTCTTCTAGCTTAGTGAAATGGACACCTGATAAGGTTCGCTAGCTTGAAGAATACTGCTTCCCCAGACTGTCATATATGCTCTCAACAGATCAGTCTTTTCCAACAGGCTCTGATGTTTCTACCCTACTCACCAGGACCTGACGCCACCCTTTGTCACAAGATTGATACAAATTCATTAGAAGGCATTACTTATCTAAACATACCTCCCTCTTAAGTCTGTGTAGAATGCCTCATTTAGGCCTGGCACATTTCCTAAATTTGAGTTTTACATTTTTTTTAAGCTTCAAGCCTCTGGACATGTGTGACATTCTGTTGGCCTTTCCATACTCAATCTTCACTTAACCTCTTTCCATGAGTCATATTTTCTTTCCCATGAGCTCCCTTATTGCCAGTTGATACTGTCATGGCCTTCATGTTGTCCTCAGTGCCATGGCCACCATCATCACTCATGAAGACCTATCATATGCCTGACCTGATATGACAGGCGCTCTCTGTACTTTCCCCCATTGGGTTCTCAAACAGCCCTGTAGTGTATGTACTATGTTAAGACAACTAGTTTCACCCATGTTATAGATGTGAAAACTGAAAAGCATTACTAACCTGCTTCCCACCATACATATAGCAGTGAGGGGTGGAGCCAGGACTGGAAGCCATATCTCTGCATTTACAGCTTGTGTGCTCACTCAACTACTTGGCCTCTCTGCACTTGTTCTAACTACTCCCTACTCATTTTTATTTGCTCTTTTAAAAACGGTGGAAGGGTTAGTGCAGCATGCCACAGAATAGGCATGAGAAGCATGGAGCTGTAAAGTTTTGTTTAATTATACCTTTTATTCCCTCTCATCACCACTAACTGCTTCCCCGAGCCCTTTCTTTACCCCCACTCTTTCTAGAAGTCATGTGTTGTATGACACCATTTCTAGGGTCCACTTTCTGGGTTTGTAATGCTATTGGTTAGCCTTTGACCTCCAAGACTCACTCATGTTTTGCTCTCTTGATTGTTTTGTGTGAGATGTGGGCATGTCTCTCCAAACCCGTATGACCTTTTCTGACCCTTCTTACTTGTGCAGTCATTTGGGGCCATAGGCTGGCTGACTTCTGGGCAGCACCATGTGGATTCCAGATACAGTTGCTTGCCGCCCCAGCCCCTCTCTTTTTCAGAACATCAGTGGGGGTCTCAGAGGTGGCAGATCTGCATTCTTGGAACATAGTGGGTTCTCAGTGGTGACGGATCTGTATTCTTGGAACATGGGTCTGCAGTTTGGAAGCCTCCAGAAACCATTTGGAACTTGATAAGATGCACAAAATGTTGGCATGACAGGTCTCTTTTGAGGTCATTGCATCCAACCCTCTCATCTTCCAGATAGTCATCAAACTGTGGAGTGTTGTTTTTAGTTGGAAACAAATATTTGTAACAAGAATTCTCCAGAAACCCGTGAGACCAGAACTCACAGAGCTTGCTAAATGCTAAAGTTCATGCTGCTGCACTTGGTTTGGATCCTGCTTCTGCCCGCTCCAGTGTTTATCAAATGGCCAAGTGATTCTGCACTCCTGATTGGGAGCCTTGGCTCTGCTCAGCTCCTTGACTTACCCAATTGAACACTGCCTTTCACTAGGGAGCAGCTCATCTCAGAACAGATGCTGAAGTGACTCCAAGAAGCTATGGGCTTGAGGAATGACTTTGTGCGTGGAGCAGAGAGGGATGTGGGGAACTGGAACCACAGCTAATAGACCAAGGTTGGCAGTGAGCATCTTTAGGTCTGGACTACTGAATCATTCATGTTCCAAGGTCTCCAGGTCAAGCTGTCTGAGACAAAATACTGTTGTGTTTAGTATTCAAGTTGCTCAGGGCATAGGAAGTGCCCATCTCCATTTCATCAAATCATCCTTTTACAAAATAGGAAGTGGGAAAAATAAAGACTGGTGGGGTGGTAGCCATAGGGTGGACTGAGAGACTGTCAAAGAACTGATCTGATTCTTGCTATGTGCTTAGTGTAGATTTTACTTGCAGAGCCATCATAAGAACGCTACCCATTGGCTAACTGCTATGCCCATATTAGAGACGAGGAAAACTGAGGCAGTGGTGGTTTTGGTATTATGTTACAAATAAGTAGATGAGCAGGGATTTTATCTCAATTGTCAATTCAAAAACTCCTTTAAAAAACAGACTTCTGACAAGAGAGTGCTGGTGCACACTCCCACAACCCTCACATGTAACTTGTGACGAAGGTGTTCAAGTGCTGTGCTTACACCCGTGGCCAACTCAGAGCCTAGATTACCAGGTTCAAGTTCCTGCATTGTGACTTGCTCCATCTCTCAACTTTTTTGCATCTTTGTTTCTGAATTTTTATGGATGAGGTAAAATGCCCACAACAGAGGGCCACTGTGAGCATCAAATGAGTCAAGAAAAAGTATCTCATATAAAGGACTATGCAAATATTAGTTACTTGATTGCTGCCATGGTTTAGGGTGGCAGCCTTCCGAGAAATCAATTAAGGACCAAAGTGTGTGCCAAAGTCCTCATCCCTGACCTTAAGAAGCTTATAGCTTTGGTAGGGACAAATGACTGTGGAAATCAGAGGGTGTAGGTCAAATTGTGTGGCAGAGATAAAAAAAAATCCAGAGAAAACCAGAGAAAGTTGCTGGAGTGCAGGGCACCTGAGGAAGCTCTATGTGGGAGACTGGAGTTAACTTCAAAGGGCCTGGCTAGGAAAGGAGTTGAAACGGAGGGAGACTTGCGAAAACTCTGCAGAGTTAATTAAAAAAGAAATCTCTGTGAGTTGTCATTCTCTTGGGTTTTGGAGATTATTTAACTTAGAACATCAGTGCTCAAAGTCTGGTCCAGGGATCTCTGGGGTGCACTTCCATGACCCTTCCCTGGAGAGTAATGAAGACAAAACTATTTCCCATGTTTTTATGACTCCAGTTGAGGGTTCCAGAAGTCAGGTGATGTGCATTTGCCCTGTCTGTTAGATAGAATGTAGAGGAAAGCAGGAGGATGTACAGTGCACCTTTGCACGGAATTGTTTTTCTGGAGGAGATGTCACTGCTGGCCCATAAAATCATGCTGTTATAATAGTTATCTTTGTTATTCTAAGAGGAATTCAGGAATTTAACCTGTTCTTAGATACAATTTAGAATGTACTGTGTACTGCGTGACATTAACACATGTGAGTCAAACCTCAGGAACATTTAACTTTATGAAAGAACCCTATGCCATAAAAGTATGAAGCAGGTTTTGTCATCTGCAGACATTGTGGAAGCCTCGTGGAACATTGTAACACTCTGCCACCAGAGTTTATGGGTTTTGGCAACTATGCCCAAGAGCTTCAAAATGACGAAACCCCAAACTGGCCAGCATGTGCTAAAACTGTCACTCGTGCATTCTTAGTGCGACTGGAGGCAGACTAGGGTATCTCTATGGGGTGTTGATAACTAGAAACGTAACGATAGATTTTATCCTTTGAACTAGTGGTTGTACTTTGATAAGATGCACAAAATGTTGGCATAGCAGGGGTCTTTTGAGATCATTGCGTCCAACCCTCTTATCTTCTAGATAGAGAGTCATCAAACTGTGGAGTGTTGTTTTTAGTTGGAAACAAATATTTGTAACAAGAATTCTCCAGAAACACGTGAGACAAGAACTCACAGAGCTTGCTAAATGCTAAAGTTCATGCTGCTGCACTTGGTTTGGATCCTGCTTCTGCCCGCTCCAGTGTTTATCAACTGGCAGAGTGATTCTGCACTCCTGATTGGGAGCCTTGGCTCTGCTCAGCTCCTTGACTTACCCAGTTGAACACTGCCTTTCACTAGGGAGCAGCTCATCTCAGAACAGATGCTGAAGTCCAGTGACTCCAAGAAGCTATGTGCTTGAGGAATGACTTTGTGCGTGGAGCAGAGAGGGATGTGGGGAACTGGAAAGGAACAAATGAAGATGTGCTCACTATTTTTAGGCAAGAATATTTGGCTAGAAAGTGACCACATGGTTGGGAAGATAATTAAAGTCACTTATGATGCATTCATATACGGAAGGCCTGGAGAGTTTTGTTTTGAATAGTTTTGAGCAGTATGGGGGCCTGTTTGAAACATTATGTTAAGAAAAAGTGGGGTAGAGATTGTATAAAGGATGAGTTCGAACTTTGTAAACATATAGGTTAGAGGCTATGTATTTGTATGTATATGCATGTGTTTGTGTACACACAAACAGAACCTTGAGAATGCTGTCCTCTGGATGATATGGCTGGAATGGATGGCTGTGCTGCCCATTTTTCTTTTCTGTATTTGAAGATATTTATGCTGTAAAAATATCATATTTGATATATTTGACCCTAGACTGTGACATTCTTTTCATCCAAGGCTATGGAGATGCTTTTGAGCTAGCCTGGGCTCAGATAGATGTAGCTTCTGATCTTGGGGAGGGTTTATCTCTGGATAGTGTGAGGGATGCTGTGGGACTTGAGGGTAAGCCTAGCCTCTAGCCAATTCTTTTCTTCCTGCCTAGCATTGCAAATAAAAGCATTAACAAACATTGCAGCACTGGTCTCTATGTCCAGAGCATTAGGAGTATAGACCTAGCACACCCTACTGCCTGCCCAGCATCAGTCATGAGCTAGATGAAAATTCAGGTGTTAGTCCTGTGAGTAGGTGGGATGTCAAAGATGTCAGAGGCTCCAACAGGGGAGCTGCCATTTGTGCCTTGCAGTGGAAGCACCTTCTGCTTCTTCATTCCTGGGTGGGAAGGTGTCAGGTGCTGGAGGGCATTGGTCTTTGTAGATCCTGGCAGAACAGCCTGTGGTCAGGAGTGGTTATTCTGTTGCTGGTCTCCCTGTATTCTCATAGTCAGAAGAGAATCTGGTTGTGCGAGTCTTGCAGGTCCTGGAATATCCCCCCCCCCTTTACCCATTCCAGTCCTGCACAGCATCCTTCAGATATTTGAGAGACTAAAAGAGACATCCAAGGTAGACCCCAACCTCCCAGGCACTCCTGTGAGCAGAAAGAAAGAGAAGCAAGGTGTAAATCAAGAGCACAAAAGAAGGTATTATATTCCTAGAGATCTGTATGAGGAGTGATCAAGGCTGAGAGCCCTGAAGGGAGAGGCAGCTAAGGCAAGGCCTCATGGAGGAGACACTCAAAGGGGATCTCTTTTCTCTTCAGAGCTGACTTCTCTGGGGAGGGGAAGACTCCATGAATTATGGCAGAATTCATAGTAAGGGCTTTCCATGTGTAAGGGGTCTCTTACCACTGAGCTTGTGTGTGTGTGTGTGTGTGTGTGTGTGTGTGTGTGTGTGTGTGTGTGTGTGTGTGTGTGTGTGTGGAGGGGCATTTAAAAGGGAGTGCGACCCAGTCTTTTGGCTCTTGAGGGTGGGGAGATGGTCCTGGACTCTGACTAGTTCCCAGTCCATATTTACCTGGAAGGTTTCTGGGTCTGCACACAGATGTAATTGCACATCCGTCACATGGTCCCAACCTGGTATATTGAAACTTTAAAGAGGAATGGTAAACAGCTGTTTCCCAAACAGAGGTGCCTTGCTAAAAGTGTCTGAAACCTTCTAGTATGAGCCTCATTATTTTCGTCCCCAGGAAAACTCAGTGAAAGAACTGTAGAGTCTATTTTCCCTAGACTTCAATTTGTATGTGTTGGCCACCTGCTCGAGGCTGTCTTTGACTATGTGTAGCATTTGCTCTGTCTTACCATGTGCCTTTTGGTTGTTTATTGCTGATGTGGAAAAAATGAGATGGTGGGCTCTGCCAACTGCTGGGTATGTATCTATAAGGCAGCTGCTGTCTGCCCAGAAATGCACGGGGCAGCTTTTCCTCCTGTGTTGAGATAGTTGGTCTGTTATGGGATCTCCAGCCACAAGCAGGGAAGTGAATTCCCTGATATGAAGGCTATTTAAGAGCCACAGAAATTCTGTGAAGCGGTATTTATATTCCCATTGAGCAGATATGAAACATGAGCCTTATGTAATTAGCCTGAGGTTCTCCAGGCTGCATTTGAAACCAAATCTGCCTCACTGAAAATGAATCCTCTTGTGATTATGTTGGCGTGCCTGCCTTTGTGAATACTAGTGCTTATCTATGAGAGGGTCCTCTCGCAGATGTGTTAATTTTCTGATTTGCATTGTGGCTGCTGATTACAAATCTTTTAATTGTTATGACTCTTAACTACATGAGTAGTTTGCGGTTGCATTCAAGTTTATTTTTGTTTGAAAATATTTCAATGGTAGAGCTACCCTTGCCTCTCCATTTCCTCACCTAATGCTAGCTTGCCAGTTTGTCCTCTAAATGTTTCTTTTCTTTTTGAAATTCTTAATGCATTTTAAGTATAAACTGCTTAGTGGATGTATGTGATTTTGGGGTGTCTATCAACACCGTGTTTAGTATTATTCAGGAAGTTTAACAATCTTGGGTTTGCTGGGTCAAAGCTGTGATATTTACTTTATGAAGGTGTCATCTGCAGTCTCTGTCTCCTTTTCCCTGTCTGTCTATGCATATGATATACTTCCTCTTGGTTAAGATTTTCTACTGAGGACCTCCATCCTATGATGGCTGCAGTGACCTACAGTGTGTTGTTGTTGGTGTCTTTGAAGCCAGCTTGTGTTCTTTCCCTTTTCTTTATAGGCCTCCTTCCTTTACCCACTTGTATCAATCTCTAGGCTGATATAGGTTGGGGATTTTCAGTATTTGTGAACCCTAAATAAAACATCCATACAAATCTACTGCCTAAACGAAAGTTAGTCAGTAAGAGTGAACCTGTTTGCATAAGGACCTGCATGCTGGCCCCACCTCACATCCCTCCCTTCTGTCTCAGATGAGATAGCTATGACTGTGGTCCTGATCTCAGGAATTCAGGGTTCTAGGGTTCAGAGTGAGCTAGGCTGCCGTCCTATGCATTTAGAACCCCGCCACAACTTCCGCTCCAAAAGAAGGGACAGGAAGAGAGACAAAGTCACTCTTACATTACCATGCAGCTAGCTCTTTGTGAGATTGGATGCAGCTGAAACACAAGCAACAAGAGGTCCCTGGGAGCTGTGTAAGCTTCTGGTCTTGGCATCTCTGTGCGAGTGGTTTTTCTGAAACAAGGGGCAGGACCAATAACCACTGGGATAATGAAGCTCTTGAAATTGCCGGGTTTGGGCTTGAGGTCTGGAGTTAGTTATCTGGCTGGTGATTTGAGTTTCTATCATTGCAGTGGGACCTGCTCCTTGGATAAAGAGGGAACAGGCCAGAGGGAAGTAGCTGTGATTTTCCATCACAAAGACGTTTTGGGCAGCTGTTGTTTTTGAGCTGTACTTTGGATACACTGGACCCTGACCTTGGAGTGAGTGCAGTTCACCACACAGACAACCCATAATTGACTCTGGCCTCTCATTGCTTTTCTCCTCATTGTATTTCAGTGGAATACACCAAGGAAAGCGGTATCTCAGGCCTGGCATGTTGAAGCATGGTTATGTCTCTTTATTCTCAGAGTTGGACTTTATTGTTCTGTCACAGGGACAACTGGAAACAGTGATCGCCATCCTGCCATTGCTTATTGGGTATCCAAGTGCCTGACCCTCTATTAAATGTAAGGGATGCCAAATAAGGAAATACAAAAAGCTTGCCCGCGAGAATAATACATCCTGAGTGTATATGGAAATGATAGAATGAGGTTTATCACAAGTTTTTACTTCCTCATTCTCTCAACTCTCATTTATGCTTGAGGGCTTCCATATCTGGACATTAAAACAATGCAAACGTCTACTGAAATCACAGATGTAACATTTTAAATTTTGAATAGTGATTAAAACAACCGTGTGTTAGTTGTTGTTTATGGGATTATGATTAGTTTGGTTTTTATTTTTAAAATCTAATTTATTTTACATCCCAGCCCAATATTTTTCTCCCTCCTCCTCCCATCCCCTCCTCCTGTCCCACTTTCCCCCATCCTTCCCTTCTCCATTTTAGTTCAGAAATGGGCAGGCGTCCCCATGGGTTCAACAAGGCATGGTATAACAGTTGCAGTAAGACTAAGCATCTCCCTCTGTATTAGGGCTGGGCAAGGCAATCCAGTATGGGACATAGGTTTCCAAGAGCCAGCCAAAGCATTTAGAGATGCCTCTGCTCCCCCTGTTAAGACTCCCACAAGTAGACCAAGCTACACAACTATCACATACATGTAGAGGGTTCAGGTCGGACCCATGAAGGCTCTCTGATAGTTGTTTTAGTCTCTGTGAGCCCCTATGAGCCCAGGTTAGTTGTTGTTTGTGTTTGGTGTGATATCCTTGACCCTCTGACTCCTAAAATTCTTCTTGCTTTTCTTCATCTTGGTCTAATGTTTGCCTATGTATCTCTGCATCTATTTCCATCATTTACCAAGTGAAGGCTCTCTAATGACAATCGGGGTAGTCACCAATCTCATCACAGGAGATGGCCAGTTCAGGCTAAATATCAATTATTGTTAGCAGTCTTAGCTGGACTCATCCTTGTTGATTCTTGTGAGTTTCCCTTGTACCAGGTTTCTTCCTGGCCCTGAGATGCCCTCCTCCCTTTTCCAACCATCTCATTCACCACTCTCCCCTCCATCCACCCCACAACCTGATCCCTCAAGTGCCCATTCCCACCAGACCCCAGTCCACCCAGGAGTTCTCTTCCATTTCCCCTTCCCAGGGAGACCCATGCATCCCCCTCTTGTTATCTGGTCTCTCTGGGGCTGTGGATTATAGCATCGTTATCCTTTACATCTAATATGTACTCACAAGTGAATACCTACCATGTTTGTCTTTCTGCATCTGGGTTACCTCACTCAGGATGATTTTTTTTTCTAGTTCCATTCATATGCCTTCAAATTACCTCATAACATTGTTTGTAACAGCTAAGTAATAGTTCCTGGTGTAAATGTACACATTCTCTTTACCTATTCTTTGGTTGAGGGGAATCAAGGTTGTTTTCAGGTTCTGGCTATTACAAATAAAGCTACTATGAACACAGTTGAGCAAATGTCCTGTGGTATGACTGAGCATCCTTTGGGTATATGCTCAAGAGTTGTATAGCTAAGCCCTCTTATGTACAAACTTTAAAAGAAATCAGGGAAACAACACCCTTCATAATAGCCACAAACAATATAAAATATCTTGGGGGTAACTCCAGCCTAGGAAGTGAAAGGTCAGGAAGTGAAAGTGAAGAACTTTGAGTTTTTGAAGATAGAAACTGGAGGAGATATCAGAAGATGGAAAGATCTCCCCCACTTAACGATCAGTAGGATTAACAGTAAAAATCATCATCTTACCAAAACCAATATTAGCAAAATGCAATCCCCATCAAAATTCCAGCACAGTTTTTTTTATAGACCTTGTTAAGAAACGATACTCAACTTCATAAGGAAAAATAAAAAACTCAGGATAGGTAAAAACAATCCTGTGCAATAAAAGATGTGCTGGTGGTTTTTTTTTTGTTTTAATTACCTCAAGATGATCTTAAACCTTATGTTTTAAGAATGTCATATGTGAGTTTGTCATTTATACCATTTTTGCCCTCCTTTTCCTCCTTCCACTTCCTCTTGCATTCATTTCTCAAGTTCATGGCCTCTTATTCTCTAGTTATTATTACAACATACACATGCACACATTTGCAAATACAACCTGAAGAGTTTATGGCTGCTCCTATGTTTATGATTTTGGGCTTGACTGCCTGAGATGCTATAACCTCTCAGGAGGTTTGTTCATGGAGAAGTCTTATTGTTCTTCTCAACAGCCACTACTTGCCTACAACTATTCAACTAGGGGTGGGGCCTTGTGATGGGTTCCCCAGGCACACTGGAATGTCACCTGGAATGGTGCTATTCTTCAGGTCTTGTTCATGCAAGTATACTGTTGAGGTTTCATGTGCACAGCTTTCTTGTCACATATAGATGATGGAGTACTCGACCTCTTGTGTAGACTGACTTACAATCCCGTCTTGTCTTGTGTAGACTGACTTACACCACCTTCCCTGAGCCTTTATGCAGGGATTTTATTGAAGATGTATCAGGTGGGGCTGGGTACCCCCAGAATAGAATCACTTGTTCTATACATTTTGTCCAGTTGTGCTTTCTGCTATGGTCTCTGCTGCAAAAAGGGGCTTCTTTGATGAGGCATATGAGTTATACTTGTCTGTGCATGTGTGTGTGTGTGTGTGTGTGTGTGTGTGTGTTATTCTCTAGTGTGACTATTCTCCATTTTCTTCATGTGTACATTTAGTGCTATGAACTTTCCTCTTAGCACTGCATTCAAAGTGTCCTACACGTTTTGGTATGTTGTGTCTTAATTCTCATTGAATTCTAAGAAGTCTTTAATTTCTCCATTTCTTCCTTGACCTAGAAATGGTGGAATTGCGCATTGTTCATTTTCCATGAGTTTGTAGGGTTTCTGCAATTTTTGTTGCTGTTGACTTCTAACTTTAAAGCATGGTGGTCTGATAAGATACAGGGGCCTATTCCTTTCTTTCTTTCTTCCTTCCTTTCTTCCTTCCTTCCTTTCTTTCTTCCTTCCTTCCTTCCTTCCTTCCTTCCTTCCTTCCTTTCTTTCTTTCTTCTTTCCTTCTTTCCTTCCTTCCTTCCTTCCTTTCTTTTTGTATCTGTTGAGGTTAGCTATGTTGATGAGTATGAGGTGAATTCAAGAGAAGGCTCCACGTGGTGCTGAGAAGAAGGTATATTCTTTTGTGCTTGAATGGAATGTTCTATAAATGTCTGTTAAACCCAATTGGGTCATAACTTCTGCTAGTTCCTTTGTTTCTTTGTTAAGTTTCTGTCTGGTGGTGGTCCTGTCTAGTCTTGAGAGTGGGGTGTTGAAATCTCCCCACTATAAGTGTGTGAAGTTTTGTGTGTGATTTGAGTTTTAGTAATATTTATTTTACTAATGTGTGTGCCTTTGTATTTGGGCCATAGATGTTCAAAATTGAGACTTTGTACTGATGTATTTCTCCTGTGATGAATAAGAAACGACCTTCTTCATCTCTTTTGATTAATTTCATTTGTAAATTCCAATTTGTTAGATATTAGTATTGCTATACCTGCTTGTTTCTTGGGTCCATTTGATTGGAAAATCTTTTCCCAACCCTTAACTCTGAAGTAACACCTGTCTTTGAAATTGAGTGTGTTTCTTGTATGCAGCAGAAGGATGGATTCTGTCTTCATATCCATTCTGTTATTCCATGTCTTTTTATAGGTGAGTTAAGACCATTAATATTGAGGGATGTTAATGACCATTGATTTTTAATTCTTGCTTGTTTTGGATTTGTTGTTGGTGGTGTTATTGTGTGTGGATTTCTCCCCATTTTTTTGCTGTTGGTTAAGTGGGGGTTCCTCCCCTGGGTCATCTGTAGGTAATTTCTTTGGAGATTAGCTCTCACCTTATTGCCATAGCTGGCTTGGAATTTATTTTATAGACAGGGTTGGTATCTTAGACCACCTTAGAGACACCGTGACGATGGAAACTCTTATAAAAGAAAACATTTAATTGGGGCTGGCTTACAGTTTCAGAGGTTTAGTACATTATTGTCATGGTAGAAGCTTGGTGGCATGCAGGAAGGCTGGGTAAGGAACTGAGAGTTCTACATATTAATCCACAGGCAGCAGAAGGAGACAACTACATGCCACACTTGGCATAGCTTGAGAATATGAGATCTCAGAGCCAGCCCCAGCAGTGACACACTTTCTCCCACAAAGCTTCACTTACTCCAAGAAAACCACATTCCTTAATAGTGTCATTCCCTATGACCAAGCATTCAAATTCATGAATCTATGGGGGGGGCATCCACCACATTCCATTCTGTGGAGCCTTAGGCTTGTAGCTATAACATAATGCAAAAATGCATTCAGTCCAACGTCAAAAATCTCCATAGTCTATAACGGTCTCAACATTGTTTAAAAGTCCAAAGTTCAAAGTTCCTTCTGAGATTCACACAATCTTTTAACTGTAATGTCCTGTAAAATCAAGATAACCAAAAAAAAAAAAAAAAAAAAAAAAAAAAATCACATACTTGCTACATTCATAGCAGGGGCTATACATTATTCCAAAATGTAGGTAAAGGAGCAAAGCAAGAAAATATCAGACCAAAAGGACCAAAAGTTAGCTGCACAAGCGCCAAACTGTGCATCTCCATGTCTGATGTCAAAGTGCTCTTCAGATCTTCAACTCCTTTTATCGTTGTTGAGTGCAACACACTTCTCTCTCTCCGGCTGTTTCTGCTCCCTGTTAGCAGCTTTCCTTGGCACTTAGCCCACAACTCTGGCATCTCCTAAATTTTAGGATCTCCAAGGCAATCCAGGTTTCCCTTTCACAGCTTCACACAATGACCTCTCTGGGATCAAAGCAGGGACAAGCTGTGCCACATACCTGGCCTTAATGGCATTCTTTAGTCATGGAGGGAGGTCCCATAACTGCTTTCTTCTGTCACTGACTCTAAATCCAGAACCTGGTGACTGAAGCTGCTGGATTCTTCTGCTTGCTGGGGCTGGAACATGGCTCTTTAATTCCATTGCATCTTTACCAGATTTCTGTTTTCAATGGTTACCTTCACTGCCTAAACTTGGCAGCTCTGGAACTTGCTCTGTAGACCAGGTTGGCCTTGAACTTAGAGATCCACTTCACTTGTCTCTATCTTCTGAGTGCTAGAAAAAAAAAAAGGCATATACCACCATGGTTGTACTTGAGATGTTACTTTATTCCTCATCACAAATTGGAAGCTTAGCTGGGAAGAGTCTTTTCTGGAGGACACCATTCCCTTTAATCTATTTCTTCATCTGTTCATCTCCTGGAACATAGAACTTGTTTCCATTCAACTTCCTGGTGCCCATTTTCTCCTCCATCTGTACATTTTATATTTTTTCCTTGCTCTGCTCTCTCCTTTTCATTATAAATCTTTATAAGAATGAACACTAATAACTACAAGGTCATTAGTGTCAATACTGGGCTGTTTTGAGAATTTTATCTACTGATGGAATTACTCTAAGCCTCTTCACTTTAGCATCAAGCAGACTCTTCAGCAAAGGGCAAAAGCAACCACACTCCTCACCAAACTATCACAAGAATGTTCTCTAGACAGAACACTCAAATTCTTCTCCTCCAAAACCTCTTGAGCCAGATCCCCACAGGTCAAATCACTTTTAGTACCACTGTCTTCCATGTTCCTAGTAATATGGCTCATTAAGCCCCCACTTAAAGAGTTCAACTGCTTTTCTAACCCAAAGCAAAGACCAAATTCCTCCAAACAAAAGAATGGTTAGGCTTCCCATCACAATACCCAGTCCAGCTCCTGTCTTAGGGGTTTATTGCTGAAAAGAGACACAATGACCATAGCAACGCTCATAAAGGAAATATTTAATCGATGCTGTCTTACAGTTTCAGGGGTTCAGTCCATTATCATCATGGCAAGAAGCATGGTGGCATGCAGGTAGACATGGTGCTGCAGAAGGAGCTGCGAATTCTACACCTTTTGTTTGTTTGTTTTTGGTTGTTATTGTTTTGTTTTGTTTAAGACAGGGTCTCTCTGTGTAATAGTGCTGGCTGCCCTAGAACTAATTGTGTAGAACAGGCTGGCCTTGTACTCACAGACATCCATCTGCTTCTGCCTCTACAGTGGTGGGATTAACATTGTGCTCTACATCTTGATCCCCAGGGAGCAAAAGGAGACAAGTGTGTGCTACGTTGGGTATAGCTGTAACATATGAAACCTCTACAGAGACACACTTCCTCCTTCAGGGCCATACTCACTCCAACAAGCCTATGCCTGCCACTTCTGCCACTGCCTGTGACCAAGCATTGAAACACATGAGTCTATGGGGGACATTCCTATTCAAACAACCACAGCTGGCCTCTAACACACAGAGATGCACTTACATTTACCTTTTGCATTTGGGGTTAAGTATATGTGACTAATATATATATGTGTATATTGTATATATGAGTATAATAAATATCATATGTATGTTATTTATTAAGTAAACATAAAATAATACAATTTCCCATGACCTTTTTAAGCATCCTTAGTGGTTGTACTATCTGGATTTGTGTATCAACTTGAAACAAGCTATAGAGTCATCAGAGAGGAAGGAGCCTCCGATGAGGAAGAGCTAAGACTTGCCAATAAGAGAAAAGATATGGTGTTTGTCTTTCTGGGCTATATCCCTAATTATATTATGTTCTAGCTCCACCCATTCACCTGTGGATTTCATGGTACACTTCTGTATAGTTGAATAGTCTCTCTCGCTCTCTCCTGTTTTCTGTTCCTCAGTTGGGGGACATTCAGATTGTTCACATTTTCTGGTGACTGGGATCGAGTGACAACGAACATGACTGAGGCAGTGTCTGTGCAGTAGAGTGCTGCATCCCTAGGCATATGCCCAAGAGTGAGGAGTGGAGCTCCTGGGTCATACGGTAGATGTGTACTTAGCTTTTTCAGGGTTCTAGTGGATCTCACACCGTACTAGTTTGTTATCCCATCAAGGGGATGAGGCTTCTTTCCCCTCACCCTAGCCAGGGTTTGTTGTCACTTGTTTTCTTAAGGTTCTCCATTCTCACCATGGTGAGATGAAACCTCAAAGTAGTTTTAACTTTCACTTTCCTAATTTGTAAGATACGAACACTTTCTGAAATGCTGCTTAACCACTTTTATTTCTTGTCTTGTGAACTCGCTGTTGAGGTCCATAGCCCATTGTTTTTAATTGGTTCACTCATTTTCTTAACGCTGTTTACTGAATTCTTTATATGCCCCGATATTAAATCTCTATCAGAGACATAGCTCTTTTCTACTCTGGGCTTTCTCTTCATTCGAATGTTTCCTTTGCTGTACATTGCTTTTTAGTGTTATAAGGTCATATTTGTCACTGTTTGGCCTCAACTCCTGGAAGAATAAAATCCTATAAAGAAAAGCCTTTCCTACACCTATGTCTTATAGAATACTGCCTATGGTGTCGCCTGTTGTTTTAGCATTTAAGGTTTCACACTGGGTCTCCCATCCATCTGGAGTTGATTTTGTGCAGAGTGAGTGATAGGCATCTAAATTCTTTCTTCTGCATGTGGATAAGCAGTTTTCCTATCTCCAATTGTTGAAGATGCTGCCTTTTCTCTTGTGTGTGTTGTCTGGCACCTCTGTTAAATATCAGATGACTGCAATTAAATGTACTCCTGTTTGGGTTCTTTGTTAGATGCTAGGCTATGTTTTCACTCCTCTCTGTGGGAACTGCACAGCCCTTTCCTTTTAGCTGAGATCTGGATAGCAGAGCCTCTGCAGGTGCTTCTGATCGAGTCCATTTGCCTTTGCTCTTTACCCTTTCTCTGTGCAGAGCCAAACTCTGCACTTAGAAAGATTAAAAAAGTTTCCATTTTTTAAATTCCCTTTTAAACAACATTTAATGATTTCTGGAAAGAACACAAGTACATGTGAATATTCAGCGCATAAGTAGGGAGCTCCTGATTCTTATTGCTACACGTGTAGAGAGAGGTGTGGGCTTGAAATATAGGAACTTATTAGTGTGCAATCAGGACTGGAATTTCAAGTCTGAAAATGTAACAGGAAAAGTAAAAGATCCAGAGACAGATATGTGGTTCAAGCTTCAAGTTGAAGATCAGAAAAGCAAAGCAGCCAAGCCAGGAGATCTTCCCTCTATCCAGCTGAAAGGGCAATCCTGTCTCCACAGATCTTCAGGTGCAAAGGCTCTGAATTCTCATCTCCTCCTCCTTAGTTTCCTTTCTCTGCCCAGGCATGTCCTCCTGTCTCTATTTCCCTAACACTGGGATTAAAGGCCTGTGGTCCCAAGTGCTGAGATCATTTTTATGTGAGCCATTTCCTTTAGGACTGGACCACTTTCATGTAGTTAACGTGGCCTTGAACTAACAGAGATCCGTCTATCCCTTTATCCTGAGTGTTTGGATTAAAAGTGTGAAACACCACCATGCTCTATAGCTAACTAGTATGGCTGCTTTGCTGTTTTGATTTTCAGTGGCTTTAGTAAATCATGGATAATATATCGCCGCAAGAAAAGGGAAGATCTGAATGATAACTCTCACGAGAGGGAAAAGTGTTTGCAGTTTACCAAGGTACTGAACACCGTGTAGGGCAAGTATTTGATCACACGTGGTAGCCAGGTGTGAAAGGACAACCAAGGACAGTCACCTTGGCAGAAGTCTTAGGAAGATAAAGAGGGATTACTAGAGCTAACTTTCCACTCAACCTAACAAAATGGGTGAGCTCCAGGCTCAGTTAGTGACCATGTCTTTAAAAACCTGGTGGCTGAGTAATAGAAGATGCTCAGCATTGACTTCTGACCAAAACACATGGATGCATATCTGCTTACATATTCCCACATGTACACACCCACACAAACACGTAACACAGCCACAGATAGTCACACATACAAATGCAATGACACTCAAAGTTATGTGTTGTTTATAAATATAATAAGTTAGTATTTTAGTAGTTGCCATATGATTATGGCCTCATTGCACATTTCTTTGTGTTGGAAGCCATTAATGAAAATGTATAGAATGAATGAGAGACATCGGGTGTTGCTGGGTTTTCTTGTCCCACAAGTCCCGCTGCTTCAGCCCCAAATAAACATATGGAGGCTATAATAATTATTAAACTGTTCTTATTGGCGAGTACTGTCTTAATTATTAATCCATTTCTATAAATCTATGTATGTCTGTGTGGTCTTGGCTTACTGGAGAATGCCCAGAGCTGTTTCTCCTTTGGCGGCTACATGGCATCCTCTGCCTACCTTTCCTAAAATTCTCCTCATCTCCTATTCCCACCTATCTTCCTGCCTCTATTTGTCAAACAGTGTCTTATTCATCAACCAATAAGAAAAACATGTTTACAGAAGAACAACTCCCATCAAATGGGGATATACTCCCCCCATACAACCCCCTATAGTGTGAAGCACAGCTGGACTCACCTGAGCTTAGCACAGTAGCAAAAGCCCTGGGTTTGTGCCCATCTCGCACGCACGCCACCTTCTGGGTTAGCTATTCATCATGTTGACTGGCACACTGCCATGGATAGGCAGCCACTCTATGTACACTTGACCTGGATTTAGTGTTTGGAACACTTGAGTTTTGTGATGCCTGTATCTGGATTTGAGAACCTGACTTTAGAGGGCTAAGATGACACTGTTTCTAAATGACATGCCGTCTCCCACTGGCAGATGTCTGGAGCTCCAAGATAAAGGATGGTTTGCTTTCTTGTCAGAGCAAGTTCTGCAGGCACAGCTGCCCTGGCAACAAGGCTGAGTCTTCTCTGCCATCTGCACTCTCCCCAGGCCAAGTGGGACTACAGAACACCATGGTCAAGGCGATATGCCTCAGCCATGCTGGAAAGGACAGAGTCAAGGGCACCTTTGATCCCACATGCTTGTGGCTCCGTGAGGTACCCTCCATGAGGGGTACCCCCGTCTGTCAGCTCGAATGAGCAGAAACTGCCAGAGGCCTAGAGGAAGCTGAGTTGTAGAGAGCATCCTTTGTTGCGAAGTCCCTTCTCTCAGTGGCCAGTTCTGGAAAAGAGCAAGTCACTGTGAATGTGTTTGCGGCATGTGGAAGGAGAGACTGCGTGGTGCTGCTCATGTGGCCTTTGATGGGGGCTATTTGGATTCTGGAAGGGAGTTTGTTGTGGCATCAGTCATTCAGGGAGCCCTGAGATTTTAGCTCTTACAAGATGCTTATTATAGATAGGATAAGTGAAAGTCTCTGGTTGGAAAACAGCACAGAACTAGGTTGTTTTGATAATAAAATGTAAGGTCCAGAAGGAGGTGTACAATGGTCTGAGTTAAATGTTTCATGCTCATAACAGAGGGGGGCATGGGAAAATATTCTCTCTTTATCCCTTTGTGGGCAGCTCCGTTGAGATGTGTTTTAATAAGGCCTTGTCCTTGAGCATGTTCTCAAGAGCCCAACTTGAGCAAGAATCCCAGCCGGTTAGTTACAGGAATTCCTCTGTGGACTCTGCCCTCCCTGGGTTATAGCTGATCCCCTTGGCCAGCATTCTGCAGGAATCTGATTAAGTCTGTTTAGCAAGGAACTGCCCTGCCCTCCCTGTAATTTCCATCCACTGATCCTCACTCTGCTTCTTGGCTACCAATCCCAATTTTCCTTGTTGCTTTTGGAATCTAGCCAAATCTCTCTTCCCTGCCGCTAAGCTTCATCGCGGTTGGCGGCATGCTCATTGCACAGTCCCCAGTAAAACTGACCTCATCATTTTAACAACTTTCAGATGAAGGTGTTCTCGTTTGTTTGTTTGTTGTTTTGTTTTTGTCCCACAGGTTTAGAGAAGTGTCTCTTCCAGGGCAATGCATTCGTTTGTCCGCATTTGAGATTCAGCTCTCAAGTGTGGGTTGCCAGCCTCCCTAACCAGTGCTCTCTTCCTACACAGTGCTGATCTTACGCTGAAAGGAGTGTAGATCAAGTCAGTTTTTTTAAAAGTTTGATTCTAATAAATGCATGCATGTTATAGCCTTTGGATGTTGTAATTTGTCGTCTACACTACTTTGGAGAGCAGTGTTTCTTAGGGTGATAGGCTGATGTGATGTTTAACCTTGATTCTAATATGAGTGAATTACTGGCCCTTCCCTAGTACCAAGTGCTGCTGGGTGTCAGCCATCTGTGACAGTCATGCCAGCATCCAGAGCATCAGGTATGATTTCTACCAGGATGGCTTTGTTTTGAGTTACTGTTAAACCTTAGCAGATGGTTAAAAATTTGTGAGTAGGTTTAGACAAGTTCACTCACAAGTGAATACAAAGCAAACCAATTTGTTTAGCATTTTTATCATACCAGGCATGATGTGGGGCATCACAGCTGTTATATGAAGTGCTGCTTGCCCTCAGGGAGGTCAAGTCAAAGAAGTAGTCATGTAATAAAGTAAATGAAAGACGGGTCAGGCACAAAAATAGGAAGAAATACGTACAAAAGTGAAAGAAAAACCACGAAGGGATTGTGATCAATTTCCCTGTAGGAAAGTTATTATTAGAGTTAGGTTTGAAGGTTGGTGACAAAGTTATTATGAGGAAGTAGAGATGGCTGGCTCAGGGAGGGTAGTAAAATGTGGGACACGATAGGAGAGTTCAGTGAAGCCAGGAATAAAGCTGTGAGGAGGGAATGACTGATGATGGGCTCTGTAAGGATGGGGAAACCAAGTGTCTGGAAAAATGAAGCTGATCTGTGTGCATGCTGCGGGTCCTTTCCAGTGAAGGTGCACAGAGTTCAGTGGGTGGAGGGTGATCTACTAACAGCATGGAGACTAGGTGTCAGGGAGAGCATGAAAGCATCCTCCCAGCGGAAGACTGTCAGAATGCACGTATGACCCATACACTGACATGCAGAGGGATGGGATACTTGCTACAAAATTTATTTGGGAGAAGAATCATGAGGACTTGGAGATAGAGTTGCTGTTGAGAGATACAGGCAGAGATCAAGAGTGGGAGTGACTGCACATCTGTCTGGGAGTGACTGACTGCACATCTGCCTGGGGGTGACTGACTGTACATCTGCCTGGGGGTGACTGGCTGCACATCTGTCTGGGGGTGACTGGCTGCACATCTTCCTGGGAGTGACTGGCTGCACATCTGCCTGGGACTGACTGGATGCACATCTCCCTGGGAGTACCTGCACATCTATCTGGGTGTGACTGACTGCACATCTGCCTGGGAGTGCCTGGCTGCACATCAGCCTGGGACTGACTGCACACCTGCCTAGGAATGCCTGCGAATGTGGCTGGCCTGAGGTCAAGCATAGGAAGCCGGCTTCTTGTGGGGCTGATTGTTAATGTTACTATAACTGATACACATGTGGAGATGGTGGCCTAGGGAGAGACTTCAAATACCTATGAGTTTCTTTAATGAGCAGATGAAGTATACGTAATGGGTAAGACCTGTGGTAGGAAGGAGGAATGAACAAAGCCTCCTAATTGTGTCTTATTATTTCTCACCCCTGGATTCTATTGGTCTTCCTCTGTTCTATTATTTTTATATCCTCACAATTACTTCATGAGGTTGAAGTATCTCCATTTTTCAGATAAGAAACTTTAAGCTCCTGAGGGTTATATGGCTTGTCCAAAGCATTGAATAAGAGAGCTACGGGGATGGAAGAGAAGCAGATTTCCTACCCTTTCACAGGCTTTGGGACCCTACTCGGCATACTGTGTCACCTTGCCCCACTTTAATACATGGGAAGGTGCTTAGTGTTAATGAAACTTGATGTGCCATGTTTTGTTGATTCTCATGGAAGACCTGCTCTTAAACAGAAATGGAGGAGTAGA
This sequence comes from Phodopus roborovskii, assembly GCF_943737965.1. Taxonomy (NCBI): domain Eukaryota; kingdom Metazoa; phylum Chordata; class Mammalia; order Rodentia; family Cricetidae; genus Phodopus; species Phodopus roborovskii. The sequence continues at coordinate 11,949,449 of NW_026126541.1, read as the reverse complement.
TTGGGGAGCAGAAACAGGAGGGTGGGTGAGGGGAAGGTACCTGGACTGAGGAGGGAGGGGAAACTATGTCTGGAATGTTAAATAAATAAATTAGTAAATTATTACAAGAATCAGATTCCCCTGTCTCCAGAGTTTATGGCATCCTCTGAAGTACTTTGACCCTGAGGAGCTTTCCTGTGGTTTAGATGTCAGAACACACACGCAATAACCTTAACACCCTCGAAGAGTTAGAGAAAAGATGTGCAGAGTGTGCTTTCGTGAAGGATATGGAAATGCATTCTAGGCCAGAGGGATTTAGAATGGTTTGGGGAAGCAGGGTAGGGAAACCTTATGCCATACATGAGTCTCAACCTTCGTAATGCTGTGACCCTTTAATACAGTTCCTCATGTTTTGGTGACCTCGAACCATAAAGTTACTTCATGGCTAGTTCATAACTGTAATTTAGCTGCTATTATGAATCCTAGTGTAAATATCTGCGCTTTCTTATGGTCTTAGGCACTCCTGTGAAAGGGTCATTAGACACCCCCCTCAAAGGTGTCATGACCCTCAGGTTGAGAACCTCTGTGTTATGGCACCAACCCTTAAAGGTCATCATTTAGGCTTCTCAGGCCAAGGCAGAAACAGATTAGAGTTTGAGAGTGGATAAAGGACTGAGGAGAAATCAAGGACAGGTGGCTGCTCTGCTGTCAGGATGCCAAAGTCAAGAGGAGTCATATTGACACACGTTGGAAACTGAGATTAAGAGGCTCAACACCTCACACTCACAAGGTCAACTGATGACACAGTGAATGCTTTGTCCTCTGGGCCCTTCAAAAGCTTAAGCGTCCCAAGACTAACCAAAGAGGTGCTGAAACATTGGAGGGGAAGCCTGGTCAGACTGATCATCTCCAAAGGAAGGGAGATGTGTAGAGGGCTGCAGCAGTGATTGGAGTGTGGCCCGCAGCCTGTCCTCATGAATCCTTTTGTTTGGCACTTTCTTTCCCTTTTCTGGCGAGCAAGAGGAAGAGCCAGCATAGAAGATTAGATAATGGGTTGATCTACTTTATCCTCCCAGCCTTTCTTTGATTTTTACAACCTGGTCATTCTGCTAGAAATTTGGCAGTAGCATTGTAGTCAGAATGAGGAGCCACCCTGGCCAGTCCAGTGACGTTGGTTTGTGACCTGTGATGTACCCATGTAAGTTGTCAAAGTCTCTTCCTGGTGTTGCCTCCTCTGATCACCTGGCCCGGCATGCTCTTCCTGTTCCTGACAACTCCTTTGCTTTAGGTTCAGTGGAGAGGGGTGTGAAGTTGGCTGTAGTGTGATGTCTGCAGGAGACCCCACTCACCCCCTCTGGTGGAAATGGTGGGAACCCCCTAGCATCTCCCTTTGTGGTTCACACTCACATGGAACTGAGGGTTGGATGGTGAGAAGTGTGTTCTGCCCATCCCCTCATTCAGACCCACTGAGGAAGCTGTGTGGGTGGCAGGCAGACAGTCTCCAGCAGCTCCTTTCACCACACAGCTTCACAGAGGGCAAGAAAGTAGGTCTCTGAGAAAGGCTGGGAGCAAAGGAGAGCAAGCTCGGGAGGAAGACGATGCATTAGTCTAATTGCTCTTCTAAAACTAATGGGCCTTTTTATCTCTGTAGAACACTTCCATGTGATTTGGGAACAAAGATGCAGGTTTGGGAGGAGGGATCCTGGCTCCCTTTTAAGTGTAATCCCTCTTTTGATAAAGTAATCTCTCCTTTCTTGTTTTGTCCCCCTGTCTTTCTGTAGGTCGACGGACTATGGCACCACCTATGAAAAACTAAATGACAAAGTGGGTTTGAAGACCGTCCTCAGTTACCTTTATGTCAACCCCACCAACAAAAGGAAGGTAAGAGGAGTGGTCAGGAGTTCCTGTGTTCTCCCTCTGGGCAGCAGAGTGGCTTTGGCCATGAGCTGAGAACAGATCCATCATACCACTTGTGGAGGGTCTACTTTATGGGCTGGGAGTGCAGTAAGAAGGCTGTGATTTTAACAAGCGTCTTGATGGCAATAGCAATAATACAAATGTTGGGAACAGCAACCCCTGTGAGATTATGTAGCTGTGCACGGGATTCCCCTGTGCCTGCACAATTCTTAGCCCTTTCCATGTCTTACTTTGGCTTACAGTGAACCTGTTGGGTAGAAACTATCATTGTCCCATTATAGAGGAAAGGAGGCAAGCCCAGAGAGATTATCTAACACCCTCACCTGAACCAGTTCCAGCTGAACTCCAGAGCTCACCCCTCCTCAAGTTTGCTTCTTGTCAGCTTGATTGTCTTTCTGTCTGCCTATCTATGTTTCTGTCTGTCTGTCTGTCTGTCTGTCTGTCTGTCTGTCTGTCTGTCTGTCTGCCTGCCTGCCTGCCTGCCTGCCTGCCTGCCTGCCTGCCTGCCTGCCTGCCTCTCTATCTATCTATCTATCTATCTATCTATCTATCTATCTATCTATCTATCTATCATCTATATAATCATCTCTCTCTATCCATCTATCTATTTGTCTATCATCTACCTATCTATCCTCTATCTATCTATTGGACAACAGTTTCTACACAGGGGATCTCTTCCACCAAAGGGAAAAGGAATGGTTCCTGGATTCTTCTACTTGAGCTCCAGGTGCTTCTGAGGTAGAGTTGGCTCTTCCAACTCCCCAATTCTCTATTTTCCTCTTGACTGGCAGCTGGGATAGATTCATAGGAGGTCAGGATTTCACCATGGAGACATGGGGAAGCTGCGGTCTTAACTCCATGAAACAGTTGATAGCTCTAGGAGCCAAATCCTGTACAGCGTGTTGGCTTTAGAGAGATGTGATCTATACCCAGCTGGAAAGCTCTGCTGGTAAGAACTTAGGTGGATCAGAACCAAAATGATCATAAGGTTATTTCAGTATCTCTAAAACTCTAATACGTCTTCTCTTGGTGTGCAATTTTCATTCTCCAGTGGCTTTGCAAAGCCCTCTTTTTCCCCGGGTCTAGAAGCATGCCTTTGCCATAGAATGTTCACACATTGTGAGGGGGTTGTAAGCACCCCAGATTCCATGAACCTGAGACCCAAGATGTCAACAGGCTATTGAATAAGAACTATTCATATAGAATAATTTATAGATTGGAAAACCAAAGCCCTTTGGTGCCCATGTACCCAAGTGCATTATTTGCTTTCCTCATCACTGAGAAACTACAAAAGCACAAGGTAAGCTAGCTAAAGGCTCCAACATTGTGGGGCCCTCATGACTGGAAGGATTCCATTCAACACAGATCTCTGGCCTTCTCTGCCCCACAACCTAGGTGGAGGTTTATTCATTTTGCAAGGACTTTGTGACTGGTATATGAAAGGTCACACCTGCTCATATGTGTTTTGTTTCTCTACTGTCACATGTGCTCCCAAGAGGGAGACTGTCACACACTTGTCACTTTTTATCTTTATCACGTTTTCTCTACTCCTCCATAGCATAGCTTAGACATTCTTAGAAGTAAGGGAGTGAAGGGCAGGTCCAGTTGGATGCTTCAGTTTGAGAGGAACATAGATTTGAAGATTGAAGGTCAGAGACATGGAGAGGCCACCTCCACTTGTCCTTCCCAGAGATGACATCCAGGTCGTGGAGAACTGTGTGGAAAACTGTCTCATGTTTTATGTCAGAAAGCGGTTGTTAGTCCTATTTCAGGGACTAAGGAACATTAGTCAAGTATGTTAATCGTCTCCTTGGAGGCACTGCTGGGAAAGAGTTAAAGCGTGAATGCATGTTCTCTCATTCTGGTCAGGAAAAGACCAGCATCATGAGTTTGTTTGTTTTTGAAATGAGCAATAGAAATTAATGTTCATTGGGATCTTTTGGGATTCTTGAGACTTTTATCATTCACCCAAGGAAAGATGAGATTGGGTTAGGTTTTGTTGTTGTTATTTGACTTTGATTATATTTGGAGCCCCTGGTTGTCAGTGCCACAAATACACTGCACATGGGGCAGAGTATTCACTGGAAGGGGAATCTCATCTTTATTCAGCGAGGCAAAAGCACAAGTCGGCATCAGGAAATATGTTCATTTGCTTCTGCATTCATCTTGAACTCAGTACCTCCCTGTTATTATGACTGTGGGATGCTATTTTTTAATTTTTTTCAACTTTTCAGATTTCTTTTAAAATACATCTCCAAACTTAAACCTGTCATTCCCTATATTCTCTTCCCAGCTTTCTTTAAGCATGATTCTTTGAATTGTCTCAGGTCCCAGATTATCTTCATCTCTCCATGCTCATGGGCAGTGGGCTCCAGCAGGTTTTTCAGTTACTCTTATGGAAGCACTCGCTTTTCATCTAACGAGTTATTTATTTAACAGATGGTCACTGCCTTCCTTGCAGGCTTTGAATCCATCAGATAAGATCTGTTGCCCCTGGCAAAACTTCAAATTGTGCTTTTATTTATATAGTTTCTCATAAATTAACCATTGCCTTTTAATTTTGTCAGTGCATTTTCTTTTTTCTTTGAGAAAAAGAAATTCTCCAATTTGAGATAGTTCATGAGCCATTGGGTTAAAGACAGAAGTGTGTGTGTGTGTGTGTGGGGGGGGGTTCCTTCTCAGTACCACTCTCGGGCAGTGATGACTGAGCTCCTACAGTGTTGACCTCTGGGGAAGCTTTATCTCCAGTGTTCTCTGATCCTTGCAGCCTAGAAAACAGGTTAGATAGCAAAGTAGACTCCATTCAGTGTCCCAGGGTTTCACTACCAGGAATAATGGGTCTGTAATAAACTTCCTAATGGGAACTTCCTAATGGGCTAAGGTTTATAGAAGCCACATTTGAGGCCTATAGTGTAGACTTTCTCACAGGCCATGAATAGGATGCTATCTTTTCACATAGCAGGTGTCCTGATTCTAAATGAGAAAAGTGATGAGGTGCCTAGAACATCTTCCATTCTCCTAGGCCAATGATAGGGAGGCATTAGAATTATTTTAATGACCTTCACCTACCTCTACTACAATTGATGTGAGTTCTGTCTTTCTGGCCACTGACTAGAATTAGTTCGTCACTTGGGTTTGAGTTTGACTAGGTTCTGGTATTTCAGTAGTGCAAGATGTCTCTGAGCCTGACACTTGGAATATGAAGAACAATGTATTAGATGTGGAAATAGAAATGAGGAAGGCTTACCCCACTGATGTAGGGGCTCTGTCATGGTGGGCCTGGTGAGTGCCAGCCTGCAGCTTCTTCCCTTTACAGGAAATAAACATCCCTGGGTCATTAGAATTCATTATTGTCACTTGAGTCTTGTCCTCAGGCCCACTCAGTATAGTAAGTGCCAGGGTCAAGTCTGTTTACCAGACCTGTGTTTTGTACAGTCTGGCTGATGGCTCTCTGTTTCCCAGCCAGAGATGCTTCATTCCCATCCAAGGATCTTTCAGGGAAGGAATCTTTGAATGGGCAGGGTCTTGTGGGCATGTTGTGGTCTAATTGCTCTGGCTCAAAAGCTGCTGCCACCTGCAGCTTTAGGGACAGTGCTGGAAATGGAAATGATACTACCCAGCCAAGGATGTGGCTGAATCACTGCAGTGCTGCAGTGTGTGTGTGTGTGTGTGTGTGTGTGTGTGTGTGTGTGGTGTCTTTCTGTCTGTAGTGGATTTGTCATCACAATAAAACCTGATTTTATTTTATGGCACTTCTAGCAATTTCCCTGCAGTGGCTCAGTTTTGCACTATAATATCTGAGGCCACTCTTGAGTCTGAAAAGTATATCTCTTTTGTACAGATGAGGAAACTAAGGCTCAAGAAGGTGCCCACTTATTTTTGTTTAAAAAATAATAAAGACAGTAACAGGTGTCTGTATTTCAATCCTGTTCTGAACCTGAAGACTGGCTGACATTGCCATAGGTATAGAGCACAAGAGAATTGCAGTTGTCTTGATATCATCAATAACCTGAGCTTACCTGAGGCTTCTGCTCATTAGTATTGGAGGATTAGCAGTGTCTGAGAGGTGGAAGGGTGTGTCAGCTACTCCCCTCTTAATTGATTTACCAGTAAGAAGGATAACCACTTCCCAGGTTGCTTTGCAGAATTTCAGTGCGAATTACCAGTCAGATTTTTCCTACAAGCATACTTTTCGCTGTCAGGTTGCTGAAGAGGAATTGTATGCATGACCAACAGGCCACATAGGCCCATGCCACTCTCCAGATAAACTCAAGGAACCCCTACACAAAAGAGAAATGAAGTTTAGAACTCTCAGATTCATACTTTGCTTGACCTGCCCCTCTTGGATAGTGTTGGGGGAATGAGGAGACTAAGCAGTAGGGTGTCACACCTGCAGCTCATGTTAATGTCTCTTGGGCTGCAGTAGTATAGAAAACTGGATGTGTCTAAGCTGTTTGTCCTTGTGAAGCAATGCTTGTTTCTACTTCCAAGGAAAGCATCTGGGGAGTGGGGGAAGAGTTATGATTTAAGAAATGTGTAGTTATTCCTGGGTAAACAAGATGCACACATGTTCACTGTACACACACAGACCTAGAGATGCAAATTCCAGTGCAAGCAAAAGTCAGGGGCACACTGGTTACATAGAGGTGTTTGATTCTACAGTGTTCTAGATGACTGTCTTCATGGGACAATGGATGCCAAGAGTAGCCAGAGATGGTCAACACATTGTTTTAAAAAAGTCAGATTTTCATGAGAGATTCACATGAAATTTTTTCAGGGATAATTTTAGTAGATGATTCAGAGCTCAAGATTTAAGGTGGCAGAATGTACTGAAATTTTGCTTTGATCTCTTCTTATCCACTTATATTATTATTCAAGATGTTGAGAAAGGCCACATGTAAAAAGTTGATATTGGCAAAGTGGCCTTTGGGAGAGAAGATAACACTTAGACTGCCATGCGAGAATGGAGTTACCAACACCAGAACTCCACACCAGAAAGCACACTGCCTAGCCACGCTTCTAGTGGGGATCTATGTTACAGTTTCCTGCCAGTCTGGTCCTAGAGCCGCATCAGTCCCAAAATAACACAGAGACTCCATTAGTTATGAAACTGTTGGCCTGTTACTAGCGTTTCTTATTGTCTAGGTCTGTCTTGATTATTAACTAATTTCTATCAATCTAAGTGTTTCCATGTGGTCTTGGCTTACTGGGAATGCTGGGCCTGCATCTCCTTTGCCTGCTACATCCTTTGCAGAGAAGAGAAAGATTTCTTGTTTGTTTCTGCTTATATTCTGATTCTGTCTAGCTATGTCTGCTTATCTGTACAGACCTCTATGGTTAACTAGTGGCAGTATTTGCCAAGCTACATCACTTCTTGCCTGACCAATCAGTGTTTTATTCATCAACCAGTAAGACAAACATATATACGGAAGAACATTCCCCATCAGATCAAAGTTGACTCCACTCTTTCACGACCTCCAGAACTTCTTGGACTGGACATAGCTAGAAGCCTAGCTGTTTCTAAAGCCCTAGCAGTGCCTTATTCACTAGACAAACTGCTCCCATGTTTTTCCCATGTCTTCCCTGTGTATGAAAACCCAACCTGCTGACTGAGTGGAACTGATCTCTATGCTGATGGAGAGAAATGGTTCCCCTCCTTTTCATTCACAACCACCTTGGTTTTCTTGCCTCATAAATTAACTTACCTCATAAGTTACTAGAGGGTTAGAACAACATGTCAGGAGAGGTGTTTGAGGGAAAATTTGTCAAGGGAGGAGTGGAGAAATAAAGGGGTGTGAGTTTGCTTACTGAGTGGAAGTCCAACCCTTTCCTTCTTGGTGTGTCCAGAAAGAGAATGAAAAAGCACTACTCTCTCCCTTGCTCCCCAAGGAGAAATAACTAGAACTCATCATGGGCTCAGATACCAGAAGGAGGGCGACCACTGGAAGGAGAGATGTTTTTAAGCTCCTGTCTTCCTTTGCAAGTGTGACCCAGTCATGCAGGGGCGTTAAAGCATCTTTTGATTCATCTAATCACTTAAAAGAAATGGAACCTAGAGCAATTCTTGGAAATTCACTTTTTAGTCACAACGTCCCTCTCTCAGCAAATACGTGAATGTGTTCCCTGTATAAATTACTGCTCTTGCTGTAGCCAAGAGTTTATTTAAAAGCTCATTAAAATGATTGCTATTTTTTTTCTTTTGCATTTTATTTGAAAATGGGAAGAATATAAACCCATAGCCTGGCTTTTCTCCAACCTTTAAGGTTTCTTAACAAACATATCATCTCTTTAAAAAAAATATATATATATATAGATATACATATACATACATACATACATACACACACACACACACACACACACACACACATATATATATATATATATATATATATATAATTTCAGTGAGATTATCCCACCATTTAGGAAGAATAATATAAATTATCTGCTTACAATATTTTTGAGGGGTTTATGTTTGTCCACCATAGCTTTTTAACTTTGATTTTTATTGGTTTGAAGTTTTCATGTGTGTATTGAGGACTTTAACAATGTATTATGTAGATGTCAGGATTCAAATCTAAGGAAAGAGTTTTCTTCTGTATAGTCCTGGTTAGAGTGCAGCAAGGATGGGAAAGGAAGCTTGTGTTTCTGGATTGCACACGAGAGACCAGTCCTGTTTCCCTGCCTGGGTCATCTGAGCATCACTGATGCTCAACCTAACCATGAGAGGAGATTTCCATTCAGGCTGCTTTTCAGCCAAGGGCACAGGGCAAGTTGGAACTAAGCAGGAAGATGAAGGACAAACCCAGAGGAGAGGGCCTTGAGAGAGGGAGGAAGTAATGAGGCTGGCATCCGGGATGGCATGTGGGATCCAGGCTTTTAAAAAGAAGCTAGTGTCTGTCAGTCTGAAAAATTAAACACGGAGGCCTGAGAGATGGCCGAGTGTTCAGAGCACACACTGCTCTTCTACAGGACCAGAGCTACATTCCTTGCACCCACATCTGGCAGCTTGCAACCTCCTATAACCCCAATTCCAGAAGTCCCAGTGCTCCCTTTTAGCACCTGTGGGTGCTTGTACACATGTGGCATATATCTAGACAGACACAGAACTCCCTCCACACTACATTAAAAAAAAAAAAAAAGAATAATATACTGCATTCACCTAGAAGGGAAATGTCAGCCTGTGATATAATCAGTGGCTGTGGAAGATAGAGGCAAAAACTAAGCAGACCTTGGGAAGAAGTTTGGAATTTAGAGGAAGCGAAAGAAAGGACAATTATTAACTACGGAAGTGAAGGCAGGTGTGTTGGGTTTCAGAGCTGCAAGTTGAGAAAGATGGATAGGAACAGATATTCCGGCCCCCTCCTACCTCAGAGGTGGAGCTAGTACTCAGTGCTAAAGGATATAGGGACCATAGTGGCTTTGGGAAGAAGCTCCACACCATGAGACCTGTTTAAGGGAGGCTGGTACCATGACTCTTGGACTAGTGAGGGATCTGAGTGACTCCACCTAGTCTACCGTGTTTTCTGTGCTTCCCGGCCCTCAGCAGGTCTCCAAGTTGTATTTTTGAGCATCACAAGCCTGAAAGGTATTAGCAGGCTTCTCAGGAGCAGGATGCTATGTTCTTCCTTGAGTTCTGCTATCCAGTAATATGGAAAATGCATCCCACTGCCCCTGAGCGACAGATAGTGATGAAAGCAACCTCTACTACCACAAGGAAAAGAAATGATTTTTATTTTATTTCTCCCTGGGTGAGCTCAACCAAGCAAAGTGATTGCTGCTGGCACGCATGGTCCCCTCGCCCCTGGCCTGCACTCCCATTACCAAGGTCACACGGACAGACATTTTTACTTAGAGCACATTCTGCTGGCAAATGTGTCTAGGTAATGATGGTGGGAGTCCTGAGAGCCTGGGACCAGCCGCATTTCTCAGGCACATCTCGGAGTCAATGAATCCGTATTCCCTAAAGTTGGGGTCTGAGCTGGCAGTGCAGACAGAGACACTGGCCTCCTGCACAAATGCTGGTCTGTGCTCATACTAGCAGTCCTATATGGAGCGGCTCCTTAGTGCAGATGTAGACAGTCCTGCCATCCCACAGCACAAGTCTGACTTTGAGAAATGGCTTTTGCTTACTTATGGTGATCAACCACAGGGAAGGAACGATCCCTTGAGGACAGAGCTGTGAGGAATGTCCATGCTGTCCCGTCTGGGCTGCTAGACATAGAGAAGGTAGTGGCTCACATAGAACTCCCTTGCCTTGTGTTCTCTCCAGACCCAGCAAGGCCAACAGGCAGTGTCCAGGAAAGAGCTTCATGTGCCGCCCATGCCTTTATTGTTGTGCAACCTTAAATGTTTTATTTAACTTCTTGAAGTTAAGTATAAGTGGTGCTTGTAGTAGTGATATTAATTTTTCAGACTAGCTTTAAGAATTGAATGACAGTACATGCAGAGAGCCTGGTGTGAAACGGGACTCACACACTGTAGCTTCTTTCCTCCAGAGGAATGGCCTTTGGTCTTTTCCTTTGCTCCGTGATAATGTCCAGGTCCCAGGTGCTCTCTACCTATGTCGCATACTTCTATGCCTTTCTCAATCTAGCTTTACGCAAAGTTCTTTCAAGTTCTATAACACAACGTTATCTTTTCTGTGTTCCTTCTGTTCCACACTCTCTCCACCCTTTCATAAATCAACTGGTGGGTCACATGTCTTTTAATGACAAAGAAGTTTAAATTAATGCTTTCATAGCTCTGACAAGTACATCCAAAGCATTTCTACCCATCATTTTCCGATCCCTGTTTGACCAGTAGAGCTACCCAGAGCATGAATTCATATTTTAGTCTGTCTGGTCCAGAGATTCTGACAGCTCCCTCATCACTGTCTCCCTCCACCAAACTACCTGCCTCTCCATCACTGTTTCCCACTTCTGCCAAATTCTACCTGCTTCTCCCCCACAGTGCACTGCTACTCTGTTCAGACACTATTAGATAATTTCTTGATACCGTGTTTGCTCCTCTGGTCCTTCATGACTACAGATCTTCTAGTAGGGCTGGAGACTTCTGTGCTTTGACTCCCAAGACCTCACACTGGCAGATGTATTTAAGGGCAGCATTTGCTTGGAAGTAAGAGCTAGAGGCCCAAACTCTGAGATTTCCAGTTATACAAGCTGTTACTGGCCAGGCATCTGAGCTGTGATTTTCATGACTGGGCCTCGGAAAGGAGAAGGATGACTAATGTTTATTGAAAACTTCAGTCATACAAAAACCATCACAGGTTTTCCCTGTTCGTGGCTCTAATGTAATTGTTGAAGAAACTGAATCCCAGTAAGAGGAGACATTTATCAGGTCTTCTTAGCCATTAATGTGAGGAACTATGGCTTTGGTGACTCCCAGGGTTCCTCCTGTGAAATTACTCTGGAAGACACTGCATGGCAGAGGCAGACCTGTGCAGGCATGGAGCTAAGGAAAAAGTTGACAGCTGAAAGTTGGTGCTTTGGTTGACTTAGAAATCCTAGAGCTTCCAGGGCACTGGTATTAGGAGAGCTCAGGTCCAGCCTTTGGGTCAAGGTAACTCTAGTGGAAAACATGCTCACAGGCACATGGTTACTATGTCAACTCCAGAAGACCAAGTTGGGCTCAGAGTAGCCACATGCAGCAAGACCAGAAGAGAGCATGAGCCACGGTTTAATGAGAGAAACACACTTCCATACCAGAGAATATTTGCTTACATGTCAAGGCATCAAACAGAAAGACCAGCCTCAAGGAGGAAACCAGAAATGTTAGAACCTAATCTAGCCATAAAGTGTAAAGCAGACTGAGCCTAGGGTTCAGTAATGAGCATGGGGAGTTACTGGCAGGTTAGTTTTTTTTTTTTTTTTTCCTTTTTTCAGTACCTCTTGCCTGTAGGGATGGTATCAGAGGGGCATTTAACTGATTAATAAAACAACAGGCTGGGCTAGACAAGGACAGCCACATGGGAAGAGTTGGAGAGAGATAGGATGCAATTATCCAAAGTGGTCTTTGGCCTGAACCTCAGGCCTTTAATCATTCTAGAAGAGGTAATGGCAGCAAATATATGCCAGGAAGACTTTTCAGACTGTACCCTAACCTGCAGAGAGGAGTAAGTTGATGTCAGAGCCGAGCTTAGCACTTGCTGGTTGGAAACTGGGTTGGGAAAAATGAACTTCTGGCTTTCTAGCCTCAGCTGCCCCTCCTTGATCCCAAGTGGCAGGCTATTAGCATTCGAGACCTCAAGGGGGAATAGCCTTGCAGACAGAAGGTTGTAAAAAGTTATTTTTCTGTGAAGATCTTTCTTGGCATTAATAGCTTCTTGACGTGGCTGTCTGCAAACCTGCCTTGCTTCAGCTGGACTTTAAGCCAATTGCAAATGGTTTGGAGCATGCCGTGCCCGTCTCTTCCTGAGTGGCTATAAAGATCATGGTTGCATGTGGGCCTATCCATTTTGAATCTGCCTTAGCCTTTTAAGGCACACACTTGAGGCTTGAACAATCAACCCTAGACTATAAGAGCACACGGAGCGTAAAGGTATGTGTATACCTGATCTTTTCCAATGATAGTACCAGTAGGACTTTGTCTTCAGGAATCACCACTTTAGTCATGCAGATCCTTGCTTAGGAGTCTTCCACAGAATCCCAAATGGGAGAAGATGTCCATGCTTTTGCTTGTAGAGCCAAGGGTCTTCAGTCTAGCTATCCAAGTTTTAACTTGCCCTGTTCAACCACATCTACTCTATCATTTGGGACAAGTTTTAATTGTTCAAAATTTCAGGCCATTCTCTACAAAATTGATATCCTTTCTACCTCCCTATGTTAGCTTTTATTTCTAGAGTTTGGAAGTTGCTTACAATGCAATTTCAATTTACTTTGGTAATATTATATCCTTCTGGGGTCTTTGATGGAGTTGAAGACATAGTTATGGTTTTCCTTAGTTATGATAAAATATGAATTAGATATAAAACTTTAGACTCCCAAAGATAGGATAGATCATAGAGTATTTTCTTTAATTTTTCCAAAAGCAAATGAACTAAATATTATAAGTATAATTCTTGCCTGATAACTGTTCTGTTTTATTATATATGTTTTAAATATATATATATCATATATCATATATGTATATCATATATATCATATATATATATCATATATATATGATAGTAATTTTACTATGTTAAAGTTTAAATCTTCCTTTTCCTTTTTAATTAGATAGGAAAGGGGAAATAATATGAGATTATATGCTGAGAATATGTGTTGCTTTTATTTGTTTGATTAATAAAGCTGTTTTGGCCTATGAAAGGGCAGAATATACCTAGATGAGAAATCCAAACATAGAGAAAAAAGGCAGAGTCAGAGAGATGGCATGTGCTAGAGAAACAAGATGTGAGGTAACAAGCCATGAGCTTCATGGTAAAATATACAATAATAGAAATGGGTTAATTTAATTGTGAGAGCTAGTTAGTAATATGCCTGAGCCATTGGTCAAACAATTGTAATTAATGTTAAGCCTTAGAGTAGTTATTTGGGAACTGGCAGGCAGGATGGGAAACCTCTAACTCCACACATGTGTTGTTTACTTTTTTGAAATATAATGGCTTAATGATGAAAACAAGGGCTTACTCCTTTCTTGCTGTCGTTCCTCACACTTAGCTATCAAGCTAGTATATCTTTGTTTTGGATTGTACTAGCATGTTTGATTTTTAAAATTGCTATTTGAGTTGCTAATGAGTTTCATAAAATTTGATAAACTGAACTTTGGATTGGGATTATGAAACAATTTAAAATAATTCCTGAAATGATCCTAAAATTGCCTCTGTCATTTGTAACTACCTGCTTGCACAAAGTTACTTTTTTGACACAGATGTTTATAAAATCAAAATATTAATCAACACTGAAAAATGTTGAAGGTGCCATAGAATATGCATTATCAAATATTCAGCCAAGGTTTAATTACCTATTTAAAAATAAACACATTTCACTAGTATTCAAATGTACATAAACTGTACATACACTATACTGTTTTATAATTAAATGTTTATTATTTGTTATAGTGAATGTTTGAGTGTAAGGCCCCATAACAGTTTATCAGGTGTAAAGGAGTCACAACTAGAAAACTTGAATATGACCTGGTTTAGTGCTGGGGAGTTGGCTCAGTGAATAAAGAGCTTAAATGCAAACATGAAGACTTGAATTTTAGTTCCCAGCGCCATGATGTGCCAGATGTAGCGGTGCGTATCTGCAGTCCCATAGTCCAATGGGGAGTTTGGGAGTAGAGACAGGAGAACCCCTAGGTGTTCTTAGACCAGCTAGTCTAGTATATGTAGCAGTAAACATCAGGAGGCCCATCTCAAACAAGGTGAAAGTTGAGGACCTAATGTTAGTCTCTGACCTCCATATACATTCTGTGGTACACACACATACCCACATCCTTACACACACACACACACACACACACACACACACACACACAGAGAGAGAGAGAGAGAGAGAGAGAGAGAGAGAGAGAGAGAGAGAGAATGAAGAGATAGAGGTGTTCCTGAGGAACAGCAGGCATGTTTTGTAATAGTGTCTAGAACTTAACTTCTTAACATCAGGTTTTATTACCTTTTGCAAGGATAGTGGATGACTTAAATATTATGGCTACAGAACAGGAGCTATATTTCATATGTTTTTTTTAAGTCTCTAGGTATTTAGCCGTACACAGTGACTGGGCATATTATATAAAGGATCAATAAATTTTAAAAGGATTGTGTTCGTATCGGATCTTTTGGGTGTGGTGATATTTAAAAAGTTTTAAAATACTTGTCTGGTTACACCAGCAAGAATACTCATTCTCTGCTTCTAGTCTTCACAGACTTAGAGGCCAAATTGCTGGTTTATTCCTCTGCTACATCATCCAGAGATGTGGGCACATTGCTGCCAGCCCAGTTCCCAGATCCTGCCATTTCCAGCCTTCACTGAGCATTATTCACTGACTTAGAAATCTGACTGTGGTCCATTTCAGAGAGCAGAGGCAGATGAAGACAAAGATGACTTCATATTGCCCCCAAAGCAGCAAGGTCTTGGAAAAGGTACCATTTATAGTGCCTCCTGTCCTCAGGAATGACTTCACAATGTGACACAATTCCAGGGAGCCTATGGGGGCAGAACCTTCAGCTGGTTGATGAGTATACTCTAAGTGCCTGTAGGTGTGGAGGGTAGTCATTAAGTAATAGTAAGTAATAGGTAAATATATGCTAGAGGCTGGAATTATCATCCTATGATTGATTATCAGATGAGTTCTTTGATATTTGTGACATTATATTTAATCCCATTTTATGGTGTGGAAACAGGGTCTGAGAAAAATTGGAAGAGGGGCCTGGGGGTTATGGCTTGGTTGTTGTAAGTCCTTGCTGGTCTTGAAGATAACCTGAATTTGGTTCCCAGTATCTATGTACAACAGCTAAACCAGCTCCAGAATACATGACCCCTCTCCTTCACTCCATAGGTACTGCTATACTCTTGTGTGCTCACTTTCCTGCAGACTAGACACACACTTAGAAATAAAAATAATTTTAAAAAAATCAATAATATTGGAAGTCAAGACTTTCAAGTGAGAGTTGGTTGACTCAAGATTCTATCCTTTGACCTACTGTGTTCTACTGAGTCCCATAAAATGTGTATCCATATTTTCAAAGGATTTGGAATAGACTTTACAGTTTCTCAACTCTGGGTGAACTTCACTGAGAAGAAACTTTACAAACAGCTCTGCTAAATATTAACTAGCTGAATGTAGAGAGGGGTCCTGAATTTGTACTCATGCAACACCTATTATTCAAAAGAACATGGACTTCAGATCCCCTTGATTTTAGAATATTTGCTTACATAAGTCATAATGAATTACCTATCTTGTATAATGAGACTTTAGTTATAAACAGAAGATTCATTTGGGCTTTACATATACCATATATAGAGTGTGAATCAGATTTTATATGATATTTTTTGTGTATCTGTTTGTAACTGTGGCCCATTTTGAGAAGCCAGATATGGGTTTTCCACTTGCGATGCTCATAGGACTCTAAAGTTTTTTGGGTTTTGTATCATTCTAGATATTAGATTTTTGGACTCAAATTGTAATTTATTTATTATTTTAATTTTTTGAGAACAACATGTACGAGATCACTCCTTCCCTCCCTCTTTCCTCACACTCTTCCAAGGCATCCTTTCCGCCAAATTCATGAACTCTTATTGAGTTATTATAGTTACACATATGTACATATGTATATCTGTGTACATACAACGTATCTAGTCCATTTGGCATTGCTCATGTCAAGATGTGTCTTGGGCTGACGGATTACTACTAGATATTCTGTGTGGGAGTTTGTCCCTGGAGGAGAGTCATTCTTGCTCTCTTAGCAGCCACTGACAAGCTATATAGCTCTTCATCGAGGTGTAGGACTTTGTGATGTTTCCCCGATCATGTTGGTATGCATGCTGGTTCATCTTTCAAGATGATCACATTGTATTTCTAGCACCATAAACCACTGGACAAACTAAAGTGAGGAAACATTCCTTTAACAAAATATTTTCAGTGTCTTTTGTACCCTAAATCTTTGGTATTAATGGAGACATGTGCAAGACTGTGAAAAGGACTGTGGCTCATAGGAGGACAGACACAATGTATATTAGCTAGCTTTCTGTCACTGAGAAAAAAATGCTTGAGAAAGTCAACTTATGTGGAGAAAAGCTTTATCTTAGCTCACGAGTTTAGAGCTTTTAGTCCATTGTTTCTTGACTTCATTGAGGATCACATCCTGGGGTGGTGCGCGGCAAGGAAGCTTCTTCCTTCATTGCATGCAGGTGGCAGAGATGGGGAATGAAGAGAGATACACACGGAAGGGAGCTCAGGGGTAAAGGACCCCAATATGCCCTGCAAGAGCATGTCCCTTTTGATCTATAGTTCTTCCTGTGTGTCTCACCTTCTATATGCTCTGTTGTAGTCCAGTTAGTTCTGAGGATCAAGTCTCAACACATGAGCCTTTGGGGGACAATGCAAACCCAAACTACAGCACACTGGTTCTGTCTGGCAAGTTGAAGAAGCTCATGGTGAAGCTCTCATTCAGTTATATTAACATGCCAGTCGGAGGTTGTCAAAGACTAATGGTGGGATATGGAAAGAGGGATGTTGAGAGAGAGAAAAATGGAACTGGTCACAATACAGGGTTGTGACAGCAAATTGCACTCAGGAACACCCAGTAAGTTGAGTGGAGGTGGAGTGAAAGTTGCAATGACATGGTAGCAGAAAAGGAAGACAAGTGGTAATAGGTCACATGATTAGTGTCCCAGGCTGGGTTTCTCTTGGTCTGTGTCCTGCAAAGTTTCCTGGGGGAACAGGGTAGAGGCCTGATTTTAAGGAAAGGATAAAATGTACAGCAAAGTGCTTCATATCATATTGCTTGTAAAAACAAAACATGATTATAAAATACCAGGATGTGAAACTATGAAAAATTTATTTGTGATTTAAATGCATTTGTATGATGATACTCTGTAGTGGTTCTGCCATCTGAGTGGCTATGGAACACTATTCATTATGAGCTGTTTTTATTTTGATGGTCATAGCTGTGTGAGCAATGTCTGTGTTGTAGTAGGGGGTACTAACATGCTGCCCTAGGCATGAGATGATGGGAGCATAGGCTTGCCACAGTAAGGAAGAAGAAGGGGCCAGATATCACATGATTTTAAAGGCAAAAGCACCCACTTTTGTGCTCACGTGTATGTTGGGGTTTAAAAACCTTTCAACATGAGTGTCAGCATGAATAAATGGGAGTTGGGGGTCTGGTTATAGTACTAAGGCATAGATGGGCTGCAGAGAAGAAGAGATTCATGGGAAATTGTTGATTTTGTTGGGCCATTTTGATGCTGTAGAGTATTTGTGTGAGAAGACTGTTAGCCACTTTGATCAATGGGTCTGGATCCAGGGATGGGGTGGGCTTGAACTAAAGCACACACAGTCTCCTTAGCAAATAGACAACTTTAACAATGAAATCTCTTTGGGGTTCTTTCTATTGAACATCGGATCAAGTGCAAACAAGTCCAGCTTACTGTCAATCTTTCAAACATTTATTGAAAATTTACTCTGTAGTCAGTTGATACTAGGTACTTAGAATCACACTGGTGAAGAAGATGTAGCCTGTGCCTAAGGACACATATTATAACAAATCTAGTGTTTTTGGTGACACAGAGGAGAGAGATTAAGTTAACCATGAATAGAAGGCAGCACAGGTCACACTGCACTAAGCTTCAAAAGACAATGGGCAGGAGAAATGTCTCAGTGGGAGTGAACTGCCTGACTTCTATCTCATTGATCTGGAATATGATCCCTGGGACCTCCATGGTAGGAGGAGAGAATGATCTCTACAAGTTGTCCTCTGACCTCCATGAACACAGTACATGTGTTAAACAAAAGAAATGAACTATAATTTTTCCAGTCTGTTTTTTATGTATTGACCATGTAATTGGACTTTACTTTTGAAATTAGGTACATTCCAGAAAATGTGGATGTTAATTTGGATGCCAGGGAACTTAACTTTTAATTCATTAGAAGAGTCCACTACCAAGTCTAAGAAGTCTTACCCATGGGATAAGTGATGTTGAGTGTTCTATAAGATCTTTTCCACCTACATTCACTGTTGGGCAAACATCATTAGATATTAGAGTCAAGAAGGGTAAGATGTTTCCCTCTAGTCTAGAATGGCGAGAATCATGGCTGATTAGGCAACACGAATGGGTAATCAGTTCTTGCTTACCTTAAGAGAACACATAGAAGGTCACTCACCAAGTGGCCTATTCATATTGCTTCCTATCCCTTGCCACAGTATTGGCCACTTCCTGAATGATGCCTCTCCTCATATTCGGCTTCTTGCTTTCGGTGGTGTTTGAGTGTGCTTCTACCTTTAATTACAGGACACAGCAGTGTGTGGTGGTTTGCCTTCAGGTACCAATGAGCTTGGAAGCCAGCCAAGCAGTAGACACTTGACCTGGTGGAATGGGATAAGAGATCAGCAGCACTTAGACCCTGGTATTGCTTTTAGATTTTGCTGCGGTTTAATGTGTTTTCTACGCTTTCAGGTCTCCCTATGCATTAGGAGCCCATTCACCCCCAGCTTGTTTCTCTTTCTACTGTTAGTGCCTTAAAGGTTTTGACTGGGAAATAAATAGAGTGGAGCTTCTCCATTTGATAGGGCCCTCATTCGCTGGCAGGCAAATTTATAACCAGTAACTAGGCTGCTTGGACATCTTCCAATTGAACAGGCTCCACTGGCCAGGGAGACCCCTCCCTTTTTGGGGGTGGGTGAGGGGATGTACATGAGAATATTTGCTTTCCGTCAGTCCATAACCTGCTCAGATTCTGCCAGTGACTCGCTACTGCCTGCAGGATTCTGAATGTGATACCCACGTGGCCGGCATCAGCTCTTTTCTCCTTATGTTCTTATGTTCTTCCACCTTTGGATTGAGACACTCCAGAGCTTATGCCCCTGCTGTCTTCTAGAACATGCCTCTCTGGATTTTCTTCTCTGACTTGTATTTTACCCATTTTTGAGGTCCAATGCCTTGTCTGTCTCTTCCAAGACCCCCTTGATCATGTGGATCCAGCCTTCTTCCCATTCACCCGGACTTCACTTACATGTTGTCCTGGAATATTTTTGTCTACATAAGCATGACTAGTTCTTTAGTAGCTGGCACTGAGCTCTCCTATTCTTGTACCTGGCATGGTGCCTGGCACGTGTTGTTGCATGCTCTAGAGCCCAGCATTCTTTCTTTTGCATCAGGGGTCAGCTGCGATGCAGGTGTCCAAGGCAGGTCCAAAAGAGCTGGATGTCAGTCACCTGCCAGTGGTTCTCAAGATTTCCCTGGGCAAGGCCTGTGGAGGACTAACTGATGAAGTAGGCTTTATCCCAGCTTTCCAGATCTGAGTTCCTGGTCCAGATGGCACCTGGGCTTGGATGCCTCATCCTGGTCTCAACTTGTGTGTTCAACATTCTTCTGGCGTCTCCTGTCACTGCAGCAGGACTAATAGCTTCCAGCTGTGTGGTATATAGTCTACCTCTAGCACAGTGAGCTAGCATCCAGAGCCATGTTCCTTCTGCTGGGGTTTGGGAGTAAGGAGACATTTATGCTGGGATTGATTGTTCCCTCCTTGGTGCTTTCACAGAGTTCCGTTTATCTTCTCTCCTAGTATGCATCTCCCTGCAGTTTGGCCATTTATTTCCCTGTCTCCCCTGCTAAACAGTGAGTGCCCCAGGGTAAGAGCCATGTATTATCTGTCCGGGCTCCCTCCCTTGTACCTAACACGGGGCTTGGCACTGGGTTCATACTCATTTCAACTAAGCAGAAATCAATAAGCAATTACAAAGTGAGAGCCCATGCACACAGTGCCCAGTTGGTGCAGGGCAGCCATCTGGACTCCAGGTTGTGTTCCTTTGTTATGCAACAATTCATAAATTGCCCTGAGAGCATGTTATTGCCCCTCATCCTTTGGGTGGAATTACTAGAAAAAGAGGGATGTCAAGGAAAGACAAGCTATCTCTGATGCTTTGTCAAGGAAATGCTCTTACCCAAAGCATGTTAACGAAGTTCATTTCTTAGTAGGTTTCTTCACCGACTTGTTCCACAGCAGGAGACAATAAGATATTTGGACAAGAGTTTTCTTCAAAATTCTTAGGGAGTGCATGACAAGTCATAATTTATGTATTAATATGCATTTAAATGTATATAAATGTTGTACATATTGTTTATGGATCATTGAAAATTAAAGGAAGACATTGAGACATTGAACCATGATTCGTTAGAATCACTGATTTATTTCTCATATCAGTTAGTCTTTGTGATACTCCCTGTTCTTTTGTGTAAGGCAAAAAGTGGGCATTTCTGACTTGGTTTTCTTCCACATTTGGCCTTTGCTGAGTGTCTGGTTCATTCAGAGGTGGCTGACTCTGAAGGTGCCGTTACTGTTTGAACTGTTCTTGCATACATATCCGCTCACTTCAACCACTGTCTGCAGAGGCATGCAAGGCACCTGTTCATGGTTCTGTCCTTCGGGTGCTGCTTCTCATGCTCACATCTGTAGCTTTGCAGGCTACCATCAAATACACCTTTCATGCTTTTGACTTCTTTTCAAGCAGAGAACCCAAAGTCCAACAGTCTGGCTTCAGTTGCTGCAGTCTGTGGGGGGATCTAGACTGTGAAGAGGTAAAAATGATTGTAGCGTGGAAAATCATCAAGGAATTTCTAAGTCTCTACTGGGTAGAGAAAGGCTTGGTTGCATTGTGACACTGAATGTGAATTTAGCTCTTAATTAATAAATTACACTTTGTTAAGTTCTCAAAATATTTCCTGCCAGAAGAGTAGATATTGTCCCTTTCCTCCCATCCTCTTTCCCTTTCCCAGGCATCTTAGTATGCATCTCATGTTCACAGAGAAGACGGTCCAATAGATAGGTAAGTGTCAAGATCTGACTGTGAAGGATGGAAATTATGGTGCATGATGAATTAATGAGAACTGACCAATGAAATTCTGCTTAGCATTTCCCATAAACTTTAAAGATCAGACACCACAGCTTCCTAGAGGAGCTGCTGAAGTATTTTGTGATATTGAAATTTGGAGGCTGATATTTATTAAGTAAATGTGTTATTGGACGTCTTCCCACCAAGAAATCATAAGACCCAGGTGGTTTCATCTTACTGTGAAAGGCAACATGACACAGGCACTTACCAAATTCTTCCAGAGAATGGAGAAGGAGAAAAGATGTCATGGTTTTGTGAAGACAGAACAACTGTGAAGGAAAACCTCAGAATGGCACCACAGGTCAGGAAAATTAGACTAACCAAACCACCTTTTTGGCCCATATCAATAATCTTTAACAAAATCATAGCTAATGAAATACAACAAAAGTTTATTTTTAAGATAATCTTACACTTACGCTTGTGATATTTTTTGAGGCCAAGTCTCGTGTAACCCAGGCTAACCTCAGATTCACAATGGAGCTGAGGCTACCCTTGAACTCCTTGATCCTTCTTCTACCTTTCATGTGTTCAGGTTAGAGTATGTGCTCCCATGCCTAGGTAAATCCAACAATAGATTAAAATATATAAAATTAAAAATGAAAATATTAAAATAAAATTTTACCAAAGTTGTCTGTATTTCAAGAATGCAAACTTATTTTATCATTAAGAATATAAAACATGTTATTCCAATAATGTAAATGACAGAGAAAATTATAATATCCATGAATGAAGAATATTTATTTGATAATAATGCCCAGTCATGATGAAAAAAAACCCATAAAAACAAACTTTCAGCCATTTGGAAAAGAACTTCCCTAGTGGGATCATCTTCCCCTCAAAGCACCCACAGCTCATATCTCACTTAGTGGTGAAAGTTGGAACTTTTCCTTTCTTAACATAGGGACTCGGTAAGGGTAACCATTGCCACCTCTTCATTCAGTGTTATTGTGGAAATTGAGGTTAGTATAAGACCAAGAAAGAATCAAAAGTGTGAGGATGAGCAAGTAAGAGGTTAAGAGGTACGTGTGTGTGTGTGTGTGTGTGTGTGTGTGTGTGTGTGTGTGTGTGTGGTGTCAGAAGAGCTTCTAGGGGACCCAGAGAGTTAATGTGCACACATGGCCAGGTTACAGGATACAATCCCAAAGGACAGAAAACATTCTTATGCTGCGCACACACACACACACACACACACACACACACACACACACACACCTGTAATAAACAGTAAGTGATGATTGAGGCCTCTCACAAGAGCTAGACAAACTTTTTAAGAGAGACTGAAATGTGGTAAATGAGGAAGAGACAAAACCATGTTTACTATTTGGAATTAATTTTCCCGGAGTCACTTCTGTTGATGGAAAACAAACCCAATCTAAGTTCAGTGAATTTGCTTATGAAATATTACTTGCTGTTTGGAGATATGGTCTTATTCTCTATTTCTTGCTTGCCTAGAACTTGACATTTAGAACAGGGTGGCCTTAAATTCATAGAGACCAACATCCTTCTGTTTCCCAAGTGCTAGAATTATAGGGATGTGCTATCATGCTAGCTTTGTCTATGACATTTGGAAGTTAATTCTACAATTAATAAGGAAATGTAAGTACAACTTATTAATAAATATAATTACAGCTCAGGATTGTGGATATATTGTAATCCCAGCACTATGAAGACTGAAGTAGAATTATCATGATTTGGAGGCTCTTTGAGCTATATAGTCTAAAAAGAAAACAAAACACCTCCCACATAAAGAGAAAGAGAAGACAAAAGATAAAGAAAAGAACAGTTAAGACCTTATTTTTTTGTCTAGATTTTGGAGCTGAAGATTAAACATGGGCATTGTAGAATGCAAAGCATTCTCTCCAGCATTGACACCAGCTCCAGACAGGGATCAGACCATATTTAAAGGAAACCCAGAAGAATTATACACTTGTCATAATATCTTATATGTAGTCTTAGTAATTAATATCCTTTTTTATTAGTCAAAAAAGAAGAAAAAAGAAAAAAACAAAACAGAAAAACAGACCAGGAAAAATAATGAAAGTTCTGAAAGGCATTTATAACAAGGCTAAACACTGAAGAGCAAAGAAAGTGTGCTCTGTTAAACATACAGCTTTGCCTATTGACTATACTAATATTTAAGAAAAGTGAATCTTGACTTTTCTTACTCTCACAGAAGGCCCATTTCATATTAATTGCAGATATACACATGAGAGGCAGGTCCATAAAGCTCTTTAGTAAAAGTGTAAGATACTGTCTTCTTGACTCCTACATGATTAGATTTCTTCTATGAAGTCATGAAGCATTTGACTGTGAAGGAAAGGACTGATACTCTGGGACTTCAGTGACAGGAAGGACTTATCAACAAGAGCTTTGTAGAAGAGGAGATGCATATAGAGAGGGAAAGCAGTTGCAGTGTGCACAACCAACAAAAGACTCTTGCCTAGACTTGGTAAAGGACTGTGTGTGAAGTTGAAACTCAAAGGAGCAAAGGGTATTGTGTTGGTTAGTTTTTGTGTCAACCTGACACTAGATCCATTCAGGAATAGAGAACATCAGCTGAGAAATTGTCTCTATCCAATTGCCTTTAGGCAAATCTGTGTGACATCTTCTTGATTAATGACTGATGTGGAGGAGGTAGAACCCTGTGGACAGTGCCACCCTTGGGTAGATGTGTCTGGGTTGTATAAGGGGACAGGCCAAGCAAGCCTGTAAGCAGGTAAGCAGATCCCCTCCATGCTCTCTGGTTCAGTTCCTACCTCCATGCTCCTGTTCTGCCTCAGTTTCTGTCTTGATTTCTCTCAAGGGTAGACTGGACTGTGACATGTAAGCTAAATAAGTAGTTTTTACTCTCAAGTTCCTTTTAGTTTCGCTATCACAATTAGAATCACAGCAATAGAAAGCAAAGTAGGGCAGGGTATTTTTTCACATGACATTTCTATTGTTTATTTGGGAATTTCGTATCATGGACTCTAATCACTTCCCAGTCCTTTCAGACCCACTCCATACCCTTGTGGTCCTCTCCCCGCAAGAGAAGACAAAGAGGAAGAGGAGGAGACAACTACAACCAAGTCTAAATTGTGTTGCCCATATACTCACTAAGAGCATGGTCAGAGCAGCTCCTGGTGGATAGCCTCTTTGAAAAAACAGTTATTCCCTAGCCACATCTACACCAGAAGCCATCAGTTGTAGAGAGCTACATTTCAGCATCCTTATCACTGTTTTTAAGAGTTCTCTTCCATAGTCTTCAGTCTAGGCTGTTACATTTTGGGGGTAAGGGGTAGGGTGGGGTGTAGGTAAGGGTTGTAGGACAGGAATTATAAAACGCTTTTCCCCCAAATGGAGAAAAATAAATGGATAGTAAATGGGAAAACTAGTTGAATTGCATTAGTCCTCAGACTTACAAAAGAAAGCTATTCAAAGATACATTAGCTATCATAGAAAGACTAATGTGGGGTAAAGTATACTTTTAAAAATCTTATGTTGACCATAATAATTAATGGTCAATTTTTGTGTTGTACCAAGCATGGGCCAGGTTATGAATTACAGATGTCTTGAAATGATGCTGAGGACAAGATAAATTTCTTGAAACTCTTTAAAAAAAAAAGCTTTACCAAATCTAAATATACATGTATGTGAAGACTCAACAAGTCTGCTCTGAGGTGCACATCACATAAAAATGCTTGCCTAGGTACACTGAAGAACATGTAGAAAATATTGGTGGCCAGAAATTTTACAATCAAGAACCAGCAAAAATGTCAATCAGCAATAATACTCAAATGAGTCATGGAATTCTTATATGGAATTCCACCCGTTAATGAAAGTGAGCGGATGGCCTCTGTGAAGTAAGTGGCACAGTGTATTATTCTTATAGAGTATCGAGCTGTAAAATGTCAGTCGAGTTAAGACAATAAAGGAAGTGTGCTCTATGACCCTGTTTGACAACAATTTAAAATAATTGAAAGGAATCAAGTTAATGGAAGGAGACAGAGTGGTTGCTTTAGGGATGGGGAGACAGATGGCATTCCTGAGATGTTGCTTATGTGTTTTGTCTTCATTGCAGACATGAACACATGGGAAAATCCACCTATGAAAACTTGCCCCGGTGTATACTTATTGTACTTTATGTATATTGATGTCTATAGCACTTTTTAATTCATTGTTTGATGTGAAGTCACATCCATTTAAAAAGTGGGCACATAGTATTCTATAAACATACTCTTTTATGAAGTTGTATAGGTAGGCATGTAGCAAAATGTTTACTCCATACATACCTTTCATATTGGTGACATCGATGTGGCTTAATGCTTAATGAATGAATGAGTTTTGATGCAGGTGGGTAGCGTTCTTCAGCCATTTGGCATGATGTTATGAACTCCCATGCATTTGCATGAAGATCAGAGTTCTAGTCCCGACTTTGCCACTTATTGACCATTATTTTGAACGTGTACCTTAGGTTCATTGACTAGCTTCTTGTTTATAAAATGGGGTAGTGGTAGAGGTTATAATTTCAACTTGGTTGGTTATTAAATAAGTCAATCCCCCAAAGTACTTAGCACAGTACTTAATTATGAGCCACACAAGTAAGGACAGTAAGGGTCCGGATTGATGGCTGTGACAGCAACTGCTATAGACCTCCAGAGGGAGCTTGGGACTGTTAAGGATGGATGGTCTGTCATTTAATCTCTTTTGAGAGAGAGTCATGTTGATTTTCACCTATCACTCAGGGGCTTCCAGCAGATTGCCCTGTTTGGCTCACATTCTCTATATCTGCAATATACTGTGTATGGCTTCACTGGGATCATGACTGCTTGCCTCCCTTACTAGTAAAAAATGAAACTGTTTGCTACAGCGTTGTCATACTCAGCCTGTCACAGAAGCTTTGACATGGTGACAGGGCATTCGAACATCTTCATGAACACTCAAAGCTTGTTCTTGCTGTGGCAATAAGTTGCCTGAATATTGGGCACCTTGCTGAGTGCATGATTTCAAGTGAAACCAGAAATTCTGAGACAATTCATATATCACAGTGCTTATTTCTGCCTTGCTCCCAACCTTACTTGGGAGTTAATCAGCACCACCTTCCTCCTGTTGGTCTGCATCAGAATCTATCAATCTGGCCCAAGGGAGCAGGGGCTTCAGAGACTACTTCATTTTTTTGTAGATTCGTGTTTCCTTGGTGGGGTTGCTAAGTTCTGGAGAAAGAGGTGATCTTTACCATGTCCTGGTTCCAGGCTGTTTTCTTTGCCAACACAGAAGAGCAAAACCAGTAGGAGAGCAGGTTACTGGGATGACAACTGGGTGTTGAGCTTAAATGTGATTCTAGGAGGGGTCATTTGGTTATTGCCTTCCATGGTGTAAGCCCTTGATCTTCTGTCCTAAAAAACAACGCTAGCAGTGATGCCTGAACTAAGCTAGATTTGCTCTTCTTCTAATGTGAGAAAAGGGAGAAGGAGAAGGGATATAATTAGCTAAGAGAAGGCTCTATTGCAGAGGATTCATACTGGACAAATAAGGTTCTCTCTTCAGGATAAAATAGAAGGGCTCATTCGTGCTATAGTTTACATACTGAAGGAGACAGTTCCCTGCTCTCGAGGAATCAGGAAGGAAAGATTTCACTCCCAGAGCAAAGGAAGATTCAGGGAATATAGCCCTTAGGAGAGAAGAGCTTCATCTCTTTCCTTTCACAGGAAACACAGTGAAGCTAAGAGAAAAAGAGACAGAATGCTGGAGTGTGATTTTTTTTTTTTTTAAACACAGATAGGTAGCCTGACTTAAAGGGTTGGGATATGTCATCAACACACAGTGAATCTAAGAGAAAAGAGGCAGAATGCTGGAGTGTGATTGTTTTTCTTACACAGATAGGTAGCCTTACTTAAAGGGTTGGGATATGTCATCAAGCCAGCTGTATTTCTCAGGACTGAGTTCATGACTTCTAACTAGGATGAAGGTTTAAATCTGCAGTGGCTTGAGTGAGAACGGCCCCAGCAGGCTAATATATTTCAACACTTGGTTCGGAGTGTGTGGAACTGTTTGAGAAGGATTAGGAGTCGTGGCATTGTTGCAGGTGTGGCCCTGGGAATGGGATTGGAGATTTCCAAAGCTCACACTGTTCCTAGTTAGTCTTTCTGCCTTCTGCTTTCACATCAAATGTAAGCTCCCAGCTGCTATTCCAGTGCCATGCCCACCTACCTACCACCATGCTCCCACCATGATGGTCATGCCCACAAATCCTCTGGAATCATGAGCCTCTAATTACATGCATTCCTTTCTAAGTCGTGTTGGCCATGCTGCCTTGCCACAACAATAAGGAACTAAGACAAAGTCCTTGGGAATGATGGCTGAAAAGCATATGGCTGCCTCTTTTTTGGACATCATGACAATCTTTGTTAATGTGAAAACATAAGATGTTAAAAGCCTGAGGTTGAGAGACAGCCAACCCAACACACATATAACCTTTATGCTTTCCCAAGCTACATATTGTCCTCCTGTCTGCCTGAACAGGCTTCCTGGACACTGAGGCCTCCCTGCCTCTGTTGTGACTACCTTAGGCCCTGCTTCATTTCAAGAGAGTGTTAGCTGTGCCCCATTCTGAACTTTGCATTTGCATGCACAGTTATATAGTGTCTCCCTAAAGGTAATTGCAAAAGGTAAAATCAGAGCAAGAAAGTGAGAGATTCACTATGTTAGCGGATAACTGCCAATAAGTTCAGGTGTGGTGTAGATGTATGAAGTAAGATGGAGGAGGCCAACTCAGGGGCCTGGGAAAGTAGCCTCAGAAATCACATGGCCACTCCACTGGGTATGAAAACTGTAAAGACAATGTGGCTACATAGATGATTTTAGAAAAACGATCAAGTTTGTTGTTGTGGAAGCATTTACCAGGAAGACTTGGTTCTGCTGAGAACTGAGCTGTCAAATGGATTATTTACTAAACAGCATCTTCGGGTAGCCAGGTCCCAAAGACACAGATGGAAGCCTGCCCCACTGAGTTGGAATAAAGTTAGATTACATAGCATCTTCCCTTTCTTAGGTCCAGGCATGCCTTATGGGTGTCAGAAGAGAATTTAAGAGAGGAAACCTCTTCCAGAGGAACATCATTGAGAAAGTGAATGAATTAACATTAGATTTGCCTTTTCGTAGAGGTTATCAAACAGGTCAGAGAATTTCAAGCCCAACATGCCCTCCATTATCCCAGTATTGATGATACACAGTGGAATGACTAGGGGAAGTACTTAGTCATGGGCTGCTGACCTTCCAGTCCCTGTTGCCATCCTTTTCTCCTTTAAACTATCCACTAAATAGTACATTGTCAAAGAATGCAAGTTAATGCGAATAGTAACCCAACCTAAATCAAGTTAATTGGTAGAAAGAGAAAAAGGGAGGAAAAAAAGAAATAAAAAGAAAAACCCTGCCCTCTAGGATGTAAAGAAAAACAAATGCATTGTTTAGTCACAGTTTGAGGTCATGTACTCTGCAAGACAGCCATAGGATGAATATTCAAGTTTTCACAACAACAACCAAGTTTGTTTGTTAAAAAAAAGTTTAAAAATCAACATGGCCCCTCAGCACACATAATTCCCATCCTGCTCCAGGTATAGAAAAAATTGAAAGTTGGCTCTATTTTAATTTCCTGTATATTTATATATAAAAATATAACCTCTTTAGATTATTCTCCACAATTGAAAAGCAAGGCTGCATTGCTGTAAACAACACATAAACAACTCGCTGAACATGCAAAAGTCAAGCTTGTGCCTACATAGAGACTTCATCCATACATTCCAATGTCTTTTGTATAGGAAGCTTCTCTGAATGCTACCAAAAGAGAAATATAAACATCAAGCCAACCACAAAACCTTTTCCTCTAGTAGTGTCCTGCCTGCAAGCTATGCTAGGGCAATGGTGGAACAAAGCTTGTGGGAGTAACCAACCAATAACTGATTTGACTTAAATACTACTCCAAGAGGTGGAACTCATGCCCAACACTGCTTGGATATCCAAGAACCTGAGGCTAGGAAGTCCAGGTTGTAGACTGATGTTTCTGTCCTGTCTGGGCCTGCAGCCGTTTAGTCCCAAGTAACTACACAGAGGCTTCTATTAATTATAAACGTTTTGGCCAATGACTCAGGCTTCTTATTGGCTAGCTTTCTTTTAATTACTAACCTGTTCCTATTGATCCGTGTATCTCTATGTGGTTTTGGCTTACAGGAGAATGCCTGGACATCTTACCTCCCTTGGTAGTTACATGGCATCTCCTTGTGATTAACTTTATTCGTCCTCTTTCCAGAATTCTCCTAGTCTACTAACCCTACCTATTTTTTTCTGCCTGGCTGATACAGCTTTATTCATCAACCAATAAGAGAAACATATATTCACAGCATACAGAAGGACATCCTCCACCACTCAGGGACCTAGGGTAAAACCAAATATTATTGATCTAAAAAAGAAAAAAATGTATATTCTGCTGATAAATACACATAGATCAGTACCTTTTCCAGCTGTCACCAGAGACGTTTCCTCCTGCAGCAGATGGGAACAGATACAGAATGTGAGAGGCCTAGAGACGCTCAAGCATAAATGGGTGTTTCCATCGAATCCCTCCCTTCAAAGCTCAGGGAACTCCTCAGAAAAGGAACAAAAAAAGTTTCATAGCCATCTGCAGTAGAGGACATAAGCAAACAAGGCCCTCTAGATCAACATGATCCAAGCTCATATGAACTCCCAGGGACTGAAGCAGCATGCACAGGGCTGGCACAGGTCTGTAGCGGGTCTTCTGGGTATAAGTTATGGCTTCTAGCTTAATGCTTTTGTGGGATTTCTGAATGAATGTGTGAACAAGTCTCTGTTTCTTTTGCCCTCTTTTGGGTCTGTTCTGTCTGTTGGTTTGGACAATTCTGATGTGTTAGTTTTTATCTTTTATTTTATTTTATCCTATTACTATCCCTTAGAAGCCTGTTTGTTTTCTAATGAGAGACAGAAAATTAGTGGATCCTGATGGGAAGAAGGGTGGGCAGGAACTAGAAGGAATAGAGGGAGAGGAAGCCATAATCAGGATATATTATGTGAAAAAAGAATCTGTTTCAGTAAAAAGAAAAAATGTTGTGCTTTTAAATTGTCACGTTTGCACAGATAACATGCCTGTATCTGAGAGTCAGCAGGGAGACATGGCTGGCAGAGAAGTCTTTGCATTTATACCATGAGGAAAGAAAAGGAGGTTTACAAGTGGTTTAAGACTCGGAAGTCAGGCTTTTGCTTCAAGTTGGCAGTTCAAGAGGATGACAGATGAACTGAATAATAATTTCTTGTGGAAGTGTAACACTTTAGCTGATAAGGCACAGTCTGTAATATTAGGAAAAGGAGTTAAATGTAGCTTCCACTTTCTACCTCGGAAGGGCTTTGACACACTCTTCTGTGACTTTTGTAGCCAACTATTCTCAAGCCAAGGTAGATACTAGAGAACAGGAGAGCGGAGGTCTGATGTACACCAGGTTCTGCATTTTTGCTCCTTGGGGTTTTGAGCAGAAGGAAGAGCATGCTTAAGGTAGGATTCCATGCATAAACTTGTGTAAGGATTGAGTTTCTGTGTGGGTAGAGGAGAGAGTACGGAGAACTGAATTTCTCTGTTCCCTGGCACAATTTTACTGATAAGTTGCATACCACTACCCCTTTGACAGAGAACTGAGAGCAGAAAAACTCTTTGCACATCGAATATCAGTTTATCGTAAAGATGGTATGAGCTAATTTTGGAATATTATTCAATGTACAAAAGTTCTCTCTCTCTCTCTCTCTCTCTCTCTCTCTCTGTGTGTGTGTGTGTGTGTGTGTGTGTCTAAGTTGAGGAAGCCCATTTCAGATGGTAAGATTCTTACTGCTATCGTTGATTCAAAATTCAGAGGTTGAAAGAAATATCACTGGAGTCCAGGGAATGTTGTGCAGAAATTAAGCAGAGAGCAAAATATTTAAGCTTTCTTGATGTCCTTATTTGCCACCATTTGTTTCTGCAGCAGCCTTCTGCTTAATTCTCTGTTAAACTTTCTGTCCCATTCAAGGTTGTGTTCAAAATGCCACCATTTGAAATGGAACCAGGTGCAGTTAGTACCCTCAGTCAGTGAGAAACCGTTTCGGATTCTTTTGACCAAACACTGTAATTTTAGGGCAGATATAGTTATATCTTAGGTTAGAAGCATCTGCTGTTAATTTTTGTGGCATTGTCACTACCTGTGTAGTTTTCTCTATGCTGCTCAACACCAACACTGCTGAATATTTCTCTGAAGCTATAGTTGACAGTTTCAAATTACAGCATCCATGTGAAGGTGAAATGAAGCCATGCACGTAAAAAAGATATCATAGTCTGTAGCTAGGGGAATAAGGGCAGGGAATGACATGATTTTGATTATTTTAAAGGGGATGCATGTGGATATTCTTCAGTTACAGATAATGAATCTGGTTTTATATACTTGTCATAGAGGAAAACCTTCTAGAGATTTCTGTCTGAATAGAACATGAAGGCTGGCACCAGGGGCTTGGAGAACAGCCTTATCCTCTGCCTTAGACTTGGAAATTCTTATAGAGCAGACAGAGACAGCAGGTTTCTGCTCTCATCTGGGAGTCTTCACCATCGCTGGGGTGTGTGGCAGTGATTTTGAATAGCCTGCCCGGTTTTCAGGTGGTATCTGTGCACATTAAGTTTGAAATCAAGAAGCTGATAGGTGGTCTCTAAAAGTCCTAATTACTAATTATTGAAGAAAAATAATTTTGCTGTCAGAGGCATGTGATGCTGGATGTGGTTTTGAAGAAAGGCCACTATCATGGCATGCTTGTCTATAGAGGAATAATTGTTCCTGCAGTCTTTCAGACATTTCACATGGGCTCAGGCAATATATTTAACTTTTAGTTTATCTTAATTCTTTACAGTAACTGCCATCTTAGTTCTCACTAATATGTTAATGGTCCATTCCATACATTCTTTGTGTGGGTTCAAGCATGGAACATTAAATGAATGTTATTTTAGACTCAATTTCCCCTTCCTTACTAGATAGAAGACTTATTCTGAAAGAATATTTTATTTTTGTTTATGTGTGTGCTTGTGTGCATGTGCATGTAACCTTATATATGTTATTTCCTTCTTTACAAAAACAAGTGAAGCAACACACACACACACACACACACACACACACACACACACACACTTCAGTTCAGAGAGACAAAATCTACCCAAGTCATTACCATAGCAAACTCTAAAGTGATTCCTCGATATTTAGCCACCTTGCTCTAAGGTTAGCATTCTGTGACACAGTGGCTCTGACATATGGTTCTTAGACAGCAATATTGGCATTGGGATGGTTATTCTTGATCATCAATTTGATTGGTTTTAATGTCAGTGTGGAGTCAAATCTCTGGGTGTGTTCCTGTCCCTCCAGGAAGGATTAACTGAAGTAGCCCTTACTTGAACATGAGTGGAGCCATTCTGTGGGTTGTGCCCCCAGACTAAATGGAAAGGAGAGAGAGAGAACTGTGTGTATTCATCTCTCCCTGCTCCTGTCAGTGGATGCAATGTGGTCAGCTGGTTTGAGTCCCTGCCACTATGTCCTCTTCACTGTAGGAGATACTCTCCCTATCTGTGTAAGTTACCCGAACAAACGCTTCCTCAATTAAATTGCTTTGGTCAGGTGTTGTGTCACAGCAACAGACAAAACAAGCAATACAGTGGCTCCATACAGTGGAGTGCTTACAAGACAAGGTCATCAGGGAATTGTGGGCATATTTGTAAAGTTTTGCTCAGCATTGCGTCTTTTCTCTTCTTAATCTTAAGTTGGCCTCTTAAATTCTGTTAGTTTTTATATCTGTGATTTTGTGGTTTTCATTCAACTGTGATACAGGAACAGATATTGATATTCCTTTCATTTTTTTTCTTGTGCCTAGAGTAAAAATTGTGCTCTCTCTTAAAAAACATGTATTTCTTTTTCTTTTTGAGATTATAATATAATTTTGTCATACCCCTCTTCCATTTTCTCCTTCTTACCCTTCCTTATATCCTCCTTCTGAATTCATGGCCTTTTTTCATTGATTGTTGTTACATACATACATACATACATACATACATACATACATACATACGCGCGCTCACACACACACACACACATACACACACACACACACACACACACACACACACACATTCTAATTAAAATCAAGCTTTTCCTCTTGACATGCCTGCTCCTACAATCCTAGCACAATTAAACACCAACATCAAATATTTTCCTTTTATGTTACTTTAAGCTAGAAAGGGCATCTAGAGAAGTAGTGAAATCTGTGTTAACATGTAAGCTGGCATGGATGGTCACCATTGCATATGAATAAAGGAGAATGGCTAATTCGGGTTCATCTCTATTCTTCAAAATGACTGTAGAGCCTGAAAGAAAGCAGCTCGTTGTTCCACAGCTGAAGATAATTACTTCAGGGCCATGCTATGAATGGTTTAGTCATGTTCAGAAAGCTGAAAATGTTGGTTCTTTGGGGAGTAAGACTTACATCTTGGGGTAGGCAAACTTATTGTACAGTGATCTTTCGAAAAGGAGTAATTGGGGACACTGGCTCTGACAGAGTATCTTGGAGTGAAAGTTATTCTGAGAAGGATGTTTAACCAAATGGTGTCCTACTTCCAATGTAATTAGTGCTGCCCCAGGGTCAGCAACTTCACCTGCCATAGTTATTGACCTCACCGTGCTCAGAAGAATGGACCCATTGTGATGATGGTTGAACCTGCATTCCCCACTCTTTTTAGCTAGTTGAAGTCCCCTAAATGTTGTATGTTCACGTCATTTATAAGAAGTTGTGAGACGCTAGTACTTTACTTCCATACTTCCAGGAGCTGAAAGGCAGCATGGATTCCTTGCTGCATGCAAGCAAAGCAATGACAGTCAAAATTGTATGAGAATATCCAGAGTGGTTGCTAAAGGCAGGACCAAGGGCTGCTTCTCTTTTAGGATACAGAAGGACGCAGGACTGCATGGTGTTTAACAAGCACTTGAGACAGTTCCAGCCTTCCCTGGGGTGTTACACACTGTTACAACTATTTAAATAGTTGAAATAGATCATCTTGGTGTTTGCTTTCTGCTCTGTAGTAGTTTTTGACTGTTTTTGACTCTGACAGAACTATCCGCATACCAGATGTTGTGCTGGATACTGGGGATAAGAAGAATAAATGAGACATTGTCACTGTTTCCAAAGATAGTCACTATCTGGAGGACACAAATATTGAGAGAAATAATCCCAAGACATAGCAGCTGGTAACAGAGCAATAGGAGCCACCGAGTGGTGGCTTTTGATAGTTTTCTCTATTAGATTATTTGCCCAGCAGAGCAAGGGCAGACCAAGAATCTTATGAGCTTGTTCCTTAGATCTGGAAGTCAAAACAACCACATTTCTTCAGTTTGGTGGAGAAAGAAGCTCCACCCTTTTAACCAATTAACTTCCTTAGTCTGGTGTGGGGCAGGGTCAAGAAAAAGGAAACTTTTAAGGAAACCTTATAGTTTCAAGAAGGGATCTCAGAAGGCACTCCTGGAGGTCTGTACCATATCCAGGAAATACGGTGATCCTGTTATTAAAAGCTTAGAAGACATGGCTCATTCCATTGCCTAGGGTTCTGAAGGCTATCTGTGCCATTTTCCATTATCCAATAATAAATACCACAGTGAAAGCCACCTTTAACAGTTAAATATTGCTGGGATTTTATGGGATTGAATGGAGCAGACTGCCATGGTATTAAAGAGCCGTATGGGTGAGATACTTTTATAACACATGCTTCATAAAGCTGTATAAAGCAAGTGCCAGTGTACCATTCTTTAAAGTGAGAGCATTGGAGTTCAGCATAAAGGCAAGAGGGGCCTCTGCTTGTTAATTAAAGCTCTTAGTGATGCTAACTTTTATGAATAAAAAAGGGGGTTCATGGAACTATGATTTGCACAAGCAGCTCTGTCGGCCTGCACTGGGGTTTGAGAAGAAAGCAGCCATTCAACATGGTTTACTCTCAAGGGACTACTGGGCTCCTATAGCTTTGCAGGCTTCCTATGGTGATGGCCAGAGCCTGCTACATTTCCTTAGATCAAGTACTTTAAAATTCTTGTTTTTTTCCTTATGCTGATGGGTTTATTATCACAAAGAAATTGTGTATTTACTAATGTGTTAGCTTAGTTAGCAGCCTGGGTTTACTTACATTATAAACACAAGACAATGGCTTTAGCCTTTACAAAGTGAAGTGTAATGCCTGGTCCACCATGCCCATCATTGTTCAGAGATCACCCCTTTCTACTTTTGAAAGTCTTTGATCCCCCTCCCACCATTCTGCAACCCTTAAGGAGTCACTTCTCATTCTCTATGGCACCGATTTCTGGTGCTCAGTTGGCCTGTATTCTGACTCTGCATTTATCCGTTCTGGATATTTCACACAAATGGAGTCAAATAATATGTGACCTACTGTGCCTGGCCTGTTTCCACTGCTCATAATATTTTAAGGTTCATCCATATTACAACATGTATCAATACTCCATTTCCTTTTATAGCTAAGTAATATTCTATGGTATACCATGGCTTATTTAGCCACTCATCCATTGATGAACACTTGGGCTGTTTCCGTATGTGTTGATCATATTTTGTGAGTAGCATTTCTTTTTTTTTTTTTTTCAGAGAATATTTTATAAAAGCCAGGGAGACTGGTTACCAAGGTTCATTGGAGTAACAAGGCATGTGTGAATGTCAAGCACTGGCACCCACTCCAGCCCATCAGATACAGCACACAGCCAGTGTTTGAGTGCAA
This sequence comes from Phodopus roborovskii, assembly GCF_943737965.1. Lineage (NCBI taxonomy): Eukaryota > Metazoa > Chordata > Mammalia > Rodentia > Cricetidae > Phodopus > Phodopus roborovskii. The sequence continues at coordinate 11,913,192 of NW_026126541.1, read as the reverse complement.
ACAATCCAAGAAATGCTACAGAACATGATATCAAATGTGATAATAAATGCCTTCTATAAAAACAAGACTTCCTCATAAAAGCCATTCTTTGTGGACAGATAACTTACAAAGACAGCTTGTGAATTCCAGAATTCATTTTTTTTTAATTTTTATTTTATATATCAATCTCAGTTCCCTCTCCCTCCCTCTTTCCCTCTCCCCCCACAAATACACCCTGACCATCCTCCCCACTCCACATGTAGGGTGATGCCATCCAGAAGGGGTCATCTAAATGTTTCAAGTCATTTGGAGTAGGGACTAGGACTTCTTTCCTGTCTGTAGGCTAAGGGAGTATCCCTCCATGGGGGGATGTGCCCCCAAAGTCCTTTTGTGTAACAGGAATACATCCTGGTTTCACTGTCTGAGGTCCCTTAGACTGCTTGGGCCTTCTAGCTGAGACACATGTTCAGGGGGTCTGAGTCAGTCCCATGCTGGATTCCCAGCTATCAGTCTGGGGGCCCATTAGCTCCTCCTTGTTCAGGTCAGCTGTTTCTATGTGTTTCTGCAGCCTGGTCTTGTCCTCCCTTTCTGCATCTGGATTCCAGTTCAGCTCAGTGTTTAGTTGTGGGTGTTTACTCTCTTAAAGAAAGAAGTTAAAGAAGATACCAAAAAATGGAAAGATCTCCCATGCTCTTGGATGGGTAGGTTAAACATAGTAAAAATGTCAATCTTGCCAAAAGCAATCTACAGATTCAATGCAATCCCCATTAAAAATCCCACCACAATTCTTCACTGACCTTGAAAGGATAATAATAACTTTATACGAAAAAGAAAAGATCCAGAATAGCCAAAACAACTGTGTACAATAAAAGAACTTCAGGAGGCATCACCATCTCCAACTTTAAGCTCCACTACGGAGCTTTGGTCCTGAAAACAGCCTGGTATTGGCACAAATATAGACAAGTAGATCAATAGAATGGAATTGAAAATCCTGATATAAATCCACACACCTACGAACCTGATTTTTGACAGCTAAAAGTATGCAATGGGAGGAGGAAAGCATCTTCAACAAATGGTGTTAGCACAACTGGATGATGGTGTAGAAGACTGCAGATAGACCCAAGTCTATTGTGAGTAGCATTTCTATGAGCAATGTGAGTATGTGTTGGTTTATCTGCATTTTATTCATTTAGTTACATGTACACAAGTGAAATTTTTTATTTTTCTTGATTTACTTTTTTTGGTGCTGTGTATGTGCGTATGAGTGCAGATTTCCATTTGCACATGTTTGTTCAAGTACATATGTGTCTTTGTATGTATGTATGTGGGTCAAGGGTCAATTCATAAAGTTGTTCTTCAGGAGTTAGTCTCTTGCTAGGATCTGAACCCACTGATTTGGCTAGTCTGGCTGGGGGTGAGGGTGGGGTGGGGGGCATGCTATCATGCCTAACCTTTTTTTCTTTTCATGAGTTTTGGGAATCAAACATGGGCCCTACTTTGCTAAATGACCTATCTCTCCAGCCTTGGAAAGGAATTCTTGTGTGGTATTTGTACAGATCACTGAGTAGGATTATAACCTTTCCCCTCATTGGGAATAGGGTTGGCCAAATAATGAACTTGGCCATTGGATACAGGATGACTTGTGTCCCTGGTGAACAAATGCAATAAAAGCTTTCTCCACAGCTGGTGGCCTTCCTCTCATCCAGTGGCTCTGCAGAGAGGGCAGACCCTAGGATTATGTGTGTAGATATCAAGAGCAGAGCCCAGAAATTCCTTTGAAAGATGCTCACTTAGAAACACCATACAGAATAGGAAGACAGAAACGTCCTAGGCACCTGAAGCTTACATTTTCACTGTAACATAAGCAGGGTCCCGTGAGTCCTACAGAGCACCAAAAGTTCTTATGGACAATTTATTTAACTTGCTTAGAGATAGGGGCATTTGGGGATGGCCTTGGCGGAGTTTCACAGTGTATAGTAGAAAGAGGAGCTTTCTAGGCGTAGGAATGACCTCAGCAGTGATTTGTCTGGGTAGGAAAGCAGGAGAGATGGGAAATAGAATTGAGTGGTTCTTTCCACTCATGGTCCTGGGATAAGGGGAGAGAAAGTTCTGTTGGATCCCGTGAAAAGAGGTTTGGTCTCTGGCCTGGCATTATAAATATCAAACACATCACACGGCAGGTTACTGTCCACTGGTCCTTTGACCTGTCATCCGCATCCTCCACCACAATGGTTATCAGTCCTCACTCTCCTGTTTTTATGTCTTCCATCTTGGCTGTGCCTTCTGAGTGACACCTCTCCTCACCCTAGCTGACTGTGTTTTGCCCACATCCTCATTCAGCATAACTATGCAGAAATGCAATGAGGCCAGGGATGGACAGCAGAGCCCCTAATCTCACTTGTGAATGTTTCTAAATATTATTATTCTGTCTCTTTTCCCTCAAGCTACAGTAGTGGTGGTAGGAAGACTTGTAGTTTCAATACAGTTGAGCAGAGTTGAAACTCAGCAGTGAGGGAAGTAAGTGAGTGGTGCAGGGGGTTTACAATGTTCTCACTCATCTTTGTATTCTTGGTGTCTTGTGTTCATCTTAGGCAGAGTCATCGTAAATGAATGTAAGCTGTTTGGTCCAGTGCAGGGTTGAGTAGACAGCTAGAAACTTAGAAACTGTAGGTCTTTTTTTTTTAATTCCAGTTCCTTATTGATGAGTATGGGTTACATTTACTCCAGCCTGATCCTTACCACTGCAAACATCCAAATAAGTAGCCTGGAGCTGTGGTGAACATGATTGGAGTCAGACGGCCCAACTCAGGTGGAGGCAGGGAGTGCAGGCTAGGAGAATTTCCTGAGTGCAATGGGATCTCTTCCACTGCTTCTGCCAACAGCCTGGTGGGTGCAGGAAAGTCCTGTGTGTGATTCTTCTTAAGTGCATTGGCAAGGACATTTTCTAGCCCTTTGCTGTGGGATTAGACCCTTTCAAAAGCCCTTGTTAGGAGGGGGGAGGGGAGGAAGAAAGCAAGGTGAAATGTAATTTCCTCTTTAATATAGACTGTCATTTAATCTAATATTATAGAAAATGATTAGATCTTAAAAACCTATAAATTACATTTGACAACTCTCTGGTGTGCCTCTGTCTTCCCTTTTGGCAATTATACATGGCGACAGTGGGTTGTGGCAGCTAGGAGCACTCTGAATGCAGGATGTTTATTGGCTCCTAATGAGAAGTGATTAATCTAAATCACCATAAGGGTGGATCTTTGCGGAGCTCTGGAATCATAAGTGGCAGTTGGACCACTTGACAAATGTGCTTCTGTGTCCCTAACAACGACAAAAGTTAGCAAAGCTGTGTGGGGTGGTGTTTCCTTTTCTTGTGTAGGAAGGAAAAAAAAAAAACATACACATGCTCTCGCAAACACACGCACACACACAGACTGAGTAGTCACGGGGTAAGGTAGAAACCTACAGCCTTGGCATGTCTGTCTGTGTGGTTACTTTCAGCATTCCCTCTACAGCCTCTTTCCACCTCCCTGGAAGACACAGCAGCAGCTCCTTGTTATGTCTTTACCTGGAGGGTCCTTTTCCCGTTTATTACTGTTATTGTGGTTTTCTCCTCCCTGCTAGTCTGGGGACCACCTGGCATGGGATGATGGATCATTACAGGGAGTACCTGCCTGGCGAAATTGCTATCTCCTCATCCCCCCCCCCTTCTGTTTCACATTGAGAAAGAGAGGAAGCAAACCCACACAACAAAATCATTCTAAAACCCAACATGAAAAAGGCACCTGTGCACACTAGCCCAGAATACTGAAGCCTGGCCCCACAGATGTGGGTATGGCCAGAGAGGAGCAGCCATAGAGGGTTGGCTGCGATGACAGGACATTGTCCTTCCTCCTCTGCTGCTCTTTCCTGCCTCTCTTTCCACTAACTTCTCATCTTAGCCAAGCTTTGTCCTCTTTCTCCTTCATGCCACTGATACTGAGCCCAGCAAGAAGTCAAAAGCACTTAACTCAGTAGGTAAAGTGGAGTCTGAGCTTGCCTTTTGACTGTAGTTACAAGTTGTTAACTTCTAGTAAACTGTCAAGCCCCAGGGTTTCCTTTAGTGTGTGGTAGGCAAAGCTAAGGATTCCAAAAGACATTCTAATCACCAAGACCTGTGAGTCTGTTAGGTTATGAGACAAGGGGTAATGCAAATTCTGCGTTTAATATTTATTGTTAATCAGTTAGCCTTCTCCAGACAGTAGTTTCAATTATTAAACAATCATGAGTGTCTTTGGACATAGGAAAGGGTGTGGTTAAAAGAACAGTGCCCATGAGAAGGATGGTAAACACTGGACAAGCTGAGCCTGAATCTGAAGACAGATGCAGGTTAGGAGCTAAGAAACACCGCAGTCTGAAAATCTAGGAAAACAGACTCTGCCCAAGTCTCTCTCAAAAAGGTATAGACAGCCTTGTGAGCATCTCAGTTTCATCCAAACTTTGTTAAACCTTTGTACTTCAGATTGTAAGCTATTTAAATCACATAATTTATGGTTACTAGTTATAACAGTATTAGAAAGCCAATATAGGGCTACCATAATTACTGTTTGAAATCGGATATTGTTAGATACTGAGGGCTTTCAGCCCCACAAAGGGCTTGGTGCCCTCTTAGAAGGGATCACAGAGAAGAGGAAGGAGTCTCCTAGTTTATGATATTCTGGTTCAGGATTCCAAACAGACAGAGGAGCAAAGATGGGTGTTGCATTGTCTCCGCCCTGTTCCACAGCTGCATCAGAGTCCCCAAATAAACACACAGTTGCTATATTAGTTATAATACTGTTGGCCATTGGCTTGGGCTTCTTATTGGCTATCTCTGTCTTAATTATTTAATCTATTTCTATTAAACTGTGTCTTTCCAAGTGATCTTAATCTTACCAGAGAGTCTGTCCATACCTGTTACTCTTTTCGTGTCTTACATGATGACTGACTCTGCCTACCTGTCCCAGCATTTCTCCATGTCTCCTAGTCCCACCTATCATCCTGCCTCATTGGCGTGGCGGCGGGACAAGACAGGCGGCAGCAGGCAGAAAAACCGTACTCGTTACAGGCCACAGTGCTTTATTCATCAATTAATAAGAGAAACATATGTACAGAAGACACCCCCATTATTGCAGTCATCATGTATCAGGCAAAGGAGTTGCAGGTCCGGCATTTCCCGGTGAGATAAGACTATGTGGAAATTCATAGATTAGTAGTTATGGGTTAATCATTAAGACAGAGCTAGCTAAATAAGAAACCCAAGCCAACAGCCAATAGCTTTATAACTAATATAGTGTCCATGTGTTTCTTTGGAGCTGAGGAGGACGGCAGGATCTGCAGGGCCAAAACCCCATAAACCTCATTTAACAGATGCCTGATTGCCTTCCTCAATAACAGAGGAGAATTAAAGGAGAGAAGAGCCACACAAAGCCTCAGAAGGAACTTTAAAGGCTCTGGTTCTGTATAGCCAGATCCAAGCATGAGGGTGTGATGGGAGATGTCATTCTGTAAATATGTTTCTCATACTGGTTAATGAATAAAGCACTGTTGGCCAATAGGAAAGCAAGATAGGCGGGACTAGGAGACAAGGAGGATTCGAGGAAGTAGTAGGGAAAAGTCAGCATGGAGAGACGGACTCTCTGTAAGATGAAACAACGTGGAAATACTTAGATTAATAGAAATGGGTAAATAATTAAGACAGAGCTAGTAACTGGCCAACAGCATTATATCAAATACAGGGTCTCTAGTGTTATTTGGGGCTGGCGCCGCAGTGGGTCCAGGCAGGCAAGAAAAACCTGCTCGTAACAAGGGTGTGTGTAACAGGTCCTGAGCTGTAGGAAGAGAGTGCAGACATACCATGACCTACCATGGCTAGCTGGTGACATCATCTCTCCTCTTTTATATGTTTGGGGAGTGAAATTTCTCTCCTCTGTGAGAGGGAGCTGGCATCTCTTGGGGTGCCTTTTTCTCAAGATGCTTCCTATCAGGATGAAAGGACACATGGAAACCCTGGCTCATTACAGCCAGGCTTCTGGTGGGGAATGTTGGAATAAAGGATGGATGCAGCATCAGGTGACCCTGGCTTCAGGTTCATTCAGAGGGCGGGGCTGTCTACACCCTTCAGGCTTGTAAGCAGCTGTGGAATGCATAGTTGAACTCTGATGTGATCACCATGCTTCCTAGGAGAGACAGTGCTCCTGAACTACCTCTGACCTCATGACCCACTCTAGTAACACTTTCCATTACATAGGCTCTTGGAGCTTTACCAGGACAGATGCTATTCCAAGCATATATACTCACCCTTCTGATTGCTGTCTCATTCTACCTCTTCCTAGTTCAATAGCCTTTCCCAATATTTGTTTACTTCCCCTAAATAGCCCACTTTAGAGGATTTTCATATACAGAATTAAAGGTGCACTGGGGAAACTGGGTAGCAGTGACCTTATGAAAGCCACCCCCTTCTTTCTATTTCCTTAGCTGTTTATTAGATGAGCTACTAAAGGCAGTGCACTGAATAAACACTGTATCAGTGGCAATCTGCAATTCTTAAATTAATCATAATAGATACTGTGCAATTAATTTCCGTTTACCATTCCCTGTGCGCCCAGATCTTTTCAGCATCTTCCTCCCACACAGCATCAACAAGATGCTTATGAATGAGGCTTGTATTGTGGTGGGCAATAGACTTGCTGGCTGGCATTTTTCTTTATTGTTTTTGTATCTTCATTGCCTTTCTGCTTTGAGGCTTTGAAATGGCACTCAGAATTCTGAACTCCCACTGTGACCCCAGACTTATATGGGAGCAACTTGGATGCTTGAAATAGCAAACACCTTGGATTGCCTTGATTCAACTGACCAGCTGTTCCTTGAAACCAGACACACCTGGGTCCATACCTGTATCTGCAACAAATTTGTGCCAAGTGCATACCTTCTGTGCCACTGGACTCATGCCTCAGACTCTCAACCTGAATCTAGAACACACATCTGGACTTAACAGCTTCTTTTTGTGCAACTAACCAACAGAACACCCTAGATCAAACTACAGGGAAATATCAAAAATAAGTAAAATTAATTCTAAACCAATTCAGTCTCCTTATTCTTTTTTTTTCAAATTGTAGAACTTCTTCTTTTCTTTTTTCTTCTCCCCTAGGGTTAGACTTGCTTTTCATTAAATGTTGGAAATAAAGACATTGCAGAGAAATAATGTGACTAGGAATCTATTCAGTTCTACATGTCAGCCTTTTACAGGAGAGGTGTGGGTGGGGCCAGTCTGTGCCATTTAATGCAAGAGGGCCTGATCCTACCTGGGCTAGGAAAGAGACAGCACCTCTAGTCAAAGGTTTCCAAGGTTTTATGGAGATGGAACTGGTTTCCGTGCCTAGAACAATGAAAAATTAGAAATGCTCAGCCTTGAGATTCCTAGTAGTTTAGTGGTACAGTGGAGAATGTCAAAAGAAGTTTTGTGGTTTTTTCAAACCTCACAGGGGCCCACTAGTCTTAAACTAGTGAGTGCCTAAAGAGGGCTATCTGGAAAATAGCAAAGACCGACTTAAGAAGGGCTGCTGTGTCATTGGGATTTTCATAACAGGTAGATGATATTGCATGCTTTTGGAGAAGGATGATGGCACAGTCAGACCTGAACTTGTATGGGGTAATTAGAGAAATTTGGAGAGCTAGAGGCCAAAGTGTAAGACATGTGGGTCTGGGAAAGAGCAGAAGCTTCCCTCTGAATAGTGAGGCAGCTGGTATACATGGGGCTCTCTGTACTACATCCCCTCTCAGGTCACACCTGTCCTGCATTGTGAGCAGTATGTGTTCATGATACTGGCTGATAGGAAGAACGCACAGCACAGTATTGTTTAGAGCATTAAAAACTGAGGGGAACAGATGAGATAGGGTTCTGGACTCCAGTTTCAGAGAGGGAGGGGCAATGAACTATCGGGCCTCTGGCAATAGGACCAGGATGTATCCCTAGTGCACACATGGACTCCATTCCCCATGGAGGGATACTCCCTTAACCTAGAGACACGGGGAAGGACATAGGCCCTGCCCAAATGACCTGACAGATTTTGATGATCCCTCATGGAAGGCCTCACCCTCCCTAGGGAGTGGATGGGGGATAGGATGGGGGGTTGGTGGGGGCCATGGGAGCATGGGAGGGAGAGGGATCTGGGATTGATATGTAAAATAATTTTGTTTCTAATTAAAATAAAATTTATTAATAAAAATTGAGGAGAACAGAGTTGGGAAGTGTGTGTGTGTGTATGTGTGTGTGTGCGCGCGTGTGCACGTGTGCGCATGTGCGTGCTCATGTGTGTGTGAAAGAGAGTGAATAATTTTAGAAAATGAAGTAAAATAGTCATGTCATTGCTCTAGGATAATATGTGCATGTTTTTCCTTAAGTGATTTATACAGATACACTGACATGCATTGTAAGCAATTTTAACAAAACAGATTCTGCTTCATGTATGACCAGTCTGCTTTTCATGCACTTTTTAAACATGATTATCTCCTGTGTGCCATGAAATTGTTTGAATTCATGTTAAATACCTGTGTAATATTCTATTAATGGATTTGGTGTACTTTATTTAATCATACTCCAATCAACTATTTGGGTAATTTTCAATTCTATACTATTACAAAGAACATGAGATGGACATACAGGTGCACAAACCTTTTACTAGGTCTCTGATGGTTTCCTTGGACAAGATCCTAGAACAGAATTTTCAAGGTCAATGAAATGAATATTTATGGAACTTTTCCGTACTGGGTGATCAGGCCAACTTCTTCTTGAATCAAAACTGCCCGCCTCCACAGTTCACTCCCAATCTTTGTTGTGGTCACCAACATATTCTTTGATGTTAATTTTAATGGTCAGCTCTTTGTAGTTATTTCCCTTTGTCTGAGGGGATACTGTTACCCCCTCCCCCTGACCAACACACTCATAGTGGAAGCATGATAGTAACAAAGCCTAAATACTATGTTTGTTTTATTCCTGTGAGTGTGTTTTAAATTAATTTTAATGTTTGCACACAAAATAGTGGGTCGTGACATGTTCATATACATATCTCATTATGTTTTACCCTTATATACCCACATACACTTATTCTTATGATAATGTTCAGTTTATAAATTAAGCACAGTAAGAGAGTGTTAATAACCAATGATTCAGTGGAAAGAACAATTGCAATAACATGATGTCAGCTTTGGAGCTATGATTAAGTAAAATATAGTAAGCTGAACAGAAGCATCAAAATGCGTAGGCAGTTATCTACTAGCCATGACTACTGCATGATTAATATATATATATATATATATATGTATATATATACATATATGTGTATACATATATATACATATATACATATATATACATATACATAATATACATATATATATGTATACACACACGTGCATGTATGTAGATATATAAATACACACACACAAACCCACAGTATGGACTTTCTGGATAAAAGGATGGCTCACATGTTGGCTAGAATGGACTCAGGCAATATGAGATTTCACCATACTGTTCAGAATGGTGGGCTGATTATTTCTGGAATTTTCTATCTAATAGTTTTGATTACCACCCACCACGGGCTGATGGGAGTTGTCTTTTTGTATATGTGTCTCTTACTGGTTGTTGAATAAAATACTGGCCAGTATCCAAGGCAGGAAGTGTAAGCGGGGATACCAGATGAGGAGAATTCTGGGGAGAGGAAGACAGAGAGAATTTGCCAGGGAGATATCATGTAGCTGCTGAAGGAGTAGCATGCTGGAGCATTCTCCAGTAAGATAAGACCACGTACAAATACATAGATTAATAGAAATGGGTTAATAATTAAGAGAGAGCTAACCAGTAAGAAGCTTAAGCCATCAGCCAAACAGTTTGTAATTAATACAAGTCACTGCATGTTTACTTGGGGCTGAAAGGCGGTGGGAACAGACTGGACAGAAACTCAGTCTACAACAGGCAACTGAAACCATGGAAGGTACAATGGAGGAAAAGGGAAGGTGAAGGACTGATGGACTCACATTTTTAAGATTTTTTTTTAGCTGCATTTGATGCAATTGAACACATATTGCCAGGCACTTTATTTTTCTTTAGATTCGAGAATGTCCCATTCTATGATTTTGTCCTCAGAAACCCCCTCCTTAACTACTTTTTGTGACTCACAATCTCTTTGCTCCATAAACAGTGATACATAACTCACTTTTCTATCTGAACTCATTTCTGCTTGCTACCATGGTGATTGCAGATGTCACTGCTCATCCTGTTTAGATGCAGCTGCCATGGTAACTGTAGATGCATACTGCTTGGTCCTGGTCAGACACAGATGCCCTAAGGCCATTTCTATAGGCCAGCCCACTCTCCTGACGATGTTCCTCCATCACCTATTTGAATATGAATTAGACATTGTCAACATAGTCCTCTCATGGCTTTTCTGTCTCAAAAGCACTAATTCCATGTTTCCCCCCTTCTTTCCTATTTCTTCAGGTTCAAAAATCCACCAATCTGGACTATTTCCAATACTTCATTATTATAAGTAACCAAATGCCTGTGGAGAGTCAAAACCTTGTGGTGTGTCATATTGCTTTCACGGACACAGCATATATTGGCTGTATGCACAGTATTTGGGATTTTCATTTATCATGTACCCACAATCTGGCCACATCTGGGTACCTTTCACTCCGTTGTGGTATGGACACTTCAGTCTTCTTCACTCTTTCCCTGGTATTGCCCACTGTCAACAATTCTCTGTTCAATATGACACCCAGAGTGAAGGGATTCAAATGCAGTGCTTTTTAAAACTATGCATTATGTTTATTTATTTTATGCATGCCTATGCACTAAGGGGACACTTGCCATGGTGTATGGATAGAGCCCAGGGGTAACTTTCAACTGTCTGTTCTCTCGTTGGGCTTTCCATTTCTGAGGACTGAACTCAAGTCTTTAGGACCATGTAGCAAGTGCTTTGAGCTATCAAATTATCTCTTCATTATTTTGTTGACTTGTTTCAGCGGTTGTGCTCTGTTAAGTGATGGCTATGTTAAATCCTATGTAGAGAGGGGAAATTAGGCATATTACACTTATACTATATCGGGGCAGAAATTGGGGAGTTGTAATCTTGGCAAAAGAATGTGTACAGTGGTACCTGGTAAAAGAGCATATATGCAAACATAAGTATCTGCTGATCTATGTTTGAAACTTATTTCTAGTTTGCATAGTTCAGTCATAATTGAACACAAGCATGCATATAAACGACTCTCAACACAGTTCCTCAACAGTAGCACTACTAACATTCAATGATTGATATTCTATACGGGACAAACCTTAGTGTAAGTATCACATGATTAGCAGCATCCCTGGTCTCTACCAGGCACTTGTCAGAAGTGTCTCTGACCACCGCTGTTGCAATTGAAATATCTGCACACACTGTTCTTCTTATCTTTGCATGGAAAATTTCCACTGAAGGCTGGACAAGAAAAAAGTCAGAGAAGGGGAGTATTTGCATAGAATCTGCTTGTGTGGACATCTATTCTCAGAAACATATCAATTACATCAGTGTGCTTTGGGGGTCAGTTAAGCTACCATATTTCTTACACTCTTTGCAAGTCTATATTGATATTATTGCTTTATCTTATTGATCACTAAGTGCTCTAAGTATCTACCATTAGGAATCAGTTGTATAGTAAATTATAGCATCCCTCCTTCTATTTAGAAAATAGTCTGCTTAGTCCCATTCTGAGATTCTTCTTAGAACACAGAATAGAGTTTATTTCCTGGGTTTGGAAGACATCAGGGCAGAATGAGAGACAGACATGTTTAGTTTTCACCACTTCCCATAGGTTGAGAAACATAGACAAGTAATTGAATAAAAACATTTGTCAATGATATTATTAGACTGAGACAGGAGCTTGATTCCTATCTTCTACCTGCATCTTTTACAATTTGGAATGCACATGTAGGGCCTCTGCTATTCAACTTTCTCAGGGTTTTCCTATAAAAGGCATTATAAACAAGACACAAAGGTATTGTAGCATTTGTGTTTTGGTGAATGCCAAATCTTTTCCATCACTCATCTGAAGCCCTGGCAATTCATTTACAGTGGATGAGCTAATCCCTGCAGACTGGATGCCTAAAATTGTCACCCAGAAGGCACTGGTGTATTTCAAACCACCATGGAATGCCCACTCCCCAAGGGTGGGATGGGAGTGACCCTTCAATGCACCAATTTTATTTAGCAAATTGACAACTGGCTGGTTTTTATTCAAAGCAGAAGCAATGTTGCTATTTGCTAATAGTGTATGTACAGTTATTACCAGGCATGCGAAATGCACATAAATTAATGTCAAATCCAATAATGCTGTTTTTCTCCCTGTTTCTACTATGGTTTTTTAGTTATGATGAACACACAAATACCCCACAGAGATAAAGAGAAAGCTTTACATTCTTAACTAATGTTCAGACTATCACACACACAGCAATGTATTATACAGCATTGTTAATATATATATACACTACTGCTCTGCAAATCTCTATAATTTTCTCCTTATAGCACTAGAACTTTTTACACATTAGAAGGCAACATCCTTGTTCCTCCCCTTCTTCCTCTTTTATTTGTATCTGCACAGAGCTGCTTCCTTAGTTCACTTCATCGAATGCAATCTCCACTTCCTCTCTTCTGGACTTAGTTGTACAGGTATCATGGGTTATTTAGACATGAGGATGTTGTATATTTAGTGGCTGGGTGCCTTACACTGTGCTGGGCTCCTTTATGCTTATTTCATCTAACCCTGAAATTAACCCTCTGAGGGGGGTACATTGATGCCCCCTTTTCCTGGAGATGAGCTAGGTGGAAAAATTGTGTAACGTCCTCTGTTTTCATGTGAGGTAACAAACTAAACATTTGCATTCAAAACATTTGCACCGAGCATCTACGGCATTAATAATTTGCTACCCTACCTCCTTCCCTTCTCCAGCATCCTCTGCACATCAGGTTTTTGTTTTTGTTTTTAGGCAGCGTTTCATTTCGTGCGTCCCAGGCTGGCGTCAATCACTCTGTGATTGAGAATGATCATGAACTCCCGATCCTCCAGCTTCTGTTTTCTAATGTTGGATTATAGGAATGAACCACCATACTCAGCTCCCCAATGCAGATTTTATGTCAGGATAAGCTGGATAACGAATCAAGCAGGAGGAAGCAAAAGAAAAACAAGACAAAACAAAACCCTCCTTGTCCCTTTCTCGTCAGAATCGTGCAAACACAGAATGCACAAACACCTCTATAGCCCTCCCCACAGCTCATACTGCTGCACACTAAAAATTACAAACCTATGGTCCTTTGCTTCTGCTGAGACCATCTCTCTCACCTTTACCAAGAGTCTCATGGCTCATCCACAAATGCCTAGTCTGCAGATTATTTCCTTGGGATGCTGTTAAACATTCTTCTGAGGAACGATGCATGCATGATGCATGCTTTCAATGTGACAGGGCCGTTTCCACTTTTACCTCTTTCATTGACCCCCTTAATGCTTTGACCTCACATAACTTTGGGTGAAAATCATCACTTCGCAATAAAATTGTGTGGCATGAGAGTTTTTTAACTATATATTTGGCATAATACTGCATAAGGCATAGTTGACCGCGTGGCTTTAACTTGGGGCACAACACTTTCGCTTACTTATGTTGATACTGTGCTCTCGTTTTTTTCTCAGCACCAACATGTAACACTGTACCTTTTTCTTACTGCATTCTTGTCCTCGAGTATTGCGCGGTTAAATAAGGATCAGGATAAACAAATAGGCTGAATAGATGTTTATTCAAGGAGAAATAACTTACAACCTAGACAGATGAACACCAGGAAATTCAACCCGATGCTCTCCTGTCCTAGTCCCACCAGCAAGAGGGCATTCCCAGGCTCTTCCTCAGACCTCCTTCCACAGGTCACTTCCGCCTATGGCTCCACCTCCAATGGGCGTGGTCAGTGCCACAGAAGGAGACAAAGTAAATATCTCACTACACTCAAGTCAGAAGTAGAAAGTGAGTTCTCTGTTATAAGTGGTTTCTTAACTCTGCTTTTATTTCTGCAGTGAATTTCCTACTCATGCTTTTAAGAAAGGTCTATGACTCTGTGTGCTTTGTGAAGCTGGAAGGGTTACAATAGTTCAGGGAGTAGTGAGGAAATCACTTCCCTTCTGAGCCTCAGTTTCCTTGTGTAAAACGCTAATCAGCATACTTACTTCAGGGGATTTTGGGAAGGTTTGGATAAAATATCAGGTGAAATACCTAGCACTGGTTAAAGATGTAGGTCTGTGTCTCCCTTCCTTTCATTCCTCTCAGAAAGCAGGATTGAGATTTCTGAGCCATGAAAGAGACATAGCTGCTGATATCCCAGTATAGAAAAGGTTTTCCGAAGAGAATATCAGAGAAAGGTTGCAATAAAAATGTACTCTTGCAAACAGAATCTCCATAAAACGACTACACACTGCCAATGTACCTCATATGTATATTGATTCCTATAGGCAGACACTACCACTGAGCTATGCCTCCTGAGTTCATTTCTGTATGTATATACATATGTGTATGCTGGATCTGTGCATGTGCTAGTGTTGGAGTATACACTTCTATGTGTCTGTGTGTGCAGAGTGTGCTTATGTGTGCAAACATGAGCACAGAGAACAAGACAGAGCTAGAGGAAGAGAAGTCACTGTACAAGATAATTGATGGCAAACTATATAGACTATTGTAACTCATGGGTTATAAAATAAAGTCCATTTAGGATAGTGGCCTTATCTGCTAATTAAAATCATAGGCATGAAGCTTTTTATTCCTGAATAAAATAAGCAGTTTAATTTTTCTGAACCAGGGAAAATGATTTCCTTGCACACTACATGGCCAACCCATCGGTTAGATACCATGTGATATGATGAGTCTATTTATGAAGCTGTCATTCTTACTCGGTTACCTATGATCTCAACCTCTGCAAACAGTGCACATATCCCCCCCATAATGTCTTCTTAAGACAGCTCAGTGCTTCCGAGGGCACGCTCTCTCTTTCGGGTTCCCAGGAAGAAGAGGCTGTTGTGTGATTACTAGTCCACACAAGATCGTTGCCCTATGTCTCACAGAGCAATGAAAAATTTATTGAACTGTATCCATTTAAATAAATTAAATAAAAAAAACTTGCTGATAACTAAGGATGACTTACCTCAATTATGTCAAAGCAAATATTTGAGAAAAAGCATAGGCTTACGTTAGAAGCTAGGAAGGAACAAAAGAGAGAGAGAGAGAATTGTGAATCTCAGGAGTCAAAGGGGCTCCTCTAAAACTTGCTTTTAAAAAAATCATGCTAGTTAATAGTTTTATTTCCCAAAGTATAAAGCTGTGGTTTTGGGTGGGAGTAGAGGGGTTGCTTTGTTTTGTATTTCAGCCTTTATGATTTATACTATATGGTAACATTAGACTGAATAATAGTTGGCAGGACACCGAAATGGGTAGAATTTTAGCAGGGAATAGAAACACTTACTCATTCAATTACTCTGCAAACAACAGAAACTCAGAGATTTTTGGCTGAGTCATTTTTCTTACTACTAATAATCACAGATATCAAGGAGAAAATAGATACACTGTTGGGATGTTGCGGTTTGACAGGAAGTCGGTCCAGAAGGTGGTGATAGAGTTATGTCTCACTAGTAAGAAAACTACATAAAAGCCCAGCCTGGCTGCATGACTGGTAACTCCAGTGATGGGAAAGAGGACACAGGAGGATTCTGGGAGTTCACTAGCCAGGCAGTCTATCCAAAATAGTGAGATTTCTGTTCAATGAGCAACCCTGTCTCACAACAAGGTGGATGAGCAATATGAGAAATACTTAATATCCGTCTTCTCCATGTAAGTGACTGGGCATACCCTCCAAGCATACCTATAACACACACACACACACACACACACACACACACACACACACACACAGCAAAACGCAAGATTGAATTTAGCAGGTGAGTGAGAAAATGAAGTCGAGGATCAGTCCTGGCACACTGCTTCTTTTGGGTGGTCACTGGAAACACTAACTGAGTGGAGAGTGGCTGGACCTGAGGCATCACTATGGGGTATTTGGTATGCTAGATATTTCTGGAATATTAAATCAAAAAACTGCTGATAGCTAAGTTCACAGGCCAGCAACTAAGAACGAGTCTGGGATACCTGACACTCATCTTAATGTATCAGTATCCAATGAAGGTGACAATTGAAAACAAGGGAAGTAATAGAGAGTGAAGGTCGTTAGAGAGTAATAGAGAGTGAGGGTCAAAAGAAAAGGCTTGTGAATGATCACCCAATAACATTCAAATGAAAAATTAATAAAGTCCACTGTCCAAAAGATACAAAGAAGAATCAGATGAGGGTGGTTTTCCAGAAAGAGATCATTTCAGGAAGGATGAAGAAAGTTGCCAATACTAAAGAGTATCAGAGTCTGTCTAATGGGTTTAAGCATTAGAAAGGCAATTGTTTCTTAGTGAGTAAATGCTAGTTAAGCACTAAGGGTAGGAGCTAAGCTACATTGGACAAGGCTTGAAATAGTAGTCCTAGCAATGTCTTGTCAAGAGTGCAGCTTATATTTTTGGTTGTGAACCTATCCTTTAAAGGCTCAGCCATCTCTGCATAAGGTGAGCTAGAACAGTGATGGAGAGCTCAGTGTGGTGTTTCAGATGACTGTTATCTGCTACAATGACCAATCCAGAAACCACTCAGACCAAGAACCAGGTCTGTGAGTTGGCCCTTCCCAACATCCACTGAATCTATGAGATGCTGGAGCACATGAAAAGACCAGTCTTGGAAACCCAAAGTTGTAGGCTCTCTATGACACAGAGCAAACCAATAAGAAGCCCAAACCCTTGGCCAAACATTTTAGTAATTAATATGTCTCAGTGCTTATTTGGGACTATTCTGAAGCGGGACCAGGCAGGTAAGAAACTCTATCTTCAAAGGCCTAGTATATATAGTGTAGCAAAAACCAGAAGCCTTGAACCAGAACTCATTACTCATTGTAATGGTCACTTGCTCGTATAATGTGTGAACTAAAGGGTACATTGTGTGACTCACTGTGTCACACTACAGTATGCATGATGAGATTTTTTTCTTTTTCTTTTAAATATTATTTTTATCTTGGGAGCATATGCGTTGCAATGGCAGAGGGAAGATGCAAGGGAGAGGGAGGTGAATGATATCTAGATGCTGATGTGAAATCCACAAAGAGTCAATAAAAAGTTAAAATATAAAACAAAAGCAAACAAACAAAAAAGGACTGTGACTTATACCATGTGTTTAAAGGCACTCTTGGTAGCATGAGACTCTAGTCAATATTGAAGAAAACAAGGGTTCCACAGTTTGTTTTCCCATGAAGCACTATCCCATGCCACAATACATATAAAACTGTGGAGATGCAAACTTGCTCTTTCTGATGCCTAAGACTTTGGATAATCTTATTTCTGTTTACTTGGCTTGGATGTCAATCCCAGGGCTGCAGGATTTTCTAAAGGACCTCTGTGGATTTGTGCTTTGGGAAATTTCTCTAACAAAGGTATCATTGACACTCTTTTCATTCATAGTGAAGAATGAGAATAACAAAGTGTAAGACCATGGGAAGGGAGGGCCCTTCCCACGTCTAAGGAAAAACATGGGGTAAAAGGACGGAGGACCATCGTACACACACTCATCACTTCAAAGATGATAATAGTACGAGACGAAACCTCCTTTTGTATGTAGACCCAGTCTCACACCCTATTTCAGCTCAGTGAATCTGGGGAAAACAGAACAGTGTGTAATACTTATGTTCATTTCACCCTGTTAATGCTATCTTTATTTTCTCCTGTATGCTTTCATTAGATCATGCTTCTCAGTGACCCTGAGATGGAGAGCAGCATATTGATCAGCTCGGATGAAGGGGCGACTTACCAGAAGTACCGGCTCACATTCTACATCCAGAGCCTGCTCTTCCATCCCAGGCAGGAGGACTGGGTGCTGGCCTACAGCTTGGATCAGAAGGTGAGCAAACACTGCTTATGTGGATACGTTGTCGCCTGTGTCCTTCTCTATGAAAAGCACTTGTTTGCTCAGCTCACAGAAGGAATTGGTGACATTTTATTATTCCAACTATGTTGATTTTGTCTTCGGCAATGAACTTTATTTTCTTACTCTTTATATCAAAATATATAGGGGCGCGTGCATGTGTTTTTGAATACATGTATATATATATGTTGTATTGGAGATATCTTTCTCTCATTTCATAGTCTTATAATGACTCTCTCTAACGTTTGATCATTTTACTTTCTTTCCTAAACCCCCATGAGATCGGTAAGAGGGAAATCATTATCATGGTTTTATGATGACAGCTGTAAACAAAGGTGCAGGAAGCCAATGTCCTTGTCCATATTCTTCCATCTTGGGGCTGGGGCAGCGGGAGTTTGAATGGCTATCGTCAGGTTCTACGTATGGGCTGCATTCCATCATACGCTCCTGTTTTGATTGGGTGAAATTTTAGTATAATCTTGCTCTCTATGAGTGTAAAGGAAGCTTTCTAAAAAGTTTCTGTTATTTTCTGAAAATCAGCTAAAGGTGTAGTGGCCCCCGGCGACCTTCCTTTTAAGCTCTAAAATCCATGTGTACCTGACAATATCTCCTATATAATTCAGAAACTTCGATATCTCTTAAAAAGGACTCCTGATCTTTACCCGCGGTTGCTAGCTCTCATCTGGTAATCTCTAATTTAGCTGCAATATAAGAAGCTGGGATACAGCACTGGTAATTTTCTTTTCCTAGTCTATCACGTCGGATCTACCATTTTGCCTTATTGCTGAATGTCTGTTAGGTGAACCCATGGTTGAATAGCTGTTTAAATGCTGCAGAACTGAACCTATTATGTTTGTTCAACTTGTATTTCATAACAGACACTAGATTATTCTTCATTATATTTCCTTTCCTCCCAGGACCTTAGTACATATGGCAGCCATTATATAATAATATTATAGGTCAGTCAGTCAAAGGGAAAAGATAATTGCAAGAACTGTTTTGCATAGAGATAGTCACAGAATAGCCCAACTGGAATAGTTTCTTCTCTCTGCTCTCTAAGGACCCAGAACAGTTGCTCTTCAGTATCTGTTGTAAGTATGTGACTGTGAATGTGTGAATGTGTGTGTGTGATGTCAGCACCTTTAAACAATAACTTCAACATAACCTTTATATCTCTCATTAGCAGAACCTCAAGGTGGGCACCAGGTGCTCTACGCAGTCCCCTAAGGACACCCGCATGACATTTGCAGAGCAAAAGCCATTGCAAATATGTTTCTTTCATGGCATCAAGTGGATATTGTATGAGAGACTTAGCCAAATGTCAGACAGTCTGTGAGTTTGGATGCTTATTGTAGCCAGAAAAATTGAAGCTATAGTGAAATAAAAATACATTACTTGCATGTTGTTAAACTATTGGATGGTAATTCATTTAGATGAAGCCCAAAGCACTTAAAGGATATTTTCACAGAGGCAAGCTAGGTTAGAGGCAACAGACCCCTCAGGCCAAGAGGTCGATAAAACAAATGCAGTATGTCTCGTGTTATCCCACGTGTCCTTTTCCTCCATTTCCACAGCACCAAGAACTTTAGGGCCTTTGCTCATGGAGTATGCTTGCGGAGGTAATGCCTTCAAAACTCTCTCAGACTTGATGACTATTTTTTTTCACTTAGAATAAATATGTGTAGCATGGCTGTGGGTGTTGATGGATTTTCCTAATCACACTGCACATTTCCAGATATATTATTCCTTCGGTATTTTTTCTTGTTGACATGTTCTGCTGAAAGTGGCTGACTGTTCTTCAGCCCTCCGGCTTCTAACAAGTACATGGCCTTTCTTCCTACGAATAAATGGCGTGAGGAGGGACATGAAGCTTCAGCAACATTTGGAGGGGTGGCATAAAACATCTCTCCCTGCCTCTCTGGGATGCAGGGAAGTTTTTTCTTTATTCTGGGTGGTGATCCAGTGGCATAGCATCTTGAAGAGTGATGCTCTGCAGTAGCAAATGAAGATGCAAGTGTGGCTGGGATTGATATACAAATGTGTTATTTCAGGCTAGAGCTCTCTCTGATGTGAATGCATGGGGGCAGCTGTTTTCTTGTAGAGAAAATGAAAAGTGCTGGCATTAAGGTAACTGCAGCATCAAAGGGAGATGTTTGTGGTGAGGAGTGAATCGATGTTTCCATTATTGTGCCTTTGATGAAATGCACTAGCAATTTCTTTAGAATCAGTAAGGCTATCTCCTTGTGCGTTGTATGTATTACAAAAGATCTAATTGAATGATATTTTAAAGGGATGATATCCAATTGCTTTACTTTTCAAACTGACACCCCAAAGCTGCAGAAGACTTGCTAGTGGATCTAATTTGGGGAAAAAAGGCTCTGATGGAAAAACCAGGAGGGCTTTGCCTCTTCCTTCAAAATCGTTTCTGCTTCCAGAGGAGCATGCCTGTGCCTTTTGACCAAATCCCTGTTTCTTGTATGCTGGGCTTTCCACTTCCCCCTGATTCTTATGCCAGCTCCTGCTGCGGCCTCCCTACAGACTTGCCTCTACCATCTTGCATTTTGAAGTGAAAGGCCTCCGTACTTAGGAAACACTCAGGATTCATTCTTGGCAACGGGAATCTTTGGAGGCATTTTATATCAAGCTTTGAGGATGAAAGAATCAAAGGTTGTCGTAACTCGTAGTTGTTGAAACGGAGATGGTGAAAGAAAGCTGCTTCCATCTTCTTATTCTGCAAGCAGGCTTCCTTTTTGTGTGCTGTTGCATTGTCTTGTAAGGGATAGGTTACACCTTTCTCCCAGCCTGTTTCCCATTTATAGCTAAAACACTTAATATTGGTTCTTTTGGGATTAGTTGGGAAGGCCCAGTAATCTTACTAAAATAGAATTTTTGAAAAAGTTCGAGGCAGATTTTGAAGACTGGGGCTTGTAGAAGTAGTTGATGTCCTCATTTTATAGAAAGCTGCATGTCTAAACATACCTTGGGTTGACAAGGGGCTCAGTGTGGTTCCTTAAAAATGGGCTCAGGTTTTGTGTTCACAAACGCATAACCCCCTGGCATGGGGCTCACTCATTGTGGGGGAGAGTTAAAAATAGCCATGTTTCTGCATGAGGCTCAGGATTGCAAAGCCTCTATGGCTATTTATCTTTGTGGCAAGATGAAATTAACAAGTGCAGCTAGCTTTGGAGTTCAGAAATGGAGAATCCAAAGAGATTTCAGATTCCATTGTTTTCAGGCACTCTGGGGCTATACTCATCTAGAATTGCTAACAGTTTCAACCTGAAAAGCAGTTTCTTAAACACTAACCAAGGCAATGAAAACTAACTGTTATAGTATTTGGGAGCTGGCATGAAACTAAGGAGCTCCCCATCCCCTGCTCTCTCTCTCTCTCCCTCTCTCTCTCTCTCTCTCTCTCTCGTGTGTGTGTGTGTGTGTGTGTGTGTGTGTGTGTGTGTGTGTGTGTACACCATTACCAGAGATATTGCCTCCTCAATTACTCTCCACTTTATTTTTAAGAGGACATCTCTCCATGGAACCTGCAATGCACCATTTCTGCTAGATAGGTTGGTCACTGAGCTCTGAGGATCCTCACCCACCGCCAGCTAAGTTTACAATAACCTGTGGCTACACCCTGCAATCATGTTAAGTCATACTTAGCGTTTTACTTGAGGCTGATACTGAACTTATATCATCATAGTGGCACAATAAGCACTTTATCCACTGAGTCATATCCCTAGTCCCTGCTATTATGATACTTTCTGAATATAAATTATATTAATTAATTAATATTGTTGGGGTCAATACAAGGGTTTCATGTATGCAAGATAGGCACCTACCAACTGAGTTTTATCTAAACACCCTCGTTTTAATTTTAATTGATCAATAATCCATTGATAATTACAGCACAGTGTGAATCTAAATATGTCTATTGATTAAATCAAGGCAGTTAGCATATTTACCACTTTCAGAGTTAGTATTTCTTTCTAGTGAATGGCAGGCTTTCTGGATCACCTCTTATCTGCTGAATAGTAGCTGACGGATTGAGGAGCTGTTTGAGATGCTGGTGCAGCTTTAGGTATGATGGTGCTATGAAATGTAAGTTCCAGTGCATGTCCTGTGCAGGCTTTGCTGATTGGACCATACCTGTGGTTGCTATGCCAGGTCTGGCGCAGGTCGTGTTGAATTAAATGATAGCTGTGTTGTGCAGGGCCTCAAAATTCAAAATGAAATTTAAAGTTGTGCTTCTGGAATGCTGGATACAAATGAAGCTGTGCCTTTCATTTATATTCTTGCTCTAAACCCTCAGATTAAAATGTAATTGTATTCAGATCCTTCGGGATTAGCGGGTGATGATAACTTCCTCAGTAGCCATTGGCAGAAACAGGCTTTGTGTCTCTGCATCTGGTGGGGATAAAGCTGATGAGGATTAACTGGGGATGGCCGTGGTTTTGAAGCTTGTCATCCATGGAATAGAAATAGACCAAAAGACATTTTTTTTTATTTAAAGGAAAATGGCATTTTTCATTAGGTTGTCTTCTCATAAAAGCATTTGTGTATCATTTAAGAGAAAGAAAGGCCCGTTAACCTGGTCACCTGTAACAGGTGCCATTGTTTGCACAGTACTTTCATCAGTGCAGTAGAGTGTGCCCACTGTGTCATGGGCCATGGGACAGTCACTTAGGGAGTGGACAACATAGTTCACCATACCCTGTGGAATTGAGAGATTCTAAAGACTCCATCTGAGCTGAATTCTGAATGGTAAAACTGGCTTAATGTAATCTATTCTGCCATAGTGGTGCAGCAAGGACCCTATTTAGTAACAACCTCCGGGTGTTCCCTTTTGCTGGGTGCATCAATGCTGTGTCATGTTGATGGAAAACTTAACTAGCACACCACCATTTAAGGCACCTGACCTATCTCTTAAGGGATAGAAGAGTGTTTGGTAAAACCATGAAAGACAACAACCCTGCATAGTGTGCTACTATTCCTGCAGATTTGTGAACATCTACTTACTGCTGACCAAAATCTCAATACTGCCACCCTGCACTTGGAAAATCAGTCAGCTCACTGTGGTTCCTTGCAGAAGTGTGGGTGAAGGGTTTGTTACAGGAGCATGGACAACCTGGAGGCGGCTGCATCACTGAAAAGCACACCCTAGCATAGGTGATGACACACAGTCTTCAACCCTTGAATGTCTGCATGACTGCATGCACTTCAGTAGTCAGAGTGTTTTCCAGGAAGCTGGTCTGGCCTGAGTCCCCTCATCCTTCTCTACTGCTTATATAAATTTGGGGATTAAGGCGCCCTATTCATCTAGTCAGTTTCGGGGGCTTCCTGAGACTTAGCAGTTGTTTACATCCTGGGTTTTCTGAAGCTTCTCTCTAGAAAGCAATGTTTTACCTCAGAGGAGATTGCTACATAGCACTCAGATAGGTAACAATGCCTCTTCTCCCATGGTAGAAATTTAACCATAGTGAATCTGTAGTCTCCAGAGGTGGCTATAGCTACAGGAACACCAGGAAATTCAGCTTTTTAGCCTTCTCTGTATCCTTCTACCTGCTTCCTCATAGATTGACTGTGTGTGTGTGTGTGTGTGTGTGTGTTGATCCTGTGTGCTCACATTGTAACCTAATTCAGCCCTGTTACCAGACCCTCACCTTCTATTTCTCGTTTTCTACTTGAACTCAGGGTCCCTGCTAGTCCCACTCTGTCTTTAAGCTTTTGTCCTCCTATCCAGGCAATATCTTTTATTTACCCTCTACCTTCTGCCTGCACTTTAACCACTCACTCTGGTGTAACATTCTGTGGCTTTTAAAATGAGGATCATGAATGGAAGGTTTCTAAGTAAATAATAACTTGCATACAGAGAAATATGTGTTGAGCTAGTGAATAAACAATATCCCCACGAATCCAGATCATTCTCCAGGAAACACCACTGAACTCTCATAATGCCATGCACGCCTCTCCCCTCACTGTCTTAGGCCCTCTGCAGGGGCTGCTATCAGATTAGTCTCTGAGGTATTGTCAGGATGACTTTCATTTATAATGGAGCAGACAAAAGGGAGTTTAGAAGGCTGCAAGTAAGGGAAAGAACAAAGAAGAAATGCTGTAAGGAGAAACAGCTAATATCAACATTTATTGATGTTGAGCTGGTCTGACAGATCTAAAAAATTCTTGAGGAATTTTTCAAAATTGTCCATTTGAAATTAACCAGCTTCATTTGTAAAGATCCACTGCTTTCCCGACCAGTGCCGGCACAGTTGTAGTGAGACTCTTACCCTGAAATAGTATCTATTGGTATGCAGGAGACTTTGCTTCCTGGAACATACCTTGGTAAACCTACCATGAGGCATACTCATATTCATAATTTGATACAATGAAACTCATATACATAATCTCATGCCATGGATTTTTAGGTTTAATAATAGTAATCAAAACCCTTTATAATAGACAAATGGGCAGAAACACAGTGAATGCTCTATGTGAAGAAACTTTACAGTAAATGCACTTCATGACCTAATATATAGCTATTAATTCAATGATGATAAATATATGGTATCGTGGATATACATTTATGCCTTATATATGAATGTGTGTATGGGTGTTATTACATCAAATATACAAGTTTGTAATAATTCATGGTTTAAATAATACTTTTTGAATATGAGTATGCAACAGATAAGACAGAGGAAAAGGAAGGAAAGAGAAGGGAGGAAGGAAGAATACAAAAAGTAAGGGGTAAGAGAGAAATGGACAAAGAAAAAAAAAAGGAAGGAGGACTTTAGATTTTAAAACTATAATGACAGGACTTGGTTCTAGTTCTCTTCTTCTGTGAAGATTAATCCAGAGTCAGCTGTAGGAATTAAATTCTAGTTGACAGTTAATAGCTACTGGGGAACAGAGAATCATCCTTTCCTGATTTGAGGATGTGGCCACTGGTAAGTTTCCCATAATGCAGTTGATGACCCCATACTCAAGCACATCTGGATACCTCTAATTGGCCTTAATGGACTGTTATTAAAAAAAAATCACGAGGTTTCAATGAGAATATGGAGAGTGGAGGGGTGTGTGTGTATTGATTCGGTGATATTTCATTATAAGCATGTGTGAGGCTCTCAAATAATAAAATATGTAGCAATAAAATTTAAAGTGGAAAGAAATAGTTCCAAGTATCAATGGGGTTTGTGACTGATGGAATAGCATTTGTAGTAGTTTCAAATAGAATTTGTTTTCCAAATTTTCTCTGATTCTATTAGATTGATTTTGTAATTAAAAGTGTCTGAAAGGTAACCTTGCAGGGAGATTCATTCATACCAAGTATAAGACAACTCTACGAAAGAGCTTCAAGTGTGAATAAGGTTGATTTAGGTGAAATCAGTTGAAATAGTTGTTTAAATCCACACACCAGAGGCACTATGATGTAGAAGAAAAGTTTCCTGACTTCAGAATGTACTAGCCCTGAATTCTGTCTTCCCTGTACTTTTGTTTTTCACTACGATCCTTTTAGAACTGTGAAGTTATAGAAATGATTTCTTTCTCCCAAGAAAAACTATGTTCTTGTTGGGTATAAACTCAATCTATATTATTTATAACTCAGACACAAATAAGGCTTTATTATTTAGAAGATACCCACTATAGAAAGATACTAAGGAAGTGATTTATTCTGATAGTATTTTGGAAGAATATTCCAGCTGTATCCCAAAATTTAATTAGTATTTGCTTATTTGATTTGACAACCATAATGGAAACAAATACTGTTGCAGCCAAGGAATGGAGTCTCATTCTTCATAACTCTTACATGTCCCGTGTTACCTTACCAGCAGTCAGACATCTGGGTGTTCCCTGGAAATGGAGATGTATATCCAAGTTACCTTCTCTTTAGTGAGCACTGACTTCTTATGTACATGGTTGCACGACTTTCTTGTATAAGTCAGCAAGTGGAAGTGATTGATTCTGAATTACAGATGTATGGAAGGCTCTTGAAGTTGTCACTAACTTGTTCAAGGTTACAGAGTCAGCCCTGCTTTCTGCTTTCTCTCTGAGTGGGACTGTGATATGTCCACCATCACTTCATTCTCCTTTGTAGGTTGACAGGTTGACAACATTCCAGTGGCCTTGGCATAGATGTCCAGCCTGGGCTAGTTTACACAGGATCCACATTTCAATGAATTCTGCAGTCTTGGCACAACAAAATCAGTTTTGTTACAGCTAAGCATTCAAAGGTTCCTTTGGTTTATTTCTCAGTTGATGGCACTTATCAGAGTAAAACTTGTAGAAAAAGAATTTGTCAAACCACTTCCCAATTACAACACATAGGGCCAAGTTCTTCCTAGAGTGGAAAAGTCAACAAGGTAGTTATGTAGTTGATGATATAGGGGTGGGATGTCCAGTTAGGTCTGCTTTCATTGATTTGTTCAAATCTTCAGGTTAATGTATAGATTAAGGTAAATTATTTACCATTTAAAGAGATAATGCTATGATCTAGGGTTTAAAGGAAGCTTATGGAGACAACATCTTTAATATGGTAATGAAGATGGAAGTTGAAATCATTTAGCTTCATTTACAAATCATGAATATGTATTATGTTTTAAATGAAAGGAAGGACTAAAACAGATATAGTGTTTGTTCAATTTGCTAAAGAGAAGACAATTTGTCAAGATTTTCCCCCCAAAATTCAAGCAATATGCAAATGTAGGAAAAAAATCAGACCCCCATGTTAATTCCCTGGCATGATGAATATTTTTATAATTCTAATTAGTACCAGTCATTTAGTCTAGCAATTTCTCCCAATCTATCCAATTTGAAATTAAAATAGATGCCTTGATTACCAAACTCATTAGAAAAGAAGCACCCTTTTCACCAACCAGTTCATTTAAAATTCACAGGCTGAATGAAGTGTGGAACACTAGCGTTGTCAATTGGCCTAAGTGAAGTGAGTCTTAATTGGAAGCATTGTGAAGTATTTGTATTGCTGCATGTTTCACCGCAGTATAATATATCATTCATTAAATATAACAAAAGCAACTTTTAAATGTCTTAAGAGGAGTTTGTGCTCTTGATGATTTTTATAAAGGCAAATGTCACAATTGTTTGCATTTTGAAGTACTGATGTGTGCTAACGTCAGGAAGATGAAGTTTGACTCTGCATTTATCACACTGATTATGTGAAGAATGGCAGGTTTAATGTGAGAGGAGAAAATTAAATTATAGAGGATTGGCTTTTTACTTCAAATGCAAGCATGCATATTGTACTCATGAGGATTGATGAGAAAAGTCCAGAACTATTTCATTCATAGCAAGGGACAGAGGACATGGTCTCGGTAGAGGAGACGGAATAGAATGGAAAGAGAAAACAGTTGAGTGTGTTTCCTCTTTTTTGTTTTAATCAAGGGAGGAAGTAGTAGGAGGAGAGAATTTCTATCCAATACATTTTCATCTCCTCAAAAGAGCAATAGAGATGTGTGATGGAGCAGATTGATACTCAGCCTGGGCAAATGTGGTGGGAGTGGAGA
The DNA here is from genome assembly GCF_943737965.1 of Phodopus roborovskii. Classification (NCBI taxonomy): domain Eukaryota; kingdom Metazoa; phylum Chordata; class Mammalia; order Rodentia; family Cricetidae; genus Phodopus; species Phodopus roborovskii. Next base: position 11,885,619 of record NW_026126541.1, on the reverse strand, counting down.
AGAGGAGGAACTGGCTCCGGGCCAAGGAGATGCTACAAATGTGGACTCCACAGACGTGCTGAACCGTGATGATAGCGGAAGGCAGTCAAGACCAGGTTTGCAACACAAGCGGCTGTGGCCTATACTGTAAAAGTGACAGTTCCATAGACGTGAGACACAACATCCTCCTCCTTTGATGTTATTCTCCATGTAATCCACATGTTCACAGTTGAAGCATATTTATGAATATTTTAACCCCTTATAAACAAGAATGAAAATCTTATCTCTGTCACCGATTTCCATGAGAAAATCCAGTTCTGCTTGTAGACTTTGAATATATTCATCCTCTGTGCTCCCGCAAGTTTTGACAGCCAATGCTTACATTTTTTATTTCCTGAGGGCTTTACCCAAGGCCTTTGTCTGCCAAGCAACCCTATACACAGCGTGCTTTAACAGTGCTGGGCATTAATACCAGGGAACAGTCCTTAGCCAGTGAGCAACCAACAGATATTGGTATCCAGGCTTCCATGACATGAACATGACAAGAGAAAAAGGTGATACCTTGGCCTTGAAGGCCACTGGAAGAGGAAAAGAATTCAAAGATGTGTGAGATAAATGCTTACTTATGCATGTGGGCATCTGCTTGGAGAACTCCTTGTTTTGCTCTTGGCATTTTTTTTTTTTTTGCTCTTCTTTTTTGTCTGTAAATGATGGCAGATCCTCAGAGGTGTCAGGAGTTACAGAAAAATGTTTGCTTGACCTGAATGTGTTCCAGGTCATCTTAGAATACATCATTAACTTTCCCTTAGCTTGCAGGATGCAGGAAAAGCATTCTGTTCACCACAGAGACTGTTGTAATTGGAGTTTTAATTTTCTATCTCCTTTACCCAACTACTCAGGCACCAGGGAATACTTCCTCTAGCTGTACACCAAAACATTTTGTGTATGATTTTCTCTGAGAGGCTTTCCCCTTTCTTCATCTAGATATCTCTGTTTAAATTTTCAAAATTCAAAGCAGGGCAGGAGAGATGGCTCACTGCTTGAGGGGCTTGTGACGTAGGCACGAGGACCTGAGTTCAGATCCCCAGCACCTGTGTAAAAGCATCCTACGGAAGCAGTCATCTGTACCCAAGGCTCCGGAAGGGTGAGGAGGGTATAGCTACATCCCTGGGGCTGAATGGCCAGTCAGACTAGGCAACGAGGTAACTCCAGGTTCAGTGGAAAACTTATCTCAAAAAACGAGTGGAGAGTAACTAGTGGTTTCTTGACATCTACTTTTTGGGACTTCATGATTATATACACAGGTACACATGTGCATGCCCATATAAACATGTGCAACACACACACCCCAAATAAGCAAAAAAAAAAAAAAAAAAAAAAAAAAAACAAAAACAAAAAACAAAAAACAAAAGCCTTCAGAACAAAGACACAAAGACAAGTTTCTCAAGGAAGCTTTCCTAGATAATCTTTGTCTGTGGGATTATAGCTGAACCAAACTTAAGCTTTAAGAAAAGTTTGCCTTCCATGCACCTGAGAGATAGAAATTGTCCTGTATCTTTCCTGGTTCCTGCTTGCTGCCTGCCACAAAGCCAGTAGTTGTGACCCACCACAGCCTTTTGCCTCGTTCATGCTTTTTATCCACAGGTCCAGAATTAATGGAGCCAGTGACCCTGGGCTGAAATTGTGGTTCAAAAGGAAATCATCCTCTTTATGTTGTTTCTTTTATGTGTTTGGCAAATCAGTACAAAATCAGAATAACACAGTTACAACCGGCAGAGGAACCTAAAAGTTTCTTAATATTTAGAATACCTAAAGATCTTAAATTGCCTCTGGGTGAGAGATAAAGGTAATAATTGAAAACCAAGGAGACACATTTCAGAGTGATTCCAAAATAGAATCTGACTTAGTGTTTGCCTGTAAGTCACAGGAGAGGGGTTGAAGGCTACCCCTGATCCACACAAGACCTTAAAGGATGCAATTGATCATATATTCTGACTGCCTTAGGCTTAGGGCCGCACCCCTGGTACATTCCATTCCCGACAAAGGAGAATCTTGTTTCCCCAAAGCACTGAGTAGTGGAGAGGAGGCCCTTGGAGGGACACTGTTGCCCAGGGGTACAATACAGGGTAGAATCCTGCTTTTGTGCCCAGTCCTCCTTTAGTAGCTTCTCTGACATTTTGCCCCATGCCTCCCTTGGCTGCTCTGAGTGCCGGAGGCAGCTGCCAGCAGTAGCTGTCTGAGTAAGTTATTGAAGCAGGCTTCTTAAAATGGAGACTTTTTAATTTGAAGTGCCTGGTGGAGATACCAGGGTTGTAATCCTGAAGCTTTATAATAGGCAGACAGGGAATGGATGAGGGAAAAGAGATATATTAACTTTTCTATCATCGAACACTGGTGGACTAATATTGGACTTGAAAATTCTCATAATTAAGATCCTGAGAGGTGGCAGAGTCCTGTCTTGAGAGTTTCCCTCAGTGCAAATGGTTTCTAGGAGTCTGACCAGATGGTTGAGTCCCTTCCGGGAGCACTCTTCAGGGAGCACTCAGAATGAGCAGCTGGGTACTACTCTTGGTAGTTGTAGCATGCTCTTGGTTATAAAAAAAATCCTTTTTTTCTTTTTGGATGCTGCAAATGACAATTTAGTGACTAGGTAAAAAAGGAAGCAGAGATTACTATCTCTATTATAGATCTCACAGCCAAATCATTAGAAGTAACTGAAAATTATGCCACAACTCTGGTCTTTTTTCTTATCAGACCACTAATTCCTTGATGTCGGAACCTAACAATTTTTTTTTTAAATCTCAAAAGGACTTATTCCTCCAGATTATTACTGGAAAAATGAATAGGAAAAAGAAGGAAAGAAACAAAGAGACCATGTCTTCCCTATTGATGCTCATCATTGAAAATACAAAGCACTTATTCTTGCTGGAGGGTGTAGTTCGGGGACCAAGTGTGTGCTGAGCCTCTGTGAGGCCCTCAGTTCTGTCTCTGGCAGGAACAACAACGATGGAAACCAAAGCTAAAACAAGGAAGAACAATAACACCCCTATGTCATACATCAGCTGAAACAAGAAAGAGGAAATACCCTTACGTCATGCATCAACCAAGTCAAGCACATGACACTGAACAAATGCTTATTGGACACTTAGCATATTCTAGGAGATCCGTTAATGGACACTGCTACCATCTCTGTTCTCATGTGCAGAGAAACATTGTTCAAGTAAATAGTTGATGTCAAATGTAAGAAATGCTATTAAAAAGAAAAGAAAAGAAACTAGATTGTTATGAAAGTATATATTGACCACAAGGGTTGATTTATCTTCCAGAACATTTAATCAAGGCCTGGGAAGTTGGCTCAGTGGGTAAAGGAACTTGCTGTGAGAACCTGGTATGGTTTCCAAAGCCAGAGGTGGTAGTGTTCATCTGTAATCTCGTCACTCTTGTGGTGAGATGGGTGGTGGAGAATCAACTGTAAGTTCCCCAAGTAAAGTGACACAAAGAGTAAGAAAGACCCTGCTTCCTCAGGGTGACAGGAAGGAACCAGCCCTCAAGGGTTGCCTCTCTCCCAAAGTAAATAATTAAGAGAAAAAATATTTGATCTGAGAATTGCATTGACAAGTTAATGTCTAAGAGTTAAGCAAGACTTGGTACTCATAAACATTGCTTAAAACTAGGATTATTTTATTGGTTACTATCAGATTTGTGTAAATAACTTTAACAAGGTATCATTGGCATTTGATGACTATATAAATTAAAGTTGTGTAAATTTGATCACACCATCATGAGTACCCCTATTAGTTTCATGGTAGTCAAAGCTGTAAACGAAAGTTTCTTCTTTGAAAGTGTCCTTGGAAGCTCTTTCCTTCCATCTATCTCCATCCACATTCACAGTAAGGGATTTGCTTCCTGCTATAAGAGATTAATTCACTCCACACCTAGATTTTGTGAAAGTGGAGTCTTGTCTGTAATCCTTCCTTTTTTATAATTGTTTTTAAAGAAATTGTTGTGTATATTGATAGTATCTTTATAGTATCATATTTTATGGCTACACTATAGCTGGTTTATCTATTTTGCATATGGGTATTTGGGCTGAATTCAGGTTTCGTTGGTAAGAATAAAATGATTGCTGTATTAATATGCACATTTTATGGACATGTGCTTTTATTTCTCTTAGATAAAGATCTAGGGGTGGAATAACTGGATCATATATACATGGGCAATGGAGTGTTGTGTATTAAAGAGAGATAGATTGTAAAGTTGTACTATGTTCCACCTCCACTAGAGGGCCATACACATGGTGTCTGTTGTAGATTCTAGTATTGGAAGATGAGTCTTTATCATTTTCATCTCCATAATAGATGGACAGCACAGCTGTCTCATTATAGGTTTCATTTTTGTTCTCCTAGTGATTCCAGATAGTAGAAACATCTGCGCTTACTTTCTATTTGTACACTGTGTATTTGACATGGCTTGTTTTCTTAATAAACATTGGGTAACAATCCTTTCAGAAGTATATGATTTGAAGCGTATTCTCTAGTGATAGTTCCACATGTTATTCTGTTAAGAGTACCTGTCAGTGAAAAGGAATTCATAATTTTGTTGAAATCAGATTTGTAAATTATTTCACATGTGGATCCTGTTTTTGTTGTTATAAATAAATATATCCATCTAAGTATAACACAATTTTTATTATGTTATGTATTATAGCTTTACTTTATGTTTAAATGCATGGATTATTTGGGTCACATTTTGTATGAAGTCTGGATCAAAGTTGCTTATTATTAGTGTAGCTATTATTACTGCATGTGGATTTAAATTATTCCTCGTACCATTTGTTGGAAAGACTATTCTTTCTTCATCTAATTGATTCTACATTTTGGTCAAAAATCAATTGACCATATATTTACAGACCTATTTCTGCACTCTGTTCTTCTCCATCAATCTGCCTGCTTGTCTTAACACTCCTGTCACATTATCTTGATTTCTTGGCCATTGGCGTACTCTGCATTTTCATTTAAATTTGAGAATCAATTTGTCATTTTCTTTTACTACCCCGATTCCTTCTGGAATTTTTTATTGGGATTGGAGATACAGGCCCATGGGAGAAGAACTGCTATTTAAAACATCTTGAGTCTTCTGATCCATGGACACACTGTGTCTTCCTATTTGTTTGGGCTTCTTTCATTTTAACTCAGTAATGCTTTACACTTTTCAGCTTCTAGCTCTTAGGATTTTTCTGTCAGATTTGTTTCTAGATACTTACTATATTTATATTATATTATTTTCAGCTTTTGTTTAATTTTGAGATTTTCAAATATGTAAATATAGTGTTATCATATACATATTTGTATACATTCTTGTATGTAAAATTATATATATACACATATATATATATGTATATATATAAATCATACCTTCCATCTATTTCCTCCCTCTATGTTTTCTCATGTCCTTTCTCAACACACATTCCTTCCAACTTCTTATACTTTTGTTTTCATAGCCTGCTAATTCCAGGTAGTACTGTACTGTAAATGCATAGATGTGGGGTTAGCGACCAGAACACTGGAAACCTACCAGGGCCATGACCTCAGAAAAGAGTACAGAGTGGGGTCTGACATCACCTAGTCCATCTGTGCCAGGATTTGAGATGGCTTGACCTTGTGCAGGTAAACATAGCTAATGTGAGCTCGCAATTCCATTAGTCATACCCTCCCTAGAAGATATCATTTCACAACACTTTGTCCCATCCTTCAGATCTGGTATTCAGTGGTATTCTCTGAGCTGTGTTGTTGTTGTTAATATAGGTATCCCATTTATGGTTGAATCCTGACTGTTCTTAGCAATTCAACCATTTATGCCTTTCCCCATTGACTGCTATTCATTGCAAAATGAAGCTTCTCTGGCCAACATTGATATTAGCCCAGGTCTATGAGTCTAAGCATAAATATGTAGGAGGCAGTTTGACTGCTTACCTCCTCACAATAACTACAGCATGTTTTACCCTGGGGCTGATGACCTTCCCAATCATGAGCTTTTCAGTAACATCGCAGTATATGAAGTGAAATTCCCTTCTGTGTAGAAGACCTTAAATCTAACCATAAAACAGTTGGTTACCTCCCATATATTGAGCTATTATTGCACTAGTGGGAAAGTTGGAATTATAACATTCAGGGTCCAGCAATGAGTAAGACCATTGATGTCTTTAGTTCTCATCAGCCTACATAGCACCTTTTGGCACTGTGAATGGTAATTTGAAGGGAGGAATTTTCCTGGTTAGTTTGAGACTGGTTTCTTTATTCTTATTTTTATTTTTATTTATTCCTCTCTCATTGTGACATCCTGAACTTAGTTTCCCTTCCTTCCTCCTTTCTTCTGGTCCCTCTCCCCACTCCTACCCCCAACCCATTCCTACTTCATTTCCAAACCTTTAGAAAAGTGCAGGCTTCCCAGGGATATCAACCAAACATGGCTGTAGTGAGATAGTCCTTTTGTGGCACTGACCACGCCCATTGGGGGTGGAGCCATTGGCGGAAGTGACCTGTGGAAGGAGGTCTGAGGTCTGAGGAAGAGCCCGGAAAAGCTCTCTTGCTGGTGTGACTCGGACAGGCGAGCATCCGGTGGAATTCCCTGGTATTCATCTGTCTAGGTTGTAACTTATTTCTCCCTGAATAAACATCTATTCGGCCTATTTGTTTATCCTGATCCTTATTTAACCACAATACATGGCTTATCAAGTTGCAATAATGCTAGGTACCTCTTCAAATATTAAGGCAGGACAAGGCAGCACAGAAGTAGGAAAAGGGTCCCAAAGCAAGCAAAAGAGTCAGAGACAGCTCCCTGCTCCCACTGTTAGGAGTTACATGAGAATACCAAGTTATACAACCATAGTATATATGCAGAGTGCCTAGGTAATGCTGTTCAGTATTACAGGATTCAATAACCCCTGATGATTGTTCAGGGTTCAGTCTCTGTGATCCCCTATGAGCCCTGGTTAGTTGATTCTTGTAGCAGGATATTCGATTACACTATGAAAACAGAGACTGTTTTAATAAATAAAATCAACTTTGGATCAGAGGGCAGAGCCAGCAACTGGCTGACAGGAATTAGCTACAGCGAGTACAGAAAATCCAGGAATATAGATAGGAGACACACAGCAAGGAGTAGAGAGGAGCTACAAGTTTTGAGGTCTTCTTAGTTTAAGAGGAGTGGAGAGAACTTCTTGTGCTACATCTCCAGCCATAAGGGAAGATCAGCTGGTTGCTTCTACCCTCTCTGAGCTACCAGGTTTTATATCTATCTTTCTGTCTGTCTGTCTGTCTGTCTGTCTGTCTGTCTGTCTATCTATATCTTATTTTACAGTTCCCTCCCATCATCCCATGGGCCCCTCCACTCCCCAATGCAGGTGAGGCCTTCCATGGGAATCATCAACGTCTGTCACATCACTTGGGGCAGGGCCTAGGCCCTCCCCTGTGTATCATGTATCTAGGCTAAGGAAGTATCCCTCAATGGGGAATGAGCTCCCAAAGTCCATTTGTGCACTGGGGCAAATACTGATTTTCATCCCAACATCCAACTCCCAAGTCATTATTGATAAATAGAATGATAGAGACTTAGAAAACAACATTTGGCATCAGTGGCAGAGCCAATGTCAGTGGGACCTGAAGTCCCACCAGGCTGCAGCCTGAGCAGCCAGGCACTGACTGTGGGGCTGTGAGGCACAGAAGGTAGTTAAAATATCAGGAGTTTCAGGTACAGCTTCTAATCCAATAGAAAAACAATAGATTTTGTGGGTTTTCTTGTGGTATCTTTGACTCCTCTGGGTCCTATAATCCTCCCCAATCTCTCTTCTGCAAGATTCCCTGAGCCCTAATGTTTGACTGTAGGCCTCTGCATCTGCCTCCATGCGTTGCTTGATGAAGCCTCTCTGATGAAGATTATGCTAGGCTCCTGTCTGCAAGTATAGAAGAATATGCAGAATATCATTAGGAATCATTTTGTTGCCTTTTTCATTTTATCCAGTCATGTTTGGTTTTGTTCTAGGTCTCTGGGCTATCTAGCCTTCAGATCCTGGCCCTCCAGGTCATATCAAGGGGTGGGCTCCCTTGTGGCCTGGGTCTCAAGCTGGACCAAGTTTTGGTTGGCTACTACCACAATCTCTGTGACAGCTTTACCCCAGCACACCTTGCAGGCAGAACAAATTTTTGGTTGAAGGATTTTTTTGGATGGGTTGATGTCCCAATCCCTCCACTGAAAGTCTTGCCTAGTTGCAGGAGATGGCTGGTTTGGGCTCCATTGCTAGGAGTCTCAGCTTGGGTCTCTCAAAAGTTCTTTGGGTATTTCATTGTGCTAGGTTTCTACCTCACCCTCAAAAGCTCTCACAATTCCAGTTGTTTCCCTGTATTCTCTCACTCCATTATCTGAGGACAGGTGGGGAACAGAACAGGAGGGATCAGGTCCGGGAAATTGGTTTCTTTATGTCCTGTAGCATAAGTGTGTGTTATCTGAAGAAATAGTATCTTATCAAAAGCAGTGTCAATAGACTGTTGTTTTGGAGACTTCTGGGGCATCCCTGACCAATAACTCATAGAGAGATGTCCTGTGCCATGTACTGAAATTTTAATTTAATATCTCATGTCTTCTAGGAGTAACATTGTCACTTATTCAGGGTAATTCTGTCTGAACTCTTGTTTTATTTCTTTTGTATCCCTTTATTTAAAAATGTGTACAATTTATTTTGATCATATTTGTTCCCCTCCCCCACCCCTCCATCCTACTCACCCAACTTCATGTTCTTTCTCTCAATCTCCCCACTTGAAACAAAACAAAACAAAAAACCAGAAAAACTATGAAAGCAAAACCCCAAAGACAAAACAATAAAAACACCAACTATAACAACAACAACAAAGCACACAAAAATCACAGATTCTGTTTTATGTTAGAAAGTCATTTCTGAGAGTGAAGTTTGCCCTGGAGTGTGGTATTATGAGCAGTTTTCCTGCCAACCTGGTCTCTCTGCAGTGCCAGCCCCAAATAACACACAGAGACACTGTATTAGGTATAATGCTGTTGGCCAGTTACTAGTGTTTCTTATCGGCTATCTCTGTCCTAAATATTAATCCATTTCTATCAGTGTTTCCACATGGTCTTATCTTACTGGAGAGAGGGTCCAGAATTCTCTCTAGTCCCTACCTTTTGAATCTCCTACTACATCTCCCAGAATCATCCTTGTCTCCTAGTCCTGCTTATCTTGCTTTACTATTTGCCAACAGTGCTTTATTCGTTAACCAATAAGAGAAACATTTACAGAATGACATCTCCCATCAGTGAGGTTTATATAGTCAGTTGTCACACCACTGGAGAAAACTAATTTTTCTCTCCCATGGTATCAACCTGCCACCAGTTCCCTTTGTCTTTCCTGGGAATTTGTGTAGATCTTGGGTGTGCTGTCACACACAGCTTTATAAGTTCCTATGTGTGTCATCCATAGTGTGTCCAGAAGATGCTGTTTCCTTGGAGTCATCTACCACCCCTGCCTATTATAATCTTTCTACTTCCTCTTTTGCACAGCTCTCTCATCATTGAAGGGAGGAACTTGATACCATTTAATGGGGGGACATTGCCCAACTAAATATCATATGCTGCCAGTAAGCCCCTAGGTACAAAAAATGTGTTACATCCATTGAGTCATTAGCCAAAGTGGTTCCACAACCGCCCCCCCCCCACACACACATTGCAGACTATTGTCAATAGTATTGCTTACCTTCACAACCTTAATGTAAGGCCCTACCGTTGAAAGCACTGTTCACATATGATATTGAACATGGTGAAAATGAGCTGGTGTCTAACTAGAAGCTCCATCACTACTGATTAACATTTATAGTTATTTTAATGTTCTATTTTGAAATTGTTTGCTAACTAGCAGGTTTCTGAAAGATTTTTATTTAATAGAGCTTTAGTTTTAGTTAACCTATCGACTACCCCTTTCCTCATCCCCATTTTATTCTTTAGCCTTCTGTATTTCTCCCTCTTGATTCAATTCACGCGTATTTTACTGTCCTTCCACTTTTTTAAAGTTGGGTTGTGGAATAGTGTGAAATATTGTGTGTCATTTGTCTTGCCTAGTCCTTGCCTCACCAATTTCTCCCATACTTCCACACCCCTTTCCAGTATTCTACATCACTGGCTTAGTTTTACTTACATAACTTATTCCCCTCAAAATACATAACAGCCTCTCAAAAGACCTCTTTTTAGTTTCCTGGTTTCCCCAGTCCACCACCTGAAATGCACAAACCAAAGAGTTTGAACTAGGATCTACATATCAGAGAGAATGTATGACTTGAGTTACCTCATTCATCATATTTTTTCTACTTACATCCATTTACCTGAACATTCTGATTTCATTTTTCTTTACAGCTGGTTCTATTTCCTAGCTATTGTGGATAGAGCAGCAATGAACCTGAATATGCAAGTATGTCTATAAGAGAATACAAAGTTCTTTGGGTCTTTTCCTGGGATTGGTATAGCTTGGTCACATGGTAGTTCTAGTTTTGTTTTGTCTTGAGAAACCTACAGGTTTATTTTCAGTGAATGCTTTAGTTTTCACTCCCACCAACAATGTCTAAGAATTCTCCTTTCACCACATCCATGCCAGAATGTGTTGCCATTTATTTTCCTGACAATAGCCTTTTGACTGGGGTAACATAAAATCTTAAAGTAGTATACATTTACATTTCTCTGATGGGTAAAGATGTTGAACACATTTTAAAGTGTTTCCTGGACATTTGGATTTCTTCTTGAAATTTTTCTGTTCAGTTCTTTAGCCAGTTTCTCAGCTGGGATGTTTATTTTCTTAATGTTTAGTTTTGTGAGTTTTTGTATTTTCTAGATTCCAATCTTCTGTAAGTATATATTCTTTGGGCAGTCTAGTCACAAACTGCACAGTAGCTTTTTATTGTTGATGTTGTTGTTCAGAAGCTTTTTAATTTTATCATACTTGTTGATTGTTGGTCGTATGTGTTATTAGAATATTACTTAGAAAGCCCTCATTTTCCCCTGTAAGTTGATGTTTTACCTTACTTTTCATTACCAGTTGGTTATGGGGCATCAGCTCTTACGTTGAGGTCCCTGGTTCATTTGATGGAGAGTTTTCTACATGGTGAGAGATAGTGATGTAGCTGCTGTTTTCTACATTGTTAGAAACAATTATCCCAGTATTATTGGTTAAAAATGATGTATTTTATTTCTAGTGTATATTTTTGGCATCTTTGTCAAAAATCACATAATTTATGTTGCTAGATTTCCACCTGTATTCTATTAATCTGTGTCTCTGCTTTTGTGCCAGTACTATGCCCCTTCTTGTTACTGGGACTCTTTATTATAATTTGAGATCAGTTACTGTTATATTTCCAGTAGTGTTGTTTTTGATAGCTTTGATCTTTTGTGCCTTCATATAAATTTGTGAATTGTTTTTTCAATTTTTGTGAGGAATGACACTGAAAGTTTTATTGGTATTGCATTGAGTATATAGATTGTTTTTGGTAAGATGCTCATTTTCATAATATCCAGATTTCTGATGGTTTTGTTGTTAGTACATGGAACAAGTAGATGGAAAATTCAATAGTGATAAAAAGATTTAGAAAGTATAATCAAGTACTTTGACCTAACTGTCATCTCCAGAATACTTCACCAAACAATGAACAGTGCACATTAATCGTCAGTAAAGATGCCATTTATCAAAGTAGACTACACAGTTATCATTTATGACTGAATATGATATTCTAACTCTTAACCTGTGAAATTAAGCTTTCTTTTTTATTTTTACTAGTTTCATAAAAGTTTGAAAATTACCTCATCTATGACAAACTCTTTGAAGACATTATGGATATTTTGAAAGACAAGAATTAATCATGCATGAAAACCTTTACTACCAAAATATGACTTTGGTTTTTAAGAAAGCGCAAATTACTGTACTCTCATCTAATAGAAGAGATAGAGGTAAATCCTTCAGTAATTTGGTGGAATGAGTTCCATGTAGGGCATATGGAAACTGAGAAGATTGGTCGTGTGTGTTTGTGTGTGTGTATGCTTCACATGCATATGAGTTCTCAGTTATTTACACTTATCTGTCTCCATGCAGAGGTGATAGGAAGACAATGGATGTCCTCATATTATTCCTTGACTTCCTGCATTAATATCAGTTCTCTGGTTGTAGAGAAGCTTACCATTTTAGTGGAGACTAACAGACCAGTGGCGTCTGACATCTGTCTACCTCTACCTCTTCCCTTACACTGGACTAGCAGAGCTATGCCGAGATTTGATATGGGTTCAGGTCTTTATGCTTGCTTAGTCGGTATTCTTACCCGCCAAGTCATCTCCCTATCATTGTGCTTGCATAGTAGATGATCTTATCCACTGAGTCATCTTTCCAGCACTTTCCCCCAACCCTAGCTTTTTGAGATGATCCTTGGAAAAAGTCAGTTATCAAACAGTAAAGATGCTCTCAGCACTTCAGATAAACCACATAAGATTGAGAAAGTAGGAAAAGCTAGTTAAACTGATCTAGGACCTTAGTTTGCTACAACGTACACAGAGGAGTAACAGAAAGTTGTCCTGATACTCTATAATGTGTTGTTCAGGCACTAGTCTAGGGAAATTGTGCTTTATTATATTATAAAGAGGCAGGAAATTTCCTATTTCTTTTAAAATTAACTGTTAATTGTAACTGTACAAAGTTAAAGTGGTACTGTGTAATAGTTTGATACAGTGTAATGTGTATTGATAGAAAGGATAGTCGGTATTGTATGCCTCAGATATTTTAGGTATTGTGGTCCAAATGAAGGTGACAAATAGCCTGTGCAAAGCACCAAAGGCTATTTGAGTTTGTAATTTATTTCCATCAACTAATCGTTCATCATCTGAAGGGGCCTTCGCTTTTGCCTTTCATCAGTTTCATGCCAACTTCTGATTTGTTTCAGAATCTGGTGTGAATGCCTCTCCTTGTTTCTCTTGGTCTAAAACTTGACCTTTCCATCAATAATCTTCTCCCAACTGGCAATAACATAGTTCCAAAACTTTGTTGTTACACTCATAGAGAATTCCCCTTCTAGATGTTTCCAGTCCTTGGGAAAAGTGAAAAGTTTCTTCCTTCAGAGCATGAAGGTGGATGCTGTGATTTTGTTTTCTTGAGATGTGTTCTTTGGAATTACCTCTACTTGTTTAAAGAATGAGACACATAGCTTCATACTTATTAATCTCCTGTTCTTCAGTGTCAGTTTTACGTATATGTCTTAGCTCTTTCATAAGCTCTGTGACTGAGCTAGAGTTCTCAGTGAGGACTTGCTGAGTACCGGCGATCGCACACATGATTGTGTGACCATAAAGATGAATTTGCAAGGTATCCTCATCATGACAAAAAGGTAATGACCTACCAAACACACATAATGTCTAAGGAATATTAGGGATTCATTCTCATTAGTCAGCAGCAGGGAATGTCCTGTGCAGATTAATTCATAATGAGAATAAGACTTGGGTCACTGTGAACGCAAAGGTCAATTTCACCAGGGAAAGAAAACTGTATTCCTTAGGAGGCTGGTCAGGCCTCAGTCATTACGATCATGTAATTTAGATAATACTGACGTGAGAGCAGATTATAAAGAGGCAGTGTTAGACTTTTGAAATAGAACTGGACTTGGCCTCAGTAGGTCCAGATTATCCAAATGAGATAATTTCAGATGATAACCCCAACACTCAGGAGGCTGAGGCAGGTGGGCCACGAATTTAAGGAGAGCATGGGCTATGGAAAGAGAGCCTTTCTCAAAGGGCTAATACCTTGATTCTCTTTTTCTCAAACCTGTTACAAGTGTGTAGGTGGGTTAACCTCAGAAACTACTTCCTTCCTCTTTGCCCTTCTCTTTCACGAGACAGCAGTCATGTAGGACAGATTGGCCCCAAATTCTTATATAGCCAAGGACAGTTTTGAACTTATGAACATCTTGCCTCCACCAGAGTGCAGGAATTATAGATGTGTACCATCATACCTTGTTTGAACCTGCATCATTTTTTTTTTTCTTGTATAATAAAATAAACTACAGAAAGCCTACAGGTACACCATGTGTCCAGACCTGGAGGGATACATACATGCATGTGTATATATGTATGTGTGTGTGTGTGTGTGTGTGTGTGTGTGTGTGTAAGACCCATTTTGTTTTTTACATCTCTCATTGTAGCCCAGTCCTCAGAATTTTGCAGTAAGACCTCACCGATGAGCAGCAATAGCTCTTGTGCTTGGCATTCTTACTAGCTGCATAACTCAGATTGTCTCCTCCACAGCACTTAGTTTGTGTTGCTTCTTCTTCTGCTGATTTGAATTTTAATTGTGTAACTGGAATGTTCTTTCTCTTGAGTAAAGTCATCTGCGAAGTTGTTGTAAACTCTTGCTCTTTTTTTTTTTATTCCCCCTCCTACCCCTCCTGCTCTTGCCTCACCTCCCCTAACCCACTCCAATCCACTCCTCAGAAAGTATGAGGCTATCCATGGAGAGTCAACAAAGCTTGGCACATTCAGTAGAGGCAGGAGTACCTGCCCCCCAGCAACAAGCAAGCCTGAACAATACATCCCATCATATGGAATGGGCTTTTAAAAGCTAGATCAATGTACTAGGGATAGATCCTAGTCCCACTGCCAGGAGTCCCACAAACAGACCAGGCTACAAAACTGTCACCCATATACAGGGGTCCTGGTTCGGTCTCATGCCGTCTCCTCTGCTGTTGGTCTAAAGTTCATGAGCTCCCTTGAGTTTGCTTCAACAGTCTGTGGGATTCCCCATCATAATTTCGACTCCTTTTGCTCTTGTAATCCATCCTATCTTTCTTCCAATGGATTCCCATAGCTTAGCCTAGTGCTTGGATGTGGATCTCTGTTTCTGCTTCCATCACTTGCTGAATGAAGGTTCTATGATGACAGTTAGGGTAGTCACTATATGATTACAGGGGAAGGCCAGTTTAGGCACCCTCTCCAATATTGCTAGGGGTCTTACGTAGGGTCATCCTTGTTATTTCTTGGGAATTTTTCTAGCATCAGTGTAAGGTCTGGTCCTGCTGCCATGTCAGCCCCAGTTAACACACAGAGACTCTGTATTACATATAATGCTGTTGGCCAGGTACTAGTTTCTTACTGGCTAGCTCTGTCTTAATTATTAACCCATTTCTATGTATTTTCACGTGGTCTTATCTTACCGGGAAATGGGGCAGGCATCTCATCTCCCCAGTCTCTCCATCTTGCCTCCTCCCTACTACTTCCTCTCTCCTCCTTGTCTCCTAGTCCCTCATCTCTTGCTTTCCTATTGGCCAACAGTGCTTTATTCATTAACAAGTATGAGAATCATATTTACAGAATGATATCTACCATCATCTCCTCTTTACTGTCTAAAATAAAAAGAAGGGTTTTAACCTTAACAAAGCAAAATATATAACACAACAGTTATCAAATAAGAATCACAGTTAACAATATTTAGCCCATTAACATTTAGCAAGATTTAAGAAAATATTTCATCATTTATCCTATCTTTGTGTGTCTAAAGTCTAAGTAACATATCTTTAATCCTAACTAAGGTAAACTATAACCATAACTATTTGTCTTCAACTCCTTCAAAGACCACAAAAGGATAATATATAAACTCTAGAAATGACAGAGACAACTCACTGCCTGGTCAGTCATATGAAGTTCTTCTGTAATCTTCTATCTTCAGCCCATAGGCCATAGTGTGTCTAGCAGACTCCTCAGCAAAGCAGGAAACTTTAAACTGTCCACCTGTATTAGCAGTTTGTCAGTCACTTTTTTTTTTTTTTTTTTTTTTTTGTGTCCTGCAGACTGTCTGGCAGACTCTTCCATGAAACAGGAACTCTATAGCAATGTCCATCTTGAATCAGCAGTCACTTTTCTGTGGGTCCTGCATGTCCAGTTTATATAGCATATAGTCAAACAGTCCAGACAAGAGCAGTATCTTGTCCAAATGGCTAGTCTTGCCATATTGGAAGTAAACTTCATAACACGTTTCTTTGATGCCCATCTTCCTTTCTGATGCTGGTGGTGTTGCCAGAGCATTTATGTCTCACTGTCAGGAAAAAACCTAAACCATTTTAAATGCCATATTCTGTAGGTCTTTGAAAGGTTTGAAGTATTTTTATCTATCTCAAATACATCTCTGTGTATCTTGAAAAACCTAACTAACTTAACTCTAAGCTTTTACTATCATAGGTAACTAAAATCTGTATTAAATTATACATTACATTTCTAAATGAGCTAATCAAACACAATATCTAAACAAAAGGAGAAATGTACACATCACAAAATTGACCTTAAATTGTATCAATAAATGAAAATCCATTGCAAAACAAAGTATTCATATCTATACCATAATCCCCTTTTTACCTTTAAAAATAATTGGCTGTGATCATTAACCATTTATAAACAACCCCATTTAAATGAAAGCAAACATTTATAAACAATATTTGGTAATTTGGGCGTCGTTCTTTCCAAACTACATCCTGCTGATAGGGGACGCTGTCATTGGGGATCCTAAGAAGATGCAGAAATCCTGGCTGTAGTCTGCAAGGCTACCTTGTTTAAGCTGTTTTGAATGTTGGATCACCAGGGACTCTATTTCAGGTGATTAAACCACATTAGTCTGGAAGGAATCCACAGCTTTTCATTTTCTGTGGAAACAAAACTAGAAATCCTTTTCCCCAGTAACTTGTCCTTGAACTTAAATTTTGAAGTCAGAGCATTTTTAAAATATATAAATTAGATTGATCCAGCAGCATTTGTTTTAACAGCTGTTATTATTTCCTCAGTAGTTAAACGATACAATATAATACTGTACAGTATCCAGACCTGCATCACATCAGGTTTTTCCCTAGCACTATAATGGTTCCCTCTATTGAGGTATCTCTTTCTTTGCTCTTCCATACCATCCTTTCCCCAACTTCACTATCTCATTCTCATTCTCTCATGTTCTCATCCCCTATACCCTTCCTTTAACAACCCCTCCCCCAACTTACCCGGGAGATCTTGTGTATTTCTCCTTCCCAGGGCAATCCTCTTGTCATTCTTAAGGTCCTCCTTGTTACCTAGCTTCTCTGGAGCTATGGATTGTGGTCTGGTTGTCTTTTGCTTTTTACATCTAGTATCCACTTATGACTGAGTACATACTATGTTTGCCTTCCTGAGTTTGGATTATGTCACTCAGAATGATTGTTTTTACTTTCATTCATTTGCTTGCAAATTATATGATATTGTTTTTTTTACAGCTGAGTAATACTTCATTGTGTAAATGTACTACCCGCTTTCTTTATTCATGTTTTGGTTGAGGGGCCTCTAAGTTGTGTCCAGGTTATGGCTGTTACAAATAATGCTGCTATGAATATACTTGAGCAAGTGTCCTTGTGGTATGATTGAGTATCTTTTGGGTCTATGCCCAAGAGTGGTAATGCTGAGTCTTGAAGTAGATTGATTCCCAATTTTCTGAGACTCTATCATACTGTACTGGCTGTACAAGTTTGTGCTTCTGCTCGCACGGGGGGGGCATTCCCCTTTCTCCATGTCCTCTTCAACATCAACATATCAACATAAGCTTTCCTTAGTGTTTTTGCTCTAAGCCATTCTGACAGATGTGACATAGAGTCTCAGAGGCATTTGGATTTCCATTTCCCTTGTGACTAAGGATGCTGAAAGATTCTTTAAACAACTTTTGGCCATTTGAGATTTTTCTGTTGAGAATTCTCTGTTTAAATCTTTACTCTATTTTTTAATTAGATTATTTGGTACATTGATGTCTAGTTTCTTGAGTTCTTTATATATTTTGGAGATCAACACTCTGTCAGATGGGGGGGTTGATGACGATCTTTTCCCATTCTATAGACTGCCGTTTTGTCTGATTTACCCTGTCCTTTACCTTACAGATTCTTCTCAGTTTCAGAAGGTCCCATTTAATAATTGTTGCTCTCAGTGTCTGTGCTACTGACTGGTGTTATAATAGGAAGTGGTCTCCTGTGCACATGTGTTCAAGGCTACTTCCCACTTTCTCTTGCTCTTCTTAATGCCCACTTGTGCAGATTTAGAACCAAAGAGGCTGGGGGAGGATCCTCAGGTGGAGAAGACAGACTGGGTAATAGTTGTTTAATAGGACTATAAGTCACAGAAGACAGTATCCCAGTGGAACACATCAGTCTTTGATTAATACAGAGTCTGGTCATCTGTGACTGGCCCATCTCGCTCATTAAGTTACATACTGGGATTGACTCCATTTGCAATTCATCAGGGCCGGTGTTCTCTAATTACAGAGCTAAAGAAGGCAACATTCAGATTATCAAATTCCTTCTCCTTATTATGGGAAGATAAATGGATTGGATGTTATGATATGACATGTGAGCTATAAGAGTTTTAGTTTTCCAATGCTTCTAGTGGCCCTTGGTGGAGTCCTTTTGTATTGATTCTTGTTATATCTACATTTGTGCTGTTATAAAACTAGTAAGGAGAACAGAAAATGTGTATTATTGTTTATTCAAGAATCTCTTTTTTTTAAAACTAATGTTTCTAGGCATGAAGCTGATTTTATACAATCTTGTTGGAAGATATTTTCTGTAGAGTTGTTGCTCCTGGGTTTAATTTGCTCCCTACATTTTATTTTCTTAATTAACTCTTACACAATGAACAGTGCATATCTATAATGCAGCTCCAAAGTCCTTTTATATCAGCTCTGATCAGCTGCCCACTGGCTTTGATTTATGGGCTTCCAGTTTAAGGAAGCTGGTTTTCTCAAGAAACAGTTGTGATCTTGGAGAATTCTGGTTAGCTAAAGGCCTTATCACATTCAAATACAATCTGTCTTTTCATCTTCTGCATATTGGTAATAGTTTCTTTTAATTTACTACCTCATTTAAATATTGTTCTGGGCTGTGGTAGTAGCTGTGGTAGTTTGTAGTGTGCATCTTCAGAGACTGGGGTTTTGTCACCAGCATCATATAAACAGGGTTTAGTGTCCATATTTGTAATCTCAGCACATTGGAGTTAGGAATGTGTGGGTTTAAAAGTTCAAGATCATCTTTGGTTACACATGGTGTTTCAGACCAGACAGGGCCACAGGAAACCCTGACTTAAAATAATATAACAAAAATGTTGTTTTTTTCTCCTAAATCTTTTTAGTGAAAATGCTTCAAAACACTCTGTGTTCTTTTTGGGATGACCCACAGAATCCCTTAGAAAACCATGCTTTGCAAGGGGAAATCAGAATGCAGACACCACAGCACTATACTGATGTCTATTCAAGAACATCATTTGGAAGTTTGCTATATGTTCTTTAACTCTGAGTTGAAGTCCATCTCCACCCATTTTCTACTAGACTAAAAATAGCCTTCTCCTGTAAGGAGGTTTCTACATGGCACCATCTGCTGGGAAAATGAGCTTCTTCTCTGATAAGTATGGGGCTCTTGTTTGGCCCCCAATTGGCCAGCTTTACCTCATTAGTCCTTTGTGGTCATTTCCAATGTTGAGCAACTCAGGATGTTGTTGGGTATACAGAAGTCCTCCTGGATCCACATTTGTTCACATACCAGCCTGCTGAATGGAGACATGAACTAACAAAGCACAACAAAATAAAATGTTAGTGCCCACAACCAACAGAGAAACAGAGACAGCATTTTGGGAACAATATTTAAGATACATAAGAAAATAATGTGAGTATAGAGGCTATTGAATGCCTAAGATATGGGATGGGAGGATTGTTTTAAATGCCTTGCAAACTAATCATGTCTTAGACTCTGTTCACTAATTGTCAATTTATTGCTCTCTCCCTCCCTCTCTCTCTCTCTCTCTCTCTCTCTGTGTGTGTGTGTGTGTGTATGAGAGAGAGAGGGAGAGAACAAAAGAAAGATTATGTGGTTATTATTATTATTTCATCTTCACACAGACCTGCTTCAGCTACTTTATCTCAAAATAGTGTGGATTGTAAAATATCCTTCACAGGTGGTTTCGTTTCTATTCTTCATGAATAATGAATAGTATTGAAGAAATGATTACATTTTATATTTATCTACTAGGGATTCCTAATTCATCCTGAGAGTTGTATGAATTCAGATTGCATAGCTACAGTGGTAGCTAGCTTGCAGTTTTCCTTTGGTTCACTCTGCCTGTCCTAACCCCAAATGCAATCAAGACTTTGATCAGAAGATAATTTATTACACTTTGCTCACACAGTGGACTACATATTTTAAGATCTTATAATATTCTCAATACTATGTATAAAATTTATTTGTAGCTATATTCTGCATAAAGACAAGTATATTATCACTATAGAGGCATTTAGAACCCACCCTTCCACAAATTTCCAAATCCTTATTTTGTTTCCAAAATACCAGGAATCCTTGAGTCAATTAATGTAAACAACCTGATTTTGTGTTCTCAGTTTGACTCTGTCACACAGAAATTTAATTATATGGTCTGAAACTTTACTTAAAATTTTGCATTGTATCTTACCGCTCATTAAAAAAATGTTTGTTGAGCATTAGAGTCCCATCCAGATGGCAATATTTCCTTGATATTTGCTTCTATAAAAACTAATCACATGAGACATATTATCCTTATTCTGAATGTAGAGTCAGTGCTACCAGAATTCAAGATAGTTTAGTATGTCTGAGATGAGACTCTACAATCAGGAGACATTTAAATTTGAGACAGGGGACCAGAAAAGACCAAAAGCAAGATTCCCTTGGCAATGGGGAGCAAAGCAGAAATGAGCAAAGCCCTGGAAGAAAGTGACAAAATGTGGAAAGGAATTAACCAACAGAGCTACAAGGGCTGAGACATTTCTTTAACTTGGAAAATTCTTAAGAAGTACAGACCGTATGTGATTCTTTGAATCCCCTCAGCAGATATGGCTTGCATTGTCCTGACTTTTCCTTCAGCTCTGCCTGCAAATTCTCTTTTACTTTCATTTTGATGGTGATGATGATTATAAAAAAATTCCTTTCAAATAAGACTATCGAGTAACAAAATTTATGGGAAAAATAGGGATCATATCTGGCTCTGTACATGCCCTTTGGCTTTACCAGGTCTCCACTAGAGTATGTACAGAATCTTCTCCTGCTTATGGTTTTTATTTGTTTTGTCAGCTTGACACATACTTGAGTCAGCTGGGAAGAGAGAAACTCAGTTGAGAAAGTGCCCACCTCAGGATGGCCTACAGGCAAGCATGTGGGGCATTTTCTGATTGGCAGTTGATGTGGAAGTCCCTAGCCCATTGTGGATAATACTGTCCTTGGATAGGTGGTCCTGGACTTTGTAAGAGAGCAAACCAAGACAACCAGGAGGAGCAAGCCAGTAAGCAGC
The DNA here is from genome assembly GCF_943737965.1 of Phodopus roborovskii. Taxonomy (NCBI): domain Eukaryota; kingdom Metazoa; phylum Chordata; class Mammalia; order Rodentia; family Cricetidae; genus Phodopus; species Phodopus roborovskii. The sequence goes on along the minus strand of NW_026126541.1, from coordinate 11,864,259 downwards.
ATTCGTCTGTGCCCTCTACTTCAGCGTCTGCCTGGCGTTCCCACCCTGATCTCCTTCAGTGATGGAGTACAAGATGAAATAAACCCTCCCCTTCCCAACTTACTTGTGGTGTTTTATCACAGCGATGGAAAACCTAACAAGACAAGCCCCTTAGGAAAGAACACCGGGGCTAGATTGTGCTAACCACAGGCCAGTTAGGAGGCTGTTGCAGTCAGGATAGATTCATAGGCAGCTGTGGAAATTCTTGTGAGCACACACAACTTCTTGGGTATTATATTGCTGGAGCCCTTCAGGCACAGCAGGTCCTTTGAGACATCATCCTGATTGTCAGGGCAAAGACACCAGGCTTTTAAAGTAGCTAAGTGGCCCAAGTTAACAGAGCTAAAAATGACTGAATTAAGAAGCCCAGATTGTCTGACTCCATAACAGACATCTTAATTCTTCAAATCAGAGAATCAGATGTTTTAAGAGGGTCTGGAAATTTCCCTGGACACATTGAAGTGTGTGGCTGCCATAATCAAAATGAGCTGTCCGTATGCTGTGACTGCTTCTCCGATGTACGATGCGGGCCAACCAGGCAGTGTGATTAACCTTTGGCTCTGGCCTGCTGGCCATTCCTTGTGTTTATATGAAGAGAAGCAGGTTGGGGAAGGACCACCCTGTGGATGTTCCACGCTACACATGAAGGCATTTCTCAGTCCATCTGGAGTGGACGGGCTCATTTCTTTAGCTAGTGGCTCTTCTTATAAACATTTAGGGGGCCGTTTAAGCAGAACAAGCCTTTGTTGAGATCAGACTCATGAAGGAAGTAACATCAGGCAGAGGAAGAGAAATGGCTTATACCTGGAGAGTGACAGAAAATACCCACCATAAGTAAAGCACTGAGCTTGGGCTGGAAGGGCCAGGAAAGTGTAAAATGGTGGATGTATATACAGTAACCGCAGCACACATATATTTATAAATTGAATTATATTCATTACAAATGAGTAAACTTGTAACTTGCCTTCCCCAGCAGCAGCAGGTGGCTGTCTGCTGTCTTTCCTCCTAGGTGGCAGAGACACAGAGCATTTTCACCATTGATTAGACATCTACCAGATAGTGACAGTGAGTGTTATCTCTCAAGCCAGTAGGGCCAAACCGGACTTTGGTTCTGTCCCTGGCCAGCTGTATATCTGTGCATACTAGAGCAGGTCTTTTCATATTTATTATGTCTCTGCCTTTCCCTTCTCTCCAACTTAGTGAGGGTGGGTGGAACCACAAAATGGGAGGAGCATCTTACAGGGCACCTGCTGTGTCCAATCCACCCTTACAGATGCTTTATTTCTATTAATTAATGTGAAATTTACAACCGCCCTCCAAGGTAAATATGATTAGCATCCTCATTTTTCAGAAGTAGATATGGCACAGAACAGCACACGCAGCTGGTTAATGATGGCACTGGTTGCCAAACGCAGGCAGCTGGAACCTTGTAGCAGGACACTCCGTCTTTATCACGGCTTCTAATAATGACATTGTTCTCAAAATGACACGAGAGAATGAAATCATTTACTAAATTATGATCCAAGTTCCCAGTGGGCATAGAACTCACCAAATGTTAGCACATACTATTTTAGGATTAAGAAAACTAGAGAAATCCCCTGTTCCATTACCAGCATCAATCTAAGACAGATGGACTCTTTTGTTGGAGGCAAATGACAAACTATGACAGAAATGAAAATCATGGCGTCAAACGTGCCTTTTAACTCGTGCTCTTCCCTGACTTGGATATACCACTTACTTTGTCTGCCTTCATTTTCTCTTTTAAGGTGGTGGTGATGAGTGTGTGTGTGTGTGTGTAGGGGGGGCTGATTTAGAAAGCCCTAGCTGGGTTGCTGTTCCTATAGTCTCTTATTCTGTGATAAATGGGACCTGATTTGCACTGCACACTTATGAGTCATGTATAAATATTGGCTTATGTAACTGGCTAATCAGTTAATGTCAGATAACTGTGCAGAGAGAGGTGTTTAATATGTTTACATGAAGTATACGGACTATGTTGTCAGTAATTGTGTGCATCCAGGGCTCTGGTAGGAGTGTGTTGAGGCAGAGAGCTTAATGTGAACACTAAGCCGCTCAGCTGCATTTTGACCGAGACACGATGTATGCTGTGGGCTCCCTCCATGCACTGGGGAAGTGGAGTTTAGAAAACATTTACTCAAACAATGCCACAGATTCCGAGGCACATGAAGCACTGTTCTGCTCACGGGCAGGCTGAGTTCCTTGTGGGCACTTCATTTTTCATCCAGTCAGGGGGAAAAGATGGGAATTACCACGAGTTTACACGTGGATGTCAATGCACCCTCCTCCTTCTTTCTTGAAGTTTTGCCACGGGAGATTTAGGACTATTTCAGGGAAGTTATAGGGAATTTCTCAGGTGTGATAAAGATTCTCTCAGTTTTTGTTCCAGTGATTTTTATAGGACTGTGGATGGCTATAAAAATCAGAGCAGGCACATTGCAGCTGTCTTTCTGATGTAGTGGACTGTGCTAGAAGCCAGGATGGTTGGGGCCACCGTGGATGTCTCAGACAGGGCATGTCTTTGAGATGTATGAGTCAGCCCTGGTCTTCTTGGGTACCTCTCCTGGTTCTACTTCTCACTTATGCTCCGCCCCCCACCCCAGATAGGGAAGATTCCATGGAAATAGTTCTTAGACCTCTTCTGTCGCCAACTACATGATCTTAGCCATTTTTATTTTGTTTTTACCTCCCAAATAAATACTCAGAGACTTATTCTTACTTATGCATGCCCATCCTTAGGTAGGTTGGCTTGTTTCTAGCCAGCTTTTCTAACTTAAATTGTCCCTTTTTGGGGGGAGGTTTCTATATATTATCACTTTCCTTCTTACTCTGTAGCTGGCTGGGTGATTGGCTAGTGACTTCCCCAACTCTTTCTCCCTTTCTTTCCCTTCCTTCTGTTGAGATTAGATCTTAGATTTCTCCTCCTGTTTATTCTCCCTGTCTGGCAGCAGAGCCTGTCCCTCTCTCCCACCTCACGATTGGCCCTGCTGCTCTTTATTAGACCAATCAGGTGTTTGCCTGTTTTAGACAGGCAAAATAACACAGATTTACAGAGCTAAAAAAATGCAACATAAAAGAATGCAACACATCTTTGCATCACTAAAGAAGTATTCCTCAGCATAAAGGAATGTTAACACAATTATTTGTCCTAATTTTCAACCTGGATCTATACGAGACTCGTTCACTAACCTGCTACTTATCTCAGTGTATCTTATACATATGCCAAACCCTCCATTTCAAATAAAAAAAACTCATGTTAAATTATTATCCTTCATAAATGTGCCCTGCTCACAATGAATTTTTCTAAGTTTTATATAAAACAGGGTGTTGGTTTTTCTCTAAACCAATTATCTTGGTTGTACACTTAAATTAAATCTTAAAGTTCCACTATCTTCATTCCTTTATCTATCTATTGATGTCTTGGCCACGTACCATCATCTCTCCTCTTCTTCATACCATATCTCTTCCTGAAACATCCAGTCTGTCCACAAAAATGCAACTAATATATATACCTAATAAACTTCTATAGGTCACACCCCCCTCTGAACAAGTCTTCTGTGACTAATAAGGACATGAACAATTTCTTCCAAACATGCACCTTGCCACACCCTTGACCTCATTACCTATCACCCTCCCACTCAGTTACAGTGAGACAGATAGGTTGCATCATAGGGGCAAAAGATTGATTGGCTGTCTCCCATGGCCTTAACTTATGACCTGTTACCTAAGAGAAAAATGTGATAGGTGATCTTCCCTAGTCCTTCACTCTAAGTCTTACTGGCTGTAGGAAGAAGATATATCATGGAAGCCAATTGTCTTTGATGTGACATCTGGACAATAAACCAGATAAAAGAACAGACTGTTGAGAAAACACCACAGGAGGAAAGGATGCAGACCAGCTTTCAAAGCCTTCCTTTGGAACATGTTGAAAGTGTGGATGTTTATGTACGGATGGTAGTGAGAGAAGAAATATCCAGCTCTTGGGTCAACGTGACTGTTCAAAATTCATCATGGTCAGATGAAAGAAAACATCTTTTAAAGCCCCCCACCAATGGGAAATTCTCAGATTCCATACCATTCTTATAATCCCTACATAAGCTCCCCCCTTTTTCCTTTTATTCTGGATACAGCTCTATCTTTACGAATGTGTACTGGCTCTCTTCAGTTTGAGAAGGTAGCTCTAGTTGAAGCCTCTATCCCCATTAAAGCTTTCCCTGCACATTCCTGTTTACAGGACTTGATATCATTTTAATGTTACAGGTCAGAAGTTCCCACTTCCAATACCCCTGTTTTGCTATTAGTTTTCAGACTTTGTCCGAAATCAGTTCCTTTCTCTCACACCCAGTTTAAGAGGTGAATTATTCACTTGGTTAGAGTTCTCGCTGACTTCAGATATCTGCTCAAATCTAATATTTGTTAGAGAGCCTTCCCTAGCCACTCTGTAAAAAGTATTGTCATCACCTCCGTTACTGGGACTCATTATCATGTTTCATTGCATTTTCTTTCACAGATCTGCCACAATCTGTAATGTTAATTCTTAGGCTTGTTATCTTTATTTCTCGGTAGAATTAAAGTTATATGGAAGCAGAGGCTTGGTTTCTATTGCCCCAGGATGCACAGAACTTATGCTCCTGCTTTACCTGTTGAGAGAATAAACTAATGGGAGAAAGGCACAGCACAGTTCCCAAGGGGATACTCACCATGAAAGGCTCATGGCCTTCTTTCCTGTGGATGTCTTTTCTAGTGGTTGAACATTTGGAGGTGATGAACGATTGCTGGGGGTCTGCTTTTTCCATAACATGGCATTGGCTTATGGGAGAACATGTAACATAGTCTGTTGTCTCAAGGACCTTTATGGACTAGTTACGGACTAGTTACACACACACACACACACACACACACACACACACACACACACACACACACACCACAGCAGCAACAATAATTAATAAAACAAGGCAGTGTTCAAAATGTTAATGGTGGCCCAGGGTTCTTGATTCAGAGTCTCATGGTGTCCTCCTTCATAGCTCTCTGAGACTGAAGCAAACAAAAAGAATGAAAGTATTCATAAAGATATTCAGCTGTACTCATAGATTAATGCCTTGTCCAGTTATCAGTGAGGCTTCCTTCAGCAGCAGATGGCAGTGGGTACAGAGATCCCCAGCCAAGGAGTATCTAAATTAGAGCTTGGGGAACCCTATAGAAGAGGAAGAGGGAAGATTGTAGGAGCCAGAGGGGATGGAGGACACTTTGAGAATATGGCCCCAAAATCAACTAAGCAGGGCTCACATGGGCTTATAGAGAATGATGCACCAAGTATGGAGCCTGCAAGGGTCTGCCCCAGGTCCTCTGCATGTCTGTTGTGGCTGTTACCTTGGTGTTTTTGTAGGACTCCTAACAGTGGGTGTCTTACATCTGCTCTTGGGACCCCTTTCCTCATACTCAGTTGCCTTGTCCAATCTTGATATGAAGGAATATGCCTAGTCTTACTGCATCTTGTTATGCTGAATCGGGTTGAAGTCACTGGGAGGCAAAAGGGAAATGGAAGGAAAGTGGATGTGGGCTTCAGGGGGTGCGGGTGGGGCTTGGAGGAGTGGAAAGAGGGGGGACTATGGTTGGGATGTATTGTATGAGAGAAGGATCTGTTTTGAATAAAAAAATAAGTAATACTCTGAGGAAAGTGTCCTTGTCGTCTCTGCCTCCCTCACCCTCTAGAGAAACACAGAACAGTTGGTAAGGGGGAGTCTAGAGAGTAGAGGCAGTTTTCCAAGATGAGCATTTAGAGTCAACAATGGGAGAAGCGGCAGAGGCAGAGATGCCTGTAACTCTCAGAGCGATAACCATGGACCACGGGTTTTAAAAATAAAGCAGGCTGCAGGGCCCATGGTATTTGTGTGGCACAAAAGCTGTTGAGATGATTGGAGTGTGTACTGGTTGTGTGTCTATTTTCAGGACTGTTGCTACTAGGTGCCTGAAGGGTGCTTTGTGCTGTGCAGAAAATGCTGCAGGGCTGTAGGCGGAGCCTGGCCTGAAGGAGCTAAGAAGATGGAAAGATAGAAATATGAATCTGAGACATGGTCTGGAGACCTGGAAGCATGCAGAGCTTCGGCCCAGGAAGAAAACCCTAGAGACGGGAATGATTTATCACAAATAAGGAAGGATTTACAGTTGGCCTCAAAGGTTTGAAAAGTCTTTTTGGAGATGGAGATCTAAAAGGAAAGGGTATCCCTTGGCAAAGTCTAATTCTCATTGCACAGTTTTTCCCACTTAGTAAAATCTCAACCGGCAGTGTATCTTTAAGGAGGATTCTGGTATCTTCTGGCAGTCTGTTTTACATAAAAGCGATCAACAGTGGAAAGATGTTTTAGCCTCCTCTGTGAATCCACAGGTGCCAGCACATGGTATAATACGTATCTAGCAGTCGCTTCTTCAAAAAGACGTGTATTTCACTGATGTTTGTAGAAACTCTACACAGTGGGATCTCTTCCTTTACTTTCAACAGCATCTAACTAAGGAAATGTGTTTAAACCTGGCTGCATTTAAAAACTGTCACACCATTCTGGATGCATTTGTCTTTCTGGTGTGGATTAAAGTTAACACTTGGTGTTGGGGTGACTGGAGAAATAGTCCAGTAATAGACAGTCTAATATATGCATATATATATATATATATATATATATATGTCCACAACACACACACACACACACACACATATATAAATACACACACACATATATATATATATATATATAATTTTTAATTTAAATTCGAAACAAGCTTGTTTTACATATCAATCCTAGTTTCTGTACCCTCCCGTCCTCCCCTGTTCCCCCCCACCAACACCCATCCCATCCCTTTATTGCTCCCCAGGGAGAGCAAGGCCTTCCATGAGGAGTCTTCAAAGTCTGATAGACAGACTATTTTGTGGCACCCATGTACTAATTACCTCCCTAAGAAAAGCGGAGGTAGTTCTGAGTGCTTAGCACTGAGTCGTTTTGACTACAGATTCTCTGCTTCTCTTTCAGGGGAAACTATGCTGTAGCACTTATTTACTAAGCAGTTACTGTATGCCAGGCATTGTGTAAAAGGCTCTCACATGTACCATTTCTTCTGATATCACTATAGTCTAGTGGATTTGCTTGTGTTTCTTATTTGTTTTCAAACTAAACAACAATGTGATAGAGAGAGATCATTTCTGTTAATCATTATCAGAAGTTACTAAGTACCAGAGCCCATGCGAGAAACTAAAATTTTCGGAAGAATTTGAAAAGCAGAGAAGCATTTTGGAGGGAAGAATTCGAGCATCGGAGAACTGTACTTTTAACGCTATTTGCAATGGGCATGCTTTCAGCATTACTGTGTTGAAATATTATATGATAACTGCTGGCTATATTAAAAGAGAGGCTTGCTTACTCTGGGCTCTTGACCTCAAGGAGATTATGACTTACTTGGAGTGCAAAGAGATCCCAGAAATGCGGGGCATTTATTTGAGGAGAGTAGAAGGATAGGCTTTTGTTTTTCCTTATGAGATATAATAATGACATGGACCATTACATGCAAACCGCATGACTCTATGTTGACTTGGCTTGGCAGAGATCATAGGGAAATAAAATGGTTTATGCAATTATCAATTAGTGGTTGACTGTGTTTTCTGCTTGACATTTTTTTTTTTTTGAATTTTTCAATTTCAGTAATTCTTGGGTGTGTGTGGGGGTGGTTATAACCAAAAGAGAGCCAGGATTTCTTTGTGATGTGAAGCTAGGAATGAAATTGACTGCCCCTCTCCTGCATCGGGAAGAGTATTTCTTTTGCCATCTTTCTTTATGAGGGGGGCAACTAGATAGTTATTAACATTTAGTAATTGAAGAGATGTTGAAATGTCACTTTTGTTTTTAGTGATGAGATGAAAACCCAAAGGTGGTTCCAAGATTTGTCCCCAAAAAGTCATATTTTGTTATACAGTCAGAAAAGATACCTGACCCATCAGCTCTGGAATGGTGGAGACTGTACAGGCTGTGGACTTAGAAGTGTCATCTTGTGTACCTCTGCTACTGCTTGTCACCATGGTGTCTCACTTATCCACTCAGTCTTAGTTTCCAAATCAGTGTGGGAGCTAATACTTCAGTACAAGACCCTTAAGAGGTTCCTGCGAGCTTTGTAAACTGAGAGGACATGAGTGGCACAGGCTGTGAATAATTCCACTTCCCCGTGCCCAACCTTTGAAAACGCTGAGTCCTCTCTGGTACTCGGTTTTCCCATCTCTTATTCTATACTTCTGCTGGAAGTGGAGGATGAAGCATGAGTTATACAGCAACGTGAATTCATGCGAGCTAGTTTGAAAATCAGATCTTTTTCCCAAGACTTGACTTATTCAAATAGACCGGTGGCCTGTGGTGATATTTGACCATTGGCCAAAATCGCCCTTAGAAGCTCAAGAGATCAAAAAGCTTCAGTGGTAAGCTACACTCTGGCTATTATGTGAGTTTCTACTACATTGCCCGAGCTACTCTTGCATTCAATAAACATGAGGGATTGCACTGTAATAGCAACCAATGCACCCAGACACACACTTTAATTAAAAGAATACATCACACAATAAAGTGCATTTAAATGAAAAATCTTTCCATTGGAAGTACAGCTTCTTCTCTCTCTTTCTTTCTGTGGTACTTTCCTAATGTTTAAGCACTTCTAATAGAAAGAAAGGGCAGGCTGGAGTATAGGAATAAGACTCTTCAGGGAGATGCTGAAGGTTATGATGGCTTCAGCTCACATGGAGTGCTAGCTGAACCTCATGGTGCTGAGTGATGCAAAGGGCATCCAGTGAGACTGGAGTGAGATTGGTATATGCGGCTGGTGCGTGAGGTGCTGTCAGAGGGCTTCTTAGTCAGCGGGAGAAGGGGTGGCTGAGGGAAAGAAGACATGAAAATCTATATACTTCTGGATAGGCATTGCCCTTTGCCAGTGTACCATCTGATAACTAAAAAGTCTGACTACAGATATATTGGGGAAGGGACACAAGCCCTGCTAATATGCTTGCTACAGTATGTCTTACACCATCATTGAAAAATATTGTCTTCACAATAAGCCGTATTCATTTAAAATGGACTACTCAGCAAGCCTTCACCAACCACCTCATGCACCAAGATAGGCCATTCATAACTCTTGCAGAACATTTGAGGTCTCCTTTGTATCCACTCCTCTGTTGTCTCAGCACAGACTAAAGTCAGAATCATATCATTTTTGCCATGCATCATAGTCCGTAACTTATGCATACAGCATCAGGTGGTATGTGGGTCTTTTGCATGTCTGGCTCCTTTCTTATTTCTATGATGTGTGTCTTAACACTGGTTTGGAACATGAGAAAGCTTTCAATAATTAAGGTGCAATAATTTGACACCAAACTTTAGGGGAACTGGGTCTACTCCAGTGATAGTAGTGGTGGTAATCAGTATTTCCCAGTCTGTTGCACAATAAGAGATTCAGGCTAGTCTTCCTTCCTTCCATCTTCCCTCCCTCCCTCCCTCCCTCCCTCCCTCCCTCCCTCCCTCCCTCCCTCCCTCCCTCCCTCCCTCCCTCCCCCTATCTCCCTCCCTCTCTTTTCCCACCTGTCTCCCTTCCATCCTCCCTTACCTTTTGTCTGTGGTATGTGCTTGTGGGTGCATGTGTGGAACAAAAGTTTGATGCTGCGTACCTTCCTCTATTGCTCTCCATCCTATTTATGAGACACAGTTACTCATTAAGTGTGATGCTACCATTTCAACTAGACTGGTCAGCAAGGCTGTCTCTGTCCCCACCCTAGTGCTGCAATTGCAGCCACATGTTTTCATGCCCAGATTCTCACATGCGTGCTGGGGCTTCAAATGCAGGTCCTTATGCTTGTGTAGGAAGCATTTTATCCACCGAGCCATCTCACTAGTACTCTTTTCCAATTGTCTTCACTATTTGTTACACACTGACCATATCTCAGGAAGGCATTGCTGTGTGCATCTGTATACATCAAGAAGTTAAAGTTGAAATTCCTCCAATGGAGAGGCTTGCTATGCAGTCCAGTGCAAAGAATGGTGTATGTGTGTACATGCACGTGTGTGCCATTCCAGTTGACAATTATTATTATAGTTGTTCTAATGTAATGCATTTTGATTATGATGAAAAGAGACGAAATAAAGGAAAGTAAATAGGGACATCCGGGATCACAGGGCTCTTTGTTAGATGGAATGTTTAGGGAGGGTCCCATCTCAAGGCAGTGAAACCCAAGAGAAGCAAATTGTGATATGAGGCCTCAGTGAGTTCACTACTTCTGCAACAAAGTTAACATCTTGGGCATTATCTGTTGAATGCGCACACTTCCATGGTAGAGAAGTAATGAGCCTCGTGACACTCGGTTTTGAGTTATCTAGGGCCTATGCTTTCCTATGGCTGGCTGTTTTCCTCAGTTCATTGGACGTCTCTATGGTGTTTTCTTCTGGTGACTGTTCTTAGGGAAGAATGTGGAGAAACTAGAATAGGTCACACAAACATATGTGTTCAAAGTGGGGGAAAATCATGCTGAGGAAGAAGTATAAACAAACCTTTTGACATTGGATGATGTCTTAGCTATGATAAGACACTGTGACAAAAACAACTTCTAAAAGAAAGTAATTTGGAACTTATGATTTCAAAGGGTTAGAGTCTGAGCTAGCACAGCTGAGAGCCAATGTTCAGAAAGAAGCAAGCAGAGAGAATACACTAGGAATAGTGTCGGTCATTTGAGACCTCAAAGCTTCCCTCAGTGACACACCACATCCAGCCAGTCACGCCTCCTAATTCTTTCCACACTGTTCTACCATTGGGGACCAAATATTCAAATATGGAACCTACAGGACCTGTTGTCATTTAAACCACCACAGGTGGTCAGGTGAGGCCCTCCTATTTTTTTCCTGGTGAATATTCTCGTGTGCTGAAATTTGGTATAGAACAATTAACAATGAGGGTGTTGGCCAAGCAGAGTGAAGAGCTGTGGGAATGTACCTGAGCAAACAAATTGGAGTTGTAGGTGCTGTCAGCTTCTGTGGAAAGATAATGAAATCACTTCCTGCTAAACTGTAGCCCCTTAGTCATCCTCCCCACAGGTGTTTCTATTTTCACTCACATTCCTCCTCCTCTTCCGTAAGCATTGCTGCCAGAAATCCATTCCTCCTTTCTTCCCTATGCACATATACTTCTCCAAGTTTGGTTCTGTCCACCAGCCAAACAGAATTAAAGTGATCTTATCAATCCAAGAGCAGTGTATATATCGAATACTATAAAATGCTCTCAACTGAGACATCTTCAAGAACTGTTAACTTCTGAGCACTCAGACAGAGCAGCGTGGCTGATGACTGTATTGTTGTGTTTTAGAGTCAATTGCCGAAGGTCATGTTCTGCCCTACTAGGACTAAAACACAATGTTCACAGAGATAGCAAAACACCTACTTCATAGTGTAGAGCAACTAAGAGAAACTAAATTCAACTGTGCATATAAAGGGGAATGCATTATGGTGGAAGATGTCTTGTTTCCAGAATTTTCATGAGACATTTTAATATTAGAATCACTGGTAAGTGGAGATTACTATAGTAAAGGTTGAAGGGTAAATACTACAATCAGATCCCACAGCTCATAAAAGTAGTGAATGAGATTCAAAACTCATTAATTGTTTACAAAACAAAACCAAGGAAAATGAAACAAATGAATAAGCAGGAAAACCTCTAACTGGGAAATTGGGACTTGATTTTAAGTACTTTTGAGGAAAATATGAATGGATTTTTATTTCCCAGCAATAATGTGTCAGAAAACAATTAAAGTATAATTTAGGTGGTGCATCTTATTACAATACCTAGCATGCACAGATGAAACAAAAGTTATTCAAGACATTTATAGAGGCAAGCTTAAACTTTATTAAAGGTACTTAATACCAAATTGAATGGAGAAATTTGCTATGTGCATTTATTGGGATCTTTAAAAGCACAAAAACATCAATTCCCTGCAGGTTGCTGTATTTCAATGCAATTCTTTCCAGTGGCAACTGGAGACTTACCAAGCTGACTTTCTAATGTATGCAAAGACAGACTCACCTCAAGGAGATCAGAGTACGTATTCAGGGGCTATGTTAGATAACTTATATCAAAAATATTTGTTTATTTACAAACAGATAGATGAATAAATGGGCACCTTGACAATACTGCATAATATAGATTAAACAGATGCATTAAAAATGCAGACTTGAGCTTGATAGAATCATGTCAGCACGGTCTGATGTGGGCAGCACTCACTGTGCCAGGACAAGTAGTTACACACACACAGAAGTCATAAAACTGGATCTGAGCTCTTTTAACATTTACAAAAATCAAACTCCAGTGTCTTTCAGATTTGACTTTGTAAGACAAACATTTACCTTTAAGAAATAAATTTGGAAGCTTCCTTTCACGTCCTGTGACAGGAAATTCTTTCTCAATTAAGGTGCAAAAAAAAGTGCTAACTATAATATATATGTAGTTTTCATTATAATTAAGATTAGTTGTTCTCTAGATGAGGATGCATGATATGTGAAAAGACAAGTTACCTGCTTATAGAGAATACTTGCACTGCTTACCTCTATGTAAGGAAAAGAACACATGTAATATACATCGGAAGAATTTTACAGGCAAAAGATAGTGAAAAACGAATGGATCGGCATACAATTTCAGAGGAGATGCTAATGCAATATCTTTTGTCTGTGTCCTGATATTTCACAAAATTCCATTTTGAGTTCCCATTGTGGTGGTGCCAGGGTTGGGGGAGGCAATCACTTTGTGAAGACACAGCTTTCATAAATGTGTTTCATGTGTTTATAAGATGCTGAGGAGGTGGAAGGTCACTCCTCCTGACATAAGAAGGTACAGTTAGAACGTACAAACAAGAGCCACCAGCAAATCTGCTGATGCTTCAGTCTCAAATGTTTTAGTCTCTAGAACCATGAAAAATAAATCTGTTGTTTATATTGTCTATAAGCTATATGACTTCTGATATTTTACTGTAAGAACTCAAATACCCTAAAAAATAAAATAGACTTGAAGAAAAGTTCAACCCTGTTAGCAATCAATGCAATGCAAATTAAGGCAGCAACACAATTCCTTTTACTCTGCCTGGCTGGCAGAATTGAGGACGTTGTAGTGTGATAAGGTTGGCTTTCAGTGGGAGCCCACTCGAATGCCTGAGAAGCTGCACAAAATTCAACAGCCAGTTTAGAAGCAAGCTGGTAGCGCCTTTGATGCCAAATGAGATCAAGTCCTATGACTAAAAATCTCTTGGATATAGACCCTGGGGGATACTTGCCAGAAATCATGTACATGGATGCTCACACATAATTATTTGTTAGAGCTGAAAGCTGGAGATAATTCAAATATCCTCTGATAGGAGAATGGATGAGTTATGTCATGTTGACATAACAGGATGCTATTCAGCCATGAAAATTAATGAGCTAAAACTGAACTGAAAACATAGATAGAGCTTAGAAAAATAACCCGGTGTGGGGAAAAAAATCACATTAAAATAGGTTTATACAATATAATGCCATTTTAATGAACTGTAGAAACAGGCAATATCAGACAATATTGTGTTTAGAGATGTAAACATATGTGGTTGGAATGTAAATATATGTGAGTGGGATGTTTGTCAAACCAAGGGGACCAAAAACAATCCCAAATTCTGATAGATCTCAAGCTTTTGGGTAACAAGGGAATCAGAAATAGCTATAATGGAAAAAGTAAGGGTATACTGGACCATATAATTGTTACCCACAATGTGTTTCCCTCTTTTAAGAGAAAGGCCTCAAAAGAGATATATATTTTTTTTTTCATTCAGTGTGGAGAAGGCATAGAGCTCACCTAGGCTAAATGCCAACAGCTTAAGTTCATTTAGCAGCCAATACATAGAATTGGAAGGCTTGCAAGGCAACTCTTAAACCGTGTGTGTGTGTGTGTGTGTGTGTGTGTGTGTGTGAGAGAGAGAGAGAGAGAGAGAGAGAGAGAGAGAGGGAGGGAGAGAGAGAAATGAGGTGATAAACTTATAGGGAAAGAACAGTTATAACATTCACATATTCATATGCAGAGTATTTTATGGAGATTTGGCTATTGCCTCTCTTCATGTTCTGTATGGTTCTTAATGGTAATCATCATGCCACTCGTTGATTGGCATAATCTTGCAAGGTTATAGGGGTTTGGGAGATAGATGGGTAGATGTCAAGTAACATGAGGATGGAATTAAAATTTGTTTTAGGATCTATTCGAAGTTCTTTAGGCAGCCATCTTAAACCTGGAAGATTTAAGCTATTCTAGAAGACTCAGATATGTGAAGGTCTTGCCCGTAGATTAGGAAGTTAAGGTTTATCTAGGCTGTGTAATTATTACACTGAATAACGGGACCACTTCTATTTCTTCATTTAATTTTCTTTTCATTTCATGGGTATGGGGACATCTACTGAAGCACGGGAAACTTACATGTCAACATCCTCAAAAAGAGAATGATTCTTCCTCACAGCAATCTTCCACATCTTCCCACTCTTACATTATTTCTTCTTCTTCCACGACGTTCCCTGAACCTTGCTGATGCTGGTGGGGTGTTACTTCAGATGTCACACTTAGGGATGAACCGTCAAGTCTCTTACCCTCAGCATCTCTCACAGATGGTTGCTCACTGCAAAGGGAAGCTTCTTTGACCAAATTTGAGAGCAGCCCAGCTCTGCAGATCTAAGCATAAATATTTAGAAGGCAATTTGACAGCATGCACATTTAGCCGAGCAACAATAACATACTCTACCCCAGAACTATGGTTTCCTCTGCCATAAGCTTTTGATCAAGATTACAGTGCTGTTTATTTTTTTGTTGGTTTTTATTGTGTGCTTTGTAACTTAGTTATTTCCTCTATTAAATATTATGGCTTTTGTGTACATATTTTGTCAACATAAAGTATTTCAGGGTTTTTCAAAATGCTGAACCTCAGTTAACTGAGGTTAACTGTAGAGCTTAAGGGGTCCTAATGTAGTTTTTAATAGTTGAACAAAATGCAGTTGTTACTTCTGTAATCACACCTGCCTTTTCAGCTGTAAATGGCTATTTGCTCTTCCCTTTTACATGAGCAATTCTTATAAAAGATGAAGGCTACTGATGGGCCTGTTCTGTGGGCTGGAAGGTGGAGGCTGACTGCAGATAGCAATACTCCAGTCTGCCACCCCCAAATTCTTGTCACCCCTGGGAAAGTTTGCTTTCTATTTATATTCATGGTCTCCCTGAGAAACACATAGCTGTCCTTTTCAAAACTCACAAAGTACTTGGTATTTTGAGCTGTAGGGAAAAAAAAGTTTTAAAAAGTTCTATAAAACAACATATGTTGTATTATTAGTCTTGAAAACCACCTCTAGGGAAATCTTGGAGTCAGTATTCTCACTGGAGAAGTGGCATTTTTAACCATGGCCTTGATACAGTGTAAGAAACTCCATTATGTCCCATTTAAAGATTAGCTTTTTCTTGTTTCTCATGTTAGTAGTATTTTCTGATGCCATTTTTGGTAATTATCAGGGCTATTTGCTTTGTTCTAATGAAGGTGTTTTCCCACATTCCTTGCCTGGAACCATCTGCTTCTACAAGTCTCTATGTGCAATAGCTACACAGCTACCATGTGTGAGGTTGGGTGGGGTCCAACACAGTTGCAGTGTCCATAGTTGGAAGAGAGGCAACTAGTCAGGGAAAGGTGTCAGTGAGAAGTTGTAACAGTGACAAAAGAGATGGAAGGAGGAAGAAAAGTAGATGTTGACCAGTAGGAATACAACTCCACTATGTTTATATCATTGTGTGATCTAGGCCTACCTTGAGTTCAGTGATCTTACTGGTTAGCTAAAAGTAGGCACATGGCATGAAAAATAAGCAGAGTCAAGTCTTCCACTGGGATGACTAAGAGAGCTGGATAAAGGCCTGAACTTGAGGACTTCTGTCTTGTTCAGGATTAATAATAATCTATTAAAAAAGAAGCAAGATACCGCAAGCAGTAAAGATGGGCCCAATGACATAGACTCAGATTGTAAAATCAATTAGTTTGTTAAGTGACATCTTTCCTTGGTTGTGACAGCTACCTTAGACTATAAATTAACCTTAAGTTTCTGCCAATCTAACTTGAGTTTTATATCACATTCAGTAAATGAATTAGTTACACAGCCCATCAGATAAAAATTCACAACACAGGAACTAAGTCAGAAAAAACAGTGCATTTCACAGGCTACATCTGCCAGTGAACATCTCATGAAAGTAGACCACATTTTAGAAGTCGGTCTTTTATGCTTAATAGGCCTCTGCTAATGAATGGGGCATGAATGGGGAGGCACAGCAGAGCATATAAAACATCTCAGAAGGCATGGCACTTGTATCCAGAGGTGCATGCCTAGACAAACAAACAAAACAGTGACAAAGGTCAACGAGATGAAGAAGGGATTGTAGCAGAGAAGGATCCAACTTCATGAAGCAAATAAAATACAGGGTACATGGGGGCACTTTAAAATGCAGCCTTTATTGAGCACCATTCTTTGAACTAGAGTGCGTCGCATTTACTATGCCTATATTTTGTTCCTAATAATAATGATAATGATGATAATTCCAACTACAGAGTCCATAACTGCCTTTCCTATTCTGCCAGGTTGCACTGTGTAATCTAAAAGTCTATGCTGTAAATGCATGTTTACACTGTTAGAAAAGGTGGCAGACTGGCTGATCTGCCCAGGCTCTGCTGCTAACTATAACGCTTTCATATGCCTGGATCTGGAAGGGAGTGATTTTTTGGTTCTCATTTTTATTAGTTCTTATAGAATTTTGTGCAATGTACTTGGTCATATTCCCCACTCCCCAACTACTCTTAGGTCAGCATCCTTTTCCATACCCACACAACTTTTGTTTTTGTGTTAAAAAACAAAACAAAACAAACAAACAAACAAACATATCAAATGTAATTTGTACTGTCTATATACTCTGGATGTGTGCCTTTACACTGGAGCCTGGTTTGTTTAACAGAGGCCACACAATAAAGAGTCGTCTTCATCCCAAAATCTACTAACTGCCAATGTTTGTCAGTGAGGGGTGTGGCTTTCTTCAGCCTGAGCCTAAGCAGGTATGGTATGTATGTATATATATATATATATATATATATATATGTATATGTATATGTATATGTATATGTATATGTATATGTATATATGGTCCCCACTGCTCAGCTGTGTTCAGAAAAGAGATTCCTCTTTATCATCTACCTCTTTATCATCTGTTACCAGTACCATGATGATCCCTGACCTTGGAAGGAGAGGGTTTGATATGGATATCCCATTTAGGGCTAAGCATTTTATAGGTTCTTACTCCCTTCCCGTGAGTAGTTGTGGGTCTCTGTTAATCACCCTCTACTGACAAAATGAATCTCAGAGAGGAGTTTTCATTTGCTTGACATAAACTGGGAGTGGGAAACCAGGTTCCCATAATCCTTGGCTACCTCTTCAACCCATTTGAACCAGTTCATCAGAACCAAACCCTCTAAGTGTACAGAGTTTCAACTATGGACACTGCAACTGTGTTGGACCCCACCCAACCTCACACATGGTAGCTGTGTAGCTGTTGCACATAGAGACTTGTAGAAGCAGATGGTTCCAGGCAAGGAATGTGGGAAAACACCTTCATTAGAACAAAGCAAATAGCCCTGATAATTACCAAAAATGGCATCAGAAAATACTACTAACATGAGAAACAAGAAAAAGCTAATCTTTAAATGGGACATAATGGAGTTTCTTACACTGTATCAAGGCCATGGTTAAAAATGCCGCTTCTCCAGTGAGAATACTGACTCCAAGATTTCCCTAGAGGTGGTTTTCAAGACTAATAATACAACATATGTTGTTTTATAGAACTTTTTAAAACTTTTTTTCCCTACAGCTCAAAATACCAAGTACTTTGTATTACAAGTACTTTGTAGTATAGCACTAGGGCTTGCAGCTGCCCATTTGTTAACCCCGGAGATTGTATAAGAAAGGGGTGAAGCTCATGCAAAGCATAGGCTTTCGCTAGGAATAATTATCAGCATTGACTCATTAGTTACAACAGATGGATCACACCTGCTTCAAATATGGAACTCTTGGATCTATGCTTTCAAGGATCCATGAGAATCATTAAGTCTGTGATAAAGAGGATGGAATTGAAGAATAAAATCACTATAATCTTGGTAAGTTTCAAGTGTAGCCTTGTGTGTGGGGGGAGGGTACATGCCCTATATACTTACATATTTGTATGGAGTTTGGAGGTCCTTTGGTGTCCTTACTCGGACATTGCCAAACTTTTTGAGACACAGGTTGGCTGACTGGTGAATTAGTGAACCCTAGAAATCCCCCTGTCTCTGACTCCTCGGCCCTAGGATTATAGTCATGCACCACTTTCCGTGGCATTTTATGTGGGTGTTGTGTATCAACTCACAGTCAGAGCACTTCAGTGAAAATCTGAAATCTCTGACAGCCTGGATTCTGACAGGTTCCTTCTTCTGCCAACCAATGAGATGGCTTCCTTTCTCCATGTCCTCCTGATCCCTGTGCACCCTCCTCATAGCACAGCTTAGCTATGCCTAGGGTAAACTCTCCTGTCTGGTGAAGTGTCTCACCCGCCTCTAATCAGCAGTATGGGAGTGAATTCAGTGCCCGTTGATAAATAAGTCTATTTATTTTCATTTTAGTTACCCATTTCATTTTTTATCACTGTGGACAAACAAGCATTGGATAGAGAAGTGCATATGCAGATTTGTTTTTAATCCCCCAATTCCTGTCTGCTGGCTGCTCTTCCTGAATTTGTTTGGCCCATAGCACCCACTGTTTGGCCTCTGAGCTGCCAGCCAGTAGAGCAGAGAGAGCAACTGCTGGTTAGATAGGGCAACACTTTGCTGGGGGCCCAACTTTCTGAGTTAGCATGGCAGCCCTGGTCTTCTCTTTGGCACTGATGGATTGAGTCATTGTTTTTGGCAGTGCAGTGCTTTCTGCCTGGGGCTGTGGGCAGAAAGCTGTTTTGAGTCAGACTCTATGTACCATGCCATGTTGGCAATTCTGTGTTTTCAGCATTTTAGTCAATGCAAGGAGTAAGAGAAATTGTAATTGAGGCTGCTTGTCTATAAATCATGCCACAGACAGTGAGCACGTCCAAATGTTGGGTCCAATAGAAACTTTTGTCCCTCGCCTGGGGATGGGGAGGGCAGGGGCTGGCGAGAAAATAGTTGAAGGCATCTCTGTGGCTACTGAGCATTGCAGTCGGGAGGAAATAGAAAATGCATTCTAAGTTTCCTGGCCAAATAATGAACCTTAGATGGAAATAGGGTGGTAGAGAGACACATAGCAAGAAGTTATCAAACCATGTAATCCAGTTGGAAATGGAAGGGCCGCTAACAAGCACAGGAGTTCCAATCAGTGACCCATCCTCCCCTTTCCCAGAGTGATTACTTTTATCCTGGTAATTTGCCTCTGCCATGAGAAAGCTGTAGTTTAGTATACTTGGTGCAAAGTGAGGGAAAAAAAACAAAACAAACAAACAAAAAACAAAAAACAAAACAACAACAATAAAAAAAACTAGGTAGTAGAAGGGCTCATATGTTAAATCCGATCCAATCCAATGAAGCTCTGGGGCAGGCGGTATTTGTGAGTCTGTGGGTGGGTGACCTGACTGCTCTTTCTGGAAGGGTTGTGCATACTTTTCTGGTCTGGTATCTGCAGGAGTAGCAAACTGGGACTCCAAGTTGGCTCTGATGTACTTTGAGTGGTAAATATGATTGGCATTTGGCTGAGCCAAAGCTATAAGTCACCAGCCCGAGGGGACTCAGAACTGATCTTATGGGCCTTCCCACCCACAAAGCACAAAGATTACATGAAATGGAAATGGGAGACAGGGCAGGAGAATGGAGGATCATGGGACTTTGACCCACTTGTAATTTGTGAATTCTGCTTTGTTTGCTAGTGTGTGTGTGTGTGTGGGGGGGGTTGGTTTGCTTAGAAACACAAGTATCTACTCATTTTTCTCCTAAAGAGCCACTGGATATGTATTCTCACTCCAGACACTGTCCAGAGAGGCATCTGGAAGGCCGTGCATGGGAATGCCTGTGCAATAGCCTCTCCTTGGGGATGCTTCCAAGTGGAGCTTTCAAACAAACCATACAATGAAATGGGGCCAGTGAGTGTGGTGAAATAACACTCAAAGCTATTGTGGGTCCAGGACCATTGCTTTGTCAATGCAACAGTCATACCTTGTTGTTTTTAATGTTTTCTTTGTTTCTTTCCCTCTTGGATTTCTTGAGGAAATTCATTTTGAAAATGTTTGCCTCTCATGGCTGTTCTGAGGGAATGAGGGAGAGGAATGTGCTTCCTTTTACAGTTTAGTCCCGCCAGTGCTGGGACCTGAGACAAAGATAGCAACAAACTCATAGGGAAAACAAGTGCCCTGCCTTCAACAGAGGCATTCCTTGGGAGCAGTATTTGTTTTCCTTGCCCAGACTTTGGAGGCGGATGTGCTTTGTTTGTGGAGGAAGTTCCCTTGTGCAATGGCTTTTAGCTTTGAGGGCATCTCTCTTGGTTTCACTTTGAAAAAACAACAGGTGCAATCATAGTGATCTCTGTGGGCTGAAGGAGAGTGAGTGTGTGCAGGACCTCACTCTACAGACTGCCCTGTGCTGTGCTCAGTGTGTTTGTTGGTGGGTGTTGACCTACCTGGTTAGGTTCCTTCTAAACCTGTTTCCCCAGGTGGTTCTAGGAGCCTCTGGGGTGCCTAAGCTGAAAGCCTTTGCGTTTCTAGAGCCAGAATAACCATACTTCTTAGGTTTAGGCAATTGGAGACTTGTGGAAGAAGAGGGACGTTTTTGAATTTCACTCCAGGGATATTTACCAGAAGCCTTGAACATTTTTGACAGCTTGGGGCTTCAGAACTTGTATCAACATTTCTTCATTTAATAAGGCACCCGTGTCTTGGTCCCCACCCCCCTACCCCAAACAAAAGCATTCACACTGCTCCTGGGAGGCAGCTTTGGGCTTCTGTCTTATCTTCAGGACCTGGCAGAGTTCACATGGTTGGTAATTTATAAATACTGGTTGAGACCTGACATTTCTTTGTAATTCCTTTCACAGTAGCACATACTCCCACCATCTGAACAATAAGCTAACGCTTTCTATTGTTTTTTTTTTTTTTTTTAATCTTTGTATGTGCGTTGTTTGTGTGTGTTCATGTGTGTGAGTATCGGCCTAAGTGTGCCACAGTGCTCATGTGGAGGTCAGGGGGTCACTACTTACCTATACCTTGTCTCAGACAGTTTTTCTTTGTTGTTGACTGCTGTATATGCCAGGGTAGCTGGCCCATTAGCTTCTGAGGGTTCTTCTTTCTTTGCCGTGTATCTCACAGGAACCCTGGGATTAAATATTCTCTTTTCCACCTATGCCATTTTGTAGATTCTGGAGATCTAAAATCAGGTCCCCCTTCTTGTGCAGAAGGTACTTATTCACAGAGCTGACTGCTCAGCCCGATACTGGAAACTCTTAATGCTCATGCAGACTCAGTTTCAGCTCAGAACTGGATTGCAGTAAGCAATGCAACTTTCTGTGGGCTACAAACCTTAAAGTCATCCTTGGGTTGAGCGTTTCTATCAAATCTATCTTCAGTGCAACAGTCCTCTCTGCTTTCATTGTTAAGACAGCCCAAATGTGATCAGATCTCTTTTCTTCTCCAATACTATGTTAATGAGATCCACACCTCCTAACACCCTGGAGTCCTCTGTTTCTCTCACACCTCACAGCTATTCTGTTATCTGGGCTTACTGGCACTTCCCACAGTGCCTTGTATTCTATTCCTGAGCCTGTCTTAGGCATTCCAGTACATGCTACACCCCCTCTTCCTGAATGCATGCAGGCATTGCTGCTCCTGTCCCTGTGAGCCCCATCTCTCCACTTTCTGTTCTTAGAGAGCCATCACTGATCTTTGTGATTCCATGAACATCACACAGCCTTATCCACAAGCAGATCTCAGGAATTCGGACATGAAGGACTCTGAGGCTTACTCTTGCCTTTCTCTCTTAATTTATTTACCTGTATGTCTCCTGCTAGAACCATGCTAGACTCATATGTATCACAGAAGTACCACTTAGGGCTGCCCCCATCTTTACCCCTTCCTTCCAGGTGGCTCTTTGACTCAGATGCAGTCACCCTCTCATTTCACCCAGCTCTGTGACATCCTCAGAGAGGCCTGGCCTGACTACCTCAACCAGTTTCTCTTAAGCACTGTGCTCTCATCCTTGACTCTCCCGCATAGCATTCCATAGCTGTTCCTCATTATCATGGATGCTGTATTTGTCAATTTGCTGATTTGCTGAAACATCCTTGTAAGTCCCAGAAGTCGTGGGCATCAAGGGACAATGAGGAAAGTATGAGTCACCTGATGTTCAGATTTCCCATGGAGGCTCAATAAGGGACACTCTGCACAGATGTGTGGCCATGGCTACAGAAATGCACATTTGCTTAAGGCCAAGTTTTCTGCTGCCATGTGAACTTCTTGAATCTAAGGATCAGTTCTGTTTCCCAGAAGCCTCGAATGTAGCCAAGAAATTCTTATGGAAAAGCTACAAAATGCAGCTCCCTCTTTCAGGGATTTTCATTTCATTATGATAATGACCCCAGCCGGCCAGGGCCCTTTGCAGGAGGGATTACAACTGCCTGCCTTGACATGGCTCAACAAAGCTCACACAGTGCTCTGACTGAGAAGCTGTGTGTGTGTGTGTGTGTGTGTGTGTGTGTGTGTGTGTGTGCTATGAATCCTGGTGTATAGTCTTTGAGTACATAGGCCATGAACACAAAGTTAGGTTTGAACCTGACCTCCATGCCCTCTTTGGATAGTAGAACAAGTGTCTTGGTCTTTCCCCAAGATTTATTGTTTATTCCATAAAACAAAGGCAACTGGAGGTCCTCTAATCAGGGCCGGGAAGGTTGTGAGATGATACACCACACTGAACCCAGTGCTTGGCACCATGTGAACATTTCCTGTACATATGTTCTTTATGTTACTCTGTGCCTTAGGAGCCCAGTCTTGGAAATAAGGTCAAAGGGATATGAAACCAAGCCTGGAATCACCCCAGAACCCTTACTCACTATTTAAGAACAGTACTGCAAAACATTGCAAATATTTTACAATTGAATGGCCAGTGCTCTCTGTTACAACCCATCTCTAGATGAAAATGTCTGGAGGTGTTTTTAATAACTTTCCTTCACAAAGTCAATTCATGGGTCACAGTTTGGTGACCTTTTCTTTATGTCAGTGATACTAAACTTTTCCTCTATAGTTCTACATCTGGGGGACTAGAAGAACACTTGTGTTCAGATAGTCTTTTCCTAAAATGTCTGGATTTCATTTTTAATCCATTAATTTACTTTATGGGACTGAGGTGTCAGTGTTGCTGGAAATTTCAGGAGACTCAAAATTGAGAGCCACTGATGAATCATTTAAAGTCTCCAACAGAAGAAATAAATAGCAGACTCAATCTTCCCGCCCTCCCACCTCACCTCATTTTAACATCCAGGGGCCAGCACCATTAGAAGGCAGCATGCAGATCTTGCTAGCCCTTGGTGCTTTATGCACAGAGCCAATCACTGTTGCTTTTACAGGGAGCCTAATTATCTGTGTAATAAATGAATTGCACTCTTAAGGCATAGGGCCCAGCTGTTGCTCTTGGTTTTTGCTGAGGCTTTATTTTTCCAGTCTCTTCACATTCCAGTGCTGGTAGCTGAACAGAATGGTCTCAAGTGAAACAGACATTCCAGCTCTGTGCTCGAAGCCCTCTGACAGAGGTGGAAGGAGGTTCCCGGGAGTCACAGGTCTTCAATTCACAGTCCCGCCTCTGATTCTAGTGCACTGGTTCCCAACCTACAGGTGCCTACCCTCTTTGTGGTGTCAAATGGCCCTTTCACAGGAGTCACTAAAGAGCATCAGAAAACAGAGATCTTTACATTACAAATCATGACAGTAGCAAAATTACAGTTATTAAGTAGTACTGAAAAAAAATTTTATGGTTGGAGGTTATTGCCACATGAGGAATTGTGTTAAAGTGTCAGAGCATTAGGAAGGTTGAGAACCCTTGCCCTGGTGTGTCCCACAAGAAAGTGTGTGATAATCTCATCTCTGGGAAGTCTAGATACTCAGTTACCATCGTCCATCTGGGATGACTTAAACTTGTTTAGAAATCTCTAAACTTTCTCAAGAATTATCTAAAACAAGTTCTCCTTAGGTAGCCCATCAGCATTGAAAGCTTGTACCAACATCTGGCCTCCAGGTTTGACCCTCTGAGTTTGAATCTAAGAGGTGGCTGAGTTACACATTGTTCGTGAAGTACCTGGGGTACTCTGCAACTCAGGGGCTGCGATTTTGGAGCGAGCCCTGCATCTCACTTACATAAGAAAACGGAGGAAAGTACAGTCTTCTTCCGGGGCTGTGGAGAGAGCTTAGTTAATGAAATGCGTGCCTTACAAGTGTGTAAGCTGCATTGGATCCCCAGAATAATTCGAAAATGACAGGTATGGTGTGTGCTTGTAATCTGAGATCTAAGAAGGGGGAAACTCCTGGATCCAGGCCAGCGAGCGACCATGCCTCAGAAAAGAAATTGCATCCAGGCCAGGAAGAGACCCTGCCTCAGAAAAGAAAATCAAGTGGACAGCACATGAGAAACAACCTGCTAGGTTGACCTTTGGCCTTTTAAGGACAAGCACACATGCATGTACACCCACACACAAATGTGGGCGCCATTTGTAAGGAGTTTGGGTTTTTCCTCCCGCCGCCAGTCTTGTCCTGCTGCTGCGCCAGCCCCAAATAATACACAGAGACTCTGTATTAGATATTGTTGGCCAGTTACTACTTTCTTATCGGCTAGCTCTGTCTTAAGTATTAACCCATTTGTGTTAATCTATGTATTTCCATGTGGTCTTCTTACCGGGAGCCGGCTGCCGCATACAGCTCTCTCCAGACTCTCCATCTTGACTCTCCATCCTACTTCCTCTTCCTCCTTGTCTCCTAGTCCCTCCTATCCTCCTTTCCTATTGGCCAACAATGCTTTATTATTAACCAGTATGAGAAACATATACAGAATGACATCTCCCATCACCTCTGCACACAGGTATAGAGTCTTATACACAGAAACAGACACTCATGCCCATGTACACACGCGCGCACACACACACACACACACACACACACACACACACACACAGACACACTACCTCAAAGTAGCACAGCGAGTTGATTAATGCAGCTGGAATGCCAACGTAGGTCTGGTATCAGCTAAGTAACACTTTAACACATTTATCCTTGTTCACACCTCTAAAGGTTGACTGGATGATTTTTCTGATCTTATTTGGATTTACTCACAGGTCTGGAATCTCTTCTACTTGCTCCTTCCCTCTGACAGACTAGCATACCTGTGATTACCTGGCAGAGCTAATATCCAAAACATTGTACTTGTCCACTATTCTGAGAAAATGCATAGAGCTGGGACAGTGCCACTCACGGTTCAGTCTGGAGCCAAAACAAGGAACAAAGGCAACCTGAAGAAGTAATTCTAGCTCCCCCCGGGAGATGTTAAAAAACCCCTGACAGAGAAAGGACTTGGTTACAGGGAGGATAGATGTATCCATAACTGCCTCATAGTCTTGGGTCTCTCCACAGCATGTAGGTTCCTTTCTTTACAAAACATATTTCATGAATGTTAAGGAAACAATAGCAGTGCATACCTCCTGTGCCCTTTCTGTGCCTAAGATTATTGCTCTTGGATGAAGGATCAAACACCCACATACCTACCTGAAGGGACCAGCGAACTCATCAAGTTTAAACCTCATCTGACACTTTAATTTCCTGATAATATCGCCTTAATCAAAGTGTTCATCCATCTTCTGCTCCGAAGTATCACAGAACTCCCAGGAGTACCTGCTGTGAAGTGAAGGAAGTCCTCCCCCCGCCGCAGAGAGTTCTTATCATAGAATATTACTCCTCACAGAAGCCAACGTTGGCTTCAATCTGAATGGCAGTTTTTGGTCTCATTTCTGCCATTTGATACACTGTGGGGAAGAAAGCTTGGCTCCTGACCACCCTGATCAACCTTTTTATACATTCAAAAACAACTGTCAGTTTCCTTACCAGTTAGTTGGTCAGTTTTCTGTCCAATGTGTGTACAATTTTGCTCTCGGGGTGAACTTCTGAGCTCTTACCGTGTTTGCTTTCTTAAAACCCCTCAATCATTCCTAACAGTGGCTCTGAGTGCTATACATATGGGATTTGGAGCCAGAGTTCTGGACTTGTCCTTGAGAATCTTGACCAAACAAATATCAAACCATGGAGCTTTGATATCCCTCTTCAGGAAATGTGGACAGAAAACAACATCACACAGATTATACTGTGTCAGACAATTTAGGTGGCATAGGCTGAAAGGTAGGCCTGGAGCATATGCTTAGTGCAGGGGTGCAGGGTTCTTTCTGTCCTTTGTTTTACCTCTAAATAGATGACTTTGCTTGGGTCCATGCTGCTGCCCAGATTTATGTCTGGATCTGTGATCCCGCTGCTGCTGGGGTCTATGTTGATATCTCTGGCCTATGTTACCACCAAGGGCCAATGAATATCCCTGGTCTTTGCTGCAACCATAATCCCCTGTTGATGTCCTTGGTCTGTGCTGCCTCCAAGGACTATGATAGGGTTCATGGTCCATGCAGCAACAGAGGGCCATATCGGAGATCATGCTGAGATCTGTGGCATGGGCTGACACTGGAGGCCATGTGGATGTCCATGGTCCATGCACTCACGAGAAACCATGTTAACTGCATGTTTCATGTTCCCATTTACTGTAGAGGACAAGGAAGCTACCTTTGTCATGGTATCCATGACTGTAGACCCACAGTTGAGAAAGGTGATGCATAGAAGGCTTCTGTGACAACCCCTGCCATCACCCCACCTACAAAAGTGACAGCCTAGATAGAAAGCCATTGAAGAGAAATCTTAAAAATTGTGATAAGGATGCCAAAGTGTAGCTCTGCACAGTTGAGGGATCCTGGTGGAGTTGCAGGTGGAGGAGGACATTTTTTGACACATTCCTACTCCTAAAAACCTTAGCAACTTTAGATGCTTATATTTCCGCAGAGACTTGTGTTTCCTCCCTCAAGACCAGAAGCATCTTCATTTCTTCTGAATTGAAGGTGCTGTTATTGTTTTCATAGAGATATTGATTTAAATTAAATGTGATCTCAAACTTAAGTTCTCCTCAGCATAGAATTAGGTAGCTCTATTCCTCTGAGAAGACAAAACAAATCTGAACTTGGAATAGAGTTTAAGGCAAATTGGAAAGGGTCATGGGGGGGGGGAAGGAGTGGGCAGGAAAGCACATGCTAACAACGGTGAACAATAAAACCACTGAGGAAAGAGGAAACACAGATGAAGGGCGGGGAGGAGAATGGGAATCACACCGCAACAGTCACCTCACCTTGCTGAGAAACGAGCCTTTTTTTCCTCAAAGGCTATGGCTTAATAGGAGACATTTCTGAATTGTAATATGTAAAAGTGAATAGACTCTGATTGCAGAGGGAAATGGTCAAGGGAATAGGACTGTGGAGACAAAAGAATGATTTTTAGTAAATACTATGTAAATTGTTTGCAAGATTGTCTTACATGACTATTAACCTTGAAAATACTCTTCAGCATAAAGAGGATGAAATGAATTGTGAAATGATTTGTAAATAAAGACACTAGCTAAACTCAAGATACATTGTCAGCCATTCACAGCTTACCCAAATGGGCCATTATTCCTGTGTGGTTATATGAACTTGTTTTTCTTTTAACATCAAGAACCTAACAAAAAAGTTACCATAGTTTAGTAAAATGAACATTGAGCTAGAGTTGGGGCCCTGAGTTTTGAATTTCACTTCACAACTATCTGACTGTGTCATTATGCATGTCAGCCAAGTTCTCTGATACAGCACCCATGTGT
Organism: Phodopus roborovskii; assembly: GCF_943737965.1. Taxonomy (NCBI): domain Eukaryota; kingdom Metazoa; phylum Chordata; class Mammalia; order Rodentia; family Cricetidae; genus Phodopus; species Phodopus roborovskii. The sequence continues at coordinate 11,836,160 of NW_026126541.1, read as the reverse complement.
CAAAGCACCTGTTTGGACCAACTCCGGAGCCTCTTACAGTTGTAAAAAAGGATGGTTCTCTGGCCCTACAGGACTGGCCAGGTGGATGTAGCTTCTGGGATTTTTCTCTTTTAGTATATGTTATACTTAGATAGATAGTCTGAAGCATACATACCTAGACATGTAACTGGCATTCTTCTGCAAAGTAGTATATGGAAAACATTCCTCTGTGGGGGAGGAACTAAAATAGGTGTGTCATAGGTGAAGAACAATTTTCTATATGATGCACACCACTTGAAAGATTTGTGAAGAATTTTACTGTTGAGTCTAAGCACATACATATTTTAGAATCAACTGCAAAATAGGCTCAGAATTTTTAGGTTGAGCATTAGAGCTATGGCATATTTGTCCTTTCAAACAGCTCAAGGTCATACCTCAGATTTGTGGTAGAATATTTGATGCCCTTTGACCTTTATGTGTGATTTGATGGGAAGCTTGTTTGCTTTATTTACAGGACGCCCTGCCACCACCACCCACCCCTCAGCTTCTTTCAGAGGTAAACTTTATGAAGTTTCCTCTAAAAGCATTTCCTTGACTTTAAATTGTAACTTGCTTTTTAAGGTTAATGACAAATGCATATGTGCCTGTTTATATCCTGCCCCAGTTTACTCTATAAGCCAATCTTTTGGTAGTGGTGTCTCCTTCCCTTCCTCTTGAATTCACCAAAGATGGAACTATTTATATCTCTGCTTTATCTTATTGAGTTCTGGTCCTTGGATCAATGCGTGATTATTTGGGCCAAGGGAACTGTACTCTTGGAGGGGATGATATCATCTTTCTGTTTTATTTCTAGCATTGCTCCTAATGATCAGAATGTTTCATCTTATCTACAAGATTGAAGTGGGACTTACACTTCAGGCCCAGGCTCACCCATGATGCCTCACTGGGCTTTGAGCCATTTCAGAGGGTAAACCTGAGCATGGCTCCTCCATCTTCTTCTTCCCGCCTACCCACTGGTGCATCTCTCTTCCCGCCTACCCACTGGTGCATCTCTCTTCCCGTCTACCCACTGGTGCATCTCTCTTCCCACCTACCCACTGGTGCATCTCTCTTCCCTCCTACCCACTGGTGCATCTCTCTTCCCGCCTACCCACTGGTCCATCTCTCTTCCTGACTACCCACTGGTGCATCTCTCTTCCTGACTACCCACTGGTGCATCTCTCTTCCTGACTACCCTCTGGTCCATCTCTCTTCCTGACTACCCTCTGGTCCATCTCTCTTCCTTGACTAGATTTTGACTTTCTAAGGGTATCAGAACATTATGTTACTCATAAGTTTCATCACACATGGAATGAAGATGCAGGGATCAAGATTTACTGGACTAGGCTCAATATAGGTTAATATAATTTTATTTAGGGAGAAGACACGTACACAAGAAACAGATGACCACCACAAGTTCCCACTCACAAAATTCGTCCAGCCTGCTCTCTATGACCCACCTGAACCAAGAAAGCCAGCAAGGTCCCCACCCCAGACCTAATCCTACTGTGAACCTGCTCTATAGATGCAGTGTGGTGGGTGGTGTGGAGGGATTGTGAATATCTCATTACAATGGAATTGTATGGCTTTGAGCCTATCACATACTAGCTATTCAGAGAATAGTAAATAGATCAGTGAATAAAATGCTCTCAATTCACTGACTACAGGTGATACTTTAATTCAGTTCTAAGATTCCCAGTTAACTCAGTCAATAACAGTTCCAATGTTAAAGAACAATATACATAATTAAAGGGAATGAATCTTATAATCTAGAGACATAGAAATGAGATAAAAGAAATTTTGTGGGGGAGATTGTCAGACAAAATATGAGACACTCAATTAAATTTGAATTTTAGATACCGAAGTACATGTCTAATATTTCATGACACACACACATAAAATGCCACTAACATTATTTTTTCTAAAGTTCAAATTGACTGATTATTGCATAATTTATGTTCTAAAATCTAGCAACTGTTCTTCATGAGGCAAGTATACAGGGACAATCAGACTAGTGGCCCCAAGGCAGCATCTTCCCATCTGGGGTCAAATCATGTCTTGTCTGCACTGAATTATTTTAGATGTTTGATTTTTTTTCAAAACTATTACTAAACGAAGTCTTCAAAGAGAAAAATTTGAGATTTTAGGCTTCCTTGAATCATGATAAAATCTAGTGATACTGGATCAACTCTTTCTGATGAAGTGCAGCTAAGCCCAGTGTTGGATGGGGCTTTCTCCCTGTGGGTTCCTGCTCCTTACCAGTGTTGCAGATGAAAAACCATCTTCTGATTGTCATCCCATTTACCCCGATCTTCCCTTCAAGTTGAGAAGAAAGAGAAACTGTTTTTGAATGTTCATATCTATCAAAAACAGGAAAACAGAAGACAGCCCAGAGGGCCAAATGTTTCAGTATTTTGAATGAGAAAAACTTCCTCTGCAGCTGCCAAGAATTTTTTTTTCTCCATGTTAAATGCCAACAAGATGAGCCCATGTCTAACAAGTACAAACAACCATCCTCTTCTCTCATAGTCCTTGAGCTCTGTACCATGGCATACAGGTTCCTGTACTTTTTCATCTTCACCTGAACGTAAGATCCTTCAAGGCAGACACTTTTTATTCATTTTATTTCTAGATGTATTCCCCCACCCTCCCAAAAAGCATAATGGTTGGCTCTTAATTTATGTATTATTTGTATTTGTTAAAAAGTGAATAAAGGAAGCCATCAGAGTGAAAGATTAAAAAAATAATCACAGTGGCTATCTTCAAGAAGGAAAGAAAAATGTTGCCCTCTGTAGAGAGGGCTAAGGGAGTAGCATATGCCTCTTTTAAATAAATGCCTTCATGAGGAAAATGTCTGTCTCCCATTGGCTGAGAACAAAGACTGTAGTATGTTTTCTAGAACTTAGGGGAGAGTTGGATGGGGTTTGTCCTTACTGATAATGAAACCAAAGATTCTTGAGAGACTATTGGACACTGCAACTGGAGGGAGGCACGTGTTGAAAATGACTCTCTGGAACTGTGTGGTCCCGAGTTCTCTCGTTTCTTTCAAACATTGTTGTAATTTGGGAGTTCTCCATGCAGTCCCATATTGGCATAGAGCCTTCTCTGTCTGTCTGTCTGTCTGTCTGCCTGTCTCTCTGTCTCTGTCTCTCTATCCCTCTCTCTCTGTGTGTGTGTGTGTGTGTGTGTTTGTGTGTGTGTGTGTTTATGTGAATGGAACCTATGGTCTTATGCATTCTATGAAATTCCCCTGCCACTGAGCTACACACCTAGTTTGCTCATTTTATTCAAAGACAGTATTTTTCGTGAGTATGTCACCTAATTATGTAGATCTTTGTGAGCATTTAAACATCAAGCATAGACTTCCTATAAGTGAGAACTTTTACATAGATGTGTTCTAATCCAACCTTTTCTTCTCAGTTGTCTGAGGGAAGCTGACTTTATACCAAATACTTCTCTGAAACATATTCTGATGCCTCTGGTGACTTGTTTGTTATTTCCATGTAATTATTATGAATCCATCATTCTTAGAAAATATCTTAGGTGTACAGGTTTTTTGAGTCTTCAAGGGGCAGATAAATGTAGGTAAATGAGTATATGTCTTTCAGTCGCAGAGACAAATGGATTCTAAACCAGACATTTGACCATGTAACTAATGGGGAAACAAGCAGCAATAGATAACATGCATCGAAACATGTGATCATGCTCTCTTTCCAGCTGTCTGCTCCCTTGGTGTGTGATGCCTGCAGTACTTTCCTAGAACTGACACAACACAAACTGCCAGATTAGAACAACACAAACTAATTGTCTCCTGTCTCTAGAGAATAGAATTTTAAAATCAAGACTTTGGTAGATTCCAAACCTATGGAGATTCTTCCCCTGCCTTTCCCTTTCCTAGTATCTAGTGACTTGGCAGCCCTCAGAGGCAACATTTGGCTTACAGTTGCTTCCTTCTAACTCTCTGTCTTCATGTGACAATTCTTCTCTGTGTCTTTTCATTGTACTCCATCTGCTACTGTCTTTCCTCATAGATGGACACAAGTCTCATGGATTAGGGGCCACCCTAATAATATTAACTTTACCGCAAGGGATCTGCAAAGACCCTATTTGTATATAAAATAACATTTTCAAACACTAGAAATAGAAGACTTCACTATGTCTCTGTGTCAGTTAATAGTAATACCTGATACTTTTAGTGATCTCAGATTATTTTATTGAATTTAAATTTCAGGTATAACCTGTTGCTCTCCCTACATAATATTCTATTGATTAGATTGCTTCTTTAGTCCATCAGCTCTTAGATGCCTTTTCCTGGAAGGAGGATGTAATTAGGGAACTAATAACTGAATCAATAAGGAAAAGAGCTTATTCTTTCCATATTTCCAGCTATTCTGATGACTATTTCTGGAGTGCACAGGGATGCATGAGTGTGTGTGTGCATGTGTGTGCATGTGTACGTGTGTGTGTGTGTGTGTGTGTGTGTATGTGTGTGTATACATATGTATTGTTTTTGTTGTAGTTTCTGTTACTATTGTTGCTATGTGCTTATTAGGAAACCTAAAGCCATCTTATCATTCATTCATATATAGGAAAAGGGGAAAATTTCATTTGATCTCCAGTGATGTCTAAGGATGATATCATTGTCAGATAAGAGATGGCATTTAGTGGGATAAAGAACAGAATATGGCTTCATATATGTAGCATTTTACAAAAACAGGGTCTGATTTAGGAGTGTTTACTATTTAGATAACATCTTATATTTTAATGTTGTTTGAGGAATTTCAAGTTGAAACCATATAAGCTGTATAAATATGTATAAGTTAATGCTGTTTATCCAAGGACAAGTGCAAGAGTGCACCACCACATCAAAAACTCTCAAGGTCCTTGCCTCAAAAACTTTTGCCCAGAGTCCAAAAAGAGACACCACAGTAAGGGTAGGGTCTGAGTCTGAGGGCTATAGAAAAGAATCTTCTCACATTCTTTCTCTTCATGTGCTCCTTATTCTGTTTCTACTCAAATGACCCTGTCCTGCTTCTAACTTCTTCATGTTTCTTCTTTTTCTTCATCTTCATTTTCTTACATACTTGTTTTTCTTACATTCTTATCCTTCTACATTTTTGTTAATTTCTGCCAGGTTCTCCCTCCAGCCATTACCTCTCTAGTCTCTTCTCCCCAAATCTGTCCCCAGAGGTTTGAAGCAAAAGATAAGAATTAGAGAGTTAGTTTTTCTTTGCTCAGGAGCATATTTCTAAGCTAAGCAATAAAGGCAGAGCCATATCCATGGCAACATGACGTCCAAATGCCATAGGAGCAAAGCAGACCAGAGAGGGAGGGCACAGTGCCCAATGGCAACTTTAAGACACAGATCCATTGTTAGTGGACTGGCAAGTGAAGAATAGGCATGCTTTAAGGTTAACGTGAGGTTAGCTTGGGACAGCACTTTCTTCTCTCCTGGCACAGAGAATCCGGGACACTCTTGTTCTCTGGCTCTGAGAGCCATGGTCAACAACGTCAGACATGCCGTAATTCTTGTCCTTGGGCATCAGTGAATGTCTTAATTGAGGTCTCTTTCCCTAGGCACTAACACTGACCAATTGTCTGCCAAGGAAGACAACTGCATGGACAGGCTTCTAAGTTTATACAGAGACCTGGTTGAGAGAGTGGGGGTATTGACTGTGATTCCTTTCTTGCCAGAATCACACCCTGCTGAGGAGAGTCATCTTATACACTAATGCATAGGGGGAAATGTGCCCAGTAAATTGTTAATACACTGCTAGAATTTTGGGATAATCCCACCATAGAAAAGGAATACTATGGCTTCGCAGGGAATTTGCAATGAGGACAGTGACCATTCATAAAGCAAATACTTCCCCATCCTGCATGTGGGCCTCCTCTGGAAAATGATCCTGATGTGTTAGCCCTGTGATTTGTCAGCTGTGTTCTCAGTACCTAATTCTGTGGTCTGTAGCACCACCATGCATGGCAGTTTATCACAATGATGCCCTGTGGGAAATGTCCTATGATTTTGTCTAGTTCTAGCTGCCTCATGAAAAACACCTGGTTTTAATTCTTATCCTTTTAAGAATACTGTATTATGTACATTATAATAAAAACCTTTCTGTATAAAATGTATGTAGAATAAAATGTACTTACACGATTGCCAACGTATAATATGTACCCACCGTAAAGTAACTCAGAACGATGGAAATGTTTAAAACACACACACACACACACACACACACACACACACACACACACACACTTCATTAACCTGTAATTTAGAGATGGCCACTAATAGTATTTCTGGCCTATTTATTTTAATAAGTTTCAAGCTTGTAATAGTTAAGTAAAGTTTGTATCGTTTGTATTTGAATACTATATCATTAATGTTTTCATAACATTAATCTTCTCAAAATTCCTCTTGCAAAACCACCATTCTATCCCTATTTGACTGTTACAGCATTAATTATAATATTCATATAGCTTCCTAATAAATTTTAACGCGTAAATGATGCATGTAGTTTCCCATAGTTTCTCAGACATTGCCATGGCACACAGTTCACGACGTCCACTGGCCATCATGTTTCTCATCTTTGTAATACTGGCTCTTAGTTCAGTGCCAACAGTGTGATGGTTGTTTCACAGGCTTTCTTTGAATAAATGAATGAGTGTGTGAACAACTAAATGAAGAGGATAAAGAAGTCTATGAGTCAGGAGGGTGCAAAGACCTAGCTCATGGTACAATAAAAATAAATTCAGACTCAGAAACTACTTTACATTAAAAGAGAGGGTAACTAAGCCGGGCTTCTTCATGAAAGGGAACCTGTTCTTTCCGTTCATCCAAATATGCCCATAGGCAGATAATTCAATTTAATATTTTCCCCATCAGTCAAGATGAAGAGCTGAGAAAGCAAAAATGAAGCCAAGGGAGGGGGCCTGTACCGCTCATTCTTTCTGTGGTAGGAAGGTTATGTGATGAAAGGAGGTATACTTCCCCAGGAAGCACTTTCCTTGCAATAGGATCCTCCATGTTAAAGGGACTCGTAACCTCCCCAAGGGTAGAGTCTCCAGCATGTCAGAGTTGAGCCTCTTGGTTTTTGCCTGGTTTGTTAATACAGGAAGACATCACAGTCATCTCTCTGCTACAGCTAGATTCAAGCACGACACAGAATGAGTTTGTACTGATTCCTATACATTAATTGTACTAATTCCTAGTAGTACAGTTCTGACACTGATTTGGGAGCCTCCTCATTTAATTGGGAAATACGCATCATCAGTCTGAGCATCTGACCCACAGATTACTGCCATGCAAAGGAGAGTAGTTTATTTCTTGAAGCCCTACTTAGAAAACTCGATTCTTACAATAAAATATATTGATATCTTCTTCCCAAATACTAGTCTGGTCCTCACAAAAACCTCTTTTCCTCATCTCAAGTATAAAAATAGATGCAGCATAGAAACACAAAAGTAGATATAGACAAATTGATGAAAAAATCGATCAGAAGATAGGTGGGCAGAAAAGGGCTACCTCCTTTCAGTCAGTAACAGCAATCATGTCCTTCCTTCAATCCACAAGTATTTCAATAAGCCAGATTCGGGATGTTGGTCATTTTGGTTTTCTTGCTCTTACTCTCTCTTTTACTTCATAAATCTCTGTCCAACTTCCTGCCTACTCATGCTAGTTGTCTCTAAATCTCCAGCTGAAGATTTATTTCTTCCTGAAATCTCACTGGTTCACTTCTACATCTGTCAATACTTCAGGTCTCTCAATCTTTTCATGTGTGCCCATGTGGGGTTTGTGGGAGGGGGGGTTGATTCACTATCGGTTTATCCTAACAAATGGCAATCCTGCATGTATTCTCAGAAGAGTTATATTTTTGATTCCTAAAGAATTAGATATAAATAAGTCAGAGTCCAAAAGACACAAGTTAAAAGAATGGATGCAAAGAGAAATTCTATCCTTCAGCTGCATTTAAGAAACATACCTCAATTTTAAAGACAGATGTTACTTCAGAGTAAAGGGTTGGGAAAAGATTTTCCAATCAAATGGACCTAAGAAATAAGTTGATGTATCTACCCTAATATCTAACAAATTAGACTTCAAACTAAAATTAATCAAAAGAGATGAAGAAGAGTATTTTATATCCATCACAGGAAAAGTCCATTAATATGAAGTCTAAATTCTGAACATCTAAGTACCTCATACAAAGGCGCCAACATTCATAAAAGAAACATATGAAAATGGATCAACATAAAAAAAATCCATCAATGTAGTCCACCATGTAAACAAACTGAAAAAAGAAAATCCACATTATCATCTCACTAGACGATAAAAAAGCCTTCAACAAAATCCAAATCCCTTTCATGATAAAGGTCTTGGAGAGATCAGGGATAACAAGGACATATCTAAACATGATAAAGGAAATCCAACAACCAACGTCAAACTATATGGAGAGAAACTCAAAGAGATTTCTCTAAAATCAGCAACAAGACAAGGTTGTTCACTCTTTCATATCTCTTCAACATTGTATTTGAAGTTCTAGCTAGAGCAATAAGATGACAAAAGGAGCTCAAGGGTTTACAGATTGCAAAGGAAGAAGACAAACTTTCACTATTTGCAGGTTATATGATAGTTTACATAAGTGACCCAAATTCTACCAGGGAAATCCTACAGCTGATGAACACCTTCAACAAAGTGGCAGGATACAAGATTAATTAAAAAAAATCACTAGCCCTACTATATAAAGATAATAAAGGGGCTGAGAAAGAAATCAGAGAAACATCACACTATACAATAACCACAAACAACATAACCAAACTATAACCAAACTATAACCAAACAGGTGAAAGACGTGTAAGACAAGAACTTCTTTGAGTCATTAAAGAAAGAAGTAAGATACCAGAAAAATGGACAGATCTCCCATGCTCTTGAATAGGTAAGATCAACATAGTAAAAATGGCAATCATACTGAAAGCAATCTACAACAAAATCCCAGCAAAATTCTTCACACACCTTCAAAGGACAATACTCAAGTTTATATGGAAAAACAAAAAAAACAGGATAGCCAAAACAAACCTATTGCTTTTTGGTTTTTGGTAATGTGGGATTACCTATTGCCTATGTTTTTGTGAGTGTAGTTAATTTCCTTGGGTTGGGGTTTTCCATCCTGTACTTTCTGTAGGGCTGGATTAGTGGATGTGTTTTGTTAAAATCTGTTTTTGTCATGGAATATCTTGTTTTCTCCATCTATAGTGATTGAAAGATTTGCTGGGTATAGTAGTCTGTGTTGGCATCTGTGGTCCCATAGTGTTTGTAGAACTTCTGTCCAGGACCCTCTGGCCTACAGAATTTCCATGGGGAAGTCAGGTGTAATTCTGATAGGTATGCCTTTAAATACTATTTGCCCTTCTTCCTTTGCTGCTTGTAATATTCTTTCTTTATTCTGTAAGTTTGGTGTTTGGTTATTATGTGGTGAGGGGACTTTTTTGTGGTCTTGTCTATTTGGTGTACTTTCATTGGCATGTCTTTCTTTAGGTTTGGAAATTGTCTTCTAGGATTTTGTTGAATATGCTTTCTGTACCCTTGAGCTGGACTTCTTCACCTTCTTTTATACCTATTATTCTTAGGTTTGGTCTTGTCATAGTGTCCCATATTTCCTGGATATTTTGTGTTAGGGATTTGTTAAACTTAAGATTTTCTTTTGTCAATGACTATATTTCCTCTAGTGAATTCTTAACACCAGCTCTTGTATTCTGTTGGTTATGCTTACATCTACAATTCCTGATTGTTTGCCCACCTTTTCATATATATATATATATATATATATATATATATATATATATATATGATTTTTTCTCATTTTTACATATCGATCCCAGTTCCCTCTCCCTCTCTCCCCTACCCCCTTCCATCCCATCCCCCCACTCCTCAGGGAGGGTGATGCCTTCCAGGAGGGATCAACAAAATCTGTCAAGTTATTTGGAGTAGTAGGGTCTAGGCCCTCCCTTCTGTCTCTAGGCTAAGGGAGTATCCCTCCATGGGAATGTGCCCCCAGAGACATTTTGTGCACCAGGGATACATCATGGTTCCACTGTCAGAGCTCCCTTAGACTTCTCAGGCCTTCTAACTGAGACCCATGTTCAGGGGGGTCTGAGTCGGTCCAATGCTCGTTTCCCAGCTATCAGTCTTGGGGTCCATTAGCTCCCCCTTTTTCTGGTCATCTTTCAATGGGGTTTCTGTAACCTGGTCTTGACCCCATTTTTTTTTTATCACTCCTCCCTCTCTGCAACTTTTACCCAGCTCTTCTATTTCTAGTATTCCCTTAGACTGTGTTTTCTTTATTGTGTCTTTCAGCTTTCAAGCGTTGAACTGAATTGTTTCCTTCACTTGTTTGCTTATTTTTTCTTGGCTTTCTTTGTGAAAATTGCTTATTGCTTGAATTTTTTGGTTTGTGTTCTCCTCCATCTCCTGTAATTTTTGTTTTTTCTTCCTTTTCTTTAAGGGTTTTTCTCATGTCCTCCTTGTGGGTCTCTATCATCTTCATAAAGTTGTGTTGTAGGTCCTTCTCTTCTGCTTCCTCTGTGTTGGAATGCTCAGGTCTTGCTGTTGTTGAAGCCCCACCCTCTCTGGTAGTGTCGTATTGCTTTTCCTTTGTTGGATGTACTCTTGTATTGTCGTCTTCCCATCGCTTCTTCCAGTGGGTGCAGGTGGAGTCTCTCTCTGTTCTTTCCTCTTCTGGTGGGTGTTCATGGGCCAAGAATTTGATGTTGGCAGACTCTGGATGATGATCTGGTCTCTCCTGGTGTTCTCCCAGAGTGTGTGTGGCAAGACTCTCCTGGTGCTCTGCTGGTGCTTGTAGGTGGGCCAAGACTGCAATGTGGGCAGACATTGAATTGGAGACACAGGAATTAGCACTTAATTGTGTAGGAATAGCACAGTTTGCACAAATACTATGTGAACTACTGTATAGTTGGTGTAGGGTGGCAGAAATGATATCATATAATCAGGAGAGACATCCTGGTTTTGTGTAGAGTTGCTTCAGTGACCTTCCGCATTAAAAGGTGACACCATCTGATACAGGCTACAACAGATAGTATGTACCCATGACTATCTTATATGGTATTTTGAGAATAAAAGTACATCAATAATACCAATTTATACAGCTCTATAAATTTATGGAAGTAGCTGATTGTATCAGTAGAAAATTATATTTTATTCATGGTGCTTCTGATCTATAAATATCAGCCTAATAAAACATGAATTGGCCAAAATCTTTCTGAATGTCATAAAGACTTTTAGATTATCACAAGTGATGTGAGGTATTGGACTTGGAGCATGGCCATATGGTCTGATAGTCATGTTCTGAGGAGCCCAACCCTACAGGTAAGAGCTAGCAGGATGCTATTTGAGGATTTTACTGCATATGCTTCTGTTTGTGTACATTAAGAGCCACCCGCTTCACTACTGGATTCCCCTGATTTCTCTGACAGTAAAATATTGTGTGTACCCTTCCCCAAATGTAACTATCATGACGAACTAGAAGCCAGGTTCTTGGAAGGGGAGTTGTACTGGCCATTGGAAAATTAAATTCTGGACCTTTCAACCCAAGTTTAATTTCTCCAAGGTGGAACTTCATAAAATAGGACTTGGGTGTTAAGCGCCCACCAGGCAGCCTAAAACCACTCACCCTCACACGGGTGACTGAAACATATAAACTCTGCCCATACAGCACACCTTCTTTCAAAGGGAAAGCTTGCCAGCCTTTAATAGCATGAGGCAGACAGAGAATGCAGAGGTGGAGTCATGACTATCATGACTATGATGTTCATGTCTGTTTTGATGGATCAGAGAATGGTGCTGAGCAGGAGATGAAGTCATGAATCAGTGCCTAACTTTCACTGAAGCTGTATGTGTCTGGTATATTTGAAAGCACATGATAGACGTATTAATACCATCACTCTCATTATCCCTTGCCATTTACTTTCAGCTTTATGTTTAAATTCATTTGTACGATCAAAAGTGACTCATGGTCAGTTTCTTTCAGGATGTTGGCTCATGTTTAATATGTTATAAAGAGTGAGATTACACCCATAAAATAAATGGATATGGGATCTGACTGTACTAGTCAGGCATGAGCTTCTTTATGGTTTTTTTCAAAAGCCCTGGAGATAATCTAGATTTTTGTTTTCTTCCACAAGTTACTATATATATTGTGGCCTGCCAGCTTCTACTTTTAAATTATTGTTAATGCAGTGGATATTTTGCAGACACTTTATATGTTATGAAGTAATATAAATACAACTGAAATGAGATAAATCTGAAAGATATAATCTGTTTACCTTATGATAAGTGCCAAATAAAAATAAGAGATGCAAAAGAAGAGCTGTGTAGGTTGAAATTGTTGCAGAGTTTTACTTGTCCATCTATTTGTTTGCTTATTTACTTATTTATTTTTGGGAGGAGGCCACATTTGTTGTGGCCTTGCTTGGATGAGGAAGATTTTTTAAGATAGGTTTATTCTTGCTATCTTGCCAAGGCATGTGTTTGTCATAATCTTAACATTCCTGGTGGCATTAAAGAGTTCAATTTTATATTACTTATATTATGTCAAAATCATAAATAAGTCAAAGAATACAACATGTTGAATATATTATTTGTTTAGATAGCAACTAATGATTATTTTTACATATGTGAGCCTTTCCACTTACAGTGAAGAATCTGCCTCTTCCCTGTTGCTTTAAATGTTTTAGCTACAAAGAAACTGTGATGGATATCAGAAAAATATTTACACTCAGATCAAAAGCATCAGTCAATTTACAAGAAGTAGATCAAGAAGGAAGCATGATAAACAAGGCACACTAACATCCTTGCATTTTTATCTGCGTAAACTGGGTGTCTTACTTGGATGTACTGGCACTCTGTTGTTGGAATTGGATGGGGGGGCACCTATGCTGGAATGCAGAGATACCTGTGACTTATTCAATTTATTCCTTGTTTCACTGTTTTTCAGCTTTATAGCTCCATGGACTTTGGAAGACGATGGCAACTCGTGCATGAGCGCATCACACCCAACAGATTTTACTGGTAAGTGTCTTTTGTACATTCAGCATCCTTTGGATACGAAAAAGAATGAGAGAGCAGAGTGGTCCAAGCAATCCTGACCACCTTGTACTCTGGAGGTCAAATACTTTTGCTGTGCTAGAGGGTTTATGGACCAGCACCATTAACTTGTTAGAAGTGCAGGGTCTGAGGCCACGTCAGGATTCATGGGATCTGGGCACAATGTTTTGGCAGTTCTTGTGTATATTGACTTTGAAAAGCCCTGAGCTAGGGAAAACTCATGACCAGGTGCTCTTGGTCAGACATTAAGCTCTCCTCATCTTGGAAATGTACATATTTTATGGACCTATGCTGCAATCAGTGTTTCCCACAGATGTCCTGTAAAAACACAATATTCTTATCTAATTCATCTCTTTTCATAGGAATTTCTATGGTCAAGTTAGTTTAGGTCACAATATTCCAGTGTTATACTCCCAGACTTGTGTCCAATGCTGTGGTCCCAGACTTGTGTCCAATGCTATGGTCCCATACTTGTGACCCTTGTTAGGATAAGGAAGACTGAAGGAACTCCTATTGAATCATCATGCCAACCTGAAACCAGTATAGTCTGTTACTTATGTCACCACTGATAAATACTTTAGCACTCTCTCCATAGGACATATGTTGTAAATTGTTTCTGTAAGTTCATGTTTTGAACAGAAAATTGGCCCCTCCTTCTAATAAGAAAGTGTTTCTATTAGCTGATGTTCGTTTAATCATGCGTACTATTTTACCATATTAAAGCAAATTCATTATTCATTTGTCTTATACCCTTCTCTATAATTGTGAGATTCTTCAATCTTGCTTATTTCAGCAGAAACAATAGATAAAGAAATAGGAATGAGAAAGCCTAGTGCACCATATAAAATGATGAAATCATATGCTTAATTAAAAAATAAAAACAAAATTAAAGCAATTGAAAGTCCTACTTATTCCCAACTTATTTGAAAAATCTTACTCCAGTTTCCTTACAACATCTGTATAAATTGAAGATTATGATGATAGTGCTGACAACCATCTTGGACACATAAAGTGTCACATTAAAAACCCTGCATACAACCAGCTCCCTTTGTATACAAACTGTGTCTAGAATTAAAAATAATTTCCCATGCATATGATAGCAATCCACCAAGTCCAACTTTGCACAGTTCAGTAGAGCTAGAAGAGAAAATTGAATTGCTCTTTACTCAACACTTCATCTGCCCTTACTATTTTTGCCTCTTGCAAACCAAGTATTATTTCATCTGTAACTCTTACTATCCCTATTATTTGGTCTATTTTTGGAACTATTAATTTTTTCAAGTAGTCTAAGACGGAAAAAGGAAATATTTGTTCCTCTGATACTCTAGCAGTATAGTATACCTTTTGTGCATCTGAAATGGACCAATTTCTCAGAATACCATTAGCCAAGAAAAGAGAAAAATAAAATTTCTCTGCTGTTTTTGGAATGAACTTGGGATGGTGAGCCCATTGGCCAAGGAGGGAGAGAACAGAGAAAATAGCCTGATCCATGGCATCATTGCAGGATGAAAGTGATTGGACAGAGAGCAGCATTTTCCTTTCTTTTGGAAAGAGCCAGATGGGAATATTCCAGCTGCTGCCCCTCCACTCCTTTCTTTTGTAGAGCAGATTGAATAAATCCCAAGGTCCTGATAATTGCATTTCATCTCTTCTCCACTCTAAGCTTGTTTCATATGTGTCCCCATGGGAAAAAATAAAAGTTAGTACCCGTGTGAGCTAGCCAAGTGTTAGCGGAGCATTTCGTTTTTGTAATTACCACTTTTCTTTCTGATGGGCAATTGCTGTGATTATTCTTTTAGGTTTCCTAGGAGTCATGGAGGAAGAGCTCGTAGTTTTCTGTCTGTTTTTTCATCAAAGACAGAATCCAAGATTATCTATGGCTTTTAAGCACTTGTATTGAAGGTACACAGTTGGTGCTTATAGCTAGGAGATGTGCCTTCTGCTTCATTGAGAAAATTCAAAGTATTTCTCTGGATGAAAAGCAAACTTTGGTGTAGACAAAGTTTCTGATCTATGTGTTCCCACAGACATTAAGCCCCAAATAAACATGCCGAGACTTATATTAATTATAAACTGTTTGGCTGATGACTCAGGCTTCTTATTGGCTAGCTCTTTCTCAATTATTAACTCATTGCTATTAATCTGCATGTTTCCACAAGGTCTTGGCTTACTGGAGAGTGCCTGGACATCCTATCTTCCCAGTAGCTACATTGTATCTCCCTTCCTGCTTTTCTCTGCATCCTCTCTCCAGAATTATCCTCGTCTAGTAGCCCTGTCAATACTCCCTGCCTGCCTACTGGCCAATCAACATTTTACTCATCAACCAATAAGAGAAACATATATAGAAGGTCATCCCCTATCACTTTGGCCTTCATGTACTTTATTTAATCTGTTTTTCCACATGCATGTATTTGGAAGAATGTTTCTCTTACTGTTGCATAAGGCCATCGAAAGGGCAAGATTTGAACATGGGACACATTGTGCTTTGATATTTAATTTGTGGACTAGATGTCTGTAAATACTTTGTACTTAAGACTAGTAAGTATTTTAAGTGTTGTTTTGTAATCAACCTTTAGATGATGGAAGTCTTTCATTGTTTTACTAGTGCATAAATATGAATTCCATATATGATGGGGCTGTGTGCTCACGGGCATTTGATAACAGCTCAGTAGTTCTATTTACTGCCCAGTATCCTTATGACAAGCCCCATATTATTTTCACCACTCTTCATTAACATTCTTATGATGTGATACAAATAAAACTGAACATGGAAATGTTCTAAAGCTGCTTTAGGAGAGAGGCTTCCAGGTGCAGTATTGAAGATGGTAAGCCACACTGGTGGGTAAAGACATAGAAGGCAGATATTGAAATAAAAGTCGAGGAGACTTTTATTCTGTAGCTTTTAGACATAGGGTGATTGCATAATACATAAGAAACATTCCCCAAATATTGTTATTTATAATTTGGACATTTCTGTATATTTGAGGGGTGGATATTAATGAATGTCAGCTTTACCTATACCACCTTCAATTGATAAAGCTTAGAGAGAAATTTGGAAGCAGGGGAAGCACGTTGAGCTCCAGAGGTGATTTCTACAAAAAGTGCTACACAAAGCAAGTGCTTTGTGAATTCCCACATTAGCTGAGCCCTCAGTGCTATTGGGATAGGGCACAGCATGATTCATAATATATATTAGCAGCCATTATAAAACTTCCATATTGAAAATAGATTATCTAACCTTATCAAAAGAGGTCTCCTGGGAAACTTGAGGTAGGATGTCCTGGCCATCAATCATGCTTCAGGAAGGGAGGCAACTGACTCAAAGCTCCTAGTTTGCTGGACATTACTTCATTCACTTGATGCTGGGTCATTGGGTACTCTACCTGGGTGCTCCAGGAATGGGAATTTGTAAGAGCGCATGGTAAATATCTTAATGCTTCCTCACCACTCTTAGTCTCTGTGTGAGCTGTTACAGTCAAGTGCAAAGTTTGCCTTTTCCTGTTGTATAATTCCACTGGGTTGTGAGTGATTCCTAGCGATGACACTGAACAAGTAGGCACATTGTGAAGTAGGAAAATTGTTTTGTTTTGTTTTCTACGCATGCAGTTGGCAATAGACGTGGCTCACAGCTTTGTCTTTCTACGCCCTGTATTTTTATCTGGGCATTCATGCTCCATGGGCATACTTTTCAGTGAGATCCCCCAAGTACTGCCAGCTTTCTCATGTTCCCTGTATATCTGGACTGGCCTCCTAGTACCTCCAATTTCCAATAGGACCTCTATGTATCATCTTGTGGAATTATAAAAGAATATCTCCAGTGTGTCCTCCGTGCATCTCCCTTTGTTATGTTGTCTCCAGAATGGCCAGATGTTGTTTGGTGTCACTGTAAGAAAAAAATTCTGACAAGTAATTATACCCTGAGGTGACAGGGGCTTCTACTCTGCTACATTTTTCTAAGGGTATTTGGACCGTAACATGGGACTGGTCTTGAGAATTTTAATATTTTAAGGTGTCAGCTGATATAGACATTCTAGGTAATATATGTCATGGGATGGAGAGAAAGGGCATCTCAGAGATTACTCTTAGGTCTGTTCTCATGCCTGGCTCAAGGGTTACTAGCATGTGAGGAGAGTTGTGCTGGGATACATGTCTATAGTATGTTGCGTATCATCCTATACTTCCTCTTATCTCTTTCTGAAAGGCATCTTGGGACAGTGTGAAGAACAGGAAAGCAAAACAGGCTTTAGTGAAGAGTGAAGTATTCTTTAAGGGTGGACGCAGTGGTATGGAAAAATATATTTCCAGAATTTTAAAGCTGGCCATTCAAACCTTACTGCAATCACATGGCTTTTATTTGTGTTTGGTTGTTTTTGTTTTCTTTATATTCCAACCCATGTCATGTAACAATTTGAGCTGATTTTCAGCTAATTCCTTCCTCCTTGTGGCACACAGTCTCCAGTATGCCTCCATGCAATGATTGCTGCCTTCTGGTATGCTGTCCTCCCCTATCCCTCCTATTCACAATGCAGGCTAGATTTAGTGGCTTTCCAGTGAACAGAATGTGGTGTAGGTGATGAGACTTCTCCATGGAGATTAGATTATAAGAAGACAGTGAGT
Source organism: Phodopus roborovskii (assembly GCF_943737965.1). Taxonomy (NCBI): domain Eukaryota; kingdom Metazoa; phylum Chordata; class Mammalia; order Rodentia; family Cricetidae; genus Phodopus; species Phodopus roborovskii. The sequence continues at coordinate 11,818,405 of NW_026126541.1, read as the reverse complement.
TTCATCTTGGGTATATCCTCATGTTAACTTGCTCAGAGCAAGCCATGATGATTTTATGTACTCTGAGGAGGGCTATATGCCAAGGAACTGAGGGATGTTCCCCAGTTAGTTAGCAGCCAGGCTGTCAACTGAAATAGTTTAGTGCTAGATAGAAACTGAATGGTACTCTTACATCTGAGGATGAGCTTGAGAGCCGAGCCTTCATATGAGACAGAAATCCTGGCTAATACTTTGAGAGAAACCCATGAGAGCCACTTTGATGAGAGGCACTTTATGCATGTTTTCCCCAGTCACAATTGGCTTTTTTTTTTTTTTTTTTTTTAAGTTTTTATATTGATTTTAGACCCTAATTTTGGTGGTGTTTTGCCACACACAAATAACTAGCCAGTTACTTTTTGAGTGTGTATTTTGTGGTGTAAACTTAGACTTCTGTTTGCATATACTGTTACATGTCTAGACACTACTTGTGTGTGGCACTCAATCCCCTTTGATATCAAACTCAGATGTTGCACTTTGCCAGTCCTTTGGCTCTGGTCTTCCCATACGTAAACATCATTATGTCTGGGTGTACTGATGGCCTGACTTTCAGGCTCTGGAGTTTGAAGTTTAGTTAACAGTCCTTGAACTAGGTGAGACTCACTTATTATAGTAAGCCTATCTTCTATTATTTAGCATTTGACAGCATAATTGAATTTTTCTGATATTTTTTGATTACATACACACACACGTATGGAGGCATATACACACCTACCCATACACCTACCCATTCATGAGTGTATTATTTTTAGTTAAGACTCAAGAATCTTCTTTATCCATGTTCCAGGTACCTATCTCAGTCACACGACAGCTGTGGTGTGAAAAATGTAGGAGAATAATGAAGTGAAAGTAGGGAATAAATGCCTCAAAGTAATGTGGCTGGAGTGAATGCTTAGACCTGACATCTAAATTTCAACTCTGTTGATCTCATTGCCTTAGAGCAGTGGGTCAGGTATTGCATATTTACATTATGATTCATATCAGTAGCAAAATTACAGTTATGTAGTAGCAATGAAATAATTTTATGGTTGGGGTCACCACGACATGAGGAACTGTATTAAAAGACCACAGCTTAAGGAAGGTTGAGAAACACTGCTTTGGGATGTAGCCTGTATCTTCCTTCAAAACCAGTCTCTTTCTATTCAGCTGATAACTCATTTTGAGTATAGATTATGATTCATGAAGATCCAACTGCCGAGTCATTCTTAAGCTATTAATGCATTATCCCCAATAGAGACAGAGTTAAGGAATGGGCAGAATGCCTTGAGATTGTTTCCTGGAAAATCAAGATCTTTTCAAACAAAGTTAACATTATAGGCTGAATTTTTGATGCTGTCTCAAATGTACATCCACGATTTTGCAAACACAGTCATTCGCAATCTCAAGTAATGGGATTTAGGCATCGACCTGATATAAGGGATCAGATTTAGAAGCCCTTTGCAAAGCAGGGTATGCCACAAATAATATTTAATTCAGCTCCCCCTTACATATTTAAAATGGTGCAGCAATTTAAAAATACATTATATTCAAAATAATACATGCAAGGTCAGGAAGGGAGATATGAAAGCCTAGCTTGCAAGCAGAAACTAGTTTTTGCTTTGCTTATGGAGGCCACCCATGCTGTGTGGCTGCTTGAATCTTGGCCGTAGAAGAACTGAACAATCTGAACAATATGCAGTACTCAAAAGATATCCATTGTAGTCAGCTATTACCCTGAGAAATAGAACAGAAACTCCCCCATACAGAGTGGTGCCTTTGAGGACTATAATTTTCCTAAAGTCATATAGCTTATACAGTGCTTGCAGGCTACATGAAGAAGCTGAAAGCATGGATGGCGATGAATTGTTCAGCAGTTTCATGAGTAGGGAACAGATCCAGCAGGAAGTCACAGAAAGAAGAGGAAGATGTGGAGCTGAACATCTCAACTGCAATACAACGAACTGAAGGTCTGGGGACTGTTTACACTGCAGGCACTGTACTAGACTGTAGACAGGAAACTGCCCCTCTCATCTTTAAGGACATCAAGTGTTTAATCCCACTTGTTCTAGAGCCATGCATTCGTTAGTCAACTCTAACAATGTATAATAGACTGTGAGTCTTAAACAGCAAAAAAGCATTTGTTTGTTTGTTTATTTATTTATTTATTTATTTGCAATTCTAGAAGCTGAAGTCTACAGCCAGAGTACCAATATGGCTGGCTGTCCTTAACAGGAATACTGCCCCAGTTCACAGAGAGGCACCTTCTCGAAGTTTCTGCAGATAGTAGGGAGGGTGTGAGCATCAGCTCAATTCCTAAGTGAACTTACTGCATCTTGAGGGTCCCATCCTCCAAATATAATTACCTCTTCAAGAACCACCTGTAAATACTGTCACCTCAGGGGATAGGGCTTCAACACACAGATTTGGGTGACAGAATTCAATCCATAGTGGGTACAGAGCAGGGAAGAACTCAGAAGGGGATAAGAGAATTCTACAGAATGATCTATCAGGAAAATTCCTGCAGCGGGAGTGACTGTGGCATATAGAAAATAAAGAGGAAATGCCAGAACTAAGTACATGCCTTTTAAAAAGACACAAATGACCCCCTCTAGCAAACTCTTTTGTAGACGGTCAGGGAACAGTAGGAAAAAGAAAAGACCACCTTTATTTTCACAGTCCTACAAATACTTAGGGAAAAAAATCCTTTATTTCTCCCAATGCTTTCCTCTGCACTGTAATATAAAATTAAATGTGTATTTTATTTTTTCCAGAGTTGTGATGATCCTGTTTATAGAATTTTTTGTCTTGTTAGAGTGAAAGTATTTTTTTGTATAGCCTTCTGCTCTTCCTTAACATAATTCAAAACTTGCATTGTATTTAATTGATGGCTATATAATAATTTAATAATTCCTTGTCATTATATTGATCTTGCTTCTGCAGTTTCACCCTTAAGGAAATTGTTACAATGTTTAGAAAAACCTCAAAATAATTATCTTAGCATTTATTATCATTTTTCATGATGGATTATTAAAATAATATAGATAAATATTAGCACACCAAATTCATCCAGAACTTAGAGCCAGTTTTTGCTCTAATGAAAACAACACTTTATTACTTCTCATGTAAATTATTTTTAAAGTAATTAAATTTAATATGCAAAAATTGATTTTCTTTGTCTTACTTTGCATTTCTTTTCAGACTGGTGAGTTTGTATGTTGTTTGTTTGTTTTGGAGCAATGTTTCTTTGTAGCTTTGGAGTCTACCCTGGAACTTACTTTGTAGACCAGGCTGGTCTTAAATTCACAGACATCAACCTAACATTGCTTCCTGAGTGATGGGATTAAAGGCGTGTGCCACCACTGCCTTGCTTTCACGTATTTATGTTGTATTTTTCTCTGTGACAATCTGTTCTAGCACTTTCTTTAACATGGGTTCTCTCAATGTATATTCTTTCCTTTTACTTTTGTTCTGAATTTTTCATTGTTATTACTTGTCTTATAATTTTCACTATATTCTTTTACTTGAAAAACGTCATGTTCTCAAATCTTGTCATTTCTCCCATCAAAATGTCTCCCATTACTTTACTTTTAGATAGTGCTTTGACCTATGATCTTAGAAGTATTAATTGCTGTTATTTTTAATTGTAATGCTGGTTTGTTAAATAGTATAAATATAATTATGTGTGATGAACAATATATGACATAAATAGGCTGAGCCACCTTCTACATTATGGTTTGGAAAGCTTCTACTGACCCATCAAGCATTTATTTCATCCTATGAAATGCAATAATTGGAATAGTCATATTAAGGTATATTTTAACAAGTTATAGCATTTTAATTTTGTTAGGTAAAGCAAAGTCTAAGAAACATATTCCCAATTAATTATTTGTCTATATATTAGGCTGTTTTCTTCTGATAGATGTTTTGTAAGGGAACTATTGCCAGAGAATGGACTTTTGAACATGGAGACATTTCTCACTTGTGCCCTAAGGCTAAACTAATGCTACATTTAGTTACTGTTTATGATGAGCACTGTTTCTGTTTGAGTGACTGACTATTTTCTGCAAATCCTAACAACATTGGGGGGGGTGAAGGGAGAAAATATTTTAATTTTGAAGGGAAAATATTTTAAGTTTGAAGCCAAAATCTGATTGTAATTTGAAGTTAATTAGAAAATTTAAAAAGACATTATATTTTTATAATAAAATATTTTTAAAATAATTATTTTGTTTTCTAAGGTTAGTCCCCCTCCCATTTCCTCCCCCCAAAACTTTCTCATGTACCCCCACTTTGTTATCTTTCAAATTCATGGTCTTCTTTTTCTTTATTTCATGCATGTGTGCACATCTGTGTTTCTAATAAGAAGTAACTATAAAATTAATACTAAGATAACAAATTATAAGAGGATGATTGAAAAAATTATTATCCTCGTTAAGTTAATAGTGACACTAAGAATATCTTTGAAACTGAGTAAGTTAGATTCATCCACATAGACATTTTATCCCAGTGTCATATCCTATTGTAGATGGAAGTTTCTATGCTGCCTGGCCCGGCAGCAGTTAATAAACACACAGAGGCTTATATTAATTATAAACTGTTTGGCCAGTGGCTCAGGCTTCTTATTATCTAGCTCTCTTAATTATTAATCCATTTCTATTCATCTGTGTATCTTCATGTGATCTTTGCTTACAGGTGGTACTGGGGCCCGTTGCTTCCTTGGTAGCAATCTGGCTTCTCCTCGACTCCACCTACTACCTTTCTCTATACCTGTTTGGATTTCCCACTTGGCTAAATCCTGACTATCCATTGGCTAAAACAGCTTTATTCATCAACCAATAAGAAAAACATGTATTCACAGCATATAGGAGGACATCCCTCATCAACTTAAAGCCCAATATTTTGGATCTGGTTTTCAAGTAATCAGTCTACAGCTTATGATACTTGTGTAACTATTTTCTGGAGAAAACATTTTTGGCTTGATGACAGTAATAAAATTCAAAAGGCTGCAAGCTGAGGGTTATTCATTTTGTGTCAGATCATCAGATGATTTGTGCTGCAGCACCTCAGAGATTGACAAGGGGGTGGTTTTCAATCTGTGGATCACAAAAGTGTACAAATGAAACTATTGAGATTACTCAGGGGATGAAAGGCTCAAGTTAGCCTGATATGGTGAGCAAGGACAGCTTTGAGGCAATAGCATTGAAAAATTCTGAACAATGTGCCAAATTGTCTAGTAAGAACATGAGTACAATTGGAACAAAAGTGAGGTTACAGTATGTTTGGAGGTTGTTGTTTGAATGTGAACTGTTCCCCATAGGCTTATGTATTTGATCAACTGCTCGCTAGCTGGTGATGCTGTGGTGTCTGGGAACTTCGAACTTCAGGGACTATTTTATAACTAGTGGGGATGGGTTTGGGGGAATAGACATTGAAGATAATATCCTTTTCTGGCCCTTGCTTGGACTTTCTGATTTCTGATCTGTTTTGAGACACAAATAAGTCATGCTTCAAGCTCCTAACTCCAACCACCAGGAAAGCAGCTGATTTTACTGTCATACATAGCTTGTCTTCATGGACTAATATCCCCTGAAACTATGAGCCAAAATAAGTCATAACTCCCTAAAGATATTTCTTACAGTTATTGTTCTTATTTTATTATAAATCATCTTATTTTACATATCAATCCCACTTCCCTCTTCCTCCCATCCTCCCAAACCCCCCCCACTGACCCTCCCATCCCATCACCCATCTACTCCCCAGGGAGGGTGAGGCCTTCCATGATAGACCATCAAAAGCTGTGAAGTTATTTGGTGTAAGGCCTAGCCTCTCCTCTATATATCTATGCTGAAAGGGTATCCCTCCATAGGGAATGAGCTCCTGAAGTCTGTTGGTGCACTTGGGATACGTCCTGGTTCCACTCTCAGAGACCCTATAGACTACCCAGTCCTCCTGGCTGACACCCACGTTCATAGTGTCTGGTTTGGTTCTATATGGTACCCCAGCTGTCACACTGGGGTCCATGAGTTCCTGCTTGCTCAGGTCATCTGTTTCTGTGAGTTTTCCCAGCATGGTCTTGACCCCTTTGTTCCTCACTCCTCCCTTTCTGAAACTGGCTTCCAGGAGTTTGGTTTAGTGCTTAGCTGTGGATCTCTGCTTCTTTTTTCATCAGCTACTGGATGCAGGCTCTAGGATGGTAATTAAGGTTGCCAAGACCAGAAAAGTAGCCGCTGGAGAGAACAGTTTGGTAGACTCACTGACAAAGGGCTTCTCTGTCTTTTATTATAACATTTTTGAGATAGGTAGTTGCCTTGTGCATTATATATTCTTAGTAAGATACCCCAGTTAGGATAACCTTTCATACCTGAAGACATTGCCAAATATTCTCCAAAAGGAAAGGTATTTTGTTCTCTCCCAATTTCTACCTAGACAATCAGTTTGCTAGGGAAAAGGAGTTAATGTTGAAAGCCATTGAGAAATAAAACTGAGGAAGTAGACCAAATATAGATTGTACTGCACCTCAAATGCTGGAGAATTCTATGGATTTGTTCTCTGCCACACACATAAAGGTGGATACATCCCTGTGATCATAGAACTCTTATGGAAAGATAAAAAGTAGGAATTCTGCAACTCCCTTCTCTGTCTCTCTCTCTTTATCTGTCCCCTCTCTCTCTCACACACACACACACACATTGTTAAAAGAAATGAATGATAAATTAAAAAAATACAGCCCATACATATTTACTGAAAAGGATATATTTTGTCCATATTGATACACTAACATTAAAGAATTTTATTAAAGACAATCATTTTAATGCAGCATTTTAATTATTTTGTCTTATAGTTTTATACACCTGAAAATAAATCCTCTGAAAATCACAGTTAGAGTGCATCATTATTATGTCTGCTTTTAAAGTTGCTCTTAAACATAAACATTTTTATGTATGCATGGTATTCATACAGATGATTTGGGTAGTGGTAGAATAGTCCCTTGAATCGATACATTCCTATTTTTATGGAAGATGTAGAGTTTGGGTAGAGAGGGCCCTGGGAGATTATCTTCTCTAATGATTTCTCCCACAGTTCTCTTGGAAGCTCTCTCCAGGGTCTGATAAATTGTTCCTGAGACAACATGAGGCTTAGAGAAGCCTGTGGGGTATGCAATAAATGTGTCCTTAGCCCCATTTTTTTTTTCAGCCAGAACTACTCAAATTCTTAATTCGTGTTATACACCACACTCCAGCACAAGATTTCTTTTAAAGTCAGAAGACTATTCATTAAAGAAGCAGATTAAGTGTGAGGACTTGGGGGAATAGAGGTGAGGGATATCAAAATATATTATATGCAATTAACAAAGAGCTAATAAAATGAGGTAATAAAAGGGTAGATGAAAATTTTGGAAAATATATGTATTTTCATTTTTTTTCATTCTGTGGAAGGCACATATGGGTGGGACACTCTTCACATTCTCTACTAGATGCTCTTTATACCACTATGAAATGTCTAGTTATACCTGGAGGACATACATTTTTGCCAGACACAGTTCACTGTGAGAATCATGTAAGGCGAGCACCTGAGACCCATGGCTCTGTGATCTGGTAAGACCATCTGTCCATATTAATGTGGACATGATTTTGGAAAACTGAACTCCAATCATTAAGGCTAAGGCAGGAGAAGATATGAGGCTGTGGAGGTGGGAGTGGTGGTGCATAGCATGATGGTCGCCCAGCAACCCTATTTGTCAGAATAGGGTTCAGAAATGGACTCCTAAATCAGGAGTTTCCCTCAAGCAGTTACACATTTTCTTCTATCATCACACTGATTTCAGTCGCAATGCTTTTTTTCCCTCTGTAAGTATGTTTGTGTATTTGTAAATCCAGTAACTTGAAAGCTCTGCCATCTTGTTTGCCTTTGTCTAGAAACCCACACTACTGCTCCCCAAATCATAAAATATTCTTTACTTTTGGGCATCTTGTCCTCATTTGCTCTTTAGAAAAACAATATGAATGATTGATTAAGGACCTTTCCTGTCTTTCCCATCTTCCTGTTGATGAGCCCTGTCATAGCCAAGCATTCTCCAACCTTTAACTTAGCAGGATTTCAGAGAGCTGTCAAGTAATTTGTACAGTGCGGTTACAATGGAGACAGAGAGAAGGGAGAGAGAGAATCTCCAGGGCATCCTTGTTCTGCCCACTCAGCAGTTTAGATAGATGCAGAGATGGAAACATTGAAAAGGTCAGACCTGTAACCAGTGTGATCTATAAAAAGGCACCAACATATGCAGTAATTGCTAAAGAGTAGACCTAAGACACTGGGAATTTTTTTTAAGTGAGATGGCCATGAACTTTTTCAAGTAATGCTGGGAATAAAAGATCCTACTTAGTACATCTCTTAATATCACTGTTGTCATTTAATAAGTGTCATTTACAGAAGTAACAGTGAAATAAATTTGTCTCTCAGAATCCATGGATCTAATGATCTTGTATGTAAAACAGTCATAATGCTTACCTATATATAACATCTTTCCTAATATTTTATATATTTTCTAGATTACTTCTAATATCTATGGTAATTATAAACACTATGTAAGTCATTGCACTATATGGTTTTGGAGAATAATGATAATAAAATTAATATTTAATCAATACAGATACAGTTTTCCCCTGCATGTTAACAGTCTGTAGTTGGTTTAGTCTCTGAGTGCAGAACTGGTAGAAATTGATAGATAACTGTTAAGCAAAATATTGGAGTTAGGCCTCTTTACTGTCATTCTGTATATGTTTCTCATACTGGTTAATGAATAAAGCACTGTTGGCCAACAGGAAAGGAAGATAGGAGGGACTAGGAGACAAGGAGGAAATAGGAAGTAGTAAGGAGAGCCAAGATGGAGAGTCGGGAGAAAGCAGTATGCCGGCAGGCTCCCCGGTAAGAGAAATACATGGATCAGCAGAAATGGGTTAATAATTAAGGCAGAGCTAGCCGATAAGAAACAAGTAACCAGGCCAACAGCATTGTATCAAATACAGAGTCTCTGTGTATTATTTGGGGCTGGTGCGGCGGCAGGACAAGACCAGGCGGCGGGAGAAAACCATACACCTTACATCTTCCTCTAGAAGAGATTTAAAACATGCATTTTATCAATGGGAACAAACATTTTCTTCTTTTTCTTTTTGGATTCCTTTATTTTTATTACAACATATTTGTGTATTTTTTAAGACTTTTCCAGAGCCAAGAGGAACTCAATTTACCAACTCAAATCCACAGCCCCCAGTGTAGCAAAAAGAACCCTTGATTAATAGCCAAGGTTTCTGTTTTCTTTTTATTTTACTTATGGCACTTGAATACTCAAAAATTCTTCTGGCTTTCTGACACCCCATTTGTAAGCTTCAGAGGCCAGGTTGGAAGCTGTCATATGCTCATTTCTCTGTGCTCATCCTGAGAGCCAATTATCCTTTGCCCCCCGATTGTTGAACTTTTGTCAGGCATTGGTGGTAGAGACCACTCTATCCCTTCAACAGTCACCAGCATCATTGTATATCAGTGGTATTCAAGGAAGAACCTGTAGTCTATTGCCTAGGAAGTATAGAGTATTGAGCCCTGCCCAGAAATTCCAATTCTCAATGATTAGACATAGGCTTCAGAAATTGAGATCCTATTCCGTAGCAGATTTAATTTGGGCAGCCAGAGAAGTTGACTAGAAGGCCACTTTAAAAAAAAGAGGGAGATAGAGCTGTCAGGGTTCCTGCTTGCCTAGTGCAGACCAGTTCCCATGACTGTAATCCCTTTCCTTTTAGGAAGCTCCTGAAATCTATAGTAAAAGATTTTTTTTCCAAGCCAATAAAGACATTGTCACCTCCAGGCAATTTAAAAAATTGCATATACTCCTGCCAAATGAGATAACATATGTAGTGTGCTCTGAAAGTTCCAGAGGACTATTAAAATGCCTTGTATCAATAAAATGGAAGTCATTATTAAAAGAAAGTCTCTAGTTGCTTTAAACCCCATGGCATGAATAAGGTTATTGATTTCATCTTGATGTTTAGATGTACTTACTGAGGAATTCCACTTAAGAAGCAGTTTTGAGCTCCCATCCCGAAAAGTGCAAACATACAAAGAAATGTAATCTTATGATATCTTCCCCTTGTTTATAGTAGTCACTTCTTGTTGTGGAATAATAGTTAAAGATGTGTTATATTCATTTTATGCTGGGGAATATTTATTTAATTTTGCAAAGATATGTTGCGTTCTTTTATGTCGCATCTGTTTAACTCTGTGAAGTTGTTCTACTTCGCCTGTCTAAAACACGTGATTGGTCTATCTCATAAAGAGTTGAATGGCCAATAGCTAGGCAGGAGAGAAAAATAGATAAGGCTGGCTGGCAGAGAGAATAAATAGAAGAACATGAGGACCAAGAGAAGGAGCAGGAGAGAGGGCAGCAGGAGCCAGCCACTCAGCCACACAGTGAGCTCTGAATAAGGAGTTTAGAAAGGTATATAGAATATAAAAACCCAGAGGCAAAAGATAGATGGGATAATTTAAGAAAAGCTGGCTAGAAACATGCCAAGCTAAGGCTGAGCATTCATAAGAAAGACAAAGTCTTTATGTGATTATTTGGGACCTTGGTGGCAGCCCCCCCCCCCAAAGAGTAAGCGTAAAAAAAGAAAAAAATCAACAATAACTTCCTTTATCCCTCTGCTTAGGATTCATCCATGTGACTTTCTTTGGATAAGTTCAGTCAATGTGTCTCTTATCTGGACCATTATCGCTGTGGCTGCCATGTTCCAGTCTCTATAATAAATCCATGGAACACAATGAATCCTTTACCACTGTGAAGGCCAAACTCTTCTATGCTCAGGGAAAGAAGCAAAGCATCCCATCATGCTCAATCTAGAGAAGCCAACCCCTCAGCTGCCTCTTTGATACAATAGACAGCAAAATCACTAACGGTCACCTTAAACCACTGCGTAATGAAGTGATTTATTACACAGCAAAACCTATAGAGATGATATGACAGGACAGAAGAGTTGAGGCAGGTAGACAGATCCTGGGGAGAAAGGATGATCCATTTTGGGAACAAGATACAACCTGAGGAAGTAGGGCCAGGGAAGGTAGCATTAAAATAAGAGTTAGGTAGAGCTGGTGTTGGAGAGGAGACTTGAAAGATGGTTTTGGTTTCAAGGGACAGAGACTATGAGAACGTGTGGGTTCTCTGATGTGATAGGGAGTGAAGGAAGAGAGACTCGGAAAGGGAATGCATGCAATGCGTCTAGGAAACACTTAGCTTGCCAGTATATTAGCAAGTTCCGGGTGAATTGTTATGAAAGCTGATAACCCTGGGAAATCTTAAAATGATAACTCTAGAGTGTTCAGTGCCAGACTTAAGATGTTCCCATTAAGGGGTAGACTTTCTGTCAGAGCATGCACCATGCTCAGGACTGTCCTATTGTCAGAAATGTATTCTTACAGCAGGAGGAAAGGCACATCTCAGAAGGAGGAGTTGGAGCAGCAGGTGGCCAGCTCAGAGATCTATAGCCGGGGGTAATGGACTCTAGACAGGGAAACTGGCACTCCAAGAAACTCTAGAAAATGTGTTCTAAAATTAAAGATGACCAAAGATATCTTCTTACAGAAAATAAAATAAGTTCAATTCCTCCTCTGATCCCAGAATGTTGTTTCCTACAATAGGTAAAATTGGATACTTGAGTTTTACAGGGAATTAAGTCAGCAAGGCAAGGTGACCACAGATTTATATAGACTTTATAGATAACTTTTAAACAAAGACTCAAACCCTGCATGCTGTTTACACAATTCTTGGAAAGTGTGCTCTGGAGTGAGGTGTAATTTTCTCTGGTATAAGAACACACCGCAGGAAGTTCCCTGGGTAGATTTTTATCTGCGTGTGTTTGGGAGATAGAGGGAACGCTGCAGTGGTGCCCTTTTTGGCAAATAGGCTTTAGAATAGAAAGTAGTATGTACAAGGGATTTGCAGTAGACCTCAGGACTGTATATTTGAGGGCCAAGGAGATGAACGTAGGATAGAAAGAGAAACTGGGCTCTTTTGTAGGTATAACCATGGACCTCACGGAAGCTTGTTCCTGGAGTAGTCCCCCAGAGATGTCTGGCCTTGAAGTAAGGGTTTAGATCATTATATTTCCACACAGCCCTGCTGTACAATGTGGGAAAACACCAGGGGAGGAGTGGGGCTTTCCTGAGTCAGTGGCATGCACAGCAGCAGTCTCAGAGTCTGACCATGCCTCCCTGATATCAACCCTGAGCAGTGAATGTCTGGACCACAGCGAAATATGTACGGCATTGTGGTACTTAAAAAAGACTTATGTTATATTAAACAACATGCTAATTCCATTAATGCCATCACTGTCATCATCTCCCCCCCACACAGGCATGCAGAATGATGCAGTGGCTCAATGAATGGGGTTGGCCACTGGTTGTCCAGGTTTGAATCACTGTTGTACCTACCGCTGGGTGAGCTTGGGCACTAAAGGTTTCCTGTTTCTTCATTTGCAAAATGGATATCGCAATAATAATTTATCTTGCAGATTGTGGTGTTACACAAATTTAGAAAACAGCAGGACTTGCTTGTGAAGTGGAAGACAATGGGCTGGTCTTTTTTACTTCAAAGGTTTTATTGTGAATTTTAATCACTAGTGTTTGTGGATGTGTTGACCAGACCAGTGTGTAACATGCTCCATGAGAGAGCACAGTGGTGGACAGGAAGATAATGGCAGGAGAGGACAGAGGCTGACAAGCTTACAGGATTTATATTCCCTCCCCAGGGAGGGAATTAGCCAGTCAAAATTCCATTATTTTGGTACTGGAGCCATCACTGTAGGCATCCAAGGAAGCCCCAAGTTTTTGTTTTCACTCCATCCCATGCCACAGACTGTACTTATTTAAGTTCTTCCATTCATCCCTACCACTGGGCCAGGCCCCCGGGAGGCACTTTGTGATGGAAGTGACAGTCCTCTAGGCTCAGAAACCCCCCTTGCTTCTATAAAGAGGCTTGTCACCTGAGGACATGGTTTTTGAACTGGGAAGTGAGAGAAACTGGAGAGGAGTAGCGGCCCTGGAGGAGCCATGGAGAAACGTGCTGTTGTATGCCATTAATCACTAATTGCTAAATGATTTTATTATATAGCAGCCATAAAAGATCACTTGAGGTTTTACAGCCAGTTCTAGCTTTAAGAAAACAATTCCTTATGTCAAAATGACTATTAAATTAAGTGACTCTGTATTAAACATCCTGTAGACTGGGATGATTGATGAGACCGAGGGCGGAATAAGACTCTTTCCTTCCAGCTGCTCACAGGGACTCAATGGCCATTTCTCCAAATGACATTGACCTTGTGAACCTGAGAAGTGGGATGGTTTCTAAGAGACACCTGGGTATTTAGAGTTGAGAGTCTTGGGAAATAAGTCCTCCGCCCTTGTTTCACAGATAAGGGAAGTGAAGCCCAGAGATACAAAGTGATTCACCCAGAGTCACTCTACCTGTCCTGTCATACCCCTGTCACTGGTAATTCTATGGTTTCCACCATCTCCAGTCATCTTTTATCTCCTGGTTTCATAAAAGGCAAATTAAGCCTTGGAAAAACTCTCTGGTTTCCATATTCAAACATAATCACCTCTGAGATAACAGTGGTCCTTTTCAATGTCATCCCAGTGGAATCTGGGTCCAGACTTTGCTTTTTCATGTACTAGATAAAGGTAGACCCAGTTGCTTAACCAATATGTTTTGACTTCACAATGTATTTCTGCTAGCATTCCCATCCAAACAAGCCCCAGCCACAGTCTCTTCCTTCAAAGAGACCTGATCTTCAGGTGTCAGTACCCAGGGTATACCTGAGTGATACATATAATCAGAGCAATAAATAATCAGAAGTCTCCTATGGCAGGCCTTTCTCTGTAGATTGGCACAGTGAGACCTTGCTAAATCAATAGGCGGGGAAACTCAGAGCAATAGCAGAGACTGAAGGCTCAGAGTCAGAACTGAGCATTTATCACTTGGAGGGGGTGAGGAGTGGGTGATTCCTATGTAAGCTGAGGAAGCTGAGGGACTAGCTGACTGTGAGGGGCTCTGAATTAAGGTTGAGCCTCCTGTGGCTCACATTGTCTTCCCAGTTAATACTGCTGACTTCTGTCACTTACTGCTCATGAGTAGCTAGATCATGAGTTTTTTCTAGGAAGAAATCCTGCCAGATTATCTCTGTATACATTCCCTCACACAGTGTTAGATAAATACCCCAAGAGCATAAGGAAGAAAGGAAGGAGGGAAGAAACCTTTTTCCTGCTGTGTTAACAAAGGCAGATGCAAATAGCCTGGAGAAGTTGCAAGACTTTATTTGATGATAAGCCCTGTACAGAATTTCAAAATCTGTCCAGTAAGCATGTGGGTCAACTCTTAGCTCTCCAGCATATCTCTTGTTTTCCTCAGAACCAGTGCTCTAGGTATGTGGCCAGATTTCCAAGATGCCCAAAGATGCCCAGACCATTACTTCTCCACTCATTTGGTCTTTCAAGGAACCTTCACACTGCCAATCTACTAAAAGCCCAGCAGTGTAGTAGACAGTGCCACACAATGGTAGACAAAGCAAACATGGCTTTTACCTGTGTTTAACACTTGTAGCATTCAAACCTTCAAACCAGTGTCACTGTGAGGCAAGTGGCAATGTACTTATCAACGTGGTTGAAGCAATTTAAGATCACTAATGTTTGCCATATTGCATGTAAAATGAAGAGATCCATCCTGCTGAAATGCCTGCCTTCATGGATAAATATAAAGGGAAATTGACTGAAGACAGAGGGGCTCTCCTCATGGGTAGTTTGAGGAACAATCTGAATATGTGAGTGAACGTGAGGTGCTGCAGTAGTTGGAGCTGGCATTTGTAGCTTTGGGTTCAAATCTAACTTCTCTATGGTGAAATTAACCATGGCTCATACTTTCTTCCTGTGCACACAACCGCCTCACCTGAAGAATGGGAAATAGGAACAAGCACTGTCCCCATTTGCAAAGTCAATAGGGAACCAGGCTGATGGGAGATGTCATTCTGTATATGAACTTGCATTGTCTAACACCCTGCCACTAATCTCTGATAAGAACACAGACAAGCCTATCCACTGTGTTTAGAGACTTGCATATCAGTCTGGAAGGCTTCCATATTTTATTACATCTGTTCAAAGTGGGGAGATTGGAAAATTAATTCATTACACGTAGATTGAAAACCAATTTTAGGGACTGGGGATATAATTGGGATGGCAAGAGTTCTTTGATGGCATGAGTGGGGCCTTGAGCTGGGTACCCAGCATAGAAGAATAAAAAAAGGAAGAGCAAAGTCAACAATAAAGACAGCTGTATGAAATGATTTCCACAAGCCTTTCAGAGCTATGGGCTCTTAGTCCTACTGGGAGAATGTACATTCTTCTAAGATGTAAGCTGTGAAATACTCAGTGTGTGTTCTGCAGCTGGGAGTTGAGTGTTTACCAAGGAGAAGATGGTTTTCTAGAAAGAACTCTTGATGTTTGTTAGCCTTGATCTAGAAAGTAGAAGTTGTTACAATAATAAAAGAATTATAAGTTGCTAATTCTACAGGAACCAGAGCTGTCCTTTTTGCTGTCCTGATCACCAAGACAGAGTGAAATGATCAGAGATGGCTCAGACAGAGCATCCTTATAAAACAAAAAACAAAAAAAAAAAAAAAAAAAGGAAGAGAGAAAGAAAAATCCAATAACTTCAAATGACCAAATACATATTATTTGATGTTTGTTCTTTCTTAATCCATTTCACTCCCATCAAATTGCTCAAAAGCTACTTTGATTTATAAATGGAATTTAGGAAGTTAGGAAACTGAAAAATAAACAATTTAAACTTTGAAAGATAGCTCCCGGGAAGCAGAGTAAAGGTACTTAAAGGATTCCATTTCCTAAGACCCTAGAAAGGCAATGGATTGGAGTGCTCTGTTTAACTGCTGTTATGGATGGCCCCCTGGGTAAACTTTATGCTTTATAAAAAGCCAATACTCAGAAAGGGTTTTTTAAAAATAATATTCATTCTGAGACTCATCCAGTGGAACAATCCACAGCTGACATTTGTGACCACATTGCATGAAGGACATGTGTGAGCAGTAATGAGTGACCCCCTCCTGGTGCTATCCTCGCTGAAATGTTTGCTCTTATTATCTGTATGTTGAATTTTTCTTCAGAATTCCATGTAGGAAGTTTTGCTGTAAACATTCCTGCTAGAACCTAGCAGACTTGAGGATTTGCAAATGAATGAAAGGAAAGCAATCATCCTAGAGGTCTGCAGGTGTGTTAGCCATTACTTACTGTCTGTCATGCCCATGTTAGACGCCTGCTGTGTGCCATGATTCTCTGGAAGAAAGAACCATAATAGATCAACACCTGTTGCCATCCACTTTACTTGATTAGCCAAATAGCCTTTGTCCCAGCTGTCTCATTGATGTCCCCTCTTTTGCATTTTGTTGTCTGCTTCCAGTCTTTGTGATAAGTTTGCTTCTTCCCTCCAACCCCACTTTCCCCTGCCCCTTCATTTCAGCAGTAATGGAACCTCCCATCTCCTCTCTGTATTGCTTTGTTGTGTTGAAAGTATACCTCTATGTTCTCGTGAGCTTCAGTTTCAATTGATCCTGTTTCTTCCCACCTTCTAGGAGCCACTTCATCATCTCTTATCCCATCTGTCTGTCTGTCTGTCTGTCTACCTATCACCTACCTTTCTATCTAGGTCTATCTTTCTACGCATCTTCTCTCTTTCTTTCTCTACCTATAATCTATTTATCATCTCAATTTCAAAACATCAAGGTGTCCATGACAGACACAATTTTCTTCCAATCAGTATTTTAAGAAACAAAACTGTTTTCCTAAGTATCACTCCTATTTGTTAGCACTTCTTCGTTGCTGAATTATATGAAGTTACCATTACTGGATACACTTCCACACCTTTGAACCACAACCATCTTGAACTCACAATGGTCTGGCTGTTGCCCAAGACTTATACCCTTAACTGTTATCACATCCAGTCCCCAGATCTTGGGCTTACTTCTCATTCCTCTCCCACATGGTTTTAACACTTGTTAGCACCCTTTCCACCTCTTTCCAAATTCTGGGTCCTGTCTGGACCACTGTGGTTTTCTCCTGTTATTTTTGTACATTCTCTGTAATTTGTTTGCTGAAACCTTCGTTTGTCCCTTTTGATTAGGAGAGATTCCAAATGTGTGTGTTTTGCAGGATATTTCTATTATATCTCCTTTGTTTGCAAAAGGACACTTTCCCAATCAACCATATGCATTCTTGTTAATTGTAGGTTTTCCCAGACGGTCAGGTCTCACTGCCACGTCAGCACCAATTAACATACAGAGATTCAGTATTTGATAATTCTGTTGGCCAGTTACTAGTTTCTTATTGGCTAGCTCTGTCTTAATTATTAACCCATTTCTATTAATCTAAGTAATTCCATGTGGTCTTATCTTACTGGAGAGTAGGCTAATGTTCTGCTCTCTCCAGTCTCTCCATGTTGACTCCTCCCTACTAATTTCCAATCCTTCTTGTGTCCTAGTCCCGCCTATCTTGCTTTCCTATTGGCCAACAGAGCCTTATTCATTAACCAGTATGAGAAACATATTTACAGAATGACATCTCCCATCTTTTCTGTCGAAATAAAAAGAAGGGTTTTAACCTTAACATAGCAAAATGTATCACACAACAGTTATCAAATAAGAATCACAGTTAACAATATTTAGTTCATTAACATTTAGCAAGATTTAAGAAAATATTCCATCATCAATTCTATCTTTGTGAGTCTAAAGTCCTATATGTAACTTATCTTTAATCCTAACTAAGGAAAACTATAACCATAACTATCTGTCTTCAACTCCTTCAAAGACCACAGAAGGATAATATATAGACTCTAGAAATGACAGAGACATCTTGCCTGGTCAGTCACCCCAAGTTCTTCTGTAATGTTCCATCTTCAGCCTAAAGGCCATGTATGTCTGGCAGACTCCTCAGCAAAGTAGGAAACTTTAAATTGTCCACTTATATTGGCGATTTGTCAGTAAATTTTCTCTGTGTCATTCATACTGTCTGGCAGACTCTTCCATGAAGCAGGAATCCTGTAGCAATGTCCATCATATATCAGCAGTCAAGTTCCTGGGGTCCTGCATGTCTCCTTTATACAGCAGGAAGTCAAACAGTCCAGACAAGAGCAGTATGTTGTCCAAATGGCTAGTCTTGCCATATTGAAAGCAAACTCCATAACGGGTTTCTTTAATGTCCATCCTTCTTTCAGGTGCAGGTGGTGTTGCCAGGAGCAATTATGTCTCACTGTCAAGAAAAACCCTAAACCATTTTAAATGCCATATTCTGTAGGACTTTGAAAGGTTTGAAGAATGCCTATTCTTCTCAGATACACCTCTGTATATCTAGAAATCCTAAGTAACTTAAGTATAACTTTTGACTATTATATATAACTCTCTATTATCTGCTCTAAGTTATACATTTTTAAATGAGCTATATAAACACAATACCTAAACAAGAGGAGAAATATACATATCACAAAATTTACCTTAAGTTTGTATCAATAAATAAAAAGCCATTCCAAAACAAAGTATTCATATCTATACCATAATCCCCTTTTTACCTTTAAAAAGAGATTGGTTGTGGTCATTAACCATTCATAACAACCCCATTTAAATGAAAACAAACATAAATGATATTTGGGAATTTGGGCGTCATTCTTTCCAAACTGCTTCCTGCTAGTAGAGGGCGCTGTCATGGGGATCCTAAGAAGATTCAGATATCCTGGCTGTTGTGGTCTGCAAGGCTTCATTGTCCCATGGACATTGCTTTAGGGGCTCTTGCTTGATCAAACTATGTTAGTCTGGAAGGAATCCACAGCTTTTCATTTTCTGTGGAAACAGAAATAGAAATCCTTTTCCCCAGTAACCTGTCCTTGAACTTAAATTTTGAAGTCAAAACATTTTTAAATTTTTAAAATTGGATTGATCCAGCAGCATTTGTTTTAACAGTTGTTGTTATTTCCTCAGCAGTCAAACGATACAAAGACAGTATAATACTGTACAGCATCCAGATTCTCTCCATCTTTCCATGGCTTTTTTATTACTCTGTTTCTTTTACTTCTATGTTTTCATTTTTTGAGACAGGGTTTCTCTGTGTAACCCATTCTCATCACTGAATTGAGTTGTCTGTACAGCTTTCTGAGGATATGTTCTTGTGCTTTGCCTCATGCTCTCTGGAATAACATGCACAGGCACACACACACACACACACACACACACACACACACACACATATCCCTTCCCAGACATGTATATATACACACACACACACCCTCACACACACACTCCCACACATGTACACACACATTCTCATAAACCTTTCCACACTTGTACACATAAAAACGCACATGCACGCACACACACTCACACACCTTCCCACACATGAACATACACACACACCCTCAAAAACCAAATTCAACATATTTACCCTGTTAGCACTCAAGAGTTACTAGGTGTTTGCCCTGTGATGTCTCTGGGATACCTTCAAACAAATGCCATCTTAAACAAGATATGCTGCCCTTTCAAAACTCTATAAAAAAACAGCATCTGTTAGTTTAACTTTCTGGCCCGGCAGGCCCTGCCACTGCTTCAGCGGTTAATTATTAACCAGTTTCTATTAATCTAAGTATTTCCTTGTGGTCTTATTTTACTGGAGATCGAGTCCAGACCTGTTACTCCTCTGGTGTCCAACATCATGACAGAGAAGAGAGCAATTATGTCTTTTCCTTTATTTGGTTCAACTGTTTCCAGAGCTTTTTCAGCTTATTTTTTGTCTCTGTTATGAGTAGGTTTTCCCTGCCGCCTGGTCCCACCACCGCCCCATCCCCAAATAACACAGAGACTCTTTAATAGATATCAAGCTGTAGGCCAGTTACTAGTTTCTTATCGGCTAGCTCTGTCTTAAATATTAACCCATTTCTATTAATCTAAGTACTTCCACATGGTCTTATCTTACTAGAGAGAGGGGCCAGAGTTCTTCCCTCTTTAGTCTCTCCATGTTGGAACTTCCCTACTACTTCCTGGAATCCTCCTGATCTCCTAGTCCTGCCTATCTTGCTTTCCTATTGGCCAACAGTGCTTTATTCATTAACCAATAAGAGAAACATTTTTGCAGAATGACATTTCCTACCATCTCCCCTTTTCTGTCTAAAATAAATAGAAGGGTTTTAACCTTAACATAGTAAAATATATTACACAACAGTTACCAAATAAGAATCACAGTTAACAAAATTTAATTCATTAACATTTTATAAGATTTATAGAAAATATTCTATCATCTATCCTACCTTTGTGAGTCTAAATTCCTATATGTAACTTATCTTTAATCCTAACTAAGGAAAACTATAACTATAACTATCTGTCTTCAACTCCATCAAAGACCACAGGATGATAATATATAAACTTTAAGAATGACAGAGATAACTTGCCTGGTCAGTCACCAGAAGTTATTCTGTAATGTTCCATCTTCAGCTCATATAAGACTTTAAACTCACAAAGATAGGATAGATGGTAGAATATTTTCTTTAAGTCTTACAAAATGTTAATGGACTAAATTTTGTTAACTGTGATTCTTATTTTAAGGTTAAAACCATTCTTTTTATCTTAGACAGAAAAGAGGAGATGATGGGAGATGTCATTCTGCAAATATGTTTTTCATACTGGTTAATGAATAAAGCACTGTTGGCCAATAGGAAAGGTGGGACTAGAAGACTAGGAGGTATTAGGGAGGAGTTTCATCATAGAGGAAAGAGAGCAGAACGCTGGCCCCTCTGTCCGATAAGATAAAACCACGTAGAAGTACTTAGATTAATAGAAATGGGTTAATATTAAAGACAGAGCTAGTCGATAAGAAACAATAACTGGCCAAAAGCATTATATCAAATACAGAGTCTCTGTGTGTTATTTGGGGCTGGTGTGGCTCTGGGACCAGGCTGGGGGAAAAACCCTACTCATAACAAGTATCCTTATCCGATTTAGAAATCTCAAATCACCCTGGACAGCCCTCATATACTGCATCAGTCTCAGTCTCCCTGTACTCTTGATTCCCGTGATGAACTTATTATTCATGCAAAAGCCTTACTACAGACTCCCCTTTGTCATCCTGGATTGCACTTCCTTAAGTCAAGTCCTGACCATTTGTCTGGACTAGCTTCCCCCACCACACACACTCTGTTTTCCTGCCACCCAAAGTAGCTCCTTTTGTTTCCTCATTCATTTCTAAAGCTCAGTTTGAAAGAGGCCATACTTTGGTTAAAAATTTCCACTGCTTACAGCACGAGAAAACTATCACAAATTTTAAATAGTCCAATGCCACAGCATTGAGTGGTGATTACTTGTGAAGTGTGTCATGAAAATTTGTGCCAATAATCGTGAACTTATGTTGATGTTATCATCTGTAAAATGCTTCTTGTACACTTGAGGCAATCCAAGGTTGTCAAAAATTATGTCATTCTTGCATGTCTGCATTTCTGAATGAGCAGAAATCACCGGAATGACTATGGATAGATCTCCCTCATCTCCTGTCTCTTACTGACCACAGTGAGACTTTTGAAAGAACAGGAAGCCATCTGGTGAATGCCGTTTCCTTAGAGACTCTTTGAGACTTTGCTTAACCTCAATCGTTTTTGGTGTGTGTGCGTGTGTGTGCTTGTGTGTGTGCTTGTGTGTGTGTGTGTGGTGGGTGTATGTGTACTTGAGAGTGAGAGTGTGTATACTCGTATGCAGGTGTGCATGTGTATGGGTTCTTAGTCCTGTGGAGCCTGAAGGTAGATCTTGGGTTTCTTTCCCTATCTTATCCTATCAAACTTTTGCTGTCTAACACAAGACCTCTTGCTAAACATGAAGCTCATCACTTAACTAGACTTGCTGGCCAATAAACTTCAAGGATTTATCTTCCTCTGCTGGCCTCAGCTCTGGGGTTATATTACTGCCATCCGGCTTTTTTTTTTTTTTTTTTTTTTTTTTTTTCCTCTACTATTAAAAAGGAAAAGGTTTTGGGGATTTGAACTCGGCTTTGTAAATGTCAGTCAACAGACATATCCACAGTCCACGGTCATCTTAAATGGCAAGTGTCTAGCATGGATTTTCCAGGGAATCACAGCTGAAAACTACTTCTGTATAAACCCTCTATGGTGGCATGGGCATCCTTCTCCGCCAGATTCCTGAAGCAGCATTCCAAACTCAGAGTCATCTACCGAGGGCCTCTTGTGGTCGCTGATGCTCTCAACTTGTTACAGGCATTGAGACTGGCCATCACCAGGACTCAGGCAGGCTTCTCCATTATAGGACAGGAAGGCAGGACATCAAGCAATTCTGGATAATTCCAGAAAATCTGTTTATTATCTTTTAAGTTGAGCTAACAACAACAACAAGAAATGAAATTTATCTTTGAAATTCCCAGCACTACTTCTCACACATTTCAGAGTAGCTAAGAGCAAGTTCTAGGAGACAGATCCCCCCATCCCCAAAACCTATTAAATCTTTAGTATTGTGAGCAGATTTTCTGAGCTGGATTGCCTAATGCTGATAACAATGATTTCTGCCTCAAAGGGCAGCTGTAAGGATTTCATCATAAAACTAACCATGCCTGGGGGACTTTCTGTGAGCTTAGCTAAGCCTGCAGCTCTTTCAGGCAAAACATGACCCTGCCACCTCAGGTAGGGTGGACCTTGCTTTGCAGCTTTCCCAAGTGTGGAGCAAATGAATTCTCTGCTGACTGATACATTGTTCCAAGGTAGTTCTCTGTGTGCCATTCTAGCAAGGAGGCTTTGGAGTGTTGTCTATAATCAGTACACAGCTTTATGCTGTACCAATGGGCAGATACATTTATTATCACGCATTCAGACTTGACAGAGGTCAGCCATTGTCTCTGTGTGTGTGTGTCCTCATGCGCTCCTGTGCAAGCTGGCCTCTTTCCCTGTTTCAGAGCCCTTGTGTCCCAGAGCATCCTTCTGTCCAGCTAGATGTTGAGCTCAGTGGCTAGAAGCCTCTGATGTTAGGCTGACTTTTTGAGGCTTAGAAGGGCTCCACCATCAGGTTGGGTTTCATTTCCAACTGGATTCATTGAGCCGTCACATTTATCAAACACATCATATTTAAGCCTTGCAAATAATGAAGGACATTGAATTGGGTTCCTGCCAGGGCATTTTCTCTCTGCTCCTGGGGCTCATTAATAGTTTCGGGGCTATTTAAATCCTCTGAAATAATCAGGATTAGGAGGATGAACATACATCACTATCAGCATCATGCCTCTAGTGCTTTTAGGAAGCCTGTATTTTTGTCAAGGAAGTGAAGGTTGAGTATGATTAAATAACGGACTCAAGTTTACATGGTAAGTGGCAGATCCAACATAAGCTGACTCCAAAGGTGGGATTTGTTCATGACTGTGTACCATCCCTGTGTCTCCGATGGTGTCTTTTTTGAAGTACATTTCAAATTCAGTTTCTAGGTGATGCACTGCAGGACATACACCTGAGTGGGAGCTGTGTGGCTTCTCAAAACTCACTCAGGTCCTTTGCTGGGATCTTGCTTTCCGGCCTAGGAATGAGGAGAATAACATTGACCCCTTCAGTGGAACTAATGTCCCCTAAAGTAAAAGGAGACACTTCTTACTTTCCCTGCAATCCAGAGATTCTCCCTTGATAATCAAATAGGACGGTCTCAGCAAAGCCGACAAGATGTTTCCATGTTTGTTAAACAAGAACCATTTGTTTGCTTCAGGAGCATCTGTTGAATAAACAAGATATCTGATGTGCCATTTGCTCATTGGAAATTAACAAACCCTTTAAAAATGGCAATTTGTCAAGAGTTACATGAGGCAGAATTCATTCTCCGCAAGTGAACAAATTGAAAACTTCCTTCCCAGACTTCCCAGAATTTCCCAAAGCCAGCTGTGCAGGAAAAAAAAATCAGTTTAATTTTTCCATCATTGAGGAAAATATGTAGGGAATGATGGCGAGGAAAAGCAGTGTCCTGTTGTGGAAGTTGAGGCATCCTCAGGTTACATCATCCAGAGCAATTGATGGGAGCCCCTCCCCCTCTGGGCTGTGCTTCCATTTGGAGAATGGAAGACTCCTGCATGGCCAGCAGATTATCCCCTTCCATGCTGTTTCTGAAATCATTTGGTGTTCTCCCTGTGGAGTTCCACAAAACAGGCAAGGAGGAGAGAGTGGGTATTAAAAGGGACAAGAAAAAGTCAAAAGCCCATCACCTCCCTTGGGGACACGGCAATCACACTGGCAAAGTCATTCCCAGCACAGGTTCTGCCCCTCCTCACACAAAGATTCATAGTGTCTGTTCAACTTCTCTTCATCCTTGATCTTCCATCCATGAGTTCCCATAATACTTAATCCAGATATGTAAACTTAAGGAGCAGTGACTGGGAGTGTGGCAGGTAAAAATCTTTCTGTTTACCTTCGTCTACAGAGGAGGAAACCAGGGCGTAGGTTTAAGAAAGAAGTAGAAATGTGATGTAAATCCATGAGGATAGGGAGCCTGTTGATTTGATCAGGGGACTGCTTTGCTTTGGATAATCTTAGAAGATATGAGGGCTCTGGGCCCCTTCATGTGTGGACTGATAGTGCAGGACCCTTAAACCTGGGCAAAATGGTGACTTACCCGAATTCCTGGTAAGTGCTGGCTGGCTTGAGGTTGATATGCTATTCTTGCTGGGTTGCAATTCAAATTCTTTATTTAGAGGGTTTGGGGATGGGAGGGGTGATTGAGCAGGGCAAGGAGCACTCGGGCTTTATGTAAGTGGGTCCCTGTGGACTCCAGTTAGAAGCTAAGGAATTAGCTGACTCTGGGCCCTCTGCATCTTGCTGCCTCATCTCCTCACATTAGCTCTCTTAGCAATTGATCTTGTAAACTTTCTGAATCAGAGAAATTAAAGATGAAAAAGAGCCTATTAAGTGATCTTGCCCCGGCCTAGGACTAAGCTGAATGACTCCCATGGGAGGGTTCTGGAGCGTCTGGTTCACTTTAATTTTTATTTTCCTGAGGGCCTTGCTTCTTGCTCTTGCCTAGGCAGTCCTTCCCAGGCCTATGCTGCAGGTGTGAGCATCATTTCTCTGGAGGTTGCTGTTCTGGGCCTAGACCGTGCATGCTCAACTTTTTGTCCGATTTCCAAGGTCTGAGAGGTTTCCCAGCTTGCCTCTGTTGTGTGCTGGGGTTTGGGTGAAGAACTTTTATGAAGGGCAGGTTAATGAGTTCTATCTATGGATATCAGCTTTTAATTTGACCTTTTGTTCCCTTACGCAATTGATGTATGTACAGCAGTGTCTATACTCATAAAATTGGACAAGGATCCAGGTATGGTAGCCCATACCTTTCATCCTAGCACCCCAGAGGCTGAAGCAAGTAGATCTCTGTGAGTTTGAGGCTAGATTGCTATGAATATACCCAGTCTCAATAAAAATAAAACAAAAAGTAAATAGAACGGAATGAAGTCTACGTGATGCGGTCAGGGTCAAGAACCAAAAACATTTGGGGGAGACCAGAAAGACTAGTGGCTAAAACATGTTTGGTATTCCTTAGCCTGTGACGAGAGTGCCATACTCTTACCTGGTTTAATCCCTGCAGCAAGCCTGCGCAGTAACCACTGCTATTGTTCTCTCTTCAGGGGTAAGTATCTTAAATCTTTGAGAGGTCAGTGTGCATGAAGCTTATATAGCCATTGTTAGTATGGCTGGGATTTGAACCCAGGTCTCTCTGAGCGTAGTAGTCATATCTCACCATTGTCCACTTTGACCTCCTATCCATATGAGCTAAAAAAGCTGGGAGTGAGGAAGAGGCCAGAGGCTGACTTGAAAGCAGGGCCAGCTTTCTAATCTGAGAAGCTTAGACTTTTGTCATGAGCTATCTGCAGATTTCATATCTGGACACATAAGCAGTGATTGCCTTCAGGCTTAGCCAGATGCTTTTACCCATGCATTCTCTGCTTAGAGACTGATGGGAAACAGGTGTGCAGAGAGTAGAACATGCTGAACAGGCGTAGCTGCTTAGCAGTGTGGCTCGCTGTGCTGTCCCTCCCAAGTTGTTTTAGCTTGTGACTACAGAGCTCTTCAGCTTTTTCAGTTGCTGGTCTTTGGGTTCCATTGGCAGCGGACGGGCTTGGTACTCGGTATCTTTGTGGTTGTTTGTGTAGCCTAGGGTGTTAGATAACAAAGGTAAACCTATTTGGGTCCTGTGCAAGAGACGTGGCATGAGGATGAGACCACTGGATACAGAGATCAGGGAGATGGCTACTGAGTGGAGAGCTATATGGAGTTTAGCATGGGGAAAAGCATCTTAGAACAACCGATTTTGCCACCATTTGATTCCACATTGTTCCTAAAAGAAATGTTTGTGACACCAGAGAGCAATGTATCTTCATTTTCTTTCCCTCAATGTCCTACACTTTCTAGGATTGTGCCTCTCAGTGGCTGTGAAGTCAAGAGAAGTTGTTGAGGTTTAATTGTCATTATTTGTATCTTTCCTCTTCAATTTGTAACCCAAAGCAACTCTGAGCCAGTCACTTAATGTCTTCTGTAAAGCGTGCCTCTATATCTGGGTTTAGTTTGTGGACTGGTGATGCATCCTGCATAGGTTTCTTCTTAGCAATAGACAATATAAAGGGAATAAGGTGCTTGCTCCCAGTGGCTGACTGACACATGTTGCCAGTTGACCTCCCCTCCCTTCCCTTCCTGGCAGAGCTTTGTCTCATGGAGACAGGCAACAGATGTACTGTATGAGGAGGCTGTCTTGTCTGCTCTGGGTTAGAGTCTGGAGCTGTCATTTATTAGCCATGATGACTTAGACAAGTCATTTTTTTATGTTTCAACCTTTAGCTCCTTGATGGTAAAATGCACACAAAACTACATCCCTTATTGGAAGTTTGAACTTTTGTCCCAAACTATAACTGAATGATCAGGGTTGTCACCCAAAAGTGGTGTTCTTGAGGTGAACATATTAAGTAAACTCCTTCCTTTGATGTAGAATGGAAGAGACATTATTTGAATAATCTAGTCAGTTGCAATGGGCAATACATAAGATGATTGACACAAGCATCATTTGGTCATAAGATGACTCGCAAATAGTCAGCAAATATCTTTACATTATCACAGGATGCAGAGCAATGGTTACTATCTTCTTTATGTGGTTCCCTGTACTTACTCTTCCCTGCCCCCTCATACACTTGTCGTTGTCTTCTAGACACATTTGTATAAATGGACTTTTGGCAGACATCCTTTTCTAACCACTGATTCCAGCCCTAGTCTTAACCTGAGGTAGCTGTAAGGGGTCTGTCGGTGTAGACTTCAGGGTAGTATGTCTACACTGTTCTAAAGTACCAGAATGCTCATCCCTAATAGTCCTGAGGCAAAGACTGTGAAATTCTGGTTTTATTCTCTTTAGAGCTGAGATACAATTAAAAATGTTACCACAGTAATTGGCAACATCCATTAACTTGATGAGAATTGCTCAAGGCGACACATTTTCCCCCTTTTGCACATTATTAGTCTATAAATACACCTGGTTCTTTGCTCTTTCTTCTGTAGAACTTCCACAAACTCCCCACCCACCCTCCCAAGCTGTCTCCTTAATGCCCTTTGCCTTTTTAATTAACTCTCTGAGTACTCCAGCACTTGCAGCCGGTACCACATAATCTTGCATCTAATTATGTGGCCTTGCGGTTTATCTGAGAGACAGCCTCAAAAGCTCAGCCGGGAGAGTAGTAGACTTAGTCCACAGAGCTCCGGCCCTGTGTTAACCTGCTGAAGGATCTCTGGGAACTCAGCTTCTTTCATGAATGCATCTGTGTAATGGGGATGTCAGTGTTTGTTGAAATTAGACAATGATGTGGCTATGTTCAGCAAACTACCAAGTGCTGAAATGTCCTGTCTGCAGCCCCTTCATCTGCCCAGGTCCTGTTCTATGTCTTCTGGTCCTTGATGAGGTGATGGGTATACTCTCTTCGGATGGGTAAGTGAGACATCTGGACCTCACCAATAGGAAGCTCCTCTTCTCTCTAATGCACTCATTTGGTTAAGGCCAAGAAGAGGCAGAGTGGGACAATCCGTGACAATCAGGTATAAAAGGGTGTCAGCACAAAGGCTGTGAAGGTCCCAAGATATGAAGTTACAGACATCAAAGACCAGATGTGGAAAGGATCCCTGGTCTCCCTCAACTTGTGCTGTGCGACCTTTTGAATGTTTTATAACTCACTTGTGAAGACTTGTACCTGTGTGACAACCCAGTGGCATTGTATACCAGATATTGAGGTGCCCACTTAGAGCCATTTCCTATACCAGCGTGAGCTTCTGGACATCCAGAACTTACTCATCTTGTCATCTTCTGTCCCTGGTTTTGTTTTTGGTGTTGCACAAATGTAGGTACCTGATAGCTGACTATGAGAGGGACACATTCTGAAGGGATGCAGGATTGTGACCACAGAGTGGTCCTCTTCTCTATCCAGATTCAGACATCATTGCCAATATAAATATCTCCCTTGGTCTTTCATGGAAGAGTTCAGGTCTTCTCAGTGGACACCACCTTCATCCTGAGTTTGTGTTCTTGCTTTTTGGTTCACCCCATGCAAGCATTTGTGGGCAAGAAAAACTCCTTGGTGAGTGCTATAGTGATAACACTTCCCCCATTATCTCTGGTTAAGAGTTATACATGCTGCAGATCACAGTATTTTAAGTTTTAAATACACAGCCTGTAAACCAAGTATGCATGTGTATGCATACATGCCTATATATAGACATGTACTTAAAAATTGCTGTCTATGTACCCATACATATCTATAGTAAAATCTTTAAAAATACCCATTTTCAAAAATTTTTGTTGCAGTTACTGCAGTATCTCCAAGATCTTTCCTACTGTGGTGTTTTTTTTTTTTTTTTTGCAGTGACATCTTGTGATTTCCTAGTGCCAAGGTGTTTCAGTGATCCACAGACTTTTAACTGCATAGCCCAATCCTGAGATCCTACTGACCGAAGCACAGTTTAAAACAGTGGGCATCTTATTTCATGGCTCTGGTTCTGGCTCAGTTGAGTTGAGATTATGTGTCTTTGGTATGGCCTTTTGGTGTGTGTGTGTGTGTGTGTGTGTGTGTGTGGTGTGTGTTTGTGTGTGTGATGTCCTGGTTGCACTTCCCTAGGCTGAAGGATTTGTTTCTAATCATTCAGAATTTAAAAGATGCTAGATTAGATTAGGTAATGCTTATTTTTTTTTTCTAACTGCTTCCCTGGTAAGTTTTTCATTGTATTTTTAACCGTTAGTCTAAGGTTTGTAAAATACTTAGCCTATTACATGAAATTAACGTAAGATATAAGGTGATGATTTTTATTTCAATTTCATTTATTTTATGAAAAATTTAGTTATTTAAAACTGTTTCTTAGAAGTACATTACATATTGAACACAGACCCCTTCCTCAAACTCCCTTACCCATTTTCTTCCTCTCTTCAGTCCTCTTTGTTACCACTGGTAATTTAACTTACATTCTATCTATCTGTCTGTCTATCTATGAATGAAAGTGCGCATGGTTGTATCTTACACAATGACATCCAGAAATCACAAATAAGAGAAAACCAGAATTATTTTCCTAGGATCGACTTAATTTGTTTTATGTTTGGCTCAGTCTGTGTTCATTTTCACAATAAATATAGTGCTTCCTTCTTTGGGTCTGAAAGACTCCATGGTCTTCTTCAAAATTCCTCTGCTGTCAGGCAGCTAAGTTGCTTTTACAACAGCCTCTGTAAATAGAGCTACAATACATATTGATGCACTATCATATCTGTTAAAAACATTCAAAGTCCCTAGCTATCAGAACACTACAAATCAAAGCTACACTTAAATTACATCTTACCTCTGTCATTAAGAAACAAACAAACAAAATGCTAGTGTTAATGTAGATAACAGGGGAACTTTATATACCTTAAGGGTAAATTATAAACTAGTTGAAGATCTATGGAAGTCTGGATGTTTCTCAATGAACAAGCAAAGTTAGATCTAACATATGACACATATCTACCAGTATTGGGCATTTGCCCAAAGGACTTCAAATCAATAATCAAGTTTTAATTCTAATCTAGTATAGTTCATAGATTATTAGGCATATATACAACCCCATTATTTGGAAAATATATATCTGTTGAGAACCCCTAGATCAGAGAGCTGGAATGCTGGGGGCGGGGTGGACAATGGATAGCTACCCAAGGATCATCTGAAGGATTTCTGAACATGGGAAGGTACTCTGAACAACCTTTTTGGAAAATGTGCTGTTAATGGATCTGCTGTGGTTTCAAGAAAGAGAGAATGAAAGAGGTCACAAGAAGGAGGGAGAGAGAGAGTTAATATCTGAGATAATGCAGTTCAAACCCAGGAAAAACCCTATTTTTGAAATACAGAAAAACATAGAGTGCCTTTCTCCTGCTCTCTTGTTTTCTAAACTTAAAACTTTCATGACAAATTGCTCTGTGTCATGTCACATTGTTGCCATCTGTACTGCAGTGTAGAGAAAGAATCTGTTTGTCCCAGGCAGAAAGGGCTTCTTTCCAACAGAAAGCAGATGCATGCCATGAAAAGTGAGTGTGGCGATCAGCACCTCAAACTCTGCTAACCAAGGATAAGCAGGCAGGAGACTGATCAAGGCAGAGGACTAATTATGACCTCACAGGGCCTGCCCACTACAGGAGCCATGTTCATTTCAGCAGCAGGAAACTCCTGAGGTGCATTGTGCTGCCATTTTCACAGCATGATCATATTCGTCAAGCAAGTCACAGATGACTGTTTCACAGATCCAATATCACTTTGAAGATTAATGGAGAAAATAGCAGCATATTGATTTAAACTGAAGTTTTCATTCACTTCATTGTTTAAAGATTAATTAAGGGAACTAAATCTGTTTAATTGTGTTACAGAATTGTTTCCAACATTCATTTCAAACATATTGCTAGGCAGTTATTACTCATGTATATTTTTCTGCTCAATAGATACTTAATAAGTGCAGTACAACGTATGGTGCACTAGTGAAAACATAACTTAGTCAGATGTAGAGGTTGTCTTTAAGGAGAGTGTGGCGAAGGAGGAGAGCACAGAGCACATCAAGCTAGCAGTAGAGTAAGATTGTGTTGGAAGCCACTTCTGCTCTTCTAACCTCACCAATGGATGAGTAGTTAAACTTTCTGAAAAATCTCCATAGTCCATCGGAAAAAGGAAAATGGGGAAGGTTTCTTTATTGATATCTGAGTTTGATTAACGATTGAGATAATACATTTAAAAATGCAGACATCCTGGCACAAAAATCTATTAGTTCCAGTGGTTATGGCAGGAGTGCTTTAGCAGTAAGCGCTGGTCAGTGAAAACCATTAACATGTGACCCCCCTCTTCTGACTATTTTACATGCTTATTTTTCATAAAGGTATTAGTTTGTGTTCATGTGTGGCTGTGGGTACACCAGTGCATGTGCAAGTGTGTACACGTGTGTAGTCTGTGGAGGCCAGAGATCAACCTTGGGTCATTCCTCATGAATGTCCACCTTGCTTGTCTTTTCTTGCTTGTTTGGGTTTATAGACAGGATTTGGATAGGCTGGCTGGCCAGTGAGCTCCAGGGATCCACCTGTCCCTCCCTTCCCAGCACTGGGATGACCAGCATGAGTCTCCACACCCAGTTTTGCATGTGGATTCTGAGGAACAAACTTATGCTTAAGTAGGTGATGGGCACTTTACCAACTTAACTGTCTCTCCTTCCTTATTATTACAATAATGATCACATAACAATGTAAAATATTATAAAATATATAACAATGGTGATAATAATTATATATTAAATATAAAATACATATGGTGTAATAATTACTATTATTAATCTCTCCATTGTTCAATTAAACAGTTGAAGAGTAGGAAAGATAAAATGCAGTGCCTGTGATCCCACAGCATGTTGTGTGACCCAGAGCTCAGCCTGTGTTGACAGCAGAATGTATGCTCTTACCTGTATCACTAAGAAATTCATGGAAGGAAGATGCCATCAGAACCCAAAGCAGAGTTTGGGGTTCCAATGGTGGTTCTCACCTCTCCTGGCCCCATATTACCCAAGCTTAGTGCTCTTGAAAATGTAAATCTCATTATCATCGTCATTTCCTCTGTGTACTTCCCAAGGATGGAAAGTCTTGGGCCCTATCTCAGCCTCCTGGGTCAGGAATGCCAGAGACGTATCCAAGCATCCCTGCCTTAATGCTCAGAACACCAGTACATTGTACTGCTACAAGTGCTGTGAGAATCAGAAAGGAAAAGCTATTATACAAGTTTAACAAAACCAGAATCTCCAGGGTAGGGCCAGTGCTTTGGTGTTTAACAATTTTTACACAGTTCCCCAGGAAATTCTAATATGAAGTCAGTGTAAGGAGCTTACATGGGAAGTGGGCATTGAGCTAAGCTGTGAGAGCAGCTATAGAATATGTAGTAGAATTTGTATTCCAAGTAGAGAGCTTGGGGGAGGACGCTGTGGTATGTATTTGAGAGATAAGTTCAGGCCTGATAGGTGACAACTCTCTAATAATATACATTACAAAATAGGAAATAGTTTCAAATGTCTGACCACAAAGAAAAAAAAAGATGAGTTTATACATATGCTAATTAACTTAATTTAAATAATTGCATATTATGCATATATATCAAAACAGCATATTAACCCTTATTCATGCATGCAATTATAATTTATCAGTTAAGATATTATTCATGTAATTATTTTGTAATTTAAATGTTGAGCTGATCAGTTGGTAAGCTTGGATATTCTGACCTTATCCATCATCAGTATTTTGGTTTTAGTTTTCTCTCACAATGTTTAGTTCTATTTCTAGAGAAATCTGTGCCCCGGAATTCATACCCACACAGACAGAGAAAGCCTAGGCTCTTGGCCCTGCCACTCTTTCCTGATGGCCACGTGTGCTAAGAAGAGGCTGGGAGTGGAGTTCCAAATTGGATCTAGGGCCACTTGACACAAACCGCAGGCGGCTTTCTGGCCTGTGAAATGAGGGGCTGGATTAGATCGAGATGTTTCAAAGGTGGCTCTGTCCAGCTCTCCTGAGGACTGTCCTGTCGAGGTGAGCTGTCATGGAGCCTGAGATGTTCCTGTCTGACCTAGTTTGAGTGAGCAGACATGAAGACTGCTCTCACAGAGTGCTGTTGCTAAAAATAAGCTGGCAAGCTTGTGACCTCCTTGCTGGTCTCCTATCTGTCATGTCTGAGTGTAGGTTCTAGGGGCCGAGTTCGGTGTCTTCCCTGGAGGTTTGGCCGTGGCTTTCTATTTCCCTTTGTTCTTGTGTCCTTGGTCTTTTCTCTTAACTTGGAAAAGGCTTCTAATTTGGGAGAACAATCACTGTCCTTCCCTTCAAGGTTTCACAAGATCTTCCATGCCGTTTCTGAGCTCATCAATTGTTATCAGATTAATGACAAATACCTCTAAAGGGCAACTGTTTCACCTGTTATGCGGTTCTGACTCAGCTTTTGCTTTTCTTTTTTTTTTAAATCTCCCCCTTTCTTAGAATAATGTGAGTGATACACAAGGCAGATAGATCTCTCAAGATGGAGAGAGTAGGGTCTGTTTTGTGGACATCAGATACGTTTGTTTAGAATTAAAGAATGCTTCAGGCAGGGTCTTATGAAGGTTGTCTGATTGGAATTGTTTTCATCATTCATTGAACAAAATTTACTGGTGATTTTCCTTATGACAAACCCTGTGCTCAAGTACATTGATGGATTAGTCAGCAATAAAATTCATGGTCAATGATCCTGTCTGGAAGGTTATTTAAACCTACTGCACTGATCTTTTAACCCAAGGAGAACACTGATATCTTATTAAAGAGCCCTCATGAAAAGCCATTTTCTAGAGACTGTGATCAAATGGTAAATCCACACAGGCTGAGGGTACCTCAGCTGAACCATTTGATAGAGAGAGGGCTTTTCCTGTCTGCTGCCCAGAAGACTGTCTTTTGTAGACATTCAACAAATGTAAGCTGGAGAAAAGGAGAGATAGGACAGTGGACAAGAGGGCAGGTTGGGTTGTCTTGTTCTTCACATAAAATAATGATAGCTAAAATAGAGTATTTTCTATAAGTCAACTGGGTTTTAAATATTCACAGCTTAACCAGTCTAATCTCCAGGACTCCATGAAGCAAGCTAGTGTTGTGATCTTTTTGTTTTATAGCAATGGACACTAAAAAATTACTGTTGGCACTCTCTCTCTCTCTTACTCTCTCTCTCTCTCTTCACACACACACACACAATGTTCTAGCAAGCTGATAGCAAAGAGAGGAAGAATCTGTCTCGATGAAGATTGATGAGGCCTACTCAGAAATTAATTTTTCTCAGTTTGTTGATGTTATGTTTCAGGAGTACTGCATAGCAAAAGAATTCATGGTTGAAGAAGTTAAAACTTCATAAAGGCTTTTTAACAGATACTATATTATTATATTATCCCAATTCTATTTTGTTCCATGAAATTTTGTTTTAAAGTGTCTTAATTAAAACCAGAGATGCAGCATAGTTAAATGCATTTACTACTGATGACTTGTTTAGGGTAATAATGTGTCCTGGCACAAATTTACTTACCTCCTGATGCTCTGTAGTGATGTCCCAAGAATTTTCTTCCATGCAGTCTCAGTGAGATGCTTATCGCTTTGCCCTGTTGCAGACCTTAGTAACAGGGAGTATGATTTAATTTGGATCAATCTGAAATGGACTTCTGCAGACTCCTGAGTTGAAGACTTGGTTGGAGCACATGGGCATCTCATAGGTGACTAATGAATTGAGAGCTGGTTGGACAATTAAGACATGGGACCTAGCTGGAAAAAGAACTTGGAATGTGCCTTGGGCTGGTGTATTTTATCTTCAGACCTTTTCTCTCTGATTCCCAGTGGCTATGAGCTAAAGAACATCTCCATCATGACACTCTGTTGCCATAGGCTTGTAGCAGTGGAGCAGCTAACAAAAGATTGAAACTATAAGTCAAAATTTTCCTTTAGGCAGTTTTCTTGGCATGTGACAAAAACATGACAAAGACAGAGTGTCATTTCTCTTGTGGTCTGTTCTGTGGTGGATATTGGCTTTGGTCCGGTGGCATCCTCTGACCTAATGTTATCCCAGCAGGTAAAGGAATTTGGATGCTGGAGGTGGAAGAAATCCCAGGATCATTTCTTCACCTGGTTGACGTTTGAATGCAGTGCACATGCCTCTCATTGCCTGTAGCATCATTGCAGCTCCTCTCGTCTCCATCGTCACAGACAAGAGTGAAGCCAATTTACAGACGTGCTTTCCATCAACTCCCTATCTTTCACTTTGAAAATCTCTACTCACCATTCCTCTACAACGTACATTGACCTATTTGCTCCTTTTATTTATTTCTGGGTTCCTTTCTTACCTAGTCTGAGTAGTCTAGAAACAAGATGTTTGGTAAAATGAGAGACATATACAGAATACCCCCACAATGTTACTTTATGTAGAATTTATATTTAGGGCCAGGGCAATTGTTCTCAATCTTCCTAATGCTGTGACCCTTTAATAGAGTGGTGACCCCAACCATAAAATTATTTTCATCGGTGCTGTTGTTGATTATAATGTAAAGCTCTGACTGTCTGAGGTGACCCCTGTGAAGAGGTCATTCCACAGGTTGAAAGCAGCTGCTCTAGAGATGGGTTGGCTCAAATGCTCTTGTCACTTAGGACAGGTGCAGCTGCTTACTGGAGAAGTTAAGCTATGTCTCAAAGCAACCTACCTGGCCTAAGGTCTGCTCTTGCTGCTTCCTAGCTGGGTGACTGGAGGCAAGTTGTTTAAGTCCTCAGTGCCTGATTGTGCCTTCTTTATATTGAGGAAAAGATCAATTCCCAACTCCTAGAGTTGGCAAGGGGATTAAACGAGACCTGCATTTTGGGTTTTAGATAGTGCCCAGCATGTTTGTGTGCTCTCAGAATCCGTGAGTTTTCATCATGTGGCTTCAGGCACATCACTTAATCTCTCTTATTATCCTCTTTACCATGGAGGAAAATTAGATGAATGGTACTTCCTTTAAAAATCTCATTTCAACGATTAATTAAGATAATGCTTATGAATACCAAGCACAATGACTGATACTAGATGTTCTCATTAGCATTTGTCATTGTTATCTTGTGCATTTCCCCACACATCTCCACACAAGCATCCTTTGCCCTGCTACCCTCCCCAACCCCCACCCCCCGACAGACCTCATTGATATGTGGATATATTGACTTTGTTGGTGTTTTTCTGTTTTGTTTGTTTGGTTTTTTTTTTTTTGGGGGGGGGGAGTATTGTTTACATTGAGTTTTCAGAGTGGGGCTTGGGGCTTTAAGGATAGGGACCTGATTGTGTCTGTTTGGTGTAAGCTAATTTCCTGGTGAGATGGCATGCTCCAAAATAGCAGTAGTTCTCAAGCCTCACAGAGGCTTCATTGTTTGCACCAGGTGAGTAAATGCAGACCCAAGGACTTATTTCAGCTGCCTTGTGAGTAAGGGTAGTACAAAGCCCAGGCAATGGCTTTCTACAGGAGTAATTCCATCTCCCACCAGGGGATGGTTCACATCATCTAGAATCATTTCTTGGTTGTCATAGTGGCAAAAATGCTGCTCCATCTAGTAAAGGCTAGAAATGCTATAAACACTCTCCAATGTACAGTGCAGACCCCAACAGCAGAGAACTACTTAGAAATAGATGTCGACTGTGCTAAGGTGAGAACCCTGAGACTAATTCTGACTTACAGCCAAAGTGGGCCCTGGCATTCTGTGCTGGGTTTGGACCTGTTGGGGAGGCATAGCTAGGTTGTGCCAAAGAACCTTATTTAGGGCTGTGGAGTTTTCCAGGATGATTACCTGGGGATATCCACTGGGTACTTAAAGAAAGAAAGGAAGGACGGAAGGAAGGAAGGAAGGAAGGAAGGAAGGAAGACAGACAGACAACAATCACAACAAACCCTACCGATGTAGATTCACCCCTCATTAATATTGGCTTCACAGTTTTAGGCAGGAAGCTTCAGACATTTGTTGCTTTCTGAATTCTACTGGGGTACTCACAGGTGGCCATTTTATTGACCCATTGGGGCCAGGATGCTGCTAGAAGTGAGAGGGGTCTGTTCCTTATTCAGAAGGAAGGGCTGCTGTGGGTTTGGGCCAGGTAGATTTGGAAGGAGTGGGGACTTTTCCAGAGAAGGGGCACAGAAATAGCTAAACAAGCCGTCCATTGGAATGGTCCCATACAGAAGTCAGGCCATCTTTCAACTTCTGGCCTGCTCGGAATGTTATCTGGAGTTGACCCCTCAGGCCAAATAATGAGAAATGTTGGCTGCTTGAGATTTACTATTAGGATAAAATGAGATACATAAAACAAAAATAACATTATCAACAGTTGCTTGGGGAAACAGCCCATTTAAATAATGCCTCAGTTGAGCTTTGGGGAAAAGAAGTATTTCATGGAAGTGAATGTTTTAATCTTCAAAGACTTGATTATTTTGTTTTAATCAACAAAAATCATTTGGTTTTCCCTTATTTATTTCATTTGTATCACTGGTGTCATAAACTAAGACTAAAGTTCTTGCTTCTTTTTCCACTGTGCCTTCAGCCCTTGGTGCAGATGTCAACCATCTAATACAGCTGTCATATAGTAATGTCCAGGGCTATTGGGAAGCATGGGGATTAGTGATGTGGAGATGGAGTTCTGAGTTTTAGGTCTGTTTGTCATGTTTTCAACTTCTCTTACTGTCTCAATATCAGCTAGTGAATCTGTCCTCTGATTAAGTCACTCCCTAACTTGCAGTTCTTACATGTTGAAGCCTAAGAGATTAGAAAGCTGGTGTTGAGATGGTTTAAACTGAGAGTTACCCAGCTATGACAGACCAGAGCCATTGAGAACACCAGCAGAGGGTCTGTTAGAAATGACACCTGTGATTATCACATCCTACAAGTCCTGTGTATTAGGGCATATTGGAGATGTGATTCTGTGCTCTTTGGTGTATGCATGTTTCCGTGTGTGTCTTGGCACTGGCAGCTGGATTTCTGTGTCTCATACTGGCCTGAATGTCTAAGGCATCAGATGTTGAAGTTAAAGCCTGTTAGCTCAGAAGGGCTAAGAAGCAACCATCTGACCTTCCTTTCTGGCTGGAGACCCATCAAGGGAGCATCTCTCCACTGGTCCCAAAACAAAGAAGACTGTCAATCTCTAATTTCTTCCCTACTCCTTCATGTACATCACTCTGTCTTCCTGGGTTCTCTGTACTCTCTATGGCTAATCCCTGTCAACTAGTCCATGGCTCTGTCCCCTGATGCAAGGTTGAATTTATTAACACAATCTCAAGTTTCATAGTGTGATCAAATATCCCAAACAACCCACAACACAGACCCTTAGCTCACCTGCTTCTAACTACTGGCAAGAGAGTCTTCAGGTTTCTCTCAACCTACTAACCATGAGAATTTTGTTCTGAGTGCTTGTAGCTAACGAAGTTGTTGTTTGTAAATAAAGGAGGAAAAAAGGGCAGACAGAATCAGATGGTGGTGGGTGGGGCCAGGCCTTGAGGCCACCAGAACGGGGCAGGAAAATGGTGTTCTATAAAGTACAGGTACAGCAAGAATGTGGCAATGCAGGAGTGCCATGGCTGAAGATGCAGCTTAGATATGGAGTGAATGCCTATTGTGAGTGTTACAGGGCTCTACTTACAATTCCTAGGACAAGGGAGAAAATGTCACATTTCATTGAGAAGACAGATGGAAGATGATGGGGAAGGGGGAATCAAGAAAATCTCTTAGAATGTAGAAAAATGACAGAGGTGGGTCAAGGACAGAGATTCAGACTCAGATTGTTAAGTAGTGGACTCTTTTCAGGAGGCATTGACTCGATGACACCATTCTAAGATTGTGACCACATGTATTGTGGCCCTTGTAGGTGCACGTCTCTAAAACCTATCACACTTCTGGGACTTCCAATGGCTATATTCAACCTGTTTCTCCTTTTTCTTCCCCAGGTCGGTGTCTGGATTGGATAAGGAGGCAGACCTGGTGCACATGGAAGTGAGGACAGCAGATGGATGTAAGTGCTGCCATTGGTTGGACTATGCTGGAGATCTTTCTGTGGTCTCTCCAACCCAGATTTGCATTTTAATGGCTTGGGTAGATGAAAGGCCTCAAGCTCCATTCCTGCTATTGCCATTCCCATTTCTCAGGGTAGAGGAATCTATTTCTGGTCCCAAGGGAGAATGTTTACTGAAATGAACGCCCAGGAATGAATTTTCTGGGAATGTGAGTTAATATGATGTATTTTTTCTGCTCCTGTTAGCATCTTCGAACACTGCACTCCATGGCTCATCAGGGCATCTCATACTAACATGTTGAATCTCAAGGGCCACTTGCTTTAATAAATGAACCCTTAATAAGAACAGGTTTTCCATAAAAAGTAACTGAGCAGTTATTTGCGTAAGTGTTGTTCATCTATTGGACAGAAATTTAAAGATGACCTACTATGGGATGGGCTTTGTTCTTACCATGAAGATACAGTGGTTAAAGTCTTATATTATTTGTGCAAACAAGGGGCTCTGTTCTCAAAGTGAAACCCTGAGAGTTCAAGTATGTAACCTTTGTTTTCTTTAATCTTAATTTGTTGAGGATTTCATACAAGTACACAATGTAATTCCATAACTATCTCCTCATTTTTTCCTGAGCTCTCCCTAGATCCCTCCAAACATATCCTCCTTCTGATGCCATGCCTTCTTTTCTCGTGTTTTTAAAATAACCCACTAACTCAGTTTAATGCTGCTTATACATACACACATACACGGGCATGGAGCTACCCACTGGAACATGGGAAACTTACAAGTGACCACACTCCCAAAGAGAATGATACCCTTGTCCAAGCATCTATTAGCTGCCAGTGACTCTTCAATAAGGAGTAGAGCCTTGTGAGCTCCCCAGCCCCACTGTGGAAGAGGAGGCAAAAAGAAAGTAGGATCTGGAGGATAGGAAACAGCGTTGTGAAATGCTGTCTTCAGGCATGACATGGCTACTATCATGAAACCATAGGACATATAGTCACATTCATAAGACCTGAAAATGATCAATACAAACTACAACTCTTTTGGAACATGTATGGTTGCATACATCTCACATAGAATTTGTGTCAGGCCAATTATTACAACAATGTAACATTTGAGGCTAGAGAGATAGTTGAGTGGGTATGAGTACTGGCTGCTCTTCCAGAGGACCAAAGTTCAATTCCCGACACCCATGTAGGACAGCTCATGACTGTCTGTAACCCAGTTCCAGGGGATCAAATGCCCTATTCTGGCCTCCACGGGTACTCAATACTTATGGTGCACATATATACACACACATAAAATAAAATAAATCTGAAAAAGCCTTTATAAAAACTTTATAATAACTAACCAACATTTACCATATTTATAGTGGTATATTTTCAAAGAAAAATAAAGTCAACTTAGATGAAAATGTATTTTATTCTAATACATTAAAATCTTCTAGATTGAAAACATATACAAACAATTTAATAGAATCACAACAGGACAAGTGAATTGGATCCAGGGTTCTGCTATCTTTTTGCTGTGAGAAAAGGAGAGAAAGAATCCTAATTTCTCTGCAATGTCCTCTGAATATTATTTATTTGCTCTTCAACTCAACAGGTTCTTAGTTGACCAAATAGCAGACAAATGTTGTAGAACCCACAAAAGGAACGAAACTCGTGAGCATGCCCTGCTTTGACCTGCTACATCATCCAGAATACATTACATTAAGAAAAACAGAGTGGGCTTTCCGCCTCATTCAGAAATTAGTGGACCTTGGACAGGGTTCTTGGCCTTTCTGTGATACCTCATCTATTGTTTTATATACTTTTAGTCAATGCGTTCACAAAGATCTTTGTTTTTAAATTTAAATTTGAAACAAGGTTGTTTTACACGTCAGTCCCAGTTCCCTCACCCTCCCATCCTCCCCTATCACCCCCTCCAAAGCCCAGCCCAGCCCCTTTCTGCGCCCCAGGGAGGGTGAGAAGAGAGCATTATTTTAAAGTCCTATGCTGACCCAGACCCCTGACTGTCTTCCAAAGTAGCATGATTCTAGCATTTCATTACAGTGACAGTACAATTTCAGTACATGAATTTTGGAGAGCTAGCCTTTACACATTGTATTGTAGAGTTATGTTTAACTTATTTGGACTTTTCCCAGTATTTCATATTCTTTTTTTTTATTATTTTTATTTTACATATTGATCCCAGTTCCCTCTCCTTCCTTCCCTCCCTCGCTCTTTCCCTCTCCCCCACTCTCTCATGTCCCCAACCACCTCCCCTCCCATTCCCCCCCACCCCATCTGTGGGGTGATGCCTTCCAGGAGGGGTCATCTAAATCTGTCAAGTCATTTGAGTAGGGGCTAGGCCTTCTCTCTTTTCTCTAGGTTAAGGGAGTATCCCTCCATGGGGGAAGTGCTCCCAAAAGTCCTTGTGTGCACCAGGGATACATCCTGGTTCCACTGTCTGAGGTCCCTTAGACTGCTTGGGCCTTCTATCTGAGACCCATGCTCAGGGGGTCTGAGGCAGTTCCATGCTGGATTCCCAGCTATCAGTCTGGGGGCCCATTAGCTCCTCCTTGTTCAGGTCAGCTGTCTCTATGTTTCTGCAGCCTGGTCTTGTCCTCCCTCTGCATCTGGATTCCAGTTTGGCTCAGTGTTTAGTTGTGGGTGTATACTTCTGTTTTCATCAGCTAATAGATGAGGGCTCTACGATGGTGGATAAGTTGTCAATCTCATTATCAGGGAAGGGCATTTATGGTAGCTTTTTCACTGTTGCTCAAATTGTTAGTTGGGGTCAGTCTTGTACGTCTCTGGACATTTCTCTAGGTTCAGTTTTCTCTTGTAACCAGAATGGCTACCTTTTTATGCTCTCTCTGTCTCTCTGTTTCTCTCTCTGTCTCTGTCTCTCTCTCTCTCTCTGCTCTCTGCTCTCGTCTATTTCTCCCCTGACTCAATCTTCCTAGTCCCATGTGCTTTCCTCCCTTCCTCTTCTCTTTTTCCTAGTTCCCTCTCCACTCACTACCCTCCCCACTCCCTATATGCTGAGGAGATCTTGTCCCTTTCCCCTTCTGTGAGGGACCTTATATGAATCTCTTAGAATCCTCCTTGTATGCTAGTTTCTCTGGTAGTGTGAATTATAGGCTGGTGATCCTTTGCACTATGTCTAAAATTCATATATGAGTGAGTACATACCATGTTCCTCATTTTGTGATTGGGTTACCTTATTCAGGATGGCTTCTTCAAGTTCTATCCACTTGCCTGTGAATTTCAAGATTCCATTCCCCCCCCCCCAACAGAGTAGTATTCCATTGTGTAAATGTAGACAGGTTCCCATTTTCCTGAGGAACTGCCATACTGATCTCCAAAATGAGTGTACAAGTTTGCACTCCCACCAGCAGTGGCGGAGTGTTCCCCTTTCTCCACATCCTCTCCAGCATAAGTTGTCATTGGTGTTTCTAATTTTAGCCATTCTGGCGGGAGTAAGATGATATCTCAGAGTTGTTTTGATTTGTATTTCCCTGGTAACTGAGGATGTTGAGCACTCTCTTAAGTGTCTTTCAGCATTTTTGATTTCTTCTATTGAGAGT
Source organism: Phodopus roborovskii (assembly GCF_943737965.1). Classification (NCBI taxonomy): domain Eukaryota; kingdom Metazoa; phylum Chordata; class Mammalia; order Rodentia; family Cricetidae; genus Phodopus; species Phodopus roborovskii. The sequence continues at coordinate 11,775,647 of NW_026126541.1, read as the reverse complement.
TCTCTATTCAGTTCTGTACCCCATTTGTTGAGCAAAATTGACTACTAGGCAGATTTCAGTTCTTCAGAAAACAAACCCAACAATGACACAGGTAGTCTTTTGTCATACTGGACTCTTCTTCAGTGATAATTTCCAAGTACAAGCTATAAGGGGGTCTTGTAAGCACACTATGGCAAGCATAACTCAACATTATCCAACATCTTTCACATTCCTGGAATTTCTAAACTCCAAACTTGTACCATACATGCTGCCATCCATTGTTCCCATGCCATTGTTATGCCTCATTATCCAATAGCTTGTAAGTCCTTGTAAAGCTCAATACTATTTTATTTTTAAGCTCGAGGACAATTTTAGAGTTTAAAGGTAAAACTCCTGGGTCGGGCAAGCGATAAATCTCAGCAGCTGCCTGGAGGAAGAGAATACAAGTAAAGAGGAAAAATGCCATGCAGCTCATGCCAGTATGGACTTCAGAGAGCCACGTGGTGGGAAAGGAGGCTTTAGAAAAAAAAGCAAGAAAGCACAAAATATCAGGAAAAAAAATATACCTATAGTCTGGTCAGCATCTAAATAAAAAGAGACAGAAAAAAAAAAAAAAAAAAAAAAAAAAAAAAAGGAAAGTTGTGCCTTTCTGCCTCAGGCTTCATCTAGACCTCACAGTGGCCCATAGGGACTACACTAAGGGACTGGGGTTCTAGGAGGCAAAAGTACAGTCTCCCCTTAAATACAATATGATTCTGCCCATACCATGGCTTATGGTAAGACTGCCTTCTTAGGTGTGGTCCTTGGCCAGGTGATTGACCTGGACCAACGGAACCTAGGCCAGAGGTTCTGTTCTCTTAGGCAGGAAGATTTTTTTTTTCCTTAATGGGCCTTCATGCTACTTTAACACCCTCCCATCTAAACAGGTAACCCTAGCTGATGTGATGGCATTGGGTGATGTCCCATCTGGCTTCTCCACCTAAGTGAGGACACTGAGTGAGGCAGTTGGGTTGCCCTTCCAATGGGCCTACAAAAAGGTCCCAATGTGCATCAGTAGTTTCATTTGTATAGTAGCCAGGTGTAGGGAGGAAAGAATATCTTTCACTGGTGCCTAGAAAGAGACATAGGAGAGAAGTAGAGGCAGGAGTTATTAGCAGCATCCCATGAAGACATAAATAATCAAACAGGCTGCGATCTATGTCAGATTATTAGTCCACCAGACTAAACTTTAAACCCTGGTATCATAGATCACTGACTCTTAAAATAGCTCAGTGTAGAGTTCTATCACTTTCTAGGAACTCAGAGGCCAAAATGAAGGGAAGAGGGACCTTAGTCACTGGACCTGTTTAATTGTTTAATGAGAATGGGTTCAATGAAACTCCATTTTTATAGAGGGTACGGGGTTTTTCTTGTTTAAAAATACTTCAGTATTATTTTATTTATTTATTTATTTATTTTTCTTATTTTATATGTCGATCCCATTTTCCTCTCCATCCCTCCCTCCCTCTCTTCCATCCTTCCATGCCCCCCGACCATCCTTCCATCCCACCCCCCCTCACTCCACATGTAGGGTGATACCTTCCTGGAGGTGTCATCTAAATCTGTCAAATTATTTGAGTAGGGACTGGCCCTCCCTCCTGCCTCTAAATTAAGGGAGTATCCCTCCATGGGGAACATGCTCCCAAAGTCCTTTCATGCACCAGGGATACATCCTGGTTCCACTGTCAGAGGTCCCTTAGACTGCCCAGCCCTTCTAGCTGAGACCCATGTTCAGGGCATCTAAGTCAGTCCAATGCTGGATTCCCAGCTATCAGTCTGGGGGCCCATTAGCTCCTCCTTGTTCAAGTAAGCTGTCTCTATGTGTTTCTACAGCCTGGTCTTGTCCTCCCTCTCTGCATCTGGATTCCAGTTCAGCTCAGTGTTTAGCTGTTGGTGTCTGCTTCTCTTAAAAATTATTTTTTCAGCGTTATTTTCTAAGTTGTTCATATGATATAATAACGTGCCTGAGTTTAACCTCGAATTTAGGCTCTAATTTTCCTTCTGTGTTCCAAATGTGTGGTATGTAGGACCACAGATTCTTTTCAGAGTTACTTGGGGTCACACCCCAGCTCTGTCATTAGCCTAAGGTGTCAGCTGTAGAATGTAGAGACATTTCTCACTCAGCTGTCAACTTATTAGAGACATTAATAACCTGGGGGTGATGATAATGATGCATTGTATTATTGCATATTACTGAAAGATTTAAGTAAATTAGTACACATGATCCTGAAATATTGGCCAACTGAGAATGGGCACTCCAAAATGCTATTCTTGTCCTTGTTATCACAGGATCACTACCACCACCACCTCCTCCATCCTCTTCAGTACCACCACCAACATATAACCATGGCATCCTGAGGTAGATTATTCTATGAGAATTAGAAAGAGCTCTCACTGAAGTCAGTCAAGATTGCCATGATGTTTGAATGCTTGTAACTTTGCCAGCTTGTCCGCTGTGCCATACAAAGACCAAGATCGCTGGAATTTTCCTGCAAGTTTCACTGGAGCTTGACAGTCATAAGTCCAACAGAAGGGGTGGGAATTGCTTTGTTTTTGTTTGGTTTTAGTACCCACTGTGCCTCTCAGGCTAAATTAGGCCTTTCCATCAATGTCACGTCCTTTGATTTCCACTTCCTGTAAGTAGGTTAGCTCCACTTTTCAGTCAAGGACAAACAGGATTAGAGGAGCTAAGGAAGTTTTCAGAGTCCCATTGAATCTGCTTATTTTTATGTGTTTGCATTTGAGAGTAATATTGTTATTTAAAATAAACAGCTCTTGGGTATTTCTCAGGAACAGACCTGAAGAGCTGAATTTGCTTTTTGTTCAAAATTTTAATTCACTTTTTCAACTTCTGACAATATGTATATTACCCAGAGGGATGGAAGTTGAGCCAATCATGGAAACTTCTTTTCTCTGAGGTGGCAAGAGGCCTCATGTCTAGGAAGTTTGAATATTTAGTAATCTCAGAGGCAAAGTGTAATCACAAGTTGCTATATAATTCAGCAAAACGAAAATGTATAGGCTTTTAATAGAATTCAATTCTGTTTAAGTATTGCTTACTGTGGTTTTATAAAGCCAGCCAAAGAAAGAAAAAGATGCTTACAGCCATAGTTCTTCTGTATGACGAGGTAACTCTTTTGGTAAAGCCTGGTAAAGCCCAAGCTAGACTATAGTGTAGCATTTGTCAGTATAGATGAGAAGCTTACCTTGCTGAATATGGAAAGTTAAAAGCTATCTCCCTGAGTCCTGCATATCTTCTGGCAGGTATGCAGCCCTGCTTGGAACAAAATGAGTCTCTGGAGAGTGTTAGACTATCTCTGTCAAAATTCCTGGATGCTTGTGCACAAATCCAGGGAGCATTCATTTGTGACTATGCTGCCTCTGTCATTGGCCTGGGAATCACTTGAGAAAAGGAACCCGTGTTTTCTGTTTCCTGGATTAGCAGCTAGTGTCTGGCACCTGAAGCTTCCCCATGTACCTTGGTGGGATACAAAAGAAATGAGTGAGCCCATCTAAGGCAGCCCTTCACACCACAAGAAACTCTTCTCTTGTAGATGAGGATGCTTGGAGACTGGCCCAACCTGGCATAGGAGAGGCCTTTCCCTACATCCTGCTACAGTACAGCTACTTGGAAATCGGGCCAGATATTGCAGAGGTACCCAGCAAATCCTATTCATGGTGCAGAGGAGATATCGCTTAACTGTTTTGTAAGCTGAGCAGTCACCATACCATGCTCTTAGAAATGCGTGATGTTTTTATACTTAGAAACATGTTAGTCATAAAGCATTCACAATTTGGAAATACACTACCTGGTTTTCTCATGGAGATATCTAAATGAGGTGGTTGTTGTGATTGTGTTTTGTTTTGTTTTTCCACTTAGGGAAGTTTCAAATAAAGAACAGGAGAATCGGTGTCAGTAGTAATGGTGTGATATAGTCAGCCATCTGGCACGCATTTTGGAAGTATGGCTCTAAGGCATTGCCTACACTCTAGTCCAAGTAAAGTTTATCGGTCTCCAGGAATTCCTTCTTCACATAGCATACTGTCACATCCAAAGGCTAAACTCAAAAGCCAGGTCCTTCTTTTTTCCTCGTTTATATTTTTCCCATGCTTTTTACTTTTGTGTGTATCCCCAGCACTTATGTGCCTGTAGCAACATAAACTCAGGATGTGACTTTACTATTAACACAGCAGTTTGATCCCCAACAGTGAAGCAACCCAGTCTTTGTTATTAATGAGTATATGAGGGATGTGCATGACTAAACTCCTCTTTTTTTCTTTGCAGTAAAATATAACAGACACTTATCAATTTTAAGAAATGTATTCAACTATATGCTAAGCATTTTAATACACAATGTAGTGAATCCTGGTGTGTAGCCAGAAGGTTTTCTGTGTCCTGCCTGGTCCCAGAGCCACTCAGAGGCTTAAAAATAATTAAAATGTTTTGGCCAATGGCTCAGGCCTTTTACTAGCTAGCTCTTATATATAAAATAACCAATTTTTATAAATTTGTCTTTTACCACAAAGCTTATCGCTTTTACCTCACATCTTGCTTCTCTTGCCACTGCTGATGTCTCTCCTCTAGACTCTGCCTTCTTTTACCCTGTATTCAGTTTGGCTTTCCCTCCTAACTATCCTCTCCTGCCACAGGGCAAAGCAGCTTTAGTCATCAACCAATAAGAGCAACACACACTCGCAGCACATATTCCAAGAAGGATATCCCACATCACTAGTGACGACCTCACATTGTTGACCCCTCCCAGATGAGATGTATTTTTACTCATCGGAGGGTAATTAATACAAAGCAAGCCCAGGATGTGGACTGCCTGGCCCTCAAGTGTCACATGGCCATTCATTATCTGAATTTCTTCCTGTGTCTAATACTTGGTATTACTAAAAGCAAACAAGGCCAGGTTATTGGAAGCTTATTTTGGGATTTCTGTGTATATGATGGATGTCTATAAGGGAGTAGGAGCCGTATGTAAGGAGTAAAGTTTTTCCTCCCACTGCCGGTCTTGTCCCGCCACCCCGCCTGCCCCAATTAACACACCGAGACTCTGTTTATGATATAATGCTGTTGGCCAGGTACTAGTTTCTTATCGGCTAGCTCTGTCTTAATTATTAACCCGTTTCTGTTAATCTAATATTTCCATGTGCTCTTACTGGAGAGCCGGCTGGCGACCTATTCTCTCTAGATTCGCCATCTTGACTCCTCCTTACTCCTTCCTCTTTCCTCCTTGTCTCCTAGTCCCTCCTATCTCCCTTTCCTATTGGCCAACAGTGCTTTATTCATTAACCAGTATGAGAAACATATATACAGAATGGCATCTCCCATCAGATGGCCTTCTGCTTTTCATCATACAACTTTCATATATAGTTCTCTTTATCCTCATTTGGTGAGACTATCACTATACTTACAACTTGAGATCTGATAGGAATATGGAACCTATCCGGTATTTCCTGCTCATCTTGGACATCCAAAGGTCCTTCTGTGACCCTTAGTCTTTTCTGCTTAGAGCCAGGACTGCCTGATAATTCATCACTCTCTCCCACTGAGTTCTTGTCGGGCGGTGGGCACAATGGTACTCATTGTTGTATCTTCTGGAAAATCAAAGCATAGAGACTTCGGTACATAGGTCTGGCTAAAGATGGCAAGGTCTCTGAATGAGAAGTGGATTTCAGCAACTCATTTCAGCGCTTGTGTTCTATTAAATTGAACCTGTCATCCCATGTGACAGAGCCAGAGCCAAGAAGCAGGATGAGTTTGGCACTGTCTCTCACTTGTCGCAGGCCAGGTTTTGGTAGGTGTTGATTTTGTTTGGGGGTGGCCTTGAAAAGACTCGATTCTTAAAAAGCATAGTAAATAGTCAGGGAAGAATGAGCCTTTCCGTGAGTGTCAGCAAGTGTCCCTCCCACGTGCCCCTTTGATTACCAGCCTGAAGAGCTTTCCCAGACACTAGCTGACAAGGACACAGATTGTCATGTCGGCATTTGTGATTTCCTTACACGTGTTTACTGCAGCCTTTTGCTGTATTTTGGTGCTTTATTCAAAGAGCAAAATGGAAAGCTGGTGTATATCCAAGCATATCCCTGGTGGACAGACCCTGTATTCCAAAGGGCAGCCTGGGATCCCTGTATTCTCCTCTCCTGTCAGCAGGAAATGGGAAACCAGGCCACTCTTGGCTTCATCTATGAACAAAAGCCAAGGAGAAAAGGCACTCAAAATAGCGGAAGAGTGATCTTATTACACAGCCAGGGTGAGGGGCTTATAAATGTCTGTTTCCCTCATGGGGTGGACTGGGGTAAGTGAAAGGCCAAGGAGGGAAGGAATTCACTCTTGGTCTCTGATCTTCTTGTTTATCCACACAGAGTTGCCCTGTACTACATTTGAAATTTAAATTTCCTGTCAAGAATTAAATATCAGAATATCTCACATTAGAAATAGACAATGTCACTTAGAGATCCAGAAGTTCTCACAGCAGCTTTGCTTATAATGAACTAGAGCCAATTATTTTGAGAGAGGTCTCATCATGGACTGGTTCAGCCCTGAACTTGTGATCACCTACCTCAGCCCCCTGACTATCTGAGATTATAGGTCTGAAAGGCCAGGTCAGAGCTTTGCTTATAGATTGATGATGATCAACAACAAGAACAAGAACAACAACCCCCCCCCCCGAAAAAAAAAAAAACAACTTTCTTTGTTATTTTTATCTTAAAGGGAAATTAATGGTGAGGGAAAAAAAATTAACTTCTCCACTTACAGTTTTAAAGCAGTCTACTTTTCATTTTGTCCATTTATTTTTAAATTCTATAAACTGAGCAATAACCATATTTTAGGCAATTTACAGGTTGCTATTTTCTCAGAGACTTGAAGATTTTTTTGAAGGAGAAAGAAATTGAAATCGCTACTTTCTTGGATGACTCTATAGTCATAGGTAGATGCACTTAAGTGTCAGAGATGTTTGGTTGTTCAGCTACAGCTGTGACTATGAATACAGATTTGTTTTACAAATAATCATGGAAATATCATGTAAGTAGTAAGTGAATGTATTCTTGAAATGCTCAGAGATCTACAAGGATGAACCTAACTAACAATCTAAACAATAGTGGAGAGGCTACCTTAATGCCCTTCCCGATAGTGAGATTGATGACTACCTTATATGCCATCCTAGAGCCTTCATCTAGTAGCTGATGGAAGCAGAAGCAGTCACCCACAGCTAAGTAGAGCCAACAAACTCTTGGAACCCAGTTTCAGACAGGGAGGAGTGATGAGCAAAGGGGTCAAGACCAGGTTGGAGAAACCCATAGAAACTGCTGACCTGAACAAGGGGAAGCTCATGGACACATCTGATAGCTGGAAAACAGCATAGGACTGACCCGGATTCCCTGAATGTGGTATTAGTTGGGAGGACTAGGAAGTCTATGGGGCCTGTAGTAACGGATCAGTATTTATCCCTAGTATACGAATGGACTTTGGGAGCCCATTCCACATTGAGGGATACTCTCTCAGCCTGGACACATGGGGGAGGGCCTAGGCCCTGCTCCAAATGATATGACAGACTGAAGATGCCCCATGGAAGACCTCACCCTCCCTGGGGAGCAGAAAGGGGATGGGATGGGGGTTGGGGAGGGACAGGGGAAGATGGGAGGGTGAGAGAACTGGGATTGACATGTAAAACAACCTTGTTTCAAATTTATATTAAAAAAAGGAAAAGAAACCTTCCAGTCATACTTAGCTCTCCCCAAAAGAAAACATAATAAAGACGTATATTATGTAAATTTCACAGGCAATACTACCATGATATATAATAACTTAAGTCTGTCCTGTTCCCAAAGTAATCATATCTAATGTTTATGTGAGGCCTTCAAAACACTACTCTCTGTAATTGTAGAACAAACCTATGTACCTAAAGACATATTTTTTATAAGCATAAATTAGGTTCTACATGCATATAATGGGAAATGCACTTTAAAAAACACGATAAAACAATATACATGGAAAAAGTCTGTCGATGCATATGTAGCTACCAAGTTTTTCAATGACAGAGCATGGTACTCTGTCATACATTATATCTTAGCTCATTCAAGTGTTCCTTAATTCATGGACATTTAGCCTATTTTTAGTTTTTCATTGCTGTGAATAATGTCACAATGAATATCCCTGCCTTTCCTCTCTGTGAAAATGTATGAGTCTTTCTGTGGAAACGTTCCTTGAATTAAAATTAGTGCTGTAAAACATATGAATGTAAATTTCCAATAGCTTCTTCAAATGTGGTCTTCCCACAGCTAAATGAACTTATTCTTTTACCAGTAGTAAATGAGATTAGACAATAATCTTTTCCCACTCTCCTGACTAACCTAGGTATAGTAACTTCAAATTCTTTATACAAGAAAGGACAACCTCATTATTATTTTAAAAATTATTAGTCTGTGCTCCCACATGATGTCCATCTTCATGCACCACTAGCGTCGGCCTTGGCTAGTCACTTACCCTGTTGGTAAATGCCACCCTGCCTTTCTCTTTCAGATGCCCACTACCTCACCTGCAGGATCCAGGAATGTGCTGAGACAACTCGGAGTGGACCCTTTGCCCGCTCCATTGACATTAGCTCCTTGGTTGTCCAAGATGAGTATATCTTCATTCAGGTGAGTGTTGTTAGCGTAGCTATGGTAGGATGGGAGACAGAGTGAGGTTGGCTGCCTGCTAGGAAACATGGGTAGCTTTCCTGAGAATGCCAAGGCTTGGAGCAGGGGCACTGTCCTTCACGCACTGTGTGGTTCCAAGCACCAGGGGGACTCCAGACTTCTGCTATATTCTGAAGGTTTTCCTGCTCTGTGTTCTGCCTGGGGATTTCACTTTCCCAGGGAATTCTTCAGTTGGATTGCCACTTCACAATAACAGAGCTGTCTTGAGATGGTTAGACTAGGGTTGGAGGTTATTAAAAGTCAAATGTCTAATGGGCTTTGACTTTAAGTAATTTATCAAAGCCATGCTCTATTTCTGTCTAAAGTGGCTTGTCAAACATGGAAGTGAAATCCTGCAATGAATTAGACAACACCAGATTTTGCTTTCTGGGAAAGTCTAAAACTTACTAGATTGTCCCTTCCACTTCCAGAGCTTAATATTTATTTTTATAACATACAACTCTCAAGTCTTTTTCTGAAAAAAAATTAACTGTTAAAGGAAACTAAGTGAAATCTTTGAGTTTTGCAGTGTCTACTTTGTAGTTTAAGGAGATAGAAAATATAGAAAAATAAAAGGCAATACTTCAAAGGAAGAGAGAGGTAGAGGTAGGTAGAGATAGATAGATGGATGGGTGAATAGATAGATGAATGGATGGATGCATGGATGGATGGATGGATGGTTGGTTGGATAGATAGATAACAGGTTGATTTATCAAACTTGACATTTGATGGCAGCCTTTAGCTTCCAATCTACTTTCCCATTGTTTACTCTCCATTGTTTGGCAAATGGTTTCCCAAAGGAAACTTGAACTTTGTCATTACCCTGAGTTTGCTCCTGAATGAACTTCTCTGCCTGCTCCTTAGCCTCTCAGCTCACATGAATGGCTTCTCCTTTGTGAGCATGCTCCTTGCCTTAAGTGAACCTTATAGCTCCAGATTATGTTTCTCTAGTCTGTGGGTTATTAAAGTTATCTCTTGCCAAATGTGAACAGATCCCTCTCCTTTCCAAATCAAATTTTACACTCTGGAAGGAAGAATGATATTTTAAATTATTATGTCTTTGGCCCCACACGGTTTCAATGCTGGTGAATATTTATTGTGTTTATAGGAACCCAGGAGAAGTAGACTGCCACCCCAAATCAACTCAAAAGAGAGTAGGAGAAGGCAACATCTCAGCATGGATTCTCAAAGTTGTGGTATATCAACAGCTTTCCCACTCTCATTCATAGGTGTTTACAGAACACAAATTCTGCAAACTATGCCATTCTAGCCACTTCTCTTTCTTTCTGCCTTGGACCTGATGTGTTTTGCTCCCGGGGCTTAATGCCTGAGTACTCCTGTGGGTTTCTTCACATACTGATGCCTTTAGGTCATCGAGTCATGACCCCATCATGTGCTCTAGATGCCTATGGTTAATAGATCTCTCCACACCCTAGGGTGGGTGTCATGGCTCAGAAAAACAAGATCAGCTTGTGCCTGACACAGCTGATAACATACCCAGTATTAGCCCATTTGGGACAGAAGCTAGCATAGCAGAAGGAATCTGCATCTTCTGTTAGCTGCATCCTTGGTTTGAATGTTTATTTCCATCCAACTCCTGTTTCCATAGTCCCCACATAAGGTGAATTGTTTTCCTTTATCTTTGCTGAAAAATTTTAAACATGCGAACATGGTATGATTTATGAATTTACCAAACTGACTGTCATTTTCTTAATGGTAATACTGTGTAAATGATGAATGTGGCTGAACTGTCTTTGGAAACACAACTTCAAATTATGCCTTGCCCAGTGCATTGTTTCATGATGTATTCTGTAACTCTTCGGGTAGATAGATGGCTTTACCAAAAAAAAATATTTAAAAATTATAAAACTTCTTAATTATGCTATAAGCAAAGACTTTTTAGTTAATCAGCTTAAATCTTTGCTTAAAAGAGGTGAGGCTGCAAAGAGGAAGGGTTGATTCATTGTCAGCTACATGTGTAGTACCTCCTCTGCCTGCCGGATCTAAGGCAAAGAATACAGAAATTTCTTGAATTAGTGCAATTATTTTTATGGGAAACACATGCACGAGCACACACGTGCACACACACACACACACACACACACTCTCTCTCTCTCTCTCTCTCTCACACACACACACAGAGAAGAGGAGGAATAAAGGGAGGGAGGGAGGGGGAGAGAGAGACAGAGACAGACAGAGAGAGAGAGAGAGAGATGACTTGCCAATGAGTGTGATGGGTCACATGGGCATTAGTTTAGGGTACAGCATTTTCTCAGGATCTGGTTTGCCCACTTATCTGTGTGACCTTGAACTGATTTTGACTTTTATAAAAAGCAGTAAATAGTAGCACCCACTTCGTGGGTTGTGTTGACTGTGTTTTATAACAATCTTTGTAAAGTTCCACCATAACACTGGAACAGTGGTGTTCTATGCCTGTTATCTTCTACTATGGTAAGCGTATTTCTCTATAAAATGTGTCACATGATAGTGGATGCTAAGGATGACAATAAACCAGGAACTGGATGTTATGGTATATTGCCATTGCTCTTTTATCTAGGACTTGATGACTTGACCAGGGACAAAGTGATAGAAACATAGAGCTAAGTGTGGTGGGCCTGGCCTCCCTATACCTGGGGAGGTCAGGGAGTCTGTAAGAGGCTCCATAGGGCTCCCTATACCTGGGGAGGCCAGGGAGTCTGTAAGAGGCTCCATAGGGCTATCGTGGCTGAATATATAAACTGCAAGTTTGAGTATTACATTTGATAATATTTGGAAACCATATAAAAGAAATCAAAGGAGTAATAAAAGACAGAAAAGAGGAAACACCCAAACACTGGTTCCTGAGCACACCAATATTTATATTCAGGATGATGAGAAGGAACCAGCCAATAAGACCACAGTGAAAAGTTGAAAGATAATGTCACAAAGGTCGTAGGGCACTCTGTCACTTGTTTCTGTTTTGCTCATAAGGCAAATGGCCATAAGCTTGAAAGAAAGAAAAAACAAAACAAAACAAAAAAATCACTGAATTTCTTTAATCACCAAATAAGCACGGGTTAAGTACTATTACTTGAAGCTATCAAATACTCGTAATTATGAAAAGGAATGCCACTAGTCTACAACCAAGCTCCACAAAGATTAATCTGTGTGTCAATTGGTTTTCCACTGGACCTTAAGCAACCCTTTCCTGGCCACAGGAGTTTAGCCATTGGTCTCTCTAGAAATGGCACATGAGCCTTACATACTGCCAGTGTTTGCTAAGGGTGTAGTTATGGCAACTTAAAAAATCATTGTTATGGTCTGTCTTCCTTAATTTCCCATCTGTTCCTTTCATAGAGCTGAATGCTTTAACTTTCATTTTAACTATGTAGTTTAGGAATATAGCTATTTACAGGATAACCAATCTTCTATTTTTGGACAATATGTATTGACTTCTTATGAATGATGGTAAGCCCAGAGTGTTGCATGCATTTCTGCTTTCCCTCTTCCCATTAATTCTTCCACCAGTCACTTCAAGTTGGTTACAGAATTTTCTAGTTTTTGCCTTACTTTCTTAGCATGTGACTTTGGTAGACTTAAATATTTTGTGATGCACTGTGGGTGAAGTGTTTAATGGGTTGTGATGCATTATGGGTTGTGTAGTCATCCCCACCCTTTCCAACTCATAGCTGCCAACTCAGTATTTTAGCACATGCACATTCTGTCATGCCCCCCCCCCATTCCTGCATTGTTTTTTGGTCTTGGTTTTATAGGTGTATATATTTACCTGTCCCTAACAGGCTCTTGGGAAAACTCCTCCATCTGGCTCTCAGTTGTCTCGGTTGTCCTTTGATGGAGGCTTTGAGACCAACTGGGAATATTCTTACCTTCCCTTGTGTGTTTGATTATCACTTTCTCAGGGTCTACAAAGCATGTGCCGATCTCTTTCCCTGGGACTCTTGCTGAGTGCCTGACTATTGCTGGGTCAGAGCCATCTGAGATTCTGTTCTTTGAGCTGTCTTATGTTGTTTTTCCTGCTCTCATTTAGGGAGGGGTGTTGCTTTGATTACTTTTGCTAACCCCCTGGAATTTTTCATCGTGTTTGTGTTTGTCTGTGCCTTGTGGTTGGCACACTGATTCACCCCTGGAAATGTGTCTCTTCCATGCAAATGATTCAATTTCTCTTTCATTTTTGTTAATTCAAAAGCCCCTTTAAGATACCCTGAAAGACATATTTTACTTCAGTTTCATGGTTCGGGCCCTCTTCCTATGGCTCCCAGAATGTGTAAGACAAAACTGACAAAATTAAGATAGCATTTCACCCTGCATCCAGTTTTAACAAAATGAGATAAAATAGTCTTGCACTGTGCTTGAAACACTGTTTAGTAGTTTACCCGGCCTTTCTGTCTAATTTTCCTGGTTTAACTTCTTTTCTGAATTTGGTCAGATGATACTTTAATTTCTGTTCCTCCTTTTCCTCCCGTCCCTCCTCCTGCACCGATGATAACAATAACAAACAATTGCCCTCCTCCTCATCCTCCTTGTTGTATCTTCCCTTGTTTCTTATAGTTTGTTTAAAACTCTTCTCACATTGAATGATCTATGTATACAGGTGTGTGTGTGCGTGTGTGTGTGTGTGTGTGTGTTTGTGTGTGTAGGTGCACATTTATGAAAATACAGATGTGTGCACATGAGCGTATTTGGATATCAGAGAATAACCTCAGATGCCATTCCTTGGGATCGGGTTCCATCCATCTTAAATTTTGAGCCAGTGATCCACCTGTGTCCACCTCCCCCGTTGTGGAATTACATTTCATATCCATACCCAGATATTTTCTTTGCTGTGTCCTGAGGGATCGAATTCATGTCTTCTGTTCACAGGGAAAGCAATTTACGAGCAAGCTAACACTCAGCCCTATGCAGGTGGTTAACTATTGCTTATTTTTTTTTTAATGACCTGAGTCTCTTATGTGACAAAATACTAAAAATCTAGGAGCTTTTCTGATGAAAGATCAGGGTCCTGTTTCTGTTTATCCAGAGTATTATTTCATTCTTTCTCAGTTCTGTGTGATTCAACAATTTTTTTTAACAGTTTTTCTCACAAGGCAGAATCTTCTGGAACACAATCTATGTGGCTTCCTTCCCACATATATTGTATTTCATGGTTAAATTTTCATTAAGTGTGGAGTTTGCATTGCTCTTTCTTGTTTGGCCCGCTGCTCTGAGATGATTTATGAGGAGAAAGGGGTGCATTATAATTACTTGGCTATTTAAAACCATTTATAAATCCTTATCATGTGTTTCTGAAATGTAGCTATAGCTTACTAACTGGTTTCTTTGCTCTCAGATCAGCACACCGAACCTCTAGTGCCTTCACAGACTCCTTCCAAAGTCCTTTATTTAAAATAAAAACCAATGTCCCCAGCTTCAGTGGCTGTTAATCACCTGCAGGGAGAAATCCAATTCCTTAGTGTTGTCTGCTAGAACCTCCCCGGTCAGAGCCCTGGATGAGTTGGCCTCATAAAAATTCCTTAAGTTTGCTTCCCACATACCTCCCTTGCTTTAATTAACCCTTCAATAAACAAAATCCTTTTAGCCTCCCTGCATACACCATGACACCCATGCCTTCCCTGCACTTTCTTTCTGCTTGGGATGCCCCTTTGGGAGACAAACTCAGCCATTAAGATTCAGCAGTAGACAGTACTTCTTTTAGCTTCCTCAGTCTGGGTCCTCAGTCTGGGTTGGATCAAGCTCCACAGCTGCCTTCTTGCCTCCTTCTATTGTATCTCCTGGTCAGGCCTGTAAACTATGAGGGCTCTGACTACATCTTATTCATCGTTGTTTCTCCTGAACTTCACATAGTGACTGGTACTCAATAAATGTTTATTGGACTGAACCGAACTAAGGAGATAAGGCATGGTCCTTATTTTCAGGGAGTGTAGCTAGTTATCTTTTTCAAGCAAGGAGATCTTGTTTCTTCAGCTAACAATATAAGACAACTTAAGGTAATTGGCAATCACTCACTGCATAAGAAATGTCTCTGTGTAGAGCGCCTTCGCATTTTTTTTTTTTTTTTTTTTTTTTTTTTTTTATAAAACCACTGTGCAGGAATTGCCCAATGTGTTATTCAGTGCGTGTTTCTATTCATTCATTTAAATACATTAAAATCCATTCAGCCTGGTGGAGAACACGGGCAGCTAAACAATTATAATACAGTGTGATGTAAGTTGCATTAGGAGGAAACACATGCTGCTCTTGGCTAAATGAAGAGCTCTTCACCCCGCCCTGCCCTGGGTGAGTGTAGGATGGGTGGTGGAGGAGAAATACGACCACACTGAGAGGACAGCACAGGACGCCCTGTGTGCCCTGACCTCTCTACCCAAGGCTCTTTGTACTTGTTGGAGAGGAGAGCCTTCCATTTTCTTTCATCAAGTACAGATAATGTGGCTTGCCTTCCTTTCCAGTTGCTAAAGATCTCAGAAGAAATCTAATTGCAACTCCAGCAGCTCCCAGCATCCCTCGTGCTCCTCCCATCTCTTTCTTTTTTAATGTTGTTTGTTTGTGTTGAGACAGTCTCACTGTACAGCCTAGGCTGGCCTTGAACTCACTGTTCTCCTGCCTCTGCCTTCTGATCGTTGGAAGTACAGATTTGGCTGCCACATCTGACTCTGCCATTGGACATTTTTATAGCGTCATTTTCTTTATTTTTCAGTTATTTTTGATTATTTCTTTGAGTGTGCATTTTAACATAACAAAAAGCCCACTTCAAATCATTTTCAGAAGCTTTGTGGGTTCCTGGTCATCTGGAAGAGTATGAATTTGAAAACTGAAATAAATGTCAGGACATACTTATTTATGGTATTTATAGATAAGGTTAGATTGTTTTGGTGACCAAGATCTGTTTCTAAGCCAAGGGAAGTGGAAGGAAGGTTCCTTTCTGTTCCATGAATAGAGATGCCTCGGAAGAGGAAAACCAGCCAGCTGACAAAGTCACTTCTCCAAGGTGTAAACTCATAGATGACGTCTGGAAGCATGCCAGGATACCAGGCTGGGGAGCCGTCACTAACCCTGCAGCCTCTTCTCCAGGTATAACCATCGATAAAGGGAAAGCAGTATAGAGCAGCTCGGCCTGCTGGAGTCTAGTGTCTCCAAGGCAAGCTAGCCTTGAGGACTGTGTGTTCCACTGAAGGGCATTTGCTGTCCCTCAGGAGTTTTGTATAGAGTTTGTAGAGGTTAGATGATTTGTTATACAATTTTAGGAAGTAGGTAACAGCAAGTATAGCATAAGATGTTTCAGTGGTTGATGAGTGTATTACTATTTTGTATTAAGTATTGGTTGTAATGGTAGCAGAAATAGAACTCTGATGAGCCAAAAACAACAAAAGAAACCTGCTTCAAAAGATCCAGTCTATCTTTTCATGCTTCTGCCATGCTGGGGGACAAATGGTGTTTTTGGCAACTTTATAATAGATCTCAGGAAAACTTGAGTGACTAACAAACATCAGGTATATACCTAAATGAAAGGAAAATAGTATGTCAAAATGCCACCATGTTTTACTAAAGCTATAGGTAGTCTTCCAAACGTGCCTAATTTGTAACCCCAGTGGCTTACAATTCATCCATGAAGAGAATGAAAGTATGTCATTATTTTTTAAATAGTATATTTAAATTTATTTTATGTGCATTGGTGTGAATGTATCAGATTCCCTGGAATTGGGGTTTCACAGTTGTGAGCTGCTATGTGGGTGCTGGGACTTGAACATGAGTCCTCTGGAAGAGCAGTCAATTCTTGTCACTGCTGAGCCATCTCAACATTGTATTATTTGGTGTGAGACAGACCTTACTGGAGATCATTATGCCAAGTCAAGTAAGCCAGGCACAGAAAGACACAAATTGCATGTTTTCACTCACATGTGACATTTGTAATAGTTGATCTCATTGACTGACAGAGGCTGGGGAGAAGGATGAAGAGTGATTTCTCAAAGGGAAATACGTTCTATTTAGACAAGAGTAAGAAATTCTTGTTTAATACTACACATTAGAGTGTCTGTGATGACTGCTCTGGTCATGTCCTCTGGCAGAAGACAAGACTGGGTGTCTGAAGTGTTTTCCAGGGTGTGTGTGTGTGTGTGTGTGTGTGTGTGTGTGAGTGTGTGAGTGTGAGTGTGTGTACTATGATTTGAGCATTGTACAATATAAACATGTAGCAAAATTATGCCCACAACACATGTAAATTTCTGAGATTATGTATCATTTCAAATATTAAAAAAAGAACAAAAAACAAAGGTAGAAGAGGATTGTGGGAACTGGCTTCTTAGCACTTCCTTAGAGAGAGTAACTTTTTTTGTTCACTCTTTTTATTTCTTTGCTCAAGTTGCTAACAGTGTTTAAAAGCCACTGGCCATAACACTATGTGTGGGACAGAGGTCAGGCTCTTCATATGTGGACAGCTAGCCACTAGAAAAGCACATGAGCTCAAGCCATATCCTCTCTGCATATAAGTAATACACACACACACACACACACACACACACACACACACACACACACACACCATGGGCACATATATTTGAGAGTGCAGATATATATATATATATATATATATATATATATATATATATAAACCAAGAAACTTGTAAATGAGATTTATTTTTATTGATCGATGAGGCTTCTCCTTAAGTTATTAATTTCACATAAAAATTTCACCTCGCCTTTCCATCATGCCTGTAAAGAAAAACATTTCCCATAGCCAATAGCAATTCCCTGGATCTACTAATCCTAGTCCCTACTCCTGTGTATGGTAAGTTTATAAACTACCCACACGGCTCCTAAAATGTATGGGGACTGCACAGTTTACACCTCACCTTTTATTTCAGGCCTGGCAAAGCCATGCAGGTAGCCATCTCAACAGCTCTCTGGAGAAGACTTTGTGCTTGATCTCCTGCTGCCCTTGAGTTGAAGGCATACCAGAAAAACCGTGGCATCTGGTAACCTGTAGGTGCCTTTTCTGTCTTGGGTTTCTTAACGAAACCAGAAGATGTTAATTCTTCTGAGGAAGCTATGTTTTAAGGGGAAAGAATCTATTAGAATGGTCAGTGCTCCACATGGAGAAATGAAACAGACTGTCCTCTATAGGGAATGGGGACTTCGCAATGACTTCTGCATGCTGAGCCTCGTGGGTGAACCCTGCCACTTATCACTCTAGGATAGCTTTTCTAGTGATTATTCTAGAGAATAGTTAGCTCAGCAAAACTCGCCCCAAAGGTCCTCTGGCAAATGATTCAAACCCTGGCTACTACAGAACATGGCAAACAAGAACACATTTTTGTAAAGCTTCTGGTATCTGCAGTAGATTACATGATGTCCTGTCCTAGCTTCCCACGACTGCAAGTGGTCTCCTTTCATGTGAGGGTTCATTCACTCACTGAACAAATTGGTACTCACATTCACTTGTATTCCCTCAAATATGGGTTTGCCCTGGATCTCCTGAAACTGAGAAACTTCTGTAAGGGAAAGGACACAGTCAACAAGATAAAAACAACAGCCCACAGAATGGAAAAAGATACTCACCAACCCCGCATTTGAAAAAGGTCACCAAAACACCAAATTATCCAATTAAAAAGTCAGGTACAGAATTAAATAGAGAATTATCAATGGGGGAGTCTAAAATGGCTGGAAGACACTTAAGAAAATGTTCTTAGCTATCAGGGAAATACAAATCAAAACAACTCTGAGATACCATCTTACTCCTGGCAGAATGGCTAAAATCAAAAACACCAAAGACAGTTTATGCTGGTGAGGATGTGGAGAAAGGGGCACACTTCTCCACTGCTGGTGGGAGTGCAAAAACATACAGCCACTTTGGAAATCAGTAAGAACCCTGGTTTTGAAGACCAGCCTCCAGTCAGGGAATACTGGATCCAGAGATCTACCAGCCTCCAGTCAAGGAATACTGATAGGTTACCTAGACTCTCAGAGCACTAATCTTCTCATCTCTGCAGAATGGAATCATGCTACTTGCCCTGTGCAAATTGGAAGGATATTGTGAGGATCAAGGGAGATAATAATGTCTTTGAAATGCTTTGAAAAGTACAGGCAAGACTTGACACCAATCCATATACAAAACTCAACTTCATGCTTTTGTGTATGTACAACCTTTTTTAAGGCTTCTTATAAGCCTGTCACATAAAAGATTCCTCAATCTCTTTGCCAAATTCATCTTTTTAAATTATTCATGGGATCAATTCATGGTTCAACGTATGTTCATGATAAAACTTCCCCTTATAACTTCCATAGTGCCATCAGAGAAATCAGTCTCTCATTATCTCATGAGATCAGATGTATTCTGGGTTTTAATTATCTTTTAAGAAGTAGAGTATCTTGGTATTGGTTCGTTTGGTTCTTCAAGGTTTTGATATTTTATTGAATAGCCTACTTTATATATCATCATAGGATGGGGAGCTGTCTCTGTGGTGTAGCTACTATTTCTCTAATTGTTCTCTTTTTGATAGAAAAAAAAATCCCCATGGCAGTAATTAATAGAGTGTAATTATTCAAAGAAAACTATTTGGTGATATTTTAAATGATGTTAATTCAGCTTTAATGGGAGAGTTTTTTGAATGTTAAATAAATAGCAATTTCATCATTAGGGACACAATTACAACACAGAAGTTTTAAGGGGAGTGAAAAAGATAGAGACAGTCTTCAAATGAAATCCAATGAAGATATCTTTATGTGTACACTGTTGAAACACTTCCAGAATCTTAAATACATGTGTTTTTAATACCTGGTGACAAGGATCATTCCTCATTTGGCATGTAGTTGAGACATGGCATGTATTAAATTCAGCGGCTTTGTGTAACAGTTGCCACTAGTATTTAAGATGCTCTCAAGAATAAATGGAGAGCACTACTGCACTTACAAGGACCTTTGGGTAGGACAGCTTATAGGCTTCACGGCTCGTCCTTCTGGCTTATATTCGCCTCTGTCACTAGCTGTGTGTAAGAGAGGCCTGCTATCACCTTGCCATAGCTACACTGCAGGGCACTAGCTTTTTGCTCTGGGGCTGATCGATCCTCAATTTAGATCCTCACAAGAGACCTCTTGACCATTCTGGGGCAGACATAAGCCTTGAGGGAGTCAAGGACCTCTGAAACATTGTGTTTTCTAAAAGTCAGTAGCTTGTGTCTTAGCATCTTCCCTTCCCATGCCAGGTGGACAACTATAAGCTTCATGTGCTCAAACTTCTCTTCAGTAGAACCCCGGCAGGATTGAGCCACCATGACAGCCTGTTGGTGATTTTCCTGGATGGCTTTCTCTCCCCTCTGTTTCCTGATTCCTGATTGCATGGTTCCTATTCATGGATCATTTCTCTCCAAATGAAACTAAAAAACACTTTTATAATTTGTCTTTCTCAGGCTTTACCTCTCCTTGGAAGACTCAGATGTTTACAGAATACCTAATATGTAGCCGGAATTATTGGTAGAGTGAACTATGCAAATACTGAACCCCTGCCATCCTTGCTTTCTGGGAGTCTTAGATTATCAGTCCATCTCTGTTTCCCTTGTATTTTTACTAATGGCTACTTTGACATTTCCATCAATAGTCACATATTTTCAAATACCTACTATTCTTAAATAACAAAGCATCTGAACTTTCTTTGAACTCTACATTCCTTTTTATACAAGTCTCATATTTCATTTGCTACCTAATTTATTGAGCACCATCTGTATTCGTCTTCTTGTTTTCTCATTTCTCTCTCTGTAACCCACCTGGGACTGCCTCTGCCACTCACTGAAATTGCTTTGGCTGAGTTTATCAAAGATGCCTGTGCATTGTATACTTACAATGGTCCTTAGTGGTTAACTTGCCCAGTTTATCTGCAGAACCCCTGGCTGCCCTGCCTATTCTGGAACACTAGTGCTCTGCCAGCACGTCCTCCATCCTAAATGGCATGTATCCTTCCCATTCCTCTCTTGTATTGTCTTAACTTCCTACACAGGTGGCTTTCCCTCTACCTACCTTCGTTCTGCTTTGGATTTTCCAGTGTTTTTGGTTTTCATTCCCTGTTTACCTCCTACCCTGAGGAATGCCACCCAACCCATCCTCTAAACATGAATTATATCCAGATGTAAATGACTCCTGGTAGTCTCATCACAGCATAGAGGCAGGGAGGCTCCAGGGGTAGGGCTCATCCAATTGACAAACATCAGTCCTTTATGCCTGGCGGTCTTCTCTCTTCACTTGCTGCTTTACTATGCAAGTGCCTAATAAAAAGACCTGTTTCCCCCCAAGAAATCTAATGAGAGTCTGTGGAAATTATAACACCTGCTGTATCCCAGGCCTACAGAGCAAGGGATGCTTTTCCTCACTCTTGAAGAATAATTCTGCAATTCACTGTGTGTTCTACAATATCTCTTTGCCTTTTTAGTATACGTGGGTGGAGTATGGCAAGCTAAGGGTATTAAATTATTTTCATTTTTTATGGGAGATAAGTTGTTTCGCCTCTGAGCAGCTGTTTTTGTTTGTTTTGTTTTCGTTTTTTAAGACAAGGCTTCTCTGTATGTCTCTGTCTTTTCAGGAACTAGCCTCTGTAGACCAGACTGACCTGGAACTCAGAGATCTGCCTCCCCAGGACTGGGATTAAAGGAGTATGCCATCCCTGCCAAGCTATGAGTGGCTGTTTTTTATTGCTACGTTTTTTTTAATTTAGAATTTTATACATGAAATAAATGTTTACACAGGTTTTACCCCCAGCTTTTCCCTTGCTCCACATCTAGAATCCATGACGTCTTCTTTAATTATTACTATGTTGCAATATTCCCTGGAGAAAACTGATTTTCCTTTTCTCAGCCGTCCTTGGTTGCTTATTGCTCTTCATCTAGGGATGGGGCCTTGTGAATTTTCCCCCATTCATCTTGGCATGTCAACTTGTATGGTCATTAGTAGGTTTTCCTGCCCTTTCATAAAAAGTTTCACTGCTAACACAATAAGCCACATCAAGCCAAACTGAAAATGTATATAGCAGCACTTTTGCTAGATGTGTTAGATGAGTTCTTCAGTCCCAGAGATCCAGGCTAGAGAAGTTCGCTCCCTGCCCTCCAACCCCCACCTCCCTGCAACTAAAACGGATTGTAGGGAAGGGTTGATGATGTGTCAACATGTCTCCCACAAGCTGGGTTTTTGCCCAAGTACGGTTAAAAGCTGAGCTCTTAGGTGGGTACTTGGTTGGAAACTTCAGGGGAGGAAGCCACCAGTAATGTAAAAGAGGGCTTTTGGCACCTTTCCTTTGTTCTCTCTGAGTGAGTGGGTTTGGGGGAGGGGACAGCAATGCAGCTTCCCAGACCATGTAGGGGCATTCAGGAGGCTCTAACAGAACAGTTTTGGTTAGGTAACCATACTGGAGACATTACAGGTATGTGTAGTGCCCATGTCAGTCCTAGAAGACACTATCACACAGTTGCTGGCCTGATCCTTTGTCTTTTACAATCTTTGTCTTTACAATCTTACACAATGTTCTGAACCTTGGGTACAATGTAGGGTTGCACTGTAGATGTACCGGTTGGAGTTGGGCTCCCTGCACACATTTAGTTTCTTCCTTTTGACCAATTGTGCATCTTTTTAGTAACTTTCGTCTGTTGCAAAACAGAAGCTTCTTTGATGAAGGTGAGCCATGCTTTTCCGAGGGATTTTAGTATCCAATCAGAAATAATTGATTTTTAAAAATGGTGGTTGCCAGGTAGTAGTGGCACATGCCTTTAGTCCCATCACAAGGGAGGCAGAGGCAGGTGGATCTCTGTGAGTTCCAGACCAGCCTGGTCTACAGAGCTACACAGAGAAACCCTATCTTGAAAAAAAACATGGTGATAGTAAGTTTTCCTATTGGGTTTGTGACCACTCTATCCACAGGTAGTTGGCTCAGTTTGTAGTTCCAGGCATGAATTCCTATCTGTTGATTGGACCGTGGTTGATTGTGCATAGCTATATAGAAGACTGGGTTATTGTAGTTAGTGAGGAAAACTGCCAATAGCTTCTCCATACCCAAAAGAAGGCAGGGTTATTAATGTAATAGTTTGGCAATGCATTTTACAGGTAAGATGGCCACTCATGGTGGCTAATCATTCAGCCTCTCATCATTAGAGACAGCCCCTGAGTCTTGAGCAGAAAATAGATGTGTGATATAAGACAGCACAGGGTTTTTTCTATCATCAGCTCAAAGCAGCCACAGTTTGCAGTCTCTCACATAGTTGGGATACTTGCTGTTTTCAATTTTGGAAGCACTGACTTTCAGAGTGTTCTTTTTCCCTGACCACATGAATCTTTTCCAACCATCATCAAACTGAAAAAAAAAATGTCATAGTAGGGAAAAGACATCACAATTACTTAGTGGCAAATTTGTGTCTGTTATGTGCATTTTATTTTATTTTTCAATGTTTGTGAGCTTTTATGTGACAGATACTATATTGTCTTTCCTTTTTAGTGGGGGGTAGCCAAGCTTCAGTTGTGTAAAGAATCTTATTTTTTCATGTAGCTAAGGAAGTGGCAGGCTAAGCACATGACTTAGATGCCTGAGCTCCTAAAATATGACAAAAGTAGACAAGAGCCAATTTCATGTTTGGTTTTCTTCACGTTAGCACTGAGTTGATCTTCTCAGGCGTTTCTCTGGGTGACTTTACCAGCACCATAGGTGGGAGTTGTCCAATTTCTGTAGATACTAGGAAAGGATATCTTGTCTATTCCCTGACAAGTGGATTCTGTGTAAAGAACTGAATGTCTTGTTATATATTAGAGATTGCGACTCGACTCATCAATCAAAGAAATGCTTGATGATGACAATTGACTACAATGTAGTCATTCTTGTGTCCCCGAGAGATGATCCTCACATGTGCAGGACTTACTCACACACCCATTACAGGGATGCAACATGAGGACCCCGTGCCAGTGGCAAATACCCTTCTCATCCATATTCTACTCTTTCTCTTGTCACTCACTGGATAACTTTCTTGGTACAGTTTACAGTTTGGAAGGTGTCTTCTCCCAAGACTCAGAGGAGAGGAGCTGTGCAGTTGTAAATTGGCTAAGTGTCCCAATTTCACTTCCTTGCTAAGTCCTTGCAGGTCCTGGACAACTACTCCTCTAACTCTACCTGCCAGTAGAACTCCTTTCCCTGTTAAAGACAATTTTGCTGTTTTAAAACAACCATGGTGATAATGAAGGCAACTGGGTTGTTGACTGAGTAATAGACAAGTAAGTCTGTTCTTTTTCCATTACCCTTCTTACCTGGATACATACATACACATACACGCACACACACGCGCGCGCGCACACACACACACACACACACACACACACACACACACACACACACACATATACACTTATTATTTCAGAGTTTCAACTTTAAAATTTTTTAACTTTCCTTTTAACTCCAAACCTAACTAATGGAGTAAACAAACATTTGGCATTCCTGCAAGAGGCATCTAGGACTGTGCCTGTGCATCCCCTCATGGTCAATGAGAATAAGGCTTCTGAGGTTTCATTATGGTGGGAACATTAATT
The DNA here is from genome assembly GCF_943737965.1 of Phodopus roborovskii. NCBI lineage: Eukaryota > Metazoa > Chordata > Mammalia > Rodentia > Cricetidae > Phodopus > Phodopus roborovskii. The sequence goes on along the minus strand of NW_026126541.1, from coordinate 11,751,407 downwards.
AATCAGCTTTATTTGATCCCATCTACTCAACGTTGGTATAGACTCAATCAAAGAAAGAAATAGCAATTGACAGATTCTTCAAGCTTTCATTCATCCATCTATTTTACAATGATTTGTGGAAAGCTTAACATGCTTCCCTTTGCTTTATAGCAAACAGTGGAGGAAGCAATTCATCCTACTTTGTGTTAGGTCTGAGTGATCATAGAACAGCACACTCCATGAGAAGTCCTCAAAAAACTCATACTGCACTGATGGAATCCACAGGGTATCACACTGTGAGGGATGGTTTACCAAACAAAGAAGTGTTCTATCTGGTTCTCAAGGCAGGGGAATTGCTTGTGTTATCCAACTTAAGCATAGTGTTCAAGGCAAAGAATCTCTCATAACAGGGATCGGCATGCCTTGGGTCAACAGGCAAGTGAGAGGCAGTGTTCCATTGCATAATTCCATCTGCATCATTAACTTGTGTGATCATGGGTGATCATGTGCCCTCTCTGAAGAGCAGTTACTGTTTTAGAAGACATGGGGTTGCATCATTGTGCTCTTGCTGAGTAAGAACCACTTTGAGACAAAACTATCAGAGGACTCTCAGAAAAAAAGGCAGAGGTATGCAGATTTGAACTACTTTAAAAGGGCACAGGTCTGTACAGCTTCAACACTCCTCCAGGACATTCTTTCTCCCCTGAAAGACACTCTCATGGCACTTGCGTGAACCATAATATTTCAGAGAGCCCAAACTGAAAAGAAACGGACCGTATTGTTCCAAAATTTACCTTCTGAGAATTTCTCAACCAGAGTACAAAGATCTGCTCACTATACAGGTTGTGCCTTTCAGTCACATAGGAAAACTACCCAGAAGGATTTCCATATCGCATCCCTTCAATATCAGAATTATGTGGAGAACAGGATATTTGCATTGCAGCAAATCTCCCACGGAATTGCTGATTTTTCCTTCTTTATTCCACAAGGCAGCTTCTTGGGGGAACACAAGAGAGAAATAAACAGAGAAAATATGAAATATGAAAGTCCAAGAGTAAATAAGGTTATGATCCCTAGAGATCACACATATAGAAATAAATATGCAAATAAGAAAAATGTAGTACCAGCCATAGGCGGGCTCATAATATGGGGAGAGAAGGATAGCCACCAAGCACACAACGAATGGGAACAATAATTGCAAATTCAGATGAATCTATGAACAAATCTGCATAATGGTGAGAGACAGAAATAGGAACTCGTTCATTTTTCATCAAGATGCTCAACAGATATTTCTGAAGTTTCTACCATCCACCAAGCCCAGTAGTTACATATGGGAGATGTTGTAGTAAACTCAATAAAGCTTGCTTTTTTCTTTGGTTGCTACTACTTGGGGATTATTATTATTATTATTTTCATTTTACTACATAGCTTAAGCTGGCCTCAAATTCAGAATTCTCTAGCTTTAGCTTCCTCAGTACTGGGATTATAGGTATGCATAACCTTCCATGTTCCCCCCTCCCCATGTTTCTGTGTTTGTGTGTGTGTGTGTGTGTGTGTGTGTGCGTGCGTGCGTGCGTGCGTGTGTGTGTGTGTGTGTGTGTGTGTGTGTGTGTGTGTGTGTGTATACACGAGAGAGACAGAGAGAAAGAGCAGGATAAGTATTGCTGTCAAGCATCTTTGTCCTCCAGTCTCCATCCTGTTTTAGGAGACAAGGTCACTCACTGAACCCAGAGCAGACCCAGTTGGTGATCGAGCCACAGGAAGCTGCAGTCTCTGTCCTATTGAAGTTTCAGGTGTGCACTGCCCGGCCCAGTTTTGTTTTTTAGCTCATTCGGATGCTGGAGATCTTACTCATCTTTGATGCTCCTTCCGTCCTCACGGTCACAGAGTAAGCACTTCACTGAGTCATCTCTCTGGCCCTCTTTAACTTCTAATGGGAGTTTAGGATTTAAATGGATTGTCACCTTTGATAGTTATTAAGAAGCAAAACTAAGTAATATTGAGCATGCATTAAAAGAGAACCATGTATATGTATAAAATATTCTCAGTCTTCACTTGAGCCTGGGATGTGGGGAATGATTTCATGACAGGAGGGCGCACACTCTTCCTTCCCCACCTCCTAAATTGGGAGTCAGAATGTCTGAACAGAAATCAATTCCTGCAATTTATTTTTAACTTCTTTCTTCTTAGCTGGGATTGATTTTTGTCTTTGTGATCAATGGCGCAGAGAATAGTTCCACGTCCCAAGCAGCTGTTCAAGCACTGGGTCTAGCTGGCCCCACATCTATCGAGCAGAACATTAGAAGCTGATTATGAAAGCAATAGGATGAAGATGTTTAAAGGATGGGTCTGATTAGCCCTGCCATTCTGGGAAGGAGTGTGCTTGCAGACAGAGACCTGCCGGATGCAAGAGGCAGAGCCCAGGAATGCCACCCCGAGGCTGGGCTCTGGGACATACCACCAGTCATAGAACCTAGCCTATTGACGTGGAGAAGAGGCATGCCTTGAGGATAAGCTTGCTTATCAGCCACTCCTCCCCTCCCTTCTTCCTCTCTGTACTCGGAATATTTCCACTTTATTCTACCCAATGCTACTAGATTTGAAGCTATAACATACACCTTTGTTCAAACCAACAACTTTTGGCTTGGCTTTTCCTCTATGCTTTTTGGATTTCAAAATCATCTGAGTCTTTTAATCTGTGTCGCCCAATTTTGTTTTCTTTTAACTGAGGACATGTTTGTCAGGGACATAAGCTTAGTCACATTCATGAATAGTCCTAAGACTTTACCTTTGGGGGCCAGCCACCCAGATCCCAAAGAAATACACATGGTGAATTATTTCTTTCTTATGAATGATCATCCTTAGTTTGGCTTGTTCCTAGCCAGCTTCCCTTAAATTATCCTGACTGTCTTTTGCCTCTTGTCTGTTACCTCTCTATTTCTGTATATCTTCTTTCCTTCTTATTCCATGCCTAGCTGTGTGGCTGTGTGGCTGGTCCCTGGCGTCCTTCTCCTTCTCTTGTTCCTCAATATTTTTTCCTCTCAGATTTCTCCTCCTGTTCATTCTCTCTGCCTTCCAGCCCCCCACATATCTTTTCTCCTGCCTTGCTATTGGCCATTCAGCTCTTTAGGAGACCAATCAGGTATGTAAGACAGTCAAATTAACACAGGTTCACAGAGTTAAACAAATGCAGCATAAAAGAATGCAACTCGTCTTTGCATCATTAAGCAAAAGTTCTACAGCACAGACAAATGCAATGTGTCTTAAACTATTCTATAATACTTCTTCCCCTCGTGGCCAGACAAGATTGCTTGTACCCTCTTCTGTGAAGAAGGCTTTTTTTGGGGTGGGGGATGAAATGGTGTGGTAACTCCACAGAAAGCAATTGGCAAGTATAGCACAGTCTAAGACTTACGTCCAGGTTTTTGGGATAAACTTGCAGGTTTCCTGGCTACTCGGGTGGCTCTTGCTTCCAGGTGTAACACAGAAAAAATACTGTGAGAACTCTCAGTGTGATTGTGTTAATTATTTCATGATACCATGTAATTGCTTCTTAGGTGTTCTCTGTGGGAAAGGGAAAAGGTACAGAGGATATGTCCCATATTCCTTTCAACTGTTGGAGACACATGTTTGTGAAGTGAGCGGTAGATGATCCCTTTTCATGAGGATCACTACCATTCGCAGAGTTCAGTTTTTCTCCCTCTGCCATCTTCTCTTGGTTTTAGATTCTGGCTAATTTTCTTCACCACATAATAGTATGGAATTTTGGAGAATCCCAAATAAATGGGTAATATGAGCTAGGGTTTTTTGTGAATGAATGTAATTATTATGATACTCTATGGGTTAATTCCTATTTTATTGTTGAAGAGTTACAGAGAGGTTACAGTGTTTCCCAAGATCAATTAAACTACTTATAAGCAGTGGCATAGAGCATTCAGGCCATTTGGCTCCAGAGGCTTTTTCTCAACTATTACTGGTCCTGTCACCTAAATGGCAAACCAACACAACCTATAGATGATTTTCACTAATGCAAATGGAATCAGAAGCTATGTAAGGATATGAATAAACATGCATAAGTTCACCATAGAATAAGTCTTTAAAAACATTTTTATAATGAGCAATTTATATTATGGAATATATGTGTATGTGCATGGACACATATGGTATATGATTGTGACAACAATTAATGAAAAAAGATGTCATGAATTTGAAAGAGAACAAGGAGGGGGTATGTAAGGAGTTCGGTTTTTCTGCCCGCCGCCCGGTCTTGTCCTGCTGCTGCGCCAGCCCCAAATAATACACAAAGACTCTGTATTAGATATTATACTGTTGGCCAGTTACTACTTTCTTATTGGCTAGCTCTGCCTTAATTATTAACCCATTTCTGCTGATCTATGTATTTCTCTTACCGGGGAGCCGGCGGCATACTGCTTTCTCCAGACTCTCCATCTTGACTCCTCCTTCCTCCTTCCTATTTCCTCCTTGTCTCCTAGTCCCTCCTATCTTCCTTTCCTATTGGCCAACAGTGCTTTATTATTAACCAGTATGAGAAACATATACAGAATGACATCTCCCATCATCTCCTCTTTTCTGTTTAAATAAAAAGAAGGGGTTTAACCTTAACACAGCAAAATATATAACACAACGGTTATCCAATAAGAATCACAGTTAACAATATTTAGTCCATTAACATTTAGCAAGATTTGAAGAAAATATTCCATCATCTATCCTATCTTTGTGTGTCTAAAGTCTATGTAACTTATCTTTAATACTAAGGAAAACTATAACCATAACTATCTGTCTTCAACTCCTTCAAAGACCACAGAAGGACAGTATATAAGCTCTAGAAATGACAGAGACAACTCACTGCCTGGTCACCCAAGGTTCTTTTGTAATCTTCCATCTTCAGCCCATAGGCCATAGTGTGTCTAGCAGACTCTTCAGCAACACAGGAAACTTTAAACTGTCTTCTTGTATTGGCAGTTTATCAGTCACTTTTCTCTGTGTCCTGCATACTGTCTCACAGACTCTTCCATAAAGCAGGATCTCTGTAGTAATGTCCATCGTGAATCAGGAGTCACTTTCCTGTGGGTCCTGCATGTCCAATTTATACATCATAAAGTCAAACAGTCCAGACAAGAGCAGTAGCCTTGTCCAAAAGGTTAGTCTTGCTATATTGAAAGCAAACTTCATAACACGTTTCTTCTATGTCCATCTTCCTTTCTGGTGCAGGTGGTATTGCCAAGAGCAATTATGTCTCACTGTCACGAAAACCCTAAACCATTTTAAATGCCATATTCTGTAGGTGTTTGAAAGGTTTGAAGAATGCCTATCTATCTCAGATACATCTCTGTGTATCTTGAAAACCTAACTAACTTAACTCTAAGCTTTGACTATCATAGGTAATTATCTATAATCTGTATTGAATTATATATTACATTTCTAAATGAGCTATATAAACACAATACCTAAACAAAAGGAGAAATATATATCTCACAAAATTGACATTAAATTGTATCAATAAATGAAAATCCATTCCAAAACAAAGTAATCATATCTATACCATAATTCCCTTTTTACCTTTAAAAAGAATATTGGTTGTGATCATTACCCATTTATAACCAAGTCCATTTAAATGAAAACAAACATTTATAAACAATATTTGGGAATGTGGGCATCGTTCTTTCCAAACTACTTCCTGCTGATAGGGGGCGCTGTCATGGGGGATCCTAAGAAGTTGCAGAAATCTTGGCTGTAGTCTGCGAGGCTGCTTTATCCAAGCTGTTTTGAATGTTGGATCATCAGGAACTCTGTTTCAGGGGGCCTGGCTTGATCAAACCACATTAGTCTGGAAGGAATCCACAGCTTTTCATTTTCTGTGGAAACAAAAATAGAAATCCTTTTCCCCAGTAATTTGTCCTTAGACTTAAATTTTTGAGTCAAAGCATTTTTAAAATACATAAATTGAATTAATCCAGCAACATTTCCTTTATCAATTGTTGTTATTTTCTCAGTAGTGAAAGAATGCAGAGACAACACAATAGCATACAGTAACCAGATTCTCTCTGAGCTTTTCATCTTTATGTGGCTTTATTATTACTCTGTTTCTTTTACTTTTTATTTTTTGAGACAGGGTTTCTCTGTGTAACTCTTATCTGTCCTGGAATTCACTCTGCATACCAGGTTTCTTTGCAAATCACAGAGATCTGCTTGCCTCTGTCTCCTGAGTGCTGGGATTAAAGGCGTGTGCTACAACACCCAGTTCCTCTTTGTCTCTTTAAAACCATTTTTTTTTCATGTTTACGTATATTTTAAAACACACTGTAAACCTTTAGAGGTTTTTCTTAATATGAATCTGTCTTTACTGTAAATCTTTACCTTTGTCTGGCCACAAGTCTTTTATCTGGTAAACAACACTGTTAAAATGAAAGTCATAGCTGTGTCAGCCGCGGTTTACCAAAGATGGTGGCGGGTACTTTTACTGCCAGCAAGGAAAGCTGTGCTCACCGCCTTGGTCTGCGCTGCCACCCAGAAAGCATGCTGCCGGCTTGGAGATGTGGTCACTGCCATTGCCATCTCTCATACACACCAATAAATTGTTAGCAGAGTTATTTAAAACCTGTGCGGTTTTTTGCCGCTTAAGCTGAGTCAGGAATCTTCCCTTAAAGGAGCCGCGCGAATATCTGCTTGTCTCTAGCAAAGCAGAGTTCAACTGAGAAAAATGCTGCTACCAAGAAACCTTGCTTCTCTGTGTTCTTTTGTTTCTAACACCGCGTTTTTAAGCTTTTTTTTTTTTTTTTTTTTTTTTTTTTTTTAACTTAAGTGTAAATTCTTGTTAGCCACGTGGGCGCCATTTGTAAGGAGTACGGTTTTTCCTCCTGCCGCCGCCCGATCTTGTCCTGCTGCCGCGCCAGCCCCAAATAATACACAGAGACTCTGTATTAGATATTATACTGTTGGCCAGTTACTACTTTCTTATTGGCTAGCTCTGCCTTAATTATTAACCCATTTCTGCTGATCTATGTATTTCTCTTACCGGGGAGCCGGCGGCATACTGCTTTCTCCAGACTCTCCATCTTGACTCCTCCTTCCTCCTTCCTATTTCCTCCTTGTCTCCTAGTCCCTCCTATCTTCCTTTCCTATTGGCCAACAGTGCTTTATTATTAACCAGTATGAGAAACATATACAGAATGACATCTCCCATCAGGGGTACATGAATGATTTTGAGGAGTGAAAGGGAAAGGAAAATGACAGAATTATATTATAATCTCCAAAACAAAAGGAAAGGGTTTAAAAATTGCCCTGGAGATGCTGAATGAACAGATTAAAAACTGGCACTGTAGAACCTGAAGATGCTGTCTTGTAGATCTCCACACTGAAGAGGACAAGAAAGTAATGTACTGAACAGCACAGAAGAAAACAAACTTGAGTCCTTGTTTTGCATTAGCCTGACCCTGTCTCCCTGTTGTTAATTTTCACAAGGATCTAAACATGTTAGGCTGTCAAAAGTACACAAATTTAGAATTCCTGCCTTCACAACTGTAATTCTTGGACAGTTTCTTGAAACAGGACTTCATTTATAATAGGAACTACTTCTGCAAAGGTAAAAAATAAGAAACAAGTTTAATGAAATCATTGGATATTCTATGCATTTTCTTAAAGACGATGTACTGGATAGTTTTATGTCAACTTGACACAGTTAAAGTTGGTGGATAGGAGGGAACATCAATCATGAAAATTCCTCTGTTAGATTAGGTTGTAGGCAGGTCTGTAGAGCATTTTCTTAATTAGTGACTGATGGGGAAGGGCTAAGCCTATGGTGGGTGGGGCCATCCCTGGCCTGGTGGTCTTGAGTTCTATAAGAAAGCAGACTGATCAAGGTATGAGGACCAAGCCAGTAAGCATTTTTCCTCCATGACCTCTGTATCAGCTTCTGCCTCCAGGTTCCTATCCTGTTGGAATTCCCATCCAGACTTCCTTTGATGGTGAACAGTGATAAGGAAGTGTAGTTATGGCATTTTATCGCAGTGATAGAAACTCTAACTAATACAGTTATGGATTAGAAATGAAGTGACATTTATACCATGTACCATACAGCGTTACATTATGGATATCAGGTGTTACTCGGGTGGCTCATGTATTGAAGACTTAGTCTCTAACTGGTGGGGTTTTTTGAAGGGGTGGTTGGGGGGGGGTCATTGAAAACTTTAGAAGACCTACCTGAAGGAAGGAGATGATAAGAGGTGGGTCCTTTGCTTGTGTTGGACATGACCCCTTCCTTCCCTCTCTCTCCCTACCTACCTACCCCCCCTCCCTCCCTCCCTTTCTTCCTCCCTCCATCATTTTGGATACCATGTAGTAAATTATTTATGTCATATTGTTTCTGACATCATGATATTCTTCCCCTCTATTTGATGAAAAACTAAACCCTTTGAAACCGTAAACTATAATGAATCTTTCCAATGTAGTAGAATGAATGCACACAGCATACCAAATACAATCTACACACACCTGATATTTCTTTCTGTCTCCACAAAACAGATCATGTCAAATCAACAAGTGAGTCACACCTTCCTGAATCTCCCTTTCCATACCTCTCCAGATTTTCTGGTGACCTCTTCCTCCTCCTCCTCTTCTCCAGTTCTGTTTTCTTACCCTTCTCTTTGTCACTTAGAGTAGTTCTGCCTGTCTGCCCTCTCTCATCTCTATGCCTTATAGTCATCATTTCATTCAGCAAATAAACAAAATGTCCTTTAGTATTTGAGATTAACTCTTTAAGCCAGTTCATATATTACATATGACTCTGTCTGTGTGTGTGTGTGTAAGAGAGACAGAGACAGAGACAGAGAGAGAGAGAGAGAGAGAGAGAGAGAGAGAGAGAATTTGTGTGTGTCACACTGTGTTGGATGATTTAAAGGGTGACTATACCCACAGCCTCTCTGGAGTCAAGCAATGTATTAAAATTCAGGTTGCCCCTCTGCTAGTTATGTGACTTTGCTGTCTTATGTTTTTTGTCCCATCCATCTGTAAACAGCAGTCAGATGGGTATGGTGCCCACAGTATTCAACATTAACCTATTCTAACTGTAGAAAGTGACATTGGAGTAAGTTCACTCCACCATGGATGTTCCGTGAGGGGACTATTATAGAAACTAATTTTCATCCTGCCCAGGGGTGGCAGACATGCCGTTTTCAGTGCATTTCTGTTGGTACACTTATATTATTCTGGCCTTCCCAAAGGGATTATGGCCTCTGTGAGGTTAGTGCCCTGTGACAGTACTTGGCTCATCAGAGCACAAAAGTGCTGAACATGCTCTTTCCTGTTGGTTAATATTATGTGTAACATTTAGTAAAGCCAGGGCCAGTATCCATCATGTACTCCTCAAACATGATGAAAGTTTACAAGGTAGAGTAAATTCGATCACAGTCACAGCATTAATTAACATGTGGATTCAGCACTGGATGGTTAAGAACATCTTGTCATCTGCTGCTGTGTTTCCCACAGGAAGGCGAACTTTCTTACAGCTCCTGATTTTTCATGTTGAATTGCTACACTCAAAGGAATATTTGATGTAAAATTTTTACCCAGTTGTATAACAGTCCATGCAATTATCTCTTGTGTGTGTGTGTGTGTGTGTGTGTGTGTGTGTGTGTGTTTAATTCTGACTCAGGAAACACAGAATTTAGAAGTATAGAAAGTGAAAAAAGCCTGAGATTTTCTTTGAGCTACAACTTTAAGAAACAAAGTGACCCAAAGAAGCTTGTTTGGACCTTGCTCCCTTTAATTATGAAATGGTGATGTAATTAAATTTCTTGGGTTGTCTTCAGATCAAACAAGAATCAGTATAATAAAATCAGACTCCAAGGTGGTGGTGATGGTGTTCTTTCTCTCTCTCTCTCTCTCTCTCTCTCTCTCTCTCTCTCTCTCTCTGCCTGTCTCTCTCTCTCTCTCTCTCTCTCTCTCTCTCTCTCTCTGTGTGTGTGTGTGTGTGTGTGTGTGTGTGTGTGTGTGTGGATAGAGGGAAATAACATAAAGATGGATTGGAGGGGTGTAAGGGGTGACCTAGGAAGAGTAAAGTATAGCATATAATCATAATATAGCATATGAAATTATCAAAGAATAATTGAAAATACTAAAAATAAAAACCAAGAGCATAGAGTACTGGAAAGTTTCCAGATGGTGTGACATGGGTGTAGTATGCCAAGAGAGGACTAATATAAGAATAAGATACATTATCTATCCTCAAAATCAATATAGTTCAGCAAATGTGTCAACTTCCTACTGTTCATGGCAACAACTACTAAGTGATGCAAGAAGGCTCTCAACAAAGAGCCTAGAATTCAGGAGAAAAATAATGATAAATGGGTTGGCAAATTGGAAGAGGAGAAGGACAGGCCACCATGAAATTGGTTGGTTCTAGGCGTGAATCCAGATGATTTGTCCTAAACTATCCACTCTTTGGCAAGGCTTCAGAGTAGACAGTTCATCCTTATTGCAGACTATATAGTATAATTGACCTTGTCAGGATATCATAACCTACATTTAAATCTGAACTCTGCCATTTTAGGACTGCCCAACTTCTGTAGGTCATTCAACTCATTAGTAAATAAGAAGTGCACGGTGCCTCCTCCACAAGGTAATTTGTCCTGGAGAACAGACAATGGATATGATGGCAGGGAAGCAGCGATGATCATGCTGATGGGCATGAAAGAGGCTAATGTAGAGGGGGAATGTACAAGAAGTAGCAGTTGGCATTTCTTTAATATGCGTGGCTCCTGTAGTGAGGTGATGGTGTTGTCTAAGAAACCACTTGACAGATTGTTTCAATCCATCCCCTGCTGTTCTGAAATTGACTCATGTGACTTGCAGGTCCTGCATTGGCAAAATTTCATTGTTATTCCTACAGTTCACATGCATCTCTAAACCACCTGGAAATCCCAGTTCCCAATGAACCTCATCTCTAGAAAATCAATCATCTTGTTTTCCCTTTCCTTTCAAAATGTGTAAAATAGGTTGAAAGTATCAATAGAATTAATTATTTTCCAAGCAGCCATGTGTTTTATGGTGATTTTTATCTCTTTCTTGTTTCTCTTCCTTGTATTCATGTTGCCCTTGGGCCTTTGTTCTGTGTGTAGAACTGAGAGATCTAGTACCTCGCAAGTGTCAGCCAGGACATATCTATGTCTTCAGCTGGATTTATCAGTGAAGGATTATCTTCATTTGCTATTGGTACAACTTAATCTTTCTTTCCAGGGTACTTTACAGGAATAAAAATCATTTTATTATCTTATCTTACTTATTCACAAGAATCTAAAATGGGTAAATATTGTTAGTTTCTTTCTTATAGAAATTGAATGAGGTTAGTGGTCATGTCTGAAATTACTCAATAAAGTAGTGGCTGAGTTCAAAATGAAGTAAAGGATATCACAAATGTCCTTCTGTATGCTGTGAATATATGTTTCCCTTATTGGTCAATAAACAAGCTGTTTGGCCTATGGTTCAGGCTTCTTATTGGCTAGCACTATCTTTATTATTAATCAGTTTCTATTAATCGGTGTATTTCTACATGGTCTTGGCTTACTGGTGATGCCCAGACCTCCTACTCCCTTGGCAGCTACATGGCATCTACTTGCAGCTCGCTCTCTTTCTCTTCCAAGAATTCTCCTAGTTTTGTAGCAGTGGCCTATACTTCTTGCCTGGCTACATCCTGCCTGTCCATCTGGCAAAAGAGCTTTATTCATCAACCAGTAAGTGAAACATATATTGACATCATGCAGGACATCCTCCTCAGTCTTCACGTTACCCTTCCCTCTCATGTTTCACTTCCATTTTCATAGTTCAGGAATACCATTGAAGCCACAGGGCTACTGTCTATTTGTAGGAGAATGTATCCAAATAACTGACTCCACAATGCCCATTATATAAAAAGGAAACACACTACATGAACACGTTGATCCATCTAAGGGGAAAGCTTTTAAAATATGTGAAGACTGCATAAGCCAGACCCCTAAAATGGATTCTCTAATACACTCTTAGTTCCATACTGTACAAAACCATTTTGAGTCCATGAGACAAAGTACAATGCCTTTTTTGACATGTGTGGAAGGAATTTATTTTGATAGAATTCTTTAACATGTCTGTGCGCCATTGCAGATTCCATATGGAAAGAGGGAGAGAGAGAGAGACACAGAGACACAGAGACAGAGAGACAGAGAGGGGAGGGGGGAGGGAGGGAGAGAGGGATGGAGGAAGGGAAAAAGAAACTTTGTCATCCTTATTAACAATTCAGAAAATGGCTACTTTTCAGATACTGTTACATTATTCAGAAGTATTTCCTGATGTTAGACTCCTTCCTCACGTTAGACTCTGGAGGGTTCAAATCCATATCTATCATTACTTTTGCATGTATTTCTTCCTTTTTATTTACCAGCCATACACATGCACACAACTTTTAGTGCCTGAGGATACAAAAAGTTTCTGTTTTTTTTAATATTTAATTTTGTTATTTTAATTCCTCTCCTCAGACAGCTTATTTTTACATATGCATTTTTTAAATGAGCAAGATCCTATTTTTTTATTTTATTTCTTTAGATTTTAATGACAACATGACGGGTTAATTGTTCATTTTGTTTATCAATGTAGTTATCTCCTCTAGCTTGTAACAAGTTGACAACAAGCCAGAACGATGCCCACTTCGCAAAGCTACAACGGTAGGCTACCCCTAGCACCTACGACATCCTCAGTCATGGGCTTTGGATCGGATTCATGGTATCAGGTGTGAGATCCCTCCTCAGAGCAGGCTTCATAAATCAGAGAGTCAGATGGGCATCCCCAGGGCTTCCTTTCCCTCCAAGTCATGAAAGTCAGAACTTAAATAGCAAACTTGTTTTCATTCATGGGAATCTTTAGGTCATTTAAGCTTCATGGTCTCTATTTGTGGGTCCCCTGAAAAGTCATTCTGATGAGGGTAAGAAGAGAAATTTCAGAGCTCCACCCTTAGCCAGTGTGATCAGGTGGCTATATATAACTACTAGTCATTCAGTCTCCAAAAGGCCTTCCAGTTGTTTTATGGCCACAGGCATCTTTATCTGCAATCTTTCCTGAACAAGTAATATGCAACAAACAACTCCCTCTGTGTGTGCCATGAAGATGAATTTATTCCCATGCTGTATCATCAGAAGTAGTAGTTATAACTTTATTTTTCAGAAGAGGAAATCTAAATTGCTTTCTCAAAGTCATTAAATCAGCAATGGGGAGAAACCAGATACAGGCACATTTCTAGGTTAACAACTAATGTGCTCCATTCTTTAAGAAATGGGGGAAGGACCCCCTTTGAAGGGAAATGGAATTGGAAACTGAGTCATTTTGCTATAGCTGACAAAATATGGGTGATCAGATTGAAGCATATCAATTTTTCCAGCCATTGTGTCCTAGACACAAGCTCATTGTCCTATGAGTTTCTAGCTCATCATTGTTCTCTACCCTACTGGTCTTGCTAGTAAGCAGCGAAGGGGGTTAGTTGTCTGCTGTTGGCTCTGATATACAATGGAGTTGTTTATCTTGCTGTTGATGGTGGTAATTGCTTCATCAGTAGTTTCTGACAAATGAGTTTACTGGCAAGTTCATTACTCACTCCCTTCCATCTTCTTCCACACCTACAGACATGAATCATGAAAGAGGAAGACATACTGGTTTCAGTGCCAGCTTTTATCTCAAGTCTATTCTTGATGAACCCATTTGGGGACTCTTACATTTGATACCAATAAAAGATTTTATGCACAAATCTATTTTGAAGAAGGCCCAGCCTAGCATCACACACAGTGTTAGGTAATAGGGTCACTCTTTCTAGACACGGAGATATAAAACTGGTATTACATTAATACTACAGAGCGTCTAGGCTATAAAATGAGCAAACAGCAGTTAGACCAACACTAAATTTTGAGTCAGACAGTCTAGCATAGGAGATGGCTTGCTGATAGGATGCTGTGTTCTTCCAAGAGCTATATCATTAAGATAGATAGTTGCATGGGGGTGGTGCTGCAGAGGATTAGCAAAGCAGCTTTAGGAAATGAATTCGAATTAGCCAAAGCATCCCCACCTTCCATGAAGAAGTGGTCATGGCAGTTGACTTGAACTTGAAGACCAAGGAGTGATTGCCATATATCTGATTTCTGAGCATCTGGGACTACAGGCATGAAGTTGACTCTCAGGGTCTAATATTCAGAAAACTATTTCTTTGTTCTTAAAAGCAAAAGAAGAGTGTTCTTAAACTTCTGTAGGTGGAAAAGGGCTAAGCACATTGATATGTATAGATAGATGTATTTTAAATAATCTGACTGGAATTAATGAGCAAAACAATTTTCAAAAGCTATTTATGCATTATACGAGTTCAAGTATGCCTTCCCCTTCTTTAAGGAGGAAGAAACAATGCTTGAACCACATGGCAGGCAGCTGATACATACCTATAAGTGCAGCCATTTTTTTCTTGGCCTATACTATTCAAATTGTATTGGACCCAATAATCACCTAACTGGAAAAGCTTTTAAATATCATTTTCAAGGAAGGCAACCATCCTTATATAAGCCAAATTTATTTCCATTGTGGTCCTTCTCATCCACAAATCCTGATAGCAGCCCCATTCACTCCCGGGCAACAATGGAGCATTGCTTTTCAGGGACTGAGAAATTGACAAGAACTCCACACGAAAGATCTGCCTTGTTGGTGGATATCCTGTCTGTGAAATTGCAAGTTGAGTGACACAGGATCTTTCCCTCTCCACAAAGATGTTTGAAAGCCTCACTCAGTGCAAGGATTGGCCTTAGCTTTAAAAACAGTTAAGTATCAGGTTCCAATTCCATAGCCACCATTAACTTGCTGTGTATTTTTGAGTACTTGGCATAACTTCATTACATTTCACTTTTCTTTCTGAACAAAAAATAGATGGATAATATGTACAGATAAGCAGTACTTGACTTAAATGTTCAATAATGCTATCTGCTATTAATATCTCCACCTAGTATCTAATAATAGTGTTATTACTAAAAATATTATTAACAATTACTATGGATATTATGTAATATGAAAGTTATGCACTCATATTTGTTTCTATATTTCTTATAATTCCTATGTCTGCTTGCAAATCAAGAATCTACTGGTTCACTCACATCTATGACAGAAAGAGTCTCAACTGCTGAATTCCTGAGGAGGGACAGGAAGTAATATACTGGGTTTGATGTGCTAGGAAAAAGTATCATTCAGAGACTGGATGAATGAAAATAAATAACAAAAGCCATGTCAGGTTAAGCTTGGCCACAGCAAGAATGGGGGTGTCAAAAGGGACAGATATATTTAATGACCAATGCATTTATCCAAAGGAATCATTTTCACTGGCTATGAGCCCAATTAAACCTATATAATGGAAATCCAGAAAATCATATTAACGAGCCAGTCATTAGTAAGGAAAAGACCTAGCTAATTCTGTGTTTAGCATGACGGATGGGCCCAGAGCAAATAATTGGATGACATTCATCAAATGTAAAATAAAAGGTGTCACTGGAAGGGAGAGTCATAATAATCTCTGGGTTTACAGTGCTAGCAAATTTGCTTGTAAGGAAGAGAAAAGTTCATCAAAATAGATTAATAGTCACTAAACTTTATTCTTGCCTGTGTGGTTGCCAGAGAGGCACAAATAATTATGGAGAGACAGCAGATGCATCAGCTGGGCATCTCCCTAGCCCACTGGAGATCTCCTGAGGATGTGGTACTAAAGATTCTGTCTGGAAATAAGACATTGGCCATCCAGGACTGGACAGGAATGGGTAGCAATTTTGTGTGCCCACCTGTGGTCATGAAACAGTGGAGAATACCAGGCCCACAGTTTCTGTGAATAAGCAGATAATCCCAGAAATCTGTTATTCAGTTGTTAGTAAGAATTAACTTCCTGAGTCAGGGTTTGTGCAGAGGTAGGAGTAAGAAAGCCAGTGTTTACTTTGTGGCTGCAATAATGAAGCACTATGTGATGTTGAGTACCGTGGCTGAGCAGTCTCGAATTCAGTCTTCTGACCTGCAAAGTGAGGGTACAGAAAATCAAATGAGGTGAACTCTACTGCAGCATGTTCCATTTCCTAGCTCTGACTGAAAAGAGGCTGCTGTTACTCTTGTTTAAGTTGCCTCTCCTCTTCTAAGCAGACGTGGTTTTTAAAAAGTCCCATCAGTGTTATAACAGGCTGTCTGGGAACGCAGAGACGCATACACACGTGTCAGCTGCAGATCTTTACAAGTATAATTTAAAAAGATATAAGAACCAAGGAACTGTATTTTAGTGAGATGAGTAAGACAGAGGGAAGATTCTTCCAGCCACTTAGAAGTGAAGGGGTACAGTTTTAGAGCTAAGCTTTGTGAGGTTCAGTTTTGTCTTGTCTTGGATAAGTCATTCCAGCATCTTACACTTTTTGCAGTGCTGCCATGAGGAATAACTAGATAATTTATAAAAGAGCTAAGGGACTTCTGAGTATGATTGCTATGCTGAACAAATTTTAGCTGCATCATCATTACCGTTCTCATATAGCCATTGTTTTCCTGGTGATGGTTGTGTCAATGTCAATCATTTTTCCTACTACAATAAGATACCAAGTCTGGATAGTTTATAAACAATAGAGATTTTCCCTGCTGGTCTGGGGACTGTAGAGTCCAAGTTTGAGGCACTGACTGGCTGATTCCTTGTTGCAGGGAGCCTCATCTCT
Organism: Phodopus roborovskii; assembly: GCF_943737965.1. Taxonomy (NCBI): domain Eukaryota; kingdom Metazoa; phylum Chordata; class Mammalia; order Rodentia; family Cricetidae; genus Phodopus; species Phodopus roborovskii. The sequence continues at coordinate 11,734,686 of NW_026126541.1, read as the reverse complement.
TGCTTTCAAAATGTTGCCTTCCGCAGTATCCTCATCAAGCAGAAGGGATGAGCAAAGGAAGGAGACACTGTGTTGTTTCATACTTCCATGAGGGAAGAGTCCTTGTCCTGAAAGGTTCTAACTCTTAATTATGTTGCATTTGCAGATAAGATTTCTGTATGAAATCCTGGAGAGGATTTAAACAGTTAATCAGTACTAGTCAGTTCCTATATTCCTTGCCCAATTCTTGTTTATTGTTGTGTCCAAAATATCCTCATTCCATCTCAGTGACCTCAGTGTCTTAACTTGTACCAAATCAACCCGAAAGTCCAAAGCCCAAGTCTCATCTAAATCAAACAAGAGAGAGACAAGTTGTGATTCATCCTCAGGGAAATTGCTCTACAGCTCTGGGTTCTTGTATGACTCTAATACAGTGGTTGGTTACATATAGGTTAGGTATATCCATGCAAAACCACAAAAGCCAATAATAAGAGATAATCAGATTCCAAGTAAGTCCCAAACCCAACAAATCCAACTACTTTAATTCTGATGATTGAAAATGATCTTTGTTCTGTTTTCTAGGCAGGTTGAGGTAGGTGTTGTGTCTACAGCTTTTCTGGGTGTAGCCCACATTGCAGCACTCATGAATTGAACTGGAGTACCTATAGCTTTCCTAAGCTATAGTTTCACATGGGGAACACTTTTTGAGAATAATCTCAACCCCATGGTTAAGCTGAGACTTTCCCAAGTGGAATAGGCCACCTTTATGCCATTCCTGTCCTAGTGGGGATGCAGATGCAACCCCATGAGAGCCTCATCCTCGTCCCTAGAACTTGTCATGGCATCCTTTGAAACTTAGTGTACACAGTCATACCTCTGTAGCCCTTGAACTCTGTGTGCTTGCAGAGTTAGTACCCCAGGATGCCCTCAAGGCATCCTTAAGCTTTCCAGAGATGTAACCTGAGCCACACATGATGTCCAACAGGGATATCTACAAAGTTCTGCAGTGGAATCTGGAAAACAAAGGCTCAGGTGATTCTGGGTAGCATTCTGTCTGCAAAGCCCTGGTTTTCTGGACCTAAAATGGGACTAGTAGCTTTGGAAGTCTCCCAAATGCCTCAGGGAGCACTCTTCTGTTCTTTTAATGAATGCCACCTGGCTTCCTTCTGTTCATACTAATCTCGTAAAATGTTTCCTTGATCACACCTCTGGCTTTCTCATACAAACCCATCTTTTAACCATTTACATGACTAAGATCAGAATTTTCCAAATCTGTTTAGTACCACATCCCTTTGGAATATAAACTTTATCCACAATTAAGTCTCTCATTGCCCAATTTACTATAATTTGTCTTGAAGGATGTGGCAAATTTAACTTTGCTTAGATGTTTCCCTCACCAAAAATTCTAACTTCATACATTGAAATTCTGCTTTCCACAAATATGAGAACATAGACCGAGTTCAGATAAGTTCTTTGAGGGTAGCTTGTCCTTCCGTATCTAATGCACTACTCCAAGTTTTCATCTGAAATCTCATTGGCATCACATTCACATTTCCCCCAGGCTCACAGTCATCTCCAACACTAAATATTTTCCTAAAGCTCTCTTTTGAATCTTCACCCAAAAGCTCTATTCATTGCAATATGTGCTTTTTCTAGAATTCATTTCTGTGCTACCACAGCCTCTCCCCATCACTCTACTTCTGAAGCCATTGCCAAGTATTTATTGTACATCTTAGCAACACCTTATTTCCCATACCAATTTATTTATTAGACTATTTCTGCTGTTATGATAAAGTATCTTAAATTGAATGACTTATAAACATCCAAAGTATTGTTCTCAAGAGGTTGGCAAGTCTAAGATCAAGGCAAAGATAGGTTTGCTGTATGTAAGGGCCCTTTCTCTGCCTGTGATTTTGTGTCTTGTTTACCATGCTCTTACATGGCAGAAGGGACAGATGGGTGAGATAAGCTATAGGTAGTTGTCTGTAATCATTTTATAAGGAGCTAATGTCCACTTCATTAGGCCAAGTGTTCATAGTTTCATCTCCTTTGGAAAAAACCTATTATTACTATTATTGCATTGGGCATTAAACTTTGACATACATTTTTGAAGAAATGTGAACATCATACCTATAACACTTACGTTGTCTAGGAAGGATGGAGGAAACAACTATGGTATAAGACATGGAGGGGCACTTACAGGAATGTGAATGCTGCAATAGTAAATGGTGAAAGCTCCACAGAAAGGGAAGAGGTGAAGTCTAGAAGCTGATAGCCAGGACAACAGTAAACTAGTGGTATCCCAGACCTTTCCAAGAATTCTTGAGGCCTGCACTCAGGTTTAGACATTGTAGAATTTTAGCAAATTCGAAGAGGTACACAGTGAGGCAAAGTGTTGGGAGGCATCTTAATACCTGTGTGGATTTTGTGGTAGTCTAAGCAGTTGGGGGAACCCCTTATGTTAATGGTTTTCCTGTGTCCTCTAATATGCTGGAGCAGTTCATGGTCCATAGCAACCAAAATCTGTATTTATTATTTAAGCATCAATGTTCCAGGTTGTGTGTGAGGCAATCTGTGAAAAGGACAGCAATGTGAGTTTCTGTGTAGAACTATATTTTAATCGAGTTTCTGTGTAGAACTATATTTTAAGAATAGCATATATTTGGGGGTCCTTAAATGTCACCCCATATATGGGATCTCCTTTACTTTAGGACAAAATAGGGGTGAAAACTGGATAACTGTGAATGAATTAAGTGCTATCAAGCTATGCATTACAGAGAAGTTTAATTATAGTAATTTCATATCAATTAAAAATTATCACCACTATGAATAATAGCAATCAGGAAGTTCAGGTGAGGAGCAGAGAGGTATATGCAAATTTCTGTTAAAGTTCTAGTTCTATGATGTTTAAAAAATGTGGTTCCTAGATAGCAATAGCACCACGAAACTTATTAGAGAAGACAATCCATTGGCATTAACCAAACTCAATTGAATCAGACATGAGGCCCAGAAGTCTGTGTTTTAATAAGCTATCTAGGTGATTCTGAAGCATACTAAAATTAGTTTTTGTGATTAGCAGGAATGCTTGTATGTGTTGATTTTATAATTAAAATAGAATCAAATCAAACAAACAAATGCATAGGGTCATGCAAGGTCCAAGAATGTCTGTGGGTCCAGGCCCAGGAGTTACATTTTAACCTGAAGGAATTTTCCACAAACCATCAATCTCATTATGTCAATACCCACTTCTGAGCCAATACAAAACACTGTAAATTAATAACAAGTATTTTAGTAAAATAAAAATAAAGGTTCTGAAATTTTAAAGTAAGGAATAAAATCTCATTTGAGAGTAGAGTCCTGGGATAACCCTGAACACCAAGGAATAAACAGGGTCTCCCATCTTCATTTACAGCTTGAACTTTGAATTGGGCTTTTCCCCAGGCTCTGCTTTATGCTGAGCCTAACATGTGCTCTACCTGACAGCTTGGAGAACTTGCGTTGGGGTCTTTCCAAACTGTGAAGAAGAGGAAGAGAACCATGGGGAAGGTCATCTCTTTGAATGAGGAGTGATGGGTGGATTTCAATAGAGATGTTATACCCCTCTGCTCCAAGCAGTTGCTGGGGATGGCTGCCAGCTTTGGACAGCAGTAAGGGGATTGGCTGGTGTCCAGCATGGGCTTGGGCTTTGGTGAGAAGGGAGCATGTGCCAGCAGTAATTGCCTCTGCAGCAGTGTGGTTGCTATTGTCCCCCTGCTATTTTCTGTGAACAGGCCATGTTATCTTCTTCTGTGAATATTACTTTCCCTGGAGTTAGGATAATTGGACCGAGAGCAGCCCTCCACAGAGATGTGCCTTATTGGCAGGACTTTTCTACAAACCTGGGCCTGGGGACCATTTCTTGGAGTGGTTCTGTGTCATTTAATGAAGGATCCATTCTCTGCCAAGTGAGGTGGCAAAGCTCATTTCTGTCCTCCTACCTCTGAGCTAGCAGAGGTTTATGAATTCCATGTCTGGATTTTTCCTCTTACCTTTAATGTCTTTAATGGGCTTACATGTGGGAAGGATCAATAAGCATCTGTTCAATGCACGGATACATGAACATGAATGGAGAAGTGTGACCAAGTCAGAAGTGAAATTAAATTTCACGGTAAGGACACATTGAGCCTTGCTAATCATTTAGATTCTGAAAAATGCTTATGATCATGGTGATATGGCTGTAATGTATTAACCGATTATTAAAAATAACCAACACTGGACAAATAGATCAAAAATGAAACTGATCCTGACAGTCTCTTAGTTTGCAGTTGAAAATACAGTTTAGGTGTGTTTTATCTGCAAATCATAGTGACCAAGTACAGATTCAACCTGTGTTTTTACTTAGAAATGTAGGAAAATGTGAATGGCTATCATCATTGTACCCTGATTGCCTCAGCACCATGATGTGGAAATGCTCAGTGCTCCAGAGACTCGAAATTAGCATAAGACATAATTAGAAAGGTATCTTTGAGCATACTGTGATTGCTTCTGAGCAGGACAGTACTTTCCAACTTGTGGAACTATCTGATCTCTTTTTCTTTTCCCTGTGATCCAGGTAACCGTAGGCGGAAGAGCCAGCTACTACGTGTCCTATCGAAGAGAAGCCTTTGCCCAGATAAAGCTGCCCAAGTACTCCTTGCCAAAGGTACTACATGCAGTGCCTGCTGTCCCGAGGCTTACCTGACAGTGCCGTGGATGGAGAGGCTACCTCCATGGGATTCAGGAAGCCACTGGCATTTAGTCTGGAGAGTTCCTGAAGGGTTCTGGTCATTGTTGCTGGTGCTGAGCCTGAGTGCTGTATTCCTTTCTCAGCAGCATGCCAGGCATGGGTTCGATTTCCTATAACTCAAGCATGTGGCATGGTCTTGGGCTCTTTGCCAAGAGTAGGAGAGAGAAAGGAATACTGGCTTTGCAATTGGTCTCTTCGGAGGGGTCTCCTTTCCATAGAGGTGATATTGACAACCACAGGGCAAGTTTGCTAGGCAGGACAGCTGCTACAGTGTGAGGGTACACAGTACGTCTGGTGGTGGTCTCGCTTCTCTTTACATTTTAAGAGTAAATATGAACTCTCTACCTATGTCTCCACTCCACTCTGTCACCGAGGAGATAGATAAAATGGCCTAAATTACTGGAGCAATAAGATCTAGTGGTGACATTTCACCTCTCCATTGATTATAAACCTTGTTCTGTGGATGCCATTTCTTGTAAACACCAGCTTCTAGGTAAATTCACTGTGAACAAAATCAGAATGTGATGATACAGTCTTACGGGACAGCAGGGAAGTTGTCTCGTGATGTGCGCTTACCATTTCTCATGACAAAAAGACGCCAGCCTCTGAGATGAGGCTAAGAAACACTGTGAAAGAGTATCTCCGTGAGGACAGAGGAGGGCTGTAGGGTAAGAAGATGCATCACTTTATATCCCCTGGCATTTTATCTTCAGTTATTCGTGTACGGAGGTGTTCATTCCAGCTTGTTCTCGTGTGTTCCTTCTTGTTCCTCACATTTTTAACTTTTCTTCCATTTAAGTGGGCAGTCTGTGTTAAACTTTGAATTGTTTAAACGTCATCTTACTGATGGAAAATTTTAATTATAAAACTTAATATCTCCTTATTATTTTCCAAAATTGTTCATTTTTCATGTTTTTAATTGGAACAGAATGCCATCATACCCCTTCATTTCCTTCCTCCTTCTCCTACCAGATACCCCCTTTGAAGCCCTCTCAAACCCCCCAACTCTCATTGACACCCACTTTTTCTTTGGCTATATTTGTTATATGAGTGTGTGAGTGCAAAGTTTTAGAAATACAACCTGCTGTGCCCATTATTTTGTTTGTCTGTATATGGTTTTTAAGGCTGATAACTCTGAATTGGTGGCCTGCTAAGTGGACCATCCCGGGTAAGGCTGATTTCCTTTCTCCCAGCAGTCAGAAGGGGTATAGTCTAGCTTCCATGACTTGAAATACTGGACTGTTTCAGCAGTAAGAAAACCGAATATGATGTTAACGGGTTAAAATTGGGTTGTAGCTTCCCTAGATGTTTTCTACATGCATTGACTCAACTTCTTGAACCCTGCGTATTTTATACATATCAATTTTCATACTCAATAAAAATCAAATAAGTATAAATGTAATAAAATATTTTAAAATATTTTTAAAAATTGAATTAACAGCCAGCCATTGGTGGTGCATGCCTTTAATCCCAGCACTCCAGAAGCAGAGGCAGGTGGATCTCTGTGAGTTCAAGGCCAGCCTGATCTACAGAGAGTGTTCCAGGACAGGTTCCAAAAAATACAGAGAAACTCTGTCCCGAAAAAACAATGCAAACATTTCTCTTGCCTGCTAGAGCTTTTAGTATGGTAGACATGCAGCATTAAATATGCCATGTAAATATAAGATATGTCTAAGGGCCATTTTTGGATTCAAGGTCCTGATACCTGAATGTAGAGAGTGAGGACAAATTACTTGAGAAAGTTGTGTTTAAGATAATATAAGAAAAAAATAAGAAATTCAGCCTATAAATGAGGGTAGGGAGGAAGCACAAGACTGATAGGTGTTATAGTCTTATTTTATTATTTCAGAGGGATTGGATGTCAAAATTCATAGATGACTAAGTCTCTTGTGTAGCTAGCTAGCAGGGCACATAGCATTTTCATATAACCTGTGCAGACCTTTCCTGAATACTTAAAATCATCTTTAAATCTCGTGCTGTATTTTTCAGGGATCACTAGAAGGAATAGAACGCTCTATTTCTTTAGCAAAGGTACAGAATTAAGTGCACTTGGTCTCTGGAGGCCAGGGGTAGGGAAGATCAGCTACACATGTAAAGGCCTTGTTTGAAGAGCCACTGCATGACCACTGCAACAGAGTTAAAATACCTGGTGAAGTTTGGCTGCAGTTTGGCAGAAGGGCCATAGCAAAGGGCAGATCCCATACTAAATAGCCTTGGGGATCATGGGGAATGGCTTCTGGGTGCACGCTTGCCTCTCTATGTCTGTGTCTTGGTAAATTGCTCACTGTGGTGGCTGCAGGGTATACCCACCAACTTGTCTAAAGCCAGCCAGTAAACTGGTATCAGAGGATGAAAAAGGGAACATTCAGCTATGAGCTTCCTAAGGGAGAACTCTGTGGTTCCTCACCCAGGGCCCCAGCCTGCAAGTTTCCCTAAAGTATGTGTTTCTGGAACCTTCCAAACCATCTCTCCACGGTAAGGGCATGTTTACCTCAGTGCATATTTTATGGAATTTTAACCTTATTAGGAAAGCAACAGTTTGGTCCCTATGGCATGTGGCTGCAGGTGGGGTACAGATGAAGCCCTGAATTGATTTCCACCCATCCAGAGCACTCCATTAACTGTCAGCAACCCTGTGGTGACTTACTGAGGGGGCATTGCAAAGCACTCATGCAGCCCTTTCATAGAGGTGCATCCAGATAGACTTCTCATTAATATGAGACTGCTGTGACAGTAGCTGGATGGTGATCGATCATTTTATTAGCTGGTGTTGGCCCAGATATTCATAATCATGGCTAGGGAGTTAGGGGCAGAGGGGTTGGCAGGAGGTTAGTTCTGCCCATTGTTTGAAAAACTGAAGTGACTTTAAGCATATTGGTGCTGCTCCATGCAGTGCTATTGCTGCTGTTATGTGCCTTCAGGGAAAACAAAATGATAGACAGAGAAGTCTCCTGTAATCTTGGCACCTCACACTTCCATTCCAAGTCTACCTTTTCATATCATGTACACCTGGACTTGAGAGTATTTTGCCGAGAGGGAGGTTAACAATGAACAGCATAGTTCCATTTCTGGGACTCTTACCCCATAGACATGAAACTTCTGCACCAATCGCAAGGCACGGTGTGAAAGGGTAAGAGCAGGAAAAGATAGCTGGGCTTTTTAGCAGAAACCCAAACATTCCTGTAAGCTCAGCCACTTACCCAGGAGCTTGTGTCTGCGCATGGGCAAAATTAGATGACAATACTGACATGTGACTCGCTGCTGGTCCAGTGTAGGTGCTCATTAAACGATGAGGGACAACTGTTACCTAGGGGGCACAGTTCTGGTGCCCTTACCCTGCCTGGCATGCAAGTTAAGATTATGATAGAATTGTATCTCAGACAGTATTGGCCTCCATATTACCTAAAGCTGTCACTGTGACACTCTGAATCTCACATAGCCTTTTTGGTTCTACATTTTTTCTCAAGTTGCAACTCTAAAACTTATTTCTACAGGAGAAAAGTTCTGTTTCTTTCTTTCCTCAAGTGTATTTGGGTTCTAGTGATACCCCCGATCTCTGCCTGAGCCTCATGATTCTGGAAAACTGCCGAAGTGTAGAAATCTTCCTCCATTTTAAGTCTTTGGGGAAAGGCTTATCACAAAAGAACTACTTTCCATGAGACTTGATGAGACTCAGATGTCTTCTCTCACGGGGCAGATTTGCATTCTTGATTTCATAGGTGATCAGCTGGGCTCCTGTCCTACTAACCATTGTGGACAAACTGCCTGATGATTTGACTCGACCAAAATTGTGTCTGTCTTTTCTGTTGTCCTCTGTCCTTGAAATGTGCTCACTTTCGAGTTTATACTGGCCACAGAGAGCATGGGCACAGAGTGCAGTAAGGGGCAGTGATCTGCCAAACCACGGAGCATCTCGGAGCATCACTTGGTCGCAAAGGAAATGCCTCCTTTAATTGTTCCATCTTCTCGCTCTGCTACACACCCAGTCCTTACTTTATTTTTGATTTCTTTCTTAATTATTTTTTACAATTCCAATCCCAGTCCTTCCTTACTCCTTTCCTCTTGCTCCCTTCAACGCCAACCCTAACCTCCCATCTGCTCCTCAAAGAGGGTAAGGCCTCCCCTAGGAAGTCCACTAAATCTGACCCATCATTTCATTGAGGTAGGCACAAGGCACCTCTCCACCCCCACACCCCTGTGTCTAGGCTGGGCATGGCATCTCTCCATATTGAATAGGCTCCACTAAGTCAGTTTTTGCATTAGAGTTAGATCTTGTACCCACTGCCAGTGGCCTCACACCATTGTTACCTATAGTAAGGGAGTCTAGTTTGATCTTATGCAGGTTCCCCATTTGTCAGACCTGAGTCTGTGGTCTCTCACTAGCTGGGGTCAGCTGATTCTGTGGGTTTCCCCTTCATGGCCTTGACTCCTTGTTCATATTATCGCTCCTCCCTCACTTCTGTTGTACTCCAGGAGCTCGACCCAATGATTAGTTGTGGATTTCTGCATCTGCTTCCATCCAATTCTGGAAGAGGGTTCTAGCTTCTGTGGGATTGTGGATTGTAGGTTGGGTGTCTTCTGCTTTGTGTCTGGTATCCATTTATGAGTGAGTAAATACTGTATTTGTCTTTCTGGGTCTGCATTACCTCACTCGGGATGTTTTTTTCTAGTCTGTCTATTTACCTCCAAATTTTAGGATGCTATTGTTTCTTAACACTGAGTAGTACTCCATTGTGTACTTCTTTTTTTTCCTTTTTATTCATTCTCTGGTTGAGGGTTATCTAGCTTTCCAACTTCTGGCTATTACGAATAATGTTGCTATAAACATAGCTGAGCAAATGTCCTGTGATGTGAATGTGCCTCCTTTGGGTATATGCCCAAGAGTGGTACTGCAGGATCTTGAGGTAGGTTCCCCTTCCTTCACAACCTCTCCACCATAAGCTGTCAATGGAGTTTTTGATTTTAGCCATTTTGATCAGTGTAAGATGGTATTACAGAGTTGTTTTGATTTGCATTTCCCTGATGTCTAAAGATATTGAGCATTTTCCTAAGTGTCTTCCTTTGAGATTGTTCTGTTGACAATTCTCTGTTTAGATCTGTACCCCATTTTTAATTGGGTTATTTGATAGTTTGATGTCTAGTTTCTTGGGTTCTCTGTGTATTTTGGAGATCAGCCCTCTGTCCGATATGGGATTGGTGAAGATCTTTTCTCACTTTTTAGGAAGCCATTTTGTCTTATTGACAATGTTCTTTGTTTTACAGTAGCTTCTCAATTTCAGGAGGTCCCATTTATTAATGTTCTATTTAGGAAGTGGTCTCCTGTGCCTATGTGTTGAAGCTTATTTCCCACTTTTCCTTCTATGATAGGTTCAGTGTGGATGGATTTTTATTGAGGTTGGTTTTTTTATCCATTTCGACTTGAGTTTTGTGCATGACTCTAGATATGGATCTGTGTGCATTCCTCTGCCTGTCAACAGCCATTAAATCAGCACCATTTGTTGAATATGCTTTCTTTTTTCGATTTTATATTTAGCTTCTTTGTTAAAAAAAAAAATTTCCTTACAATAGTCGGAGTTTGTAGTAACTTGACAATAGAATGTAATTAGTTCCATTACGGGTAATAAAGGATAGGAAGGAGTGGTTATAAAAATAACATGGTTATAAAAATAGTGTCAAGGATATTCACTTTTGTTCCCTTAACTTTCTCAGGTCTTGTAGGTCAAAGCCACAATTTCTTAAGGATTTATCTGTAATCCTAATCTGTTTGCTCATTCCTATTCACTCTTTTTCCAACTGCTGCTAGCTGCCACCTGCCCTCCAGTCCACGTGTTGAATATGCCCTTGAAAATCCTGCAGCCGTCCTTGCTAGTGACCACCTATGTGTCAAACCTACTTTTACAACTCTACACTTCATCTTTGTCTGCTTCTCTGGAGTATTTGGGATAATAATGGTCTCTCCCAAATCCATAGTGATGCTCTTCCCCTTTCTGTATGCCCTTCCTCAAACTATCTTTTTGTAGTAACTATTTTTAAATTCTTCTACAATCTGCATGCTGTGTGATTTCATCTACTTTTTATTTATAATGGTGATGCATGCATGAACAGTCCCAGCTCATATCTTGCCACCAACAAGCCCTTTAGTGAACTGCTTATTCAAAGTGCATCCTCTCCCCTGTCTGGTCTGAAAAGCCTAGAAATGAGCTAGTATCTCTTTTATATTCCTTGTGCCTTACCATTCTCTTCTATTTCCTTGCATTGCTTACTTTGTGAACTCTTGTCCTGTGTGCACTCTACAGCAGATTCTTTGGAAAGTACTAGACATAATGTAATAAACAATAGTTTTACTCCCCGGAAGCTTAGTGAGAGAGAAAGACATTAAACAAGCAATCCTGTGTAACTTTTTATTGCTAGTCACAAATGAAATGCATGTTATCTAAAAATAAAGAGGCCAGTTCTGCAAGTCAGACACAGTAGACATGTCCTTACTATCCCCTTATAGATATCCCCTAATATATACAGAGATGGCATTAAGGACATACTTCCTTAGTTCAGGTCTTCACACTCTTTATACTTCCTTCCAAATGAAGGTTAGATGTGCTTCACAAAAGCCCTTGTGATGTAGCCCCTTTATTCTTACTTTCTACATTGGGAGATGCGTTGAGCCCTTAACTTTTGTCCTTGAATGTCCACACACTCTCAACTTTAGTGCATCTGTCCTTCCTTCCTCCTTCCTTCCTTCCTTCCTTCCTTCTCCTCATATTCATTGCTTTAGTGTAGCACTTAGTTAGGGATGAAGAGTTGTCATTTCTCCACCATCTGAGCATCTGCTTAGGGACATCTTCTTTGATGTAGGCTTTATTTATCTTTTATTCTTCTTCCTACCTAGAGGGTGGAAAATGCTTAATTATTTAGGTATTTATGTAAAGTTTTAGGAGATCTAGGCTATTTTTAAAAAGTCAGGAATGGTGAAGTATTTTCATTAGTGTTTATATCCAAAGACCCAGGTTTTTTTTTTTTTTTTTTGTTTTGTTTTCAAAAAGTTACTAGGGCTTCCCCCCCCCCCAAAAAAAAAATCATTGTTGAAATGGCAGGGTGTATTATTGATCACTGTTTTTCTAATAACATTTGTGCTTACTTCTGAGGCTTTTCAAGTTGTGGCAGCTTAACAAGCAAGGTTCAATTTCCATGTATTCATACTGTTTCCCTTCCTCCATTTTCTTCCATTATCATCACTGACAGTCTTCTCATGTTTTTTAAAGGCCAGCAAAAAGAAAGTAATACATGCTTTGGGATCCAGTTGAGGAAGTTACATCCAAGAAAATACCTTGTGACTGTCCAGAATCCTGATGGGCTAATTTTAACTAATACTGCTCTTTTTCCTTAAAGATTTAATATTCTTGTTTTTATCTGTTGATTTAGAGAGAGAGAGAGAGAGAGTTCATAATGGAAGCATGAACTACCCATGGCCCATGGCTACATGCACCCTAAGATAGCTATGATGTGGCCCAATACAATACTGTGAACGTACTAAGAGATTATTACAATTTTTTTAAAATGTAATTTTGTGATTCAGTTGTGTGGTTATTTAATGAGACCTTTGTAGATGAAAACATCGTGTTGCATCGTGCTTGGTAGAACTTTTTGAAGTGATTTTCTAGGACTATCTGGAAGACATGTTCAGGTTGTAAAATATAAAATTCTCTACTAGTCATTCTTAGTCATGATGTCAGAGAGACCCATGTCTGTCTGCTGTTGAGATCTCAAGATCAGACTGGGCATACTATTTTTTATTCTAGCGATTTTGGAGGCAGAATTAGGAAGGTTCTTTGAGTTCAGGAACTCAAAGCTAGCTTGGACATCTTAGTTGCTGTCTCTATTGCTGTGGTAAAAATGCCTTGCTAGACTACCTTAATGTGGAAAATAAAGGCTTGTTTTGGTTCATAATTCAAGATTACCGTCTCCTGTTACAGGTAAGTCACAAAGATTGAAGCTTCTGGTCACATTGAATGCAGAATCAAGAAGCAGAGAGTAGTAGCTATCTGTGTTCGGCTTACTTTCTGCTTCCTGTACAATCCAGAATTCCAGCCCTGGGAATGGTGTCACTGACAGTGATTTAGTCATCTAAAATATTGGTTAACCTAATCAACATAAAATGTGCAGAGGTCTGTCCCTCCTGGTAATTATAGTTCTGGAGTTAACTATCAAGTTTAATCATGGTATTCTGTGGCATAGCAAAGCCCCTCTCCAATGGGAAAATAATGAAGAAGTTGATGAAGACCTATAGGTTGTTTTGATTGCAGTGAAGTTATTACCTTGGTGATACGCTGTTTAAAGAGTTAGTTTCTTGACAAAACCTTAGTATTATCATTTTTTTTTTTTTTTATTCAGCTGCATGACTGACAAACGAAGTACTTCTCAGGAGGGCAATATAGAATCTCAGACATGAAGATTTCTAGCTTCTTATGCCTGAGGCTGAGTACCTGTTCACCAGCTGGCACAGCCCCAGGATAGCATTTACCTAATATGCACTCACAGCAAAGCTGGCTGCCTCTAACCCTGACCATTCCATGGTGTGCTAAGTTGTTTCCTCCCCACTTACTTTACATTAGTTTAGTTTAAAATAACTTAGCTCATTCATTTTTATGACCAAAACATCTGGGAAAACCCAGGCATTTCTATTGCATTCTTAACAGGGTAAGTGAATTTAATTCGTATTTCCTGCAGCTGCTGTTTCCCTGCCTACTGGGTTCTTGGGTTCATTCTGTGCCTGCACAACACGGTTTCATCACATGGATTTGGGGAACAAAACTTCTCTTTTAAATCAGTTCAGCAGGGTACTGTAATTCTACAAGATATATACGCACAAGTAAGCAAGTAATCTGAGTCAAGGTGACCTAGAAAGTTCAACGCTAGGGACTTTTGACAAATGACCTCTAAGGAAAGGTCCAGAATTTGTTTTTGCTACCTCCCAATTGACAAGTTCAAACTTTATTGTTTTATTTTTTCTTAATAAAATGGGGGTGTTGTCGGGAACACACACACATGCACACTACAGTGTTGACACTGAAGACACTGTGGCCTCTTTTCACTTGAAATGGATTCTGGGATAGCTAGGTCTAATAAAGCAGAGGTAGACCCTACCTGATTATTAATTTGCCATTGGCCTTAGCAAATGGCTGATACCAGTGCATTTCACCATAGGTGCAAGTGTGGTTTTCCTTCCATGGTCTGTTACATGGTGTACACACTGTACTTATGCATTTTAATGTCATCACATTCAACATGTTTAACCATGCCAACATGCTCTCCTGATAAATGCATATTCTTTGGTATGTACTTGAATGTGTCATCATTATATATGGTATGTTTTTTTAATTGTTTTTAAATTGTGAACTATCAAAGTAGATTTTAGGAATAATACAGACCAGGATTAGAAACTAAATGAAAGCAAGGTCTGTGAGCTTAATGATAGCATGTGAAGAGTAGATTGTAAGAACATAGACTTATTAGGACTGAGACCCCCCCAAAGTTGCCATGTATACCAAAAAGCCTAGAGTTGTAGTTTTCCATAGAGGCCAAACTGACATTTGCAGTCACTCTTTACTGGTAACTAGTGTAAAATCAGTGATCTAAAAACTATGCATTGAAATGAAGCTCACCAATCTGTTGAGTCAGACACTCAGATATTTAAAACTCTAGTTTTGTCATGTACTGTCTGTGTAATCTGGAACAATTTGATGAACTGCTGTGTGCCTTGGCTTATTCCAGAAAATCATAATAATCTTACTATCTATATCATAGGATTATTTGACTTTTAATTAAAAATATTGGAAGACATTATAGTTTCCAAATACTAGGTACTTATATTTTCACTCCGTGGGGAGAAAACTGAAATTCGTGGAGACTGATACATTTATCAGTCATTCATCTCACAGTGCTGTACTTATGTAAGATCCAGGGCACCTGCAGCGAGCTCTCCCTAGCTTTACTTTAATAACACCCAGAGCTCCTGGACACACAGTAGATTCCCATCGTTATGTGGGGTTAGTGGGATTAGTGTCTACAGCCAGACTCACTTGCCTCCGTACCACCCATTTGATACTGAAGATTCAAAGGTAAAACATGGTACGGAAAGATTTAACACCTAAGTGAAGATCAAAAGCTAGGATAGGGCCTGCTGCTCCACGTGAATGAGTGTCCGGGAAGGCTGGGTGCCTCTGTTAGCACGAGCACTAACATCCAGATATAAAAATAAAAAATGAGCATGGACGATTCCCTTGAAACCATGGGAAATGATGCCCACAAAAGCCCCTTACAGCCATCTTTCTGTCACTTAGCAAGGAACAGAAATCATGATGTTCACGATTTATAGCCTTATTCCAACACAGAACTGCTTAACATTGCCTATAACTCAAGATGTTTCTCAGCCGTTTCACCCATCCTGGTAATTACTCAGGGCCCCAGCGGGGAGAAGGGTGTGGAGAGCTACCTTCTCAGAGGCCCTTCTCTCCCATAACAGGACATGCACATCATCAGCACAGATGAGAACCAAGTGTTTGCAGCCGTCCAAGAATGGAACCAGAACGACACGTACAACCTCTACATCTCAGACACGCGCGGGATCTACTTTACTCTGGCCATGGAGAACATTAAGAGCAGTCGAGGTCTAATGGGAAACATCATTATTGAACTATATGAGGTATGTAGCCAAAATTATTACCCTCTGTATTGACCTTTCTTTTCATGTGTTTTAAATTTATAAGCACAAGCATTGTCATCCTGTGTCTGACTCCTTCTTTCATTGGCAATTGCATTTTTGAGGCAAGGGATGTCACCTCTTTTGTACCCCAGTTCCAGAGAAATAAAGATAGAGTGCTTGTGTGGTGCCATTATTGTGAGCTGAGTGGCGTGGTGTGTGTAAGGGATCGACAATCTCTGTAAAGTCCGTGTTCTCATATATATACGCATGATGACATGCCAGAACTGAAGGCACACAGCATGTGTGATTCCAAACAGCAGTGAGGTACAGCAAGTGTATCTAAATGGTTCAGGCAGATCCCAAAACAAGGGAGATCATGATGAACTGTATATGCCCAGTACTTTTCTTGCAGAATGACCTGTTTGTTTTGTTTTGTTTTGTTTTATCAGTCCCACTAACATCCTCTGGAGGAAGTAGTGGAAAAATGTGATCCATCCCAAATGTTAAGAATGGCATGGACCAAGGGCTAGACAGATGGGGTACATTTTTGATGAAGTGTGCTAGCCATCCTAATTGTACAGAATAATGCTTGTCAGGGACATGGATGAGAACTAGGTAATTGATTAGATTTCAGATTCCAGAAGGCATTTAATAATTAGTGAATAAGTTGGAGCCTGACATTATCTAGACCATGACCATATTGAAGATTTTTAATGGATGGGGCTGTTTTGCACCCAGAGACACATTCTGTGGTTTGGAGATACAGCTCAGTTTAATTGGTCTCTAGGGGTCATTAAGATTTAACCTTCTTCACTGGAGATTCTTATACATAGATAGGGAGTGAGAAAAAAGACCATATGGCTAGTTAGCAAAGAGGGTATATTTCTTTTGGACTTCAAGTGCCCTTGAGTAATGCAGCTGGGAAAAGCACTAAATTTTCATAGATAATTCAGCTAAATACATCACTTTAACCAAATGTATTTAGTCTGGTGATATTGAGTCTTGATGACAATCTACTTGTTAAGTATAGGAGATCCTACCAGGGTAAAGAGCATAGTCAACCTTCTATTGGAGGCATCTTTCTGCTATGTTGTGGAGTCCTACAGGAGGAAGTTGAATTATTCAGGAATTTGTAGTGACTTGTGTTCAGTGATGGTCTGCTGGAGATCTAGGAAGATCTTAGGATTGAGAGTTTAGAGAGCTGAAGTCAGGTAAACAGAGATTTGTTCTCATAGAAGTTTAAATGTTCTGTGGAGTAGAGGGAATTAAGAACACAAAGACACTGGTACTGACTTGACACACATTCAGTACAGAGGTGGGCATTTACTCTGTGTTTGTGTTTCTACTTTTCTCTCATATTTACATCACCAGCAAATATTTTCACACAGGCTGATACAGCTTAATTTGTGACTTTCTAATGTTATAAGTTATCAAAACTATTTTCTTTCTCTGCAGGAGAAATACTTTTAGAGAACTGTCAAATATTGGGTGGCTTAGGTCCATCTTGACTACCTAAAGATGCTGATGCAATATTCTATCTTCCCTATAAATATCTCATGCTATGTGACAGTAGAGACAAGACAATGAAAGAAATAGTGGTATGGATTTCCCTTGCAAGCCTTGGCATCAAGGTTCCTTGGAGAAGGTAGTAGACCCACTCCACTGAGTTCTCTCTAACCAGAAAGGGTTGACACAATTTTGAGAACTAGTCTGGAGCCATGACCTCCAGCTATAGAAGTTCTCTTTCTAATTTATATTCTAATTCCAACTTTCAAGTACAATACTTCCATTGCTGTAATTGTATACAGAAGAAAATCGTGTTTGATGATAAAATAATCATTGGTTTCTTCTGCAAGGTCTTCTTCCTAGGCTGCTGCTGACAGTGAACCACTTGAATGCAGTACTTTGCAAGTGATTTTACTTGTATTTGAACATTTTTTTTTTCATACAGCATAGTATTGTAGGTTTTTTTTCATATTCCCAACAATAAACTACATTTCCATTTAGTAATATTCCACTAATAAGTAATTAAAATGTCCCACAAATATCTATACCAGCACCCACAGTTGAGCTAAGAGTTCTTGGTGTTAAGAACTTTTTTTTTTTGATGCTTCCTCAGGTAATAAGTGTTCAACTTATAACTCCTTACAATAATACAGGATTAGCAGTCATGCCTTAGACCAGTATTGTAAACTACAGTAAATACATAACTTGATAACCTGGCATGGAGTTGAGACCTTCAATCGCAGCCCTTGGGAGGCAGACTTTATTCTATGAATCTAAGGTAACCCTTATCTTCATGGAGATTTCCAGGCCAACCAGGGCTACGTAGTGAGACCTGGTCTCCAAAAACAAAACCCACAAGCTACAAACAGACTTCTAAATTATTACAACATAAATTTTAAGTAAAAAATGAACAAATGAAGTTAATTATAGAAACACATTCAATTTCTGTAAAAATGTATCTAAAATGTTTGTTTCATAAATGCTCACAAGAAAAAAAAATACTCATTCCAAGTCTGAAAACTCCAGGTTATATTTCATACTTCCATCCCCCTCCCATCATATACTATTTTTTTTTTACAAGAAGTAGTTGATATGTAATGTTATTTTATAAATTGTGTTATAAAGGAGAGTCACATACATATGAATGAACTGGGCCAGTAGCCAAATTGATTATCCACTAAAATTAACATTTATTAAAACTAAATAAAATGGAATCCGTCTCTTATTCTCACTTGCTAAGTATCATGTGTGGCCAATGGCTCCCTTGGTGGGTCTTGCAGACCTAAATCACAGTAACACTTGTGTTTGTTTCCCTTTATGGTAAGCATTGTTCCCCAAGGTGACTATAAACTTACAGGGTCTTGTCGAACTGAATGGCTTAGCTCACATCGTATAACTAGGACACCTTGATGCTACATTTGAAAGAATCCATGTACGCTTGGCTAACGTGTCAAGCTTCTTTCTCTAATCTTCCTACTTTTTATAGTTTTTAGAAAAGAGGTCGAGTTTACATGCAATAAACATAGGTTCTTTGGTATATGGTTCTATGGGTTTTGATAGGTGCGTACAACTAAGTTCAGAGTCAAAATGTGGGAGGAATGGGTCCCACAGTCTTCTCTCTAATGCCCTTGAAATGTATTCAATCCTTGTACCAACCTGTACCACGAGAAACAGCTACTTGACTTCTCCTAGGCTCCTTTGCCTATTGTAGAGTGACAGTTGGTAGAATAACACAACATGTAAGCTTGGCTTAGAAGTTGTATCTTGTAGTCATCTGGTGCATAGTACACACTGTAAAATGTATCAGCAAATGTTAATTTTCATTGCCGAGTAGTGTCCCAGAACAGACTATAGTTATTATTCATCCATTGAAGAATATTTAGGTCACTTTCAATTTTGTGTGATTGTACTTAACACCTATAAATGAACATTACATTTCAGTTTTCATAAATAAACACTTAAAGGAAGAATTGCCAAATTAAATATAAATCTGTGTTCATGAAAAGCCATCAGAGTGCTTGTAAAGTGGTGGTTCATTTGGAGAATATGAGTGTTTTCCTTATTTCATACATTCTTCAACACCTGGTATTATCAGGGGTGTGTGTGTGTGTGTGTGTTTATGCGCGCACGCGCGCTCACACACCTTTAGCCTTTCTGATTATAGCCTGGGTGCTTTATCATTGCAGGATTATTTTTCACTTCTCTAGTAACTGCTGAACTCTCTATGTGTGGACAGATAGACTGTAACACTTTGAGTGAGCCCCAGTGTCCCACTTTTCTGCTTATTAATTGTTATTTCTTTGCCTTACCTGTCTCTAGTGCCTCCCTCCATTCTATCTGCTGTTATAACCTTCAGTGATCATTTCTGGCCCAGATGGACAGCTGCTTATAAACTCCACAGGGATTGTTTTCCTGCACTGACCTTGGTCAGACCCTTATTGTAGTTCAGATACTAGGGACAGCCCACGGCAGATCATGCTAATTGCTTTTTCTCAGCAGATTCCTAGTTTCCTTGTCCTGAAGTCCTAGGGACATTACTAACAGATGACCATATCACCTGGACACCATGGTCTGCCAAGGGACCTGCAGTCACTGTCCCTGTGCACCTCAGTCTGATTCCCAGAGGGAAAGTGAGCCTTGCCAACCTAATACTGTTGCATTAACTTTTCATGGGGAGATGAAACCAAATGTTTGTTCACCCCAGACAGGGTATCAAAACTAAGAGTCCACCAAAGTCCAACTTGGAGAACCCACAAGTTAAAGTCTTGGTGAAAGCTGACTTCCAGGACCATGAGTTGATGCTCTGAAACCATTGCATGAAGACAAAGCTCCATTCTTTCATGGCCTCATGCAAACAGCATCATGGAGTCAGCCTTGAAGACTTAATTAACCTTCTACTTTCTATGCACTAAAGCATCTTCCACAGTCCCTTACACATATGGGAGGGCAGGAAGGAATAAAGACTGCCATCCCCAAGGAGAGTCTTGTGGGCCTTTTCTCCTCTTCCTTGCAGGGCTGTCAGTAGTCTGTTAACATTACAATGCACCTAGCTGTTTTTGTGTTGTTCTCAATTAGTTGCCATGGCTACTAGCCAAGGTAATCTTTACTCTAAGATGGTGATCATGTTATGCACAAAGAATAAAACCGTACTACAATGGCACTTGTACCCTTTTGTAGGTACTGTCACATGCTTCTCACTAGACTTCCAAGAACATCAGCAGTAACCACACTAATGATTTCAACCTACAGTGGGAGAAAGAATATGTAAAGTTAATGGAATGCTAAGTGCCTCCTCAGATGAAGAGCAAAAAACATGTATCTCATTTCTTAATTCCATTATACTCCATGCAGGGAGGCTGAGAAGTGCTGAAGATCCCCTCATGTCAGAAGAGCACACACACACACACACACACACACACACACACACACACACACACACACACACACACACACACACACGTCTCCAAGCACATAGATGCGGACATGACTGTTAGGATGGAGAATGAATATAGTTCTAAGTTGAGTTGCAACCAAATATTCAAAGTTCTTGTACTGAAAGACACAGTGGCTAAGTGGCCTTTAAAATGATGTCCATTTGTTTATTTACTTATTCAAGACATGAAGCCAAGAATGATCCCAGAAATGATGGGCACATGATGAACCATCCCCACATAAATGACATGTGCTGTACCATTGTGTCCAGCTTCAGGGGAGACAAGTTACGGGCTGCTTCAAGAGATTTCCATGGAAATACCTTCTTTTCCTACAACTTTTGTTTTCTATTCTCTCAGTTTTGACGGAGGGAAATTTCTGTGTGACTCATAGAAGTTGCCTCTCTTAGTAGTGGGTACTGTACTCATGGGAGACACAGAATAAGCATATTCTGTTTGTTTGACATGTTCACCGTGCATGTTTGCACATGCCTGTTCTCATGCAAGGATGTCACAGGCCCTTCACAGCCAGAGGTGCTCCTGGACTCAGAGTCACACTTTTTTTTTTTTTTTTTTTTTTTTTTTTTAATTTTCCAGGAAATAAACATCAAGTCCCTGGGTGTGAGTTGCAGGAGGGCAACTGATTCAAGAAAGCATTCTCTCACAGACTAGCAATGATGGCACCAGCTTTGTGGCCAAAGACAACACCAGAAAACACTTCCCTTCAGTAGGAGGATCTATGGAAAGTAGAGCAAAATCCTGTTCTCTGGGGGAAGTGCCAGGCAGCCAGATTAAATCTGTATGGTTTCAGTGGGCTTTAAAGATGAAGTTTGGGCGCTAGAGAGATGTGTGTTCCTGAGGATAATGCTTCAGATCCTAGTACTAAATAAGGAGACAGGCACCAAGAAAGGGCCTACAGTTTGAGCTTCAAGAGACCTTTTTAAGGTTTAGGCACACACTCCCACTCATAATCTACCACACACATGCACATAAATAAATTAATGAGCCTTGAAATCTGCTTAGGCTGCCTGGGAGTGTGTGAGGCCCGAGTCTTTCTAAAACACACTGTCTGAGAGCTGTTGAGACAGGGAGGGTACGGCTCGGACCCATGCCGCAGGGACACAGGCCTCATCTTGCTAACACTGCTTCTCTGTCCCCACCCTCTTTCAGCTCAAGGTGGCAGTCTAGTCATCCCTTCAATCCATCACTGACTCAGTACCAAATTCCTTCTGCTGCCCTTTCCTCATAATTCTTTCTTCTCCTGACATTCTCTGTCCATTTGTTTGAGGCTTTTTTGTTTGTCATTTAGGAGAGGAGAAAGAAGAAAGACAGACAGACAGAAAGAAAGAAAGAAAGAAAGAAAGAAAGAAAGAAAGAAAGAAAGAAAGAGAAAGAAAGAATGAAGGAAAGAAAAATCCAGCTCTGTGAAACTTACTTTTCCTTTCCTCCAACTGCTGTTCCTTCAAAGCTGTAGTGAATTTCAGTTAACCATGACCCTTGAAGAATGGCAGACAAGTAAAATGAGAACTTCAATCCATCAGTGCTGTCCACTGTGCTAGTTACTTCCTTCGTATTTATAACAAATACTTAGCAAATGCAATCTGAGGAAGGAATGGCTTATTTGGACACAGACTTTGATGATATAGTACTTCACAATGGGGGAGTCATAGCAGCAAAAGGGTGAGTGGCTGGTCACATTTCATCTATAGTCTGGAAGCAGAGACGGATAAATAATGATAAACTAGCTTCCTTCTTTTTATTCGCTTTAGGTTCCTAGTCCATGGGATGGCAGAGTGCTACATTCCGGATGGAGCTTCCTTTTCAGTTAAATCTTCTGGAAATATTCTCAAATGTATACTAAGAGGTGGTTTTTCATAGGGAAATGAGGAAATCCAGTCCAGTTGACAATGAAAAAATACATCCAGCAAACCTGCTATTCTACAATGACGATTATGTAGTCTCTCTCTCTCTCTCTCTCTCTCTCTCTCTCTCTCTCTCTCTCTCTCTCTCTCTCTGTGTGTGTATGTGTGTGTGTGTGTGTGTGTGTGTGTGTGTAGTTTCCATTTGGGTGCACACATGCAACACACAAGCCCCCCCACACACACAATTATTGTTTCTAATACACGCATTGTCTTATTTGTTACACACATGCACACAAAATCTTGTTTGTGTTTTGTCCTTGTAATATGCTGATGACAATTTTAAGATTCTTTTTTTCTGTTACAGGACATTGTCATTTTAAGATTCTGCTCTCCTTTCCAGCACATAGAATAACAATTTAAGTGGAATTTGTACTTAGCCTGGGGTGTATGTAATTGATAAATCAACTCCAGCTACTTGTTCTATAGTGGTGCTCTTTATTCCTTCAGAATATCAAGGGCATGAAAATTCCAATACATTAGAAACTCTGGCAAGAGGACTGCATTATCTCAGAGGACCTTTGTCAGCCAACTAGGGAAAAGAAGAGAAGCCACCAATTTAAAAGTCATCTAAAGATAATATGTGAATTACCCAAAGTCATACAGTGAGCTAGAGGCATGCACTGGAGCATCTGCCGCATAATATCTACCCTATTTCTAAGAGGTATTAATGGGATGCCACCATAAAGGGGATTTTCTTGGTGACATCAAAACCTGTCTAATAGAATATCTTGAGCTAAAACAGCTGTCTCTGGCAGGGGTAAATCCTTTGGTCTTTATCAAAGGAACTGTTAATAGTTAATTAAAGATAATATCCTACAGGGGAAAAAATAAAAAGAAAGACAGGTAAAGTGAGGAAAATCTGATGGCTAAGGGGTGTGTCTAACGATTTGATGTGGGTCACAAAGGTGAGCAGGAACTGTGTGGAATATGACATTCCTTCCTGCATTCCTTTTCTATTGTTTTGTTCCCCTCATGCCTTGTGGGAGATGCTGGTGATTCTTTCAGGGTTTCTCCAAGGATACCGCCATTCTTGCCCAACGTGGTTCTCCATCTCTCACCTTTTTCCTAGGTAGCAGGTATCAAGGGGATATTCCTGGCAAATAAGAAGGTAGATGACCAGGTGAAGACATACATCACTTACAACAAAGGCAGGGATTGGCGTCTGCTACAAGCTCCAGATGTGGACCTGAGAGGAAGTCCAGTGCACTGCTTACTGGTCAGTTATCAAGTCCCATGTGGCATTCACAGGGCAGGTTGCTTCCCTGGGGATACTGCTTCAAGGTCTCCTCCCAGTATTAGATCTTAGGAACATGCTAAGCGATGTCGGGATCACAGGTCTTCAGGCTCAGATCTCTACACCAACTGTATGGAACACTAAGTGCATTGCATGGGTCTTTGTTTGGAATAAGCAATATCTTATAGCTGATAGAAAAAAAAAGGAAATGAAAAATAAGCCTGCACTCATTAATAACAGTCCCAGACATAACTCAGTGGGGCTAACCCATCTGTTGACTTCTACTTTGTTTGATGCTATATAGATGTCAGGATAACAAAGAAACCCAGGAAGGTCAGGCAGGACTGCCTACACAGGATCATCAGTTAACCTGTCAGCTTTTGAAGGTCCTTGCTATGTAGAATATTGAGGCAGACAGTGTGGAGGACATGATGTGTAAGATGACATCTCTGCCCCAGGGTGCCTCAACTTAAAGTGGTAAGGAAAGATAATTGACAATAATACAACCATCAGTTTCATGTTAGTAAATACCAGAAGCCATTCTGTGATCTCAGATATGTGATTATCCTCAGCCAAAAGTTGTCTTCTGCTATGTATTCAAAGAGATGAATCAGCCAGGTGAATTCCAGATTGACACTGTGTTAAAATCTAGAGGTATAGTCGAGTCTAGGTCGGTCACAGCCACCACCATTTTCTTATTTTCAGTCTAATTTCACACTTTGGTGTATTTAGTGTTAGTTGTAGCTTTGGTGTGGATATGAGGAATGTCACACAAATGGCTACCCATTGGAACAGCTCACAAAGTCGTTGGTTAATTTATTCTCTTTGCACTGCTAAACCTCAGTGATGACTTCATCTTACTCTCTTCACTGAATTTTCTCTTTATCTTAGCTTGTCTTCATCTCATTTATTTTTATTTTAAAGGTATATATCCCCAACCCCATTTCATACTGGGCTGGAAAGGAATAGAAAACAGTTCCGTATTCAGTGAATTTCAGATAGAGGCTCAAATTATTTCAAGTAAAATTATAAGCAAGGTCAAAACATATAAACACATAGAACTCAGTAGTTGAAGACCTGGACTATATCATGTAATTACCTCTCTTCCTTCTCTCTGGTGGCCCCTTAGAGCTCTAATAAGCGGGTTTGATGGTTACCATCTAATCTGGAGGGACATTTGTCATCGTTTGTTAAAGAAAGGACTGGGGGGGGGCTCCTGACGCTAACCATGAACTAGACCTTGAAGGCTAGGTTGACTGCAGAAGAGGCGTTTGATATGGAATGAGAGCAAGCGAGGAAGAAACTATGAGTGGCATTTGGGGCAACTGCTCATGTGAAGTAATGGGTCCATCAGGCAGATGGGTCTGAAGTTCAGCATCCACCATTGCTATTCCCAGATGATAAATTTCTGCAAGACCCTCATCTTGTGCAGAAGTGAGGGTATGGCTGGAGTTCCCTGGAGTGAGGTGATTTCTTTTTTCTTTGTTTTAGCCCTTCTGTTCCTTACACCTTCATCTGCAGCTCTCTGAAAACCCGTATTCCTCCGGAAGGATCTCTAGCAAGAACACAGCCCCTGGACTTGTGGTGGCCACAGGTAAGGAATCTTCCCTGGGCTTTTTCCTCACTGAGGGTCTCTGGTCCGTGGCTTATGTGTTGGTCCTGGTTTCATTTGAGCATTAGATGAAAGCTCCCCAGAAAATGAGCAAGATTTTTCAATCCTGAAAGCCCATCATCAAAGACTAGATTGCAAAGAACCTTGAACAGGATTAGCTTCTAGGTTAATTCATCCTGGCCCCAGTCCTGTGAATCTAGTGAAAGGCCAGCATTCCTGTCAAAGTCAACTGACTGATCAGAGAGATTGTAACAGGGAATTCCTGGTTTGAGAAAACATGCCGTGTGAACTTCCCAGCTCTCCAAATATCAGGTAGGGCATCTTCCTCTTTACACAGAAGATACTTTCCAAAGGGTTTCACCGCAGAGCTGTTTTTAATCAGGAGGTCTCTGGTGCATGTAAAGGTTTGTTTACCCATGATTAAGCACTTGGCAGAGAGCCTAGGGGAAAAGGGCAGAAAAACTTCAGGTTGCATTGTTGGAGCCACTGTCCACTGAACATCAATCAGAAGTGACAATAAACAACTCTCTGATGAAATGAAAGTCTCTAGGGGATGTGCCTTGATTAGCATGCATTTGATTTGCATATACCTTTTCAGGAATACATCATTGTTGGCATAAAGCAAGGCAGGCTTCCTTCTAATATTAGAAATTACAGCTTTGGTGGTGTCAGGTAGCTTTTTTTTTTTTTTCCTAATGAAAGCAGATACATTCACAGTGACTTTCTTAGGTTATAGTTTTCCTCCACCAATCCAACACTCTTGCATCTGGAGCCCTGTTCTTCTAGATATGGATTCTAGCTCCAAAGCTCAAATCCAATGAACTTTCAATCACTAGCAACAACCAAGCACATTAACCAGCTAGGTGGCTGCTACAGGCAGCTTCTCTTCAACAAGTGTGGACAGGATCCAGCATGACTAACACCACTACTGTTCCTAGAAGTGCAGGTCAGTGAGATGAGCATAGGCTCTTTTGCTCTGGCCCTAGCTTGGAGAGTGATATCCACACCCACAGTCCACATGAATTAGTTCTTCAAGCTCAGGAACTGATAGTCCATCTGCCTCTCATCAAAGTCTACGGAAAACCCAAGACTGGATCAGCTGCTACAGTGGGAAATAGGGGTCAGTCATAAAAGTAGACATTATTTGAATTCTTCTGATGATAGCCAGGCATTGCTCAAACACTCTGAATTTTGGGGTTTTGACTGGCAAAGTGGTGATGGGAGAGCTAATGTAGCTGGGTTGCTGAGTTACATGAAGGAATGAGTTTCCAGCGTTTCCAAATGCTCAGGACACAATGGCTACTCTGCATAATAAGGCACCTATCATCCCCCTGTATCCCTGACTTTAAAGCCATTCTTTCATCAGAAGAAGGAAGTTTGGTTTTTCTCTTCAACAGGACCCATAATCATATGCATACATTATGAATGCGGTGAAATTCAGAAACCCTGTCATTCAGATCTCTAAAGCTGAGCTCTGACACTTGCTAGGCTGGTGCATTTGGTTCAGTTTTTCAACTTCTGAACTTCATGTCCTCATCTGTAAAGCAGAAAGTGTAATCTTCCTTATGGACATATTGCAAAAACAAAGAGAGAAGACCACGTTTATAAGACTGGAGAAAATTGTGTAGGTGAGATGGTATTAACCACACACACTTCTAAATTAGTCTAATGCTAAGAGTTAGCAGGCATTCAGAAATTAAGTATTTATTTTTGAATATTTAGCTATGTTATCACAATTTACTAATTACCATCTCTTGCTCACAAACTCCTGAGGCTTCTTGCCAGCCATGGAACATCAGGAGAGGGAAAGCTAAGACACAGATGACAAGATCTTGAGCTAACGTGCTGGCTTCTAATTCTTCATGCCTAGCTTCCTTTACTTTGCTGACCTGGTTTCTGTGGAAAATGATTTTCCTTAAGGAAAATAATTAGGAAGTCACCCAAACATGCCTTCACTGTTACTCTAGGTGTGTGTGTGGGGCGGGGGGGGGGTCTTCAGATAGCTCCCTTGTATGTATGCCCTCTGTCTGCCTGAAGAGCTCAGGGCCCTGATTCCCACTCTTCCTGTTCACTTCCTCTTTCCATATTGTCCTGAGAACTGGCGTCGAGGAAGCTGTGGAAGAATGCCTGCACTGAGATTCCTTTCAAACCTTTATGGAGGGGAGCTCTGGAGAATTTGGTGGTTACCTTTAGAAAGAAGTATTGGGCTTCCAAATATCTTGCTACTGATTCTCAGTATCGGTGAAGGACTTGCATCTAAGGGGACCAGAGCCCCTTAGAGTGGCCCTTGACTTGCCTTGATTGTATAACAGTGAGATAGATGACAGTCCTATTCAATTTACACACTCTGAAACAGAGAGCAAGAGGGTGGCCGCTCATGACTGAGCACACTCTTTCTCATTACAATAGTGGTTAATCCTGTAACCATCAAACAGCAGCTCACAAACACCTAACTGTGCCTCTTCCAAGGCTAACCCACTTCTGCCCCTTCTGTATTCAGTTGTCTGTGTGCATTCCCCAACCCCCTACTGAGCCACTGGTGTTCCTGTCAGGACAGGTCCTTTTGCTGTCATTTGGAGAAGCATTTCTAACCCAGGGAGCTCCAGAATTCCTTCTTCGTAGTTCATCAGTGTTGAAAGATCAGAGAATGATTGCAATGGCAGGAAACAGATAAAAGTTGAATAACACACAAATGTCAGTAGAAACTTGTTTGCTTACAAAATAAGCAGTTGCTAAAAATAATAATAATAATAATAATAATAATAATAATAATAATAATAAAAACTCCTTGTTTTCCTGACTCATTCCCATGTCCTGCTTCCTAGGCACCCCTTAGGCAGCCAAAGCTATACTACCTTCCAGATTGCTCAGCAGCCACTCTGCCTGAGCCTCATTTTACTTAACCAAGGAAGCCCTTCATCAGGCCACTCAATGATAACATTACCTACATTCTTTCTCTTACAACTGTCCACTGAGCTGCTTAAAGACAATATGGCCCAGCATAAAATCATACTACAAAACATCTGTACTGTTTCTCAGTCTGACAACCTAGTTTCTGGTCCCTGTAATTAGCTGTGTATTTCTCAGGGTGCCCTTCGGATAATGGAAGATTCTTCTGAAAACAGAGTCTATGAAGTGAGCTTCTTACCATCACCCAACTGCCAGCAGGGTGAAGATTCGAAAGACAGGCTGAGAACAACAGGTTAAGAGACAGTGCTAGGGTTGGCAAAGATTTAGACCTCTCTTCCTTTTCCTCCTTCCAGTTTTTCTTAGTAGATATTGCTAAAAGATCTAGCAGATTACCACACTTTATTATTATTATGCCTTCTGGTGGCAACCATGGGACCAGGATCTTCTCCACCTTATTTCTTTGCTTTTGTTTTGGCTATTCCCTTAGACCTATGCCTGAAAAGATGAATTTCCTACAGACATCTATAGTGGCTCTCAAAGCTCCTCCCCTCTCCTTGTACACCCACTCCCTGAGCCTAAGCACTGGGGTTATTTTTAGAAGCCTATGTGTCAAAACAAGTTGGCTAGCTGTGTGCTCTTGGATGCTGATGGGAGCTTGACAAGCTGTAGCCAGCTTTAATTTCTCATTTTGAAGTATTAAATGTCAGGAGCTCAATTAACATTTTCATTATTGCATTTTTATTGTGCTCTTATTTAGGTTACAGATGTGTGGGAGCTAACATTCCCTCCCTGCTATGTTTAATGAAAAAAATCAACCAATATGATAAACTCTTACATGATTAGGGTGCTTTCTTCATTTTAACATGTCTCCAAGGGCACATCAACCTAAGAACATCAAATTATCTACAGTATTGTGTGTGAGGCTTTGGTGTAGGAACTGTGATGAGACTGTCCACTCGTAATGCTAGAGCAACATAAGCAGAATAAAAGTATCTTAATGTTATTTTATACTGTGTGTGTATGTGTGTGTGTATGCGCGTGCACACACATGTGTGCGCGTCCGTGCTTGATTGTGTGTGCACTCAAGCCACAAGTGTGTATGGATGTCTGAGAACAATTTGAGGAAATTGTTTCTCTCCTGTCATCAGTAGATCTTGGGGATCAAATTCAATATATAAGGTTTGAAATTCAATATATAAGGTTTGGCAGTGAGTTATTTAATTAACCATCTGGACCATCTCTTCTGTCCCAGATATTTTCTTTTTCTTGTATAATTTTATTTCTTTTTTGAGGTCTTTGAATTTTATTATACCTATTTTAAACACGTGTATGCTGTATTTTGGTCACTTGCCCTTCCCTCTCTCATCGCCAACCCCCCTTCATGTAACCCTTCTTTCCAATGAGCTCCCTCATATTTTAACATCCTTCTTATGGTTTGCAAATATGTAATATATTTTAATTAACTCTATACTACTCCCTTTCATTCCTCCCTTCTCTCCACTACTTTCCTCTTGCAACTTAATGTACTGTCTTTTTTTTTAACCTACTGCATTCCAGTACATTCAAGCAGTCAAGAGATAAATCAGCATACTCATCCAAACATTCATGCTAACACACACACACACACACACACACACACACACACACACACTTTTCTTAGGCTATAGTTATACTTGAATAGGAGAGCTTTGTTCCCATCCTCCATATTCATGTATTCCCTTCTGTCCCTTGCCATCTTCAGTGCACACCAGTCAGGCACAATCCGAAACAGTCTGGGTAGTGAGAGCAAGAGACTTCATCAATAGTCAGTCCCTGAGCCCTACCAGCTAAAGATGCATTTGTGTCACACTCTTTGCTCGCTTTTCTCATACTGAGTTTTTTTTCTTTCCCCTGCTGGGTTTTTTATTTTTAGGTGACCTCAAGAAAGAGTGTACACAAATAAACTGTAAGCATCCTTTGGGGAACCTTTACTGTAACATCCTCCTCTAACCCTGAGCACACTTGAACTGCCTGACAATTTCAGATGATCTGTTTATGTTTCAGGCAACATTGGCTCAGAACTCTCCTATACAGATATTGGTGTGTTCATCTCCTCCGATGGGGGCAACACATGGAGACAGGTAAGTGTCATGATTCAGGGAGAAGAAAGATATTTAAAGTAAAGTAGACAGTTAAGACATCTAGCATCTTTCAATCCCATGGATTCTTAGATTCCTTATCACTTTGTAGTCAAAAAAATAGTTGACTAACTGCAGTTTACTCTGACTAACAGGTTTAGAGGGGTAATGGTGGGTAAAAAGACGCCTGGGCCTGTGAGAAGAAAACCTAGATTTAGTCTGACTGCTTATTCCATCCCTTCAGCCTTATGTGTGTAACAGCCTCTGGATGCTAAGCATTGCTCTGGTTTCTGGGACACTCTGATGGGATGTTTTTTGTCATTAGTGTGCCAAGGAATCTTGGCAAGCAGTCTCCCTCATCAGCTTTCTTGAGCTGCTTCTTTATCTGCAAAGGGAAAGGATTAGAATGTTGAAACCAGAAAAGTCACTAAAGTCAATGATAATTTAGAATTATATAGACCCAGCTATCAGTAGATATGAGACAGCTTAATACATATATGTCGACAAGAAACATCAATTCAGTATTGCAAACAGTAGAACTTGGAGCGGTGATAACAATGTCGCACACGGCCATTGCATAGCTGATATATGCGGAGTGTGAACTGAACTTTTGATTTAAGTTTAATGTAAGTAACCACATGGAACTACTATATTAGTCAACACATAGTTAATGTCAACAATGTATCAGACAAGAGCCTCAAGATTTGATATTCCTTCATTGAAGAAGTTCAAAAATTATATGAAGGAAATAGTTTTAACATAAAACAAAATGTAGTTCAGGGTGATTGTATTATTTTAGTAGTCTTATCATGGAAAGGAGGGTGATTAATTGGTTCTTCTTACGAGGTGGTGTTTTACTAAGTCTTAAAAAGAATAAGATTTCTAGCTGGGGAAGAGAAGGGAAAGGCACTGAATGTCCTGATGCAGGTTAATTCACCATTAGCGGTCTTGCTGGTCCAGTTCCAATTTGGATGGCCAAATGAAGTCTGGCATCACCACCACATTGCCATCACCCTCACTGCCATCATTGTCACTACTACCACCACAAACAGTGTTGCCAGGGACTTAATGGGTGCAATAGCTATTTTAACTGATATACAGGGTACAGTGGAGAATATGATAACTCTTGATCCAAAGGCTGTAACCAAGTGACTAGGGAACAGACATGTGAATAGGTGTCAGCCTTCAGAATATAAGATAATCTATAAAAAGAGGTCAGGAGCTGGAAAGTTAACTCATCCAGTATAAAGAACAATCATTGTCCAAGAACCTAAAGAAATATATTACCTGGCCAATGCTACATTCCTCCCATTATGCCCCTATCATTTTGCTTTTCTTCCTCTCTTTCTCAAACTTCCCAAGCTTCTACTTTTCATGCCTATGACTGTCAGAGGAAGAACTGGCAATGGAAGACAGTATCAAGAGGGAAGTCTAAGTACTACTTTCTCTGCCTCCCTGGCTTCAGTCCTTTATCCCCATTACATTACTTATCACAGAGCTATCCTCTGACTAGAACTGCAGACTTCACCTCGTCATCATATTTGAAATATATGTGAATTGCAACCATAAGGCCTTTGCATGTTAAGGGTGGCCATTGGTAGGGCATTTTTCTTCACTGAAAAGATAAATGTGAAGAATGAGAAATAAGAATTTTAAGACAGAGAAGCATACTTCTGTGTTCATTTGAACATATTGCAGGAAATCACATTATTTCTACTCATTCCTCTTTTCCACCTGCCAGCTCCTGCTTACCATCTTTTAGTCTTTACTTCTGAGTCATCATCCTATACTGTGCATCTCTGTCATATGAGCCAACAACAGAGTTCAGAACTTGAAGAATTCATCATGTCTGTTTTCTTCTATGAACTCTGAAATTGGGGGTCTTTGGTGAATAATTACTCTTCCTGTTTCAAGCTAGAATTATACAAACCATATGCCTTGATATATGTGGAATTAGATCTGAAAACATCTTTGTTGAGACTCATATTTTGCTGGTGCTTAGCAAATAAAAAGATGGAGATGTGGATCATTGAATCAGTAGATAGTGAATGGATAGTTAATAAGCTTTGGAAAAATGTATGTGTCAAGTACTGGCTTGTCTTAAGGCCCAGGAAAACTATATATATTGTAATGCATA
The DNA here is from genome assembly GCF_943737965.1 of Phodopus roborovskii. Classification (NCBI taxonomy): domain Eukaryota; kingdom Metazoa; phylum Chordata; class Mammalia; order Rodentia; family Cricetidae; genus Phodopus; species Phodopus roborovskii. The sequence goes on along the minus strand of NW_026126541.1, from coordinate 11,702,374 downwards.
TTTGTAAATATTTGATTCATAGGCACAAAATTTGGGTCTTCTTCCAGCCTCTAGAAGAATCTAGGAAGTAGTGACTATGTCTAAGAGTTCTATTGTTCTAGGGTCTGGAGAAATTCTCTGTTTAGTTAAAAAGGCATAAAGACAAAGAAACAGAGATGAGAAAAGTAATTTATAAGAAAGCAAAGGTGGGAAGTTTTTTAATCATGCTCTTTTTGGGCGGGGGGAAAGGATTACCTAGTTGAGCATATACCATATCGCTTTGCCTTCATGTAGTATTTTGGTTCACATGACTAGTGGGAAATGTCCTGGATGTGCCATTTCAGTGGGATAAGGAGAGCCGTTTGCTCTCTGTGAGCCCAGTTTCTCATCTATTAAATGCAGATAATATGTGTCAGACTGTCCTGTAGAGCCACCGGAGAGCACAGAAGGTAAACGAAATGATGTGTATGAAAGACTGCCAATTGTAAAGCACTGCCAATGTGAGGCATTGCTCTGATCACTGCTGTTGTTGTTGTTGTTCCAGATCTTTGATGAAGAGTACAATGTCTGGTTCCTAGACTGGGGTGGCGCCCTCGTGGCCATGAAACACACACCTCTGCCAGTCAGGCACTTGTGGTAAGGACAGCCTCCTATCCCATTAATGAAAAGCTCTTTAGTGGAGAAGGTTGGGAAAAGTCAAGTCATTGAGTGGTTTTGCATTCCAGTTTTCATTTACTCACCAGCCCACTTTTTCAATGTCCTTATATCATCTACCTCTTAGGTAGCAATATGTATGGTCAGGTAAGGCAGAAAAGCATAAAAGGATCAACAAGCTCAGGCAGCCTTGATTTGGAATCCAAATACAAGAGATGGAAATTGCTCTAAAGGGATGGTTATGTTCATGTTAACAGATACGAAGCTCAGTTCTCAATAACTTTAGTTTATGAACCTATGACTGTTTCATTATAGATGACCTTTGGGTATCATGAATATTCTTCCAGTGATTAAGGGGTTATCTGGACTGATAGTCTGTGTTTGTAGCTATAAGCAACTTGGAAGTTGTTGAAGCCATGCTATAGGCTTTAATACTGTAAGAGAGTATGGACAATGAGCAGAGGCCAGTGGCTTCATTACAATTGATGAAAGAGAAATGGCTAAGAATGGAGAAATCCTTGAGATTGTCTTCAATAATGCCAAAAAAAAGAAAGAAAAAGAAAAAGAAAATAAAAGAAAGAATGAAAAGATAATAGAATCAAATTATTTAGTAAGATCAAATTTATTACAGAGTGAAAATACTATGGGACTAGGTGTCCTAGGGGGCCACAGTTACAGTAAATTTAAAATACAAGTGGAGTTAAAAGAGTTTATAACAGTTATGTCTAAATGGAGTTCTTAATTGGTCTAAATAATAAAAACCCAGGGTCATAAATAGAATAAAATGCTGAGAGATCAGAGAAAAAAAGGGGCAAGGCACAGCCATACCTTACCTCCTTAGAGCCTCAGCAGACAAGAGAGTGAGTTCCTGTTTCTTCCTGCTAATATACTTTCTCCGTCTAGCCATCTCACTTCCTGTTTCCACCCAGCCATCTCACTTACTGTCTGTCTGTACAGACCTCCAGACCTCTATGGTTAGCTAAGTGGCAAGCTCCATTCTCTGACCTTCAGACAGGCTTTATTTGTACAAGCAAGACATCACTACATATCCCCCTTTTTTGTCTAAAATTTTAAAGACAGGTTAAAACTAATATAAGAAAAACTATATGCGATAATTATATATATTATATATAGGCAATAAGTACATTAACAATTCTAGTCCATTTGCATTTGACAAATTCAGAGAAAATATTCCAATAGCTATTCTTTCTTGATGAGTCCAAAGTCTTGTACCTAATTTACTTTCTGTTCTAATTTGCATTATCAAATTATCTTTTAATGTCTTCCAAACCTATTACACTTAACACATCTTTAGTGATTTTCTTACTGAGTCTTGTAAACAAGGAAAACTATATACTATCTAGTCTCCAACTCTCTCAGAGATCCAAGAAGGAAATACTATTAACTGAGTAAGCAAGAAGTGCAAGAAAATGAATTCCAATAAATGTGAGAAATAGCTGGCTGCCTGGACAGTCACCCAAGGTTGATCTGCAATGTTGGGGTATCCATCTTAGGCCTATAGAGCTAGCATATCTGACAGACATCAAATGTAAATGGAGTTCTTAATTAGTGTAAATAATAAAAACCCAGAGTCAGATATAGAGGAAAATGCTGAAAGAGCAGGAAGAAGGAGCAGGTGTCCAGCAGACAAGAGAGTGAATTCCTATTTCTTCCCGCTTATATCCTATCTCTGCCAAGCCACTCTACTTCCTGTCTGACTGTACAGCCCTCCAGACTTCTATGGTTAGCTAATGGCAAACTCCATTCTCTGACCTTCAGATAGGCTTTATTTGTACAAGCAAGGTCACATCACAGTTATGAATGAATGCATGCAGAAATGAATAATAAATAATAAGATAAAATTGAAACAGTTTAGATTATTCATCTCAACAAAGAAAATACATGGCACTCAAAACATAAATGCTAGTTAATCAATGAAGACAAAGAACAGAGTATGAATGTATCTTGAGGAGTTTCTGTCATCATTTAGATTTTTGACAAAGGATAGATGAGTCTCTTGTATGCAAATATCTTAAAGAGAAAGAATTTCAGGCTTCATGTTCAGCTAAATAGTTATTTGTAGGTGAGGCTAGCTAAAGTGTGGATGGTACTATTCACAGTGGGCCAAAAGCTGGATCCTAGATTTTACCAGGCCTTTAATTACCAGTAAGGCCAACCCTTTAGTGAGAATTTTAGTGGAAAGCATCTGTTTATCATCTGAGAGAGAGTTGATACCCTGGTGCCAAGTCCAATCTTCAGCCACCGTAATAAAGACTCTCAGATAGTCCATAATTGTCACTTTTAGGTTAAAATGGTATCATTCTCTTAGAGCCTCATTTTATAAGGTAGAATAGTTATATCTACCACCATATTATTCTATAAGGAAGTTATAAAAATAATCTTTTTCAGCTTTTGTTATAAATTTATTTTTTTTACCTTCTAATCCCAGTCCCTCTCCCTCCTCTCCTCCCGTTCCCTTCCACTCCCCTGCCACCTCCCATCTGCTCCTCAAAGAGGGTAAGGCCTGCCCGAGGAAGTCTACTAAATCTGACCCATCCCCTTTGTTGAGGTCGGATCAAGGCACACCTCCACCCCACACCCCTGTGTCTAGTCTGAGTAAGGTATCTCTCCATGTAGAATGGGCTCCACTAAGTCAGTTTGTGTATTAGAGTTAGATCTTGGACACACTGCCAGTGGTCTCATATATTGTCCCAGTCACACCATTGTCACCTATATTAAGGGTTTGGTCTTAAGCAGGTTCCCCATTTGTCAGACCAGAGTCAGTGATCTTTCACTAGCTTAGGTGAGCTGATTCTGTGGATTACCCCATCATGGCCTTGACTCCTTTGTTCATATTATCACTCCTCTCTCACTTGGATTGTACTGCAGGTATAAATAATCTTTAATCATATGTACTAGCTTAATAATGAACATGTGAAAATTTCCAACATAACTATTATCCATTTCCTACTAAACAATAGTCTGTATTTATTTAAGGAATGTTATATTCCAGGCACTGTTATAAACTGCTCCAACAAATTATTCATCTCAACCTTAAATATATGGACATTTTTTAAATTGCCAATATAAAGACTTTAAAACACAACTGTATCAAATACCTTACTCAAAGAGTTAGTGCACAGGTGTTAAGTGGGGTACCATTGGAGCTCCTGTATGTTAATTGCTCATGTTTTAGGTATGGTGAAGAACACGTAGAGGGGTAGAAACTGGTTTCATCCCTCTGGGAGATGATAGTCAGTACAAGGATTTTAGAGTAGAGCAAAACAATGTCTATTTAAGATGCTGACTGTGTGATACTGGACAGTGGTCTTCTTGCAGCAATTGTCATGGAGATGATGCTTAGAGGATACAGACCGAAGTAGTGTGAGGCAAACTAGTGAAAATAAAACTCTCACCTGAGGCTGAAATTCAGAAATGTACAGTGTACTCAGAACACTGTATTGGAGCCAAAGATGGGAAACATATAAGAGGGGGCAGAGTTGAAAAGAACCTAAATGTCACTTCAAGGCATTATGGCTGAACTGGTAGGTGACCCCTCTCATTTTCAAGATCCATTTCTATCTGTGGAGCAGTAGACTTTTAAGGAGTGAGTGGGATTTGTACCAACAAAGAAGAAAGTAAATCTGAAAACTCATTTATTTTAACCAAATGAGACACTGTTTCTTGGCTCTGTCATTATGCTTTAGGAACTATCTCACTAAGAGTTGATAGACAAGCATAGATTAGCTAATTCTTCCCTTCAAGTCTTGGGAGAAGAAAGTAGTCTCTGTATCATATGCTTGACTACCTCATGCTTCTCTTTATCCTTGTCTGTAGAGTTAAGCCTATATGCTTCTTACTGCTTTTATGAGCTTCCCGTAGAGAACCTTCCTGGTGCTGACAAGAGCAAGAGTGGATTGCTTTCTTTTGGTGGAAATAAAAAAATATATAAGCTTATAAGATACGAAAGGAAAGCATGATACCAAGAGATTAGAGAGTCTGTTTTTTGTTGCTGTTGTTGTTGTTGGTGGTGGTGGTGGTGTTTTGTTTTGTGTTGTTTTCTGAGAGACAGAAAGGGAGTTGATCTGGAGAGGGTGGTGGGGAGAAGGAAAAGGAGGGGGGGCTATGTTCAGGTTATATTGGATAAGTGTAGACTCTATTTTCAATTAAAAAGAGAACAAAAACAAAAATTTAGCCATTGAATTTGACCATTCAACTTGATCTGTAGATGTTTCTGTGCAGAGGCACACTTACTCTCAAAGGAACAACTTGTCCTGGAGACCTTGATGGAAAATGGCCTAAGTTAGAAATAGTGCTGAAAGTCCGTCTTAAGATCTGTAATCAGGGACAATGAGTCTCATTCAAAAATCTTCAATAAAAAATTGAGATTATCATGTTGAATGTAGAATTAATAGTAGTGTTCTACATTGAATGTAGAAAATTGAATGTATTCACCATAAATAAGTAGTTGAGATCTATTCAGTGGATATGCCAATAACCCTGAATTCATCACTATCTAGTATAGAAATGAATCTACCATCACATACATTGTATAAATACCACATGTCAAATTTTTCATTTTTTAAAAATAAAATACATGAAAATTTGTAGAGCTTACAAAACAATAGTATCCTTATTGAATTTTCTCTTGTAAAATGATACTATTTGTTTACCTCTCCTAAATTAAAAATATGAAATATTATTTTTAAATGGGGCTTTTAAGATAGCATTATTTTCATTTAAAGGATGTTGATAGTGGCATTTCCTGAGCTTACACAGGGATGGAGATTTCTGTTTACTCCTGTCCATCAATCCAATTCTCAGGAGAAAAGGAATAATTTGCATTTACAAGTGGATAAATGTCAGCTATTGAATGTGTGTGAGAAATTACTACAACAAATACAAATTCTCTCAGAATTGTCCTTTGTGTGTTTTCTTGAAGGCAGTAGGAGTGTTTTGCAAGGGCTGACCATGTCGTTATCATCAATGTTTTCTTATAAAATGGTTGACTAATTTTTGCCTCTTTCAAGCTTTTGAAACACAAATACAGTTCCTTCCTTACTAGTAGATTCTAATTAAGCTACAAATGTCAAGGCTAAAAGAAATAGCATATTTTAAGAGGAGGAAAGAATAAGTAGCCCATTCATTTTCTCTTATGGACTTCAGACTGACATTATTGTGCGTACAGATATATGTATGCATATATGCACAAATGAAAAGCATTAGCCTACCTAAGGGTATAAAGGTTCTCAGACTTAAATAATAGCTATATTGCTTTGCAGAGAAAGTAGGAATCATAATTGAAAAGCTAGGGAAACTTTAGCTAGGCTAACAAGGCATGCCATTCCTACAAATTGAAAGGATAAATAGGCATGAAGACAAAACCGTGTACAGATTGACCCATCCATCTGTGACCATGTTACTTTGGATTAGAGCCTAATTATTATTTCAGGTAAGCCCTGAATCCAGTATTACCACTGTGCCTCAGAAATAGTAGAGGATAAGGGGCCATAGAGTTCCACTGAATGCAGTTTTCACAATGGACAGGGTGTCTAACTGATAGGTAGGCTGAGGCATGATGATTTGCTAAACCCTGACAGACCGTTCTGATTCTCTTTAATGTTCTTGGAAAGAGAAAGGGAAACATCACTTGGCCTCCTGTGTTCTTTTGTTCATCTATATATGGCTGAGGATACTAGCACCTTGTTTTGTTCAGAGAAACATTTCTACCATGAGAACAATAGTTCTAGCCAGTACATGCCTCTGAAAAGGAACATTGCCTGTTTTGTTCTGAAGAACTTTCTGGTGACCAGCACATCACACCTCTTGTATTTGCAGTAAAATAAAAGGAAGCAATCTGCCTTACTGGATTAAGGAATGCTGATTCTCGTTGACTGTTCTGCTTCTAATGCTGTGTTCGTATTGTATGAAGAACTTCGGTTATTTTGGAATATTCTATTCTTCCTCTCATGTCACTACTGTAAAGTCAGAGATACACAGAATAGAAAAAGATCTGAGAGGTCATATATATTCTAACATAATATCTCATACAGCAGGTCATTTTGTGACACCTTAAGAGATAAAACATGCCAGGAAAATAAAAAGTGAAAACCACTTAGTAAATACTCAAGATAGAGTTCTCATCTTCTACCATGGCTTTAGTTATTAGGGGGAAAAATGTTCTGAGTGCTGAGCAACATTAAACCGACTTAGGATTTTTGCATATTGAATCCGGGTGTGTACGGTTTTAGAATTGTGTAATTGGAAGGACATCCAGATATTGCTTTTTCTAGCCATCATAAGCATTGTTCGAGTTTCTTGTGTCCCACCAGGTCCCACTGCTGTTTCAGTAGCAAATAAACAGACAGAGACTTACATTAATTATTAAACTGTTGACCGATGGCTAGGGCTTCTTATTGGCTAGCTCTGTCTTAATTATTAACCTATAACTACTAATCTATGTATTTTTACATGCCCTTATCTTACCAGAGAACACAAAGCACATTCTATCTTCCTGGTCTCTACATGACATCTCTTTCTGGTGGGCTTGTGACTACCTTTCCCAGAATTCTCCTCATCTCCTAGTGCCACCTATCTTCTTACCTCTATTGGCTAACCAGTCCTTTAATCATCAACCAGTAAGAGAAACACATATACAGAAGGACATCCTCCATCACTATTTCCATGAATATATAAATATGCAAGAAAATATTACTAGTTTCTTCATTTGCCTCATACATATTCATTGATTGCTTATTATATACAACCAGTACTACTACAGGAGCTGGGATATACTATTGAACAGAGCAATGTGCATGAGAGCTTACATTCTGTATGCAAACATAAAACTGTTCTTTTTAGGAGCATCACTGGAATGGAACATTATGTTCCCTTATTCTCTCTATGTCTTTAAAATCTGATGGGTCCATCTATCAGAATTATATTCTCTCTAAATGCATTCATGGACATTATCTTGTTTTTGTAGTGAATAACCAGGGTATTCTTTTTAATATGTGGTAACCTACTTCTTAAAGAGTAAGTTGAAATGAAATGATAATTAATTCAGTCACCAGCTTCTTTTTTTCTTTTACTAACCTTGCTTTCTAAAATTCATATAATCTGTTTCTAGTCCAGTTTGTCTTTCACCATAAATAACACTAATTGATGGGTCTTTAAAAAGAAAAGGAACTACGATTGAAATTGAACACAGAATTTAATATATAGTAGAAGAATTGTTTTCCTTCTTGTTCATGCAGCCTATAGGCACTCGTTAGGTTTGTGGCTTGATCGGCTTTTGTAGCGTTACCATTGTTGTATAATACTTAACTTGTGATTGACAAGGAATATAGAACATTTTGCCTGAACTCATTATTTTATTAGTTAATATTATCCTTTCTTCAGCTCTTTTTCTTTTCTATTCCACATCCTATCTTTTATATTTTATTATTTTATGAGTATTTCGGCTACATATATGTCTATGTTTCATATGTGTATCTGGTACCTAAGGAAGCCAGAAGATGGCAGAAGATCCCTTGTAACTGGAGCAACATATGGTTGTGAGCCCCTATTTAGGTGCTGGAAATTGAAAAGGTGTCTTAGGGAAGAACCTCTGGAGGTCTAAAGTGCTGAGACAGGTCTCCAGTCTCTAAACATTTCACTTGCAAGTGAAATAATGTTCCTTATAAATCATGTTCCTGCTCAAAAAGTCAGATCCATCTGTCCAAACTTGTTGACGATGACACAACATGGAAGAGTATAAAGAACCTATGCATGGACCACAACTGAAAATGGCAAGCCCTACAGGTGTGTCTTCTACACTCCCTGCTTTTCCCTCTTGATTGTTGAAATGCCACCAACAATCTTCCATAATATATTTATTATACTTATTCATACTGTATATATCTCATCACCGAATGCTATTGACTTCACCTCTAAAAAGATAAGAAATCTTTTTGTTGCTGTGTCCTCCATAATAACTTGTAGCCAGGTCCATTTCTTATATGGTCATCAAATTTCATCCACTTTTGAGTTCTGACAGTCTACTCACCACACAGATGTAAAATTTGTCTTTTTAAAGTCGGATCATGTTTTATCTCTCATATTTCATCTGGAGACAAAGTTCTCTCTGACTGAATTCTGCCCTATCTACACATTCTACTTCTACTTTCCATTCACTGACAACCTTTCTGTCCAGAAAACAGGTCCATTTCACTTTAGCTGTTTCCTATGTCATATCCCTCCCCTCTGCATCTGCATATTTCTTCTTTATTGTCATTTCAGATCTGCATCCATACACTTCTTGGTGTAGTACTTCTAGTCACTATCAAATCACTTTAAATTACTATGACTCGTTTCGAACTCTTGTTTTTATATCAGTTTACTGGTGTATTGTTTTTCTCCTCAAGTTAGCTACAAGTTTCCCTGGTGACAGGGCTTTTTCTCTACTCTGCACTCTGGAAATACTGCTGTAGTGTTGTGACTGAGGACACAGCTAGCTCAGGCACATAATAAGCATGAACTGTTTGATCAGGGGAATTCATTTTATTTTCTATCTGTTTTCATGTATTGCCATTACTTGGAGGTCATTCAGAATTTTACTTTCTCCTTGGCTACTGGCAGTCTTACTGATTTCAATTTCACCTATAGACTTAATACAGGATACCCAATTTCCTTGGCACGGGCATTAATGAACCATTGATATGAGGAAGCAAATGAGAATCCCTTGGGGATGACATTCAGTGCAATTATCTATAGGTATTTTAAAGGTCCCAACCATCACTGATTCAGAGTCCAGGCCCAGTGTTCTTATAGCAAAGATACTAACATTTTTATTGTGCTCCCTGGAGTTTCTTCCAGGACTTTTATTCCTTTTAACCTCTTCATCCTGAAACAGCCAAGTGTTAGAAATCACTCTGCTCAGGAAACACCCACATGGTACAATTGTGGCCTCCCAAGAATCCCCTAGACCATAAGTGAGATCACTGGTCTCTATCCTCACTCTGCCTCTGGAGACTGTGCATTTGCTTCTGTTCTGACTTCCTTGCATAGGCTGCCTGTCTTTCTGGGCTTGTCCTTAGGTGTGTGCTGTTATGCTATTCTCCCCTGTGGCCTGTGAGACAGAGCCTTCCATGGAGATTATGCCAAAGATTATGCCAAAGGGTTTCAGTCTTCTACAGTTTCTATCTCCATTTGTACTTAGCTTGTCTCAAGGCTTCTGTCTTGATTCTGGGAAGCATGTTATGACCTCATCATCTGCCTCATGCTGTTTTTTTTGTAGAAAGTAAAAATAGCTGCCCTATGCCTTGTTGGTGAATATATGAGAAGAGGGAACCTCTCATCTTGAGATTCATGTTGCACTCACTGAAGGTTGGCCCTGTGTATGTTGCTAACTAATCCTTTTCAGTGACGAAATTCTTGGTGAAGGAAAGAAAGAGGCCTTGAACTCATGTTGGCATCATTCTGTAGAAACAGCAACCTATCTTTTCAGAGTCATATCAGCAAACAGACTTGAGAAAGAGAAATCATAAAGCCTAGGATGTCTGTCCTTAATCTCCATGATAACTAGTTAGTGGCCATGCAGAAATCTAAAACCACCCTTATTATTGTAGGAAAAGCAGAAATAAAAAAGCAAGGAATTTGGAGTCATGCTATTTTTGTAGCAGTTCAAGTCTCCCCACCTTCCTCCACACTAGCTTAGTTTGCAACTTAATTTTTAAAAAATGGCTGAATTAACCAAGTGCTTAACAATGAAGATAGATGATGACGATTTAGGAATTTATAAAAATATGGACAGTCTGATCATTTTTTATGATTGAATGAAAGTGTATCATTAACCTAAACATTGTTGTCAAACTTGCTGCCCTAGATAGGTTATTGTCCCAGTATTACTGTGTATTTGGAAAGAACAATGAGATAGGAACATAAAGTGGAAGTAACAGTAAAATAGAGAGATAACAACTGAATCAAGAAGGGATGGAGTGGGTTTCTGTTCATGGAAAAGATGATTCCTAGAAGTCAATTAAAATCATCCTGGAAAAATTGAGTGGATGGACTAAATGAGGGCTTTCCACATTCCTTTCCCTTTTCTTGCATCTTTCCATTTAACACTTCCATAGCCCTGATAAGTATTGGGCTATGGAGATGAATGGAAGAGTCCTTCACCTCAAAAAGCTCACAGTTTAATAAGAGTCAGACACATTTTCTGAAGTGATATATAATATAAAAGAAGAAGCATCTAACAAAGATTCATATGTGAGGTGTCAAGAGGTTGTTCAAAGAATAAAATGATCATGCTTCCTAAACTCTGAGAGCTTAAAGTCCCGAATATAGGAGAAGTCCCTTTTATAGAGGGTTTCAATATCTTAAATTTTGTATCTAGAGAAGATTTAGGAACATGAAAGGACAAGAAGGATCCTAGAGGATGAAGGAGCCAAGCACATATCTTTGGGCAGTGTGCTCTGCTTAAATCAAGGTGTAGAGAGGTACTTGATATCATCAAGAAAGAGAAGGGACCAAGCACATGGAGCCACTAGAAGCATCCTTTAAAGAGGTATGGGTTCTGTATCCACAAAGGAACTGGGTCTGCCTTTTATCCTTGGAATAAAGATGGAACATGACATCTCATAGCAGTTCAGACACACTAGCCATGCCTACAAGCCTTTTAAGGTAACAATAGAAAGTGGAAGAGTCTCAACATCCATTCTGAGCAAATGGGAAATTGCTTTTTTTTTTTTTGAAGTTTGATCTGAAAGACACACACCCTTCCTGTAGGGCACACCCACACTACTCAATTTATCTGTGCCAGAAAGTGCAAGGGCTGAATTGATTGTGCTATAAAGTGGTTGAAATGTGACACCCCATCCATTGAGCCCTCCTCTGTGCATGGAGAGAGAGAGAGAGAGAGAGAGAGAGAGAGAGAGAGAGAGAGAGAGAGAGAGAGAGAGAGAGAGGTTTCTCTTGATTCTAATGTGCTGAAATATTTCTGCAGGTCGGGAGCCATTTCTGCCTGCTCTGGGTGAAGCAATTTTGATCAAATCTTATAATATAGGGAGATGTCATTGATTCAGTATAGATAATCTAAATTGCCAGATAGCAAGATACAGAGGAAACTTTAATAACCTAAAATATGGTGGTCAAAGATTGTGACTTTATTTTCAGCTGTGTCCTTCATGTATTTGTTTCTGCCTCAGGGTGAGTTTTGATGAGGGCCACTCCTGGAGCAAATATGGTTTCACATTGCTGCCTCTCTTCGTGGATGGGGCATTGGTGGAGGCAGGAGTAGAGACCCACATCATGACGTGAGTACTTCTTTACTGTCCCAGAGAAGGGACTGAAGACCTCAATTCTCCTTCATCTGTAGACTCAGTATTTCCTTGTGGAATACAATAACAAATCATTTATTCTCAGGGCCAGAGTTTCCTCATCTATGAAATAGAAATGTTTATATTCACACTCACCAACCTGCATTGCTACAGACAGGTTAGCCTCCTAATTCACCAGTGAAATTTCTAACAGAATTTAAAGCATCCCCCTTACCTCAAAGTCCACAAAAGTTATATCTGTGATATATTTGAGAGATTTGGCATTCACATGTAAGTATTTGCTCAGTGTTCAAGTTGGAAAAAGCCTAACACTGTGGTCAGAATTGAAAGAACAGATGGGAACCCTATACAGAACAGCTACAGGTTAATCAAAATAGGAAGTAGAACATATCCATGACTAATATCATGAAGTTGAACTTGTTTTGTAGTAGAAATTTTCTGGAGACATCTATTGCATGGATAAAGATTTCCTTCAGAGTTTCTTGCTCAGGAAAAATCATTGCTAGTACCTACTGCGTGTCAGATAGTATCCAAATGGACAAAACAAAACAAAACAAAAACAACTTTATCCTAATACTTAAATAAATAATATGGACAAATGACTCTGCTTTGAAACCCAGAATTCTATGTAAAAGATCACATTATTGTCAGAAGTTACAGGAAGTGGATAAAATACTATTCTTCACTTCAAATATTTATTTGAAAATTTAGGTACACGAGCTGATTTTCCCCATATTATTCTGGCCTTCACTTACTCGTTAGGCATAAAACAGGCAGCTTCTGTCTTCATAGGACTTTCCCTAATGTGAGTCAGTACAAAGCGTGGCTTCTATTTGTAGGTTTTCCGGGGCATAAGCACCTGCATTCAAGAGGTAATATAAGCTGCCTCCTGGCTACAGTCAAGCCAGAGTTCATTGATTTTTTCCAATTCATATCTGACCTGGTTCTAGAATCTTGCCTAATGGCCCCAAATTCAGTCATTGGTTTTGTTTGTTTGTTTTTTGTTTTGTTTTTTGTCAAGATTTGCCTATTTTGCTTATCTTTAGCCCATAGCATACAGCATTCACCAGACTCTTTTATGAGACCTATTTGAACGTATTGCATGATTCTTTTGGACATGGTTTGAACCATACCATATGCACACTAATCTCTTCATCGCCTGGTATTCTCTGGGCTAAGGCTGCAGTTTAATTGTTGTGTCCACCTATTCTTAAATGTTAGTAATTCCCCCCTTTGTGTGGAATGGGGCTTGTTACATGGGTATGAAGGGAGACTGAACTTAGAGCCAGACTATTTACTGAAAGGATGCGATGGTATTCTGTCATCCTTCTTTTCCACTAGGATGCACAGGAGCTCAACAGAGCTTTGGTACCTCTTCTGTCTTGCTCATAAAGATACTTAAATGTGCAACATGGCTATTTCATATAAAAGATGTTGAGTGAAAAGCACACTTGCCTAATGAAATTAAGATGGGTCCAAGAAACATTCATCAAAGCAAACAACCGATTTTTAGCTCTTGCTCTAATTTCTTTTTAAAAACTTACTTTAACAAAAAAATGCATGTTTGAATATAATGTGCTTTGATCGCAGCCGCACCTTGCTCTTCTCTAATTTTCCAAGATCTCCATGCACTCATCTCTCCCAACTTTATGTCTTCTTCTTTTTCCTCTTAATGTTTGAAAACATAATTCCCCGAGTCTGCTTGATGCTGCTTGTGTGTCTGTGGTTATAAAGCTGTCCACTAGTGAATAGACAACCTATCAGGAATCAGAAAACTGACTCTCCCTCCACTAGCAGCTTGTCTACTGCCTTATAGTTCCTTATCCAGTGGAGGGGCTGAGAGTCCTTCCTCTAGTCATACTGGAATGTCAACTGGGTTGAACTTGTAGAGGTCTTTGTGAAGGTTTCCACAGCTGTTGAGAGTTTGTGAGTACAATAACCCTACTGTGTTTAGAAGACATTAATTCTCAATAGTCTTCAAATTTCTTAGGGTCTTACAATATTTCCACTCCCCTCTTCATTGATCTTCCCTCAGAATTAGGTGTGTGTGTGTGCGTGTGTGTGTGTGTGTTTGTGTGTGCTTGTGTGTGTGTGTGTGAGTGTGCTTGTGTGTGTGTGTGTGCTTGTGTGTGTGTGTGCTTGTGTGTGTGTGTGAGTGTGCTTGTGTGTGTGTGTGAGTGTGCTTGTGTGTGTGTGTGTGCTTGTGTGTGTGTGTGTGTGAGTGTGCTTGTGAGTGTGCTTGTGTGTGTGTGTGTGTGTGTGTATTATAGATGTCCCATTTGGTGATGAGCATTTCACAGTCCCAATTCTCTTTACTTTGAACAATTGTATTCCCTGTATTAACTTCCATTCACTGCAAAAAGAAGTGTAATCTACAGGTATAAAATTAAATATCTACAAGGAGTTGACTACTGTATCAACTTAAAAGCTCATAGTAGTATCTATGAGTAAGTATCCTTTGAGGTTTTCCTGTGACCTCTCCAGCCAATAGTTCTTGCCTAGTTTGAAAGAACTAGCAATGAGTTCCCTCTATTTTTGTAGTTCTTAAATCTAACCAGAGAGATGTTGGTTGCAGCTAAGAAAATTGTGCCACTATTGAACAAATGAGTATATATTGGCAGGCCATTAATCACCATAGTGTACAGGGCTCATAGCTGGAAAAGACTTTTCTACTTTGGAACCCTGAATAACAATTACTGGCACTTTAAATTCTTACCATCAGGGAAGGAGTTCCTAGATCAGTAGTGGCTTGATTTCTGCAAGACATGTATGAAATGAAATCAGTATATGTGCAGAAGTGGAAAATATGCTGAGTGAGGTAACCTTGACCCAGAAAACAAATAGGACATACTATCTGTTATGCGTGGCTTTAGCTTTGAAGGGCTAGGTTTAGGTGTACAACTCGGAATACCTATGGAAGTTAGAAAAATGGAAAGAGATAACTGGGGGGGGGGCATTTTAAATCTTAGTTTTAGATAATAATGAAGTTCATCTTAGAAGCCATAGTTTATGAAAAAAAGAACTTGAGGGAAAGATACTATTACAATTTTTAAATTTTAATTAAGAGTTTCTTCTGTGTGGGAATAATACATAGTTTTGGGATGTTCAGATGTTCAGGACAGGGAGAAGGTCTGGAATGGTTACCAGGAGTCTCTGTCTATTTCCATTTCAGATTTGGAAAGACTTTATTCCTAATTAGTTTACTAAAGCCAACTAGTACTTTAATTTCACAGAAGGAAAATGGAATTCAAAAGTTATATATTCTTTTGGAATTATGAGAATATGGAGTAGATTTGGGGTTAAGGGTTCTTCCCTTGCCATTGATCCTTACTAATGAATCAGGACACTTGAATCCCATGAACTTATTGTTAACCTCATTGTAGATTAATGGTAGCTGTGGAAAAAGGGCTACAGTATTCTGCTATTGACTTTTCATCTTGATCTGCAGAATTTATATGTTTAATACTTTACTCATTTAAAACACTTCATGGGTGCAATAAATGTCAGATTCGGTTGGCTCTTAGAAGATAAAAAGGGTCAATGCAGCGCTTTCCCTTTAAGGAGATCTCAGGGCAAAGTGATGGGAGTTAAGTGTTGGTACACTAGTCATCAAGAGACTCTGGCTTCTAAGCCAGGAGGGGAGCATAAGGATGTGTGTGAGGACTTCACAAAACACACACACACACACACACACACACACACACACACACACACAGTGGGAAATTAAATTAAGCTCCTTTGAGCGAAGATGTTTCTACATCATACCTCTTGAGTATTAATTGTATTTATCAATTTTGTACTAACACAGATGTTAGCCATGTATATTTATTGGGTAAATGAATTACTGAGCGAATGAATAATCTTGTGAGATAAGAATGAGAACTGTGTTGTGATCTTTTATACTGGTCTCGGGCATAACCCCGGGATTTTTAGGAAATCAATTGTATACCCACCAGGAATTCTGTCATTCAAATTTTAGGATCTAACAATTGGTAATTGTGTGCCTGGTGGCTGGGTTGGCATAAAACTAGTTGTATCTACTATTCTCTGAGCAGGGTTGTGTGTGGAAACAGGCAAGTGCCAACAGAATGGCGTGAGAATACAAGAGGGCAGCTAGTGAATGAGACCCCTGTGGGCAATGGTTTCTGATTCTCTCCTGTGAGAATCTGTCTAGTTTGACGCTGGATATTTGCTGGGGAGTATGCATGGGAAGACAAGACAATGCCCAGCGTGGAAGTCTGTGATTTGCTTGCCTTTATTGCTCTTTTTTCTATTGTCATTTCAAATGTTATTATTTCAACATCTCCCTGGTAACCTTGACAGCAGCCATCTAGTCTGGCCTAATTCACAATGAAATGTGACCATTCTTATTACTTAAGGCTGAGGATACCTTGGATGATTGGCATGCCAGAGTGCCTGTTGTGACCTCGGGCAGAGGCTCTTGAGGTGATGAGGTGCCTGAGTGTCCTAGAGCACTTGGCCCCTTCTGGCCCACTACTTTTATGAAAGGTTGGTGGCCCTCCAAAATAACACCTTAAGCAGGGGCTCATTTCCCTCTTGGCTCAGATGTCAAATCTGATAGAAAAGCTTCTCATCCTTAGTTCCGCATTTTTTTCTCTTACTAATATGAGAATTTGGAAACTACTGGCTATTATGTAGCTGATCTTTTTCAGGGACTACAGAGGACTAAACAACCTCTCAGAAAAGGAGACTAGATGTCTTGCCCTAGTTGGGCAAGAATAGCAGAATTTCTCTTGGAAAAAAAAAATCTCCATTACTTCTAGAAGCATGCAGCAAAGCACCCTGGAGAGACTTCAGTCTAATCTTCAAGAGTGTAGCCAAGATTTGCAGACAGTTTGCATACACCACTCCCCTTCCTGAGCCAGATATTTCCACGAAGTTCATTCTCAAAAGTGATTTCGTTGGAATCCCCCAGCATCCTGCAGTGTAGATAGGTTTATCATCCCTGAGCAAAGGAGGATGCTGAAGCCTTGAGAAATGTTTGAGAAAGACAACACAAGAGCAAAGACTGTAAGCTCAAATAGAGAAAGGCACTAGAAATTGTAGTGCAAATTCTAATTGGTCTTAATAATAAAAACCCAGAGTCAGATTTAGGGATAAATGCTGAAAGATCAGAGAGACAAAGGAGGAAGCTACAGGCACTTCCTACCCTGCCAGCTTGTTAGCCTGAAAAGGGGTGCTGTGTAACGAGTAAGGTTTTTCCTCCCGCTGCCGTGCCAGCCCCAGATATCAGAGACTCTGTATTTGATATAATGCTGTTGGCCAGGTACTAGTTTCTTATCGGCTAGCTCTCTTTTAATTATTAACCCATTTCTATGTATTTCCACGTGGTCTTACCAGCGAGAGGCGGCTGGCGGTTCTGCCTTCTCCAGACTCTCCATCTTGACTCCTTCTTACTACTTCCTCTTTGCTCCTTGTCTCCTACTCCCTCCTATCTTCCTTTCCTATGGCCAACAGTGCTTTATTCATTAACCAGTATGAGAAACATATATACATAATGACATCTCCCGTCAGTGCTGAGCTCCTGTCTCTACGAATTCTCAAACTGAATGGGTGAGAGACCCTGTCTCCACCCACCTTATATTCCTATCTTTACCTCTGTAGTTCTGGGATTAAAGACATGTGCCTCCAAAGTATTGGGATCAAAGGCATGAGACCCCAAGGGCTGGGACCCAAAGGTGTGTGCTACCACTGCCTGGACTAGTGTTAACTAGTGTCCAGGTCTGCCCTCTGATCCTCCGGCAAGCTGTGTTTATTAGAGCACAAGCAAAAATAATACCACATGAAATAAATTTCTAAGTTTGTCCAATAAAGAAACACTATGGTTTGTAGGAAAGTGTTGAGATGCTAATGACTAGTATGTCTTGATGAGTGCCCCTCTGTGCTCAAACAGTCCTAAGCCAAATAAGGCCCTTCCCTGAATTTTAGTTCACAGTATGTTTGAAAAAGAATATGATGAAAGCTTGAAAGAATTAGGGACTAATTAAAAGGCAAGATGTGAGGCAAATTGTACTTGCCATTGGATATCAAACAAGCGATGAAAGGCAGAATAGTTACAAAGGGCTTCTTGGCTGCGAAGAGAGAAGGAGATAAGTCATTACAGGTGGACGGCACAGTCTGAGCAAACAGGGAGGGGAAGAATATGCCTGGCCTGTCAAAGAAAGCCTACAAAGTAAGAAAGGCTACAAATGCCTTCAGCAAATTGGCTAGACTCCACTGTCTTGCTGCCTCCCTTTGTAAATCCCAATCTAATTGGCATAAATCTCTGATCCATTGTTCTACCAGCAGAACTAATAGCCAAAGTGAAGGGGAGCAAAAACATTTTGCCTAGAAAATTATGCAAACCCCTAGCTGCAGACATTTGAATAGAAGCAAAGACATCCTTTCCACCTAAGAGCCACTAGCCTCACACTAAGCTGGGAACATACTCTTAAGTGTGTATAGCCAGAGCAGGATATGGAGGCGCAGCTCTAAGCTGTTAACGCATTGTTTAGCGTCTAGTAACTGCATCCGATAAAGTCTCTGGAAATGAACCAGAGCTGTTCCCATTGATCTGTTTTTCAATTTTCTGTTGTTTGCTGGACGAGCCTGATTTTACTTTGCCCAAAGTAAGTCATTCGAGTAATCACCAAATCCAGTGAAACCCCTCAGTCATAGCTTTTCACTCTGTGGCTTGATTCCCGGTCTTCAGTTTATCACCAGGCTTTTCACCACTCACAAATCTAGCTTCCGTTTGGGGCAAGGGACTCAAAGGCTGAATACTGGTATGCTGGGGCCTTCTGCATCACACTGGGGGCTGACAACAGTCTGAAAAGAAAAGGGACAACATTCACCACTCACATGGTCCCTTATTCAACATCCCTTTGAGGTTCAGTTTCCTCATCTGGGTGTGAGGATGAAGAGAAACAAACTCCATCCAGGGGAATTAGAGTTATCTGTAGGGCTCCAGAGATAGTTGTGTTGGCAAAGCACTTACACTTCAAGAACAGAGATCTGGCCTTGATTTCCAGTACCCACATAAATAGGCAGGTAGGGTACTATGTACATGTAATCCTAGTGTAAAAGAGACCAATAATGGAGGATCATTGGAATTCACTGGCTAGTTGTCCTAGACTACTTGGGTATTTAAATGTAAGTGAGACCCTATCTTAAAATACAAGCGCGCGCGCACACACACACACACACACACACACACACACACACACACACACGAGATGGTTTTAGTCTCTAAAGTCTAATGCTCCAATAATGGGCCACCTTCAGGGAAAACTATAGTGGATGAGAGTAGAAGTCAAGAAACTATTCTCCAGACAGTAAGGAAGTCAGGCTTCTTTGGTTCTGCTGTTTCTATACAGTGGTTCAGCTGTTCCACTTCATTTCATGAAGATAGTCACAGACAATTGAGACTAGTGGGAATCAGTGGGTGCCTGTTGAAACTCACTATGAAAAACAAATCCAAATTCAAACAGCTTTCACATGTCATAGATACAATTTTTCATTTGTTTTCACTCTTTCTAACATTTAAAACATTGTAGACCAATTAAAACACATGTGTCCCTCAGGTTGTGATGTGACCCCCAACAAGAATGCACTGGGAGCTTAATCCAGGCTGATTCCCTTAAAAACAATATCTCAGCATTTGACAGAGTTGTGACTACATGAGTCTTCCCTCGAGAGGCCCATGTGCTAGAATAAAGGAATAGCCTTTAGCTCATAGTGTTTTGAGAAGTAACTGGATCATGAATACTCTTTCCTCACCAGTGTACTCACATTGACGCTTCATGAGGAGGTGAAGGGATGTGAGAACAGGGGCCTAGTTGGATGCAGTAGGATCTGTGTACATGCTCTAACCTACATACCCTGGCCCCAGCCTCTTGCTTATTCTACTTGTAGTCTACTGGGAAATAAGTGACTTACTTATCTACCACACCCTTCTTTCCTGCTATACTTTTTGCCTCAAAACAGGTCTCAAAACAGGTTGAGCAAGCCTGCTACAGACAGAAGAAGCCTCTGCAACCATGGGCAAAGTTAACTCTTTCCTTCCCAATATTGTTCCATTCAGTTGACTTGTCACAGTTTCCAAAAGTCTCTCTACAGACAATACACTTCCTATGAGATGGCTGAGAATCTGCCTCAATGTTTCAATGTTTACTGGATTATAAATTATATACCAAGATTTACTTAATACATACTTAATATTAAGACTTACTTAATACATACAGTTTGAAGAATACATTATCTATAACCTGCAATAAAATATTCTGTGAGTTTTTGGGGAAGAACATTTAAAATGAGATTTATTCTGTCAACATAAAGTACCAAAAACCATTTACTGACTCTGGGTACTCTGTGAGTGCATTGTATTACATGGGCTTCTAGAACTGTCATCCTCTATAACTGAAACTTGATATTTATAGCCATTGAACAATCCTCCATTCTCCTCCAAATCCCTGGAAGCCACTATTTTGCTCTCTGTTTATGAGCTTCATTGTTTTTGATACCTGTTATGAATGGCATTGTGAGCAACCAGTTCTATGTGATGAATTTTTCATTTAATACAATGTCTTCTAGGCTCATTTACCATTTGTCATTAATATAGAGGTCTTCTCTTTTCTTCCTTTGTCTTTTCTTACTTGTTTTTGAGACAGTTGTACTCTGTAGACCAGGATGCCTTGACCTAGTAGTTACTGTGAAGCCAAAGTTGACTTTAAATTCATGGCAGTTCTCTAGCTTTAGATCCCAAATTCTGGGGTTATAAGCAGAGGCTACCATTTTTTTCAAGTGTCTCATGTCTAAATGACTTTGCAGCATTGAACCCACATATCTGGCGTCTAAACATATACTAGAATCACATGGCAAACACCTCAGCTCATGGACCCCCAGACTGATAGCTGGGAAATCAGCCTTAGGCCAACTCAGACCTCCTGAATGTGGGTCTCAGTTTGAAGGCCTGGGCAGTCTAAGGGACCTCTGACAGTGGAACCAGGATGTATCCCTGGTGCTTAAAAGGACTTTGGGATTACATTCCCCATGGAGGGATGCTCCCTTAGCCTAGAGGCAGGAGGGAGTGCCTAGTCCCTACTCCAAATGACTTGACAGATTTTGTTGATCCCTCCTGGAAGGAATGAACCTCCCTGTGGATTGGGGGTGTTGGATGGGAGGGAGGAAAGGAGGAAGAAAAAAAGAAGAAGAATGGAGAGCAAGAAAAGAAATGCCATAATAGAGGGAGCCATTATAGGCTTAGGGAGAAATCTGGCACTAGGGAAATGTCCAGATACCTACAAGGATAACCCCAACTAACAATCTACGCAATAGTGGAGAGGCTACCTTAAATGACCTTCCCTGATAATGAGATTGATGACTACCTTATATTCTATCCTGGACCTTTCATCTAATAGCTGATGGAAGCAGAAGCAGACACCCACAGCTAAACACTGAGCCAAACTCCTGGAATCCAGTTGCAGAGAAGGAGAAGTGATGAGTAAAGGGGTCAAGAAAAGGACTTAGTTTTAAGAAAAGAAGAAATGGTGTTTGGACAATGATTTCCTTTAACTTGTGTTTTAAAGTGTGTGTGTTTGTTTTGTTTTGCTTTTTTGTTTGTTTGGTTTTTTTTTTTTTTTGGTTTTTGGTTTTTTCATATTTAAACTTGATTTTGGAAATTTTCAGTTTAGTACAGTGTGTATGCCGCTTCTACCCTTCAGTTTCCTCCAGTACTCTATCACTCCCCACCCCTGCCATTGATGACATTGTCTTGAGCTTTATTTCTTTGCTGGGTTCATTCCAGTAGTTTTAGCTTTCTTTCTCAGTTTCCCTTTCACTCTATACTCTCTCCATATCCATTTTCAATGCTTTCAGTTCCCTTCCCTTACTGTCTCACCAGCACTGTTCAGCAACCCACACAGACTCCACTTGCAGGCTTTTGTTGTTGATCCTGCTGCCTGTGTCTATTAAGATGAAATTCATGTCTCACTCTTGCTCAATGCAATTTCCCTCATAGCTGCTGACCTCCTTTACCACTAATCCCATCTACACCCTAATGGGAAAACAATCAGGTGGCCTGGATGCACACCAACGGCCAAGCATACTGCCTGAATATTTGGAAGCCAGCAGCTGCTGCCCACTGATGGCTGGCCTCCTCAGAACACTGTTCTTTCCTCTTTAATTTGAAATCCATCCTTTTATGTTTCCTTCACAGAAATAGGGGAGGCAGGCTTCTCCAGGCAAGAGACAAGAATGCATATGGGTAGGCAGGCATTTCAGGGAGAATTGAACTCTCAGTGAACATTTAGCAGAGTGCACATATTGTTATTCTTGCAAGAACACTTGTTATTGCTTTACTTGACTAAGTATGTTGATAGACAACTATTAATCGATCAATGGTTTGAGAGTTTTAGAGGTAAGTTAGGACATAGTGAATCTTCCATTGAATAGAAGCTTATATTCTCACACCTCTTCTATTTCCTGTGTAGAAAGGTCAACAATAGCAGTATATACTGTATCTGTTTTCAGACTTGTTGTCAGAGTAGTGTTGGTGGTGTCAATTGTGGTGGTGGTGTTGGGGTGAGGGGCAGACAGACACAAAGAAAGAATGAGAGCCAGACTGAAGAAAGTTAGTTAGGAATTTAGTTAGTGCCTTTGGCCTCAGAATACTTCTGTCCTCTGCAGATTCTAGCCCCGGCTGTGGTTTCTGATAATTACTTATGTCTTAGAATATGAAAGAGAACAATACTGTTAATAAATGGAAGAAAATGTCTCATAGCATTAAAGCCTAGTCTCCATCTATAGATTTTTATATTCTTCAAGTCTTTATATAGTGAGAATACATTTATCACAGTGAATAAAAGGAAAACAGTTCATCAAACTCTACATGTTACATTTCTCAATAGTAAAAAGGAAGAGGTACTTTGGCACCAATGTTGTGACCCTGTGCCTATGCTTACTCAACCTTTGCTCTTGTACCTGAGGAAGGGAGTGTCTCACCTGTCCACCATCACCCCCTGTGTTAAGCATTGCCTGGAGTCACTTAGCACCACGTCACTATGAATAAATGTTCCACTGGCAGGCAATAATAGATAAGAATGGAAAATGGACCAATCCTACTCATAAAACACAAATAGGAAATCGGTAGATAGCACTTTCTGATGATGCAAGGCTCCGAACAATTCCTTCAAGGTCATCTGGTTAATTTATGCTGCATTTGTAAGTTATTGTATATTTTAAAAATTAATGAAAGATTTAATTATGGCAGGGTTGCCTGTGACCTTTTGTGGAATGACTTCATCATAAATCTGCAGGCATTTCAGAACTGTTTTCCAGGTTTCTAATAATCTGCTCACAAATTAATGACATTCAGTCAGTGAAAGAAATTGAGGCTGGGTTTGAAAAATATGAGTTGAGATTTGTGGTTTCCTAGCAATGGCTAATTCTGAATCCTGGGTGGAGGTGGTAGAGAAGATGGTGGTGACTCACCAGAATCCACAGCAGGTTTAACTATTTACCTAGAGGAATGAAAAATAAATCCAGTGTATCAATAAGGGAGAAACTACTTGTATTCAGATTGCGTCACTGAAGGTTTGGGACACACTTATCTATATGTGAGTGATGGGAAGCAGCTGGACCAATTAGATACCTTCTATTCTTCCCTAATATACAAGAATTTATATTTTTATTTGTAAATGAGGGATCTGGGCTTTTCATTCAGCGTGTTGCTCACCTATGAAGCCCAATGTAGACTTCATCAATCTGTGACACTCCTCTGTTCAGTGGCTCTTTACGAACAGCTAAGCTGTCTCAAGGGGAGAGTCTCATTTCCCCTAAGACCAGAATACACTTTCATCTGTACCTAAGCCTATTTACTTGACCTAACAGAGTCAAGAGAAGGCCAGTGCAGAGGAATGCCACATCCGTGTACAACCAAGAATGTCTTTTGACTAAGAAAAGACTGGAGTTTACAGCTGCAGTTGCAAGGAAAGCTAGAGTTCAGAAATCTCTTAAGGGTGCCAGAACCCAGGAGAAAAAGCAGCAAAACTGGAAAAGTAGGCCTTAGCTAGAGGTTAATGGAAGCCCTGGACATGATCACTATTCTCCCTGCATCCCTCCTGAAGCAGGTACTTCTGGTGCAAGTATCATGTATGTCTGTGACTCAACCTAAAAGATAGAAATCTAAAAGATAGAAATATTTTTCATGAGAAGTCTTCAGCATGGAAATGTTATCTATCAGAAGACCTGGTTTCTAGTTTGTTCTCTTCTTGAGCAGACCAGTGTTTTGTCCAGGACTTAGTTTCTTGCTCGTTTACAAAGGAATTGGGCCAAAGGTTCATCCCCTAAGACTGTTCCAGCCCCAACACTTTATAATCCTGTTTGTTCTCTTTCATGCCTTAGGGATTCCCAACTGGAAACCAGGCCGATAAAGACTGTCATAGTTCAGGGTCAAGTGCGTAATTCTCCACACAGTACAGGTTTTAAACCTTGAGACAAATAGGATCATAATTGGGACTTTATAGTTACAAACTCCCTACTGATTTTCCCTTTCTTCCTTCTTCCAACTGTGATTTCAAGTTTATAAATTTCATGGTGTTCCTGCCTTTTGTGCAAACAGGCTATTTAGAGCTGGAGGTAAGAGCCCCCCACCCGTGTTCAAACCTCAGTGCCAAACTGTGCAGTCAAATAGTTGCTAATGAGTCACAAAGCTCTTCAGAGCACAGTGCTGAGGACCAGACCTTGTGTGAACAATAGCAACCAGTGTTTACTTCATTCCTGACTATCATCTTCTTGCTGTGGCGCCTTGTTGGGTGACTCCTTTAATTTCTTTGAGTCTCAGTTTCCTCGTCTGCCAAATTGGAATACATGAGGTAGTCCACACAAAGTGGGTAGCATACTCCAAAAGTTTGGTAATTCTTCCTTCGTGTTGGCATAATTGCTATTTGACTGAGTTTTGCTGATTGCTCACTGCAGAGATTATGCTTATATACAGGGATACTGTCTGGGCCCTAAATACTCAGACACCCAAGCAAGTAGATAATGTAATCCCAACCATCAATAATTGTGTGTATTTGTGTATGTCTATGTGGGTCTTTGTGTATAGGTTCACATGTATACAAATATATGTGAAGGCCATAAGACAACCTTAGGTGGTAATTCCTCAGGTATGGTGCACATACTGTTTTGAAAAGAGTTCTTTGGCCCAAAACATAACAAGTTGGCTATGCAGGTTGACCACCAAGACCAGGGATCATTCTGCCTCCCCAAATCTGTGATTGGAAGTGCACTATACCATACCAAGATATTTTTATGTGAGTGCTGGGTATCCAAATCAGGTTTTCATACATCCATGGGAAGCATTTTACCAATGAGGCTACAATAGAGAATCAGATGAATCTCTATAGGACTTAGGTAAGCCATCCTGGATAGAGGAAAAGCAAGCTGGAGAAAATCATGCTCTCCTTAGTGGAAGGAAATAAAATTCTGGTTGCATACAAGGCAGTGAATGGTACAACAACATACAATGGTAGAAGGAGGCTACTGTTCAGAAGCTCAATGTAATAATTCTTTGCATAAGGTTTTGCTACTAGATCAAGTAGCAGTGCCTTAGGAGTTGGCTACACAGAGATTGAATTTGGCAATAGAGGTGGGATTGGTAGTCATTGTTATTATCAAGGAATCAAAGGGAATTTACATGTAGCTGGTTAATACTAGAGATTTGTTTTGATTTACAGTTCCTTGATGGGTAAGGATGTTGAGCACTTTAGTGTCTTTCAGCCATTTTAGATTCCTCTATCAAGAATTCTCTATTTGGTTCTATACCCCACTTTTTAACTGGAATACTTGGTGTTTGGTAACTAGCTTCTTGAGTTCTTTGTATATTTTCAAAATAAGTCCTCTGTCAGATGTGGGGTTGGTGAATATCTTTTCTCATTCTAAGGGCTGCCATTTTGTCTTGTTGACTGTGTCCTTTGCCTTACATAAGCTTTTCAATTTTAGGAGGTCCCATTTATTAATTGTTGATCTCAGTGTCTGTGCTACTGGTGTTATGTTCAGGAAGTGGTCTCCTGTACCAAATTGTTCAAGGGTGCCTCCCACTTTTTCTAATAAGAGGTTTAGTGTGGCTGGATTTATGTTGAGGTCTTTGATCCATTTGGACTTAAATTTTGTGCATAGCAATAGATATGGATCTCTCTGAAGTCTGCTACAAATCAGCATCCAGTTATGCCAGCACAATTTATTGAAGATGCTTCCAATTTTCCATTGCATAGTTTTAGCTTCTTTGTCAAAAATCAGGTGGTTGTAGGTGTGTGGATTAATATCAGAGTTTTCAATTAGATCCATTGGTCTACCTGTCTATTTTTGTGCCAATATGAAGCTGTTTTCAGGACTATAGCTCTATAATAGAGCTTGAAGTCAGGCATGGTAATGGCTATGGAAGTTCCTTTATTGTAGAAGGTTGTTTTGACTGTCCTGGTTCTTTTGCTTTTCCATATAAAGTTGAGTAGTGTTCTTTCAAGGTCTGTTAAGAATTGTGCTTGTATTTTGATGGGGATTGCATTGAATCTGTATATTGCTTTTGGCAAGACTGCCACTTTTACTGTTTATCCTATCTATCCAAGAGCATGGGAGATCTTTCCATTTTCTGGTATCTAATTTATTTCTTTAAAGACTCAAAGTTCTTATTATATATGTCTTTCAATAGTCTGGTTAGCATTACTCCAAGAAAAAACCATCCTGAGTGGGATAACCCAGTCATAAAAAGACAAACATGGGATGTAATCACTCATATATGGTTTTCAGACATAGAGTAAAAGATTACCAGCCTACAATCCACACCACCAAAAAAGTTAGGAAACAAGGAAGACCCTAAGAGAGACATACATGGTCCCCTGAGAAGGAGAAAGGGACAAGATCTCCCAAGTAAATTGGGAATATATTGGGAGGGGAGAGGGAGTTAGGAGTAAGAGGAGAGGAGAGGTGGACATGAGGCAGCAGGAAGATTGAGTCGGGGAAAGAATAGAGGAGAGCAAGAAAAGAGAGACCATAATAGAGGGAGCTATTATGGGTTTTAAGAGAAATCCGACACTAGGGAAATGTCCAGTGACATACAAGGATAACCCCAAGTAACAATCTAAGCAATAGTGGAGAGGCTACCTTAAACGCCCTTCCCAGATAATGAGATTGATGACTATCTCATATGCCATCCTAGAGCTTTCACCTAGTAGTTGATTGAAGCAAAAGCAGACATCCACACCTAAACACTGAGCTGAACTCTTGGAATCCAGTTGCAGGGAGGAGTGATGAGCAAAGGGGTTAAGACCAGGCTGGAGAAACCCACAGAAACAGCTGAACTGAACAAGGAGGGATCTCATGGACTCCAGTCTGATAGCTGGTAAACCAGCATAGAACCGACCCAGACCCTGAATGTGGGTGTTAGATAGGAGGACCAGGCAGTCTATGGGGCTTCTGGTAGTGGATCAGTATTTATCCCTAGTATATGAATGCA
The DNA here is from genome assembly GCF_943737965.1 of Phodopus roborovskii. Classification (NCBI taxonomy): domain Eukaryota; kingdom Metazoa; phylum Chordata; class Mammalia; order Rodentia; family Cricetidae; genus Phodopus; species Phodopus roborovskii. Next base: position 11,674,909 of record NW_026126541.1, on the reverse strand, counting down.
CTTTGGGAACCCATTCCACATAGAGGGTTACTCCCTCAGCCTAGACACATAGGAGAGGGCCTAGACTCTGATTCAAATGATATGACAGACTTTGATGAGTCCCCCATGGAAGGCCTCACCCTCCCTATGGAGCAGAAAGGGAATGGGATGTGCATTGTTGGGGCGGGGGAGTAGTAGAGGACTGGATGTGTGGGAACTGGTCTTGATATCTAAAACAAGCTTGCTTCAAATTTTAATAAAAACAGTGGAATCTTGAAATTCGTAGGCAAATGGATGTAACTTGAAGAAACCATCCTGAGTGAGGCAACCCAGTCACCAAAAGAGAAATATGGTATGTCCTCACTCATATATGGATTTTAGACATAGAACGAAGGATCACCAGCTTATAATTCACACCACCAGAGAAACTAGGATGCAAGGGGGAACCTAAGAGATTCATACATGGTCCCTCACAGAAGGGGAAAGGAACAAGATCTGAGCATATTGGGACTGGTGGTGACAGTGAATGGAGAGGGAGTTGGGAGAAAGAGAAGGGGAGGAGAGGAGAACATGTGGGACCAGACCAGGAGAGAGAGAGAGAAAGAACCATAATAGAGGGGGCCATTATAAGCTTTAAGAGAAAACTGACTCTACTGACTCTAGAGAAATGTCCAGAGACCTACAATGACAATATGAGCAACAGGGGAAAGGCTACCTTCAATGACCTTCCCTGATAAGGAGATTGATGACTAATTTATATGCCATCTTAGAGCCCTCATCTAGTAGCTGACAGAAACAGAAGCAGATACCCACAGCTAAACACTGAGCTGAACTCCTGGAATCCAGCTGCAGAGAGGGAGAACTGATAAGTAAAGGCGTGAAGACCAGTCTACAGAAACCCACAGAGACAGCTGACCTGATCAAGAGGGAGCTCATGGATCCCCAGACCAGTTTCTGGGAAACCAGCATTGGACTGCCTCAGCCACCCTGAACATGGGTCTCGGTTAGAAGGCCTGGGCAGTCTAAGGGACCTCTGACAGTGGAACCAGGATGTATCCCTGGTGCAAGAAAGGACTTTGGGAGCACATTCCCCATGGAGGGTTACTTCAAGAGGGAGGGCCTAATCCCTACTCCATATGACTTGACAGACTTTGATGATTCCTCCTGGAAAGATATCACCTGCCCTATGGAGTGGGGGGGGATAGGATAGCATGGGGTATTGGAGGGAGGGAGAGGGGACTGGGATTGATATGCAAACTAAAGAAATAATAAATATATATGTAAATTAAAAATCATTAAAAATACCACTCAGTGGATTTATCTAGCTATTACAGTCATCCATCTAGGCAGCCACAGGCACTTCTTTCATATAAAGTACTAAATTAATATAGTTCTTGATTGATTAATGAGTAGAATTTCCATGAAAATCTGGGAATGTACCATTGGTAACAGAGGGAAGCGAGCTGAGGGCTGGATCTCTACAATGCAGAGGTTTCTAGTCTGACAGAAAACTCGTCAGGGGAAGTAACAGAGAAGGCTATCAAGGGGTTACAGTCAGACTTGCCATTGACCTTTAGCTGAAGATGTCATTCAGGCAATTAAAAGAAACACAGTGGGTAGAGGGATTCCCAATGAAGATGAAGTTTCTGGAAAAGGGAAGAGAGTTGTCCTGATTGTAAGTTGTTGAGTTTAATTCAGAGTTTCCTTGAAAGTCACTCTTCACCCAAGGTCACAAATACGATCTCCAGAGGAATTCTTTTCTTTCTGCCTTCCTAGTGCGTTTGTGGTAATAACTCCGTGTTCTCCTCATGAAGGTTTCTGGCCAACCGCTATCCTCTTAAAACAACTCTCAGATTTCATAACTATGTATAAAAGCCCTTGTAACCAGAGGTCCAAATGAATCAAATAACTGTGCAGGGGAGAGTCAGGTGACCCAGAGCTTTTCTCTTGGAAAGAGGTAAACATCTTTATAGAGCCTACTTCTCTAATTACATTTACTGTGGCATTGTTTCCACCTAAATTATAGCAATTATATACCCTGATCCCATTTGAAATCATTTAATTAATGAGTAGCTACCTCTCTGTGTGTTTGGAATTCTAATGAAGTCTTTTCTTTTTGTGAGTCAACTTCCTCCTCAAATTCATCGCCCTTTTCCTTTTAGAAAGGCTTACTCAGTCTGGCTGGTGGATTGAAGAAGGTATGTTATTTAATGTCCCAGGAAACTACATTTGTTATAGAAACCCTAGCACAGTTTAGGATGACCATAGACAGAGTAGCTTCTATTCCTTCTCCTGCAAAGATTGCTTTAATTCTTATAAACATCCAAGGACATCTGTCTCAATCACAGTCTTTGACCCAGAAATGAAAGCAGATAAAACTATGGTAATGGTGTTGAAAACTGTGATTGATTTTATTTGATTAGTTCTACTCGTTAATCAATCAAGAACTATATTAATTTAGTACTTTATATGAAAGACGTGCCTGTGGATGCCCAGATGGATGACTGCAATAGCTAGATAAATCCACTGAGTGGAAGGTTACCGGGAGATAAACAACTTGTGTATTTAGAGGTAGCTATGAGGACTGGGAGAAAATACATTCTCTGAAGTTGCCTTGAAAGGGCCATATTCTGCATCCCATCTTTCATATTCATGCCACTGAATACGTCACCATTTAAAAGAAAGTTGAAGACTTCAGAAAGGTACTTAATTACCTACTTAATTTGAAGGCAAAGGAGGACTATGAAAAAAATCAGGTCTTCTAATTTCTCTGTTTTCTCATCTTTCTGTGGTTCCCAGACCAACAGCAAAGCAAGACAACAGGGCTGTCTGTGACCAGTGTCTTGTTAGCAGTGTAGCCGTCAGGCATGGAAGCTTTTGTTTTTCATAACAAAGATTGAGATAGCTTCTTAGGTTCAGAGAGAGAACAAGATGAATCTGAAGTAGAGAGACAAGCACATAAAAAAAATACATATGGCAAGGTAAAAAGAAAACAGAAGTAATAATTTTAATTGATTCCCCTCCCCCCCCCCAAAAAAAATCCATATAAAGAGAAATGGCTCAGAGAATTCATTTGTTTTATTCCTGTAGTTAGGAGAATTTCCTCAGGGAAGCAAAGGGCAGGGAACCTTTTTCCATGAAGTCATCTATTTTTATGTATGAAGTGTCTACTTTTTTCGAGGCTCAGTATGAAGACGAAAATAGATTACCCACATTTGGGGGGGGGTGTGCCTTGGGAAAAAAAGATTGTGAGTCAAAGCCATTGCAAGAACTTGATTTAAGTGCTGGGTGAGTCTTCAGAAATTCAGTAAGAAGAATGGTGACAGTAATGAACTTCTTCTTTCTTTCTTTTTTTTTTGGTTCTGGCCACCAAGTGTGGCAATCTGAGATTTAATCCTGGGAACTTCCATGGTAGAAGAGGAGGACCAGCTCTTACATGCACACACACACACACACCACAACAACAATGATGGTGGTGATGATGATGATGATGATTTAACAGATAACTTTTTTTAAAATTATGATACTGTTGCCCAGCTCTGTCTAAATTATTAACCCATAATTACTAACAAATGCATATCTACATGGTATTATCTTACTAAGAATGCCAGACTCTCACATTCTCTCCTCCTGGGATCCTGTCTTACATTTTCCAGACTCTTCCACTTCTCCTAGTCCCACCTATCTTGCTTCCCTATTGACCAATAGTACTTTATTCATTGACCAATAAGAGAAACATATTTTCAGAATGACATCTACCACCAGTATATGAGTAAATCCTGCTTAGGGCATGGAAACACAAAATCTAGACCAATACTCAATTGGGAACTGCTCAGAGTGGAAATCCTAACAGGTAACTTTTAAAAAGATACAAAGAATACAATTCTGAAGAAGGGGCCCTAAAATACAAAATAGCATGTTGTGACAATTATAAAGATGAGAAGTGATGTTGGTAACAGTGAATTTGGCTAAGGTGGAAACTGAAAAGTTTCAGGTTTAGAGCTCAAGTGAAGCAGATTATCTTTTGTGGGAAAGAGCCTTTTTTTTTTTTTAAAGCCTTCTTAAATTGAATACAATATATTTGACCTTGTTTTCCTTCCCCCCTAATTCTTCACATTTCCCTACCCCATGTTTATGTCCTCTCTTCCATCCTGTTAAAATAGACAGACAGGCAACAGCTCAGTGTGGCTCTAAGGAGTGATTAGGCCTACATGACAGGGTGTGAGGCCCCTCTCACATGTTTCAGAGGAATGGTAGGTCAGGTACTCCATGACTGGTATGTAGATCACAGTATATGCTCTCAGGCTGTCTTTCAAGTAGATGTCTTTCAACTAGCTGTATAGACAGGGAGGGCAGGGATCTAAACAATCTACTTTAGATCTGTAAACCACAATCATTGAGTTTGGGTGATTATCACAATTCAACCAAAATGGAGGAGCTATATAAAACGGCAGGAACTGGCTCTTTTCCCAAGAGTCTTGAAAATTAAATTCACTTTACAAGTTCCCCGTGTTCCTTCTGTAGCCCTCCACAATCCATTTCCCATCCTTTATCCCACAATGACTATTGCTAGAAACTGCTCTTCTATAGAATACAAATATATCCATAAGGCAGTGTAATCTTAAAAAGCTTCTATTTAGTTAAAAATATAATCTTAAGTAAAGATGCTAGAAAACTAAGAACTCCTGTATTTTTATGACCCCTTTTCAACCGAGAAATTTTTATGCAACCCTGGTTTACAGGCAAACGAAGTAGGAATACAAATTAGACATTTACTTATAACACATCAAGAGATTTATTTTAATACAATTCTTTGATATACATACAATTTTGATATTTACAAAGATTAAAACAAAATTTCATATTAATAAGATGGATATGCTGTTTATTTTACATGAAGAATTAAATCTTAACTAAGAATTTGGTACAGAAAGATGTAGATAGCATCTTCAGCATTTTCTATCCTTGTTTAGTGTTTTGATTTTCTAATCCTCAAGGCTGAGAGTGTTATTTCAAAGAAATACAGGGTACAAAATGTCAGGAGTACATTTAGGGCTATTTCTGAAATTGTTTAAAACGTTGTTATAAACCCAACCCAATATTCATTTTTTTAAATTTCTTTATGAAACTCTTTAGCAACTAAACCAATTGGTAATATCTAAAATCAAATACTCTACCAGAGTATAATCCAAAGATAAACTAACTTGATAATTGCATTGGGAGAAATGATTAAAAGTCTTGTTTTTGTAATTAACCCATTATGCTTTTGTAAGAGCATAAAACTGTGTGCAATAAAAAACACTTAAGTTAATGATAGATATTAGTCTCAAATTTTAATTAAGCTGTGTGGGGCAGCAATGGTATAGTATTGCACTGCACAATGTGGTGACATACTCAGGTCAAAGAATATAAATACGTTGTGAGTTCAAAACAAAGGCAGAATTGCAAATACATCTATAAACAACTTGAATTCACAAAACATTTGATTCTGGATTAACTTTTGGTTATTACAAATTCAGAAGTCTTTTAATATTGCCAATTCATTCATGAGTCTCACCTTCAGGGAATTGTAACCTATAGTTTATTTTTAGTAATTTATTGTTTGTGAAATTATACTGCAGTCACATCATTTCCCTTCTACTCTTACTTCCCTCCAATTTCTCCCATGAATCCCCTTGTTCTCTTTCTGATTCATGGCCTCCAAAAGAAGCTCTTTCCTTTATTATTCAGAGTGTGATTTGAGCACATTTTCATCATCAGGGTCTTCAGAGAAATACAAATATGGACACTCAGAATGTACTAATGAGAAGCTGTTTAGGAAGGGAAATTGTGTGTCAACGAGCTTCTGGAAGGACTTCTTGAAAACATAAAATTTGGGTATCTGAAGAAAGAGATCTCATAGTTACCAGAAATTTCAGTTCTCCTGAAGACCTTGACATCTGGCTTGGAAATTGTATCATTCTTTGGTAGATTCTCCATGTTCTGCTATCCTCTACTATAACCATGCATTTGAGCCAATATATGAACCACTTTCTTCTACCCAAGTAAGTATGAGGAAAGGGCTTCCCCTATTATGCTGGCAACGGTTTTAGAAGATGAAGAGCTCTTTCCTGGGACCTTGATGTTTGTGGTTATTCATTAGAAGGAGTCTTGGCATCTTTTTCAGTTCGGTGATATTATTACAAAAATGATGAGTGTGATTTCTTTTGACGGTCTTTGTTAGGTTCACACTTGCATTATCTTTTTGTGACACCTGTTTCACTAATGTTTAAGAAAAAAGAAGACTATTAAATACTTCAGTAATAATCTATACTTCATATCCTACTTATGTTTCTATGTATGCTGTCATTTTTTCAACTTTGTTAACAGTTACCTAATCATCAGATAATTAATGTAATACTGAACAGAACTAGAGAAACAAGGTCTATTCAGAAGAAAGATGATGTATCTGAATCTTTGACTGGGTAACTCTTAATGTGGTACTACCAAGAAGCACACAGAAAACTAGTCTTAATAAGTCTCCATATCAAGTTAGTCTGTGGGCATGTGAATGTCAGATTGTCTATTAATTCATACAGGTAGGTCCATTCCACAGTGGGTGGTACCTTTTTTAGGAAGGTAGTCTTGAGATGTGCAAGAAAGCTATCTAAGCATGAGCCTGTGAATGATCCAGAGAGTGAACCAGCAAAAACCAGGAATAAGTGATCCTTCATGATTTATGCTTCAGACTCCTGCCTTGAGTTCATTTCCTTACTTCCTCCAGTGACGGAGTGCACCCTGGATTTGTAAGCCAATATGCTCATTCCTCCCTAAGTTACTTTTGGTCAGATTGTTTTATCACAGCAACAGAAAGAAAACCAGAACAATCACTAAAATGTCATTGATGTTGAGATGAGGGGGAAAAAATTAACTCTTGTAATCTAGGACAGATTGAAGGATAAGGAATATGTTAATACACAAATATTACTAAGGGACTCACTTTGCTTGTCTTAGCAGAGAGGCATCAAGAAGATGAGCAAATCCAATTATCCTAACGCTGTAAACCGATTGTGATTTTGCTTTTGTCATTTGGAAGTAACCTTATGGGAAAGAAAAATAGTACACATCCAAGAATATGAGTTGATCAATTTACAGTTTGGAGAAATACCTGGGAAACACATCATTAAGCAAGAAATTGAACAAATGTGGATGAACAAAATGGACATGTTGAAATAGCTGAAAACAATTTGAACCAGTCTACAAGATTTAACTGATTTGATGTCTGGGTTCAGTTTCAAATAAGTTGAACACATAGGTTAATGTCACATACTGTCCAGTATCAACCCTGGTAAATAATAAAGTCTAGGCTTGCATTTGCATGCTCTCTAGCTACTGCACCTGTAGCCCCTTGATATCACTATTTGTTAAAAAGTTCTCTCACCCTTTACAAGCTGCATAAAATGCCACATCTTTCTTTTTATTTTTCCCAAGACATATCTGGGTTTATACCATATTCAGCACAAACATGAAGTAAACCTCATCATCAACATCAGTCCCATATGACTGCTGCAACAAAACCATAAACTAGATGGCTTAAAATGTTAGTTATTGTTTTATAATTCTGGAGGCCAATTTGTAAAATCAAATGATTATCAGGAGAACTTGCTCTTTATATCTTTTTTATAGTTAAAAAATACAAGATCTACTGGTATGTGCTTATGAATAGTGTAGAATTTATAAATACATTGCCATACAAATACATCATGCACTTTGACAGTATTCACCCCAAGCTTCCCTTTATTCTGGCTCTGGGCATCTCTTAGCTCATGGCTGTATACCTCCATGGTACTCCATTTATTCTTCTGTCTTCATATGGCATACAGGGTATTTCTTACCACTTCTAGGGAATCTCAGTAACCCAATATGCTCTCATTTTATTATCTTTTACTTAACATCTATGTGCTGCTTTTCCTAAGTGAGATTACATTGTAACTTGGCAACCATATATGTCTTTGGATGGCATGATAAAATACATCATTTATACATAGAAAAATGTATATGTTCTAATAAAGAAGTGATTTTGCTTAAAATTTAGATTATCAACATCCATCAATGCAACAGCCTAGATATGAGCTGAAGTTGATTCATACCTCTTAATCTAGGTCCTTTTTAAATGGCAACAGTTAACAGTGAACATGATTCTTCTTTGTGATCTGGATATTGCCTCTTCTAGTCTAGGCAAAACACTCAATCTTGTTTATTTATTTCAAGGTCATTTAGAGAACCATTGATCATGTTGAACTATTCACTTACATTGCCACATTATATATAGAAATAGTTCAACTGCTGCTATTACCATCTAACCTCAACTATAGTAGGATCATCTCTGTTAGCCAATCCTTTGGCAGTATGAGAAGGAGAAGTTGATGTTTCTTCCTATTACATCATATCTTATTAAATTATACCTGTCTGTAGACCATCACCACCTACTGGGTCCTATTCTACCATGAAGCATATTGATTGTTATTTCTATCTGTGTGTCACTGGGAAGTTAGATTTCTGTTGATAAACATTATTTTTATATCTCTAAGTCATTTAATAATAATGGTAAACAAGGAAAATCAGACAACAGAATCTTGCAAGCTGGCTACCCTACCTCCCTTCTAGTTGATTTCAATACTTTAATTAGGTAGTGTTCAAACACATCATTTTATTAGCAACTGGCTCACATTTTATTTTTTTTTCTTCAAAACTGCTGTGCAGACCCTGTCACCTGCCTTGTTGACATTCAGGTAAATCATGTACCTCGTATTTTCTTCTTCCTACCTAGTAATCTTCTTATAGAAATGAGTAGGATTAATCTGACATGATGTATGTTGTGAGCTATGAAATAACTGTTTAGAGCAGGGAGATGCATTTGCTTTAATATCGCTAGCATCATGATATTTAGATTGCTGCAACCAAGAAAGACTTAATACAGCAAATAATGTTTGAATGTAGGAAGATTTTTGTATCTGAGTAAAGAAGTAAAGACACATTTTGTCAAGGTCAACTTCAATGTCTTTTTTTTTAAAACTGATCCAGTTATTAATTTAGCTCTCATATTGCCAAGCTAGTAGAACCTTATAAGATGTAGCTGTTTTGTTAAAATTTTAAGGGAGCCATGGCACATTCCTGTAATTCGAAGGAGGATCAGGAGTTCAGGGTCATTCTTGGCTACATAGATTGAGGTCAGTCTGGGGTACATGAGACCTTGCCTAAGAAACAAAAACCAAAAATATGATTAAAAATCAATTAGGCCTTCTTGCACCTTCTGAATAAATTTAGAGCTAAAGAGTAGAAAAACATTGATGGATGGATGACATGACATCTCTGTATTGTGTTTGGTAATGAATGTATTTGGCAAGAATTAAGAAGAAAAAGGCATAGAAATTTTAGAGGAAAGACAATATCAGTTTTATATGTGGAATATTCTAGGCTCAAAGCTTCTAGTCAATGCCCATGCGGTCTTGATAAAGTATAGCCTTCAGTTTCTCCCTCAAGGTGTTAAATGTTCTTTTCGACCTTTCATTTAATTTTTATCTGATAATACATCCAACACTGTTTCCCAAGATTTATTTTAAGTTAGATCAATCTTTTTTCCCACATTTTACAATTTATTTTAGTTCTCACCCCCTCTTGTAAGCATCATCATCTTCCAGAGAGTTAAAGGAAAGGTTTCAATGAGAATTCCTTGTTTATTAGCATACAAATGTCTACACCAGGACAGCAGAGAATGTCTGACTGTATGTGATTGAGGCTTGTTGGAATGGACATCTTCTAGTTCTTTGAAAGGGCTCCCAGCATGGCTGGTCTCACCACTCCATCACAGTGATAGATGTCTTGTACTGGAATCGCATGACATGCCACCCCAGTGGAGAATTGATGGTCAGCCTTGTTTTTTTCTTCATTTTTTCTAGAGTGATTGATCATTCATATTTATAGGCCTATCAACAACTAGGCTTTACAAAGGTCAGTATTGATTATCTGGACCACACAGATGGCATTCCTCATTACTGTACATAAATATGACTTTCTTTTATTGGAATGCTATGGTTTTTTCAAGAAAGACAAAGATAATAAGCATTAATATAAGTACTGCAGTGGGAATTTCAATGAAGAGGCATAGAGATGGTCACAGGATTTTGACATCAGTGGGGTCATGCTTTAAATTAGGTAATATGTTTCACTACTCCCAATGTGTAAGGGTGCACACACATGTGCACACACACACACACACAAACACACACACACACACACACACACACACACTCATTCATATACAATTTGTTTTCTAGATGAGGAAACTATTCCTATAACTGGACATAGGTAGATAACCTACCAGTCCTGACATTAAGGAGAAATGTAAAAGCTATGTGTCAAAATGCAAAAAAAATGTTTTCATTTCAGTTGTAAATTATTTTAATGCTTCCTATAAAGCACATACAGTAATTTGGCAGTAAAATGATGCTAAACTTGTTGTGAGTGACAGTCAGTCAGTTGGCTGAAGATGTGAAGACCCTGGCCACTGACGAGGGAGAGCACTCTTTTAAGGGACTCACCTTGGAGGGACACAACAGGCTCCGGCCATCCTGATCTCCCCCTCTCCAGTATGGCATGTTACTGACTGATGCTGGGCTTCTTGTATTTTGCACTTAGAGTTTTTGGCCACTTCAGCCTACGCTCCGAATGGCAGTTGGTGAAAGTGGACTACAAGTCTATCTTCAGCCGGCGCTGCACCAAGGAGGACTTTGAGACTTGGCACCTGCTCAATCAGGTACCATACATTGGGATGCCCTGGCCTTTAGAACCAGGAACTACTGACACCTGGGTTTGATCTTCTCTGACCTTTTATTTTTGGGGAAAGGAAGGCAGTATGACATTTTGGCACGAGAGTATGTCTATAAGGAAAAAATGTACATACATAGGACCAACAGAGGTAAATGGCATACATCCCAGGATTCTATGTACTCATTAGATCACTGAACTTCCTAGAAGGGAAGGCATACTAATAACTTAGGATGTCAGTGAGTACCAGGCAGTTAGGATACTCCCTATGATAGGCTCATCCATCTGTCCTGCCATTGTGGAAGGTGGGAGCATATCTCAGGACAGCTTGGGGTAAGGGTCCCGAAGCACCAGGGATACTGAAAAGGGATATAATGTGGATGGGTCTAGTGATTGCAGATGTTTATTGTCATGGAGTGTAGGCAGACTTCTGCATTCTTCCCAACCCTTGGGTCTTTGGATTTTGTACCAACTCTTACTCATTTTGCTCTTGTCTAACATTTAGGACTTCAGTGTAATAATTTATGAGAGAGAAGGGGAAGAGAGGAAAAGGAAGAGAGACAGAGAGAGACTTGGGGGGGTGGAGAGATTGCACTTACGGGGTCAACCTCAGTTTTACTTTGAAGATAAACAGTAGAAACAGTATGCCAGAAGTTGACTTCTCATTACTTTAGCTGCTAAAGCCACTTGGATAATGGCATGCTGCTCTGTTGAGTCTTAAGTCCTTGTGTTCTCCACAGAGATGGAGAAGGAAGAGTTTTGCACAGACGTCATGTATAGAATGACTAGAGGGGTGGCCCATAGTGCTCCTTTCATGCAGTGGTAAAAGGTTAGCATGTCTGTCCTTGAAACTACTGTATGGTTACTGACAAATTAGATTGCTAAGTACTAAAGGCCAGTGCTTTTGTTGACCAACTGTTTTATTTCACCTCCTGTGTGTTTTATTGTCTATCTCACTGTGGACTTTGTCTTTAAGGGAGAGCCTTGTGTCATGGGGGAAAGGAAAATATTCAAGAAACGCAAGCCAGGTGCCCAGTGTGCCCTTGGCAGAGATTACTCTGGGTCGGTGGTATCAGAGCCTTGTGTCTGTGCTGACTGGGACTTCGAATGGTGAGTCCTTTGAAATTTCATCTTCGGTTCCAACTAGCTACTTACATGCTTATAGGTGAGGATGAAGTTGTAGTTAGTTTGACCCAGATGCAGAAGGAACAAGTGTGAGTGATACTGGTGCTGTATGATCAAAGTGAGTGAGTAGCTACATCGCATAGTCCTGGAGGCGTGGTGATGGACCCTGATGAGACATAAAGAGCTACTGGCCTATGCAGTCCCGTTTATACATATTTTCTCAGATTGTACTCCTATGTATACTCTATCATCATTTCCTCTTGTTTTTACATTTAACATATCTTTACATTTATTTATATGACACAGAACAATAATTTGTGTACATATAACCCTGTGAATTGATCAAATCAAGGTAATTTGCTCAAAGATTGGTCAATTCTTTGTGTGGGAAATCTTTGTATTCTTTCAGTTTTAGACTACAATTCTGCACTTAATGACAAGGAAAAAGTGAAATTTATGTCTAGAATTCTGATATCTAATCTCCCCTATATCTGATGGCTCCCAAATATGAAATTTTCTTGTCCCCAGCCCCAGCTCCTTTCTTATCTGAGAGATATAAGTCTGTCTAACCTACATGGCATGCATCTGGTTTCCTAAGAGACTGGGCATAATGCGTATGGCTGAAGACACTCCTTGCTCACTTTCTCCAGGTTCAAGCAAACACAGAGCCATGCATACGCTTGCTGAAATGAAAGTCCTGGACTGACTTCTCTTTTCCCTACCCTCAGACCCAGGCCATCAGTGAACCCTTTCAGGTTCTCCCTCCTAAATACACTGTCCCTGAAAGCACTTGTGTATCATGGAAAATAAGGATCTGGGAGGACAGATAGGCTGATAGATGTTTATTCAGGGAGAAGTCACAACAGAGATAGATGACTGCCAGCAGGTTCCTGTCCCAAAGATTCCTCCAGATGATCTCTCTCTTTCTCTCTCTCTCTCTCTCTCTCTCTCTGACCTGCAAGTAAGAGAGAGCCTCCAGGGTCACAGACCCCAGACCTAGTTCTCCCAGGTCATGTCTGCACCTGTCCCCACCCCAGTGGGCGTGGTCAGTGCAACAGGTACAAGTGGAGTGAATATCTCACTACACTTGTGTCCACACTTATAGCTGTCATTATCCTGCCAAAAGTCTACTAACTCTACCCTCACTCCCCCGACTGTCACCCTAAAGTCCTGGATGTATGTCTGCAGTCCTAGTTACTGGACCAGGTACATTTTTTTTTTAAATTCCAAATCATATCTTATTTCTGATACCTTAATGGATTCTCTCTCCTTTAAGTTGCTGCCTTGTTAAAAGCCCTTTGGCCTGTCATCCTTTTCTGCTTTTCTAAACTGGTCTTTCACTAGCTGTGTTACAGCCATACTACCAACTCCAGTAGTTAATCAACTCTCATTCCTAGGAGAAGCACTGGAGAATACGACAGTTTTCCCCATGTTTCAGCGTGGCTGACACCTTTTTATCTCTCATGTTTCTTCAAAATTGTTAGCCTCTTAGAAATGCGGAGGACACCTTGTCTCATCTGCATACCCTGGTGCTCTCTAGCACACCCCCATGCTGTTGTCTTGTTAGTATTCCCCGTATGAAGTGACTGTGCTTTGGAATGTCTTATTAACATCTGTCTTTCCCCAGCAGAATCTAAGTGCTGTGAATGTAGGAGCTTTAAACTTCCTTTACTTTTAAAATCCCAGTGCCGACTCTACAGTAAACATTCAATAAAGAGTTGTAACATGTTTTTGAATGTTGTTCTTGTGGACATCCTTCTGGTCTCAGCTACATGAATGCCTCCTATGTATTCCATCAGAAGCTGAAATTCCATTTGACCATTGATAGTGATTACTGTAGGCTAGAAGAGAGAGCTAATGGCTCGAACATCGGCCCATAGTTGAGGAAGGGGACGGGGCAATGGCAGAGTTGTGCTTGGGGTTCTCTGGTGGAGAATAGCAATGCATACCGAAGAGCATAGGGCATTCACCCTTACACAGGAGCCTTCCTCCTCTCTTCTCCATTTCATATCGCCATTATCTAGAAATCATGTTTCTATTTCCTGAATTTACCAGAACTTCAACAGATAACTGAAAGTCACTGGTGTAGACTGATCATGCGTATCCCCCATCTGTTCTTCATTCTTACATAACTTGGCTTCAGTGAGATTCATTAAAGTGAGATACGCCACATGAATTTAAATTTCAATGGCAGGGCCCTTTGTGTTAGAAGTTCCTTTGAAAATGAGAATATTTCCCCAGATGGGAAACTGTTTTAAAATTATGAACAACAGGTAAGTGTGTAATCATATCAAGTAGATGTAATAGTCTCCTCGGAAGTATAACAAGGATATTGTCTCACTGTTGTGGCAAATACCTGAAAAGGCAACTTGAAATAAGAAGCAGTCACTAGGTCTCATGGCTAACGGGGCTCTAGTCCATCATGGTGGCAGGAATATGCACTGGACTCTGTAAATATGGGGAGGGCAGGAAGCATAAAACAGACCAGGTCAGGCCAGGTTATAAAATTCTTAAAGACTACCCTTTGTGGCTCAGCTCTCCTGTAGAAGATATACTTCCTAACGTTTCCATTGCCTGCCGAAACATCCTTAGCAGCTTAGAAACAGGTGGTCAAGTCTTGAGCCTGGGAGGGACATTTCACACCTGAATCAGAGTACCTTGTGTCTATCTCCAGATTGGCTCCCTTGAGGTTCACTGCCTTTCAGTATATCACACTGTAAATTCTGTTATGTCTCCTTGATCCAAAGGAGACTCACAAGTAAGAAGGGGAAAAAAGACAATAAAATAGTATTTCTCTCCTTAACCTATTCTATTAGCATTTACTAACATATATACAAAACTCAAACACTTAACATTCACAGATTTTTCTTCTGGGAAATTTTCTTAATTTCTGTGTCATTATTTCCTTGGCTACAAAATGAAAATACATAACATGTTTCTCACAAGGTCCTAGGGAGAAATAAAAGAATTAGTAAATGAATGAGGGTAGATCATTAATATAAATAAGACGATTACCTGAGCTGTGTACGACATAAGCTTATAACATATGGTAGCTGTTGCTACGGCTGGAGTAGTGAATCTGTTCCCCAGAGTTAAATGATCCCCATAGGATTTATGCCAGATAAATCAGAGCTTAAACACTAAGTAAGCACTGTTTTCAAAGTTGTTCCTTTGGGTGTTATGCTTTTATTTTAATTCTAGTGACAGTACTAAAGTGGTGTTGAGTCCTTCTTTGGGGACTACTATGAGAATCTAAGTAAAGCAGGGTATAGGGAATAGAAGGGAACCCCTTGTGAAGCATTCTGTGTTTCTTAATTTCTGAGGCCTGAGACTTAGGATGTCATGGTGATTTCTTCCATGTTTAGTATGGAGCCATATCCAAGGGGTGGATTACCTGGTTGCAATGCAGAAGACACAGGGAGAGAGATCTGGGAATTTCACAGACATAGTCTATTCAACATTTGGTGTTACACATTTGAACATAAGTAAGCATTTTTTTTTTTTCTGTAGTGGACTAAAGTATAAACAAGACAACAAACAATGTATAAATAAGAGGTACTATATCAGATGTCATAACAGAACAAAAATAGTATAATAAACTATTGAATTTGTAATCCGTTAGTAGCCACCAGTCACATGTGATTATCTATATTAAAATTAAATTAAATTAGTTGCATCGGTTAGTGGATACCATAATGGAACATATTTATTTGAAGTATTTTTACTGTAGAAGGTTCTGTTAGACAGACAGAGCTGGCTTTATCACAGGTGGAGAGGATGTCAGAACAAAGAGTTCACATGCAATCATGGATGGCTCCTTTCGGGGAGTAGTAATGGAACTATGACACTTAATTAAATACGCATATACTTAGGGACATGGCAACAGACTGACTTAAACAGAGCAGATAAATAAGCAAGCCATCATCAGGGAAAAGGATAAGGCAGGTGACTCCAGTGGGATTAGATCAAAAGAAATGGTTAAGGGAAGATTGTCAGGTTTTCTGAGTAATTTTTTAACTACGATGTGGTAGTCTCTTTTTTGTGGCCATATTTGGGTTCATGCCTTGCTGAATGAGGATGATAGTTATTATTCTTGTTTCGAGGGGTCTCCCACTGTACCTGAGAAGATCCACCCGGTCCCAAGCCCATCCCAAAGCACTCATAAAATGGTATCCAAGTACCTGTCAGGCGTATGTCCTGAAACCTCAGCTGCTAGGTGGCAAGAAAGCAGAGAGGGGCCAGAGACACTGTGCTGGCGTCTGCCTGGCCAAACACTCACTTAGACCCTGAAGCTTTTTGGGAAGAGGCCTTGACTTTCTGACTGGTCAAGAGTCTCAGAAGGAACTGGAGAGATGGCTTAGTAGTTAGAAACATGCACCCACGTGCACTTTCCTGCCAGCCTGGTCCCACAGCCGCATCAGTCCCAAAATAACACACAGAGACTCTATTAGTGATAAAGCTGTTGGCCAATGGCTAGAGCTTCTTATTGGCTCTCTCTTAAGTATTAATCCATAATTACTAATATATATATTTCTACCCGGTCTCATCTTACCAAGAACTCCAGACTTGTGTCCTCTCCTCCATTTCCCAGAATCCTCCACCTCTCCTGGTCCCACCTATCTTGCTTTCCTATTGGCCAATAGGGCTTTATTCATTAACCAATATGAAAAACATATTTACAGAATGACATCTCCCTTCAGTTGGATGACTCACAGCCACCTGTAACTCCATCCAGCTTGAGGGGATCGAGTGCCTCCAGAGGCACTTGCACTTATGTGTATACACACACACACACGCATGCACACATGCACACACACACACACTTAAAATAATTTTATTTGCACGCATGCACAGACACAGACACACACACACACACACACACACACTTAAAATAATTTTATTTTTTAATTCAGAATGTTGTTCGTAGGGAGCATGGAACATGTTCTGATGCAGTGGTAACTCTGTATGCTGGGAGTAGCTTTGTACAATATCTGGCAAGTCCTTCATTCTCTTTCACCTGTTTCTTTACAGCTCAAAAGCAGAGTGAATTAGATCCATGTTGCATAACTACCCTTTCCTATGGTGACACACACTTTTTAATCTCTGAACTGTCTTTGCTATTCTTCCTTCTGAATCTGAGGCTTTTCCTTGGGCCGGGTTTGGACCGTATACATATTATTAGAAATGGACATATTTTTCCCTAAACAGAGGGACATTCTATTGCCTTCATAATCAAGCAACACACAGGGGTAAATTATGTCTTGAGGTAAACTGCCTGCATGTGTGCAAAATCTGGCAGTATTCGCCCGGAGGCAAATCAGACTTTCTGCTGTATCCTGTTCAAGTCTCACAATTCATCCATCACCTTACACCTTTCCCCGGGAAGCTGGACCAGCGGCTGTTTGTTTGTTTAAAACCTGCAGACTCATGAGTTGGGAGGGAGGCTGGACAGTGCAAAAGAGTTTAATATGCATTTAGCAGAAATTAATGAAGAAGTCCACAGCTTGGAGGCAGCTGGTTTCGGTTAGTGTTGTTAAATATTAATGAGCTGCTTTTGCTCTTTGGGGCAGAGCAGCACGCTTGATGCACCTTTTTTAATTACTGCAGTGCCAACAGGTAGCAGAGCTGAACAGAACTGCTGAGGATGGTTGCATTTTGCAAAGAACCTTGAAAACATTTCTATTCTCCCCAAGGCTGCTTAAGAGAGGCATTCTTTCCTTTCCAAGATCCCCAGTGTTTCCTAGGGTCAACAGGACTGGTCAACAGTTTCAGCTCATAGAGCCATAGAGGAGTTTTCTGGGATTAGTATGTGCATACCAGGGTCCAGTACTTCTGGGCTAAACAATGCTTTGAAAGGCAATGTTCAGTGGTGTGCAGACAAATGTTTAACTCTCAGGGAACAAACACTGAAGGTATGCACATATTCCCCCAATGGCCGATGTCAACATTATACCAATGATTGAAGGACTGAGAGGAACTAAGCAATAGCCTCCCTTTATATAGTGTTCCTGTGAGACAGATACATGGATATAAAAGCCCCTGAGGCCATACATAATGTAACAATATTCATATGTAACTTAGAATATATTGTATGTAGTAACACACGTACAGTATGTTAGAGCTATATAAAGCTAGAATGAGGTAAAACAATGGGAAAATATGTCTTGTGTATTTTTATTGACTATTAAATATAATTTATCTGAGCAAAATGCAATATAATTTAATTTTGGTAATTGCTGTAACAGCCATTAATCACCTTACAAAATGCCCCAAATTTTAAGAGCCAGATTTCATGGGTTATTTCAAGCTATTCTAAGTCTGGATGAACTGTGGGCCAGGGGCTCTCTACTAGCAGGCCAGACACTTGTCGAAGGATTCACCTGGCAGAAATGTCCCTTTTGTTTCCTTTCTTCCAGGTTCATTGAAGCATGGTTGTTTCAAAGATGCTCTTGCATTGTGCCTTTCCATTGATTGGCGACCCTGCTCATACCCACTGCAGTCATCTTTTGGGCATTTGGGCATACTTCCTGCAGTTATCCCTACAGTATCATTGAAGCCTCCCAATCTTGTAGAAATAGACACAATGCATGGTTCTTGTGCAACCATGACTTTAATTCACTTTGTAACATTTTTACGGATGACTTAATTGGTGAAAATCAATGCCAATATAGTTTCTAACATATGGTAGCCCTGAAAATTATAAGCAGTGAACCATGGATTAGCTCATATAGCCTAAAGATGAAAGAAGAATAAAGAAGAAACTGCAAAACACAGAAGGGACAGTGATGCACACCCATAGTATAACATACAAAAATAAATAATGTGGGCTAAAGGGCCACTAGAAGTAGTTGGAGGTTACTATGTGGATAGCAATGTCAGTCAGCACTTCTTTATGTTGTGTTAGGTTTGGGGTGTGAGATATCTCCTTACAGGACTGAAGACACAGTTGAGGACAGGTCTTGTCACATTTGTTTGATGGGTCATGACATATGGATAAATGAGGCATTGTTACATCGAGTACCCATTTTCCTTCCATTCCTGTCCTGCATTCACTCACATAATTACACAGTATTTTCAAGACTATGGGAGCGGAAAGCAACTTAACACAGCACAGAGAACAGCTTGCCTTTTTGTCCAATGCTTCCTCCACACCCAGTGGGGAGCTATTCTGATGATGAGGTTGGGCCCTCGGGTTGCAGGGATTCTTTTCTGACATTGAATGTGGAGGCATGGATAATGGAGAGAGGGTGCTCTCAGTGAGCTCCAGCAGGCTGTAGGAGCATAGTCCCTCCACCCACTTTGACACTCATATTCTTGACATTTACATGTGCAAGCACCTTATACAACTCCAGAAGCAGGGACATGTGACTGTGTGGAAGCGAAGGAAAGAGCCCTACTTTTATTTTTAAAAACTATAGGTCTCTTATCCAATTAAGAGAAGTTTGAATTTCTATTGGCATACATGTGAATACACACACACACACACACACACACACACACACACACACACACAAATACCACAAGCTTGAAAGCAGTTCAGTTTAAAGTAAAATGAATATAAATTCTATGAAATCAATCTTCAGATAGTACATATTGAATCATTATACATAAAAATATATCTTGACCTTTAAAGTCATATTTCTGGTTGTCATTTTCTTATTTAATTCATTCTGTGATTTAAATGTGTAGTGTCCCCCACTCTCACCTCCAAGCCATTGAACCTGGTACATATTTGAATTCATGTACTTTCTAGTCTAGATTTTGTTTTGATAGTTCATTTTTCTCTCTAGACTGCAATTCTAAATGGTGATACCATTCCTAAAAACATACTATTTTTTAAAGCATGGGTATTTTTTTTGTCTCATAGGGCTAATTAAAATAATGAGTTATGACTTTGGGGAGGACATGAGTATATTTATGTATGTCTTTGGGTGTTTTAACATTTGTACATACATATGATTCTACCATGTTTATTTTCTTGACAGTGACTATGGCTATGAGAGACACGGGGAAAGCCAGTGTGTTCCTGCTTTCTGGTACAACCCAGCTTCCCCCTCCAAGGACTGCAGCCTTGGTCAAAGCTACCTTAATAGCACTGGGTAAGTAAAATACCTGGAGGGACTCAAGTAGTTCATTCTCAAAGATTAAATGAAGTGAGAGTATCCTTCTTGAAAAAGATGAGTATAGATAGAGTAAGTTTGTGTTCAGAGGCTTCTGAGGAAGGAAATGTTTAGCCAAAGATAACTTGACTTGCCTGCCTTACCTCTTGGGGCTCAACACATGTAAATTGATCAAAATAGTGTGTGAATATTGTCATTTGTTCCCTGGTGAGAGATCAATGGACATTCTCAAACATTATCACTAGACATATCAAATACACATTCACAAGCCTCATCCTAGATAGTTCTGGAAGAAGAAAATTCAGGATACTTCCAGTAATTGTCTAATTGTTTGTTGTGCCCTGACTGTTCACTTGGCAAAAGGTTTTCCTGGAGGTGCATTGTTTCTTCCTTTCCTTTACTGCTTCTATGACTCATGAAAGTTCTGTGGAGTTGGCAGGTGGGACTGTGACATAGTTCTCATGTTTTGATACATCTTGTTGTTATATGAGGTTCTGTGAGTCAGCTTCTGGCTTTGGATATCTACAGTGAAGCTATTTCATCATTAGTAATAATGTCCCTGGGAGGTAGAGAGGATACTACACCACTCTCAGGAAAGCAGAGACACTCCACTCTCATCTCCGCAACTGTTTTTTCTACCGTCTTAGCCAAGTTACCCAACCTCTGATCTTGAGTCTGTGTGGTTGCAAAGAGTAGTTGGTACTTGCCTAAACATCTGCTATCTACTCAGGAAACACAAACCTGGTAGGATGAGTGTGGTGAGTATTCTGAAATACTCTAAACCCACCACATTTTCGGTGAATATTTGATTCTGGGACACATATTCCTTGACATCACGCTGGACATTTCATTCTTCTATTGTAGTGCTTTTGTAGGAATATGTTTTAAGATTTAAGTCATTTAATGCAAATTCAACAATTTCAACTTAAGGGGAAGTACTGTCAGAGAGCAAGGAGAGCATAATGGTCACATGGAATGATCCACAAAAGCCAGCTTCTAGCCTTGTCATCTTTTAGAAATCATTAGGAATGATTTCTCTTAGGACATTTCATATAATCATGGAACATATAGAGCTAGATCTAAGTTTAAGTAAATTATGTATGCCAAAATAGCAAATAGCTAAGTAAATAAGTCAGGGAAATGAAAAAATCTATTTACTTCCCCCTCTAAGGATTTCCTATAGAAATATGTAGACACCTCCAATTTTCATAAGTTTGGTCTATATTATATTACTAACAGAGTTAACATGGTAGCAAGCTGACAAAGGAAGTGGTTGATGTGAAGTTTGCCTATGATACAAGTAGCTCTAAGATGCTGATCTTGAGTAAAAACTAAATATCTTGTAAGTAAAGATGACCCAGAAAGATTAACATAGAATAATTTATTTTAGCTAAGTCATTAATGATCAAAAAGTACTACAGTATGAATCATATGTATAGTTGTAAATTTCTCATCATATTTAAAATAATTAAAGGTGAAAATTATTTTAATATTCTATTTTGTTTGGTGTTCTGTTTCATTTCTAGCCTTTGATAGTGTTGTGTGGATAGCAGCTGCCATACTGGATAGTAAAGATACTGATATAGCTCAGTTGACAGTTGATAATGACATAATTTCATTTGAGTCAAGAGCTAACTGTAGTATTTGGTTTGCATAACTTGTGATCTCTGGAAGAAGATGTAGATGGGGTGGGTGATTCAGAAGTGGGGGATGTTAAGGAGGAAAAATCAGATATAATAAAGGACCAGTATCATTAGAATTTTGATGGTTGAGTCTTTCAGAATAAGACCATGGATGGATTGATTATTCTTGATGTAGAGGATGAAAGAAGACAAAAACTGATGGCAATGATGGTGTTGTTTTTTGTGGTGGTGTTGGTAGTGATGGTGTTGGTGGTGGTGGTGGTATTGGTAGTAATGACGGCGGTGGGATTGGTAGTGATGGTGGTTTTGGGGTTGTGGTTGGGTATGGTGGTGTTGGTGGTGGTAGGGTGGGTGTGGTGGTGGGACTGGTGCTGTGGGTGGTGGAGTTGGTAGTGATGGTGGTGTTGGTGTTATTGTTGGTGATAGGGATGGTGGTGGTGGTTTTGGTGGTGGTGGTGGTGGTATTGGTGTTTGTAGTGGTATTGGCATTGGTGGTGATGTTCATGGTGTTGTTGTTTGGCGGTGGTGCTCATGCTGATGGTGGTGGTGGTAATGGCAGAGTGGTAGTAGTGTGACATTTATTTTGTGGTTTGCTTAGAACACCAGTTTTAGAGATAATGAATGTATCATGTATTTTCTGAAAATAATGTCTCTGTGGCTGGTCAGGTTGCAGTCAAGCTCTTGGGTCAGAGGTCAAGGAAATTGATGTGACATTACTGTACATATAATGCTATTGCCATACTAATTGGCAGTGTTATATAGAGAGGTTTCCCAGTCTAATCCCTTTTGAAAAGTAATCTTACTTAATCAGTGTTGAATAAGAGTTTCAAACCTATGCTTCTAATGTAGCATTTGGATTGAGGAGGAAATAAGGATTTAGAAGTGGGGGAAAATGTGTTATTAAATAGCCTAGCGGCTCCAGAATCAAAGTTATCATTGTTATTTTTTTTTGAAATTTGAATTAGATGTTCCACTAATGACATCCTGTGATTACACAGAGATAGGGAGAAGCCATCTGATTAGAAGCTGGTGTTTGTCTGCTACTTGGTACAGAGAAATTTGGAGGTGGCCTTGGGGAAATGGAACGCTCCTTTAGCTGACAGGGTGTGCTCGCTTTCCCTGCTTCACCAGCCCAGAGTCTGCCTCCTCTTCTGCAGTGTGGGAGCCAGCATTGATTTTTCTTGGCTGGTTTAGACACTGATCCGATCCCTGGTGCACTAGGTGGAATCAATAATAATGTTTAAGGAGCTGGCCTTCCTAAGGTGGAGGGTTAGTAGCTCATGAGGATTGTTTGTCTTTGTGAATAGCTGTAGTTTTGCAGACTTGGCTTTTAAGAGCAACTGTGAGAAGTTATTTTTATTTGTTTCTTTTGCCCTCTCTTCCTGACGCACACATGTGCGCGCATACACACACACACACACACACACACACACACACACACACACACACACTACAAACTGCAGCATTGTCAGAAATGTCTTTTGTCAAATCTCTTTAGGTACCGTAGGATTGTATCCAACAACTGCACAGATGGGTTAAGGGATAAGTACTCTGCTAAGACTCAGCTGTGTCCAGGAAAAGCTCCTCGGGGCCTCCATGTGGTAACCACTGATGGGCGCCTGGTGGCGGAGCAGGGCCATAATGCAACCTTCATCATTCTAATGGAAGAGGTAGGTGACAACTCGGGTATCTGCAGTCAGAATCCGCATGCTGACAATTCCTAGATCTCAGGAAAGAAAAGGGAAACAGAGATCTATGATTCCCACTAGCTCTAATGTCAAGAATGAGAGGGAAAGAAGGGAAGGAAATTAAATCTTTTCAGAAACCCTCTCCATTCATTTGTAATAAAGACCCCATTCACAGAGCCTCTGGAAGAGAGTGCTTGCTTGCTCACTGTGGTTATCTCCCTTCCCCACCTGCCTCTAATGTCCCCTGTTTTCAGAACTGAACTCAAGACCTTAGTTCTGAACTATAGCCCCATATAGCCCCAGCCTTTAGTTGTTTGTTTGTTTGTTTGAGACATCTACCTAGACTCTTTTGACGTAAAGACTCACTACATAGCTCAGGCCAGATTTGAACTCACAGTGCAGCCCATACTCAATAAACTTGCTTTCCAGGTGCTTCCTCCTCCTGAGCACTGGGGTTATAGCTTGTGCCATTATAACCTACCTGGTTATATTCTTATCATCTTAAGCATGTAACCTGTAAAATGTGTGAGAGAAACAAAGAAATTCAAAGTGTAGCTGCCGACTTTCAGAACCTTTCTTACTTTAGCCTTAGCCCCACTAATTAGAAGAGCCCACAAGCCTTTAAGGGGTCTCAGACATGTGACTGAGAGGATGGGGAAGATGAATGAAATGGTGTTCAAAGTCAAATTTGTATAGATCAGAGCACTGGTTGCTTCCATACCAGCTCCCAGCTTCATTAGCTCATTGCTTAGTATCCTTTGCAATCTACGCAGTAAAATCTGTTACTCCAGGTCACTCATCTGCTTGTTCCCTGTGTGAGATGTTCCTTCTACCCAAACCAGGGATTTTCCTAGCTCTCTTTGCTGGACTGATAGAGCTGCAAGGCTCGCCTGATTGACAATGCCCTCTAAATTTATATGCAAATTGCTTGGGGGCTCTTGAGATCTTTGAAAGGGAGCAAAGCAAGCCAGGACATTTTTCTCACTAGTCTGAGCACTTCTGAGCCTTTAAAATCCAGACCACACTGTGAAGGAAGGTGCAGGCTTCTTATCCAGGCCTGGCAGAGTCCCCATCCCTTCCCTCACACTGGTACTTGAATTAGAGGACTTGGAGATTCAGAGGAGGTCATTATCACAGTTCCACTAGAGAGTTTCCAGGACCAGAGCTATGAAAACTTTCTCAAATGGATGTGAAGAGCCACGATCTTATCAGTTTCAATTGCCTCCAGTTCATTTCCACTTTAATTTACATTTATAAACTCAAGGGTAGTTGACATTGTATGAGGGTCAAAAGAGCACCCATCAGTATTTCAGTCACATCTGTGTTGCCATGGTGGGAGAGACGTAAAGCGACAGCGTGTCCAGTGCAGTCTTGGGGCAGAGGTTTTGGCTTGTGTATTAGCCAGAAGTTTGGTTCCAAAGGAAGAAAGATTTTTGGCTTACAAATTCAGAAAGTTCAGTCCATAGTCTCTGGTTGCCCATGTTCATAGTTGAGGAGTCTGGTGGAAGAGCTTCCTCACTCATGGTGAAGACGAAGAGAGTGAATGAGAGAGTATAAAGCAAGAGAGAGCAAGAGCAAGTGAGCAAACATGAGCAAGAGCAAGTGAGAGAGAGACAGACCCACAGAGAGAGACAAAGACAGACATAGAGAATGACACACACAGAAAGACACAGAGAGAAGGAGAGACAGAAAGATTTAGGTCCAAATTCCTAAATTGTTAACAGAAGTTTGTGTCCCGCCTGGTCCCACAGCTGTTGAGTCCCAAATAAGCACACAGAGGCTTGTATTAATCATAAGCTGTTTGACCTGGAGGCTCAGGCTTCTTATTGGCTAGCTCTCTCTTAATTATTAACACATTTCCGTTAATCTATGTATCTCCACATGGTCTTGGCTTACTGGAGAATGCCCAGTCATCCTACTTTCCCTATAGCTACATGGTGTCTCTTTTGACTCACTCTCTGCGTCCCTCTTCCCAGCATTTTCCTAGTGTGGTAGCCCTGCCTATATTTCCTGCCTGGCTACATCCTGCCTGTCCATTGGCAAAGCAACTTTATTTGCCAAACAGTAAGAGAAACATATTCATAGCATACAGAAGGACATCCCCCATCACTAAGTTTTTGAAACATTCCATACTGGCATCTCTAGCTGTGGACCAACCTCTAACATACAACATTGTCTGGGAGAAACGTCATATCCAAACCTTGTCTGTTAATAATTCCTGAATACAATTCTCCCTTTATTCCATCTTCCATCTCACTATATAAACAGATTTTATTTTTAACCCTTCTTCATTCTAGATCTTTATTTTATAGTCTACATTATTTATTCACCCAAAGTGTATGATGAGGATAGGGTTCAACATTGCCATGAGAGGCTAACAGCTTGGGGTGGTAGTGTACTCACTTAGGCTACTGGCAGTTTCCAAGGTATGCTTGGACCTCCAAGAAGCAGAGACATTAGTTGGCTGACACACTCAGCAGAGCTTTGGGAGAGAGGGTGGCTCAGGCAGGTTTCAGGCAACCCTAGGCAAGAAAACAAGGGTAAATTAATTTAGATAGCATGCAGTATTCGTCTCTAGAATGGTAATAATTATCTGCCCCCTGTTGCTATTGTGAAGATGCTGTTTAATCCATGTTAATTGGCTAGCATAGCTCTTAAATTAAATAACAGACATCTGAAAATAAGAATAATGGAGATTATGGCCTGGTTATTAAAGAAATTAGTCTTAATTCAAAACTTGGTTCTCCTTGCTGTTAGCTGCGTGACTATTAATGTAGGCAAGATTTTACCCTTACTTTAAAAATGAGGACAGTAATACTTTCTACAACTATTAGAAAGTAATACTTCCTATTATTTACTTCCCTCGGATGTTCGTACATACATATGATCACACAGAGAAATGGGCACAACGCTCAAATAAAAACTCTGCAACTTAAAGCTGAAGGTACTCACTGCTTGGCTTGTTATGAAACTATGTTACAATGCTAAGCATTGCTTAATTGCTATTATTATCATGACACAGAAGAAGAGTTAAGACACGTTTGTGAGGTCCAGAGTACTTGGTTTTCCCATTTCAGAACTTTGGATATCCTCTTCCTTACATGTTTGCCAGAGTCCTACCAAATCATGCAACTCCAAGGTTGGACATGCAAGTCCCTAGCCCTTGCCCACGGCTCTTCATGAATATTAGCTTGTGCTAAGGAGACAACTCTGTTGGTTTTCAGGGTTGAAATGTTGATGCTTTTAGAATTAGTATCAACAGAACCTTGTGGAGGGACCCAGACCAATTTCTATTCCCTTACAGGGTGACCTCCAAAGGACGAACATCCAGCTTGACTTTGGGGATGGTATTGCTGTGTCCTATGCCAACTTCAGCCCCATTGAGGATGGCATCAAGCATGTGTATAAGAGTGCAGGGATCTTCCAGGTGACAGCCTATGCAGAGAACAACCTTGGTTCTGATACAGCTGTCCTGTTCCTGCACGTGGTTTGTAAGTAGCAATGAGCAAGCCCTCCCAGTCCCGTTTCCCAGTTGGCAACTCCATCTGTCCGGATTCCACTTTCTAGAGTTCAGAGCTGAAACCAGGTTCATTGTGGCTCCTAAAGTCATCCTAGTCAAAACATTGAACAGAATTCATTGATAATGTAATTTCATGATTGCATGTAATGTAAATAGATTGCATATTTTAAATGTATGGGTAATATTAACCAAGGTTCTTTGCTTTGTAGCACCATTCTGATAGGCTGATGCACATAAATGGGCACATGCACACTCGTATGTAGACAAAACATTTTTTTTCTCTTTGCTTTAGATATTCCTAAAGAATAAATGAGAATAGGTACCCATTTAGTTGATGGTCATGGGTTCAGTTTTCAGACTAAATGTTTGGCTCTTTTGGAAGAACAGAAGGGACATTTAAAAAGCACGTGTTTCAATTGCTTGATTGCAAGAACTGAATCTGTTTTGAAAAAAACATTTTATATATCCAAGGATATTTCACATCCATTATTTTGTAAATACAATTTTGTGTTGCACTGTAGTTGGCTTCAATGATACTGGCTGCTGCTGGGTGGAAACAGCCAAGGTTCTGGGGTTTTTGTTTGTTTGATTTTTGGTTTTTTTTTTTGTTTGTTTGTTTGTTTTGTTTTGTTTTGTTTTTTAGCTGAGTAATTTTTGTTTCTTACCTTTACTGAAACTTGAATCATGTTAACTGAAACATGAATAATATTGGTTCTAGATGTGAGTTTAGGGAATGTTGATGTGGGCTGATGGTGACTCATAATACCTCATCAGTCATACTTAGGGATTTAAAGACTTCTCTGTTCTTTATTTTAGGAAAAGCTTTTCAGCTATCCATGATGAAAATATTCCAAGATCTAAAGGATTCTTAAAACCAAAAGTTGTATTATACCCTTTGTTTTCTACTGCTAGTATGCAGATTGTGTGTGTGTGTGTGTTACATTGAAAGTATGACACATGTCATGGTCAACATGACATTCAATTCAATCATGATACTCAGAACAATATGCAATTGAGAAATTAGGGCTTTTCTGTTTACTTTTGTATTTTCTACCTAATAATTTTAGTCTGTAATTGGTTCTGGCTAACTGAAATTGAGTTAGGTTAAAATGGATCAGCAGGGATTACTATCATAAAATGAAAATTACATGTTTGAAGAGTTTAAGTGAATAAGAGAAACTCCATTCCTATTAATAACCCAGTGGTTATGTAAACTCTTGTATGTATATATCATATTCCTGAAAGGCTCCTGGGAAATAGTGAGCTATTTGATCTTCTAGTGAAAAGTACAACAGTGGCATATAATTAAACTGTATAGGAAGTAACCTGGACTAGAGATCAATTATGTCTTTATCATGCTGATCTATAATATATAACCTCTAGCTTAATTCCAATTGTAAAATGGCTTAAATCGAAGCACTGCTTGGCCTCACAGGGTTTGGGGACCAATAGAAATGAACTACGCAGGAAATGCCTAACCACTCACAAAGTCATTCAGGAAATATTTATTGAATTCTTAATGTGTTTAAGGGGCTTTATCGGGCACTTAGAGGATCATCAATGCAAGTGTGATACTACCCTCCTGTTATTTTCATCCTATTGAAGAAGAGCTATTTTAAAAACCAAGTCATAAATAGATACAGTGATGAAGATTCATTATATACTCAATGCAGTCACTCTCTTCCAGCAGCACCTGATTAGTAAGAGCCTATATGAGTGGTGTGCACCTTATTTATGGACTCAGGCTTTGGACTGTTTGATCCCTGATCATAACCCTTTTGAATACCTAATATAGTCCAACCTGCTTAGCCCTTACAAAACTTGAATTCCTCATCTTCTCTCTTAGATTGTAAGGAATGCTAGGGAAGCTCAGGACCACTCCTAAGCATGGTAACTCACTAGGAGGAAACATGGAGCTTGGCTCTTGTTTTTTTCTAAAGAAAACATTCAGAGCAAACTCAGCAAAGGAAAAGGCTTGAGCTGGAGAGATGGGTCAGTCAGTAAAGTTTTCCTGCCAGACAAAACTATTTGTCAAGCTTGCTTAACCAGATCAATGAGTGACAAGTTCAAGCAGCAATCCTGTCTCAAAGGGGAAAAAAAAATCACATTGATGTCAAACTCTAGGTTTTACACACATGTGCACAAAGAGAAGCATGTATGTACACACATACATAAAACACAAACACACACACACACATAGAGTCACACATGTCAAACTGATTGCTTTAACAAGAAGTGCTGACATATAGGCATCCTCTACCAAAGAACTTACTAGAGACTTGGATTCCAAAATTAGTGATGATCACAGAGTCACTGTCTGTCTGACATATAGTGAAAAGTGAACATTATGAATAAACAATACTGTTTTCAAGAGAACCACTCTTATTGTGTAAATTATTGGTTAGGGCTGCTCCCAAAGCCAAGTTCCTAGATGCCAGTCCAGGGTCAATCTCTTGCATACAGGTCTTTTAGAAGGAGGGAAATTTCAGGAACATATTAACATTTATCTGCACAGTATGGACAGTGCTACTTCACACTTGGCTTGCCACTGATAAACATTACTGTTGTTACAGTAATTATTAGTACTCCATCTTGACTTTCTGCCTGATACTTCTGTTGCAATGAACAAAAAAGATGAAGGCAATGAAAGGAAACTAACTTTACATCCCTCTGCTCCAATGTTACTGATGCAGCTCAGAGTGGAGCTTTGTCTACAGATGGAAAGAACAATATATCCCAGTCCTCTCTCTCTCTCATACACACACACACACACACACACACACACACACACACACACACACACACACACACACACACACGGGAGAAAGAGGGGGGAGAGAGAGAAGGAATGGGTTTATACTGGGTTATGTGCACGAAAGAGGAAATGTTCCTTGAAATTTTTATTGTGCCTATAATTCCCTCCAAATCAATCATGGCTGCATTTACCAGACAGTTAGTACAGTGGAAACTGCTTTTGGCCTCACCTTGGGCCATTAACTAACAAAAGAAGTTGTTAGCCACCCATAATAACCAATTTCACACAGATTATTGGACTTTTATCAAAAGGGAAGAGCTGTGTGAGTGAAGGCTCTCTTTCCCAACCATTCAGCTCTCTTCTCGCTGTATCTGTCCCCACATTAAAGCCAAGATCTGGCTCAGGGTCTTTGCAATAAAATCTGCCCTAAGGTATTGTTTGTAGTAATTAGTTTTGGTCAAACATGATTGACTCGGAACTGGAGCAAATGGGACCATGTTAATCAATTCACCCCACCCATTTTATGTCTGGCATAATCTTAGGAAGGAGGAAGTCATCTTGTTGCCTTGGGCATCAGAGCGCCCTCCAAGACATGCAAGTGACAGGAGATGAGAAGGGATCTCCAGGTGTATAGTCATGTACAGTTTGGGTAAACTGTTAAATGCCTAAGGTTCTCATGAGGCAGCTTGGGAAGGGGCTTCATACCATTTGAGGAATGGAGTAAGAATAGGAATGATGGCTTCTAGTATGGCAGAGCCATCTTGCTAGCAAGGGAAAAATGAAGGGCCTGGCCCCAGGCACAAGACCACCATGGTTCCCCTCTCACTCTGAGGCAGCCTCTTTCTAGTCTGCTATCCCTCCCTGACCAGAGGAACACAAATCATTGAGAGATTTTCTTTGCCTTAACCATGAGTAAATGAAGCATGGAAGAAGTTGCCAATGTTTTCTTGCACCTTGTGTGTTTGTGGATGACATCAGGCAGACCATGTAAAAATAATACAGATTTTTCTAATTTAAAATAATTAAAGTGTCAACCAAGTGTGCATCTGAAGTGCCAAGGTTGAAATTATGTGCTGGTTAAAGAATCTTGGGGTACGATATGTCTGGAGTCAGGGCAGAGCGCTGTAGGCAGAAAGCATTTCCAAGCTACAGATGAATTGATGCTTTTAAGCTTTTCTTTATTATATTTTTAAATTGACAGACATCATATGTTAATTGTGTACAGCATGATGTTTCTCAAACACATGCATAAATTGTGTGATGGCTCCATCAGGCTACTTATCACAAACATTACATCCTAAACTTACATTTTTTAAAAAGTAGACGTTCATTTAATTTAAAAACAATCTTTTTTTACATACCAATCCCAGGTCCCTCTCCCTTCCCTTCTCCCATGTCCCCCACTAACCCCCTATCCCTTTCCCCATTCACTCTCTAGGGAGGGTGAAGCCTCCCATGGGGGAGCATCAAAGTCTGTCACATCATTTGGGCAGGGCCTAGGCTCTGCCCTGTATATCCAAGCTGAGAGTACCCATCCATGGGTAATGGGCCCCCAAAGCCCATTCCTGCACTAGGGATAAATAATGGTTCCACTGCCAGAGGCCACATAGACTGCCCATTTCTCCCAACTGACACAAACCTTCATGGGGCCTGGTTCTGTCCTATGCTGATTCCCCAGCTGTCAGACTGGAATCCTTGAGCTCCCACTTGCTCAGGTTGGCTGTTTCTGAGGGTTTTGCCCAGCATGGTCTTGACCCATTTGCTCATCACTCCTCCTTCTCTGCGACTGGAAACTGGATCCCAGGAGTTTGGCTCAGTGCTTACCTGTGGATCTCTGCTTGTGCTTCCATCAGCTCCTGGGTGAAGGCTCTATGATGGCATTTAAGGTAGTCATCAATCTCATTGTAGGGGAAGGGCATTTAAGGTAGCCTCTCCACTATTGCTTAGAATCTTAGTTGGGATCATCCTTGTGGATCCCTGGACATTTCCTTAGTGCCAGATTTCTCTATAAACCTATAGTGGCTCTCTCTATTGAGGCATCGCTTTTCTTGCTTTCCTTCTCTATTCTTCCCCTGACTTGGTCGTCCTGGTCCCTCATGCTCTCCTTCCCCCTTCCCTTCTCTTTCTCCTACCCTCCCCATGCTCTCAATGTTCTCAGGAGGTGAGAATTCTTAAAATCTTGTTTTAAAGCTTTTTCAAATGTAACACATGTAATTAACTATGATTTCCATCAGAGTACAATAAGCTTCTATGATATATTTCACACCCTTTGACCAAATTCTTACCCGCCCGCCTCTGTCTTCCTCTGACAACCTGTATTCTGTTGCTTGCTTTTGTGAGGTCCTAGATCCCACAGGTGTGGGATCATATGGTGTCTTTTACTCTGTGCTTAGTTTAACTGCACAAGATAGTATCATTTGAGTACATGCATGTGGTCATCTGACAAGTATTCAAAACAAACTCCCAGATGTAAAATTAATATACAGATAAAACTATCACGCAGGTGATTCTCTGCCAGTCTTTTCCTCTCCTCTTTTTATTTTGGGTGATGTGAATAGTCTCATGTCTACCTAAGCTGTTTCAGGGACGCTCCTTTACCATGGGGGTAGTGTAGAACACAGTGTTGTTTATGCTTTCTGAGAAAAGGGGAGAAATTGTATTATTATCATTTGGGAACCTGACATTTGCTTCTCCTCCAATTTAGGCAGCTATGTTCTCCCCTTTCTGTAAAGTGGCCTTGCAAGCCTCTGAGTGGCACTCAGTTATGTCCTCCGGATGATGAGGCACAATGGCCAATTGTTAAAGTGGATGGAAACCAATTAGCAACTGAGGATAATGGAAGAGCCTTCCATATAATTCACTGACCTCCAGTCACAAAGTGGGCTAATTCTGAAAAATAAACTAGGCTGCTGTTTATCATCCTATTTAATGGCCAAGTGTCTAGTAAACTGGCTTTGTCCTTGAATTGGAGGTCCTAAAGTATTCAAGGTAGGTAGGCTCACCACATGTAAATTCATTTCATGTCATTCAAGAAATCAAAAACTTGATTTGAATTTCTTGTTACAACTTTTGCTACAATTAAAAAAACACACACACCAACATTTTAGGATTTGTGATCATTGCTTTTGTTTTTAGGTCATGGCCAAAAAGGTAGAGATTAAAATTCAAGGCTCAAATGATGTGACAGACTTTGATGATCCTCCATGGAAGACCTCACCCTTTCTATGGAGCAGAAAAGGGATGGGTTGGGGGTCAGTGGTGGCATAGGAGGGCGGGAGGGAAAGGGAACTGGGATTGATATATAAAATAAGATTTTTTTCTCATTTAAATTTAAAAAAAAAGTTAAAAATTCAAGGATGTGAAAAAGTTGATGATTTGTCCTGGGAACATAAATACTCTCTCCCTTCTTTTCCCTTAGGTCCAGTGGAACATGTTCACCTTCGAGTTCCATTTGTCGCCATAAGAAACAAGGATGTCAACATCAGTGCAGTTGTGTGGCCCAGTCAAATGGGAACCCTTACCTACTTCTGGTGGTTTGGCAACAGCACAAAGGTTTGGCAGTTTCTCCTCAGTATCAAAGTTGATCTAGGTTCCCATGCTCCAGTTTCGCAACTATTTTGCAGGCACTGGATTTTGGCAAAAACTGGTACATAGTGAAGCTAAGAACACACAAGAGTTGAATAAAATACACTTCCTGGAGTCATGTCTTTACCTTAGTAGAGAAACTTTTAAGTAGATGGTAGAAAGAAAGAGCACTGTGGGAAATGGTACAAATATGCAAGCTCTTTTTCTTCTATTTAAAATCCCAGAGGTGACATTGACTCTGTTTTACTTTAGTTCCTGGGCTTTGTACTGATGTGCTATGTAATAGCCAGGGCATTGCTTGGCATCTCAGAGACTGGATGTTCACAAGGGTCAAACATGAGCTGGATACCTAGTTGTAATGGCAGGAAGTAGAGTTGGATGACATTTAAAGAATCCTCATCAACACCTGCCAGGTGTTCTGCAAACACAAGTTGTAGGGAAAGTGATGAGGTGGCTGTGCCTTAGAGTAAGTGACTAGAATTTTAAAAATGGGCCCACTCCCAGGGCCTGTTGAAAATGCTTGTGTCAAGTGTTGAGACTCTGAAATCTAAAGCCAAATGATCATCAATCGCATTAATGTTCTCTTTTATTGGTTTTTAAAAAGCAACATTGCAATTTAAACAAAAACCATCATGTTTGTTTGTTTGTTATTTGTTCATGTATTTATTTTGGTGCATACTGCAGTGCATGTATAGAGGGCAGAGGGCAACATGCAGGAATAACTTTCTTCTACCTGCCATGTAGAATCCAGTAGTTGAACTCAGTTATCAGGCAGCAAGCACCTATACCTACTGAGCCATCTTATGGGCCCCAAACTCAACTTTTCAAGCATTTCAGGTTTACAGAGAATTTGAGAGCAGCATACAGAGGTTTCTCCCATGTTTCCTGCTCCCACCAATATACAAACTTCCTCTTTATAAACATGATGCATTTATTATAGTTGGTGAACTTAATAGGCAGGGGATAATCACTCAGAATATATTAGGGGCCATTCTTTGTGTTTGAACAAATGTAAGAAACAAAATAGTTGCATTCCTCCATAGTCATCTGTGATTTCCTTCTTCATCTTTCCTTCCTTAGCATTATCATTTGATAATATCATATAGTTAGACTCAGTATGTTTACAAGTTGGATTGTTTTTCAGTTAGGAGTCTGTAATTATATGTTCTCTATATTGTCTCATGTCTTAATAGCTCATTTCTTTTTCTAATGATTTTTCTCAATCTCATATATGTGTGTGTGTGTGTGTGTGTGTGTGTGTGTGTGTGTGTGTGTGTGTGTGTTTGCCTGGATATATCTATATGTACTATCTGAGTGCCTAAAGACCATAGAAACAAGAGGAGGGCATCAGATTTCCCTGGACCTGGAGTTACAGATGATTGTGACCTCATGTGTGGTTGCTGGGAATTTAGACCGGGTCCTTTAGGTCAATATATGTCTTTAGCCAGTAAGCAATCTCTCTAGCCACTACATCTTTACATTCCCAACAGCACTGAAAACAGCTTCTCTGCGAATTTCAAGATTCCATTTTTTTTTTCTGCAGAGTAGTATTCCATTGTGCCACATCTTCTTTATCTATTCTTCAATTCAGGGGCATCTAGGTTGCTTCCAGGTTCTTGCTATTACAAATAATGCTGCTATGAACATAGTTGAGCACATGTCTTTGTTGCATGGATGTGGATCATTTGGGTGTATACCTAAGAGGGGGATTGCTGGGTCCTGTGGTAAACTAATTCCCATTTTCCTGAGGAACTGCCATACTGATCTCCAAAATGGCTGTATGAGTTTGCACTCCCACCAGCAGTGGAGGAGTGCTCCCCTTTCTCCATATCCTCTCCACCATAAGTTGTCATTGGTGTTTCTAATTTTAGCCATTCTGGCAGGGGTAAGATGGTATCTCAAAGTTGTTTTGATTTGCATTTCCCTGATAGCCAAGGATGTTGAGCTCTTTCCTAAGTGTCTTTCAGCCTTTTTGATTTCCTCTATTGAGAATTCTTTCCTCAGTTCTGTACCCCATTTTTTAATAGGGTTATTTGGTGTTTTATTAACTAGTTTCTTGAGTTCTTTGTATATTTTGGAGATCAGCCTTTTATCAGATGTAAAATTGGTGAAAAACTTTTCCCAGTCTGTGGGCTGCCGTTTGGTCTTGTCGACTGTGTCCTTTGCCTTACAGACCCTTCTGTTTTGAATGAGGTAACCCAGTCACAGAAAGAGGAACATGGTAGGTACTTGCTCATATATGGATTTTAGACCTAGAGCAAAGGATCACCAGCCTATAATTCACACCATCAGAACTAGGATACAAGGTGTATTCTAAGATATTGATGTTAAGTCCCTCACAGAAGGGACAAGTCCCCCAGGGC
The DNA here is from genome assembly GCF_943737965.1 of Phodopus roborovskii. Lineage (NCBI taxonomy): Eukaryota > Metazoa > Chordata > Mammalia > Rodentia > Cricetidae > Phodopus > Phodopus roborovskii. The sequence goes on along the minus strand of NW_026126541.1, from coordinate 11,639,325 downwards.
ACAGGGGAAGTGGGGGGGGCGTCAGTGAATGGAGAGAGAAGTAGGAGAAAGAGAAGGGGAGGAGAGGAAAGCACGTCGACTAGGAAGATTGAGTCAGTGTAGGAATAGAAGACAGGAGAGAGAGAGGGAGAGAGAGAGAGAGAACATAAAAGAGGGAGCCAATATTGGTTTGAAGAGAAAACTGAACCTAAAGAAGGTCTAGAGACCTACAAGACTGCCACCAACTAACAATTTGAGCAACTGTGGAAAGGCTACCATAAATGTCCTTCCCGGATAGTGAGATCAACAACCCACTTAGCCACCATCATGGAGCCCTCATCTAGTACCTGTTGGAAACAGAAGCAAACACCTATAACTAAACACTGAGTGGAACTAGAATCCAGATGCAGAGGGAGAGGACAAGACCAGGCTGCAGAAACACATAGAGACAGTTGAACTGAACAAGGAGGCTCTAACGGGCCCTCAGACAGATAGCTGGGAATCCAGCATGGGACTGACTCAGGCCCCCCTGAATATGGGTCTCAGCCAGAAGGACTGAACAGTCTAAGGGACCTCAGACAGTGGAGCCAGGATGTATTCCTGGTACACAAAAGGACCTTGCAGACACATCTCCCATGGAGGGATAATGCCTTAACCTAGAGACAGGAGAGGAGTCCTAGTCCCAACTTCAAATGACTTGACAGAATTACATGACCCCACCCAGATGGCATTGCCCTACATGTGGAACTGGGATGGGGTGTTGGGAGGGGAGGGTGGTCAGGGTACATGTGACGGGGCAGAGAGGATAAAAGGGAGGGAGAGAGGGAGAGAGAGTGATCTGGGATCGACATGTAAATTAAAAAATAAATAATTAAAAGAAAAAGAAAACAGCTTCTCTTACTTCATACCTACCCCAGCATTGGATGATGTCATGTTCTGAAGTTTGTCATTCTACCAGGAATACAGTGCTATCTTACTTGAATGTGCATTTCCAAGATGACGTATTAATGCTTACTGACCAGTTTTATATTGTGTTTGATGAGGTGTCTATTGTTCTAAAACCAAGATGCTTGCTTCATACTGTTTATTGTGTCTAAGATTTGCTCATATATTTTACTTAACAATTCTTCCAGCTTTCGCAGATGTATCCTACTGGTTGGCCTATTTCTGTTTTCATGCTCTTGATAATGTCTCTTTGAAAGCTTAGACATTGAAATTTAATGAAGTCCATCTTATCAATCCCAGGCTGCTTTGTGACTTTGGTATTTATCTACAGTGCCCCTGCTGTATATGAAGCTATTAGAGTTCTTTCTTACATGATATTCTAAGATTTCACATTTTGGTTTACAATCCATTTCAGTTCATCTTTGAGAGGGGTAAGGCCTGCACCAGGGTTCATTTGCTTGTGTGTGCAGCTCTCCTAATCTTCCAACTTGATCTCTTGAAAGCTCTGTCTCTGCTATTTTTTTATTTTAACCTTTGCTTCTTTGGCAAAGATAACATGTCCATTCCTCCTCATTGATCGTTTGACTTTCTTCACTCTCACCATACCATCTCCAGCTTGATTTTTGTGAAGTTTGTAATAAATCTGAAGCCAAGTACAGTTTCATATTAATATTGTATTGCCTTGCATAGTTCTTTTTCTTTTCCATATAAACTTAGAATGGGTTTTTGATATCTAAAAAATTACTTTTCAGAATATTTTGTTGGGGATATATCATCCACATGACAACTTGGTTAGATCTAAAACTTTGACAATTGTGATTCTTCCTATTCACAGACATGGAACCTCTCTCTGTTCATTTACTTAGCCCTTGATATTATTCAACAGAATTTCATGGTCATATGCAGATATTAAAGATATCTTGTTAGATTCATGGCTAAGTCTGGCATTTCACTTTTAGTAGTGCCAATGCAGATGACATTGATTTTAATTAAGATTTCACCTGTGCATTACTGGTATCTAATAGAATGATTGACTTCTGTATATTACTATGAATCTTGAAACCGGGCTGTACTGAACTAAAAGATCTAAAGAGTTTGTTTGTTATTAATGCTTTGTGAAATTATTTTTAACACATTTTTATTGATTCTTTGTGAATTTCACATCATGGGTCCTGATCCCATTTATCTCCCTATTGAGGCAGGCAAAGTAGCTGCAGGTTTGGCATTCACCAGTAAGCCAAAACCACGTGGAAATACATGGATTAACAGGGATGGGTTAATAATTAAGACAGAGCTAGCCAATAAGAAACCTTAGTCACTGGCCAACAGCTTTAAAACTAATATAGCACCTGTGTGTTCATTTAGAGCTAAAGGGCAGCGGGGCTAGCAGGGCCAGAAACATTCATGTTAAAGGGATCACTTCATACCCTCCTTCTACCCTTGCAGGTGTTTGCCAGAACACACACACACACACACACACACACACACACACACACACACACACACAGTGTCTACATTGGGTTGGAGTTAAAGGAGTTTCTCTTTGGCCCATGACTGTTAGAATAAGATAAAACCCTTGCAAGTTAGGCTCTAATTTATTAGTTTCTTCTAGGAACAGATTTTTTTAAAGCCATAGTACACTGATGTACTTAGAAATTATCCCTTACCCCCTCTTGCTGAAAGAAGCACTGATGGGAGATGCCATTATGTATATATGTTTCTCATACTGGTTAATAATAAAGCACTGTTGGCCAATAGGAAAGGAAGATAGGAGGGACTAGGAGACAAGGAGGAAATAGGAAGTAGTAGGGAGGAGTCAAGATGGAGAGTCTGAAGAAAGCAGTATGCCGCCGGCTCCCCGGTAAGAGAAAAACATAGATCAGCAGAAATGGGTTAATAATTAAGACAGAGCTAGCCGATAAGAAACTAGTAACTGGCCAACAGTATAATATCTAATACAGAGTCTCTGTGTGTTATTTGGGGCTGGCGGCGTGACAGTAGGACAAGACCAGGTGGCGGGCAGAAAAACTGTACTCCTTACAAAGCACAAAGGCATAATTTTCGGTATTTATGGAAGACCCTGGCCACCTCCTGGCTGTTAAAATTTGCAAAGCTGTGAAGGCCTCCAATGACTCACTGGACCCTCCCTGCAGTTTCAGCTATCTGAACTTTTGTTTACCTTGATAATCTATTATGCCGTTGATGTTGCTCATCTTGGCAAGGACGGTAATTTAAAAATAATACAAGAAACGTGCCCAATTTGGAAGAGGTAAAATAAATAACTATTCAGTTATTAGTGAGGAATGATGATGTGAAGTCTACCTCTATCTTCACTCCTGAAAGGTGAGGCTGGGAAGTTACTCACTTCTGATCTTGTACAGGATGATAGCACAATGCAGTAGAGGATGCATAGACCTGGGACTTAGATTCAGGAATTAGGTTGCCAGAGCGTCTATGTCTTAGATAGTCCTATATGTTTGAAATTGGTCAAGTTGTTTGTCACAAGATATCATTCCCTCCCTCTCATCTTTCCTACTGTAAAAAGATAATGCATATTTAAATGTCACACACTATATGGTCAGCACCTGTATTCATTATAGTATATCATTCAAATTCATTTATTAGAAATGATGGTGAAAGGTAGAAAAAGATTCATGAACCCAGGGGACTTCCAGTTTGTACTATTTCTGCCTAGCAGCTTTAATTTAACTTTGTTGTGTGGGTGATTAATGCTTTTACATTTCTGGATTTTTTTAGAAGGACAATAGATAATCAGGTCTATATTTGGTACAGTAGAAAGTCTCTCACAGTGTACAGCCAGCATCCTAAGTTGGAACACTTGATTACTTGGAGAAACAGACCTCAGACTCAGATCTCCTGAACCCATGCAGCACATGTCACCACTCAACACAAGAATGCTGCATGAATGGGAATGTTTATCCCCATAGTGTTACTAAGCAATCGTTTTTTTTTTTTTTCTTTAAAAATCATGAGCTGTAAAAAGAAAAGAGGAATGAGAAAGTCACTGGGGGGGGGGTATTTTTCCCCTGAGAATGAGAGTTTGGCCTCTATTTGGGGAATTATTTTCTGTTAATGTACATTTGCTTTATCATCTTTACTGAGAAACCACTGTATATAATGAGGCCAATTCTTGGATGGATCTCAACATAGAGATTTACTTGGCAGCCAAAGGAAAACTAAAGATGCAAATGCAAAATGTCTTTGCAGTCACTCTTTTCTCTTGAGTGATGATTCTAAATTATAAAGTGCCTAATAATGATCTCTATGTATGTGATTTAAAGTAACTAATGGATGGTAAAGGAGATTGAAGACTCCAGTCTAGATCTCCGATAATTATATGTTAGCTTGAATTATTGAGTCTTTTTGTCCGAAGTCGGGGAACTAGCATTTAACACCATGGAGTTATGTACTGAAATGTCTTTCACACATACAGATGTTATGGCATATTATGAGATTTTTAAGTGCATATTGACAATACAGTTTTAATTTTTAAGTGATTACCAGAGCTATTCCTTTGGTTAAGAAATTCCCACCTACAAGCTTGAGAATGGAGTGTAATATAAAAGTACCCATGACACAAAGTTTATTACCAGTTGATATTTGTTTGCAAAGAACAAAGCTAGCAATACCTGAAAGGCAGAAGTGTAGGATGATTTCAGAATTTGACCAACTTGTGTTGAAATCCAGACAGATTTTTCTTTGTTGTAGTTCCTTGGTCAAAACATTTACTTTCATTGAGTCTCATTTTTATTAACTGTCAAGTCCAAGTACTAACGGTAATATCTACAATTGATTATCCATGAGCTTTAAGTAAAGTATACTCATGGCTCACTTAGAACATGGCTATACATTTGGGAACATCAGACATTGTTATACACTGATGACATTTACATCTAGGGAGAAAATCTGACAAGGTTCTACAGGTCATATAACTGTCTGTGAAAATAGTAAATTACTACATTTGAAAGAGACATGTTTTCAGTGCTTTTTGTTATCACCATGCTAGAACACATTAATGGGAAAGGGAGCCACATTACACCAAGATTTGGCAAATGATCACCACCATTGACTGAAAAAGGACTGTACTTTGGGGTGTGCTAGTGAGTGTGGTCAACTTTAGACTGTTTGGCTCCCTTTTACTAGCAAACTACTTTTGAAATGAATGAATTCTAATTTTATTTATTCATAGAACTTGCTTTATTTTCTCAATATTCATTATTTTATTTAATCATCAGAACAGCTTTATTTGTTTAATCACCAGGAAAGGAATTTTATAGGGGGCACTTAGGCTGGTAACCTTGTAAGTTAGTTTGGGATGTGGGTGTGTATGCCTGTGTGTGTGTGTGTGTGTGTGTGTGTGTGTGTCTGTGTGTGTTTTTGTATGTATCTACTACACAAAGTAAGAAAATTCACTCAGGTGGTAAATTTAAATAATAATATTGATACACATAAACTTATCCTCTAACTCTATAGCCAGTCCTTATGTTGATGCTATTAATATCAGGGGTAAAAGTCATGTACAACATTATCCCTACCTTCAGAGAAATTATGTTCCATCTGAAAAGGCAAGATGAAAACACACAGAATGATTGGTGCGGAAGTATGATGTACAGATAAATAGAAAATAATAAGCATTTCTGAGACCCAGCTGTTGGCTTACATACCTCCAAAACTATCAGCAGGGGACATGAAATTGCATCAGACCCTCCACAGATCTTTTTCAGAGGGTATTTTTCTACTAGATGTGAAGATGTGAGGAATACAAAGCAGGTAAATTCCATTTGTTGCCTTAAAAATGTAGTCGATTTGATAATATGAATTTAACATCCAGGACAATGAATACGAAAGGAATGCAGTGGGAGCATACACATGCAAGCCAAGTGGGGCATCCTAGGCAGAGATGGATGCAAGCCTTGTGAGCCGCCGAGTGTCACTTACGGGAGTTGTTCTAAGCTGGACCTGAAGGAGCAGCATAGCTGACGCAGAGGGAAAGAAAGATCAAGGTGTAAAAGTGAATCCTTGTAAGTGGCTGTGTCCTGTGTGGACCGAGTCAGCCAAAGCAGAAATTCATTTGGGCAGACAATGGAAGAAAACACAGGTAGGAGAATCAGATAGATTTCTTAAAATATTATATACTTTTTAGTTTGTAATAGATTCATATTTAAGGTAAGGTGATAAGAGATAAAACTACACAGAGCTGTCATGAACATATGATGCTTCAACAGACATACCCCTTCCCCCCGGTGTATCCGTGTGTGTGTGTGTGTGTGTGTGTGTGTGTGTGTGTAGTATTTGTGCATATGTGTTAAATCACTTTTAACTATGAAATTTCACCTCAGTCCATAGTTTTAACGCAGCTATAAATACTATTTTCCTTTATTTCTTTCTTCCTAGTGTGTGTAATTTCTTTTTACATAGTTCTCAGCATGGTATTCTCACAATTATGTATTCTGCCTTTTCATTTCATATGATTAGTACTTTTCATACACTGCTGTATCTACTGAAGGTTCTACATGAGGCAAGCATAATGATTGCATTGTTTGTTCAATTTGGCAGTGGTAGACTTGATCAAGGTGCACATTTTAAACTGGGGAGATTTTATGATGTGCAACATTCTCTTGACTTGCTGGGTAGACTGCTGGTGTAGCCTGTGTCCAGAGACTTCCCTGCAGCTCACTCGTCTATTAGTCAAGTGGAAATCTTATAACTAAATAGTTTCTCAAAGCTTTTATTATTTCTTGCCAGGCTCAGTTGGATAATTTGTGACCTGTCACGTGTGAAGGACTCTTCACTATGAGGATGTAACCCAAAGCCTAGACAGGGCATAAGGTATTATTCTAAGGGGCCCCATTGCAAGCTGGCCCTGCAGCTAGGACAAAGCAGAGGAAGAAAAGTCAGTCGGCTGCCTGCTGGGTTTGTGGGTCTCTGAATAGCCAATTTGCTGAGATTAACAGAGGTCTGGCTTAATAAATGTGTCTGCATGCCTAATAGATTTGAGTAAATGAACCTTAAAATACTTGATTTAATTTAGCATTGGGCATTCTGTACCGGTGGCCAATGAAATACTCAAGGATCCTGTTGACTGTTCCAGCTTTCTGGGGAAGGTGAAATCAGCCATGTTGCCATAACTGCTGATGAAAAACGAAAGCAATTTGGGAAGCAGAATTAGCTTCTGTATTACCTAGCATAGATGCCTGTCTGTGGCCTGCCACCCAGAGACCAAGTATCCCCATCCATCAGAGTTTGTTTGTTGTGGCTCTGTGCCCTGGCTGGCCGCTGTGATGGCTAGCATTCACCCACTTCTGTTCCCTTTGTCCTTCAGCCCTGAACCCTCTCTTAGCTCTGGAACCTAGGGAAGCAGTCAGATGGAGACAAGCTAAGGAGGGAATCAGCTTCTTTCAGAGGAGATGCTATTGAGCAAAATGCCATAACCAGCTACATCTTGGGATAAGACGAGTCTTCCATGGAGGGGGAGGGCCACTGGTCCTACTTTTGGCTGATGAAGATGACAGGGGAATAGTGAAGGTTCCCTGAAGAAGAAGCTAGGGACAGAGGGGGAAGCGAGCAATGAAAGGACTACTAATGGGCGGCAAGCAAGACAGGCAGTGTAAGACATTCTCCACCCCAGGGAGCAGTTCATAGTCTCCAAATAAAAGAAAATAAAAGCACTTTTATTGTCCTTCCTAAAATTCTTTCACCTTGTATTTTGTGATAAAAATTTCAGATATACAATAACATGGTCGTAATTTTGCAAGGAGCCGGTTGTAGTTCCTTGCTACACATATTATGTTTATTATGGAAATGTCAAAGTATGTCTCTGAATTCATGTCTACACATCCATTAATCTTGTTTTTTTTTTTTAATTTAAAGTTGCAACAAGCTGATTTTACATCTCAATCCCAGTTCCCTCCCCCTCCCCTCCCCCCAGTTCCCCTCCCAGTTCCTTCTCACCCCCTTTCAGCTCCCCAGGGAGGGTGAGGCCTTCCATGGGGCATCTTCAAAATCTGTCATATCACTTGGAGCAGGGCCTAGGCCCGCCCCCATGTGTCTAGACTGTGACACTATCCCTCTATGTTGAATGGGCTCCCACAGTCCATTCATATACTAGGGATAATTTTATTTTAAAGTTAAGATTATGTGCTTTGTTATAAATCATATAGCTTGCAAATCCTTGTCTGTGGTTCACAGTTTCTTGAAAGTTTTCTTCTTGAGGAATATAAAATGTATCAACAATAGAGTATGTGAATCTGCAGTGTGTATTTACAGTTTGAAAAGACATGTACTTGGGTAGCCTACCTGTGATGATGCCTTATTGCCATCCTCCCGGTTTCCTTCATGTTCTCAGCCAATCTCCATCCAAGACTCCTCCTCATCATAGTCTAGATTTGTCTGCTACAAAATATCCTAAAAATGTAATCACATAGTACAAGTTAATCTTTTTCATCTCCCATGGTTTTGACAGTCACACACCTGTATTTTTATTGTCACCTATTTAGATGCATGCATTAATATTCTTTTTATTTGTTATGTGAAGATCCTGTGGTTAATTTTTATTTTCTCTTTGGTGAATTTCTAGACTGTCCACATTTTAAGCTGATGTGAATAGCTGCTATGAGTTTTTCTTTAAATGTACACGTATGTTTCTCTTAACTAAACTCCAGAGACTACAGGTGAAGATCAGAAAATGTGAAATGGCACAATCACTTTTGGAAACATCCTCACAGTGTCTAACAAATAAAACTTTCCCCCAAATGGTTTCAGTGCTTTTATGTTTCTACCAAAATAGGATGAGAGTTCCAGTTTGCTTTGTGTTTTCAGCATTACTCGCTACTATCATTTAAAAACAACTTTAACCATCATATCATTACATTTTGATGTCTCATTTTGTTTCCAAATCTGGGGAGGCCTCTGACTCCTAAGAGTTTATATAGTGAACAGTAGTAGTGAGCAAAAATGTTACTGACAGTCAGTTGTTAATCTCTTAAGGCCAATGTCAAAATGAGTTATCAGAGATAACCTAACTCCAAACCTTCATGTTTAAGCCATAAACCCTATATTTTATTTTTAATTGCCACAGAATAACTGAAGGAAATATGTGTAGTCATTTTTGTATCAAATCACTAACGCATGCAATTGTTTCACAGATCTCAGAATAGAAGACTTATGCAGAAGTTCATAAACACTGCAGTTGGCTACTCTGATATTCTGAGATCCAGAGGGTTAACCTTTTCTCTAAACAGATAAAGAGGAGACATAGGACAGATACAGACTTTGACTAAGGTCATTCATAGTGGTGGAGCCACAGTTTTAAGTCACTGTCCTTGTCATTCAAGAGATGGCAGCAGTGTAGTACATATACTCTCTCATTTCATGGCCATGGACCTTGCGTCTTTCCACAGCCGTGGCTGACATGGCTATTCAGAGCTCCAGTTGACTTTAGAATACTTCTAAAAGCAGGGCTCTAGAGCTGGAGAGATGGCTCAGTAGTTAAGATCCTTTGCTGCTCTTTCAGAGGACCGAGATTTAATTCTTGGTGCCCACACTGTGGCACTCAATCAATCCTAACTCCAGTTCTGGAGGATTGGATACCCTTTTTGCCTCTGCAGGTACAGCACATGTCATACACAGAGTATATGCAGTCAAAACATATATATATACATAGAATAAGAATAAGAAAAACATTAAAGAAACAGGACTCTAAACATAGATAGCATCATGGAGTGTAGGACATATCCATTTCTATCTTATCCTTTGTTCAACTCCAAAGATATGTATGTGCCATTATAAAGCAATATTTATGGTAATGCTTACACCTTAGGAGCTGTCTTTAGTTGAGGGGAAATGGTATTTTTTATATATATATTCCCTTCCTTTTTATTCAATAAAGAGTGAAAAAATATATCAGAAGCTTAGAGTAGTGCCTCTGATTCTGTCCAACCACTACCAGCCTGATCGTAAAGGAGTGCTATGGAATTGGAAATAGATGAAATCAAATTAGTTCTTCAGAAGCCCTGTCAAATACAGCAAGCAGAAAAGGATTTCAGTCTTACAGAAAGAGCACTGTCTAAAAACAGCATCTTCAATCCTTTGCATTTATCTGTGCACACACATCCAGCCAATGACGGGTACACTGTGAGTGTTGGCATTTGCTCATGCCCTGAGAGGCAGTCCTGTGCACACTTCAACAAGTACATTATTATTCTGTATCTTGTTGTCCCTGTGTGTGGAGAGGAGAGGGAGTCTGCTCATCTGTGCTTGAGGCATACTTTCATTTTGTGCTTTAGCTCAGCCTTCATCTGTTATCCCTGAGCCTCCACAGCACAGGGTCCTGAGAAGATATGGGCTTTAAGAATACCACCGAATACTGACTCATCCATCTCAAGATCTACCTTCTCTTCTACAAGAACATGCTTACATTCTATTTCTATTTTTGTCCATGATAAGTTTATATCTTTTGCTAAGTCAGGAAGAAACAAAAGGAAAACAAAATCACAACCTGTTATATATGCATGTTTGTATATTCCCAAATATACAAGTATAAAAAATGGGAAAAATGCTTTGTAAGGGAAAACAGATATAATTCAACAAAAATCAAGTGTTAGGCCATTGCATTTGTTTTGTGTATGTTTTCTGTTATAAGAATGTCACTGTGCTTAAGTCAGATGAAGCAGGTCACTTCTTTGAAAAGTCCCTGCAGCCCAGTGGAGTATGGTATAGAACACAAGGAATGATGGATAACAACAGAACACAATTCCTTGTTCCAAGAGCCATCAGATATAGGCCTTAAAAGCCGATTTTATTTTTCCCAGGAGAAAGAACAAGGTGATATGACCACTCAAGAGTGTCACTTAGTTTTCAAATTAAAATTTTAAATCTGAAATTGATTGATATCCTACCCATTTCCTGAAGAAATAATCACACTTTTTTTTGGAAACCAAATAAAATTGTTGTGTTTTTATTCCTTATTCTTTTAAAAGTAAAGAACCCATTGGAGCTGTCATTTTATGAATATGCATGTCCTTCTGAGATTTTCAATTAGGAAGGGAAATCTAGTACCCCATGGAAATTTGAAGGGGTATTGCTGTTCTCTTTCTTACAGCCCCTCATAACCTTGGACAGCAGCATCTCTTTCACATTCCTTGCAGAGGGAACCAACACCATCACTGTCCAGGTAGCTGCTGGGAATGCCCTCATCCAAGACACAAAAGAGATTGCAGTACACGGTAAGTTCTGAACATGGTCATGTGATGTTCTCTTCTGCTCTTCCTATACTAGTGCCAACTACAAACTGGTTTAGAGTTTGCCACATTATAGGCAGAGTATTGAAATCCACCAACATAGATTCCATTGTTTGGAAGAGAGAAATTAAAAAAAAAAAAAAAAAGTAAGCAGATCACAGGTAAGCATCTCTTGTCCCTTGTGGGCTGGCATACACATCTTGTGGTACATGAAGATCACAATATGTTTGGAGAACTTATAAGACAAAGACATTATAGTTGAAAGAAAAGTAAGGTAGAAGACCTATAGAAGGAGCTATGTCTGATGATCTGTTAAGGGGTCTGCAATGTGTATTGTGTGAAATGGGGCAAGTGATCTACAAACCAGAGGAGTAATGCTGCCTATTCTGTAGATCTTATATCTTGGATATACAGAGCAAATGTGGTTTTCCTTTTATAGTTGTTGGAAATTCCAGCATCATTGTCTGTGAAGGCTTTATAATGAGACTAAAATCATTACCTTGCATTACTGCCTAGGAGAATAAAGTAGAGTAAAAGGAGGATTTAGAAGGAGGTTCTATGGAAGGATATGTTCATCTATGAAAATGTCCTTATGAAGGGCATACTATGCACTACTATGCAATACTATGCACTACAAAATCCAGCAATAAAAGTGATTATAAGCTTAAATGAAGACAGCAAATGTGATACGCAGGGTTGCCACCATGTTCCAAACCCTGGAAAACAATTCTTAATTACTACATTTATTTTAAATGAAATTAATGATCCTATGCTTCCATCCCTCCAGCCCTCCCATAAGCTCTCAGACAGTCACTATTATTGTAGTTATATAGATGTGTGTGAACATCTGACCAAGGCATATTTCTCCAGCCTTGCTCCTTCTTCTCTGCCAACCCTTATTAGGACCTGAAGTAAACATTTTTATTGAATTGTAAATGTTTCACCGAGAAGTGGCGCATATCAGAAATGCTGAGTTTTATGAATTAGCATCAATTGTATAAACCTATGTACTCACCAGCCAGGTCAGGAAATCAGACATTCCCTTACACTCCTAGAGACAGAGTTTAACCCACTTTTCTCACCTGTGAGGCTTTCTACAGAATAATAAACCCTGAAACTGATGGATGGAGCAAAGCTTCCATTCCAGCCATCCCTGACTGTTATGCTTTAAGTTGTCTCTGAGATACACAGAAGGGAGTTCAGATCTCCTTCTGGGTTTCTCTGCTTGTCTTTCAACATAGCCAGTATGCATTACAGGAGTTAGCAAATAAGGAAGAGCTCATATCTACTCTTGGTGGGCACATTCCCTTCTTTTCAGAAGCCAACGGGCAAGTGAAAATAAGGAAAGGTAGCTTAAGCCTCGTGAAAGAGAACTGGTTCCTACTGCACATGGGCCATCGCCTATCAAACCCTTTTGTCTCACTCTACCTGTTTCACCTGGACATTCTGTCTCCTTGCAGAATACTTCCAGTCCCAGCTCTTATCGTTCTCTCCCAATCTGGATTACCACAATCCTGATATTCCTGAGTGGAGGCAAGACATTGGCAATGTTATAAAGCGAGCTCTGGTTAAGGTAAGTTGGCTGTATCTTTGGTTCTTTGGGGCAAAGAAAAGAAATCAATGGCAGGACCAAGAATCAAAATTCTATTCCATAGAGAGATAAGGATTATTTCTCTATATACAGAGAGAGATGAAGAAAAGCCATACCCGGGTAAGGAGGAAAAATAGAGGAGATACGAGAGAAGAAAGCTGGGGATGGAATAGAGGCTAGTCTAGTGTTTGAAGATGGAAATTGGCTCAGTGTTTGTCCCAAGTATTTCTGAGACAGAGTCTTGACACCCTTAATGGAAAGTGGACAAACCACTTTATGAACCTCCACTAATTTTATACATTTACCTACGATTTGCCCATGACTAACCCATTCTTAGATATTTAAGTTCACTAGTCTACCATTGGCCATTCAGCTAAGAAACAGAGTACTCCACCAGGGAAATACAGTTATAGATTTCAGTCAAACTCATATTTTTTTTGGTGAAAGTAAAAATTTCATCAACAAGTCTCAGAGATGTGAACTAGGATACACTGAGTAAAGCAGTTACTTTATTTGGAGAAGTAAGTCTAATGTGCAATTAGTTCTATGGTATAGAGGCATAGCCAGCATCTCCAAAAAGCACAGAAAATGTGTGACTCCCCTGTCCTGGGGATTGCAACTTTGACCCAGATATGCAGTTAAATACATATTTCCTGAACTATTGGGATGATTCTGGAGAGGATATTTGAATTGTATTTTCAAGGATATATGTCATTTAACAGGGAAGAATTTGTATCTTTCAGATAAAATGAACAGTACATGCAAAGTCAATTCCTGCTAGAAGTGCTCAGCATTGTGCAGAAGTGACAGAGATCAATGTGGTCAATCTCTACCTGATAGGAGAGTGGATAACAATGGCCTGGAGTGACTAAGTCATAGTGTGAAGAATCACGGGTGCTAAGTTATAGGCATCAGAGGATGTGAAAAGTATGATGTTTTCTTTAAATAAGGAGATTCTGTCAATAAATATATAGGAGGCACCTATTGTGGTGGCAATGCAAAGGAAAGAGTGCTCGGGTAAGAAGGACAGTGTGGGGATGATTTCAAACAAATGCAGAGGTTGTATAGACCAAGAACAATTACCTCACAAAGATAAAGGAACCAAGTGTTCATTAAGGCGATGAAAAAGAAAAATTCTAGGAATGTATTGGTAAGAGGGAAGGGAAAGAGTTGTAGTCCAAACAATAGATAGGAGTTGCCCTTGCCATTAACTGCTTGAGGACAATGTAGAAGAAAATCTACTTGGGGAATGGTAATGGGTTATGATCTTTCGTTGTGAGTTTGGATGACAGGAGAAATGACTGCATGAGCACGACCAGTTGGGAAGGTAGATCTGAAGGCCAAGCAGAGGTTCAGGACCAAGCAGCAATGTCATTCCAATGCTGTATGGAGATCATGAGTCTTGCTTGGGAGGAACATGGAAGCAGGGAACCAAGATTTCTAATATGCTTCTGAGCACAAGGGGAAAACCCAGCAAAAGATAAGGAAAAGGAGCTGACAGAAGTAGAATAAGTAAGTGTGGATGACAGAGGGAAATTCCTATAAACAGTATCTCAAGGGAACTCAGGCCTTCTCTAAAGGAATTACTCATAGAAGGAGATAAGAATAAGACAGCTTCTTTATTCTGTCCAGCTGCTATAGAATGAATGACATAAATGACAAAAATTTATCTCTTGAAATTCTCCATTCTAGAAAGTTTAAGACCAAGGTATTGATAAGAGCATGACCCACAAATGGCATTTCCTCACTTTGTGTTCACATGGTGGAAAGAGGATGAAGTGGTTATCTAGAATTACTAATAAAGGTACTGATCTCTGTCATGAGTGTCCTCCCCTTAGGACCTAATCACCTTCCCCAAGTCCTTCTGTCCAGAACTATCACACTGTTGATGAAGCTTCAAACATAAACAGTAGGGGAAGCACAAGTACCCAGACCATAGCATGCATCCGTGTTATGCCATCCAGGATGGGGTCACATTGTACATGCTTGTAGTTATTAAACACTTCAAAGATTTTGAAGAAACCATTTGGAGATGGTGTGTCTATTAGTGCCCAGGCCTTAAATATTCAAGAGGTCAGTTACCTAATCATATGTCCCTGTAGACAGGAATACGTGTATACAGATGCACAGCTTCAGGGCCCTTCTATGACCCCTGACTGATCCTTTCTGAGATGGATCAAGGAGGATCACACCAGCCAAGGTACTGACAAGTTTGCCTCTGCTCTGTTGGGTAACCCTTAGTACTTTGTACTCTTCTCTAGGCTGGTACTTGTTATCTCTGACTGGTGAAGAGAAGGTCTTCCTGCCCTCTGCAATAAGAGTGTGTAACTTTCAGATATTTGGTGGTCATGCCTGACCATAAAATACTGATACATTGGCAAACTACCTTGGGACTTCACGACAATGCTTTTGTGGTTAGATTTCTTCTTAAACTTGATTACAGCTTTTGCCTTTCATTCTGGCTCTTTTTCGTTTATAGCAACCCTGAGAGTTAGCTCCAATCATTAAGACTAGTTCTACATAGGAATCAGAGCTTAGCAAATAGGAAACAATCTACCCTTATGCCTCTATTCAATTCAGCAAGCATTCGTTGGTTCATTGAGTTTCTGCCATGCCAAGCAACTTTGGAATAGTGAAGTATCCTCAAAGATTTCCAGGAATGCCTGGGCAAGCAATCAGTCAGAACCTGTCAGGAAAAGACTGTAACTAAAATATTCAATTGTAGGCAACAGTGGACATGATCAGTGTCCCAAAAGTCTGGTGGCCATGGTGATTTGAATGACCTGGGGGAGATCGTTGCAGGCAGATGGCCACAGGAGAGTCCTTTGAGTGAGGTGGTATTTCAGCTGAAACACACACCCTCTGTTACATTTATATTGAGAGAACAGGCATTCTTCTGAATCAAAGACTATCAGTATACACAGGAAGGAATAATCTATAGGAAAATTCAGTTCACTCTAATTCATTTTTTTTCAAGCAAGTTTGCCTCTTTTAAATTTTTAATCACAGAATTCAATAAAATCACACACTCAAGAATAGAATAATTCACTCATAATCCCATCTTAACATTTAGCATTTTACTCTTACATACATTTACATTTTTATAAACCTGTAAGATGAGCATGCAACCATCTTAAGTATCCACATGACCTCATAGTGCTCAACATCATCTTCAACCTAGAATATTATTTTCCATATGATTATTCCAGTATTTTCTTAAGTTTTGGATGTTCAAGCTTTCCATTTATTCCTTATTCCAGATAATATTATGCTTCTCCCTATGAATTTTTTTTTCAGACACCCTGAATAATTTCTTCAGGACTGAACACCATGTTACAGTTGCATTCTGAAGACTATGAACATTATTATGCCCTGAAATAGATTCTTTGGGGAAGCAAATTGATGATGGGTATCAATTCCTTTCCATGTTGCAACCCCAGAGAACTGTTCTTCCACCGAAGCCACACCGATTAAACTGAAAACACTCTGACTTTAATGGAGAAAACAAGTGCTTTTCTGTTCTTATTTTCAATGTGAGCCCTCCACCCCAACCCCGTGTTTCTTTATAACTGCTTCCTCCTCATTTGGAGCCAGGCTATTCAGTTTTGAGCCACTTATCTAGTTCTCTTAATGAAAAGAAAAGTAGAAAATACAAGAAGAACTCTCATAAATGCTTCCCACAAATACCATTTCAGAAATCATTTGGCATACTCTCTGAGTTCCAGTGGAAATGGACATGAGAGTAGAGAAGGTAGTGGTGTGTTACCTAGCAGCTTGCAGGGGAAACGGACGAGCAGCCCGGGTGTATACTGCAGCCTGGCTCTGAAAGAGTATGTTTTTAAAACCTCTCTCAGGCCTTATGGCTGTGAAGACTCTGCTCCTGGCTGTTGATCTATGGAAGACTGGCACTTGAGGCCTAACTCTTTGCTCTAAATATTTTGCAGGTGACCAGTGTCCCAGAAGATCAGATCCTCGTGGCTGTGTTCCCGGGTCTCCCCACTTCAGCAGAGCTTTTCATCCTCCCGCCCAAGAACTTGACGGAGAGGAGGAAAGGCCACGAAGGGGATCTAGAACAGGTAAATGAAACTCTCACCTGGGACACCTGCCAACACACCAGACCCTGAGTTTATATAAAGTTGTTTCTCGTAGAAGAGCAAGAGTAGTCTACACGCAGTCTGCCAGTGGCTCCTGACCCAACATCCGGGATCTTGACCAATTGTCAGCCCTATGCAGAATAAGCAAGGACCTTGCTCATGCCCCACACCCCCATTGGCTTCTTCTTGTAGGAGAGAGGGAGGGTGAAAGAGACTGATATCAATACTGAGGCAGAGGCATGCAGGCGTGTGCACACTGGTGTTTGCCTATCTGTTTATGGGAATGAGGTCTTTAAACTGCATGGACCCTAGAGATGCTGGTCAGTTAATGTTTCTGGAGAGGAAACAAATTGCTTTTAGATACTTTTCCTTGGAGAGAGATGGATCATCTCCTTTTGCATTGATGAAAGGAGCAGTATTTTCAAAGTGGAATGTGACTGGCTGTCATTGTTGGACACATGGATCATGTGATCATCACACAGTTCCAGAAGCACATTGGCACCAGTCTGCTGTTTCTCCCAATCACTTCCACTGGGGTGTTGCTGACTGAATGCTGTGTCACCATCTCCCATCTTCTCACGATGCTAAGTCGGGAGAAGTGGGAATATAAAGGGACAAAGCTGTGGAAAGGCTATGTGATTGGAACACATTTGCCCTCCTATGTGGAGTAACCATTCCACAGACTCCTGCATCCTTCTGTTCTCACCTGACCTGGATGACACCCATCCACAGTGCTCAGACAGAACCACTGGTGTCCTTTTCTCTAGACGGGAGGAATTCTTCTCATCACAGGGGTGCATGTTGAAGTCATTCAAAAATAAATTCATCTTCCCGGTGCACACATCACTTATCTAAGCCTTCATTATTCTGAAATAGCAAGTAGCAAGCATGAACTATATTTGGAAGCTAGACTATCCATCCATCTAGATAAACAGGTAATTACAGTGATGGATAGCAGCTGTGATACTGAGGTATGTACAGCCAGATAAGACTTGGGGACAACAGCCTAAGTGAGCCTTAGCTTTCATGTGGGAATCAGAGAATGATTAAATCAATGTTATGTGTTCTGAGGCTGGCTGTGGAAAAAGGAAAGAGGAAAAATTATCCCATAAAAGGAGTCAGCCTGTACTTTGATGTTTGCCTCCCATTGTCTGTGGAACAGAATATGCAGAGGTTTTGGAAGGGGATCGGCATGCGCTTTGATCTTTGCAGGGGCCTCTGTACACAGTGTGCTACCTGATCAGATTAAAAAACTGATGATGAGTTGACATTCTCTCATTGAACCCACAACAGGCCTCTGGTTATAAAGGCAGGGATGAAAGAGCTCTAAGCTAGAAGTTGAATGAAATGCTATGCTCTCATTCACTGGAAGCTTGGGAAAGCTGTGCTTTCTTTTTTTGACACACCTCTTTCCGTCTTCCACTTGTGGCTTTCACAAAGCCATGTAGGATGTGAGAATCAACTTGATAAAGATGTCTAAAGATGTCCATGTCCCTTGAATGACTTTGGGGTTTTTGTTGGTTTGTTTGTTTGTTGTTGTTTTGCCAGTTGACTTGTAAGGGAGCAAAATCACTTGCCATGTCTACCTATAAACCTTTTTGTTTTACAGATTGTAGAGACACTATTTAATGCACTCAACCAAAACTTGGTACAGTTTGAGCTGAAGCCAGGGGTCCAGGTCATTGTATATGTCACTCAGCTGACATTAGGTGAGTGCTTGCTGGGAATCAGCAGATGTGAGGATTATTTTGATCTGAAAATGGAAGGAATAATCTCTAAGACCTTTTCCGTAGATGATGCAATATCTAAGCTTATCTGTATCATAATGACTGGCAGTATCTTGGTAGGTACCACATGAAGACTTTCTTATAAGTGGCTTTATCATTGAATCCTGCATAATATTTGGAGATAATGCCCTGTTTCTTTTACATTTGAGGTGGTTGGGTTATAAGATTGGGCTCTTCAAAAGTCTTTGATTCTATGAGTCTTTGTTAGAGGTCATCTTGGGAAACTTTAAGATCCCATTCCATCTCCAGTATGTGAGTTCATATGGGAAGAGGGACCAGATAGCTGTCGCTGGGTGCCTTACAAAAGGAATAAAAATGGCATGTCCCATTGGCCATTGATGTGGAGATGCTGAGAGTCTGCTTGTTGGGTGGGTCTTTCTGAATCAGAATTTTCTTGTAATGAGTTCCTAAAGTTCAATGCCTAGAGGGCTTATACCAGCAGAGTGTAGTAGAGGGCAAGTAAAAGAGTTTAAAACTGTATTTGGGGATAACCCAAAGTCATTCCTGTGCTGCCACACTGAAGATTAAGGAGATCAAGACCTTAATCCCTCAGCTAGTCACATGTCCCTAATAAACCCTGCCAGCAAGTGTTCCAGATACAAAAGAAGAGCTTAGGTTTCCATGAAAGTTTAGAACAACTCTTCTCATTATCAAAGCAAAGCTTCTCATATTCTGGTAGCATACCGGCCTTTGGAGACTGGAAATCAGGGTGAATACTGTCAGCCTCCATTCTCCAACCTCTCCACCCTCAGCTCCAGCTTCATAGTGAGCATATCTCTTCTTCCCTCCTAGCTCCACTGGTGGACTCCAGCGCTGGGCATAGCAGCTCCGCCATGCTCATGCTCTTGTCAGTGGTTTTTGTTGGCTTGGCTGTGTTTTTGATCTACAAATTTAAAAGGTAAGTGGTATTGTCAATCAGATTGTATCTCCAGGCAAGGTTCATCGCAGGTGACTCTTCTTATGACCTGTGATTCTCAGCTCATCTACAATGTCATCTTCATTTGTCTTGGAACTCTCCTGGGAAGAATTTGAAGTAGGGACTCAACCCTCCCTCCTGCCTCTAGGTTAATGGAGTATCCCTCCATGGGAAATGTGCTCTCAGAGTCCTTTTGTGCACTAGGGATACATCCTGGTTGGGGTCAGTCTTGTAGGTCCCTGGACATTTCTCTAGAGTCAATTTTCTCTTCAAATCTATAATGGATCCCTCTTTCATGGTCTCTCTCTCTTTTTTTTCTCTCTCATCTATTCCTCCCCTGACTCAGTCTTCCTAGTCCCACGTGCTTTCCTCTCCTTCCCTTCTCTTTCTCCTAGCTCCCTCTCAACTCACTGCCCCCTCCATTCCTCCCAGTATGCTCAGGGGATCTTTTTCCTTTTCCCTTCTATGATGGACCTTGAATGAATCTCTTAGATTCCTCCTTGTATCCTAGTTTCTCTGGTGGTGTGAATTATAGGCTGGTGATCCTTTGCTCTATGTCGAAAATCTGGAAAGCATCACCCTCCCTATGGAGTCAAGGGAAAGATGGGATGGGGGGGTGGTTGGGGGGTAAGGGAGGATAGGAGAAAGGGAGGGAGGAAGAGGGAACTGGGATCGATATGTAAAATAAGAAACATAAATTAATTCTAAAGAAAAGAAAAGATAAAAGAAACTCTCCTTTGTGCTGGAGAAAATCAGGAGTGGCTGAAGTTCAGGGAATGAAGGTGAGAATATGACATATATTCATTTTCTAGGTTTAATAGATTAAGAATATAAGAATTAGTTTTGAAATCTATTTATTCTCCTTAATAGATGTATGAGAGAATTTCCAAGCACCTGTGTGAAGTAAATTGTCAGATATTCCTGAAGGGTTTTCAGCCAGGTGGTGGTGGTGCACGCATTTAATCCCAGCAGAGGCAGGCAGATCTCTGAGTTCGAGGTCAGCCTGGTCTACAAGAGCTAGTGTCAGGACAGGATCCAAAAGCCATAGAGAAACACTGTCTCCAAAACAAAACAAAACAAAACAAAACAAAAAAAAAAAAGGTTTTCATATTGACCAACATCCATGCAGGGTAGTTAAACAGAGAAAAGTCTTAATTTTCAACGAATACACACAAATACACTCAGGTGTATGTATACATATGTTTCTTTATCTCTTAGTGGTGCTATCTAGTATCTCTGTTTAAATGTGCATGCTAGGTAATGAACATACATCTCAATTTCTAAAATATTTATCTAGCTCAATGCCCTGGGTACGATCCGGACTGCCATAAAACCCATGATTTACATGGTGCATTATTAAAGTCCCAGCACTTGAAACTGGAGCCAGGAGGATCAGAAGTTTGAGATTAACTTCTACTACACAATAAATTTGAGGCCACCCTGGGCTATATGAGACTATAGTTCGCCTTTTTATAAAAGAAATAATGCAGTGTTACATTTTCTATATTGGTCCTGTTTCCTTCTTTTACTAGTTTGAAAAGAAACTCTTCAGGCAAAGAATACCCCACGTGTGTTCAGAAACTATTTTTGAAGGCCCCAGGGAGGGTGGTGTAATATTAATAAAAAGAATGAAGTAGAAATGAACAATTATGCACTAGTGTTCAAATTAGGAAACCTCCCAAGAGATTTTATGACTTGGAATATAAACTGTGAAATCACATGGACTCAGATTCACTTCTAGCATTTATACTCTTGGGCAACTGTATTTATGTCTATAAGCCTTCATTTCCTCATTTGTGAGTGGTGGGAAACAATAATATCTTATGGTTTTACTGTGGGAATTAAACATTTTAGCAGCTGTGGCTGCCATATACTGAGTAGTCAAGAAAACTTGGTAAGACTGAATATCAACAATAACAAAGAACCAGAGACTGTGTGTTCCAATGATGCAGTGGGCCATAAACTGACTCATACCATAATAGGCTCTCAAAAATTATAATACAGAGTCATACTTTTGGGGAAGCCTGAGTAAAATGAAAATAACATTATTATTTATGTGAGTTTTAAAGCATATTATCTTAGTCTAGGAGTGTTTCCAGGCCCTGGAGATAATCTTTATGGATTGTAGAGGAGGTGGGTGGTGGGTGGTTTTATTCTTCTCACCCCATTATTCTCTTTCCCAGTGAGCATTTCAATTGCTTAGAAATGTCCTTTTTTATTTAATATAAAATGCACTGTTAGTCACAAGGGCAAGAATCTCTCAACTTTTCCCCACGTTCACTGGAAAGGACAGGCTAGTTTTACTTCCTGGTGGACTTATAAATCTGAATAGGAATTCACGTGCTTTGGGATCAAGATGGGCTAATCCATCTTGTTTGCTTTGAATAGGGAAAAACCCTTCAGGTATAATCAAGGGGGAAAAATTAATAAGAAAATAAAATACCATTTTATGAGTGTACTTCAATTATATACAAAATAGAATGTCAGTCATCCAAGTATTTGTTCATGAGAATTTCTGAGTTGTAAGGAATGTAAAGAATGGGGGGGGGGTGAATGTATACTACTGTTTCTAGCATTCTTTCTAGCATTCCATTTCATGGTGGATGAGGATGAAGGCCAATAGAAATCCTGCAAGAAGCAATTCTGTTTATCACACATCTTCAAATTAAAGCAGAATATCTTGTGACTTAGATCTTTCCTCTTGATGTATGAAGATGGATAAACTCCCTAGGCAGCCAACTTCTTTCTTTCTATAGACAACTCTAACTTTGTAGACTTTCATACATGAATCCCCTTAGATAATGACATCTCAGAATTATTCTACTCTGTAGTTCTCAATTATCAGCCAGAACTTTCTTTCCCTGACAGTGGGTAAGTGCCTATCAAACCAGATAAACAGCATTAAGCCAAAAGTTAACCTTTATTTTCCTAGCCCAAATTCCTGTTCCATGCTTTCCTCCCAATGCTCCAGGCCTTTGTTTGATACTCAGCTGAATTTTCTTATATTTATCTGGCCTTTTCTTTCCTTCTCATCTTGTAGAATCCCAGTGGTAGCTCTGCAGGTTATGCCAGCTAGCAAGCAAGCAAAGGTCAGACAGCATCCTGGATCGCTCAGTCTCCTGTCTTGTTCATTACCATCCAGTAGCATTTCTATAAGAGTGAGCATGCATCCTGATCTATAGTGATATGGTAGCAAAGTTTTCTTTTGATATGACTACCAGGACAAGCTAATTTAAATGTGCATTCATCTAACAAATACATAGTGAGTTCCTACTATGTTCTATGCCCTGAAAATTACCCAACATAGTTAATTAAGAAAAGGGAGTGAAGTAAGATTCCCAAACATCCTACAAGTAAATATCACCCTGTCTCTAACATCACATCTGCTTCATAGTGAATGTTGTTTCCAGATGCCTTAGCAATATAATTAAAAATCCTTGTGAAATGCTTTTACTTTCTAAAATATCCTCAACAAGACCTGCTCTCTGTCATTGTATATGTTTTTCTGGGTATTCAACAAAATGCTAGAGCCCTTATATTTCTTTCTCGTTTTTTAAAGTTGGGCTTTCATCATAGTTCAGAGTCTGCTTTTTTCATAGTTGGAGCAAATTAATATAAAATGCACCTGATTTTGTTGCTTGCCTGCTTTTTTCGGATGCTTGCACTCTCCCATCTTATTGCTCTTATTTAAACCTATATGGATATGTGGCCCAAGACATGTTCCCTCAGGCTCTTTATGAAATTACAGAGCTCAGGCTTGACTGACATCTTCCAAAGTTCCACAAGTGGATGTGCTAAGCAAGGGAAAGCAACTTGACAGCTTTTTATAATGTTACAGATTGTGATGTTAAAGTCAGTCTCTTCCAGTCATTTATTGAAGATGAAAACATGTTCGCTTTCAGGGCCTGAAATAAAGTGAGCAGTCATGGTAAGACTTAATAAGTACAAACAATCACAGGTGTCTTTATCCAAACAGGACAGATAGATAATAAATTGGATGACCAGGAATGGTTTGACTGCCCCCAGACCTAGTAGATATTAATATTACACTTGAACTTAGCGTTCATAAGCAATTGTAGTTTTGTAATTAGAAAAAAAATTTAATTTATTAAACTATATCTGTGTTTACCTAAAAATCAAAGTAAGGGCCAACTCAGTCTGTCATCTCATCTATCTATCTGTCTTCCCATCTATCCATCCATCTATCTATCTACCTATCATTTATACCACCTATTATTATCTGTCTGATTATTTATCTAATATATCTGGCTATTAGTCCCTTTTGTATCACCTATTATAATTATAATCTGTTTTTCTATTCTACCAGTCTATCATCATCATCTATCTAATTACCCTTTTCTTTATATTTTCTTTTTTTCCTTTATTTCAGTATTGTCTTAAACATGATATATATCTGAGAATGACCTGAACTGATCCTCCTGTATCTCTTAAGTGCTATAATTACTGGCATTCATGTGAGATGCTGGGGATTGAGCCCATAGCTCAGTGCATGCTATACAAGCCCTTTCTATCAACTGAGTTGATACTACAACCCCTGAATTTTCAATTCTGTACATTCATAGAGTGTGTAGGTTTTCCCCTCCCACATCATGCCCATTTAAGGTATCATAAATTGGGTCACGTTGGTGTAGACCAGTAGGAAACATGAGAACACAGTCTTTCATGTATGGAAAGAAACCAAGACATGAAAATTGAGCGTAGAGGAAAGGTAGAGACAAGCATGTGTTTAAAACCCATTTTCAGTGTTTTCTTTTAGAGTTATCCTGGAAAACTTCATTAAATATTTTACTTCATTTGGGGTTAGAATAGAATGAGGAAGATATAAGCATGGTGATCCTACTGATTTAAACTATGACAGGAGAGAAATGCACTTTTAAGAATACATGGAATACACTGGGTTGAAGTAGACATTATAAAACAATTACTGACTTTAAATCATTTTAGAATTTAGTTCTACATTCCCATCACTCAATGAGGTAAGAAAAATATCATCTGGATATGATATGTCAACATAAAAATATAGCCTTTATATTGAAAATCAGTCTAACAAATTCATAGAACACAGGCTTTGAATTTTTTTTTATCCATTCAACAAACACCTAATATATGCAACTATGGGCTATACAGCTGTGAACATAGAACACTTAGACCTTGCCCATATGGAGCTTTTAGTCTAGTGAGAATGACAGAAAAACAACTCAATGAACATCAGCTACCGTATTAACCTAAGCCTTTACCTTCTTAGTGTTTATAGACTTTGTCTTACAATTACACATTAAACTAGAAGAGATCAGGGATCAGAGGAACCTTCAGAAGTGATACATGAGTCAAATTCTGAAGGACAGGGATAAAACATCACCATGAGAACCATAGGCCTCTTACACAGATAGAGGGACTAGTGGATTCAATGTCAAGTCCCCAGGGGGAACAGTCTTGTGTGTAGATTCAATGTTCAGCTTGATAGGCACCCAGTGGCACTGCAATCAGACATTCCTGAGAATGTAGCAAAAGGTAGATCTCAAATCCAACCAGTTTGGATTCATGAGTCACAAGTCACATTGAACTACAGACCATGCTTGAAAGCTATCCACATAAGTGTATGGAGAGCACTAGATTTTAGGCCTGGGAAGGAGCCTGTTGAGACTTGAAAGTTGGGTAGGAGTCACGCTGGCAAGGGTCAGGGAAGAAGTAGGTCTTATTGAGATCTCAGTATGAACTTGCTTTCTTCCAACCCTTGTGTCTCCAAACCTGCACCTTTTGTCATTCGGGGAATTTATTTGTCCTTTCTTAATCCTTTCCTTAATATACTCTCACTCCTAAAACGGAGCTACCATTATTCCCATAAAGCAGAGAAGGACGCTATCAAAATACTTTATATTTTTGACCCAAGTTTGTTCCTCTAAGAAGTGTAACCATGGCTATGAGTCTGTTATTTCGGTTTGCTTATAAAACAAGGAATAACAATGGCATGCATACCAATTTAGTGAAAGATGCCATTTGAGTCTCATAAGACCCAAAGTCCAGCTCATTTCCAAGTGTAGTAACAGGTAATCATTTTCTGCCCTTACTGAGTAACTGGTCAACATCATTGCTCCCTTTAAAGGAAGTTCTGCAGGTTCAATCTCACCTGTGCATCTTGGTCTCCCATTAGCCTTGTGTCCTTGGCCTCAGTGTCTCTGGGTGGCTAGGTCTTTCCCCTGACACTGGCTGACCCTGTTCCGACGTTTCTTACTGTTTACAACAGGCATACCCTTTGCTCTCACTTTGATTTTGTTCCTACCTCGTGTAGAAAAATCCCCTGGATTAACATCTATGCCCAAGTCCAACATGACAAGGAACAGGAGATGATTGGGTCAGTGAGCCAAAGCGAAAACGCCCCCAAAATCACACTCAGTGATTTCACTGAACCAGAGGAGCTGCTGGACAAAGAGCTGGATACGCGGGTCATAGGTAGGTGTGCCTGTGCCCCATGCTCAGAGCCCTGTGTCCTCCAAATATCTGTCATTAGCTGGCACTGCATGTGCCACCAGACAGTCCTGGACTGCAAGGCTGGAGAAAGCACTGGTTACATTGATATAATCATGTTTTAAAATCCATTTCCCAGCTCTAGCCACATGAAATTGACACAGTATGCATTTTTTTTCCATTAGTATTTAACAAAGATTGGAAACAAGGGTGTCCCAGTGGAGGATGAAGTCCATTAGTATTGGGATATTTTTTTTCCTTTTTAAACCTATAAACCCAAAGCTGACCTTAACAATATGTACATGAATGCATAATGAAATATGGACTGTTTCCCTTGGCCAATCCGCAAACGTTGTGTGTGCTCAGTATCATACATTCCTAAACTGTGAAATAGTACCAGGATTCTATCAGTCTCTCATATACTGTCTGGAAATCTGCTCTGAAATTGTCTCCCTCATTAAATGATGCTATGAGTTAGCTCAGTGTCTACTACGTGCTAGTTAGTGCTGTCATGAACAGCACAGTGTAAAATGACTATCAACCTGTTGCTCCTACCTATATTCTATTATGGGAGATAGATGAGAAGCTTGTGAACTGGGAGGAATATCCAGATGCTCTACTTAGTTAAAACATATTACAACCTGTTGCAGGCAATTTGGTATTTGGCAGTGAATAAAGCAAAGACTCGGTGGTCCTGTGGAACTCACCTCTGTTTCTCCTCTGCCTTTCCCCACTGCAGGAGGCATTGCCACCATTGCCAACAGCGAGAGCACAAAGGAGATCCCCAACTGTACTAGTGTGTAACCAAGAAGCCACATGGTCAACCACCCTCCTGACTTTTTATTTTTGATGACGATTATTACTGTGATTATGGAAAAATGAAAATGTCTTTTTTTACCTTTTGTTTACCAAGAGTCCCTTCATAAATAGAAGTTGGGTAATGAGCTTTGGTAGGAAACCAAGGCATCCTTAGTTGATCACAATGGGATGAAGAAATACATGGTTATGTCTGTGTTATGGATGCATCTTTCCACAGGCTCCTTGCTTTACTCTCCTGTTGGCAGAGCAAAGACCTTCTTGTGTCCTGTCCTTTTTTATTATTATTTTTTTTGAGTTGGGTTTTTGTTCATTTCTATTCCTTCTACCCCTGCCAACCCCACCACACACACACACACACATACACACACCATCCCCCAGTTCAGTTGCCGGAAGTAGGTTGAGGGGGGAGTGGGCGTAGCTGCCAAAGGCACGCACACCTTTCTGAAAGAGGCCCTGCCTCGTGCATGTCAATACTGAGGCTACAGATGGTGTATTGTATATAACTACAGTGTAAATAGCTTTTTATTTCCTAAGAAATAATTTAATGTTTAGTAAAAAAGAAAAGAGAAAAAAAGAAAGATGTGTGTGTTGGCTTATGCACTCACATTCAGAGCTGACCACGCCCCCCAGCCTGCTTGATGTGTTGGATTCTGGAAGCTCTCCAGCTGTCTGTCACACTCAACTCTTGCATCTCTGTCCACACCATAGCTGGTTTCTGCTTATGTAAATAAAGGGGGAGGGGGAGAGCTTCTTTGGGGCAATTGACAAAGGATAGACTCTAGTGATATCTGAGAACATGGGGATTGTTTTTCTTCCTAAGATAACATGGAAGATGTCACAAGGCCTAGTAGAGACTTCAAACTGAAACCCAGTTGGGGAGATAAGACTTTTTCTCAAAAAATAAAACAAGGATGCTATTCATCAGCCCTATAGAGCCGTACTCTCGAAAGAAGTGATTCTGAGGATCCTGGCGTCTCTGTCCTCTAATTGGATTCCAGGAATATGCGTGTTGCTCATGGTGAGTTTAAAGCTGTTCAGATCTCAGAACAGTCCCTGGGCACTGTATTAGTTCCAGAGAGCATCTACTGGAATGAAAAGAGTCAGAGAGGCTAGACTGGAGGTGCCGCTTGTGGAATCCCGAGTCTGTGCAAAGCCTGTAGGCCAAATAGAGGCCTAGCCTTTAATGATATTAGTCAGAAATATTAGCAAAGCTATGCTGTTTGCTTCTCAGATGTACACAGCAACTTCCTTAAAGTCAGACGTCTGCCTCCAGTTCCCTTAAGGTAGTTCTCGCCTCTGGGGTGAATGGCTTTCTAAGCCTGTATTCGCTTTCCCAGCCCCTCAGCCCCTCCACATGTGTAACATGCCAATTCTTTTCAGTAGGATCACTTTACACCATGCTGTAAGTGCTGTTTTTGTTTCCAGGCTCTGCCTGAGCACACTTGTTTCAAAGAATGATATACTGTATATATATATATATGGGAGGAAAGGCCACATTTTGTACCGATTAACCTTCACAGGATGCTGTTCATGTTCTTCTTTGTGAGACACAGGGAGAATGTGATATAGAAATCTAGCTGGCTACAGCATAGGTCAGTGTCAGCCATGTTTCTAAATATCTTTTCATTCCAAGGGTTAAACGGGGCATACAATTGCAATATGTGTACTAAACACTGGAATACAGTGCATGAGTCAAATCTATATATATATACAGTATATGTACATATACTGTTCTTGGTTTATTGTTCCATTTGAATATTTCTACTGTAAAAAAAAGACAGTGGTTTTGAAATTGTTGAAAATAAATGTATTTTTGTACATCAAAGCTACATACTTGGCTGAGAATTCTCTTTTTTAGTGAGTTTCTTTTTTGCCATCAGACAGTGCTGCAGTACTGTTATGTGGCCCCCTCCCCTGCAGATAAGGAAAGGCTCATTGGAACACATATGAATCGTTTGTTTGTGAGTCTTTGGGTAGACTGTGGTTTGGTGATCTCACAGGGCCCACTGGCTCTGTTGTACTTCTCTGGATATGGGCTTCAGGTGCTTTGAGTCTGCTTTGTAAGACAACTGCAAAATTCCCCACAAGACACACTGAAATGGTAAGCCCATTTACCCTTTTTATTAACCTGTTTACCTTTGCTCACATCACCAGGTTCAACATGAAGGCCTAAGGAAATGGACTCTTCCTCTTATGTCTGTAGTCACTACTAGATTATGTAGAGTGAGGTGTGGGCAAATATTGCCAGTACAGGGAGAGAATGCCCAACTTAGGATAATAGTAATTTGCCAGACATGTTTACTTTTCTATAGTCCTAGTGGAGCTTCTGTTAAATGGTCTATTTAAATCAGTATCCATGTTTGGTGTTCAAATGTGAATTCTCAAATCTTTGAGCAAAGAACTTGGTAACTGCAAGGACTTTGAATCTCAACTTTATTTCCAGTGAATAATTTATCTGGATCTGCTACTTGTCTTGTAGATATTATTCATATATTTTCCTGTTGCTGTGAAGAGACATCATGACCAACGCAAATTATAATAAAAAATTTAATTTGAACGTTCGTTCACAGCTTCTGAAGGTTAGAAACTATGACCCTCATGGCAAGGCAGTATGCCAGCAGGCAGGCAGGCAGGCAGGCAGGCAGGCAGACATGGTATTGTAGCAGAAACTAAGAGCTGACCTCCTACCTACAAGCATGAGACAGAAAGAGAGGATTTATATTCTGGCCCACAGCCATGGGGGAGAAAGAGCTAACTGGGAATAGAATTGGCTTATGAAACCCCAAAGCTCACCCTAGTGACACACCTCCTCCAACCAAACCCCACCTCCTAATCCTTCCCAAATAGATCCAGCAACTAAGCCCAAGCATTCAAATATATTAGCCTATGGAGGGCATTATCAATTGAACCACTGTATTTACAATCTCTTCAATCCACTCATTCCTCCTGCTATCAGTTTGGTGTGTAGCACTGATTTCACTCTGTCTTCTTTTGTCCTTGGATGGGTAGGTGACTCTCTTCTCCGCACTGGGTTATTAAGGGAATGTGAACTGTGATCTACATTATAGGATGTAAGTGGGATGTTTACAACTCTTTATTGAGTAAAGTATCTGATATATTTCCAAGGATCTCAGAAATCTAAGAAACCAGAAAGATCTGGCCTATAATTCATGTTTTGGAAAGTAATCAACTATTCTGGAATTGTGTGTGAAGATAAGGGATTAGGCAAATTGGTTTTCTTTTATTTGAATTTGTTTAGAAAGTATGTATAATTCTTGATATCATTAGTCATGAGTCATACTCATCTTTGCATTTGTTTGGTGCAGTCAGGGGAATTAAACCTAGAGCCTGACACTCCTATGCCAAATTGCATGTATGGCCCCATCAATTGTGAGTTTATATAGTTAGTTTCCTTCCTCAAATATCAAGAGTGTTCCTTAGGAATCTCCACAAGAAACAGTGGCCTTTTCAGTCTATCAGTTTATGACTCAAAGTGGTTATACTTGTTAAATGAATTTTGAATTCAGAACCTCTCCAATGGTATAAAGTATCTAAAATCCCCATTATTGAAAAAGTGCTGCTTCCCAATGGGCTGAATTCTCCTGTTTATTTTGTATCTGAGTTAATGAAGTTACCCCATTGACAATGAACCAAGGTGAAATAAAGACAGTGGAACACTTTGAGGCAGTCCAGCCATTGGGTTCAAGCCCTGACTAAAAACAGACTCTGTAATCACCATGAGCATGAGTCTATCAGATTTCCCAGTGGTAGACTGGGGGAAAGGGAGGAAGGCAGATTGCATGGTTGGCTTTATCTGTTTCTGTGCCCGGCTCTCAATGGGGAAGAATCTCTTTGTATTAAAGTGGAATTAGTCCACGCTGTTCTAGACTGAGTACTGAGCCCACCAAAGTGCTGAGGTGCTGGAGCTCTCAACTCCATCAGCAGACTCTCTCAAGGTTCTTGTATACATTGAAATGTTTGACTCACAGCTTTGTCTACTACTGAAATAGCTCAGAGATGGTATGGGTACGAGTCATGCCTCTTGGCTCACTTTAATCTACAGATGTGAAAACAGTTTCCAGATGTGCCCCTTTTCTGTCAGGAAAAAATAGAAATATTAAGAGTCATAAACTGGGTTATTTTCGGCAGTACCATTGCAAGTTAGTGTATCAGCAGATTATTCCTTACAAAGAACTTTGAACTACAGGTTAGAAGATCACCAATCCCCATCAGTTTATTCTAAACTATAAATCACACACACACACACACACACACACACACACACACACACACACACACCACTACATTCATTCCCTGGAACTGATGTGTTGATTCCCAGGAATGCAGAAAGCACATTTCCGATTTCTAAAGTGTTGCAATCTTGTAGGTGTGGGCATGCAAGAAGAACTCCTAGGACTCAAAGAGGATTATGACTCTCCTATTATTACACATAAAATCACAGCAGACTTAAATCCATGTCTCTTATGACAATGCGAAGTTAGATCGACCCCATAGGTCCTTGAATGCAAAACTGTATTTTCACTACTACAGCCTACCGATATTGCCTTACAGCCTGGTTATATAACACTGTGGCTTCCATGTTTACAATGTCCAGAGGGATTAGAATATAACTTCCTGGGTGTGTTCATTATTTAATAGCTTCAAGCATCCCTCATTCTGTTGCTTTGCTAACCCAGTTGTTTTGCAGCCTTTGGCCAGATGCCCTTGACCCCACCCCCACCCCCTCACTAAACTGAAATAAGGCTGTCCAACACACAGCCTGGTCCAAGCCTCATATGCTTGCTACATGCCTACATGACCCTGTTCATAGTGAAGCAGGCCAGAGAAACAACACATGCAATAGAAATGTCACATTCTGACACACACCAGATGCTGCCAAGTGCTCTTGTCTGTTTTTACAACATTGCCAAAGGGGACCAGAGGATGACTGCCCAAGGACCTATTCTATCTTTATGTCTCTTAAGTTCCCTCACCTAACTTTATTCTTGGAGAAGCAGAGTATTCTTGAAAACTCCCTGTGTTTTCAATCCATGTATCATGAGTAGATATACGTTCATTTTACAAGGGTAAAGGAATATTGGATTCAAAAAAGAAGGAAAAAAATTTCAATTTGGGCCAAATTCCCAAGAACACTAACTGTCCATGGAACTTAGAGATATTGCCTTTCAATTATCTAAGGCCCTTAGGGAAAAACTGACAAATACGGTCCAATTTCCCTGTTTTTCAATTGAAGATAAAGACATTGGTTTTACAAAGTTAGGACTTAGATTAGATAGTATAATATGGATAAGAACATATAAATAATGAATTGATTCTGAAAACTTCTATTGCCCTGTCCCCTTGTCTGTAACAGTTAAAAAAATTATCTAATCATCTTCTCAATTGGACTGTATGACAAGGGGGCAGGGTGGCAAATGGAATTATCTACAAAAACATTCTGGGCTGTCTCAAAAAATGAACAGAATTTTAAGATACATTCTCCCACACTGATCCCAAAAGTCCCTTTATTTTATCCTTTTCTTTCCTAATATAAATGGTCTTACTTTTCTTATACTATAAGGAAGAGGCTGGTGATGGGCTCCTTTCCCCCACGATACCAGGAATGTATGGCAGAAGGATAGTTCTGCCCAGATTCTGAAATATGCTAGGTCTTACCTTGTAGGTACACCCAGAGCCAGCCATACTAAAGAGATAAAAACAGCTTGGCATCGCTTGTTCATGTGTCTGAGCTCAGGCATTTATAATGTACTTTGCTTCTGATGGCTCACTTCTCATGCAATGCTCTTGTGACACTATGTACAGCCTCAAGTCCTGGGATCTCTCAAAGCCTAACAGCCACTGCTGTATGTTCCTCTTCACAAACTTTGAGAAATAGCCCAATGATTCCAGAATGCAGCAGATCATGTGATTGTATCTGTGATCTTTCATTTAGTCATAGTGCCTTTCCTTTAGCCATAGCTTGGAAGGAGTTGATCCAGCCTGTGCATAGACAATTATTTTCCAAGTGTCACCAAGAACAGGGAAAAGGATAATGACAGCCACACACACATCTTTCATTAATGCTTAATGTTTGGTTAGTGATGATGTTTGCAGCTATTAAAAATTAACCAGATAAGTTGGGACCCTCAGTGATTTGCTATCCAAGAAGCTTAGAGTCCAGTCCCACAGGAAGAAACTTCTGGAGCTGAAGAATATATGGTTCAAAGTGTCCCATTTAAGAAGGCCACTGGCTGTCAGGGAAGTCTTTTCATGAAGCAGGCCTGATTTCTCTTTTGGACCTCTCTCAGAAGATTAGGATGTGGTTTCTTATTCCATATCTCATCGGCAGATGGTTACTGCTGCCAGTGACCAGGAACTGGCTGAGGTGAGCATCCTGCTCAACTGGTGAGCAAGAGGAGAAAGGGAGCAGTCACAGAAACAGAGAGAGCAGAATTGTTCCTCTTATCCATGATTTGTCTCCTCTAGTTTCTGGGTAGAATCACCTGGGAAGCACACAATTGTCTCCATGAACAATGCACCTGTTCTTGGAGCACCAGAATAAATTCCTCATCCTGTCCTTCCAAAATCTTACGGTTCAATTAGAAGATTGCTGGTTTCTTCTATCAGCAGCTGGAACTATTCAAAGGAAGGGTACTGAGAAATAAAGTTAATCTTTGTCAATTAGAAAGCTCTACTTGACATATTCTCATTTCAACATGTCAATTTCAGATTCTCCTCTGTGAGGGAAAATTACAGATGCTCCCCAGATTTCTAATCTATTTATAATGGTAACAAGGCAACTGGAGGCAGTGTGTGCTCATCATGAGCTAATCATGCTCTGCTACGCCTTGTGCGTCCTAATTAGTGGTATGTTGGTTGCCTACTGATCAAGTTGGGAGACTCATCTAGGCAGTAAGCATAGGCAGGGTTATAAGAAAACAGAACTGAGCCCTGTGGAGCCTGGATATTGGCAGAGTTTCTAAGAACAGGTGGGCTTCACACCTTGCAAAGAAATGGATCTTTCTTAAATAAGCAGCCATCACTATCATCACTGATAACAGAAACATGGAAAGGGTCCAAACTCTCATCTCCTTTCCACACAGGAGCTACCACAGGGAAATGCCATCATTCCAAAATCTCTAGCATCACCCAAAAGAAAGGGGGGTGATTATACATACATACATACACACATACATACATACATACATACATACACACACACACACATATATGTATGTATATATATATACATATATATATGCACACACATATTTAACTACTCGTGTTAGTTCTTTCTGTGGAACTGGGGGTCAACATTGATGATCAAGACACATTTTTTTAATGATTTTTATTATCTTAAAGTACTATTTATTATCTAAACTGTGACACAGTTTAGGGTGAATGGAGCACTAGCAATATCTCCTTTGAGAAAAAAAATAACTATATAAATAAGGGTGTGCAAGCAGACATGATGCACAATCACCTTAATTTAGAATTCTTAGAAAGTGTCTGTCCAGCCAGAGATGGTACCTGTGTTCCTTTCATGTATCCTTAAATTATTTTTACCCTTTCAGATCATGGTCAATGGTTGATTATATAATTCCCCACATTGTGGAAATATGCTTTCTGCTCTGATGTCTTCTGGGGGCCCTTACTAAGACATGAGTGCCTACACAGGTCAGTGAGCAAAGCACCATAAAGTTTTAAACAAACATTGAAAACATTGTGTCTGTTCCTGTACTTGCTTTTAGAAAATAAACACCTACAAAGGGAGTTATTATAAAGATATTAGGGACCCATGGCAGTGAATCATGTCTGTAGAATGAAGCCTGGAAAGAGGCATGTGTGAAAGGAGATGTAAATTGGGAAGATCAGAACTATTTTCCTAACAGCATCTTATCAGAAGCTGCCTCCAAAATGAGGAGATGTCAATCATATCTTCTGATTTTATGTGGCTAATGATGAGGACTTCCAGAAAAGTTCTCCAACTGCTAATGTTTACGTACAAAGTCTGCACAGCAGTCCTTCAATGTTAGGAGCTAAATGTGTTTCCCAGAGTCCAGGTATGGAAGTTCTTAATCCCTGGTATGTCTGAGAAAGACTGTGTGTGAGGATTAGGTTTTTAAAGTGGTGACTAAGTTAAAATGAGTTGATGATGGGAGATGCGATTCTGTAAATATGTTTCTCATACTGGTTTAATGAATAAAGCTGTTGGCCAATAGGAAAGCTAGATAGGAGGGACTAGGAGACAAGGAGGAAAGAGGAAGTAGGAAGGAGGAGCCAAGATGGAGAGTCTGGAGAGAACAGAACCGCCATTCCTCCGGTCTCGGTAAGACCATTTGGAAATACATAGAAATGGGTTAATAATTAAGATAGAGCTAGCCAATAAGAAACTAGTAACTAGGACAACAGCATTGTATCAAATACAGAGTCTCTGTGTATTATTTGGGGCTGGCACGGCAGCGGGACAAGACCAGGCGGCTGTAGGAAAAAAACCCTATTCTTTACAAGTTGATATTGATATTGATGGTATATTTATAAGAAGGGAAAAGCTACTGAGGTAGTGTAGTGGGTAAAGGCACATGTTGTCAATCCAAAGGATCCATGTGGTAGAAGGGGAAAACTAGCTCCTGTAAGCCCATAAGTGGTGCTTTACCCATCCTATATGTGTCATGGGACTTGTGTACATACATACATACCGCTTTTACACACAACTATGCACACACAATACTATACACACAAGTAAGTTAATAAAGATATCACAAAGTTTTCAAAGAAGAGGACATTAAAATGTGACAAAGTGACAGCCACATGAAGGCATGGTGCATACATCCATCTGGTAATTTGAACTCAGACTTTTAAGTTATAGAAATATTACTAAAATAAGTATCTGTTGCTTGAGACATCCAATGCTTTGTTACACCATCATGCCGCCAAACTCAACACTGAGGGGAACGATTGGGCGCTACTTTAGGAGTAGAGATAAAAAGGCAGATGGATTGACTATATTTTAGATTATCTGAACAGGGTATATTTAACCTCTTCATCTCAATATCAACAAATAAATTATATGAGTAAGGTTATGAATGCCAAATGGATGCTGAAAGCTTCTTGTCTATTACATAAAACCCTTAAGAGATTTCAAAAATTACTCTCAAACATTCATGGGGACTAAAAGAATTCACAATCTGTCATTGTGCTAGGCTAAGAATTCCAGATACAAATACAGCAAAGCACACCCCTGGTTCATAGAACCTAAATTTTTCAAAAGTGTTCTAATAAATAACCAACCTTCAAGTGCACATCAACTCTCCCAGGGAACAACTCGTTTTGGTAAGCTAGAGGAAGGTAACAGAGAGAGACAACTCCATTCTTTTCCTTTGAGGGCAGATAGTAGTAAAAGCTAAGGAAGAAGCCTCAAAGACAGTTACATTTGCACAGGACATTAAAACATGTTGACATTTTCTCCCTGCCCCGTCTATAATTCCTTTCCCCTTATCTCCCTGGCAATATGATGGAACTACAGACATAGGGAATGTGTCAGAACTGAAGCTTGAATGGGGACACCATGGGGAAATGGTAGGAAATATAACATATGAAATAAAATTACAAATTAGGGTCTAGACTTTTAAACATGTTGG
Source organism: Phodopus roborovskii (assembly GCF_943737965.1). Classification (NCBI taxonomy): domain Eukaryota; kingdom Metazoa; phylum Chordata; class Mammalia; order Rodentia; family Cricetidae; genus Phodopus; species Phodopus roborovskii. Next base: position 11,602,808 of record NW_026126541.1, on the reverse strand, counting down.
CCTATTTTGCAGTCATGGTATTTGTATTGTCTATGTTGCTTCAAGTTTTTAAAATGAACATATATTGGTTTCATAATTGTGAAGAAAGATGAAAGTTAAAAATCACAAAAAATGTATATAGTAGCTCTCAGGTCTAATAAATTTCTAGATATTACCCTAGAATTCTTTTTAAATAAACTTTAAAAGAAACACAAGTAGAATTATTCTGCAGTACAACTATGAATCACCATTTTAAAAAAAGGTATATCCATAGGTCAAAAATGGACTGTGGTTTGAAATAAGGCTTGTGGTAGCATAAAATCTGCTGCAAAATGGATAGTTTATTGAACCATACAAATGGAAAAAAAGAAACTATAATTACTTAGGTCCTTCACAATGAGTATTAAAGATACAGGAAATCACTGTGCAAGATTCTTGGCAAAAGAAATGGCTCTTACGTTGCTCTCTGCTATTCTTTTATCTTATTCCTTTCACAAAAGTGGAGAAACTTTTTGTTTAGCACTTTTGTTGGCAGCATCTCATCCATAAGTAATTTGCTATTGTTAACGAATGTTGGAACAGAACACCACCAATTAAGGTTTTAAGTGGTTATCAAACATGGCAAGAGATTCTGCATGAACTCTGAGGTGGAGAAAGTAGCTTCAGGAAAAGAAACCATAGCAAGTTCTGAGAAGCATGCTGAGCAGATAGGAAACTTCCCACTGAGTTTCTTCTCTAAGATTTAACTACCTGACTGGTATTAGTGGATGGCTACAGGTAGGAATAGGAAGCTCTTTCCCTGGCCCCTGGTGCATCAGCAGAACTCAAACAAGCTTTACTAGCTTTGGAAAAGGGTCTGATGCATGGACAGGTTTCTGTTTTCAGACTAGCCCTTTAATGTGCATTTACTGACATGTCACACAACTCCTCTGAGCTGTCAGACTCAACACAAACATTTGCCAACCCACATTATTCAGATCCATCTTAAAATAGAAAAATATTGCTGCAAAATATTTTAACTTTTCTACAGTATTTGTTAACTAAATAACTTAGGTTTCTAATCTCCTTAGTGTTCCACATTTCCTTTTTCTTTTGTGAAAAATAATAGCTCTAGAATAGGATAGGTGTAGTATAAGCAGACAATTATCAGCATCTCACCATCCTCCTGCTTTCCTAGGCATCTATACGGTAGAACATAGCTTGTCCTCCCCAGGGTTCTCACACAGGAAGGCTCCATTCCCCAAAGCTTCTCCATTGGCCCTCCTTCTGCAGGGACCTTACTTGAGTCAACTCAATAACTCAGTGGAGCCTATTGTACTTCCGTCAGGAAATAAATACATTTAGAAAAGATAGTCCTTGTGCCAAATCACAACCCGGTCATATTTATAGCTGGTCTTTTGTGAAGCCTCAAGGATGAGCCACAATCTCAATACTTTGTGGGGGTGAAAGCTGGGCTGGGCAGTGTGAGGCCAGGCACGTGCCATGGTTAAGGGCTGTTGCAGGTGAATACAGCAATGCCAGCCGAACATCTCCCTCTCACTGTACCAGATGCAAAGAATAGTCAAGGTCTCCCTTGCTTATCAGCCAATTAGCATTGTTATCACCAGCAGTGCATCAAATTCCTGGTGTCCCTTAGGGTCCTTTGGTCATTATAAATGGAACTATTCCCACGCCCCTCTTGCCTCCATTCCTTGCATTTTTCCCTCCTCCAGTATCACTGTTTCTTTTCTTTCCTCCTCTCCAAACATTATCTGTACAGGTAAATTGCAGTGACAGGGGTTGAAACTCAACGGGGCTCAGAATACCTTTGACAGAGGGGAAAGAAATATTTTTATATTACTCTACATTCCCCAAGTTATTCATTTTTCACTAAAGTATTTTCCTTATCTTGAACCCACTGACATGAGTATATATCACTAAGTTAAAAAGATTGAATTACATTTTTTTTTAGGCTAACTGCTAAGATTTCATGAAGTCTCAAAGCCCCAGCTTATCCACGGGTATATGAAGAAATAGCATTTTGCATTTGGTTTCTTTCTTTTCTTATCCTTTTTTAAGTTCTTTCCCTATGAACACATACTAACAAGTCTGCCTCTTCATTATGATTGGGGAATATTGAAAACGCATGCTCTTAAGAGACATAAGATGAAGACAATTTTTGTTATCTGAGCCCACTCCCTGGGGCTCTAAGATGATTCTCAGCTGGGTTTTACAGGATGCATTCAAGCACAGGTGGATCCTGACTGAGAGGCTCAGAGTAGAAACTTCTGTATGGAGTCAATGGCCCCAGGAGCAGTGGGAGCTACCAATATGTACTCCAGATTAGAATGTTGGTAGATGGTGTTGTCCTTCACAACTCATATACCCAGACCCTGGGAAGAACACCGTGGTTCATCCTTTTGCAATGCTGTAGCTATTGAAGAGTGTTTCCCAAGGAACAGCACACATAAAGTTCTTCAAGGTGGCTATAACCTCAGTAGTTTAAAATGATATAAATTTACTGTGTCATGGTCCAAGATACTGAAAGTACAGACTAAGGAGTGTTAGTTGTACTGTTTTCAACTGAACCGAGGGAGAAAACATTGTTTTTCTTTCTGGGATACTAGTTGCTTCTGGCAGTTCTTGGCAACCCATCCTTACAGTATCTTACTTGTCTTTGCATCCTTCACTGGCCTCCCCTGTGAGTTCTTTCTCATGATGACATATCTCATTTGGCTCAGGGACTGGACACGAACCCAGGATGTGCCTGTCTCAAGAGCTTGATCACAGTATCTGCAGTATCCTTTTACCAGACAAGAACTTCTCACATTCACCAGTTCAGGATGGCTGCAACTGTGGGAGTTGGGACAGGTACTCAAGGCAGGAATCTGAAGGCAGAATGTTGCGGGCCAGCTTGCTCTTAGGTTCACATTAAAGAAAGCTGTTTGTGCAATATAGAACCAACTGCTCAGAGAGTATTGTTGCCCCTGGGATCTGAGTCTTCCTGCATTAATCAAATGAAGACAAGCCCCTACAGACATGCACACATACCAATCTGATCTTTGCAATTCCTTATTTGAGTCCCCTCAGGTAGCTCTAGACTGTGTCAAGCTGACAATTATGGCTAACAAGAATTCCTATTGGCCTATTATTATTTCTTAATAATAAGAAAATTATCACCTACTTTGTGTCCCTACTTCCAAATGAAGGCGAAAAGAGTAATCTGACTTCTTGGGTTCTATGACTTGGGCAGGTTTTCTGTTTGTTTTGTTTTGTTTTCTGGTTGTAGTGGTCATTGCACTTCAATGTCATGGGTATCTACTATAAATGTAGCGTTTCCCTTCATTTTCCTTCAGATAGAGTATTCTGTGTCTTTATGAAACAGTATCATGTTATTTTTCCCTTGTAGTTTATAGGATAGAATATTGAAAAAGAGGCTTCACGCATATGTAAAATGGATCAAATGTATCATTCAGATTCCTCAAATCGTCCTGCATTAGGGTTTGTGGTCTATATCTCATAAGCAAGTGAGTGATCACTTGTTATACTTGTCTTTGAACCACTTGGGACCATTTTAATGGTTGGTGCAATGTTTATAACCTGGATTCCTGTAAATCGATTTAATTCTCTAAAATCATTCTGTTGTTTCACAGAAAACACATGTTGAGATTGAAGGGCTTTACTTATCTTTGTCTAAGCTGGAAGGGGACTTCCAAACAACCCAAAGTTGATTTGGGAGCTAGAGGATGATGTATGGCCAATAATAGAAAAGAACCTGGAGACGGGTGAGAGGAGACACAACTAAGGGGTTGAGAGCTCGTGCCCCAATACAGACACAACTTGCCTTTACTTATAGAAGTTAAGCCCTACTTAAATGACACACACACATTATACTCTAGATGACCCCAGACCCTTACTGATTGCATTGTCTTAGCCTAGAACACTACTGCATCTTACTGTTTTTTCAATTGCTAATTTCTTTATTTTATTTTTAATTGAAAATAGATATTTAAATACAATATATTCCAGTTATGTTTTCCTCTCCCCCAGCTCTTTCCAGGCCATCCCCATTCTCCACTCACCCAAGTCCACTCTTTCTTCCTCTCTCTCATTAGGTTACTAACAGGCATTGATGGAAACATAACATTAAATACAATAAAGTTAAAGAAAATAAAACCAACAAACCACAATTAAACAAAACAAACAAATGAGCATAAGAAAAAGAGCTGAGAAAAACTGGGAGGGAGGGAGGGAGGGAGGGAGGGAGGGAGGGAGAGGTAATTGGCATGGACATGTAAAATAATAAATTAAATAAAAAAATGCTTTGACTCCAAAATTTAAGTTCAAGGACAAGTTACTGGGGGAAAAGGATTTCTATTTTTGTTTCCACAGAAAATGAAAAGCTGTGGATTCCTTCCAGACTAATGTGGTTTGATCAAGCCAGACCACCTGAAACAGAGTACTAGGTGATCCTACATTCAAAACAGCTGGACAAAGCAGCCTTACAGACTACAGCCAGGATTTCTGCATCTTCTCAGAATCCCCCATGATAGCGCCCCTTACCAGCAGGAAGTAGTTTGGAAAGAACGACGCCCAAATTCCCAAATATTGTCTAGAAATGTTTGTTTTCATTTAAATGGACTTGGTTATATAATATATATATATATATATATATATATATATATATATATATATATATAATTAACACCAATAAACTAGACAATGTAATGGAAAAAAAAGAAAAACTCAAGAAACACATATAGATTCAAAGACACACATATTCTCATACACAGATACCCCTACACACACACACACACACACACACACACACACACACACACACACACAGAGAGAGAGAGAGAGAGAGAGAGAGAGAGAGAGAGAGAGAGAGAGGAATTGTATGGAACAGCAACAAGGGCAAAAAGCCATGACAAATCATTATGAGGCAAAGAAACTCCAAAAGTATCATTAAATTCATTTTGGCCGTTTAGTGCTGTAAATGGTGCCTGGCCTTATGAGTGGTTTATATACCCAGTGAGTCTTTGTTGAACAAAACTACTTTTTCATTTGTTAGCAGTTATCAACTGGAGATAGTTTCTGGATTAGGAAAGCAGGCTGTGCCCACTGTCTCTCTCATCACTAAGACCCCATATGGTACAGATCCTGTGCAGACATTGTGCATGCTGCACAGTCTCTGTTAATTCATATGTGCATGAGTCCTGCTGTGTTTAAAAGACATTGCTTCATTTCCTTGGTGTCCTCCATCCCTTCGGGCTTTTACAATCTTTCTGCTTCCTCTTCTGCTGGGCTCTCTTAGCCCTAAGAGGAAGAAATGGAGGGAGACATCCTATTTTAGGCCTGAATGTTCAAAGGTCTCTTGCTCTTCATATTGTCTAGCTCTGAGTATCTATATTTGTTTCCATCTTCTGCAGAAGGTAGCTTCTCTGATGATAACTGAGAAAAGCACTGCTCTACTGATCTATGAATAAAGCATAATTTCCTCAGGAGTCATTTTATTGCTATGGTCCTTTAGCAGAAGCATAGTATTTGGTTTTATTCCAGGTCTCTGGCCTATCTACTCTCAGGTTATTAACCACTCAACCAGTGTCAGGGATGGGTTTCATCTCAAGGAGTGAAACTTAAACAAGATATTGGATACATAGTCACACCAACTTTGTGTCTATATTGCACTAGCACAAATACCGTCATAAATTTAAATCCTAATAGAAACAGAAGTGGGCCCATCATGTATGTGATTTCCCCAATAAGCCGTTTCCCTGAGCCCAGCTGGCTTTCTTACAACTCTCCCTGATTCACTGGTGTATGTCTTCTGTCCTTCCTGTATCCCTTTATTAGGAGAGAGACAGAGAGAGAGAGACACACACACAGAGAGAGAGGAGAGACAGAGAGACAGACAGACAGACATACACACAGAGAGAGAGAGAGACAGAGAGAGAGAGAAGAGAAAACATTTAAAACTCACCGTCAAGATGCCCCACCCCTCTCACATCTATCTAGTGATTCAGTCTTTCTGGGAACCTTCCCATCTCTATGAAGCAGGAGTCAGTTTTGAAGAGAGTTTACATCCACCTGGCCTATCTTACCAGCTCATTATATGTATCAAAAGAGATACCACTGTCTGTAGTGAATTTAATATACTGGCTTAGAGCTATCACAAAGAGCTGAGTGGGAAGGCAATTTCCTGCAGCCCCCTTCACTGTGTTTGCACTTCTGTCTGCAGCTATGTGCTCAACACCAGCATTTATGAGTGTTGGCTGCTAATGTCTCACAGTTTGCGCTGTGAGAGTTTTCATCTATTTAAAAGTAACACTGCAATCCCTCACAGGGCAAGGGCAAGACTGTGGAGTGAGCTAGGCTTCTCTAGAGTGTCACATGGGTAAAAAACAGACTTAAGGTGACTTCTTAACTCTTTCTCCACCTTCTGTCTTCCTTTGCCTTCATTCTGACACTTGGAGTAGTCTCTTCATAAATGTCCCACATTGCCGGGCCTTGGGTCTTGGTGATGCATGCCTTTAAGCTTAGCACACAGGAGGCAGAGGCAGAGGTAGGTGGATCTCTGTGAGTTTGAAGCCAGCCTGGTCTACGGAGCGAGTTCCAGGACAGTCTCCAAAGTAATACAGAGAAATCCGGTCTCAAAAAGCTAAATAAATAAATAAATGTCCCACATGCTACAGATCCTCGTCTTGGTTTCTACTCCTTGGAAACCTGACCTAAGATACTATTCCTTTGTAGTGAAATCCCAAAACAAAGATTATAACCACATCCTTGTGTTCAAAGTACTTATTGGTAATACATATGAGCCTAAAGTCTTTTCATAGAATATCTGTAGGAGCAGAGGATTTGGTTCCTTAATATGAACAGCTGAATATCATAGTCTCCATGTAGTGAGCCACAGCAAGGGACCCCTGGGAGATAGAATGGATGGTGCAGGTGGGTTATTGTGGTTCATAAGCTGTTCAACGCAGTGGGATCTCTTAAGACTAAATGTCATGCCTTGTCACAGCAATAGACAGCTCTCCCTCCTGTAGGAGTTTGCTTCCATGGCTGTTAAGACTCTAAACTCAACAACAATTATCTTCCATACAAGCAGAGCTTTCTTGAACGCAATTGTTCATGGGAACATCTGCTGTGTGAATGGAAGGCACATATATCTTTTGCTCCTTCCTCCCTGTAGCCCACACTAAGTGAATACTTTAAAAGGATGCCCTGCTCTCTTCCCCACAGCTGGAGTACAACTTCATTATTCAACTCTGTATTTCCATCACTGCACAAATGGCTCTGTGGAGTCCTTGCCTGGTAGGAGAAATATGGGTCTTTATTGATCACTAAAACTTCCCAAAATCTCTGTGACAGAAAACAATGACACACGACACTATTCAATCAGTGCTGATGATGTCACTTAGCACTCCTATCCATGACTTTTAGTTAAATAGGTCTTCTTCCTTCCATCCTTCCTTCATTGTTTTAATGTCTATGCAAACATATACAGACACATTCTTTTTCATATGCAGTGCATATCACATTGTTTTGTATATATATGCAGATATGTGTAGCTGTGTATCTGGTGCCTTATGTTAGATAGATGACAACATCCATCCATTCATACATGCATTTTCCAATGACTACTGGTACTTTTGAGTAACCAGAAAAAGTGCCATATTCTGTTAACTGTCTCAGCATCACCAACATAGTTTGGATAGTCTCCTGTTTACTCCTTCTGCATGGTATGTTAGTGAAGAGCTTGGGATTAGAACTGGTATTATCTAGAACCTTCATCTGGTGACTTTGGCAAGTGATTTAACCTAACCAACTCTTTATTTTCCTAATTGGGGGGAATGTCATTTTGAATATATGTTTCTCTTATTGGTTTAATAAAATGTACCCCCTGCCATGTTGGAAAGCCAGAAGCCAAAACTTTTGCTATAATCCTAGCCTTGAGGTTTAGCATATTAAAGACTCCATGTGGCCAGAAAAAGACAGTAAATACAGTAAAGACTGATTGAAATGGTTTACAGTGTGTTTAAACATATATGTAAGCTTGGGAGAGAAAAGAAAAAGGATAAAGTCCTTAAAAAAGAAGTAGAATAGCTAGGTGTGATGGCACAGACCTTTAATCCCAGCACTCAGAAGGCAGAGGCAGGCAGATTTCTGTGATTTCAAGGCCAAACTGCTTTACAGAGTAAATTCCAAGCCAGGCAAAATTACACAGAGAAACCCTGTCTCAATAAAGAAAAAAAAAATAAAAATAAAAGAAATAGAGTAATTAAGAAAGGCCATGTAAAGATGGAAAATGTACAGAGGGTCTGAAAACTGTATGTTATTGTGTTGTCTTTGAATTGTTTGATTACTAATGCAGGAGCAACTGCTGCTAAAAGACATTTTATTATAAATGCTGCTGGATTAAACCAACCAATTTATTTTGAAAATACCTCAACTTTAAAATTTAAGTCTAAGGACATATTTATCTGGAAAGAGATTCTGATTTTGTTCCCATAGAAGATGAAAAGCTGTGGATTCCTTCCAGACTAATACTGTTTGATAAAGCCAGACCCCCTGAAGCAATGACCCAGGTGATCCAATATCTGAAACAGCTGAGACAATGCAGCCGTGCAGACTGCTGCAGCCTGGAGTTGGCCATGATTCTGAGTTTTCTCAGGATCCCCTTGGGATTGACAGTGCCCCCAAACAGCAGGAAGGAGTTTGGAGAGAACTATGCCTATATTTCCAATTACTATTTGTTTTCATTTAAACAGGATTGGTTATAAATGGTTAATGATCACAGTAAATCATTTTCTAAAGAGAGAATATGATATAGAAATGAATATTTTCATTGGTATGGATTTAGGCTCTTGATGAAGATTTAAGGTCAATTTTGTAATATGTATATTTCTATTTTTGTTTAGGTATTGTGTTTATACAGCACTTTTAAGAATATAATGTATAATAAAATACAAATTATAGAGTGTCACCTATAATAGTCAAAACTTACCTTAGTTAGGTTTTCTAGATATACAGAGATATATTTCAAATAAATAGGTATTCTTCAAAACCTTTCAAAGACCTTCAGAATATGACATTTAAATTGGTTTATTAGGGTTTTTTATGGCAAAGAGACAAAACTTTCCTGGAGACACCAATTACTTCAGAGAGGAAGATGGGTATCAAAGAAACTGATTATGGAGTTTGCCTTCAATATGGCAAGACTAGCCTTTTAAGCAAGAAACAGCTCTTGCCTGGACTGTTTGTCTGTATTCTGTATAAACTGGATATGCATGACCACAGGAAAATGCCTGCTGAAGTTGCCAAAACAAGATGGGGCAGTCCTTCAGGGTTCCTGTTTCATGGAAGAGTCTGCCAGACAGACATTCTGCAGGTCACAAAGAAAAATGACTGACAAACTTCCAGTACAGGTTGGACAGTTTCAGTTTTCCTGCTTCTCCGAGAAGTCTGCCAGACACTCTAAGCCTATAGGATGAAGATGGATGCCCTGACATTACAGAGGAAATTTAGATGACTGCCCAGTCAGTGACGTGTCTCTGTCAGTTCTAGAGTTTATATATTATGTTTATGTGGTCTTTGATGGAATTGAGGACAGATACTTATGGTTATAGTTTTCGTAGTTATGATTAAAGATATATATATATATATTCCTTAAATTTTGTCAAATGTTAATGGATTAAATATTGTTAACTATAGTTCTTATTGATAACTGTTTTGTCATATATTTTACTGTGTTAAAGTTAAGACCTTTCTTTTTATTTAGAAAGAAAAGAGGGGATAACGGGGGAATGTCCTTCTGAATATATGTTTCTCTTACTGGCTTAATAAAATCCTGATTGGCCAGTAGCCAAGTAGGAAGTACAGGTGGGCTATGAGACAAGGAGAATGCTGGGAAGAGAAAGATAGAGAGGGGCCACCAGGGAGGTGCTATGTAGCTGCTGGGAAGATAGAACACTGAGCATTCTCCTGTAAGATAAGGCCATGTAGAAATACATAGATTAGTATATATAGAGAGAGCTAGCCAGTAAGAACCCTTAGCCATTGGGCAAAGAGAGTATAATTAATATAAGCCTCACTGTGTTTATTTGGGGGTGAAAGACTGTGGGACCATGTAGGACAGAATCTCTGACTACTTTTTTCTTTCCTCTCAGTATGAACATTGTAATAGTAAGTTCATTGTGGTAGTGTTTGAGGATTATGTTAAATAATTCCCACATCACACTAAGTTCTTATTTTTCAGATACAAGTCCAGTTGCCTCCTATTAAAGAAATTATAGTGCTACCTGATTTGGGGCTATTAAGAAAGACTAAGTTTGCTTTGCCTTATTGGGTAGCCAAGCCATCCTCTTGTAAAATCAAGATCATCCTCTTGTAAAAATAGTTATGGGATCACATTGTGATTCCATAAAATTCCTGTCTGCAAGATTGTGAAATAGGCTAAGAGACCTCTACCATCTGAAAAAATGAACCAGTGACTACAAACATGGCTAAGCTTTGAGTGCTCTATCAGTAGATATTTATGCCTTACCTGCCTTCAGTTTTCTGACAGAAATCCAAATTGCTTTGGAAATACTCCACCATCAAAATGTGGCTTACCAAGCCCTGTAGATGGAAGTTTTTCTCTGTCTTGCCTAGTAACACTGGACCAATTTCTCACTGGGGGAGACCACTGGGTCCCCACATTCACTTATGAAATAACAATCTGAGGCTTAATGTCAAGTACAATTGTTTGGCCAATAGATGTGGCATATTCTTGGCTAGCTATCCTTTATAAATTAATCCATTTCTGTCAGTCTTTGTATTGCCACAAGACTGTGGCTCATGGGTAATATTCCTAGCATGTTACTCCTTCTGCAGCTACATGATATCTCCCTGACTCTGCCTGCTTTTTCTCTCTACCTTTGTTTGGACTTTCCTCATAGCTATATTCTCTCTGGCTATTGGCTAAAACAGTTTTAATTATCAAACAATAATGATGACTACCTTAAATGCCATCGTAGAGCCTTCATCCAGTAGCTGATGAAAACAGAATCAGAGATCTGCAGCTAAGCACTGAGTAAAACTCTTGGAATCCAGTTTCAGAGAAGGAGGAGTGATGAACAAAGGTATCAAGCCCATGCTTGGGAAACCCATAGAAACAGCTGACCTGAGCAAGCAGGAATTCATGGACCCCAGCCTGACAGCTGGGTAACCAACTGGGACCAAAACAGACCCCATTAATGAGGACGTCAGCAAGAAGGACTGAGTAGTCTATGAGGCCTCTGACAGTAGAACCAGGAACAGACTTCAGGAGCCCTCCCCTATGAAGGGATACTCTTTTAGCTTAGTTACATGGGGGAGGGTCTAGGCCCTATTCCAAATGACTTGACAGATTTTGATGATCCCTCATGGAAGGCCTCACCCTCTCTGAGGAATGGATACGGGATGGGATGGGGCGGTGTTTGGGGAGCATGGGAGGATGGGAGGGAGAGGGAACTGGGATTGATATGTAAAATAAGATGATTTATAATAAAATATAAAAGCAACACATATTTGCAGCATACAGAAGGACATCCCATATCAAAGCCCCCTTTCCCAGTGAACCCTCACTTAATACTAAGACTTTTTTTCTATTCTTAATTCTGAACTATTTAAGAATAGAGCAGACAGGGCCCCGATTCTCCTGCAGCTGATAGAAAGTAGGTGTTTCTTAAACATGTTAAAAGCATTAAAGTTACAATCATAAAGAGACAGTGATTTTGGTTTATGTATATATCAATGAGCGTACACTTCTCTTAAAATGAACACTGGTTTTAAGACCTCAGACTTGACGGTTATAAAGTTTCCACAAAGCACAAATGTAGCCTCACTTGTTATCAGAAGACTCCATGGATGGTCATACCTTCTCAGATGTTTTCTGCTTGCCATGCACTCTCTTTTTCCTTGATTCCTAATCCATACACTGCAACTGGAATGATCACAGAAGACTTTAGGAGACATGACTATTACTCTTCTCTCTTTTCTTTTGGAACCAATAGGTCACAGTTTCTGCTCAGACGTGGAAATGACCCTCTATTCAGATTTTGTCTATCCAAATCCTAGGCTAAGCCCTACAGAGAAGAATGGCATGCAGGAAAGCTTCATCATTCCCATCCAATGTGCCTGCAAGAAAAGAAGCCTCTCTGAGATGGGATGTGAATATTTGTTCTGTACTCACTCCCCCTTCTCCCACAAGCTGCTGTATCTCTTACGAATTAAAAACAAGCAGAGAAAATATTCCCTCGTGGACCATATGTTCATGGGGTAAGAGCAAGACAGCCTCTAAGCATGAAATTTAGATTGCTCTCTGAGAAGAAGCCTAGGAGAGACTCAACATGCGGGAAATGAAAATTAGCCATCTGTGGAAAACCTATCCTATCCAATAAGCCCTGTAACTTCCGGGTTCAATGACTTGGGTGTCATTAATCTCAGGAGAACGTGGATGCTCAGAATAGCTAAAGCGGTTGCCTTCTTTGCCTCCCAAATGAAAAAGAAACAGGTTGACAGAAGCAGATAGCATGCATGATGATCAACTGGGAATCCAGTGGGGGAGCCTTGAGAAAGGAATATCCATCTCTCTCCTGCCAGACAGGAAGTTTTCTAGGACACGAGCTTTCTAACTCAGTAGCTATGATTCCTGTTCCTGAGCCGCACCCACCCTTCATCTTCCAGCATCAGATTTCAGTCCGCAGCACTCTTGGAAAATGCTTTGCCCTGGTTCATTAGTGATATGTCCCAATTCAGCCACACACTTTCCAGATTCCCATGTTATATTTTCCTTGTGAGATTTCTTCCTGGCACTAACAGCGATTCTTTCCGATCTCTGTGGGGCTTAATTTTACTGTTGCCACTTACCATTTCACCTTTAAAAACTGTTTCCTAATCCTCTTTTATCAGTTTTTTCCAAAGTTACCATATTCATGCCAACACACAGACTCCCATATTTGTTCAATAACAACAAGAGGAAGTACTGGCTTCAGAATCTTGGGCTTTTTCATTCTCTCCTTGACAGTCTGCTCCTCCTCTGCCTAGTGGTGTGCTGGCAAACCTCCATCCACCACCTCTTATGGAGATGCTTTCCACAGCTTAGACTTTGCCTTTTCCCTGTTGTAAATGAACTGGCCGTGAATGGTTTTAAACTATCAATTTGGCATTGGTCTCAGTATTTCTGAACTTTTCAGAATTGGCTTTTTATAGCTAGAGAGATCCATGACACCTGAAACACCCTGTATAGCACTGATAATTTCATAGCCATATTCATTGGTACTTTACTAATCATATTCACTGTCTTTTCTCCACAACCTAAACTTGATCCTTTACAATGTATTAGGAGCCAGGTGTACATGCCTATAATCACTATACTGAGGAGGCTGTTAGGGAGAAAGGTACTTTTTTCTTCCTTTCTTCCTTCCTTCCTTCCTTCCATTTTTTCTTTTTTAAATTAGATAATGAATTAGAATTCTTATAGATCTGGTTCCTGAGCATGTAGTAAATTAGTTTCTAATGATAAACGAAATTGATTTCTGAACCTAAAGGGTGTGTGCCCAAAAGTAGACTGTGGGAATGCACCAACAATCTGGGCAATTGCCTGTCAACATTATTGTAATTCTTTACTAATATAGTGTTTACTAAAGTGCTAACATATAGATCTGCATCAGCATATTAAAATCACTGGGACAGGCTGCTGCCCGACAGAGAGGAAGGATGAGTCTGGAGGGATTTCTGTCCATGTTCATGATCTATCTAGGGTAGTTATAGATCTGGTGGCAATGAGTGAATTGGGCTACCTTTGTTTTTTATTGTAATGCAATGCTTACTATAATATTTAGCCTTCATGGTGAGGAAAGGCCATGATGTGCATGAGATGTAGTCATTTAGGAAAGACAGCACATGTTATTAATGACACAGAGAAATGACAATTGTCCTCATTTATAGTAGACTTAAACTTAATCATGATTTCTACCAACCATGTGTGGGGGACTTGTATTTTGTAAGTATCAACTGACCACTTAATGAGTCAATGAATGAATGAATAACTGGAAAATTATGTACCAGGAGGCTAGTTGAAAAGTCTTAAGAAATACAGATCTTAAGAGCTCTGAGTGGATCTTGACATCAGAATCTCAAAAGATAATTAAAACAATTTTCCATCTGTTCCAAGCATGGTAAAGTCATCATGTGATTCCATCTTCCTCTGGGGATTTATATTTAAACCAAAGGAACCCTAGATTTTCTTTGGAGTTAATGCTGCATGTTGTAGGATATTTGCACACCATGTGAAGCTATATTGCTATGATTGGTTTATAAAAAGCTGAATGACCAATAGCTAGGCAGGAAGCATAGTTGGGACTCCTGGGCAGAGAGAGGAAGTAGGAGGAGATAATGAAGATGCTGAGGAAATACCAATGAGACATGGAGGAAGCTGAACACACAGAATGAAAGAAAGGCAAAAAGCCACATGGTAAAATGTAGATTAATAAAGCCAAGTTAATTTAAGTTATAAGAACTAGTGGGACAAACTTAAGCTAAGGCCAAAGTTCCATAATTAATGATAAGTCTGTGCCTTTATCTGTGAGCTGGCAACCCAAAGAAAAATCTGACTATGGTACTATAGGCTTCCACTGGTAGTCTTAGCTGCAATGGTCTTCTCACAGCCCCAGGAACTGAGAACCTCCTTTGACTTTGGAAAGCCCAATGTGCATGGGGGAGGGGCCTTGTTGGGAAGACAGGTTGGGGGCTGAGTAGGGGATTTAGGGTGTGAGGGGAGAGGGAATAGGGGGATGAAGTTGGGGGAGGGGTATTGCAATTAGATGGCTCACTACAGGGTGAACTGCAACTCTCAGGCACTGGGAAACCTTTCTCCAGGGATCAAGTTCCTTCAGTCTCCTGCAGGGCATTGGGTAATGGCAGGAATTGTCTTGTCTCCCTCCCCCTTTTAAAGGTACACAGTTCAAACTTTTAAAGACAGAATCTTACTAATCTCAGAGTTTCCTTGATTCTGTGAAGATCACAGCATCTATGAAGCCACAGTTGGCTCACAGACAGACCTCTGGGATGTGAAGAAATGCTTTGTGGGATATATAATCACTTAAACTACTTCATGGAGATAAAAATAAATAACACATGTATTTAAAGTGTAGAGTTTTGGAAGTTTTGACCTATGTCTAAATCTATGAAAGCATCATCAATCAAGTTTCCTATGGCTAGATTCGTTTTCTCAATCTTGCCTCTGTTAGTTTTCTATTGCTGAATTCCACATTATGTAGTTTCTATCAGTTCACTGAGTCCTAATGGTAGTATTTCAAACACTGCTGGTCTGTTCAGAATCTCACAAGGAAAAGATGAAGACCTCTACTCCGGAGGGCTGGATTCCCTTTAGGAGTCATGCTTACAAGTTTATTAAGGTGTTTCCTAGATACTAGATATACCTTAAATGTGATCGGGTAGATTGTATCAACTTTCTTCATTCCTTTGTGATCTTAGCAATCTTTATGCACCTCAAGTTGCACCCATATATATATATATGTATGTATATAGTTTATAGTATTAGGTCCATGGCTTATTTTACATTTTGAGAGTAGTTTTAAATAAGAGTCAAATTTTCTCCCTGTTTTCGAATATTTAGTTTGACCCAGAAATATTAATTGAAGATAACTTCCATGTTCTATTTGTAATTGTACTGTGAAGCTTACTTCATTTACTACTGTTTTGTGATAATTCCTTATACACACTCTATCCTGTTATTTAATATGTAAATTTTGCATAAATTCTGTTTACTTATGATTTGCCTTTTAAGTATTTTCACAGCAGTTTTAAAAGAGCCTTGATGAAATATAATATATCCATTCCCTCTTATATTTTATCTAAGGAATCTAACTTAAGAAAAGAAAATTGGCCCAAATTATTATGAAAATATTTATAGCTTTATATTAATACCTGTAATTAACTTTAAGTAAATTTTATATTAATAATATAATATTAAATGTGGGCCTAGGTTTTTTTAAATCAATCTCTTTTTATGTATGAATACCAAATGATGGGAGATGTCATTCTGTAAATATGTTTTTCTTATTGGTTAGTGAATAAAGCACTGTTGGCCAATAGGAAAGCAAGCTAGGCGGGACTAGGAAGCTAGGAGGAGAGAGGGAGAAGTAGGGAGGAGATCCAAGATGTAGGATGGGGAGAGCAGAATACTGGTCCCTCTCTCTGGTAAGATAAGACCATGTGGAAATACTTAGATTAATAGAAATGGGTTAATATTTAAAACAGAGCTAGCCGATAAGGAACACTAGTAACAGGCCAACAGCATAATATCTAATACAATGTCTCTGTGTGTTATTTGAGGCAGGCACGGCTCTGGAACCAGGCCAGCAGAAAAACCTGCTCATAACAACCAAATTAATTTAGTACCATTTTGTGAAAAGTGTCATTTCTTAATTAGATTATGTTTGTCACTTTCTCAACTGTTTTGACTATGTACTTCTGTCTTGAATGTCTACATTGTCCCTTTAATTTATGTCATTTTATTTATGACTTTGTCTTGAAAACTCTAAGTAAACTTTAATTAGAAATCTGAGAATTATATTAAAATTAAGAATATATACAATTTACAAAATGATTTAATTGGAAATGTAAGACTGTTAATGTTGTTCTCTGTTATCAAATCATTTGGGCTTTCAAAGTATCTTTCCTTTTCTGTATAAAGTTTACTGTGCTTACATCAACATGATTTGATAGCATGTTATCTATTTAGCATCTGTTAAAATCAACATTTTAATAATATTAGTAGCCAAATTTATTAATATATCTTTTAACTTTTAAAAATATTCTTGTAGTTGTCTCAATGATATTTTGTACTTTAAGTCATAAAATGTCAACTAAACATATTTTAGTGTTACAATTTTTTTGTTTTGTTTTGTTTTGTTTTTTTCCTGGTTTGCCTTTTCCTTATGTTTTTGTTTTTTTAATTAATTAATTTATTTTTTATTTTACATGTTGATCCCAGTTCACTCTCCCTCCCTCCCTTCCTCCCTCTTACCTTCTCTGCTCCCTCACATGCCCCCTGACCACCCTCCCCTCCCATCCCCTCACCCCGATTCCACATGCCATCCAGGTGGGGTCATGTAAATCTGTCAAGTCATTTGAAGTAGGGACCAGGACTTCTCT
This sequence comes from Phodopus roborovskii, assembly GCF_943737965.1. Lineage (NCBI taxonomy): Eukaryota > Metazoa > Chordata > Mammalia > Rodentia > Cricetidae > Phodopus > Phodopus roborovskii. The sequence goes on along the minus strand of NW_026126541.1, from coordinate 11,585,645 downwards.
CCTGTCTCTTGGTTAAGGCAGTATTTCTCCATGGGGGATGTGTCTGCAAGGTCCTTTTGTGCACCAGGAATACATCCTGGTTCTACTGTGTGAGGTCCCTTATACTGCTCAGTCCTTCTGGTTGAGACCCATATTCAGGGGGTCCTGAGTCAGTCCCATGCTGGATTCCCAGCTATCAGACTGGGGGTCTGTTAACTCCTCCTTATTCCCATTTTAATTTCATTTCAGTTATTCACTGTGAGTGTGGACATATGTATAGTTTTCCTAGAGTTTATTTTAGGTCCCTTGTTCTTACAGCTTTTCCTTCATGGGTGATGCTCTATCCTATAGATTCTGGCTGTGTAGGTTGTCTGACTTCCTGCTCTGTCTCTTCATCTTTGCAATGCTATCATGTCCTGCTATAACTCAGGCCCCCAGGTAGAGAGCTGGGCAATTGTGGCCCTTACCACTTAATTTCCTTTCTCTTAGGGACCACACTTTTGTGCTATATTTTCCACCACTGGGGTGTTAACAAATATATTTTTTCTCTGTCTTTTGGGTTTTAATGGGCAGAGAAATAATTCATTCCAGTTACTCTAGGACCCTAGAAATAGACATCTCTCCCATAATTTATTTAAATAGACATGTACTGATAAGTAGACATGTTATTTTCTCTTGTATTTTTCTAAAGTTTGCAGTAAAAATCTTATAAGTGTGTCATATTTTTCATGTGACAGCAAATCTGTAAGAAAAATGTGTTAAAGTGTATGTTTTGTGAATAAGCACTTTAAAATTTTTACTAGAGAGAGCTAGTGAAAATGAGGATCAATGAATAGAAAGTCTGCTGAAGAAGCGAGAACCTGAGTGTGGATCCCCTGTATCCACACTAAAACTGGATATGGCTCCATGCATGCCTGTAATGCCAGTGATGAAGAGCTTGGAGACCAGTAGATCGCCAGGAACAGCCATCTCCAGTTTCAGTAGACAGTACCATCTTGAGGTAATAAGGCTGAGTGTTGTAAAGTAGTGCAACAAAGGATAAAGGAGGACCACATATCCTCCTTTGGATTGCATGTGGATGCATATACTGGTGCATGCACGCATACACACAGGCGCACGCGCGCGCGCGCGCACACACACACACACACACACACACACACACGAAACATATACACGAATTTACTAACCTGATGAATGACAGTACAACTCATAATTCTGTAAATATACATAAGTCATGGCTCCCTATGGGCACATATAGATCTTCAGTTAGTGGAATGAACAGATCTTTCAGAGAAATGGGACTAGAAATACCCTGCCAACATTTAGAAGGTGATCTGTTTTGTTGTGATATTCATATGCTCCAAATACACCATATCTCTCTGTCATAAGATTAGCAATGGTGTGTAGAATTTTCTTACAAATGCAAACCTATCTATAGATGAAGTAAAAATAAGCCAAAATAAGAAAAAGGAAATTTAGTTCAACTCTGGCAGATTGGGGAAAATCATTGTACCGTTTTCTCCTGTCACTTGCTATGAACAGATATCTGAAGCAAAACACTAAGCCTAGCCAAAGTCCCAAAAGCCTCCATACTTTGCTGCCAAACTTTGGCTACATACTCAGTGGTATCCTCATCCCTTAATGCATTCCAAGAAATGACTGTCAATAGCATTGCCAAGCACAGATGATGGATGCCTGTATTGCTTCCACCAACACAAAATCTGTAGAGCAAAACAAATCCAAGTTATGGCCAAATTCTCAGCATACTTCTTAATTACCCCATTAAATCTTGTGCAGGACTGGGGTGAAAGCGCTCTGTTCCTGGCAGCCAGCTGCTAAGAGAAAAAAAAATCCTGTTGGGGATTTGGAAATTGAGTCTCATTTTGGATTAGTGAACTTGGCTCCTTTCCACCTAGTAGTTTTCAAGTTTCCTTTTTGTTACCAGGCATGCTAGACTTGAGAAGACTCAATCTTTTTTAAATTCCTGATTTGCATTGTAGGAAGTCCTTATGATGAACCATAGATATAATTTACAAATGTCTTTATTTATAGCAGGCTATACGAAAGATTGCAACCTATTTTTTTTAACTCTATATTTTTTCCCTGAGGTCTCATATTTAAAGATGCCTTCACAGAAACATGGGAATCATGCTTAGAGAGTCTAGATTTGGGAAATTGGCAGATAGTTATGTAGAAACTCAAGAGTCATCATTCTGACATTTAATCCCTACTTATATGCCTATGGAATGTGAGCTGGGGTAGTCATTTAATTTTCTCTGTACACTTTTAAGTATCAAATAGGGATTACAATAGTATATAGCTTATATTGTTGACTTAAATTATTTAATTCATTCATGTTGAGTAGTATAATAGCATAGATTGGAAATCGTTATTATTTTTTAATGGTTATTTATGTTTTGATAATTGAAAAGATAACTCAAGAAATGGCTTCAAGAACAGAATTATAGATGATTGTAGATTTATGTGTAAATTAACTAAATATTATAAATACCAAATATATTCTCAGTACTTGTACTGAGAGTCTTAGTTTTGAGGCTCAGTGAACTATTTACAATTCAGTAGATGAAGTATTTGAACATTAATGAGTGAATCCAAAGAGTTTCAGTTGTCCTTATAAATAATGATTGACAGTTCAATAGGTAGTCTCTTAAAATTATGAAAAAGTCAAGATTAGGCACATAATTTAAAATTAAGAGAGATTCAACTTGTTCTTAGAACAAGTTGAGAGGGCAAAGCTCACCCCATATAATTATCACATACTTCCATGGCCTCCTCCTGCTTCTGAAAATTCTGCTCTAATCTCATCCATCATAAGCATTTAACATTTAGCCATGCCCACAAAAGAAAACCCAAACATTTCTTTATTCTTGCCTTTCTCTATATAATGCTTTTCTTTGTGTTGTTTGTTGTTTGTTTTTTCTTTCTTTCTTTTTTCCCTTGGGAGAAAAGGATTTATTTGGCTTATACATACAAGTCATAGTTCATCGTTTAAAAAGTCAGGGCAGGAATTCAATCAGGAAATAGAAGCAGAAACCATGAAGGGACACTTCCTGTTGCTGGCTCACTTAGGCTCATACTTCTCGGGCTTTCTTACACAGCCTGGAACCCCCTGGACAGGGAGTAGTGCTGCCCCACAATGGCCAGTGCCCTCTTATATTAATTAACAATCAAGACATTCTCTCTGCAAGTACGTTCACAGGACAGTCACTGTAAGTAGTCTCTCAGTTGAGAGTTTCATCTTAGATGACTGTCAGGTGGCTGTGTCAAGTTGACATAAAAATCTCATTTAGCAACTCAAAATAACTAAATAAATGAATAAAGTGTTTTGGGAGATAGGAAGAAATGAAAAATAGTTGATCAAGGGATATGTAGTGTGCTGCCCTTCTATCTGAGAAATAAGTCTGGTGTTTATTGCATATTTATTTATTTATGTTCTTTTTTACAATTTTTTCAATTTAAATTTGAAGTAAATTTGTTTGGCATGTCAATCCCAGTTCCCTCTCCCTCCCTTCCTCCGCCTGTCAACCACCAATCCCCATCCCATCTCTTTTCTGCTCCACAGGGAGGGTGAAGCCTTTCATGGGGATCTTCAAAGTCTGTCATGTCATCTGCAGCAAACCCTGGGCCCTCCTCCATGTGTCTAGGCTGAGGGAGTATCCCTCTATGTGGAATGGGCTCCCAAAGTCCATTTCTATACTAGGGATAAATACTGATCCACTACCAGAGCCCTCATAGACTGTCCAGTCCTCCTAACTAACACCCACATTCAGGGGGTGTGGGTCGGTCCTATTCCCAGCTATCAAATGGGAGTCCATGAGCTCCCCCTTGTTCAGGTCAGTTGTTTCTGTGGGTTTCTCCAGCCTGGTCTTGATCCCTTTGCTCATTACTCCTCCCTCCCTGCATTCCAGGAGTTCCACTCAGTGTTTAGCTGTGCACCCACAGCTTCTGCTTCTGCTTCCATCATCTTCCTGTTCCCTCATGTCCTCCTCTAGCCTCTTCTTCACTCCTTCTCTTTCTCCTAACTTTCTCTCCCCTCCCTCATGCTCCCAATTTGCTGGAGGAGATCTTATCCCTTTCCCTTCTTTTGGAGAACATGTATGTCTCTCTTAGGATCCTCCTTGTTTCCTAGCTTTTCTGTCAGTGTGGATTGTAGACTGGTTATCCTTTGCTTTATGTCTAAAATCCACATATGAGTGAGTACATACCATGTTCATTGTGACTGGGTTGCCTCACTCAGGATGTTTTTTTCAAGTTCCATCAAGTTCCATCCTTTGCCTGTGCATTTCAAGATTCCATTGGTTTTTGATTTTTGTTTTGTTTTGTTTTTCCAGTGAGTAGTACTCCATTGTGTAAATGTTCCACATTTTCTCCATCAGTTATTCAGTTGAGGGTCATTTACGTTGCTTTCAGGTTCTGGCTATTACAAATAATGCTGCTATGAACATAGTTGAACAGATATCATTGTTGGGTATATGCTTAACTGTAGAATTGCTGGATCTTATGGTAGACTGATTCCCATTTTCCCGAGGGGCTGGCATACTGATATTCAAAGTGTTTGTACAAGTTTGCACTCCCACCAGCAATGGAGAAGTGTTTCCCTTTCTCCACATTTTCTACAGCATAAACTGTCATCGATACTTTTAATTTTAGCCATTCTGACATGAATAAGATGGTATCTCAGAGTTGTTTTGATTTGCCTTTCCTGATAGCTAAGGATGTTAAGCACTTTCTTATGTGTCTTTCAGCCATTTTAGATTCCTCTATTGAGAATTCACTATTTAGTTCTGTACCCCATTTTTAATTGGATTATTTGGTGTTTTGTGACTAGCTTCTTGAGTTCTTTGTATATTTTGAACATCAGTCCTCTGTCAGATGTGGAGCTAGTGAAGATCTTTTCCGATTCTGTGGGCTGCCATTTTGTCTTGTTGACTGTGTCCTTTGCCTTTCAGAAGCTTCTCAGTTTTAATAGGTCCCATTTATTAATTGTTTATTTTAGTACCTGTACTACTGATGTTATGTTAGGAAGCAATCTCCTGTACCAATTCATTCAAGGGTGCCTCCCACTTTCTCTTCTAAAAGGTTCAGTGTGGCTGGATTTATGTTAAACTCTTTGATCCATTTGGACTTAAGTTTTGTGCATGGAGATAGATATGGATCTAGCTGCAGTCTTCTACACACCAGCATAGAGTAATGCCAGCACCATTTGTTGAAGATGCTTCCTTTTTTACATTGTATAATTTTAGCTTCTTTGTCAAAAATTGTGTGGGTTAATATCAGGATTTTCGATTCAATTCCATTTGTCTACCTGTCTATTTTTGTGCTAATATCAAGCGTTTTCAGGACTATAGCTCTATAATAGAGCTTGAAGTCGAGGAATGGTGATGCCTCCAGAGGTTACTTTAGTGTGCAGGGTTGTTTTGGCTATCCTGGGTCTTTTGTTTTTCCATATAAAGTTGAGTATTGTACATTCAAGATCAGTGAAGAATTGTGCTGGAATTTTGATGGGGATTGCATTGAATCTATAGATTGCTTTTGGCAAGATTGCCAATTTTACTATGTTGATCCTACCTATCCAAGAGCATGGGATATCTTTCCATTTTCTGGTATCTTCTTTTACTTCTTTCTTTAAAGATGCAAAGTTCTTGCTATGTAGGTCTTTCACTTGTTTGGTTAGCATTACCCCAAGATACTTTATGTTGTTTGTGGCTATCATAAAGGGTGATGTTTCTCTGATTTCTTTTTCAGCCCCTTTCTTGTCTGTATGTAGTAGGGCTAATGATTTTTTTGAGTTAATCTTGAATCCTGCCATTTTTTTTCAAGACAGGGCTTCTCTGTGTAACAGCTCTGGCTGTCCTAGAACTCCCTTTGAGGACCAGGCTGGCCACAAACTCATAGAGATCCACCTGCCTGTGCCTCCCTATTGTGGGGATTAAATATATGTGCCACCACCACCTACCTTTCACTATATATTCTTATATTTTTGGTTATGAACCTAGTTTTTAATGGCTGAGCCATCTCTCAAGCCCTCACTATATCTTCTTAACAGTTGTGCTCAAATATCCATTTTTAGGTTAAACCAATTCATCCACTTCCACATATCCAAGCTTTTCTCAGATGAAATAATTTTCATCACATGTAAATTCCCATAGCAACATGTTTTTGACTTTTATATGCTAAATATGACATTAAAATATAAAGATCACCATGAATTATCCTGAAACACACATATAAGAAAACTACCCAGAGAAAATAGAGCCTATAGACCAATACTTTCTCTTTGGGGTAGGCAAGCCTCAGTTTAAGTCCTGTTTCTGGGACTTACTATTAATGTAACCCAGACAAAGAACTTAGTATTACAGAATTCAATAGATCTTTTTCAGTTCTAAAGTCCTCTCAATTTGTTGTGATGTATCAAATAAAATAAAATAAAATAATGTATATGAAGCCCTCCTGTGAGACCCACAGTGGTTCTTAGGTGTAGTGATTTCCCAGTGAATTGCATGGTTCTGTGAACCACGATCTCCAAGTTATGTGTTTTATATCAACAGGTTTTTTTTCTATAACCTACAAATATACAAAAGATTGCTGCTTAAATCATTTCAATGAGTGAAAGAATAAGTAAGACTGATTTTTAATAATGCATGCCCCATCCTGTAGAATTCTGTGAATTCATGAATAGTGAAATATGGACAGATAATAGTGAAGGGTGCTATTGAGGGATGCTTGGAGAATGAAGTTGAATTTTCAAAAGTGAGGAGAACATGAAGGATTACAGAAAGGAGTTGAGGACAATGTAGCCAATACATTTTGTTTGTGAAAGAGAAGGTTAAAAGGCCTGGAGTAACTTTATATCTTGGGCTGTGATGTAGATAAACAGAGCCAGCAACATATTGTTCAACCATACAAGGGCTCCACTATCCCCTCCCAGGGGAATAAATAAGCTGGGCACACCACCAGTGCTCCTAGCTACATGGCTTGCAATGAAAATGTGAATCTAGCTAAACCACAGTTTGGCTCTGCATTGCAGCTGAGACTCTGTATTGTAGTGAGGTTTAAGACCATTGACCTTTACCAGGAATGTTGGAATTGTGAGATCTCAATGAATGTGAGTCAAAGTAAATGAAGTCTTGTATAGTGATATCTACCTCCACACCTGTAGCACTGATCACGCCCCTTTGGGCGTGGTCACAGGTGTAGACATGATGGCGATAAGGATTTGGTTTTGGGGTCCTGAGCCCCTGAGTGGAGCTCCCTCTTACTGCTTGTTTGGGTCATGGAGAGCATCTGGCGGCAGGGTCGGCATCCTTGGAGCTGGAACCGTGCAGTCATCTGTTTCCTATGTAAGTACATTCTCCCTGAATAAACTTCATTAACCTGTACAGAATCTAGTGAATCTTGATTCCCACGCGATAGTATTGTGCTGGAAGGCCTTCAAGGGAGGTACCATTACTCAAAGCTAGAGACTTTTAGCAAATTACCTGCCTCTCTCTGTTTCCATGTTCCTCAACAGCAGACTATAAAAACAATATGTTCTTACCTACCTCCACTGAAGCCTCCTCTGGAATGTTGAGGTGAAATGTACTTGGAATACTTAAAACTACCTGTACTTTTATTTTAAATGATAGTTTGCAGCTGATTGTACTCTGTGTGCTCCAGAAAATAGAAATAAGATTTATTGTGCTTAACACCATTCACTGGTATTTCCCAAAGGTTCTTAAGGCCAATGATAAGAAGGAAAACGTTGATACTGAATCTGTCTCTAAGCTTGGTTATTTAATTGTGGAAGTGTCTCTTGCGCCAGGTTCAGACCTCTTTGACAATTGTCATTAATGTGACTGTTATGGTGGATTAAAGAGGCTCACAATTCTTTAACATTCTTTTCATTGACACGGAGAACACTGTCCTGCCTATTGGGTCTGTGACTGTCTAAACCGAACAAGGGAAGTGAGGCTGAGTATTTCCCCAGCTGCAGCATATCAGAAAACTGGCAGTTCCTGCCTCAGGGTCCCCAAGGCCTTATCTGTATGCAATCATTTACCTTGCTGTAGGTTTTATACAAAAACATCTTGGAACTCAGATGGAGAGTGACTCTGTCTTTATCTAGCTCAGCCCAGACACCAAGCATGTGATAAAACTGGAACAATGTTGTGAGCAGCTGAGCAGAGTTAACAGACCCTGCCTACATCAGGTGGAGTTTTCAGCTGTTACCAAGTTCCCAACTTAAAGAAATCATGAGGTATGGCAAAAACACATCTTCGGTTTGCTTAGATTTGCAGTTAAGTTATGCAACATACTATATGATTAAAAGGCAGATACAGGCAGTCCTACAGATTTAGGAAACTGGTAGACACAGTAATATCAATATTTTTGCAGAGTCTGTAATTAATACCATAGAAATATGGATGAAAAATTTAGTCATCTACTACTAAGTGGGTTTAATCCTAGGGACTATTATTTACAGCAGTGTTTCTCAAACTGTGGGTCACAACCCCTTGGGGAGTTAACATAGCAGATATCTTGCCTATCAGATACTTAGATTATGATTCATAATAGAAGCAATATTACAGTGAAGAAGTAGCAGTGAAAATAATTTTATTGTTGGGGGTCCCACAACATGAGGAACTCTATTAAAAAGTCATAGCATTAGGAATATGGAGATCCACAGTTTAGAGTGATACAAAGAGGTAAAGGCATATAATTCTAAATTCAACTGATAGATGCTGGTTTCTATTAACTTCCTATTGAGTTTAAGTAGATTATAGAATAGCATAGATGCTATCTCATGCCACAGCATAATTTCATGCTGAAGATTCACTCTCTGATTAAGGCAGCTTCATAATTCCTTGGAAATATTCAGTGGTGGTTATCTCCCGTCTACACCACAGTTTGCACCAAGGAAGCCTTATGAATCATTTTAGTTCATTAAGCCTCAAACTGCCTCTCATGGCAAAAAAAAAAAAAAAAAAAAAAAAAAAAAGAATAGCAAGGAATCATTTTGCCCACTGTTAAGGTGTAGTCACCTCTTCCATTAGAACATAACAGCTGTTGAGCAGCTGTAAGGGAATCCTGAACTCTCATTCCTGGCAGCCATGCTAAGAAGTATAACATATCTGATTGAAATTGCAAAAGAAATTTGAGGAGACAGGATGCAATTACCTGAATTGGAAGGCAGCCAGCTCACCAGGGCTAAGTAGCAAGCAGCTCAAGCTGGAGGGCTCCCTTTCTGAACATTTCACCAATTACTGGGGACACTCAGTGCCTTGTGAGGACAAGAAGAACCCGTGTAAGTCTGTGATCCTGAACCTATGCTATGCCTCCTCTGAATGCTCTTCCTAAGATGATGCAGTGATTCTGTTAAGGCTATTTGAATCAAGGGCTCAAGTGGACCCAAACCATGTACCGGGACAGACAAGGTGAAAGGACTCCATGCTGAATTTGGAAATTGCTCATCCTGAAACAGTTCAAGGGTCTGGAAAGCACTTACAGCAATATCACAAAGAGGACTTGTGCATTCTTCGCTTATAACATGTCATAAGTATATTATAATATAGTAATAAACCAGAAGTCCACATGAAGAACAATATCTGGATTCAAGTTCTGGGTGCTAAGGCTCATACTTTTCTTTAAAGGAACAAGGAAAGATTGAAGACAGTTTAGATTGAAGATAATCCAGGCTCTATCAGAGAACCTTTTTGTGAGATAATGGGATCACAATGTTGGTAATATCTCCATATTCTTGTATGGTGTAGTGCTCTGGAAAAGTAATGACCCCACAAGTTCCAGTGTTTAGAAACTTGTTTTCTAGTTGGCTCTGGGGAAGTATTGCTGGTACATACTTGTCCTGTATCCAATTTGCTCTCTCTGCTTCTTACTTGCTGTTGAGGATGTGATATTTGTTGTCCCACCTTCTTTCTCTACCCTGCATACATGCTTGCTGCTATATCTCCCTGTCACGGAGGACTATTCTACTTCTGAAACCATAAGCCCAAGTAAAGCCTGCCTTCTGCAAATTGCCTTGGTCCTGCATGGTATTTTATTATAGCAACAGAAAAGTAAAAAGCTTTGGATATTACTCCCTGTTACAATTTGCTCTGATCAAACTTCTGTGAGACTAACTCAAGATCAAATACTGCTTTTAGCCTTTTGTTGGTTTTGCTTTTGAATACCATATTATTTATTAGAATGTCTAATAGATGTGGATTTTCTGCTTATCAGAATGGGATGTATGCTCACAAAAGTTTAAAGGTGCTATGTTGCCCGCCTTTAGTACAGTGAAACACAAACTTTGTGAAAATGTGTTTAGTTGAAACCACTAACAGACATTAGCGACAAGAATAAATTTACCTAGAGAAAATACATTGTTTCATGTATGTGGGCATATGTGTGTATGTGTGTTTGTTTGTATGGAGACACACTTGGGTGTGCTTGTACATTTGTTTTAATATGAAAAAGATTGCAGGGACCCTATGTCAACAGAGTATTGGGCTATGGAGTTTTCTCTTTAATTTCTTTTATGAAAGGACTCCCATGAACTGCTGAGGTTAAGTATGTATGGAAAAAATACAAGGGCTGAGATTAGAGAGTCATTCTACTTAGTAAACTTTAATCGTATGGTACAGTTTTGTAATGAATGAGGAAATTCCTTTCACAAAAGTCACACAATGTTTCCGTGCATATTCTACAAGTTCTTTAGTTCTTTTCCAAAGTGTGGCCTCTGAACCTGCAGCATCAATGCCACAGAAGAGTTCAGAACAGCACTGCCTAGGCCAGACCTGCAGTCAGAATCAGCTTTCTTACTTCCTCGGTGTTTTGAAGTTTGATGGGCTCTAATTTGATGATTGAAATTTTAAGGAGTCCTACACCCATAAAAATCTTCTGTTTTCATTACTACAGCTTCTGTCAGTTTTGTCTTAGTGCATTTAAAATATCATAAAGCAGACAAAACTTAACATACACTTGACTTTTCATGATCTCCAGCCTCTGTATTTCAGATTTTCAGTGATTTTTGAAAATCACATGTTTTCCAAGAAAATACTAAAATTAAGTTTGATTTTCTTACTTATTTTTTTCCTGATCCTTCAGGGTCATATTTAAGGTCCACATTAAACTGTACATAGTTGCTTTGAGAATCACAGACTCAATAAATTAAAGATCCGTTAATTTCTGCCTTTAATTTCTCAAGCATAACAATTATTTCCCTTCTGCTTAAGGATTTACATGTTTGTGATAAATGATCATGTTATGTAGGCCTATGGTGAGTTGTAATTTTACATAAACTTATTCTGGTTAGGTTAATAATATCCATTTATATCTCAGTTTATAATGTATTCTCTACTTGAGAGTAATAAAATTGCATTTTGTTAACAAAATGACTGCAATTTGGTTTTGCTACTGAATCATATTAGTCTCATTATTCAAAATTAGTGAGGCTTTACCACATATGTCACAGCTGCAGACATTAGCCAGAAGGGTGTGGATATTACCAACACTGAATATGAGATATAGAGTTTGTTTAGAGATCAAATTGTCCAGAGGTGTGTGGAGCATGCTTCTTCAATCTTCTAGAACTTCTGAGCAATTTTAGGAGTCCTGTACACCTTTTCTTCCTTCCTTCCTTCCTTCCTTCCTTCCTTCCTTCCTTCCTTCTTCATGCCTCCCTCTCTCTTTTATTCTTGTCTCATTCAATATATCCTAAACTTAGTTTCACCTCCTTCTACTCCTCCTAATGCCCCTCCCTTAGATTCATCGCTCCTCCATCTCCCCTCAGAAAGGAATAGGCCTCCCAGGGATATCAAGTGAACACAGTATAACAACATGCAATAAAACTAGGCACAAACCCTCATATCTAGGATGGACAAGGCAACCCAGTAGGGGAAACCGTGTTCCACGAGCATACAAAATCAATCAAACAACAACAAACAAAGCCCAAACCAAAAACAAACAAATACAATGAAGGGAACAACTCTTTACTGAGTGACTACTTGCTCATGACAGGAATAAAGAAATTAAAGACTTCCTTGAATTCAATGAAAATAAATGCACAACGTACCCAAACTCATGAGAGACTTAAAGCAATGCTAAGAGGAAAGTTCATAGCACTAAATGTCTACATAAAATAATTGGAGAGAACTCATTTTGACAACTTAACAGCACACATGAAACCTGAAAGCTCTATACAAAATGAAACAAGTACATTCAAGAGGAGTGAATGGTTGAAAATAAGCTGAGGGCTAAAATAGAAACAAAAACAATACAAAGAATCAATGAAGTAGAGACTTGGTTCTTTGAGAAAATCAACGAGATAGACAAACCCTTATCCAAACTAACTAAAAGTCAGAGAAATAATATCCAAATTAACAAAGTAAGAAATGAAGAGGGGGACACAGCAACAGACACAAAGGCAATCGATTCATCATGTCATATTTTAAAAATACTACACAACATTGGAAAAATCTAAAAGAAATTGATATTTTTCTCAATAGATACCACTTGCCAAAGTTAAATAAAGATCAGATAAACAACTGAAATTGATCTATCATCCCTAAGGAAACAGAAGAAATCACTGAAAATCTACCAACACCCCCCAAAAAAGGGGGAAAAAGCCCATGGACAGATGGTTTTAGTTTAGAATTCTACCAGATTTTCAAATAATTAATTCCAATGCTCCTCAAATTATTCCACAAAGGCTCTCTTTCCACAGAGCCTTTATACTCAATTCCACTTGCTTTCACTCAACTGTTCTGTTTTCTCTCCCACTCATGCCTTGCCTGCCACCGGATCTTTTCCTTTATCTTTATTTATTTTATTTTATTTTAGTTGATCACTCATGTCTCTGTAGTTTCATTACCCATTTCCATCTAGGTGCAGCCAGTAGGTGGCAGGAGGGTAGTAGGTAGGAGTCATGGAAGGAAGCCATGATGTTTCTTTTTAGTTCTATGTCTTGGTTGAGGTTTCAGGCAGGGGTGCATCTCTTCATCTTTTCTAACTAGTGATTTAAAGTTATGCTGAGCTTTCTACTTTTATCTGAGTAATCCCAGTTCAGGTACCAAATAACATTGATTCCTTACCTGCCCCCACCCCATAGTCTAGGACTGCTAATACTTCTGTTATGGCTAAAATCCTAGTGCCCCCACTATTCCATTTATTTTCTTATTTTTTTTCCATAAGGTTCATCATCAAAGTGTGTGTGTGTGTGTGTGTGTGTGTGTGTGTGTGTGTGTATTATACAATACCATAGGGATTGAATATATTGGCACTAGGAGATGCAAAGCTAAGCAAAAGTTGGCACAGATGTTGTCCCTATGGAGCAGATGATTTAATGAAAGAGATGATTTTAATTAAATAATCGTAGCCATGAATGTATGATTGCAATTAGTGATCAGAGCTATGAAGATAAGGAACATGGGAGAAGTAACAGATTAGTTGAATCATCAATGGCATGGCTAGGTAAACTGATTTCTTTTTTGGTGGAGCATTACTATTTACAAATTTAAAAGCCAGTGATATTTACCTTGTGGTACACACTGTGGCATTCTGTGAGTCCTGGATATGATTAACCCTACTACATCAGCACAGAAGTCACATCACTTCTGCAAAGGAGGTGCCTTCATCAATCTGTGAATTGTAAAGGGCACCTGTTTTATGACCTGTCTGCCATGGTTTGATGCAAAAAGACCCTGTTTTGAATGATTGTTCCTAAATGGTAGTACTCTCTAGGGGCACCATGCAGTCTTCAGATGTAGCCTTTGCTACTGGAAGTCACTCACTCAGGCTTTGCAGGTTACACCCGGACCCTGGTTCTGTTCATGTTTTGACTGTTTCTTGAACTGCTATGATGCAAGGACATTCTGTCATACATTTCCACAGCCATAGTGTCTTCCCGGTCTGATGGACAAAGTCCTATGAAACTATGAATCAAAAGAAGTCTTTACTCCCCAAAGTTGTTTCTGCCAAGTATCGTGTCACAAATATCACAACTACACTGCCCAGGGCAGCATTCAATTAGTGAACAGTGGGTGCTGAATAATAATAATAATAATAATAATAATAATAATAATAATAATAATAAAGTCTATCTGACTCAAGTTCTAAAGTTTAGAAGAGCTGTGGTTTACTGCTCCAGGAGAACATATGGCCAGCCAAAGAGCATAGTTGGGTCTGCAATAGAGAAATTATGGCAGTGTATAGAAACAGAGAATTTCTTAACAGAGAAATGTAATTCAAGCATCTGGTGTATGACTCAAGAATCTATTCGCATTTTGTGAGAAATATTTTTTAGCAGCTTTGGGTGAATGTGGAAGGGGTAACTCCTTCACATTGTGGATAAATGATATGGTTGGAACATCTAACACATTGAAGAAACAGTCAGAGTTCACAAAATACTCACTGAATTGAATATATGAAATATAATGTAAATGGAATAGAAATCTTTCTTATTGAGCTCAGGACATGAACTACACAAACATAGAAGTGTGAAGGTAAAACTCAGCCTTTTTATCTCAGAAGTTTTGTCTGTAGGACTCTCAAAACGATGTAGGAGGTATAAGGTGACAGCGTTAAAACCTTAATGAGACCTGTGCTTCACTGTGACATATGTAGAACTCAGATAAAAAATTAAAGTCCAAACAAAGGTGGCAATGTATAGTGTCTTGTTACCTGGGATGCCTGTCCATTGGGAAAAAGATGTTATGGTCTCAGCGTTTGCTCCCAAAGCTCCCCCACATCATTTCATGAAGCCTGTCTTCAGCATGGTAGTATTAAGAGGTTGGTCAAGGTTTGTAGGACAAGAGACTTACTCCCTTATGAAAGAGGCTTGAGTGAGCCTCTTTGATTCTTTTGACACATGAGAAAGAGTCGCCGTTACAAATAGCTTGTCTTTTCTAGATACTGGATACGCAACTTTGTATATTTGATCTTAGTTTACAAATTTATTTGGTGCAAGATATTTTGTACCAAATAATGTAGCCTACTACACAGGGTAAGGTAGTATTTATTGTATAAGGTTTTGTAACCTTAAAGAAAGGCTGGACATACACCATCAAGTTGTTTAGAAAAGGGAAGTCACAGCGAGAAGAAGTTCATATGATGAACACTGAAATATGAGATGAAAAATAAAATTAGTCTACTTAGTTTAAACAACATATACCACAGGGTGGGTGATAACTCATCAGATGCCTATGAGAGTGATGGAATATTAGGACGGCATGGTGTGTTGTTGAATGACACACTGAGTACAGCAGGAATTCAGGAGAGAAAAGTTACTTTACCACCATTATACACAGCTTTTTTAAAAATTAGCTAAAGGAAAGTATAGAGAAACAGAGAAGATTTACAGAGTGTTTCAAAAAGCAGACCAGTCCAAACAGGACTCCAGTAACACAGAGAATGTCAAGAATGCATTGATCTTACCACACACCAAGGCCTCTGTCCCATGTTGTTTTGTATCTCTAGCAATATGTATTTTCATTGTAAAAGTTAAAGGGGTTGGTCCATTAACTTGCTTGTACACCACAGAACTGGGACTCGGCCACATAGAACAGACTCAAGAACTGCTAGTATGGGACACTGGATAACCTAGAAGTTAAAAGCTAGGCGGGGAAGAATGATCACTGCAGCGCAGAAAAGGATGGAATCTGCGCAAGGAGCAGCTCAAGTGTCTAGCGATGCCTTGTGCTGGGGACTTAAGTGTTGCAGATGGTCTGGATGAGCTAGTGGAATGTAGAGTAGAATGAGGTGTGGCAGTCCCTGGAGAGCCAGGCTGTGGCTGCTCATGCTGGCATGTCTTTCTTTAGTCGTGACATAAGAACATTTAAGGCAAACACATCTTAGACACCTTTGCAGCTGTGTTCCTTCGGGAAGCAGCGTGCCATTTACATTCTTTTTGTTTCCTTTCCTTTCGACACACTATCTAGTCTCAGCCTTTAATGAAAGAAATTAAGGCCAAGGAGACATATACAAAGCACTTGAAATAGCAGGGCTATTATATTGATATAATTTGTACTACTGGCATGCCTCTCTGCTGAAGTTTCACATAACTTCTCTCTTGTAGACCCCTTATAAAAACATGACACCTACCTACATGCCTAGAGGAGTGAAGATCACCATGCTTTTGAGCCAGACTGAGGAATCAGAGGCTTTCAGGATATGATCTGATTCTTCAACATCAAAGACCAAGCTTCAAGGGATAAACCGAGGCTCAAATCTGCCCCTCAGAGCCACTACCCCTAACACACACCCCAACATGCTCAATTTTCTACTTAAGCTAGAGGAGGAATTTTGTTCTCTAAATTCTTCACTCAGAATGCACTGTTACCACTGCTGGAAAAGCCCAGGGACCTATTGGATAAAGTGTCTAAAGCCTACCCTGTTGAGTTCTTACAGCTGTAGATCTCTCCTCCCCATTAAACAACAGCTATTCCGTGGGTTAATTTCTTGTTTCTCGGCATCTTGCTGTACTATGCTTTATTAAGAGGAATTTACTCTTCAGTTTCCTGTAGTGATTTCAAATTCCCAAGGTTATTGCTGTGTCTCACTTTATAACAACAATTACACACCATTCTCTGAGGTTATAAAAGATTTGGAAATTTATTCTCAGTGGAGTCTTTGGATGCCACCAGCTTGCCAGAGCATTAGCTCTCGTTGGAAACTCCAGTGTGAGATCTGACATACAGAGGAGAAAAGGGAGCTAGAGAAGAAACGAGTCTTTAAATGTCCTGACCTGGTCTCAGCACTCAAGGCATTCTTTAAAAGAGGGGATCAGGAGAGTGGAAGCAGGCTACAAACCACATTTTTCTCTGCCAGAGAGCAGTTTAGTGTTTGCAGGGGGCAACTTTCTTCCCTTCAACCTATAATCACATAGTCACAAAACACACCTTGCCAGAGTGCTTAGTTTAAATCCCATTGTTTTCATAGGCAGTAACTGCAGAGGTGCTTTTAATCCCCAGGACTGGTTAGTAGAGGCCCTCTGCTGTGCTTGTTTTAAAATATTCTAGCAGTTCACTTAGAGCAGATCCTAGGAAAATCATATATGCCCAAATCAGAGCCTGGGAAGATTCTGGAGTATAATTTCTATCTTTTTTAAAGGTAACAAAGAGGAAATGGAGGCTGAGAGATGTTCTCACATTAAAAGTAAATTCCTACATTCCTTGCTGGTTTTATACTCTCTCTCTCTCTCTCTCTCTCTCTCTCTCTCTCTCTCTCACACACACACACACACACACACACACACACACACACACACACAAGAGAGACAGACAGAGAGAGAGAGAGAGAGAGAGAGAGAGGGAGAGAGAGAGAGAGAGAGACTGTTAATCATAGAAATGCAGTGTGCTTCTTTTCAGGATTATTATTTTCAGTTCTTTTCAACTCAGGTAGCTGCCCAGGTTTGGTGCACCTACATGAATAATAAGCAAAGTTCTCAGATTGATTTTACCTGGTTAATAAGAAAATACCATGATATGGTATTTTCTTATTAACTTAAGATGATAGTTGGAAAAAGACACCAGCTGGTGTCCTAACTTAAGATGATAGTTGGAAAAAGACATTAGTCCTTTGAAGGACTAATGAGTGGCATCTGCAATGGACACTTAATAAAACGGGGCATCCTCAGATTGTAAACTATGTTCTTTTCCCATATTCTGGGATATAGATTTCGAGAAAACTGGAAGTGGCACAAGCAGATACAACTCAAAGTTTCTTTGTCTACCTCAATCATCTTTGTCATCTCATTTTAGTTATAAAATAGTAGAAGTTTGTGTCTCATGTCAATATTTTATAACACAATCATGTTTCCTGTTTCTCCTCATTACACTAGTAACATTAATGTTCAAGTTGAGAAGTGTGTATGACACTTTGTGTCATTGGGATATAGCAGAAGACCTGTAAATACTTGAAACATCAATTCTGATTTTATGATCAAAAGGTGCATTGCATTTGTTGAGCAAATTGTGTTTGAGAACTATGAGGTACATAGTATGGGTCTCGACCTTATTTTTCAACTATAGAGACCCAAATTTGAGACAGGCAGATGGAAAGCTAATGGTGCACAATCAATCCATAGTGACTTAGGAGGATCCCAGATTAAAAGTTTAGAAGAGAAATTAACATCTGATGAACTTGACTTATGCCCCAAGAGCTGTGCTGGGCGCTTCATTAGAAGCTTATTTTCATGTATGAAGCTGACTTAAACTACATGACAATTTTTTATTCTAACTCAATGTATTGTTTATTCATGCTGTACAAAGCATTCTGATTGCAAATGCAACAGAAACTAAAGCAATCAACCTAGGGATGTGCAATTGTCTCAGAATGGATCATCTGAGAATGTTTAAAACCTAGAAAGAGAAGATAAACACCCAGGAAGCATTTATAAACTAATGGGAAGGTCTATGTTTGTCCCAGTGTGCTTTCTGGTGCTGTGATAAACACTTTAACAAAATGCAACTTAGAAGGAAAGGGTTTTATTTCATCTCACAGGTTACAACCCACCATCCAAGGTTTCCAAGGCAGAACTTCATGGCAGGAGCTTGAAGGAGAAATCACAGAGGAGTGCCCCTTACTGGCTTCTTCTTGGGCTTGCACTCAGCTGTCTTTCTTACACAGCCCAGGTCCGTCTGTCCATGGATGGCACTGCCCTCAGTGGGCTGAACCCTCCTACTTCAATTAGCAAACCAGAACCCTCCCTAAAGACACACCCACAGGCCATTAGATGGAGGCAATTCTTCAACTGAGGGTCTCTCTTCCCAGGTGTGTCAAGTTGACAGCTGAGATTAGTCATCCTCCACTTTGATGAGCACTGAAAGATGAACAGCTGACCAAGTACAGAGACAGGAGGGATGTGGGAAGGCAGGACTAGCAAATACAAACACCACACCTGCGGAAGGGCCAGGGAGATAAGAAGACATCCATGAGAAGGAAATGAACCTGGCTGTGGGGAAGTGGGACTAGGTTACCCATACTAAATGACTTGTGACAAAGAATAAGGAAGGCAGGCAGACAAGTAGGGTTGGAAACAGGAAAGGAGCACCAAAGCTTTTCTGAGAACTCTGAACAGTCAGTCCAGTGGAATAATCACTGAGCTGAATCAAGAGGTCTTGTTCTAGGCTTCTTCCCAACAATTCATGTACACGTGCTGATACCCTTACAATCTTAAGGGTTTCAGCACGTGTACATGACTTTTTAATATGGATGGGTTGAAGCGTTCCAGCTTCAGTAAGAGAGAGCATTGAAACTAGAGAGAGACAGAGGAAGGCACACAACATGAACAAACCTACCACAAAGTCTTACCGCTTGTAAATGGGCTTGAAGTTAGAAAGACCAGGTTCATCTGAACCCAAAGCCTAACGTTTTCTTTTAGTCTACCTGGAATGTACATTGTTGAAATATGTATGCTAGATAAAATGTCATCTGTGATTTGAAGATGGGTCCATGAGTAAACTGTTTATTGTTCAAGCATAAGAATCTGAGTTTGGATTTGCAGCACCCACATGAAGATCTGTGTGCAGAGGTGTATACACATTACATGGTACAAGGGAGGATAGTGACAAAAGAAGGAACCCTAGAGCAGGGATTCTGTGAGCTCATAAGTGTGATGGCCACAGTATGCTCAGAAAGAGTATTTCCCAGAACTCCTTCATATCCTTGAGATCTCACATTATTTCTTCCTCCTCTTCCAAAATGCTTGATTATGGTAGAGATTTGATATAATCTCATATCAGGCTAGTGATCAGTGTCTTATCTCATCACTTGGACCATTTATGAACCTTTGCATTGACTGCTGCCTACTGGAAAAATAAGTTTCTCTGACTTTAGAGACTAAATTTCTGCATTTTATTATACAACCTCATTTAGGAAATTTGTGAAATTTGTGGAATGTTCAGTGAATATATGTGTATTTTTATAAAGATAAGGACACACTCCTTCACTAAGGAAGGGACTCAGCATTCCTAGCAGTGAACAAGCTAGTAACTATGACTTATGTAAGGATGTTGTGCCTCATAAAAGGAGAGAGACCTGTGTGGGAGAACTTCCTATCAGAAATCTCAAACCTCCATCCAGAGATGCACCATTCAAATTTCACTCCACTAAGTAGTAATTAAATAAACATTCTCCACTGTTACTTGCAATTAATTCCTTGTATCCTATTGGCATGATTGAAAGACAAACTAGGTAGAAAAAAATATCTTACACACTTTTTGACACCCCCAAGTAGTATAGCAGGATGGGAAACAATAAAAACTGAATCACAAACACAACTGTAAATGGGGATGATGCTAACTAATACGTACTTCAGAAAGTTGGGATGAAGGATGTATAATGAAAAAAAATTAGATTGGTCATAAACACAAAGTCAGAGCTTTGGGGCACTGAGAATGACCTTTAGCAATACCTTTGTTTACTAAATGAAATCACAGATTTTGGGGAAAATGTATTTATTCAAAATTATATAAAAGAAGACCAAGTTATGACTAAAACTCAGTTATTTTATTTAGTAGCTATATATCTACATCTGAAGAAATAGTTATATATCCAAATCTGAACAAAGTAGCCTGTCTAAAGAAAATGATTCTCATCTTGCATGGAGAGAGGCAATATCAGTCTAAAATGGCAAATGGAATGGCTTCCACGACATTTGTGTTCATCTCTCTGGGTGTCCAGCAAGACTCTGGCACTGCTAGCACATTCTCTGTCACAGTCTGTATTCTGTATATTAGACCAGTCTTTTCTGATGTAGCGATCATGTTAGCTTTCTGTATCATTTTTCCATGTGTCACTGGGGTTGGCCTTTGAGATTTCAGAATCCCAAGTCAGGCACAGTGGTCTTTCTTCCTGATAACTATAGATCCAGATGTAGATCTCTCAGCTCTCCTCTAGCACTATGTCTGCCTGTGCGCTTAAGTGCGTTGGCTTTTTTGGAACTTTAATAGTTGCCATTCCAAGAAATAATATTTTTCTCTAAGAATACTGATACGCATATGCTAATAAATCAAAAGTTGTCATATGGAAGAAACAAAAATTAATAAGCAGCCTAAAATCAAAACAGGAAGAGGTTATAATTGCTTATAATTCATAATGTACTGGGTTTCTGCATACACTTGTGGCATCGATGTATGTAGTGATCAAAGAATACACACACACACATACACACACACACACACACACACACACACACCAAAAGACTGAGTGGGAAATGGAGGACCTCAGACTCCACTAACAAAAGCCAGTGACATTAAAGTCTAGGGACTCTTTTTCAAGATGTCCTTCCTTAGTATTATCTTGCATAGAAACTGTAGCACCAATTGTATTCTTGTTGAATTATTGGTGGAGAATAGGAAAGGGAAGGCACCTAAAAAGTGGCATGACTTTAAGGAGTTTCAATGTCAGTATTTCTGGATGTTTGTGAACTTGAATTTAAATGAGCTTCTTGGCCTGCTTGCTCTCATGCAGTTTCCATCCAGAGCCTTGTCCAAGGTGCTGATTCATTTACAACACATCTGGTGTGCACTGTCAGTCTTGAATACTCAGAACAGACTCACCGAGACTCTTAATTATGCATATAATGGGGGGAAAGAAGTGTAATCTATTATAATTTAGTCTTCTCTTTCCTTTATCAGATAGCCTTGACTGCTAAGATTTTGCTTTTGGAGTTTCGCCATCTGAATTTGAACTCCAGTAACAGATCTCTCTGTCTCCCCCATCCTCCTCACCCCCGTCAAGAATTCTGTGGTAGAAAATTAGATGAGAAGGAAAGAGTTAGATTTTTGGAGAGTGACACAGAAGAGGTAGTAGAATGAGGAGATTCCTTAGACATTATCTGGAGTATATTTCCTTTGGAAATGCTTTAGAAAGATTAGGGAGCTTTAATTCTGTGCTTGATTTGGTTTCTGCTAAACATGGAAAGGTACAGAAGAGAAGCACACAGAGCATGAATACTCACATTAAAATAATTTCTTACAAGATCCTATTTTATACTATTGTTGTGTTACAGTATTCTGATATTTTAGAATCTGCATAAATTAAGTTAGTGTACACTTTCTTCCAGTTTTATAAATGTATGTATGTATGCATGTGCATATGTGTGATTATACCTTTGTATATTATATTATATCTAAGTGTAATATATGAGAAAAAGAGAGACAATATTCCATATCCAGGAATAAAGTCTGTCTTGTAGATTATTAAGTAAACATTTATTTATCATTTATTTGCTGACCTTATCAAGCATTAAGTTAACATATAGATTGAAGACTTCCCCTTAGGCATATGATATATGGTCCCAGTACCAAATGCACATGCCATTAATAAAGTGTCAAGTGTCTTTATTTGATGATTATCTTGACCAGCTGAAACTGGCAATAGCATACAATTGGGTCAACTTTTGCTAATTATTTGACTCCCTGTATACCTTGACAGTCCAAGTGTGGCCTTTGAATCAACAATATTCATATCCCTAGAGAGACCGTAAAGAGTATATAATCTCAGATTTCATTCTCACTTGCTGCATTCAGACTTATAGTTTAACAAAATCCCAGTTGATTCGAATACATGTTAAGTTTTGAGACACACTAGCAAAAGTCATTTCAATCTATTTTTGGACACAACCAGAGAAATATCTTTCATATGAAACATTTTCCATTTGCCTGGTCTTGTTATTTAATATGTAGGTAATACTCCATTTCCTGAGTGGGTCAACATTTTGAAGTATATTTTATGATTGGGCTATGGAAAAACAATGACTATCAGAGATAACATTTCTAGCACTACTAACAAAATTTGGTATCAGTTCATACCTATATCTACAGTGATAATTTTCAAGATCATGAGGTGTCTTATGTTTCCTCATTTGGGGATAAAAATCAATGTAAAATATATCACAATAACCATTTAAGTGTGCGGTTCTGTCACAGTAAGCAACATTGCATTGTTGCTGAGGAAATCTTCAGAATGTTTTCATCTTGCAGAGCTACATCTCCTCACTCCATCTTTTCCTTACAACTATTTGCTTTATGTAAAGAAGTAAGATGCCTTGTGAAAAGATGTTGGGAATCATGGTAATGGGCTAGAGGTGGCTTCCATAAATTTGCACATAGGTGATTACCTTTATTTATAGTCTTGTGAAACATTATATTTCATGTTAAATGCAATTTAAGGCAAATATCATTGTTTTCATTTGCTATGTCACCATGGAAAATAGTATGTTATTATACTAAAACATAAAACCTGTGGAATTATACTTATCCAAAATAACTCTACTTATTATTTTAGTCCATTTAAGTGCCTGTTTCATATTGCTAAAGTGGTATAACAGTTTTTCCTCTGTTATTTGAGTTGTTGTCATTATTGAGTCATGAGCCATTGTTAAATGTCTTATAAATGATTAAAGTCATCTTAAAATCCCACATGCTGTTTAGATATCATAACATTCACTTACTTTGGGTAATATGTTTATTTGAGAATTTATTTACATTGAAGCAAATAAAGCCATGGTCTCTGCATAAACTGCTCTTCAAGGAGTGATCTTAATTTTTGTTGTTCAAGACACTTCAAGTAGCTGGACTCCATTTGACTTCACATACGTTTGAAAAATTAAGGCACAAGATCATAAAATTTAAATATCAGCCAATGATTCGTTATTTCTGTCTTTCAGTATTAGCTTTTGAGAAACTTTAGTAATTCCTCACAGAATATTGACAGAAAATTGATACCAATTTTATTGAAGTGTAACAGAAATGCTCTCATCTAGTTTGACAAATTATTTTAGCATCCCGTTGTGAAGTGCAACAAGAACATGAGGGCTGGCTCATGGAGCACATGTTTTCAGTGCTTTCTTCCTCTGAGGACCATCATCAGGAATGGTTAATTTTGCTCTTTGTGGGTGTAAAAGAGAGAATATGTGGTCTATAAATCCCTCCTAGACCTCTGGCAGTACTATGGTTCATTCCTAAGGTCATACCTCTCTCTCTATTTAAGAGACAGATGAACTATGAGTCCTTGCAGATATATCCAAGTAACTGCTCCACATTGGAAAAAAAAATGAGTATTTCAAAATTTACTTTGGATATGTAAACGTCCATATTTTCTATAAAAAATAGAAAAATAGATGAAGTACTATCATACTAAATGCAGTACTCAATTTGCAGCAATTACAATTATAATGTGCATTGTAGACCTATTAGTAAGTGAAGAAAATGTCCACTCAGTTTTTGTGGTAGTATAAAATAGGTTCATTAATAGCTTAATTGGGAAAAGCTTTTTCCAATGGAATCTGAGAAATGAGGTAAAAGTACATTCATTACAAAAATGTTGTTGTTGATAAAATTAAAATTCCTATGAGGTTGAAGAGACTTGTAATTAAAAAAAAAAACTCGAGAGAGATAAAGAACTTAACAACACCTCTACAGCTCATGACTAGGTGTTAGGTAGACATAGTCCTGGCCTATCATCCAGAAATCTGGGTTCCTGGTTTAGCTCATTTTTTTTTTTTGTTTGCTTGCTTTCTTGTATAACACTGCTCTGTTGTGGTTTTTCTCCTATGTTCATAAGCATAAACACATGTGGAAATTATTTTACTGTGCCAGTCAAAATGGCATCTCAAAGACTTAAAATCTTTCAGGAAATAACCAGAGGGTTCTCGTAACAGTGAGAGTTGAGCATCTCACCCATGAGGGCCTTTAATACAAAGGGAATGGAATAGGTGGGTTCACTAAATAGTGAAGACTTAAATGTATCACTCTTTGACAATATGTGCATGTGAAAGAGCATTCTTTAAATATCTACTTTTTTAAAATATAGAGTTGCTAAGCCCTTATTCTGTTTATTTTGCCCTAATTCATTGCTGCAACAAGAGACAAAACACTTTCTCATTAATAATACTTATTAGTTATTTTTTGTTGCTGTAATAAAACACCATGACCAAAAGCAAACTGCAGAGTTTATTTGGGCTTACAGTTGCTACAGATAATTCATAGTGGTGGAGTACAGTAGCAGCATGGTAACAGGTGACTACTACAGGAAACCAGGACAGAGAATATATATTCACCTCTGAATATGACACAAAGAGATGGGGAAGACAGGAAAGGAGTGAGGTTGTAAATTTTCAAATCTTACCCCCAGTGCCATACTTTCTCCAGTAAGGCTACACCAACTCCTCAAATAGCTTTACCAACTGGAGTCCAGCTTTCTGATGCATGAGCCAATGGGGAGCAATTCTCCCTCAAAGTACCATAAGACAAAAAATAAAGAATACTGAATAATTTGAGCATGGCCATGCTAATGATGTCTCACCAAGAAAATAGGGATATAGAATTTTGATACACTAATACATTTTGGATTTAGAAAAACTAAAGAGAACAAATTATTCTTAAAGAAAATTGTTGCATAGACTCATAAGTCTATGCTATTTTTAGCATAAAGCTAGAAATAAAAATAACATAATTATGAATTTTTAACTTATGAACAATATCAATTTTAAAAATTAAAATTTTTCTCAATATAAAATATTAATTTAATGTGTTACAGAGCATGAGAGACAGTTGCTGTAAGACAAAGTTTGGTGAAAGGGGTTTTTATTGGAAAAAAGAGAATAGGAAAGTAAGGGAGGGGAAAAAGTATACTGACCTCTGGGGATAAGAGTGGGAGAAGAGAAAAGAGGGAGGAGAGAGAGAGAGAGAGAGAGAGAGAGAGAGAGAGAGAGAGAGAGAGAAGACAAGACAGGCAGAGAAGCAGAAAGAAAGAAAGGTGGGCAGGGCCATTTTAAAAGGGAACATAGCGAATGTGCACAGGCGGTGTTCTTAGTGGCTGCAGCTGAGGGCATATCCTGTCAGAAACCCAAGGATAGGACAGTACAGATGCCTGAATGTAACATAATGATGCTAGCTAAAGAAATTTACAAAACAACCAAGAAATGAAGAAAATTACCAGCATTATTTTAATCACTTAAGATGAAATAATGTGTAGCAAATTTCTTAGTAAATATTACAATGTTGGATTTTATAAGATAGTTCTATTCAAACTTGGTTGTATACGAAATTAGATGGCAATATAATTAATTATACAGATCATTTCCTGTTTCTGAAACTTAAATTTCCCAAAGCTGATTTACTATAAACCTAGAATGGAACTTCCCTCTTCCAGGGATCAAGTAGGCACAAATGTCATCTTGAAAGGAGCATTGTAAAGTGCAATCCCCATCATCTTGTAATCCAGCAACATTAACTCTTCCATTTGTCTGTTCTGAGAGATCATCCAGTTGATAGTGGAGCAAAGCTTTTACATGGTCTTTAACGTTTAATGTTGGGTAAAAAAATTAATAATGCATTTGAAGGCATGGATTGTGGTGATAAATATTTCAAGCATCATGAATCTATCATGCCCAAGATTCCCAAGTCAGTGAAAATGCATAGCAAACCTGCAACATCCACAATCACCCTTTAGAAGGATGACCTAAGAAAAACCATTGTTTCTCCAGTTCTTCTTTTTGCCCAGTTTCAAGTTTCCTCACTTTTTAGGTCAAAGTTGTTCTGCATATTTAAAATAGGGCTTTTATTCTCTTAAATTCACCACCACTTAAGAACTTTTCCTGATGAATCATACTAGATGAGAGGTGGTATTTCACCTGAGGCTTCTAGATACCAATCAAGAATTAATTGTATTTGCCTTCACCCTTTTTATCAGGCTCATAGGACATCACAACATTAATGTCTCTACTAACCTGTAACTTACTCATGATTTACCTTTAATCATTTCTTGGCTAAAACTAAACATATAAATACACATGTTCCATAGATACATAATACATACATACAAAGATTCATACATATATACATATTCATAAATAACTACAAAGTTATATTGTTTGTAGTTAATATAGATTTGATTTCCTATATAGAGACTATGTTTTTTTTTTAATGAGGTGCATTTTAATCTATAAGTGAATATTTCTCAAGTACTGTTTTGTGTTGTGGTGGGTGTGGGTGCATATCTGTAAGGCACACTCCATATTAGCTTATTGACCAGTCATGCACAGTATGATGTGAAAATTTATCTCTTTGAAATAAAAAGAATAGACTATGACAGAAGAGAATATAATTAATTGTGCAATGTATCTTCCAAAATGTTTGTGTAGCTTATGTAAAGCAACACTTAGTTGTAAATACCATCACACTCCATATCCACCTCATTTCACACACACACACACACAGAGAGAGAGAGAGAGAGAGAGAGAGAGAGAGAGAGAGAGAGAGAGAGAGAGAGAAAACAAGGAAGTCACCTGATGGCTCATGAGTGTTGCTGGATATTTGATCACACTGGGAACCCTGGGATTGAATTATTTTCTGAAAAAAACCTACTTCTATCTGTGGTGTCACTCAGCCATAGAACATACTTTTAAGGTAATATTGTAAACAGGATTAAATAAAAATCAACCATAGGCCAAGAGGCAGAGCAAGAAACAAGTTGACAAGGAAAAGCCATAGAGACAGAGAGGAAGTCAGAAGGCTAGAGAGAGAGAGAGAGAGAGGCAGACAGGCACAGAGAGAGACAGATAGACAGACAGACACACACACACACACACACAGAGAGAGAGAGAGAGAGAGAGAGAGAGAGAGAGAGAGAGAGATACAGGAAATAAATGGGATGGATGTTATTTGTAGGAGTTTTTTGTTTGTTTCACAGGCCTTAACTGAATGCTCTCTTTCTGGGACTACAACTGAGGAGGAAGTGTCTGGGTGCATTATCTGCCTCACTGAGATAACAGGTTTTCACCCCAGCATCTGGCTCCTGAATCTTTATTGCTAAAATATAATGATAAAGAATTAGTTAAAAATCAGCACATGATTATGTGGTCCAAACCTTGCCAATCAGACTTTATTTTCTGAGATTTAGTTATGTGTTTGTTCTAACCAAAGTAATAATGTTCTTGGAGGTTATGAAATATTATTTCCAGCATGGGCATGAACAAGAGAAGAGAATAATGAAGAAGAGAAGCAGAGATGAGAGAACCCTCAGGCTTGTTCAGAAAATCTCAATTCCTGTCTTCAGTGCTTTGCACAGACGCCTGCCTTTGGGCTTTTTGAGACAGTCCCTTCATCCTCACATGTAAATGAACAAACACAAAGCTCGTTATTTGCTTACACTTTGAAACTTGTTTGCTGCTTGCAACAGAATATATAAGTTAGGTAGGAATTAAATTTGATTTGTACTTTTTATACCGTGGTAAGTGTAGGTTGTGGGTTGGTAATTGTAAGTAAAGATTGTATATGAAAAGCAATCAGGAACTGGTCATTAAAAATGTATATACTTGTTAGAAAAGTAGTAAAAATAATCTAGGAAAGATAATTCATTTATATTGTTTTTTCGCTTAAAGGAAACTACACAAAAATCTTCATTCTAACCCTAGGGGTTCAAGATAATTATTTTCAATGTAGAGGAAAATCCTATGGCTTAAGGATGTTAAGTGGATCTTACAGTGGCATAGCTGCCGCTGTCCAGGGACTGAAATAGACACTTAATACACAGTAAGTAAAAACAGAACAGTTATCTATGTATAGTCATGGATCTTTGCATCTTTGGGGATGCTGTGCTTAAAAGGCTTAGTGGTTGGTCACTTAATGGTTGGTGAACTAATATGCCATAATGCTAGGAAAGCTCTTAGGAAAAATACTGTGATAAATTTCTATTTGTAAGTCAATGATAATTAGTAAGTAGCAATGAAATAAAAAATAGAGAAATGTGTGTTTCCAGTTATTTGGTATAAGGTCTTGTATTGATGAGAAAATGACAAAATATATAAGGCCACATACAGTGATAAATAAGAAAACAAGCTAGAAACAAACAAAATTATCCTACTTCAAACGGATGTGTTTCGCCAGGAACACAATAATAAGTGTAAATTCTGATAACCCAGTAAAACTTTCCAAAATGGCATAAGCCTGTTCAATGCACAAGCTTAGATCTCTCCTTATGCCCATCTGTAATTCAGAGCTAGCCAGGAAGTGTTTGCACCCGTGCTGTGAACCCAAATGTTCGTTCACTTACCTTCTTTTCATAAGAAATGAATGAACATCTGTGTGCACTGCAGAGTTGCAGGTAGGGTTTTTTTTTTTTCAATGTTGCTTTGGCTCTGAACATCCATGTGAGCCTTGTTGAAGCCTCCTTTTTGATGTCTTGTCCCCTTGTGATTCAACCAGCCATTGCCTGTTTATCTGCAGCAGAAGAGAAGAATGTAGAAAACACTGGACAAGTGAGACAAAAGAGGTCATATAGTGACTCTTTAAGTATAGAAGAAAAAGGTTAATGCCAAAACAAAGGACAAAAGATAAGGGAGGAGAAAAGAGAAAAGGAAGCATCCCCCCCACACACACCATGAAAAAAAATGAGCTATGAAATATTGCAAGACCTAGGTTACATTCCAGGTAGCAAACATGTAGTGAGAGACAGAATTGGATATTGTTCTTGCAAAATAAAACAAATAGCAACAAAACTGTATTAAAATACTCTATTTTGTTTGTATGTATATCATAATTTAGAACTGAACTGTATCCCAATGTATTAGGTATAAAAAGCTTGCTTGAAATGCCATGGCATTCTTAGGAGATAATGGAAATAAAGACATTATACTGGGCATGTTTTCTTGGACAGGCAATTAGACTCTGACACCAGTGGTTTGCCTCTATTCTTCATAAACAGTTTAACCCCTCCCCACTACACACTCTATTCCTTGATATTCCATCTGCCAAAGGTCCAAAAGTGATTAGACCCTTGACTCTAACCTCTGGAACTCTTACACAAGACCAATATTTCCTCTATTAATAATGTTTATTATAGGCTTTGCCACAATGAGGCAGAGCTTATTAACACTGTATGTGTGTGTGCTCTGTTTTCTTTGCAATCAAAATAGCACACAAAGTTGCAGGGGCTTTAATTACAAGAAATATGACAGCACTGAAGAATACTCCCAAAGGGTCCATCATGCTGGCTTCCTATGACTAAAACGTGGAAAGAGGTGGGATCATTTTAGGCAGAATGAGAGGACGTCTATTTGCAAACTAAACAGTCTCTGATGAGGTAGATCTTTAATGGGATTATCATCCATGTAAGACATTTCTTCATAATCAAATTATATATATATATACATATATATATGTATATTTGAAACTAATATCTTAAAATATTACTAGAAAATAAAATTAAGTGAGAGTTTTCAAAGGCATTATATAAGAGCCCTAGGGAACGTGTAATACAGCAGAACTATAAAATACCTTTCAGTCAGAATTAATCCATTCCCATAGGTGTGCAGTGCTTTCTCTTACTTTGTAGAATTTATCAAGGTCTACAGCACATTATAGACAGAAAGGTAAATCATGTTTGTTGATAGGCCATACCATATTATGTCATGTTGTTACTTATACTGCCCTTCTTAAGACACTAATATAAAGAGGGCCTTCTGGCACAGATGATCATAAAGTCAAGGAATGCTGTTCAAAAGGGTTATTTCAAGATCAGCATGGCCACTTAATGAAACCCTGTAGTGAGATATTCACTTTGTCCACATCTGTGGCACTGACCACGCCCATTGGGGTGACCACAGGGGTGGAAGTTACCTGGGGGAACTAGGTCTGAGGAGGAGCCTGGGAGCACTCTCTTGCTTGCAGCATGGGGACAGGAGAGCATCCAGGCATCCTTGGGATCAGGAACCTGCTGGTGTTCATCTGTCTACATTGTAAGTTATTTCTCCCTGAATAAACATCTATTCAGCCTATTTGATTCTCCTGATCCTTAATAAACCATGATAAGACCCTGTCTGTTGCTAGTGGTAGGACACTTGGCTAGCATGTGTGAGATGCTTGGTTGAATGAACAGGGTGTTTAAGATACAAATACCGTATTTCATATTGCTGTTACCAAGCTCTGTCTACTCTAATGAACTATAACCATTGTTTGTGATTACTTTTTAAGTAGATTTATTTATTTATATTTTATGTGTAGAAGAATTTTGTCTGTGTGCATGTGGAGGTCAGAAGAGGTTTTCCCTGAAACTAGAATTATAGATAACTGTAAGCTTCCATGTGAATGATGAGAGTATAACTTGGGTCCTCTGAGAGAACAAGTACTCTTAACTACTAGAAACCTCTCTAAAACAATATTTCTTCTTAAATCATAAGAGAAAAATAAAACACACAAAATACTTCTTTTCTTAAATATTTTCGTCACATATTTAGTCATAGAAACAAGTACCTAAGACAGAGGCACAGGATATTATTTTAATTTTTTTAAAATGTGCTTTTGTGAGTGTCTGTGTGGAAATATGTGCCATGTATACAGGTGCTAGCAGAGGCCAGAAAAGGACTGGATCTCTGGGAGCTGGAGTTATATAGGTGGCTGTGTGCTACCTGATATGGGTGTTGGGAGTTGAACTTGGGTCTCCCGGAAGAGCAATAATAAACTCTGAACCACTAAAACATATATCCTACTCATTTAGTTCTTAACCAGTAACTCTTAATGTCTTGATTTGAGCTTTATGCCAATTTTCATGGGATCATATGTATGTATGAACATCCAGAAAGAAATAACTAGTCTTTTTATCAGTTGCAAAGACATACTGAATTGAGTAGATACTCAACACTCAATAGAGCCTTAGCACTTAACTGGACTAAACGTGTATCACTTAGTTGTGCATTTTCAAGGCTGAAATATAGATATTCTTTATAAATTTTATTAAAAATTAAATGCAACATTGAGCTTTGGACTGTGATCAAAACATTTTGGGGAGAGTCTCTGAATGTCCGCAGAGAAAGTAATTATGCTGTAGTCAATCCTTTTTTATTAAAAACATATTATACTCTGCACATGTACACATTTCTCAAAGAATAAATATAGGTTTTAAACAACAGACTTGCTATCTCTCTAAATAAGATGGAATGTGTCTGTTTTGTAGTCATTAGGTGAGTTCAAAAATCTCCATGCTCCTAAGTTTATGCTTCTTCCCAGGGTTATTTACACCAATGGCATGCCTAGAAGGTCAAATATGCTAATTTCTTGCATAAAATTAAACTATTCAAAGACCTCGGTTGGGTATAAATACACATCAACCTTGATTATATAGTAGTAGCTCACACTCACATCAGAAGACATATATACTAAAGAAGGTTAATGGTTATCTATGTACATATTTGAATTGGAGGAGAAAAAGGGTTAGACACCAAGGCATTAAGCAACTATATTGTGTTATCCAAGACTATTTCTAAATTAGAAACCCATTTAGTATATCTGAAAGATCTAAATAGAATCTTAATCTATGTGACTTTAATGCAGATGATATTCTTTGCCTCCCATGAAATGCTGTCACAGTGCAAGTCTAAGCAACTATCCAGAACAAGAAGACCTATTGGATTGCTAAGCCATCATTGGTCTGGGTGTCTATTGGAAAATGAAGCTCCAATGGTTAATGAAGACAGGGCATCAGATTGTGGCAGTTTCTAGCAAGGCTGCTAAGCAACTGATGTGCCTTCCGTCAATAAGGTCCTAAGCAAGGAAAAGTGTGAATGCGGTAGGATTAAAAGAGGAGAAGCAGAGATGGCCCCTTTGAAAATTACACACTAATTACATAGTGGTGTGTGTGTGTGTAATAGAGAAAGAGGAGGGAAAGATGGAGAGAGAGAGAGAGGGGAGAGGGGGGAGAGAGAGACAGAGACCACACAAGCACACAATTAACAGAACTTTAAGATTATCAATTAAAGCTATAAACATCTTTTATATTTTTTTCATTGAATCTTCACTGGAATTTCAATAGAAAAATATTGCTTGGACAAGAAATATGCCCAGGAAAGTTAAGTTGCCCTGAGACACCTAGAAAGTGACCCATTGGGATGTATGTACCGTCTTTTCCTCCCTTCCACCTTGAGATTTTAGGTGTGATGTGCTTCCTGCTGTAAGGAAATAGAGAAGTGAATAGCAAGCATTCTATTGTTCAGGAGATACACTGCCCATAGTGGCCTCAGAAGTACTGGAACAGTCAAGGACAACTTCCTGCAAGAGCCAAGATCTGACGTGACTTGTCCAGGGATGGGAGGAGGCAGTTGTAGACTATGGAGTTTTGAGCCCAGATAGCTCAAATTCCAACTCCATCACTGCCACTTTTCAGGCATGTGATCTTGGCAAGTTAGTTAACATTCAACTTTTTTGTAGCTCAGATGTCTCAACTGTGAAATGTAGATGACTGTTGGGCTCAGATTTGTAAAGTATCTAGAACAATCCCTGGCAACCGTACACTTTCAGTAATGGATGGCATCTTTGATAATGTTTAAAGGGAGAGCCAGCTCCAGGAGAGTGTCTGTTTATCCACAAACTCGGGATGTTAGTATTTATTGAAAGTCTCCATGAAGCCTGGGAGAATACTGTCTATAGTATCTTAGCACAGGGTCTAATCTGTGCTCTGCAGGTACATCACAGGACAATGCCAACCATGGCTGCCACCACCCAAGCCACTGATGCATCTTAGCCACACTAAATGTGACACATTATGTACCACCTGGTGTGGTGCAATCTGAATGACACAGTGCCACCTGTGAAGCATTCTTGCCAAAATTTAGTCTGAGTCTAATGAAGCTTTTAGCAATACTTTACAGCCTTTGGCCCACAGAGTAAACACAAGGGATGGGCAGGCACATGAATAACACTTTCAGGAAACAATTAACCCAATGATGAGTGTGGACTTTCCTGAAGATAATTAACCTAGTGTATCCAGGAGAATGTTGAAAATGAACAAATAAATGATGGAATGTTTGAAATTACAACTAGCTGAAACATAGTTAAGAAGTTAAGATGCAATGGTGGCCCCTCTCTTTCACACATCACTTATAGAAAACATTTTGCAGGCAATTTGAAGAATCATAAAATGTTTCATTATATTGTAAAGGGCTATTACTGTGTTTAGGTTCACAAGTGGTATAGTAGTGATATAATATGATTCTGAAAAAGAGAAGCCTCAAATGAAGTATGTGTTTTGTTGTGATCTTTGTTTTAATTACTTTCTTTCTCAAGAGAACTAAATTGCTAAAAGTAAAACTGGTGCTGGATCTGAGAAGCAATTTGTGCTATTTTGGAATTAATCTTCTTCTGTCCCTTCCTTGTGAACCCACTGAAATCCCACTGAGGAGTTCTCTGGACCTTTATAGGAGGCAACTTCTTATCTGTAACCACATTTTATTTGAGAATCTCACGTGCTTTACCTGTGGAGGAGCTTATCTCAGTGCAGGAGCCAGAAGAGAGATAAGGAAAATAGGAGAAAGGCCAAAAAGAGACAGAAGGGCCAAGGAGGATGGGTGGAGAAGTGAGGGGACAAAAGTAAAATTCAAAAACTAAATGTTGGCCAATATAACAAGAATAACAGGGGGGAGGGGGACACAAAGGAAACATCAGCTAAGTGACAAAAGAATAAGAGATCTCAACTCCAGACTTCTAACACTATTTGCAAGAGAAAATGAACTATCAGAGATAGAATACAAGGCCAAAAAAAGCATGCCCTAGACAAAGGAAAGAGTTTGAGTTCTGTGTGCTTTATTAACAGGGCACTATGAAAAGTGTGCTATCCTAAACACCTTGACACTTAGGTATGGTGTGCTTAAAGAGGGTGCCCAAGGTCATAGTTTTCCAGCGTAGGTCAAGGATGCAAGTCTAGGTAGTTTGTTTCTAGCAGATGAACTTGAAGTAAGTTTTGGCACCTGAGGATCTATGGGGATGATAACCCATAACTAGGAATTACAACAAACTGTGGCTTAAATATGAATGCACATACAACCTTATGTGTCTAACTAGACTGCTTACATGGCTGCCCCCATGAGCCATCAGTTTTTTTTAACAGTCTACCCTTTCTAGGGCAGAGTACAAGGTGGATGTGCAAGGTTACTATGCTGATTAATCAAGTTTAGTTCCATTAGAAGCCCAAGAGGAGAAACAGCATCCACAGTTAGAAATCTGTGTAGTGCTCAGGTCAAGAAGGGTTCAGAAGGTATTCCTTGAAACTTGCCCTTTTATCACTGGCAGAGCAAGCTAAATGAGCTGGCATGACAAGCCAAAATAGTCTTTCCCTTTCTTAGGTTTCATTTGCCATGTGTTTTGTCACAATAGTGAGAAAAGTAACTAACATATGAGGTGAAGAAAAGTTATGTGTTGTTGGGGATGATAGTAGAGTGGGGTGACTATAGTGAAATGCCCACTAAAATATAGTTGAAATGGTCTATGCATTGATTGGATGCATTTCCCATAGTAAAATCTAATACCCTAACAACAAGAACGTAAAGGGAGTTTAGGGACAATAGAGCATTAAGTAATATCAGTAGTTTGAATAAGAGTATTCCACATGACTTCCAGTTTGGTCTTGAGTACAATTAGTAGCACTGTACAAAGATTCTACATATAAATAACTGTTTCCGTACTGTATTTACTATTGGGTATCCCCTCCAAAATATATAGCACAAATTATATCAGTAGCAATGTAAATTATTTGCCATTAGTTAACTTAATATTAAATTTTATAAATTTGACACCCACTGTCAAATCACCTGTATCTTGATTTCTCATTTACCCTCCAAACTTCTGTTTAGATTATTAAAAAGCTTTCATAGAAAACCAGAAACTTTTGTGGCTTATTGCTGCTGGTTAAGACATACTCCACCTCTCTGAACCTTTGTTCATGTATTGCTCTCATCTTAATATATTTTAAATTATGTGTTGAAGTGCTTGCTTAAATGATCATATTCAGAGCTCATTCAGAATGTGGAGGAGCAACTTTCATCTCTACATTTCTAATACTTCAAATATTATACCTTGTAGAAAATTTCCTAGAAAGGTAATTGAGTGTGTGAATGAAAGGCAAAAACATCTGGGCATCACCTGCCTTTTTTGGAGGGTCTGGCTCTGGTCCTCTGTGTAAGACTCATGCTCCTTAGATTAACCCATCACTGTCAGTGGGAATTGTCTGTGACATCTAATAAACCAAACATCCTGCTCTGTCTTCACATAGTGCTGCCCTTGAATATATAAAAATGTCACAACAGACAGTCTGCCCTTCTGGAAGTCAGTGATGAAGTGCATAATTAATGATTCAATTTTCTTTAACACAACAGTATTCTGTTTCTTTCTGTAGTGCATAAATGGAGATCATACACTATGTACATAAAGTGGGCTGGATCTCCAGTTCTTGCTCTACTGTCTTCTCTCCTCTGGTCTACTCTGGTTGTAACAAAGAACTTTGCTTTCCTTCCTTCCTTTCTTCCTTTCTTCCTTCCTTCCTTACTTTCTTTGAAACAGATTAATGTAAACATTACTGTGGCTAGAGAGGTCATAGGCACCAAGGAATAATTTACTACTATTAATCTGTTAAATGTGCATAGAATTAATCTTCCTCCTAGTGACTTACAGTTTTACCTATAGATTAATTCATCTCTCAACCCATGACAGAGAAGATTTTTGTTTGTTTGCTTCCCTCAGTAGATGGTGATTAACACCGAGATTTACACCTGATCCAGGTATAGAGGACAAGAGACTATGGAATGTTCAGCCCTAACTGGACATGTATATAACATACCCTCCTTCCAAGGATCAGGGATCTTGGAGAAGATGAAGATTAAAGATTTGAAGAGACAGAGAAGGGGAATGGGTGCAAGGAAATAGTATTTTCCTGACACAACAGGGCCATGCATCTATGAAACTCAAAGCAGTTGTGATCCTATACAAAATTCCTGGAGAAGCTCAAGTCAGACAAAATCTCAGTGATGACAGGGAAGGTGGACATGAAACCCTACCTAGCAACCATTGGTAATTGATGGTTGCTGGGAGAAGAAAACTCCCTTTATGTGTGTAGCCACTAGGAGTTCTACCATGCTTCAGTGGAAGGCCCTGCAGTTGAGAGTATACAGGAAGCACAAATTGTACTTGATAGTTTTGAAAGGGACATGAAGTTTGATGGGTACAGAAGGGAATTTTGGTGTAGGAGAGACAGAGAGAGGGAAGTGAATATGATCAGAACATATTTTACAAAATTCTCAGATAACTAATTAAAATGAGAAAAAATACCACATACCAGACATTACCAAAATTTACCCTACATAGTATATTTTATACCATATCATCCTTTAAAAAATTGGCCTTTTAAATTACACATTAGGGGAGAACATGGAGCTTCTAGCTTTCAGAATCTGGGCTCAAATGCTGTGTGTATTCCTTACACATACCATTGGGTCTGAGGTTAATAGATTTGCTACACTGTGGAAACAACAGGGGGCTGTTCATTTTTTGGCCAGATAACCTTAATTTTGTAGTATCTGTGTTTTTATTACTGAAAGTTAAAAAGTCAAATGTGGATTCAAAATAATATAAAAGTGTTACTTAGACAGATGTGCTACTAATAAATCCTGTCTGCATCTTTTCATCCATTGGGTACCTTAAATAGAGATGATATTGTTTTTTGTTTTCAGTGTGCTATAGACTGGGTAATGGATGGGGAAACTGGAAGCTAATGACAGTGTGAAACAAATTGTGATAAGGAGAAAATGATGCTGGAATCAATTAGGTTTGGTTCCCACCTCTTTGTGAACCTGCCTGGTTTTCATCCTTGCTTCCTTCCTTCTTCTACTTCTCCCCTATTATCCTTCCTTCTTCTTTCCTCCTTGTTGCTTTCCTTTTATTCTTGTTCTGGATTGTCAAGTAATTTTTGCATACCATTTGTAAAGCAAATTAAATACATTAAATGCAATTAAAATTAGGTTTTAAGACTAATATATGTTTATTTTTTCCTCCTTTACATTCTGAGACAAGATCTAACAATGAAATCATGAATGGTCTCCAACTTTCTACCCTCCAGCCTCCACTTCCAGAATGTTGGGATTGCAGGACGTGTGCACCATCACCCATCACACCACGCTATACTTTAAATTTTGTGACATTATATATGTCCATAGGAAAGGCATACCATCCTTTTGAATCTCACTTCCCTTCCCGTTCAACTTGCACATTTCATACAGTTTGGGTGAGAGTTTTGGCCTGAGAGGCAGATGCCAAGAAAGCTGTAACAGGACAGCTAGGATAAGAAGAAGGTCTGTCAATTGCACCTCAGCAGGGTGCCAGGCATACTTCCTGAGGAAGTCAGCAGGTGTGATGGCCTCACTCAGGCTGGAGCACCTTAGTAGCAGGAGGAGATAAGAGACAGAGATATATTCCAGGGGCTTAAATAATTAAGAACACAAAACTGCTACCATTCTTCTCATCTAATAGGAAGACAAAACAAAACACACAAATAAGCAAAAAGTCCACCATAGCTGAAATGAAAGACTATCAGGCAACCCTTCTTATTCATTCAGCATATAAGGGGAAAGGATAAATGCAATTAAACTGTCAATAAATCTCAGCTTACATTTGGCCTTTCAATATATCCCTGCCTGTGCCAGGTCCCTCTGCAGCATTGATTGGGTATTGTTAACCTTTATCTATTGCATGTTTACATTTCCCTATTAGGGCCAAACATCAATATCAGGCTTTTAGAAAGGACAGAGACAACCAACAAAGACACCAGGAAAAGGTCAAAACTTTCTGAGTTGAAGGGTGCTGGTCTTAGCATGGCCTGGAAGATGCCCTGCTTATAAGAACAAGGACAAGGTCCAGAGGCAAGTAGATGTGGTGTCTGTATTTGGAGATGATGGGAGACTGACAACAATTAGGTTCAGCCAGCAGGGGTGCCTCCCATGGAAGGCTAGGAGACTGTACCAGGCAGGGATGAGCAAAAGAGCAGTGGGAGGTACTGAGCAGAGGGTAGGATGCATAGAGACTCTCTGAAAGAGGATGAGGTAAGCAGAGCCTGCCACTGTCTTTCAGTTCCCCTCTGACATGCTTTCTCCCATGCTTCTGTGTTCTTCAATGCTCAAATTCATAGTTCCACTTCCCAGGGCAGGAACTCGGGCCACAGTAGGGTATGTATACCTTGTATAGGCCTTGCAGAGGTGTGGGCAGGCAGTTTGTTCAAAATGACACTAATCCCTGAGCATAAAATGTCATAATCCTAAACTTGTCCCAAAATCAGATCACAAAAATCTGCCAATACCTGAAAAGAGCACCCCTACTCCCACCCCCCCCCCCGACAAGAAATCCTATATCAGGTTTGTTCTTTGTTAAGTTTGCTGATGTTTCTCACCTAAGGCAGCTATCCGCCTGGATACTTCCTTTCCAGTAAATCTCATGAGTGAGGTTTGTTGTGTGGTGTGACAGTTTTGCTGGAGCCAAGCCCAGTTGTAACAACTTTTGCTAAGGCAGAGTGGAGCAGAACTGTAACACTTTCCCTGGAGAAACTTTCCCCTAGTGGGACTATAACACTTCCTTAGATCTTAGCAGAATGAAGCATAGCTGTAACAACTTCAATGCTGGAGCAGATTTAGTTGTTACACTTGCATTGAGGAAGCATTTCCCTGGGCAGGGCTATGAGTTGCTACACTTACAGTGACTTTGTGGTATTCCTTGGCTCCCCACTGCCAGGATACCTTTCCAACCCAGCTCAATGTGTACACTGAGAAATGTGAGGGGATGGTGGAGAGAATCATCTTCATTTCACTGTGTGGGCCTCACCTACCAAGAAGTATAAATATAGTTGTGACAGTTCCTTAGAAGAAACCAGGCTGTTTCTTAGAGTCCATGTCATCCTTAGCTCAGTCTCTTTGACCCTGTGTGAGCTCAGAGACATCAGCTATAATGCTCACTGTCTCAGCTACACTTTGGCAAAGACAAACAGGGTCTGATGTACATGTTCATGTCTTGTTGATATACTAGACTTCCTTCAAAAACAGGATAAAATCTGTTCTTGGGAGACTCATACCTGAACACAATTAATAGTCACCTAAATAAATAAATCTTAAAAGACACAGGGTCTTGAGCAAGGATAACAGTTCATGTAGCACAAGCCATCAGCAATTTCTGGTAAAAAAAATTCACTCTGATTCTCGTTTTCCTTATCTATCTAGTGGAAGTGACTTTGCTCTGCCATAGACACTATTATTTTCTAAATCTCACTTAATAAAAAAGGAAAATTTAAAAAGGAAATGCTATTAAAGGCATTAACAGATATCAGTAGGCAAGTGCCCTTGAACTAATCATTATGTTGTCTGCAGAAATGAAATGATACTAAGTGATTTTAAAATTCTTGTTTTCTCATTCAGCATCATCGGGAGAATGATGACTTTGCTTAATGATCTTTGTCAAGATATCTGCTGACAGTTGCTGGTGAGATAGTGTCTTTGAATGCACCAAGTCTTGATGGGAGATGCCATTATGTATATATGTTTCTCGTACTGGTTAATGAATAAAGCACTGTTGGCCAATAGGAAAGGAAGATAGGAGGGACTAGGAGACAAGGAGGAAAGAGGAAGTAGTAAGGAGGAGTCAAGATGGAGAGACTGGGGAGATGAGATGCTGGCCCTTTCCCTGGTAAGAAGACCACGTAAGACCATGTGGAAATAC
Organism: Phodopus roborovskii; assembly: GCF_943737965.1. Classification (NCBI taxonomy): domain Eukaryota; kingdom Metazoa; phylum Chordata; class Mammalia; order Rodentia; family Cricetidae; genus Phodopus; species Phodopus roborovskii. Next base: position 11,545,152 of record NW_026126541.1, on the reverse strand, counting down.
ATAGAAATGGGTTAATACTTAGGACAGAGCTAGCCTATAAGAAACAAGTAACTGGCCAAAGCATAATATCTAAAATAGAGTTTAGTGTGTTAATTGGGGCTTGCACGGTGGCGGGACAAGACCTGCAGCAGGCGGAAAAACCTTACTCTGTAAAAGTCTCTCTGTAGCTAGTCATTACACACCTACCAGGGTGTGTCTTCAAGAATGAATCTGGTAAGCAAAAGAGTGCCTCTTTGTCTACATAACCTGTGCAAGAGTCCTACATTGAATCTTTGGCAGAGAAATTCGGATTTCACTGGCCCCATCCCCAGATCTCCTAAGTGTGTTTCTACTTGCCATACTATGTGCTCTGACCTTTGCTGTCACAAGGTTGTCGTGGGTTCATTGCTTGTGGACTGGCTCCCCATCACTGGAGTATGTAGGGCTTGTTCCCAGGAATAGAAAGGAAGGAAGAAAGAAAGAGAAGAAAATCTCTTTATCAAGGCCTCCCCTTATATGGGCAAAATCTCATGGCTGCATATTTCAAGTTGGCAGAAATGTGATACAGCTTGGTGACAGGTTTCTTCTTGATCGAGGGAGGAATAAAGAAGACTTTTATGGGTGTTCTTATTCATAACTGACTTCGTACTTCAATGTCTCAGAAATAAGTGGGTGGAAGATACTTGTGATTGCTGGATACTACAGGAAGATCTGACTTGTAAATGCTGCACTTTGAGTTCTGAGGTGTTCACCTTTCTTTCATTTAAGTCACTGTCTCTGACTAAAATGCAAATATCCCCAAATGCACAAATAGTTTAAAGTGTACTGGTCATTAGTGTTTAGTGATAGACTGGCCATAAGATCACTTTTTCTTCTCCTCTTAGGCAGTAACCTGGCAGTAGTTTTCCAAGAAGTACAGTGCACATCAGGAGATAGAAAAGAAAGAGAACAGAGCAGAAATGGAGACTTATGGGAGAAACTGCAGTGGGCATATTGACGGTGTGCCATAGGATAATACTAAATGGAATGACATTACTTAGTATTTCTAGCTCAGGTTATATTAAGCACTATACACCATGTTGATCATCCATCCACCCATTCATCCATCCATCCATCCATCTGTCCATTTTTCCATCTATCCATCCATCCTGTACATTTTAGTTATATTGATCCCTAAGATCCCATTTGAGTAAACCAATTTTCCTGTCAGAAGGAAATGGTTTCACAGGGTCAGTTATGTAGCTAACAAAGATAAAAATTGGAATACCAACAGGTTGGCCCTGAAGATATACATACAAGTAACATTACACAGACTGTGATGGTTGTATTTGTGTATTTAGATATTTGTGTATTTACATATACATATATATGTAAAAAATTAATGAGAAAAAGAAGTCATGAATTTGAAATCCAGCAAAGGAAAAGTATATGGGAGAGTTTAAAAGGGAACAAGGAAATGAGGAAATTTTGGAATTATATTGTAATATCAAAAAATAAAATAAATAATTTAAACAATTGAAAATTACTATTAAAAGGATAGACGAATCCACAGGAATATGTCTTGAATGCCTTGCCCTGCAGCTGTGTAATACTCAGCGACAGTCCTATTATTTTATTTGATTTACTTTTCACAGTAGTCTTACATGGTAAAGAAATAACAAAATATTTTATAAATAAAGAAAACAGTCTAAAGAGAAGATGGCATCCATAAGTATTCTAACAAGAATAATAAATCACCATTCCTTTATCATAAAAGTCCCAATGTGCCAATGAAATGATTCTATCACCTGACTCTAAGCATACAGTGGACCTCTTCATGTTCTCCTTTATGAGGATGGAGAGAACAGGAGTATGTATCTGATATTCTGGAAGGATGAGCCATGAAGGGTGTACTGAGGACCACTCTTGTATACTAATGACAAGTCATGAAGGGGATACATGCAGAGTGCTTATCAGGCAGCTTTTGTGCTGTGTTCTTTAAACAAAGGCCACAGCAAAATCACATTTTCAAAATGTCACAGATTCCCTAAACACCCTTCTTCTGGTAAGAGCCTTGCTATTTTCCTTCCTTCACAAAATAGATTGCCTGATTGGGGTTGCCTCCCTTGTTCCCACGTCCTTTTTAGCTAAAGAGGCCATGGGAACTGCCCTTTCAAAGTCCTTGAGACAGGATTGGAAGGAGGTATCATTTCCATCATTTACCCAGAAGACATTGATTCAAAAATGGGTTAAATAATGTGTCCCTGCCCCTTGAGCCACCCTGGGATGGGTTAAGGAGTCTGTATATTAACAAGGTTTTGCTGAGTTTAGGAGATTTTTCTCTAGACATTTTAGGAATAGCATTTCTCTCTTGGCTGTCAAGAAGTGAGTCTCAAGAGGACAAAGAACACAGAATTGCTGTAAGAGGATTTGTGAGTCTTAAGGGAAGGAAATCTGACCTCCCTCCTCCAGGGGTTTAGAGGGAGCCTCATCTTTGTAGGTAGCCCTGATTGATGTGATGGAGGTAGGATCATTAAGTCTGTTCCTGCTGACAGTGACTGCTGATTGCTATACTGGTCTTCATGTATAGCTACATGTGTGCTTGCTCTCCCAAACTACCAGCCTGCCAAAGGTACAGTTTTATAAATCACAAATAAATATACAGAAGAGTTCCACCCAGGAAGCTGAGCAAGCAGAGTTCAGGATGCAGTGCAGGTCACAGGAGGGAATGTGAGTGGCTGCAGGTTTGCAGGGCTCTGACCCACCCTCGTCATTACAGGGGTTAATACTGCTCAAGGCAAGGATATTGGATTAGCTCAATTTTGTCCTTCCCCACGCCCACTGACTTTTCTATGTTCTTACATTTCACCATTGAAATATTGCAAACAGCAGAAATAAGAATGTGGGACTTTCTTGAAACTCCCCGAGACTCACAGAGTCCTCTTGATCTTGGCACAACTAATAGTTGTCATAAATCATGGGAGGTGGATTTGTACTGGAGAGCCAACTAAAGGTCAGGGTTTGGGTGTCTTCATGAAATCACAGGAAGCATACTCTGCTCCCTTGGCTTGCCTGACATGGTCAAGCGAAATGCTACCATCTGCCTAAGCTTTTCATCCAAAGTAAGATGATATACTAATCATATAGAGTACAGAAGCTCGTGATAAGGGGTCAGCATGCTCATGGACATTCATGAGGCACATTGCATGGCAGAAATGAAGTCACTCCCATGATTTTGACAGTATCTGTCTTTCATAATTCACAAAGCCACAAATTAACCAGCACCAACATTAGCTGTTGACTGGGCATTTGAGGAATGTAAAAAGGAGAGACTGATAGGTACACAGTCATTAAGTGAAGCCATTCCCATGTATGTTTTCTTGAGAAAACAAGATAAAAGTGATTGACAATTTGTTCAAGAGAAGGAAATTGGATATTCAGAGGATAAACCATGAGTAAGGCTGCCCGCCTCCCTTCTGCGGGTTTAAAGAAAACACCTTGCCTGAGAGAATGCTATTAGATCCATTTCCTAATGCAGAATTGGAAAACAAGTTGCTTCCTGAGTTAAGTCAATGTTTGTGACATTCCCAAAGGACAAATACATTCTGATCCATACTATACCCAATTAAAATTATCTTTTATTTTGAAGAGCCATGGTTTCCCTTTAAATCCTACTCTGCACTACTGAGTTGAAGTGACTACCATAAACTATCATACAGAAAACCAAACCAAACAAATATTCAGGGAACCATGCTTGTCCCCAACACCATAGCAAAGTCAACTGGATGGGGTTACGGGAATGCAACCACTCTATTCCTTCTACCTTTGTCTTTGGGAAACAGTGAATTCAAGCCTCTAAAGAGAGGTATTTCTTGGAAGTTCTTTTGTCCCATCATATTTTTTAAACATATAAACCCCAGAATTATCAAAAATTACTTTATGTCCTAATTGGCTATCTATTCTTTGGGAGAAAGGAGGGTTATTTTGCTGACAGGTTACAATACAGTCCATTAGCCCAGGACACAAAGTAGAAACACGAAGCTGGAACTGAAGTGAGACCATGGAGGAAAATTGCTTACTGGCTTGCTCTCCACAGCTTGCTTATTTTGCTTTCTAGACAACCCAGGGCCGCCTGCTCAGGGATAGTACCACACAGGTAGGGCTGGGCCCTCCCCTATGAATCACTAATCAAAAAAAAAAAAAAAAAAAAAAAAAAAAGTAACAAAGATTTGCCTGCCCACAGGCCAGTATTACAAAGATATTTTCTCAATTGACCTTCCACTTTCCTACATGTTCTCAATTCATGTCAAGTTGACAAAATTTAAAAACAACCAGTACAATTTATAAACAAACAATAAAATTGTATCATTTCCTGAAATGGCTTATTTAATATGTGTACCATTTACAACAACAAACAGGGAAATTGTCTTACTAGTTCCCTTTGTCTACCAGGGAAATGACAAGTATATGTCTGCCATCTAAAGCTTCACCTTCCTTCTTGCCACCACCTAAAAGACTTTTAACAAACATTTAATATTCAAACTGTTATCCTTGAAACTTACAGTAAAAAGAAATAGCAATATATGCCCAGAACTCAGGAGAGATTCTATAATGTAGGTCATATGTGGCAGAAAGACAGTACAGATCTCATGGTCACTGGTAATCATTAGTTTTGTTTTCACTGAGCAAGAGAAAGGAAGGAAACATCTTCACTTATCTATGTATAACTCTACATACCCATAAGTCTTGCCACTATGGTTATTGATATTCCTATTTTCATTTGAAGTCCAGGCTATTGTCACTGCGGTCTTGATTGTAATGGCCATCTACCTAGCCTAGAGATTTCCATTCTGTCTCTTTTTCAGCTCATTCTCTGAGAAGCTGGAATTATCTTTTAGAACTCAAATGAAATCACTAAATTTTCTTTTTAAAACTCTTCATGTGTTTACCACTTGTTTTTGTTTGTTTGGTTTTGTTTTTGTATTTTTTGAGACAAGGTTTTTCTGTGTAACAGTCCAGGATATCCTGGAACTGACTCTGTAGATCAGGCAGACCTCGAACTCACAGAGATCTGCCTGCCTCTGGAACCCCAGAGCTGGTATTAAAGGCTTGAGATACCACTGCCAGACTCTGCTGCTTACTTTTGAGTTTGGGCCTACGTGTGGGTAAGGGTAACCTTTGCTACTTAGGGTCTAGTTGTCTTATGGTAAGGTCCCCATGAGGCCTAAACTATTTGGTGATTCAGTTCATCTCCATCAAGTATCTGCTCCATACTGGAATGGCTTCCAAAGTATTGCCCTGGAAATAATCTGTTCAGTTGGATATCTCTCAGATGTACAATCACAAAACTGCTCCAGTTTAAGACTTTACATCTTTTAATTCTCTTTCAACTTTGGCATAGGGGAACTGTATCCAATTGCTTAATGCCTATGTTGAGTAATTAATAAAGCATAACAAAGCAAGATTAATTTCTAACTTGAAGTTCAACATTTATCATGACCCTAATGAGTAGTACTTTTTAAGTGGTTGTGACCAAATAACAGACCAAAGTAATTTAAAGAGGAGGAATTATTTTGGCTTGTAGTTTGAATATTAGCTTCCATCATGATAGAAATGGCATGCAGATTTCATGACTGACAGAACATACAGACTCTTTACATCTTATTTGGACCAGGCAGCAGTGAAAGAGAATGACAAGGTATACATGGCTTTCTTCTTGTTCTCTTTTTAGTCTGTTTGAGTCCCTAGCCCCTGGGTTGGTGCTGACACCATCTATGACAGCCCTTACCTTCTTAGTTAAGTTTTTCTAGGGACATCCTCTAAGACACAGGCAGTGGTTTCTTGTTTCCCAACTTGTTGCAAACCCACACAATGAAGAATAAGTAACCTTTTCAATGATTTTTAAAAGATACAAATAGCATTTGTAACAAAACAAAATAAAAAACATTTGTGTGACACATGGAGTGCAGTTACTCTTGTTGTTGAAAGTATAGATTAGAGCCACTGTCTTGGAAAATACCTTGGTAATATCAGTAGTATTAAAGAAGTATACCCTAATATCCTTTTTCTATGTAAACGTTATAACTATAAATGCACACAAAACTAAAGATTTATTTACTATTATATTCAGTGCGACCATTTTACATTGCGTGAAAACTCAAAATAAGAGAAGTGTCAAACAATATAGGAGGCTGTTTTGAGGAAATTATAGTACAACACTGTGAATGTCAATAAAATGATGTCTTTAAATAAGATAGGAAAGTTTATGGCACAAATACCAAGTGAAATATGAAGAAAGCAACATTATCAATCACTAAACACTACCACAAAAAATGTTTGGGAGGAAATATATCAATTTGTCTATCACAAAAAATGTTTGGGAGGAAATATATCAATTTGTCTATATCTATTTTTAGATTGTATCACACATATCTTTGACTTCCTTTTATTGATCTTCTATAATGTTATTTCTCAATTTTCATACCAGTCATTCCCTAACTACATAAAACCAAAGTGGATAAAAGGCAAATAAATTAAATAAAACAGAGAGAGACAGAGACAGACACAGAGACAGAGATGCAGAAAAAGATATCGCTAAGCAAATGAGGAAAATGGGACATTTGACTTCTTGCTTTTAAAGCTTATATTTGCATATTTATTCACTGGATGATTTTCAGTGGATAATATTTTCAGTGCCGATATTTTGTTTGTGTTCTACCAAATAAAGTTTGTCTGAAGATCAGAGGGTGGAGCTAACCAGCAGTTAACCATAGAGGCCAGGCTGCGGTGACACACACTTTTGATTCCAGTATTTGGGAGGAGCATGCCTTTAATCCTAGCACTAGGGAGGTGCAGCTAGGAATATAAGGCTGGTGGAGACAGAATCTCGGCCCCATTCAGTCTAGGACCTCAGCCTTTTTTGGTCTGAGAAGTTGTGGAGGTAAAAGATGACTTTGGTTGCTTCTAATTTTTTCTTACCTTTCAGCATTTACCCTGATACCTGGATCTGGAATTTTATTATTAAGACCAATTAGAATTCATGGTACACCACTATGTTCTGTGTTCTCACAGTGAACTTAGAGGCATGCAGAATCTAGTTCTGAACTTTCCAATACTCTACTAACAGCCTCTTAGTCAAACACACAAATAGGCAGGAGTTAAGTATCAGTATACCCACTGCTTAAATTCTTACTGCAATTGCAGCTTCTTCTCCAATAATCAATACAGCCTGCTGGGTTCTGAGGGATTTAGCAAAGACTATGGACCGGGAGAGGCACAATTCTATTTAACTAGTGTGTTCTGGTACACTGTGTGTAGCATGCAGACAGAATCACACCAGCAGGACATAGCTGGTATTTTTAACCCACTCATTACAAGATTATTATGGGCTGAGCTGAGGTGTGCTGGGAGATGGCTCAACTTGTTAGAGTATTTACTGTGCAAGATTCAGGGCTTGAGTTCAAGTCTCCAGAACACCCATAATGGGCACAGCTATGAATAAACGTGGAGCCTCATTGATGTATGGGGCAGACAGGAGGATTACTAGGGCTTTCTGGCTGTCAGCCTAGCTCCAGGTTCCATGGGAGGTTGTTTCTCAAGGGAATACATTGCAAGGTGATAGAGCATGACACTTCCTTCATTATCCTCCTCCAGCTTCTGTAGACTTGCGGGTAGTTGTAACTGCACACCAATATGCATCCATACACTTATATGAATGTGCATGACACACAAAATAAGAAATAAATAAGAAAGAAAAAAAGATTAATTTTATATTCGGGGGTCATAGAAATAAAGATACCTCTCTATCAGAGGATTGAAGAAATGGAACCCAAAGAAATGGGGAATTTTCCTCAGGCTTTTCATACTGGGAGAAAGAAATAGCACCAGCCAGATGGGGGCCTTGTTTGCTGGAAAGATATTTCAGTTCCAGCAATTTATCAGATAACCTGCCAAGATGAGACTGGAACCCAGGATGATAGGTCACTGATGGGCCTGATGCACCACGGCAAGGAAGGCTTAGATGTGCATATCCTTGGACCTTTATTTACACTTTCTGCTCTTTTCAGGGCCCTAAAGATGGACCTGAGGTATGTACTAGATGTCTTTGTGCTCTTCCCAATTTGGTCAGGTTGAATAAAACTTTTTTCTTTTTTTCCGTTTTAAATTTTATTCTTTAATTTGGGTTATTGAAAACGAGTGACTATACCCGGTGTGGGGCTTAGGTTTTGACACCCAAGTTAAAAAAAAATACAACATATTATACAGTTGCAAGGTTCTAATCTTGAGTTTTCAATTCCAGGTCTGATTTGTCATCAGGGTTGGACATTGCTATGCTGCTCATATTTGATGTTATGGCTGCCATTAAAGATTAACAATGCTTTGGGTCCACAGGCCAGTGTTCTCCCTGGTCTTAAAAGATTGTAATTGCTAATAAAAATACTGTCAGAAACTGGCAGTCTCTGGATTTGTTAATTAGCTTTCCTCTAACCACCCTCAGCCTTACCTTTAATAAACACTCCAAATTGGTGATATTGAATAATATTTTAAAGTCAGCTTTTGTGGCTATTTTTATATTACTTCTGATCAAATATAGCTTTGTACACATAAAGCACTCTACCACTGAGCTACACTCTCAGTCCACTTTCAGTATTATCCTCCATTAAAAACAAGAAAACTGAAGCTAAAAACATTAAGTAACTAAAAAGTGATAGACTTGAGTCCACTTATCAAAGATCCAATTCAAGAGCCCACACTTCAAAGGTTGTAGCTTAGCAACTAGTCACACTGTAATTCCCAGGTTCTGCTAAGTGTCAGTAGCATTCAGAAAACTCATAATTGATGTAGCTCAAGCCCATGATAACAGACATCTTCAAGTAGCTGGAGTCACACAATCTGTAGGACTCATGTTTATGACTTCTGGTTACAGTGCTATCCTAGGGAATCAGATGTCTGTTTGATCCCCAGGAATTTATTGTGTGACAAGGATATTGTATCAACTTTCAATCTCTAGATTCCATATTTTCAAATTATATATATATATATATATATAATTTTCTTTTAAACTTTGTGTGCTTATGTGAGTATGTGCACCTGAGTTAAGGTACCCACAACCCACAGATGTCAGGAGAGTGCTGAATGTTCTGGGCTGAAGCTAGGTGTGGTTATGATCAGTCTGATATGGATATTCAGAACTAATCTATGTTCACTTGGAAGAACAATTAGCACTCATAACCCTTGAGCCATCTTTTCAGATCCAAGAAATGGTTAGATTAACAGAAACTCTGCTTGGAATGCAACAAACATTCTAAGAGTGGTATCTAAAAGTACTGAATAAAATTAGTGTTGAAATAATCATCCCTTTTATTTATCAAAACTATTTTATTAGTTAAAATTGATGTGAAACAATAATGCTTATATTAATAATAACCATCATTATGTCACCTATTATAATTGTTATTATTAGGAAAGCTTCTATTGTTTTCAAGTAGAATTTCTCCAGTAGTGACCTACCTGACTCGCCTTACCTTCTAGAAAGCACCATGGAAAATGTGGGCTCTGTAGAAGTCACCAAGAAGGCTTCCACTTGTTTACTTGTGGCCATGTAGTAGAAAGACTTAGCCATCTCAGCATTAGCAATATGGATTTTGAAATCACCCTCAGCTAATAGCCCAAATTAATAGCCTCAGGGTGACTCCAGAGCAATTGAGAAAGAAAATCTATAACTTCACTAAAGATGCCAACGGCTGTTCAGAAAAAGAGGTCTTTATTAATTAACGGCTGTGAACACTGTTAAAACTGGTGCATTGAGGGCACAGAGAAAGACATAGTAAAAATCAGCCAAACACAAGAACCTCATGAGGCTCTCCAGGTGAAGATGAGGGGGAGCCAAACTACATTCTGTGCAAGCTCCTAGACAAGCCTTTGCTTTTAGTGTCAGCTATAAACTTTGGGAACACTGAGTTTGGGACATGTGAAAAATCTCTCTGGGTCTCTTGTTTTGTTGTAAAAGCATTCAACTGCAGTGGCCTCCTTTCCTGAGGTCCCTCCTGGATGTTTTTCAAGGCAGGGGATTTCATGTCAAGTCAATTCACATAAAGAGGGCTGAGGATGTAAACACAATAGTCATTATCTGTCTACAGCCTATCCCAGGAGCTATGAAGCAAAGGGCCGGGTACCTAGAGATTCTTCTATCTCAGAGGGATAAAAAGAATATATACTCTGGGAAAATGAGGGGGCACAGCATATAGGAGTCATGGTAGAAGGCAAAAGAGCACAGCTTGACACCAGAGACTTTAGCTCTGTGAGGTGCTTGGTCAAATTGCACTTGAATGAATTTAGGCACAGCGTTTCACTACCCTGTATTTCCTTGCCATGAAATGAGGCTGGAATCATCTACCTTGAGGAGGCAGTGTGGCAATTCTTAAACTAATGTGCATTACATACTTTGTGTTGTTATTCATGTTTTAATTATATTTACTTTCCCTACTTCCTTCTCCCTAGGTAATTCACCCAGGTTTAAATGCCACCAATAAAGTAAAGTTTACACATTTTTATCTCTCTTCATGACCTTTCTTCTGAACTCTAAATCTGTCTACTGCATAACTTCTTCCCAATGTGTACTAGGCATCATGCACAGAATTGGCTTGTGTGTTTCTTATAGCTGGGTCCATCACAAATGATGGCTCTAGGGTCTCCAAATATTAATGTCTTCTTTATTCTCGTCCTCATACAAGTCTGCCAGCAATCCTTGGTGACTCCATCTTCATATATATCCAGACCTCCAGCACCAGTGCTCTAGACAATGTCAACGTCATTTCTCAGGTGGCCGCGGCTCTCATTTTTAAGCTAGCCACCTTCTTCTACCATCTCTCCCTACAATTACCATCTCTCAGCCTAGTCAAATCTAATTCTGACACAGAGGCCAGAATGAGCCCGTGAAAACAGGTGAAATTATTTCCAGGCTGATTTTTTTTTGATGGTTTTCCACCTCATTTGAGAGAAGTGCAAAGTTGCTGCTGTGACTCTCTGGAGGATGGCTTTGCTTCACCTTCCTCTTCACTCTGTTGCATATGCTTGCCTCAGTGCTGCTTCCCAACCAGGCTTCTGCCTTTGTTCTTGCTTAAATGCTTCTCGGAATTTTCTTCCCAGGTCAAGGTCTGAATAACTCTAGGGCATTGTTCCAATGCACTTTCTACTACTCCCAAAGCATCAAATTCACATATACGAACCTAATCTTTTACTCAATACCCGCTTGCTTTGATTATTGAATCTCTTTACATACTCACCTTTTTGCTTTTCTCCATATCATTTATCACCATTCAATACAGTGCACATTACTTATTATACCACCTCCCTGTGATGTAAGATAAACAACAGTAGTTAGGATCCCAATGTAATCTCAAAATCCCATAATGGAGGTTGATATAGAGTAGGATGACAGCAAATGTGTTAAAATAATATGTAAATGATCATTTTCTAAATGGGAGATTGCTTTCAGAATTTTTTTTGTTGTTGTTTTTATAAACAATACATTTCTAGAAACTTTATTTTTTCTCTTTTCTTTTTTATTTAATATTTTTTCTTATTTTACATATTGATCCCAGTTCCCTCTCCCTTGCATGCTACCATGCCATCCACAAACCCCCATCCCATCCCCCATCCACACCCCAGGGAGGGTGAGGCCTTCCAGGAAAGCTCATCAAAATCTGTCAAATCATTTGGGGTAGAGCCTAGACCCTCCCCCATGTCTCTAGGATAAGGGAGTATCCCTCTATGGGGAATAGGCTTCTGAAGTCTGTTCCTTCACTAGGGATGCATCCTGGTTACCTTGTCACAGGTAGACTTTTCAGGCCTCCTAACTGAGACCCATGTTCAGGGGTTCTGGGTCTGTCTTATGCTGGAACATATTGATAGAGTTATAGGTTGTATTCTCAATTTATGTCACATCATAAGAAGAACATAAATTAGTATATATAAACTCATGTAACTATATTTACCTTACTTTTTGTCTTATTTTTATTCATCATTTATCAATCCATCAATCGATAATCTATATATGTCACTTAATGCTGAAGATATTTAAATAGCAATCTACATTAGTTTCTAATTGCTGTGACAAAAAACTGAACCAAACCAATTTATGGAAAAAAAAAAAAGGGTTTATTTAGTCTCAAATCTCAAGGGAATGTTTCATTGCAGTAGAGAAGGCATGAAGATGGAAACATGAGACACAAACACAGACTCAGGCAGCAGAAAGGCAGGAATGCTAGAACTCAACTCCTTTTCTCATCTCTATTCAGCTTAGAACCCTAGTCCATAGGGGATTCCATCCTCATTTTGAGGAAGTCTTCACACCTCAGCTAACCAATTCTAAAATACCTAAGAGATGTGCCCAGGGGCTTGTGTCCTAGGTGATTTTAGATCCTGGCAAGTTAAAATCAATAGTAAACATCATAAATATATGCAAAATTATACCTTCCACACAGTGGCCAAGAGCCCAGACTCTGAGAACTTACATGACTTGTGAGGACAGCATAGAGCTATCCACATTCATATCTATCAAATGAAATAAAATATGATGTTCAGGCAGGCTATAATTTTTAGAATATAGTAAAAGTGAATGGCAAGACTGTCTAAAAATCAAAGTGAAAGTATCACTTTTGATAGACATAAATATTTCCTAAGTGTTGTCTCTTGTTGCTTATAATTTAGCATGGGAATACTTTCCCTGGTTCCAAGAAGCCCTACTATGTAGTAGAAGGTGTTAGTGAGCTACCCAGCCTCTAGACCAAGGTAAAACTACACAATACAATTTTCAAATTCAATTTTCCTTCTGGGAACCTGCTATCCAGACAACTAGATGATGAGTGATCAATAAGCTTTTCTACAAGCTCTGAAAGATATAAAATAGATCAAAGTAGGTGAGAGGCTTGTCCAATTTTAGCCATCTACCACTCACACTATGATGCTGTCATCTGTTGGAAGGTAGTTGTGTCCTCCTTTATATTCGCTCTACACTTATCAATAGGAATGTCTATGCCAGGAACAGGGAATAGCAGTAGAATGCAGACCTGCCTTAGTCAATACTAACTTCATCATTGCCCAGAGGAGTGTGGCAGTGGTCATAAGTCAAAGTTGGAAAGGAAGAAGCCTACAAACTTAAGGTGCCTTAGATCTGGGAGTGGACAACTGTAAGCCCACTCCAGAGAGGTAAGGCTAAAATGATCTGTGCCTTCAGAAGCCCTAACACTTTTTATTGTATCATTTAATTTGACTTATAAAACATAGCAAACAGTAAAACTGTTCAGAATTTGGAGACAAAGACCACGTGCCTGGAGCCTGAATTGTTCAGGGACCTCGTGAGTGATAACAATTTGAAACTGACCTAGTAGCCCATAGTTGCTTTGAAAATGCCTCATAGAGGTGAGGTCTGGAGTATGTGAATTAATATTCATAAAGGGCATTTCCTGCTGTGCAATAGTCTCCCCATTCGAGCTGGTTGATGAGGTAATCTTCAAATGACCCTAACCTGCTCTTCCTCCAATGTACAGTCAACTCTTTGCCCCATAAATATGTACTCTGTGAATTTCTTCCCCCACCTTCCCCTGGCCCACTTCTACCCCACCACTCATATGTCTCTCCTCTATCACGTCCTCTAAGTAGCTGCTCTTTGCTCTGATGTCAAGCTTCTTGCCTCCGCAGACCCCTGGTCAAACAAAGGACAGAGAGGCAGTCCAGGGAGAAGGGACAGCCTCAGTAAAAGTGTCTCATTTTGTGGTTTGAAAATATCCCTTTATCCTGGATCTTTTCCCTTGCAGATTCTGACTAGTACACTTGGCTGCCCCATCCTAAGGTATGTTCTCACAGTAGTCTGTCAGTCTCCCTCTCTGTTTGTCTGTCTCTATCTCCATAGAACAATTATAGTTCTAAAATTATAAGCTATCTTAATATCGTGTAGCATATTTCTCTCTAAAAGACTACAGGTATCATATAGATGGGTTTTACACCTTCCTTATTCTATACGCAACTGTAAGCCTATACCTACTTAAGGCTCTGACACATGACATAGTTTTACTAAATAACTTCAGTGCCCAGCATGCAATGCGATAGATTTGTGGGTAACTTCTTGAGGTTAAGAGCTTGATGAACAATGGGCTTTAAGATAGATGAATCCCATAGGAGGCCTCACCCTTCCTGGGGAGGGGCTGGGGGTGGTATGGGGAAGTTGGTCGGGGACAAGGGAGGACTGGAAGGAGAAATAACTGGGATATTGGTATGTAAAACAAGATTGTTTTTAATGTAAATAAAAATAAAATAACAACAACAAAAAAGATAGGTGAACAAATCAAATAACAACAACAAAAAAGATAGGTGAACCCTAGTTTCTTTGCAGGGAGACAAACTTAGGCTTCTTGCTAGTCTTACTTGTTGTCATTATACAGATATGAAATACATGACTTGGCCTCCAGCTGGTATATTCAGAACTGAAAAGGGATTGATTTTTAAAGACTTGTTTATGTGTGTATGTGTACTCATGCCATGTGTGTGCAAGAGTGCATGTACCTGTGTGTGTGTGGGGGGGTAAGGGTGTATCTATATATGTGGTGTGTGTTTCTGAGTATGTGTGCACGGGTGCTCACACACATTCCCATGGAGTCCAGAAGAGAGTATCTACCAGAGATCCTGGAGTTAGGGTTATAGTTGATTGCGAACTATTTAATAGGAGTGTTCAAATCCAAAATTATGCCACCTGGGAGAGCAACAAGTACTCTTAACTGCCAAGCTCTCTGTCTCTAGCCACCATGGACCCCGAGGATACTTACATAAAAGATGGATTGATCTTTTGATGAACTAGAACTGTTATGGCATTTGGGCCTCATTAGAGGAAGTATATCTCTGAGGGGAGAGCCTTTGCAGGTATCTAGTCCCTGTGCCCCATTCCTATCTTTCTTCCTGCTTCCTGGCCACCATGAAAGGGAGCAGCTTTTACATACATACCTGCTCCTAGGATATTCATTCAGCTTTAATCCAGCTCAAAATGAATGGATCTAACAAATCGTGCAGACACTTCTGAAAGATAAGTCAAAGATAGCACTCCCTTCCTTGTTATTGATATAGATACTTTTTGTCACCAAGATGAAATGGTAACAGATTCTATTGCCACTCCCCATCTTTTAATCTCAGTTCTTTTATGATGAAAACTCTTTCCGCTCCCATTCTCTCTGTCCCTGTACTTGTTTGTCATTCATTAGCAAAAG
Organism: Phodopus roborovskii; assembly: GCF_943737965.1. Lineage (NCBI taxonomy): Eukaryota > Metazoa > Chordata > Mammalia > Rodentia > Cricetidae > Phodopus > Phodopus roborovskii. Next base: position 11,529,937 of record NW_026126541.1, on the reverse strand, counting down.
ATAGGAGGTGTTTTTGACCTTTGTTCATCACTCACCCAGTTACTGACCTCCTTATTTCTTTGCAGATCAGGCTATTATGACATCACCATTTTCTGTAATCTTCCTTTTTAAAAGTAAGAGAGTCAATGATCCATGAATACTTGCATTCCCCCGGGAGAAAGAGTCAGGGAGAGAACTCAAAGTTCAAGACAACTTTACCTTCACATAATGTTGGAGTTTGGTGCTGTATAGCAAGATCCTGTCTTAAAAAGCAAATAAAGAAAACAAAATAAAGCCACAAATCAAGAACACCAATGATGTAGTTTGAGATGGTCCCTTCAGAACAAAATTATTTTTTTAAGGACATCATGGTGTTGTGGTTACCAGTGACTGTGAGGTATTTGTATTAAACTGTTAGCTTTTAATATCCCATAAAATATCCCAGTGCACTGAGGTATTGAGTTTTTTGGAGCATTTTGAGGCAATCTCTAATTTATTTGTCATTGTCTACAGACTATAAGATTATGCACTCTCTTCACTTTTCATTTTATCGATGTCTATCATAAAGGGTTGTATTAATTAATGCATAAATATATGACTCTATCACATGGCCATTGCCATGATGAGATCCTTAAAATAAAGAATCAAAATGATAAACCAGTCTAGTAATTTGCCATAATTACATCAGTGAAATATTACATCGAATTACCCATGGCAGTAATGCATGGATTAAGACCTTCCAGTGAAAATCTCTAAGTGGGGGAGAATGAAGGGCAAGAATGAGTATGGTGTCAGGATATGCTGAGGTTGCTGGCCACTAACATGGATAGTTAAAAAAACAGAAAATGAAGATGGAGGATGTTGGAAAAAAATCTTCCCTGTAAGGAGGTGTCCTTGCTTTCTCTGGAAAGCTTGCCTAGTTTAAGAGATCCATCACAGTTTAATTAAAGTCTGCAGCTGGTGTGAAAGCGAAGGAGAAAAAGAAATTAGGGCACTTCCCAAACTAATGAAAGTCTGGGATCTCATTTTAAACTTTTCTCCCTAATATGAAAGAAACATAACTTGTCAGCTGTGCTCCTGTTCACAGTGATGGAACCCTCAGAGGAGGAATGTTCTGGACAAAGAAGAAAGCCCTGTATTCAGGTTGCTTTTCCCTTTACTGCCATGACCTTGCTCGTTGAAAACTACTGGTTTAGTTTGTTTGTTTTACTGTTTTAAACAATTGGGAAAATTGGCTGTACAAGTTGAGCAACTTTGGAGTTCACCTCCTAAAGATCCCATAGCAAAGAATTAACCTAGAGGTGCATCCAAGATTTGTCACCAGTGGAAAAAAGAGTCTCCAGAGAAAAATACCCAAAGCATATGTCTTTCTGTGGTAGTTGTCAAGTTCAAAAGCCATATGGAAGACCAAAGAAGGTGGAAGCCCATGTAAGAATTGATACTATAAGTGTGTGTGTGTGTGTGTGTGTGTGTGCGCGCGCGCGCGCATGCGTGAGCTTGTGCATGTGTGCAGAGGCCATAAGAAAACATTGGGTATAGATCTTCAGTTGTTAGACAACATTATTAGAGATAGAATCTATAATTCATCAAGTAGGTCAGGATGATAGGCAATACCAAAGCATCTGCCTCTTTCAATCTCCCTAACACTAAGATTACAAGTGCATTCACTATGCTAGTGATTTTTATGTTGATCCTGGAATTAAATTCAGTCCATGCTGCTTTTGCTGTAAGTCTCTCACCTACTGAGATTTCTCCCCAGATCACTGATGTAGTCTGGGATGTGCATTTCTTCTTCAAGTAAACTGACATTATTTTCAAAATCTTTAACTAATTGAGTTACACCTGCATTATGAAGGGGAATATATTTTAATTCAGTGTCTATTCATTTAAATGCTAACCACAGGCAAAAATACTGCTTTATAGCAAAGCTAGTCTAGTGTTTCATCACTGACATATTAAAATTAGCTGTCATTGATAGTAACTACTATTAAGAATAATTTGTGTACCCAATGATGACCCCACCAGTCTACAATGGATAGTTCCAACCCAATTCTCATACCACGGTAAAACTATGGGTTGTAAGACAAACCCAAAGTCATGATTTGGGATAGGGACCAGTAAGGTTTGATAAGATTTGAGCATGTTTAGTATGGATAGCAGGGATATAAAGGGGTTGAGAGTAATCAGGGTTCATTATATACATATATGAAATTTTCAAAAGACAAAATTGGTTATAAAGAGGGATGTAATAATATTTCATAACTCTTTTTAACTACTAGGAACAAAGAATTCACATAAGTTTCACTGCAACCCCATGGGAAGGGATGCATAATTATTCTCATTTTATGGATGAAAGAACTAACATATGGGAAAGTGAAATAACTGCTCATGTTTACAAATAATAAGACACAGATATGAAGTTTGGACCCAGGGAGCCCAGCTCTATAGTCTGAGGTTTGAAATATCACAATATTATGTATTTCAATAATCTGATTATTTAGACCTTTATGGAAATACATACATAACAGCAGATAACATGTGACAGATTTAGGGGCATGACTACATTAGGAAATGCATATTAAGATCCTGATATATTACCAAATAGAAGACAGATACTGAGTGAATTTGATCTCTCATCCAGCTCTTGTAAGTTGCTTCCATTGGCACAGTTTTTTTTGTAGAAGTTCCTTCATTCCAGACATCTTCATTACAACAGGTTTAGAAATTAATGGTTTTTATGCTGTTGACAGGTAAGAAACCAAAGCAATGTGTGACTATAAGAAATTATTTTCATGTGGGCATCTGGGAGGAGTGGTGTATTGTTATCAGAAATCACACCACTTTTTTTTCTTTCAGAAAAATTATTTAGATGTTAGCAATGGTTTGTCCAGTCGTGGCGTTCTTTCTGTCTATCACCAGATCAGGTTTGAAAATTGTTAAAAAAAATCCCAGTGTTGAGAGAAATGGATCACCCTGCCTAGTTTCATAGATGGAATCTAGTTGGAGTTTGGTAAGTCTTTATCTCCAAGAAATTTCCTTTGAGGGAAACGAATAGCATTGGAGTTTAGCAATTAAGAGATCATTGATTTATGCTAGTTACCTACACTTAGAAACAGGTAATGTCATTTCAAAAATAAAAAGAAATCAGTACTTTCTCCAATTTTCATTGTTCCTGCTCTCTGGCTTTCCTGGAAACTGATGAAAAATACCTCTGTAATTTAAGCCTAATGACAATTAAAGTGCAAAGTCATTTCCTAATTTTATTGAATTGTCTTCTGTTTAATGGACTAATTGAAGGAATGACACATTGCTACAGAAATTGGTGTGTTCATCCCAGTTAGCCTTGGTTCCTTTAACTTTAGATTTGTAATCTTGGCTGCAGAAATCCAGTCTTGGACTTTAAGGTACAGTACTTGGGATCAGCTCTGATTTACCTGTCTGTGTAAGGAATGACCCTGGGCAGATGATCAAACCTATGCTTGTCTTCTATACATGTGAAAGTAATAATTTATACACACACACACACACACACACACACACATGTTTTCTTGTTTTATATATCAATCCCAGTTCCCTCTCCGCCTCTCCCTCCCTCCCATGTCTCCTGACCCTCTTCCCATCCCATTCCCCTCCCACTCCATAGGGTAGGTGATGCCTCCTAGAAGGGATCATCAAAATCTGTCAAGTCATTAGGAGTAGGGCCTAGGCTCTTCCTCCTGCCTCTAGGAGAAGGGAGTGTCCCTCCATGGGGGATGCTTTCCCAAAGTCCTTTCGTGCACCAACGATACATCCTGGTTCCACTGTCAGAAGTCCCTTAGATTACCTAGGCCTACTAACTGAGACTCATGTTCAGGGGGTCTGAGGCAGTAAAATGCTGGTTTCCCAGCAATCAGTCTGGGGGGTCCATGAACTCCCCATTATTCAGGTCAGTCGTCTATGTGGGTTTCTGTATCCTGGTCTTGACCCTTTTTCTTATCACTCCCTGTCTCTGCAACTGGATTCCTGGAGTTTGACTTGTTTAGTTGTGGGTATCTGCTTCTGTTTCCATCAGGTACTAGATGAGGGTTTTATGATGGCATATAAGTTAGTTATCAATCTTATTATCAGGGTAGGGCATTTAAGGTAGCCTTTCTACTGTTGCTCAGATTGTTAGTTGGTGTCATCCTTGTAGGTCTCTAGACATTTCTCTAGAATCAGTTTTCTCTTCAAACCTATAATGGATCCCTCTATTATGGTATATCTCTCTCTCTCTCTCTGTCTCTCTCTCTCTCTCTCTCTCTCTCTCTCTCTCTCTCTCTCTCTCTCTTTGTTTTTGCTCTTATCTGTTTGTCCCTGACTCAATCTTCCTGGTCCCACATGTTCTCCTTTCCTCCCCTTCTCTTTCTCCTAGGTCCCTCTCCACTCACTGCCCCCCCCACTCACAATATGCTCAGGAGATCTTGTTTCTATCCCTTTCTACTTCTGTAAGGGACCTTGTATAAATCTCTCAGGTTCCTCCTTATATCCTAGTTTCTCTGGCAATATGAATTATAGGGTGGTGATCCTTTGCTCTATGTCTAAAATCCATATATGAGTGAGTATATACCATATTCGTCTTTTTGTGACTGGGTTACCTCATTCAGGAAGGTTTCTTCAAGTTCCATCCATTTGCCTGCAAATTTCAAGATTCCATTATTTTTTGTTTGTTTGTTTGTTTTAATTTTTCCCCATAGAGTTGTATTCCATTGTGTAAATGTGCAACTTATTTTTTATCTATTCTTCAGTTGAGGGGCATCTAGGTTGCTTCCAGGTTTTTGCTATTACAAATATTGCTGCTATGAACATAGTTGAACAGATGTCTTAGTTGTGTGGATGTGGATCATTTGGGTATATGCATAAGAGTGGGATTATTGGAACCTGTAGTAGACTGATTTCCCTTTTCTTGAGGAAAATGGCTGTTTGAGTTTGCACTCCCACCAGCAGTTGAGGAGTGTTCCCCTTTCTCCATATCCTCTGCAGCATAAGCTGTCATTGGTGTTTCTAAATTTAGCCATTCTGACAGGAGTAAGATGGTATCTCAGAGTTATTTTGATTTGCCTTTCCCTGATGGCTAAGGATTTTGAGCACTTTCTTAAATGACTTTCAGTTATTTTGGATTCCTCTATTGAGAATTCTCTATTCAGTTCTGTACCCCACTTTTTAATAGAGTTGTTTGATATTTTGATTACTAGTTTCTTGAGTTCTTTGTATATTTTGGAGGTCAGCACTCTGTCAGAGGTGGAGTTGGTGAATATCTTTTCCCAGTCTGTGGGCTGCTGTTTGGTCTTGTTAACTGTGTCCTTTGCCTTACAGAAGCTTCTCAGTTTGAGGAGGTCCCATTTATTAATTGTCGATCTCATTGTCTGTGCTCCTGGTGTTATGGTCAGGAAGCAATCTCCTGTACCAATTTGTTCAAGGGTACCTCCCACTTTCTCTTCTAAAAGGTTCAGTGTGGCTAGATTCATGTTGAGGTCTTTGATCTATTTGAACTTAATTTTTGTGCATGGTGATAGACATGGGCATATCTGCAGTCTTCTACACACCATCATCCAGTTGTGCCAGCACCATTTGTTGATGATGCTTTCCTCCTTCTATTGTATAATTTTATCTGTTTTGTCAAAATCAGGTGTACATAGGTGTGTGGGTTAATATCAGGATTTTTGATTCAATTCCATTGGCCTATCTGTCTATTTTTGTGCCAATATCAGGCTGTTTTCAGGACTATAGCTGTATAGTAGAGCTCGAAGTTGGGGATGGTGATGCCTCCTGAAATTCCTTTATTGTAGAGGCAGGTTTTGACTATCCTGGGTCTTTTGTTTTTCCATATAAAGTTGAGTATTATTCTTTTAAGGTGTGTGAAGAATTGTGCTGGGATTCTGATAGGGATTGCATCGAATCTGTAGATTGCTTTTGGCAAGATTGCCATTTTTACTACGTTGATCCTACCTATCCAAGAGCATGGGAGATCTTTCCATTTTCTGGTATCTTCTTTTATTTCTTAATTTAAAGACATAAAGTTCTTGCTATATAGGTTTTTCTCTTCTTTGGTTAGCATTACCTCAAGATATTTTATGTTGTTTGTGGCTATTGTAAAGGGTGATGTTTCTCTGATTTCTTTCTCAGTCCCTTTTATTGTCTGTATATAGTAGGGCTAGTGATTTTTTTTTAAGTTACTGTTGTATCCTGCTAATTAGCTGAAGATGTTTATCAGCTGTAGGAGTTTCCTGGTAGAATTTTTGTTTTTTTTACTGACTTCTTTATATGCAATGGAATGATTATGAGATAATCATTTGAATAAGATAATGAGACATAAAACTATTAGGTTTACAAATATAAACTCTTGTTATGACTTCTGGTATTTCTTCTTTCATAAAGAAAGAATATTATCTTGCATGCTGTTGAATTTTCTTTACACTTTAAACTCAACAACAGAAAAGCACCTCATAGACTTCCAGAAATTATTTGCTTTTCGTCACTATGACTTCTTTCTGAATCCTTAAGTCCCAACCAGTCAGTCATGCCTTTTCTGCTTCATTGTTTCTATAACTTGTACTTCAGTTCCCATCTTCCCCACCAAATCAAATTTCAGACTTTGCTCCCTCTTGAAGTTCTCCTTGTTTCCCCGCCTTTGTGCCGTCATTGAAATGGCCTTCTGTGTACTCAAGGAAAGGCCAAATTCCCACCGTCTACACAGTTTGAAACCTCTTTAAATTTCCAGTTCACAAAAAGAAACCTTCTGCCCCCAGAAATCGGATTGCATCACCAGTGTTGGGAGAATAACTTGCTCTGTTTTCACCTATGTTCCTTATTTATATTAGTCCTATTTGATGCCATGATTTATCAAGTCAAAATTCTTTTGCTGTTGGGTTGGCAATATTGCTCAGTGGTAGAGGGTGTGCTAACCAGGAATAGGCTCTGGGTTCAGCCTCTTGTACCTGACTCAAACAGAAACACATCTTTCTGCTTTCACTTGGGACCTTAGTACATCAATCAGTAGCAGAATGACTTCTTGTTGACTGAATTTTATTAGCAGTATGACACCATTTTTATTAATATGCTTTGGAAATCATGGGTCATGTTTCTCACACATCATTGAATTCACTATGCCAGCAAGTTGACTGGCATGTTGTGGGCATTTAATTAATAGCTTCTGAAAATATAACCCTTCTTTATCTGATGTAGATTCTCATCTGGTCAAAACACAAAGCCAAAAAATAATTTGCTGTAAAATATAAAAACCAATCCAACCATTATGCTTTTATTTCTTTTATGTTATGACATAATATACAGTTTAAACTTTTAAAGAATAAAGTTCAGTGTGTTTGTGGAAATACAGTGTGATGTGCTTTGGCAAATGTCTGTGAATGTGTATCTACCACTGTGGTGGTTAATTTACTTGTCAGCTCAGTAGTCTGAGAGATTAGTATAGCACACCTCTGGACTGTCTGTGAAGGTGTTTTTCAAGAGAATTAACAGAAGGAAGATTACTCCCTAAATATAGGTGTCATTGTTCCCAAGGCTGATGGCCTGGGTAGATGGAAAGGTGAAAATGGACGAGTTTGCAATCGGGGCTTTGATTTTGTAGCCTCCTTGATGTGATGTGAGCTTCTCTGCTCCACCATGCCTAAGCTCTCATGAAGCTCTGAAATTTCTGGAAGTATGAATCTGAATAAATCCTTCCTCCCTTAAGTCATTGCACTCAGGTATTTAGTCAGAGTAGAGAATTTAACATAATCACCACAGTCTAGATGGAATATTTCCATTTTCGTCTCTGCCATCATCCCTGCAGGTCCCTTATTTTCTCCCAATAAGAATTCTGTTATATTTCTACTGGCATGACATCAGCTGATGCACATTTTTCTTGCCTATTTTAATATTTCAAATGTATATATCCATGTACAGTACTTATGTAGTAGTAAATGTTTTCATTAGTCATATAAATACTCTGTAATATATTTGCTGAGTCATATAATAAGGGCATGTTTAGCTTATTGAACTTACATCAGTTGATTTGAAATGAGTGAGTGTTTTCTTATAAAACTTTTGGCTGTGTGTGAATGTTCCAGTTGTTCAAAACCTTTACAGTGCTCAGTTGGCTCAATTTTGAGCCATTTCAGCATGGCTGGAACTATATTCAGCTGTCAGATTTAGCTTTCCATTTTCCTAATGACTAACATTTAGTCTCTTTTGTGCCCACATGTTTCCTTTGCGCAGCTAATTTAATGAAGCCTCTGTTATCACCATCAGCCACATTTTATACTGACTATTTGTCTTAACTTTGAGTTTTTTGAGTTCTTGTAGTTCACATGCTTTTCTCCTGATAATTAAAATACTTTCCCTCAAATTGCTTCAGGTTTAAAGTTTAATTTTCATTACTCTTTTTATTCCACAGCTGGAATAATTTCTATTTTCGTTCCTCCTGTATTTTGTTCCAGTGCTGGGATAGTTTTCAGTTTTTTGGATTGTCTTTTGGAAAGCTGTCCTGGTTCACTGTAACTGTCAACTTGGTTAAAGAAAGCCTCAATCAAGGCATTACTTAGATGAAATCAAGCTGTGGATACGTTTGTGAGGGGTTGTCTTGACAGTTAGTTGATGTGGGATTGCAAACCCACCATTCACAGGACCATCCATAAGCAGCTGATCTTGAACTGTGTAAGAAAGCTGGGAAGAAGGGAAGAGAAAGAGTGAAATGATATCATCATATTATAATCTCAAAAATAAAGGAAAATTTAAAATAATAGAAAATACACAGAAAAGAAAGGTAGGTGAGTATAAGGTAGACTGTGAACCAGCAAAAGTGTCCCCACTCCCCGTGGTTCCGGGGCCCTTCCTTGGCTAGGAAGTGAGTTCCTAGCTGAGCCATGTGGAACAACATGAAGGCCTTCCTTCAAGTTCCTGCTGTTGAGTGCAGGCATGGGCTTCCTTGAAGGATGAATTATAATCTGGAATTGTAAACTGAATAAACCCTTATTTTCCCATGGTGCTTCTGATTAGTGTTTTATCACCACAACAAACAAAAACTAGAACAAGAGCTCAATTTAGATTTGAAGTTTTCTTTCCATAATTTTTACATGGAAATTTTATGAAAGAAAAACTTCCATAAATTTCACCATGCTGTTATAATTAGCCTGTACCTACTGTTTTCTTTATCAAAGTATCTTTCCTTTGCATTTCTTCACAAAAAGGGCCAATATTTTTCTTTTATACATTTCTACTGCATTTTAATTGAAATTGGATAGAGGCCATAGGGACAGTTTTTGATAAGTGGTATTTGATTTGGTTGAATCTTTTGATACATTCATGGAGGTCATCTGGTAATGTCTTAGATATTTTGCAGTATCTATAACACAAGCAGTTCATTACTTGGTTAAAATTTCCCCATGTATTTTATTGCTTGTGGAAAAAAAAATCAATGTTTTGTTTTGTTCAACCCTGAAATGTAGTTGATTTTTTATAATAGCTTGTATCTTTGACATTACTCAACACAGTCTTTGTTTCTTCTCTTTTTAATAAAAGTTTTGGGAATTTCAATGCATACAATTAGCTTTATATAGACAGGTGTAATAGTTCCTTTTCCATCTATGTGTTTTTGTATCTTTAGCTTAACTCATTGTGTTTGTCTTCATGTCTAGTACAAAACTAAACAGAATGCTGAAATTAAATGTCCTTGTAGTTTTAAGGAAAAAGAAGCGACCGTTATTTATATCTATGCTATTACTTAGGAGGTTTTGTTATTATCATTTTTAGTTGTCCTCTTTTAGGTGTTACTTCCTGTTCTTCATTTTCTGAAATAAAGACATATTATATGTGAACATTGCATTTTTCAAATGTTTTTCCTGCATTTATTGAAACATAGTGCTTTTCTATTTTAACTTGTGTGGAGAAATACAGTGATTTTAAATGTGCAGTGTGTTTATACTTCTTTAATAAAACACATTTTGTTGTGATATACTCTTTTTCATAGGTATGGACACTCTGAAGCTGCTAATTTTTTTTTATTTTTGTGCTAATGAGGGACAGAAGTTTATAGGTTTGTTCTCCTTATATTCTCTTTTTATTGGATTTTTTGAGGATAACTTTGGCCCTAATGATCCAATGGTAAATTTCATGTAACCTTCATTCAAAGGAAAGTTCCCAATGAGGGCATGAAAATAGTTTTCTTTCTTCTTTTCTTAGTCTTTCTGCCTCTCTGATTAAGTAAACTATGTGCTTCAAACAATAGGAGTGAGACAGCCTCATCGAATCTGTGACAAACAAACAACTCTGGTTTCTACTTACATGGTCCAGATTACAGGCAGGGTTCCCTGAGCTTTTTATTGGTGTCATCTCGACTCTTTGCTGTATTATTGAAGGGTAGAGTGGACACAAGGAGACTCCCAACAGCATTCCCAACAGCAGGTATCTTGTGTGTCTTAGTGAATGATCTTCAACATGAAAGAGTTTTCTGCTCTTCTCTAGGAAGTTAGGACTTATGTCTAGTGAGTCTTTTTCCTTTTGCCAGAACGAGCAATGCAGGATTTCTTATTTTTCTCCACCCAATTGTGTTTGACCTTGTGATCCAGGTACACTCATCATGGTAAGCAAAGGTTGACTTAGTAGACTGGTCCCTAGGTATTGTTTCATACCAGCAAAGATTAAACATGTGGATACTCCCATGAATATGTAAAGCAAATGTGGGCTTTATAAGAAGTTACAGAAAGTGAGAATTGAGAGAAAGTGGAAAATGAAGAACAAAAAAGAATACCCACAAGATTGGGAGGGGTTTCCAAGAGGGAAATGAAGCTGTGGAGTTTCTGGTCCAAGGGTTTTATAGGACCATGGCAAAACTTGACAAAGGTTGATGTTATTGCTGTGAGACTGATTAGTCCTATGGGCTATCATGGAGGAAAGCTGATGGTTGATGGGGTGCATAACCAGGGAAATGGGCATATAATATTCACATGTTGGCTATACAGTTAAGAATGGTTATGTGCCCTGTTTGTCCATCTTTGACCTGTGCCTTGTTAGCAGTTGACCTTAATGCTCTGCTATACTATACTACAGCCAGGATTTGGCCAGGGTTTGGGGTTTTCTTGGGATCCCCTTGAGATTGACAATGCCCTCAAATAGCAGGGAAGCACTTTGGAGAAAACTATGCCCAAATTCCCAAATATTGTTTATAAATATGTGTTTTCATTTAAATGGGGTTGGGTATAAATAGTTTATGATCACAGTCAATCTTTTTCTAAAGAAAAATAAGGAATATGATATAGAAATGTATACTTTGTATTGGTATGGATTTTTATTTGTTGATACAAATTTAAGGACAATTTTGTCATAGGTATATTTATGCTCTTGTTTTTGTATTGTGTTTATACAGCACTTTTAAAATGTAATGTACAATTAAATACAGATTATAGATAGTCATATATAGTAACCAAAACTTACAGTTATGTTACTTAGGTTTGTTGTGATTTAAAAAAAAGAAGCCATGTGACAGCGTTCAACCAGTGGGGATCTTTATTAGGGAAAGGTATCATAAATAGGGGAACTGAAGGGGAAGACCAGTCTCCAAAGACAGAACAGTAGGAGAGAAGAGAGAGGAAAGAGGGGGAGAGGGGTGAGATAGTGGAAGAGAGAGGAACAGGCAGAGAGAAAGAATGAAGGATGGGAGGTGGGTAGACCCCTTTTAAAAGGGAACATAGTAAATATGCACAGGTGGTGCTATTAGTGGTTGCTGCTGAGGGCATATCCTGTCAGAACCCCAAGGACAGACTAGTACAGATGCCTGAATTCTAACCAAGTTTTTTGATATACAGTGATATATTTCAAACGGATAGTTATTCCTCAATACTTTTCAAAGATCTACAGAATATTGCATTTAAAATGGTTTATTAGCATTTTTCATGACAATGTGACACAACTGTTCCTGGCAACAACAATTATATCAGAGAGGAAGATGGGCATCGAAGGAACTCATCATAGAATTTGCTTTCAACATGGCAAGGGTAGCCATTTGGAGAAGAAACTGCTCTTGCCTGGGCTGTCTGACATCATGCTGTCCTTTCTAGACATGCAAGTTACAAAGGAAAGTGACTGCTGAACTTGCCAATGTACAGGATGGTCCTTCAAGGTTCCTGTTTCATCAAATAGACTTTGAGACATTCTGGACCTATAGGTTGAAGAGGGATGTTCCAATGTTACAGAGAAACTTTGGGTGACTGTCCAGGCTACGAGATATCTCTGTCAATTCTAGAGTTTATATATTAACCTTCTGGGGTCTTTGATGGAGTTGAAGACAGTTGTTATAATTTTCCTTAGCTATGGTAGAAGACAAATTACATATAAAGTTTTAGACTCACAAAGATAGGATACATGTAGAGTATTTTCTTTATGTTTTTCCCAATGTCAATGGACTAAATATTGTAACTATAGTTCTTGCTTGATAACTTTTTTGCTATATATAATTTTACCATGTTAAGGTTAAAACATTCCTTTTTTATTTAGATGGAAAAGAGGTGATGATGGGGGATGTCCTTCTGTATACTGTGAATATATGTTTCTCTTATTGGGTGATGAATACATCCTTTTTGGCCAATGGTCAGGCAGGATGTAGCCAGGCAGGAAGTATCGGTGGGGCTACCAAACTAGGAGAAGGCTGGGACTAGGAATGCAGTGAGTCACCAGAGAGACACCATGTAGCTGCTGAGGAAGAAGAGGCAAGGGCATTGCTGGTAAGACAAGACCGCATAGAAATACACTAATAGAAATGGGTTAATAATTAAGAGAAAGCTAGCCAATAAGAATCCCGAGACACTGTAAGTCAAATAGTTTATAATTAACACAAGCCTCTGTGTATTTATTTGGGACTAAATGGCTGTGGGGTTGGGAAGGACAGAAACTTCCATTTACAAAGCATAACTGAGCATGGCAGTAAGTGATGTTTTTCTGTGGTTTCTGCTTCAGGTCCTACATTTGTTCCCCTCCATGATGGATTTGAATGCCAAATAAGTTCCTCCCTCCTTCCCAGGCTGTTTTTGGTCAGAGTGTTTATTATGGAAAGAGAAAGAAAACCATAATACTTGTATGTTTCATACCCAGAACCAATAACTATACCTCACCATTTTGAGTACTCAGGGCTTTGCCATTCAACCTTTAATCAGGGTGCTGTAAGAGCTGTATTGCTTCTAAAGTGCCTAGGAAAGACTTTGTCCCTTGTAATTTCTAGTTTCTAGAGAGTATTCAGGTTTTCTTGGCTCTTTTTTTCCCCTCTCCATGTTAAGTTCTGGAGCATATATAGTACTGTCTAATACCTTTCTGACCTAACTCCTTTCTCCATATAATGGACTGAATATCTATTCAATCCATCTAACTCACTATTCTCTCTCTCTCTCTCTCTGTCTCTCTCTCTCTCTCTCTCTGTGTGTGTGTGTGTGTGTGTGTGTGTGTGTGTGTGTGTGTTATCTCAGAATCTAGTATGGTTCTGATGGCATATAAAGTTATTCAGTATTGAAAATAAAACTATAGGGGCTGGAGATGTTGATCAGTGGTTAAGAGAAGTTTTTGCCTTTCCAAAGAACCCAGGTTTCTTCTGCAGTACCCACGTCAGAGATCTCATAAGTTTAAACTCAAGATCCTGGAAATACCACACCCTCTTCTCTGGCCACTTTGGGTACCCACTTCTCCCTCTTCCTTTCCCTTTCCCTCTCCTTCTCTCTCTCTCTCTCTGTATGTGTGTCTGTCTCTGTCTCTTTCTCTGTCACACACACACACATAAAAATAAATATAAAAAAGAAATGTAGAGAATGTGTTATTTCTGCCCAGTCTCTTTGGTAGTATGTTCCTTGTAGTCTTTATCTGAAATCTCCCTTGTGCACATCCTTTATTTCATGTTCTATGTCACTGACAATTTTTGTACCCTCACTGCTTCAAATCTGGCTTCTTGAATACCTTACAAACTCCTACCATTTCCACTTTGCATTCTTCATCTTGTCCATTTTATGGAAATCCTGCAGTCATTATTTCCCAGGAAACCTCTCTAATGCTACTACTTTAGACCAATGTCACTGGGATTCTTTCTTCAGGTCTTTCTTAATTGACCTTAGTTCATCGCCTAAACAAACTACTTCTATCAACCTTGGATACCTCCATGCTTCCAGATACTGCTCTCTTCTCATTTTCATTTCCTGATATATTTTCTCCGCATGTTCTTCCTCCCTCTTCCTAAATCCCAGCAATTTTTTGAAAACAGCTATGTGAAATATCCCTGTAAGGAGTAAGGTTTTTCTCCCCGCTGCTGGTCTTGTCCCTCCACTGCGCCAGCCCCAATTAACACACCGAGACACTGTATTTGATACAATGCTGTTGGCTCATTACTTGTTTCTTATCGGCTAGCTATGTCTTAAGTATTAACCCATTTCTATGTATTTCCACGTGGTCTCCTTGCGGGGGAGTAGGGCAGGCGTCTGGTCTCCCTGGTCTCTCCATGCTGACTCCTCCTTCCTACATCCTCTTTCCTCCTTGTTTCCTAGTCCCTCCTCTCTTGCTTTCCTAGTGGCCAACAGTGCTTTATTCATTAAGCAGTATGAGAAACATATTTACAGAATGACATATCCCAGCATATCCCCATGATACTTTCTTTGTTGATGTATATTTTCCTTCATTGACCTCCAAGAATGCACAAGAGGTAGCTTGTTATAGAAGGGCAGTGACACTTTAAAGAGATAGCATCACATTTGGAGTCATGGATCCTGAATTTGAATTCCATTTAGTATTTAATATTAGGGAGTCCTTACGAGACCTCATCAATTCTTAATAATCTCTTTCTTTGCTTACAAAATGGGGTAATAATTATAACTGTACATAGACTGCTGTGATCAAATGGGGTACTTAATATAAAACAATCTGTCATATAATAGGCATTCAATAATTGGTAGCTACTATGGTTATGAGTGTTGCCTTTATTGCCCACTGGTACCTAGTATATGCCACTTCATGTTAGTATTTAACTACTTCATGATTTTATATTTGTCTCTTCTAAAAGGAGGTTCAATGGATGTGCTGTATATTAAATTTGTTTTGTGTGTCCCAGAGTAGAAGCACTAGAAAAATATTGGGTCATTTGTCAAAATATTTAAGAAGCTCATGCTTTGATAAATTATTTTCAGCAGTATGTCTTATTACTGTAAGTACAGAGAGTTAGAGTTAGCATTTTAATGGCAGAAGTAATAAAGTGTCTCTGGTAGATTTTGGTTTGATGTGGTACATGCATTGATAGTCTTAGTACAGAACTACCCTGTTGTTCTCTATTTGAAACTTAAGAACAAACACGGACAGCCTCTTTGGGTTGTTATATATTTCTCAATCCCCCAGTTTCCATGATGAATCAGGATAACTCATATTTTGCATATAATGATCAATCACATCAATTAATTCACAATCACCATCAAGTCTGGGAAGACTAGATGTGGTTGGGGAAATGGCATTTCTGAAATGAGACACAGGTGCTATTCTTTGAATAAAATCCTTCACTTCTCTCAACCTCAATGTATTATTCTCAAATATTACTTATCAGTGTCTTATCACAGAGATCTCAGGGAGAGCTTGTGGACCATTGGGTAGTAGCTGACATGATAGCTTTGTATCCATACTAAATGGGTGAGTGTGAGTTAGTAATTATAGTGAATATGGATGACTCCCAAGACATAAAAAGTTTATTGTTACTGAAGTAATGATCTTCAGGCCAGAAGCATGGGAGCCCTTGACAGCTTGGTAGAGTCTGGGGCCACATACCTAGACAACTGAATTACACTGAGCATTTTGATAAGAACATTTAGTTTATTTATGCAAAGGCATCAAAGATTGGAAAATAATAGCTTGGATTAGATTCAGATGTTGCATGTCTTAGCAAACAACCTAGGACCTAGAATCTCTCACAAACCTGTCTGCCCATAGACAAGTCTTTGAATAGCTATTTTACTCTTAAAGTTGACATAGCTGTAGAAGGAGCTTGAAAGGACCCTACTGAAAAATACTCTTGAACATTTTCCACTCTGAGATGTAACAGAAATGGAGTTCAAGCCCACTATCAACATTTTTGCACTCTGTAGTTTGTTTTTTTTTATTTTAAAATTCATGAATTGTTTATTTCTGAAATTTTTCATTTTCTTTTTTTTAATTAATTAATTTATTTTTAATTTATTTTACATAACAAAGTCCAACTAAATGAAAACAAACATTTATACACAATATTTGGGAATTTGGGCGTTGTTCTTTCCAAACTACTTCCTGCTGGTAAGGGGCGCTGTCATGGGGGATTCGAAGAAGATTCAGAAATCCTGGCTGTAGTCTGTAAGGCTGCTTTGTCTAGCTGTTTTGAATGTAGGATCACCTCGTTCAATTTTTGTTTCCACAGAAAATGTAGTTTATTGTAATACACAGAAAAGTTCAAGAGACAATGTGGAAGTTTCATTTGGTAATTTTTTAAATCTATAAATCCAAAGTAGCATTTGTAACACAATTCATAATTTAATAAGATCCACATCATTGGTATTTTTACAAGAGATGTTTTGGCAGAAGAAAAGTGTAAGTATCAACCTGTACAAATACACAGACACATGATCGATTTAAATCCTTTTAACTCCTGACTTGGTCTTGCACATTGATGATGAAACAAAGCTGAAAGAGATGATCCTAACAGGGAGCTGGGCTGCAGCCTGAAGCCGATATGGTCTGGAAAGAAACTTCCTTGAGCCTCTGCAGCACTAGAGTCTGCTCTCCTTGTTTATAGACCATTGCATTTCACTTGTCAGTGTACCAGAATTAAGGCTGAGCTATGTAGACGTTAACAGTTTTAACGTGGATTGTTGGAATGTGTTCTAAACCACTGCTGCCAGGGGTGGGTCTCGCTGACTTTTGCATCTTCCTGCACAAGTCTCAAATGAAGGATAGATGGGTGTATTCTTTTCAAAATGTAAACCTGGAGTTTATTTAGAAACAAGTGAGTTTAGTGGTTAGATGTGTGTGAAAATACTCCACCTACCGGTGAGACCCAGGAAATATCTCTCTGTCAATTTCAACATCACCAAAAAATGTAGTATGCATTCAGTGTGTGTTTTTGTTTGTTTGTTTTAAGTGATAATACAGTTTTAATAAAAACATTAATTAATAAACACTTCAGTGGTTGAGAATATTACAAATATACATCACCTGCTTTAAAAAACAAACAAACCAAAAACAAACATGTTTTCCCTGAGTCTCCGCCTGTCTGATCTGTGATCCCCCTTGCCTGGCCTCTGCCAGAGGGAACTTCCTAGATCTACTCTCAGCACACTAAACCTGCCTTTCCACATGGTACCACCCTGAATCCCTGCCCCTGCCTGAGGAGAGACCTCCTAGAGAGCTTGGACCACCCAGAGATACAGACCTCGAACTTCTGACCCACCTAAGCCCACCAGCGGAGTCTCATAGAGAGAGAAAGACCCCAGATTCACCAAATGAAAGAAGCGATAGAAAGATGGCAATACAAGTAAATACCTATCAATAAAAATTCAAGCATGATACCACCAGAATCTAAGGACTCTAAACCAAGTAGACCTGACCACCACAAAACAGATGAAGCAGAAGAGAGCGACTTAAAAAGTATCTTCATAAAAATGATAGAGGCCTTCAAAGACAATGTGAGAAAATCGCTTAAAGAAATGGAAGAAAAAACAAACAAAATTGGGAAGAAAGAGAGGAAAAGACAATGCAAAATAATACAATAAATGAACAAATCTCTTAAAGAAAGTAAGGAAAGCCAAGAAAAAACAATCACACAGGTGAAAGAAACTTGAAAACTGGGAGACAATAAAGAAAACACAAGCTGAGGGAATGTTGGAAATAGAAAAACTGGGCAAATGACCGGGAACTACAGAGGCAAGCATAACCAACAGAGTACAAGTGATGGAAGAGAGAATCTCAGGTGCTGAAGATAAAGTAGAGGAAATAGATTCATCGACCAAAGAAAAATCTTAAGTCCAGCAAATCCTTAACAAAAAACATCCAGGAAATGTGGGACACTGTGAAAAGGCCAAACCTAAGAATAGTAGGCATACAGGGAGGCGAAGAAGCCCAGCTCAAAGGTGCAGAAAACATATTCAACAAAATCATTGAAGAAAACTTTCCCAATCTGAAGAAGGACATGCCCATGAAAGTACAAGAAGCATGCCAAACAACAAATAGACTAGACCAAAGGAAAAATACCCTCAACATATAATAATCAAAATACCTAACATATACAATAAAGAAAGAATATTAAGAGTAGTGAAGGAAAAAAGCCAGGTAACATATAAAAGCAGACCTATCAAAATTACACCTGACTTCTCCATGGCAACACTCCAGGCCAGAAGATCCTGGATAGATGTTTTACAAGACTAAGAGTCCATAAATTCCAGCTCAGGCTACTATACCCAGCACAACTGTCAATCACTATTACTGAGAGAACAAGATATTTAATGACAAAGCCAGATTTTCCCAATACATATCTACATATCCAGCCCTATAGAAATCTCTGGAAGGAAAACTCCAACTCAAGGAAGTTAACTATGCTCACAAGACATAGGAAATAGATAATCCCACTTCACCAGAACCCAAGGATAAAACAGGGCAAATATATTCACAATACCACCTCTAACAACAATCTAAAACAAACAAGCATTAACAATTAATGGTCCTTACTTTCCCTCAACATTAATGGTCTTAACTTGCCTATAAAAAGACACAGGCTAACAGAATGGATACGAAGACAGAATCCATCCTTCTGCTTCATACAAGAAACACATCTAAGCTTCAAAGACAGACATTACCTTAGGGAAAAGGGCTGGGGAAAGATCTTCCAATCAAATGGACCCAAGAAGCAAGCAGGTGTGGCTATTCTAATATCTAGCAAGTTAGATTTCAAACCAAAATCAATCAAAATAGATGAAGACAATCATTTTGTATTCATCACAGGAGAAATCCATCAGCACAAAGTCTCAATTCTGAACATCTATGCCCCCATACAAAGGTAACCACATTTATAAAAGAAATGCTACAAAAACTCAAAGCTCACATAAAACCTCACACACTCATACATAAAACCTCACACACTCATAGTGGGAGACTTCAACACCCCACTCTCACCACTAGACAGGACCACCACTCAGAAACTTAACAAAGAAACAAAAGAACTAACAGAAGTTATGTCTCAATTGGGTTTAACAGACATCTATATAACATTCCATCCAAACACAAAAAAATATACCTTCTTGTCTGTTCCACAAGGAACACTCTCTAAAATCGACAACATATTAGGCAACATAACAAACCTCAACAGATACAAAACAATTGGATTAGCCCCCTGTATCTTATCATACCACTATGCTTTAAAGTTGGAATTCAACAACAACACAAATCACAGCAACCCTACACACTCATGGAAACTGAACAATGTGCAATTGTACCATACCTGGGTCAAAGAAGATATAAAGAAATAAATTAAGGACTCCCTAAAATTCAACAAGAATGAGGACAAGAAAGTAGTGCTATGAGGGAAGTTCATTTCACTAAGTGCCCACATGAAGGAAATGGAGGATAGTCACATTAGAGAATTAACAGCACAGCTGAAAGCCTTGGGGGGGGGGGAGAAGCAACTCACCCCAGAGGAGTAGACACCAGGAAATAATCAATTTGAGGGCTGAAATCAATAAGGTAGAACCCAGGAAAACAATACAAAACTTCCATGCAACAAAGAGTTGGTTTTTGGAGAAAATTGATAAGATAGACAAACCTTTATCCAAACTAACGAAAAACCAGAGAGGGAACATGCAAATTAACAAAACCAGAAATGAAAAGGGGGGCATAACAACAGACACTGAGGAAATCCAGACAATTTTCAGGTCATACTTTGAAAACCTGTACCCCACAAAATTTGAAAATTTAAAGGAAATGGACAAATTTCTGTATAACTATCACTTACCAAAATTAAATCAAGAACAGATAAACAACTTAAATACACCTACAACCCCTAATGAAATAAAAGCAGTCATCAAAAGCCTTCCAACCAAGAAAAGCTCAGGGCCAGATGGTTTCAGTGCAGAATTATTCCAGAAATTCAAGGAGGAGCTAATACCAATACTCCTCAAATTGTTCCACACAATAGAAACAGAAGGTTCATTACCAAACTCTTTTTACAAGAACACAATTACCTTGGTACCCAAGCCACACAAAGACACAACTAAGAAAGAAAACTACAGACCAATAACCCTCATGAACATTGGTGCAAAAATACCTAATGAAATACTGGCAAACCAAATCTAAGAATACACCAGAGAAATCACCCACCGCAGCCTTCATCCCTGGGTTGCCGGGATGGTTCAACATATGCAAATTTATCAATGTGATCCACCATATAAACAAAATGAAAAAGAAAAAACACATGATCATCTCACTAGATGCTGAAAAAGCCTTTGACAAAATTCAACACCCTTTCATGGTAAAGGTTTTGGAGAGATTATGGATAACAGGAACATATCTAAATATAATAAAAAAAATATACAGTAAACCAACAGCCAACATCAAACTGAATGGAAAGAAGCTTAAGGTGATTCCTCTAAAATCAGGAACAAGACAAGGCTGCCCTCTTTATCCATGTCTCTTCAAAACTTTACTTGAAGTTCTAGCTAAAGCTATAAGACAACAAAAGGAGATCAAGGGATATAAATTGGAAATGAAGAAGTCAAACTGTCACTATTCGCAGGTGATATGGTAGTTTACTTAAGCGGCCCAAAAAACTCTACCATGGAACTCCTTCAGCTGATAAACACCTTCAGCAAACTAGCAGGATACAAGATAAACTCCAAAAAACAAAACAAAACAAACAACAACAACAAGAAAAAAAAACCCAATAGTTCTACTATACACAGACGGCAAAGGGGCTGAGAAAGAAATCAGAGAAAGAAATATCACCCTTTACACAAACAATAATCACAAACAACACAAAGTATCTTGGGGTAGTGCTTACCAAACAAGTGAAAGACCTATATAGCAACAACTTTATGTCTTTAAAGAAAGAGATTAAAGAAGATACTAGTAAACGGAAAGATCTCCCATGCTCTTGGATAGGTAGGATCAACATAGTAAAAATGACAATCTTGCCAAAAGCAATCTGCGGATTCAATGCAATCCCTATTAAAATACCAGCACAATTCTTCAATGACCTTGAAAGGATAATGCTCAACTTTATATGGAAAAAACAAAAGACTCAGGATATTCAAAGCAACCCTGTACATTAAATGAATGTCAGGAGGCATCACCATCCCTTACTTTAAGCTCTATTATAGAGCTATTGTCCTGAAAACAGCCTGGTATTGGCACAAAAAATAGACAGGTAGACTAATGAAATTGAATCAAAAACCCTGATATTAACCCACACACTGACAGACACCTGATTTTTGACAAAACAGCTAAAAGAATACAATGGGAGGAGGAAAGCATCTTCAACAAATAGTGCTGGCACAACTGGATGATGGTGTGTAGAAGACTGCAGATATGCCCATGTCTATCGCCATGCACAAAACTCCAATCCAAATGGAATAAAGACCTCAACATAAATCCAGCCACATAGAACCTCTTAGAAGAGAAAGTGAGAGGTACCCTTGAATAAACTGATACTGGAGACTGCTTCATGAACATAAATAACTCCAGTAGCACAGACACTGAGATCAACAGTTAATAAATGGGACCTCCTCAAACTGAAAAGCTTTTGTAAGGCAAAGGAAACAGTTGGCAAGACCAAATGGCAGCCAACAGACTGGTAAAATATCTTCACCAATCCTACATCGGACAGAGTGCTGATCTTCAAAATATACAAAGAACTCAAGAAACTAGTCAACAAAACACCAAATAACCCTATTTAAAATGGGGCACAGAACTGAATAGAGAATTCTCAATAAAAAAGGCCAAAAGTCACTTAAGAAAGTGCTCAACATCCTTAGCTATCAGGAAAATGCAAATCAAAACAACTCTGAAATACCATCTTACTCCTGCCAGAATGGCTGAAATTAGAAACACAAATGACAACTTATGTTGGAGAGGATGTGGAGAAAGGGGAACACTCCTCCACTGCTAGTGGGAGTGCAAATTTGTACAGCCATTTTGGAGATCAGTATGGCTGTTCCTCAGGAAAATGAGAATCAGTCTATGACAGGACCTGGCAATCCCCTCTTAGGCATATACCCAAATGATCCACTTTCATACAACAAAAACATGTGTTCAGTTATGTTCATAGCAGCTTATTTGTAATAGCAAGAACCTAAAAGCAACCTAGATGCCACTCAACTAAAGAATGAATAAAGAAATATGACACATTTACACAATGGAATACTACTTTGTGGGGAAAAAATGGTATCTTGAAATTTGCAGGCAAATGAATGGAAATTGAAGAAACCAATCTGAATGAGTTAACCTGTTCACAAAAATAAGGATATGTTATGTACTCATATATGGATTTTAGACATAGAGCAAGGGATCACCATCCTATAATTCACAGCACCAGAGAAACTAGGATACAAGGAGGAACCTAAGAGAGTCATATAAGGTCCTTCACAGAAGGGGAAAAGGACAGGATCTCCTGGGAATATTGGGAGTTGGGGGGGCACAGTGAATGGAGAGGGAGCTAGGAGAAAAAGATGGCGGGGAGAGGCAAGCACATGAGACTAGGAAGATTGAGTCACGGGAGGAATAGATGAGAGAAAAAAAGGAGGGTTGGGGGAGAGATACCATAAAAGAGAGAGCAATTATAGGTTTGAAGATAAAACTGGCACTAGGGAAATGTCCAGAGACCTATAAGGATGACCCAAACTTAACAATCTGAGCAACAGTAGGAAGGCTACCTTAAATGCCCTTCCCTGATAATGAGATTGATGACTAAATAATCCACCATCATAGAGCCCTCATCTAGTAGCTGATGGAAACAGAAGCAGACACCCACAAGAAAACACTGAGCCAAACTGGAATCCAGATGCAGAGAGGGAGGACAAGACCAGGCTACAGAAACACATAGAGACAGCTGACCTGAATAAGGAGGAGCTAATGGGCCCCCAGATTGATACCTGGGAATCCCACATTCTACTTACTCAGACCTCTGAACATGGTTCTCAGGTAGAAGGCCTGGGCAGTCTAAGGGACCTTGGACATTGGAACCAGCATGTATTCCTGGTGTACAAAAGGACTTTGGAAGCATATTTCCCATGGGTGTATACTCCCTTAACCTAGAAGCAGGAGGGAAGGCCTAGTTCTTACTCCAAATGACTTGACAGATTTAGATGACCCCTCTTGGAAGGCATCATGTGCAAAGGGAGGTGTGGGGAGTGGGAGGGCAGGGTTGTTGTGGGGCATGGGAGGGTGGTAGAGAGGGAAAGAGGTAGGTAGAGATGAACGGAGGGAGGGAGGGAGGAAGAGAGGGAGGGAGGGAGGGAGGGAGGGGAGGGAACTGGGATCGATATATAAAATAAAAATAAAAAAATATAGGCAACTTATAAAAAATTGCAGTTACTATTAATAAACCAAAACACATCCATAAACATATGTTTTTACTTTTAAATTAGTATCCCAGCATTCAAGATAATAAAGAATATGTCAAAAGAAGCATTACCCATGTGTCAAAATTTTACATTATACCTACTATGTGCTAAATGTTTGTAAAATAAAAGAGGCTGTAAGTGTCTCCTCTACACATTTATTATTATTCTTTATTCATACACAGTAATTTCACTGAGGACAAAAGGTAAGGTGAATAACAGTAATTCACATTTTCTGATAGTGGGAACAGATGTTCCTGGCACCATGCACAGTTCTGTATGAGTATTATCTTTCAGCAGTCATAGCTATACTCTCTGGGTGTAATTACAATGATTTGAACTCTCAGATGATGTAACAAAGACATGGAGTGTTTATCCAGAGAATAAATAGCCATAGGTAGGTAGGTAGATATAGATGATAGTTATAAACTGTTATATGTTTGTATCAGTTTGAGTCTTTTCTTACAGAACATTAATGGAAGAGCAATTCCATGCAGTCCCTTGAAAATACTCTGCATTTGGGAACACAGTACCCACCATATTGACAGTAGTACCAGCATTGAAAGCTGAATGTCTGAATGCAGGTTCCATTTCTTAAGTACAGGAAGTGCTCTTTTATTTTACTGTTTGTGTGTGTGAGCTCTTGCCTGCCTGTTTGTGTATGCTTGTGTTGTTGGCTGAGTGTGTGCGACCGTGTGTGCGTTCATGCGTATGTGTTTGTGATATGTATGCTCAGGCATGCATGTGGATATCAGAGGACACATTGTGGGAGTCAGTTCTCTCCTTCCACATTGTGGATCCCAGGAATCAAATTCAGGCTTTTCACCAGGCACCTTTTCTTACTAAGCCATCTCTGTGACCTTCAAGTGCCCCAGAGTAAACAGTGTTAGCAAGTTGTTTGGGCTGAACACTTAAAACATGTCACACTGAAAAGTGGTACTCATTAATATGATAACTCATCCTCTTCTGAGCCTAGGAAGGTTCTATGCGCAAATGTACTTCGTGCCAATGCACCTAGCAGAGCCTAGGGAAGAACACTTTCGTTGCACAATATTTAATTATTACTTGTAACTAGGGAGTCCCATAAGAGACATGTGTTCTCTTTATAGGGTGATAGTAAAAATAATCCAATAAATGATTCCAGCTTTTGTTGGGTAATTTTGTAAACGGTTTCTGGAAGCAAAATTTTATTATTGAATGTTTTCGGGGTGACTTGGGGGAAATCTGTTTTCTGGCATCTCCAAGCTTTTAATCATTGAGGAAGACAAATGAAAGCGAAGATTAAGGGCTGACTGCTGCATGTTCATATTCATAGATTTGCGCTACTTTAAACCTTGGTCAGAGAAACTTCTTATTTGAGTGTGTAGTGGATAGTCTGGAGGCTCAAATCAGTTTAATAGGCTAAGAATCAGTGACTGTAACTGCTTGGCTATAGAGCATGCATTCAAGCATAGGGTTTGTGCTTGTATATCTGTCTGTGTATCTATCTGTCTGTCTGTCTGTGTATCTATCATCTATCTATCATCTATTCTCTCTCTCTCTTTCTGTGTGTGTGTGTGTGTGTGTGTGTGTGTACATACATATAATGCATATATTCCACCCTAAGACTCAATAACCATTAAGGAAGAAGCTGTTCCTATTAGCAGCTGGGGATTTATGATAATTGCACTAAATCAGAGTAATAAACAAGGATTCCACACTCTTACATTCCACTGCTGCTCTTCCTGTATACCTCTGTTCTTTGCACAGCTGCAGAACTGTAATTATATCACAATTGGAATATACTTTTGGCTGGATTTTATTGACCAATGCACGCTGATTGTACATGCACACACCAGCTTATGTCTATATTTACATAGTTACATTTGATGACTACTTAGCCATCTTCTGGAGAAGGGTATAAAGATAATGCTTCTTACAGGCACCACTATTGAGTTAATGGCCTTTATATAAAAGTTTGCTTAGTTTTCATTTTCCATCGAATAGCAACTAAAGGAAAAGCAAAATCCTTTAGAGTACCACTTTACTATAGCAGTTGAGATAACTTGTGCTTGCCTTTGAATGGGCCCTGTACTACTCTCCATCCTTTCCCCCTCTGGGCTTGTTTGAACATGACATAGTGGCACTTTTCTTCATTTCTTATTTGGTTTTGCCTGTATTTTCTGAATGGAGTATATTTTTTCTTTCTCAGTTTGTCTCCTTGTTTTTAGATAGGAACGTGCTGAAGAGCTTTCCTGAGGATCATGTACGATAGAGGATCGTGAGGCTTTCCATTTCTAAAACCCTTATTTACAATCAGACTTGACTGGTGATATCTCCAGATATGAAGGTCTATGTCATACAAGTCCTCCTGCAGAATCTTAAAAGCACTGGTTCATTTATGTAAATTTAATTCTTTTGACAATTTCATATATGAATAATGTATTCATATAAAGTCTACTCTTCCCTCTACCCTCTCAACTCCTCCTGTCATTCCCACTCTTACTCAAATTCATGACCTCTTCTTAAAAACGATTATATATATATATATATATATATATATATATATATATATATTTCCTTCTGGATCCATTTAGTGTATCTGGAATACATGATTAATGGAAATGGAAAACCTACCATGGAACTAGACTATATCTTTCCCTTTCAACTACAACTGCCTACAGCTCTTCATCTAGTATTGCCACCCTGTGAGATTTTCCCGTGTTGAATGTGAAGTGGTGTTGTCATTTTCCTGGTCTCTTTTAGGCAAGCATATTTTGGAGAGTTCATGAAGATAGCTCCAGTATCATACACTGAAGGCATTTCACACAGCAGATGTTCTTGTTCTTCTGGCTTCTATACTATTTCCATTCCATGCCCCATAAAGTTCCCCAAGCCTTAGGCATAGTGGATATGTTGTAGCTGTATCCACCAGGGCTGGCACCCCATAGCCAGTGTTTTTCCACATTTTGACTACTTGTGTATTTCTATGGATATCTCTCTGCTGAATAAAAGTTTATTTGATGATGGCTGAGAACTACACTTACCTGTGGAAATAAGGGTAAACATTTAGATTGCAGTCACAGCTTCATTTTCAGTCAGCTTATAGCATTACCATTGAACAAAAGTTAGAGGTCATCAGAATAACTGTTTTTATTATTGCCTTGCATAGAAATGTAATGCCCTTGTCTTTTGCATTCTTATATTGTAGTACTGATTGGAACTATCAAGAGGTTGCCAAGAATCCCAGGGACTCAATGTTTGAATACTAAACAACAGTGTCTATTAGTCATGATCCATTGCGCACTCCTTTTGTGGAAAGATAAAAAAGTAGGCTTTATCTTCAATGAAGTCATTGAGTGGGTAGTGATTATAGGAAGGAGAGTCACTCCAAATGGATTGATTTGTAGATAGTGGTTAGATAACTTCAGCTTAGCCTACTTTTGTTTATCATGCCTTCTCTCCCACTGTGTACATGGCTTGTGTCTCCTACAATGGACACCTTGTGACTTAAATTATCTACAGGTAATTTCTTAACAAGGAAAGAAAATTAAGTGATAAATAGATGAAATTGAGAGCAGATAAAAATATTGACTTTTCTACAAAAAGCTCCATGTAGCAACTTTGTGGTTGCTTTGAATGTTATCAATGCCCCAGAGTTTTGGAGCTGCTGCTGCTTTGAGTGAGTGAGTGAGTGAGTGAGTGTGTGTGTGTGTGTGTGTGTGTGTGTGTATTTAGGACACATGTGTATATATGAATGTGTGAGTCTGGGTGTGCAGATGCTATGGTCTGCATGGGAAGGTCATGAGACAGCTGCCTGAGACTCTCTATGCCTTTTCCTCTATTTAAGACAGGGTCTCTGTTGTTCACCTCTGCATACATCAGCAGCTGACCAGTGAGCTTCCAGCAGTTTATCTCTGGCCCCATCATTCAGTAGAAGCACACTGGGATTATAGACCAACAACCAAAGATACTGCATGTGGCTTTTTCTGGGGATCTGAAATCAGGTCACACACTTTACCCACTCATCCATTGTCCCATCTCCTGACATTTTAATTGATGTGACTGTAACCAGTTCCTTCTATTGGCTTGATCCTTTTGGAAGCTTGTAATTTATTTCCTCACATTCTTGCAGTGTTTCCTGATGTCACAAAGTTTAAGTCATACACGACTTACCAGTGTGCAGTGGGAAATCTTTAAAAATTGTTTTATTTTTTAATTGCCAATTGCTAAATAAATAGACAGAATCATGATGTTTGATCTTATAGAAGATTTTGTTTACATGCTACATTTTAAGCTATAGAAGTCCCCTTTGGGTCACTAGCAATCAAGCTTATTTGATCACAATGCATACGACTTCATGGGTGATCAGCTGTTCTGTTTTCATTCCATTTAGGATAATAGTAAGCTTTTCTAATAATTGCCTAATAGCTGCCTTAAATGCCTTGTAAAGTATGTAGTTAAGAATATGTATCAGCCAGGTGGTGGTGGCACACACCTTTAATCCCAGCACTCGGGAGGGAGAGGAATGTGGATCTGGGTGAGTTCGAGGCCAGCCTGCTCTACAGAGAGAGTGACAGGATAGGCTTCAAAGCTACCCAGAGAAGCCCTGTCTCAAAACACAAAACAAAAAAAGAATGTATAGATTACAGAGTAATTGAAGCCTAATGTCTAATATTGTGATGCATTAATTTAAGAAGTTTCCAATCAAATACAGAATAATTTCTGGGTGTCTAGTTGAACCATAAATGGTTTAGTTCTTAAGGCATTGTGGATTTTGTGTCCCCAGAATGTCAAGTTAGCTTTGAGAGATAACGGGAATGAATGATCCACAGGTATTTTCACATTTAGTATAAAATTATCATGTAGCTATTATAAGCCTGAGGTTGGAGTTCTTAGACTTCTGGGCATTGAGATTTTTGATGGTGATGTGCAAGAAAGTGAGAAACAGTATGAATAATATCCATCCCCCCGGCAGACATTCATCCTGCTCTAATCTGCCACAGTACCTCTGGACTTCTCCTATATTGATAGCCCTTTTTATACAAGTGAATTCTGAAAGCTGTCTCATTAATGCACTGAATGGATAGTGGTGTTTAACCGATGCCATTTGCAGGTCTCTCTTATCAATGTGTAATAATCCATCATGGGAGTCAATTTCATTCCTAGGCATTTCTCACTGCAGAACGTTTCTCCTAGGAACCACAGCTGCCCTTCCACTTCCCTTTGTCATCACTCTCCCCCCTCTCACACAGAGAAATTGCACCTGCCTTTCCTCTCCCCCTCGCCTGCTCTCCCACTCTCTGAATTAAGGCCCTCTGGGCCCATCTTTACATGGCTTCTGATGTGTTTGACAATCACTGCTGCCTCTCTGGGCCTCAGCTCATGGAGTAAGCAATGTAAGGTGTGAGCTTTTCTGACAGATTAGAAGGTGCTTTGTAACAAGGGGAAAATCAAATCAAATGCTTGTCACAGGGAATTCTGAGTGGTGTTGGACGGCAGAAGGAGCATGAAAGAGGAATTGCTGAGTGAAGGTGGAAATGCAGTCTAATAAGATGCAAATAGGGGGAAATAGCATCAAGTCAGGAGACAGCAGAGATACTCCTTTAAGGCACTGGAACAATGTCTGTGCTTTGTGGTTTAGCAAACCACCATGCAAATTTGTAAGACTCGTAACAGTTAAAGTAGTTCATTCTAATAATCAGTGGGA
The DNA here is from genome assembly GCF_943737965.1 of Phodopus roborovskii. NCBI lineage: Eukaryota > Metazoa > Chordata > Mammalia > Rodentia > Cricetidae > Phodopus > Phodopus roborovskii. The sequence goes on along the minus strand of NW_026126541.1, from coordinate 11,500,675 downwards.
TTTATGTAGCCATTATAAATGTTCAGTATGGGGAAGACTAATGGGAAAGACAAAAATGCTCATTAACTTAGGTTATGCAGGATCATGGTACAAGGTTAAAAAGGCAGTACAAATACTGCTAGGTGAAATTTTGTGCATAGAGACAAAGATGAGGGTACTAAAAAGTAAAAGTGGCTGCAATTAGGCAATAATATTATGGATGGCATTTTAAAAGATCCTGCCTTTTCTAAATTTTCTTTTAGGATAGGCAACACACTTATGCTAAACGATAAATAAAAGTAAATATTGTCTATGCATGCTTTCCAAAAGAAAAATTATAAGCAATCTTCAGACTATAAAGGCAATGATTAAGCCATAGAAGCATAATGAAATACAATAACATATTAGCTACACTGGGCCTTCAGTCAATCAGAAAGAAGACCAAAGGAAGCTGAGATTCATGAGAGGAACAACGGCACCACTGGGGTCTCTGAGCCATCAAGGCATAAAAGCTAATGAAGTAAGTTAGATATAGTAACAAGTTTTTCTTTTCAAGACAGGAGATACAAACTGTTTTGAATAAGAGAAATTTTTTTGTTTTAGTTTTTATTTTGTTTTAGGAAAGTCCAAAATGATGCAGACCTATGGAAGATCAATAAGATATATTGATAAGGGCTCAATTATTAAGTCATCTGGTAGAGGTGTGACAATGGAGATTTCTATTTTGCCTGGTCTCACAGCCTCAAATAAACAGACCAAGGCTTATAAACTGTTTGGCCAAAGGCTGAGGCTTCTTATTGGGTAGCTCTCTCTTAAGTATTAACCCATTTCTATTAAGGTATGTATTCCCATGAGGCTGTGGCTTGCCCATAATGCTCCAGCATGTTACTCCTTCAGTGGCTACATGTGTGGTGTCTTGCCCTAGAAAATCTCTGTGACCTTTTCCCAGCATTCCTAGTCTGGTGGTCCCACTTATACTTCCTGCCTGACTACTGGATAATCAACATGTATTCACCAACCAATGAGAGAAACATATATTCACAGCACTCAGATTTGAGTGGTGTGAGTAATGAAATAGTTTATTTCAAACGTTAAGTTGATTGAAGTAAGAAACATCCATGGTATTGTTGAGACATGACTCTGTGAGGATATCACTAGGGGACTTAATAGAAGGAAGACCCACCCTGAGTGTAGCACCATCCCATAGGGTCAATAGAAAGGAAAAAAGGAGAAAGACAGATGAGCAATGGTATTCTTTCTGTTACGTAGTCAGCTGCCTTGGGGGTGAAGTCCCACACATTGAAGGTTATCCTTAGCTCATCAAGATAATAATTCATTAGGAAGGAGAGAGCCTGAGTTGATAATGCCACTGAACAGGTTGCCTTCATAAAAACAGCAGTTCTGGGAAGTGTTTTTGTAGTTTTTTTTAATGTCAAAATAAAGAGAGGCTACTATCTGTATGATAGATGGGAGCTAGACTAAATCTTCAGGTAGAAGCATAAATACATACATATGATCCTCATGGAGCCTTTAACCATGATCTCCAAAGGCCACTAAATCCAGGCAATGTGTACAAGGGAACAGTGCCTGCAAGGAGGTCTCAAGAGGCCAAGCTGTGAGGTGAAATCTAAGTTGCAACAGATATCCAACGTTTGATGTGCCAGAACTGTAGGATGACTCCTGAGAAAGGCAGTAGGCATGGATTGAAGCTGTCCTGAGATAGAGGTCACATGCACTGTGTCTGTCAAACCAGAAGGACAGAGCCACTCATGACCTTAGGAGCCTGAAAGATGCTATCACAGGCTCTAGATGTCTGACATGGATTTGCAGGATTTGTTCTTTGTCCTACTAGGTACCTTGCTCTGATCCTGTTATCTCATATTCTACACCCATTTTGCTTTGTTTGGACTGGAAATGCTTATCTGTGTCATTGTGTATTAGAATTATTTAATGTGTTTTTTATTTTTCTGAGGGTTAACCACTGTGAGAATACCTTGAGTTGAGAAGACATTTTGTACTTTGAACTTGAGAACAGTATTAAGACTATGGAAATGTCTGAAACTCCAGTAACTATATTTTTCACTAAGAGATGGCTATGAGCATATGGTAGCCAGGGGAGAGTGATGCATTTGGATGTCACATTGAAAAAGGGTGTTCATGACATAATTGATTTTGATTTTTAACTCCAGTTAAAAACAAAACAAAAACCGTGCACCTATAAAATTAATGAGATACACTGGTGAGTGTATCTGTGAAGGTATCTCCAAATATATTTCAATTTTGGAAGAAAAAACCTACCTTTAATATGAACACTACAACCCTAAGTGGTAGGAAACCAAACTGAGTAAAAGATAAAGGAGAAAATCAGCTTAGCACTGTATTAACCCTCCTCGGCAATGCCAAACGAGCTGATTCTGCCTCCATGTCTTTCCTACCACCATGGGCTAAACTCCTTTGAACTGTGAGCCAAAATAAACTTCTCCTTTCCAAGTTGGATTTTGCCAGAAATTTGGTAACTTTAATGAGGATACAGATACTATACTCATTTTCATATATACACATTTGTATTTATTTTAAGTAAGAAATGAACTATGGCAGAATTTGATGATTCCCCATGGGAGGTCTCACCCTGTCTGAGGATTGGATGGGGGGTGTGGGGGTATCGGATAGGGAGACAGTGAGGGGAGGGAGAGGACAGGAGGAAGAGGGAACTGAGTATGTAAAATAAGATTGTGTTTAATTTAAATTAAAAAATTTAAAAAAGAAACAAACTATGCTACATATACTTTTTAGTAGATATAGCCACGAAACCGGTATGCCTATGTTAAAGCTACAGAGAAACAAATAACTTTTGTAAAAACCTGTTAATAAACAAATACCATACAGAGCCTAGAGAGATAGCTCAGTGTACAAAGGGCCTGCCATAAACACATGAAAATTTGTACTAAATTCCCACGCCCACACCATACATGTGGTGTGTGGTGGAACATACTTTTAAATATCTATGGAGCTTGCTGGCCAGCCAGCCTAACCTAATTATTGAGCCCATGTCAATCAATGAGAAAACCTGTTTCAAAAAACAAGAGGGTGGCTCTTGAGGACCAATAATCAAAACAGACCTCTTGTGTTCATGCACTTACAATTCCCATGTTGCTACCCACTCACAATCCTCTCCCACAAATGTCATAGTACTACAATTTAAACAATGGTTACCACTGATCAAAATTTCATATAATGTATAGAGAGAGATGGAAAGAGCTATTGTAAGGAAGATGATTTTTTACAAAAATATTCCTATATAAATATTAATATCTAGCAGAGACTTTTATGATGTGAAAAAAGAAGAGAGAGAATTGTGGAGAAGGAGGTATGTTAAAGGGAGGGAGAGAAAGGATAAGAAGGTAGGAAATAAATATAGTCTAACTACATTGATCGGAAGTCAGAATGAAACCTAAAGAAAGACCCACAGAATGTGGTGGACCTTCATGCTCCGACTCAGGAAAGGCGACATCCCAAATCTCTCATGAGAAGTGGTCTTGATGCAAACAGCATGAGGAATTTTTTATTCCAATTGCACTGAGGTCCACAGTCATACACCATGTAGGGGTAGAGGACTGAGGACCCCCCACAGCAGAATTGAGACAGCTTTTATAGGGTTTACAACAAAGCCCGCACATTGTAAATCAATCATCTCATAGTATCTAGAGCCCCAGCGGTGTGGACCAATCAATGTAAACCATTTTATAGTTTTTAGACCAATCATTTTAATTCATCCAAGCCTGCACTTTATAGACCAATCAGTTTTCTATAGCCCCGGAGGTCTGCATTTGCGCAGGCTCCTAAGTAGGGTGACACATGGCAGTTAGGATAGATCACTGGGGCGGGGGTTTCACAAGCAGTTTACGAAGTCAGATAAGTGGCAAAGAGTATAACCTTTCACCTATTTACTGGCAGAGGACAGGGTCTGGAATTTGAAGTTTTTAGGGCTTTTTAGATAGTATTTCTAAACTTTCAGCTTCGTGGGGTCATTGGAGAGTTAGGCTGTATTTTCCATCCTATCACTACCACTCTGAATAAAAATGTATATAACAATAAAAAACAAAGTGCTCACTAGCATTGTTGTGATGCATAATGTCTTTTGTTTATCTGTTCTTTAAATAACTCTTATGATTAAATGTTTCACATGGTTCAAGTCTTCATGAAACATATATGTCGTGCTTACTAGATAGACCTTAAATCTGATCTTTGGTTGGTCATTCCAATCACTAAAACAGATGAGTTGTGTAACCACCAGCTCTACTGCCATCCAGGTGAACCAAGTCAGTGTCTGATAAGATTGGCTACCATTGAAACAAGGACTTTCTCTTTACACAGGAAAGCAACTTATGTGAGCTTGGTTGAATTCTCTTAACACAGTTTAAGCTACCAGCTCTAGGGAGCTGCAACTAATGGTTGCTGTGGTTTTGATTCTCTTGCATGTAACACATTAGAGCAAGCAAAGAAGTGTAACGAGGAGGAGCAAATAGGACAACATCAAAGTGCCCCCTGGAGAAAGCTGCTCGCACAAATGGAAAGTGCTACTGACTTATTCACCCTCATCACAATCTTTAGCTCAGTCTCAAGGCCATCGCTGAACTGTGTTATGTGAAATGGATTCCGGAAATGCAATTTACATTAAACACCTTTTACTTATCTGTAGATGACTAACTGGGCTCTTGACAGATTTCCCCCCAGTGTGGCATACTGTATGCTAACTTGCCAGCTAGGATGAAAGCTCCCAGGTAAAGAAAGCCATGTTTATTACTGGATCACCATTCCAGCTCATTTTCATAATGATATTTTATGATGATGCAGCTAGAGAAAAAAAGGCTGTGACACCGAGGAGGCATTGGAAGTACAATATAGAAGATGCAATATGTTTCTATCTTGCCACCCATAACTCAGGTGGTACATGCACAAGATAGTAGTAAAGTTGGAATTAAAGCTGATGAAACACAAAATGAAGCAACAGGACAATAACAGTGGACATGGCAGATGCAGCCTATATACAGACAGTATTCATTGCTCACACACGCAAACATTGACATTCTGCAAGAAGTTTTTGTAGAACCTGCTTTGACTTATAAGTATTTGGGTATTGATGGGAAAAGAGAATAACACCCATGAACCCCACCCAAGTTAGCAACACATTTAAAACTTGAAATCAGAAATTAAAAACAACTGATGTTGGTGCTCACATTGATTCTGGAGAAGTATAAGAATTAACCTCCACTGGTTGCCTCTGAGATGAGCCCTAGACAGTGGTTATCGTGTGAGGTTCAGTGCTCTGTGATCTACATTATTCAAACTATTTGTTGTGTTGTTTTAGGTAAAGCAATTTGACTCCTCCAGGATCCTTTTTCTTCACATATTAAAACAATGTTCACTTTTGTTTTAAGGATAAATTTTTTTTCAGTCCCTGAAAAGAATTTGATGTTCAGTTATCTCTTCATTGAACCAAATAAAATTTAGTGGCTATAGTTGATGCTTATAAAATATTTCTCAATTTGTGAATGTATCAAGAGTCAAAATGCATAAAGAGATGGGGTGTATCAAGGAATCCCGATGCTAAAATCTGTTATCTAGAGTAGCAGGTGCAGTGGGTAAAGGAATGGAATTAAGCACATATGGTGTAGAAATGAGAAGAACATTTGGCATTGGAGAGAGTGGTACTTCCTTTGTGACACAGGGATTTCCTAAAAGTAATCCTTTATCAAACAGGCTTGATAAATTCTGAGTTTGTAAAGGCTCTCAAGATTTTTTTCTCTACTGTCACGTATTCTGACTCTATGGGGGTAAAGGGTAAGAATTAGTAAAATTAGCTACATTTCCCAAGCTTGGTTGACCAAACAATCCTTTCTTCACTGGACAGCTTATTGTATTTATGTTCCAAAAGACACAATTAGGAATTGCTGATGGAATGAGATGGCAGAGTTTCTGTTCCTTCAGGCAAATGCTTTTTTAAGTTTGCATTTAACATTTTGGAGCATTACTGTCATCTAACTTCAGGTAAATGCCATTACTGTGGCTGAATGGGATAAACGATGGACATTCTGTACTTATTGACAGATTGAGGAGGACTAACCATTTACTAGTCTATTTCTTTTTTCATCAGCGTTGCTTTAGATTAGAATGTATATCCTAGGATTACCCTTTTCTGTTTAGTCTTTGGGACTTCAGTGGTATCTTCAGAATGTGTTGGGACCTTGGAACTTTATACTGGTTCCCTTTGAAATTTTTACTTTTCTTTCCCCTTTGCTTCAGTTGATTTTTTTTTTCATCAGCTTTAACTCACTTATCTGGTACCAGGACCATGGAACATGGCAAGCTCCTTGGAGGACCTCTGAAGATGTATATATATCATCAATACATGCATATATATGCTAATCATAAAAAGTCACAAATTCAGAATTATGTAAAAGAAACAGTTAAGGTTTCTATTATTTGGGTATTACTATCCTTGCCTGTTCCATGAGCAGAATCATATATAAATATGCACTATTAAGTGAAGAGAGTCATATCCTGGATGTTTTTCTACACCCGACTTTTTCAAATACATTCATATACACATCCGTATGTACATACATACATATATATTTCCTGCTTAAAACTTCATGAGATTTCACAGTAGATGTCATATCATATAAAAAATGAACTAATGCAGCAACAAGACATAATTTTATAATGAGAAGTTTGCACAGGGAGGTGTGAATTAAAAGGAATTCTAAGCCAAGAAATGTTGCAATCTTACAGGAAATGGAAGTCAGCCAGTGGTTCTCAGGTTGAGACCAAACACAGAGAAGCAGAGGTTTACATTGGCTCTGGGAGTGAGTTTCGGCATGAAACAGCGTGTTTCACACCGCCAGGTCACATGTTTATGCACTGACAGCCATGATTTAACAAATGGAGCTTAACAAATTATAAAATGACGACTGTCAAAGCCATTCTTAGGTTATTGTTTGTGTTGTTTGTTTTGAAAATGTTCTCAATTTTTAATCGTATCCAAAGGCTACAGACTTGCAGATTTCTGTAGGTCAATTTACTCTCAGTCTTCTCTGTACAAGGGAGTCCAGCCTGAGGAATCCTCTAGAAAATGTCTTAGTTTTTTTATTTTTCTGGTCCCCAAAGTCTCCTGAGATGTATAGGATGTTTACATGCAGCCTGTGCGTTTGTGCTTTGGGTCAGTAATCATTTTAAAATCTCATGGTTATTTCATCCTGTCTGGACAGCAGGCAATGTAATCCTCCTTAATGCTGTGCTTGTGGCCAATCACATTTTCTGCTTTTGTGACATCTCCCTGTAACTCACCACCTGTCAGCACTGATGTGCATTAATGAAGGCCGTGGCTTATACACTGCTTGTCATGTTTGAAGAGGTGCATGACACTCTGCGCTTACTGCAAACTCTGAAGGGATGGCTTTTGAGCACACCAACTAATTGGTGTCGAATCCTATGAGCTGGGATTGCTGTGACAAGCATGAGTCAGAGTGGCAAAGGGCTGTTACCTGTGTCTGCCCCATCAGGATCTACACGGCATTTCAAAATTACTCCAGTTCAACATCCAAAACCCCCAAATCCATACCCCTAAACCAAAACAAATTGTGCCTAAAATTGCCTTAATCATCAGGCCAAACAATTTCCAAGGTCTCAGGTAGCTGGGACTATATGATTGCCGCAGATATCAAATTGCCTAAGAGGACTCTTGCTATATTCAGACCTTAGAATGTGTGTTAATTGTAAGGGGACCGCTTTCAACCCATTGAATCCTCTTCAGTTCATTTTTATATATTTAAAAGACTCTTGGTTCTCATGTAGAGGGGAACTTTCAGTCAGGATGTAAAATAAATAAATAGATAAATAAATAGTTTTAAAAATTATTGGGCATTTGTTGGTCGATTGCATGATTTTTTTCTGACCAAACTACATACAGAGATGTTGCTAACATTGGTCACCAGGAGCTTATCAGGGCTGTGCACACACTAGGTCTTCACTTAATGTTTAAGATAGGAAGAACAGGGAGGAGGAAAGAAGAAGGAAAAATGATGAGCTTCAAGTCATGAAGTTTTCCTAAGTGCATGGATTTTTTAGAATCTCAGAACCAAGTACAATGGCATCGCGGTGGGATTCTCTGCTGTCAGCTCTCCTAAGGAATTATTTGCCTTCATCTGATGGCTGGTAGCAGGATCAGCTGCAAAAACATTGGTGCTATGATGAGTGTGAATGGAAGGTGGCTGAGTGTTCCTCTCATAGCTTGTGCATTTGGCACACGCCATTGCAAAGAAGAAAAAGAACCCAGAGTTAGAAGGAAGCGCTCTGAAGGTGCAGGCACGTTTTTCAGCTGAGGAGGGGGAGCCGAGGAAAAGCAGCAGATTCTAACTTTTGTTTTAAATTCACTGTTGACATTGTTGGCTTACTGCATAGCCTCCTGTGTCAGTACGGCTGCCAGTTTCAAACAGTCACTTAATTAATTTAGTCAGAGATTTACAAGAAGAAAAATGAAAGAGGGCTAAGCCAAGCGCTTAACTTTAACTCAAAATGAATTACCCGATTTCTTTTTAGAGAAAAGCTCTTTAAGCTTCACAGGGGCGCCGGTAGGGTCTCCCCTACCCCTGAAGACATATCTCAATATATGGTTATTCCATGTGACTTTTGGGAACTGCTCTTCTTTTACTCTGAACTTAGGAAGTTTTCAAAAGGCTGTGTTTTTATTTTTATCATTAATGTGCTGTAGGAGCTACTAATGCAATGATAGACTCTGTGTGTGTGTGTGTGTGTGTGTGTGTGTGTGTGTGTGTGTGTGTGTGTGTGTGCAGATACATGTGGAAGTAAGCAGTGTCATTCCTCAGGGGGCAAAAGTGTGTGTTTATTCCTTAGCATGAGCCTCTAGCTAGATAAAAATATTGTAACCTTACCAATGGTTCAAATATCATGTCTCCAGCCAGGACCGTAAATAAAGCTCAAGTTCCATAGTTTGACCACTCATCAGAATCTTGCTGTTTCAGTTTCCCTTTGTACAGACTGGTGACTTAGAAGTCAGGAATGAGACATCTCTCTCAAGTCTGCATCAATACAATAAGCCCAATAACGGTCCTAGTAGGACACAATTCAGTAACACTGTTTTGGTTGATTAAAAAAAAAAAAAAATTCTGTGTTCAATGGTTCCTAAAGGCAATTGAGGGTGTCATCAAAACTCTTTGAAGCTGTCTCCATTTTTTTTTTTTTTTTTTTTTTGGTTTGTTTTTCTGACTTGGTTCTTAAAAGTAATCTATCCTGTCCTTCTTCTAATGAAAAGCCCTTGATTGGGCCCCAAGTCTTTCAGGATCCCTATCAAATATCTGTGCTGAGTATTCAAGGGAAGAGCCTTCAAGACTCAGCACTACAATTTAGAATAAGAAATAACTTTAAATGCAGATCTGTGGGGCCTGCTGAATCAGAATTCCTTGGCCATGGGAGGATTCTAACTCTAGTATATCCCCTGGCAAATGTGTTTTTATATTTCCAAAGTTAATGAACTGAAATTTTTGAAATGCTTCACTTGATATTCTTTTCTGTTCTATTTCTCGCCAGTGAATATGTGTATTCTCTGCTTCACTCATGTCAAACAAATTAATTTTGCTCCCATAATACCACAGACTGTCTATAGCAGTGGTTCTCAGTGTGTAGGCCACTCCTTTGGGGGGGTCAAATGACCCTTTCACAGGGATCATCTAAAACCAACAGAAAACATAGATATTTACATTATGATTCATAGGAGTAGCAACATTAGTTTGTTAGTTTGATAATTTGATTGGACGCTGACAATAAAGTTTATTTTGAATGAGAGGGCAGAGACAGATACTTGGTCACCAAAATTAGCCATAGAGGTTGTGGAGGACTGAGGACATACAGACACAGAGTCTTGGTTGGAGGAATAAAAGACACAGAAGGCTGGTCACTTCTCCACCACTTTTCTGATCAGTCAGAGAATAATTAGATAATTGCATCATCTTCAGTTTAACTTGGAGTGTGAAATCATGGGAAAGTCACTCATCTCTGGCTCTGTAGCCACTGGAGATGGCACCCATCCTCAGCTGTGTCTCCCCCTCACCCCCAGACTTTAAGCCCTCTGAGTGAGTCTGGGATTTTCCTGTTGCAGCCTCTCTATAGCCTCCAGCTTCTGCCCATTCTGGCCCCGAACTCTACAGCTATCTGGGCTTCAAATGTTGTCCAAGACAACCACCCCCTCCCACCACTGGAGGCTCTGCCTTCAGGCAGCCAGAATGCCCCCCACTTCCCACCACACACACTTCTGTACTTCTGTCCACCTTTCAAGTGGCAGCTCCATTTCCCCGTGGGTTGCCGGCTTCTGGCTGCCATACTGGGTCATGCTCCTTGACACCCATTGGGCTTCTACTGTTGCTGTGACTGCCATACACTCTCAGCTCCCAGCCAAGTGCAAGGAGCAGCAGCTTCCCTCAGCCAGGCTGTGCACAGCCTGTGTTCTGGCTACACAGGGACAACCAGCTTCAAACTTCTCTGTCATTGTCAGAAGTTCTTCCCAGACACCTACCTGGGGATTGTTAAGAGGTGGGATTCATTTTTTGTTTTTTTTTTTTTTTTAATTTCTCCATGTTAAAAATGGAAAACACTATCATGAGGCAGGGAGTTAAGTCTCTGTTTAGTTTCAAAATTTATGGTTTGAAAAATTAACAATTAAATCAGGGGTTAATCAATTTAGCTGGTATTGACATAATGTCAATTATAATTATTAGCAGTTTGGTAATTCATGTTTTATCCCTAAAAACGTTGTTTGATATCAGTGACAAAACTGCTACAGGCTGCAAGATCACACAGTAATTATACAGCCAACATATCATGAAATAACTCAGAAGAAGTATGAATTCTTCTGATAGATTAAACCAGTACAAAAGTTGAACTTGTTACAATCTTGTGAATGAATTGGCTGTTTTTACTGTAGATTCTTCCTGTAGCTTATTCCTCTCTTTAACAACTTGGGGTTTGCTTCCCCAAGTTCAGCATTATCTGATCATTTCCTGGGGACAAGTTTTCCCTATGCATTTGGAGTTTACCAATTATAGTCCCCAGTTACAGGTAAAACCTGTACTCCAGTAACAGGTCCTAGTTTACTAATTACATTCCTTAGCTTCGTATGAAAGCTTGTTCCCCTCTCCATCGCAACAGCAGAGATTTGCCTTCCTGAAATTACCTTTATTGATAGGCATTTGGTCAGTGTTTAGGGTCCAGGAAAACACATCCATCTAAGACATTCCCAGATATCCAAGGACACAGAATTACTACAGGCCCAAAGTTTTGATTTATAGCTGCCTGGATGGATAGAAAAAATAAGCATGCCCTGGTTTTACCTCACTGGTAGATAGAGAAGAATAGCTTAAACTAACCCTGCATAAAAGATTCTCAAACTTCTCGTTTTATTAACTCACAATTTTAGCTCAGAGATTTACTGCTACCTCCTGTGTCCCCGAGAAGATAAAGAGAAAGGTAATCAGCCCATTTGCTCATCCTCAGGGAAAAGTAAACTTTCCAGAAGGCCTATGCAGCCACTGAGGACAGAGCACTGGAAGACCCCAGGATTTGTTTCCTGTGCAAATTAACCTTAGACCCTCCCTTTGGCATACAGTCCTAAGCAACTGATGCTAAATGTCGCTCCTAGCAGTTTTAGTTTATTGTTTTGTGTGTAACTCTTATCTGCGTTGCTGGCCCTGAGAAACTCGAGCCTCACATTGTATTGTAAAAAGAATTATTGTTGCAAAAGTATATATACCTGTACCCCCAAAACTGGAGACAGAAAGAGAAACAAAGAAATAGAAAAGCAGAGAACAACAATAGAAAGAGAGCAGCAGAAAAAGGATAATAAAGGAAGATGCAGAGGAGCAATTGTGTTTAAGTCAATTCCCTTTTCCTCAGATCTTAGTTCCTTCACTAACTTGTAGCGAACCCCTGAGGGAAAACTCTAGAATCAGGCCTTTGAAAGTTTTCAATACAAAACCAAAACCTTGACAGATATGGCACAATCCTTAGAAAAACATTAATGGAACTAAGAAAAATATTCACACAGAGACACGGGAGTTTAGAGCAGAAACTACCACACCATTGCATTGTGAAACTAAAGTGAAACAGCCTAAGGTTACTAGAAAACCAACCATAATTTATTCAGTTACCATTTAAGAATGCCCACCAGATGATAGACACCCCAAAGGCTACTACTCAGAAGTTAGCCTTGAATACATAAATGTTAGATTTGAAGAGAATTAAGGAAGCAATAGTTAAATTCATGGGTCACTTGGGACAGAATTATTCCTCAGTACTGAAAAGACTTAGTTACAGTAGTATTAGAAACTGGTCCTCAGTTGTAATGGAAAATGTAGTAAAGAGATGAAGCTTAGATCATAGAACAAATTAATCAGCTCAGGCTGGAAGGACTGACCCATGCACGAGCTCTTCACCAAGTCTCAAACTTCTGCCTCTCCTTGTAGTGAGATAGTCCTTCTGTGGCACTGACCACGCCCTTTTGGGGGTGGAGCCATGGGCGGAAGTGACTGTAGAAGGAGTCAGGATGGAGAGCCTGGAGAGAACAGAACCGCCATTTCTTCGCTCTCGGTAAGAACACGTGGAAATACAAAAAAATGGGTTAATAATTAAGATAGAGCTAGCCCATAAGAAGCTAGTAACTGGCCAACAGGATTATATCAAATACAGAGTCTCTGTGCATTATTTGGGGCTGGTGCAGCGGCAGGACAAGACCAGGCGGCAGGCAGAAAAACCGTACTCATTAGTATTCCTGAAGTCCCAATTTATGTAAACCAATGCTGGCTTTGGAGTTGGATTTGGATTTCCTTCTCTAAAGTCAAGCATGTTGTTAAGTTTAAATTTATGGTTTCTGCCTTAAATCAAGAAGCCAATTGGTGTAAGGCAGAAGAAAACAAAATCTGGGGACTCATTTCTTATATGCAATTTTCTCTCTGAAATCCTAATTTTCTCGAATACTTTTAATGTTTATTGTTGTCTTTCCCTAATGCATACCTTAAAACTTGAAAATTTTACTTTAATATTGATGTGTAACTTTTCCACAAGGAATAATAACGATTCCTAACAGCAGTCTTTGAACTCTCTGGAAAGAAGATGGGGCCCCACATCATCGTTTCCACTTGACTCAAACTGATGCATCTGAACTACAAACATCACCCTAAAACCGGTTTGAGACTGTTTTGCTCGAGACAACTCATGACTAGCTGACTAGCTAGCTGTAATGGTGCACCTTTTTATTACACCCTGGCCAGAGTTTCAGATAGAACTACAGTTAAGAATTTTCTGCCACACAGTGACTAGCTACATATGTCACAGCCAGTTCTGTTGAGAAATTTGGTTGCTAAAAATTTTTCTTCCTACAGGATCCATTGGAACAATCATCGTCCCATTTCAGCAGGAAGTAACCTTAAGATAACGACACCCCTTTCCCTACCCTTGGAATTTTGTGATAATAGTCATCGTCTTTGGGTTGGTTTTAGTCATTTACGGTTGGGTATGGAAGGTGATGCTTCCTCATGTTTATCTTTTAGACAGGAATAGGGAATGGTTGGAAAAGTTATGGTTTAGATGGGATATAGGTAGATTAGCCTATTTTCTTGAGTATTTGAGTAAGAATGAGATCATATTTTACAGCTTACATTGTTATGTATTCTTTGTGCTAAGCTATGTAAAATTAAGTTTATACTTTGTTAAATCTTTATATTGTGTTAAATCTTTCCACTTACAATGTTTTATGCACATTATTTTTTTTTACCATATTCTATGTATGTATACTTTTCTTGTATTCAAGACATTTAGTATATTGATACAATTTGGGATATTTATCTTGCTGCCCTTTATAGTTCTACCTCTTGTCTTGACACTTATACTCTACCTCTATTTTAGGGATTTACATGTATGTATATGTAAATAGTTATATTGTTTAAGTATTTGTTCCTGCTTTACTCAGTTTTAATCAGTCTTTTAGCTAAATTCCTGAGTATTACAGATTATCTTCACTCATGTTTCCTGTACCTATGAGATTAGTCAGATATAGATGCTTAATCTTCAATCACTTCATAGACATGCAGAACATGGCATTTAAATGTTTTAATATTAGTACTCCATTGACATGAGACACTGTTGCTCCTGACAGCACTGTGCACTTTCCCGAAAATATGTTGGACACTGTTGTTGCTCCTGCTGGAGTTCATTCTCCCCTCAGCTAATGGCCTGTTGGGCAATGCCCCCACTTTGACCACTGATTTGGACATGCAGTCCTATGTGCTTGCAGGAGACAAATATAGAAGACTGCTTGACCTTGCCAAGTCAGGGTAAGACAGCCATTCTACCTCCCTGCTGTTGTTGTGGTCTGTCAAGTTCTCTTGGCCTTAGCCAAAACTGGGTGTACCAATGTTGCTGTGAGACCTAGGGTGACTGTTCAGGTGGCTTGCTGTTTCTTTCCTTGCTGCACCTTTTGGAAGTTGTCCATCCGCACTTCCTGTCTACTCTAGTATCGTTATTTTCCTTCTCAGGTCTTGATGAGGTTGAAGATTAAACTCTCACAACTATTATTCTCTCTTCCTAGTTAGATATATTAGGTACTAGACTTATGTTTTCCCGCTTAGGACAACTCTATTGTAAACTCCATTGTGCCTTCACCCTAGGACTAGATATGTAGGTCATTTTGTTCTCGATTTTCCTTTTCTTGGAGCACACTTGTTATTCACTGTTTTGTATATAGTTTTGTATTAAGCCTAAATCTTTTCTTTAGACTAAAAGGGGAATTGTAGTGAGATAGTCCTTCTGTGGCACTGACCACGCCCATTGGGGGGTGGAGCCATGGGTGGAAGTGACCTGTGGAAGGAAGTCGGAGTGGGAGCCGGGAAAAGCTCTCTTGCTGGTGTGACTCGGACAGGAAAGGATTGGGTTGAATTTCCTGGTGTTCATCTGTCTAGGTTGTAAGTTATTTCTCCCTGAATAAACATCTATTCAGCCTATTTGTTTATCCTGATCCTTATTTAACCGTGATATCCCCTCAGTGTGGCTGGAGACCGAATGCCTCTCTGAGACCTTGCTTCTGTCTTATATACTTCCCTAATGTTGGGATTAAAGGTGTGAGCTATAACTCTCTTTTAGACTCTTTCACTCTTGTGTAGATATGGTTGGCCTTAGACTCTTAATCTATCTCTTAATCTTGAGTCCTAGGGATAAAAATGTACAACCACCTCCTAGCTTCTGGTTGCTGGGATTACAAGTGTGTGCCTGGCTTCTATGGCTTGTGGCTGAATTTGCTTTTTTGAATACTCAGTCAAGCTTTAATAAATCATAAATAATATATTACTACTTGTACAAATGAAGACTAAAAATGCTCCAGCAAATGTCTTTAGTAAAATTAAACAATTTTTGCATATTGCAGCATAAAACAAATTACAGGTATACCACACAATACTACAGGACAAGCAGTTACATAAAGATCTAATCATACTACAAAAGATACACTTAATAAACAGAAAGGGGTAATAAAGAACCACAGAGATAAATTGAACAATGATTTATTAACTTTAAAAAATTTAAAAGCTAATGAAAAAGGAAGGAGAGTTGCAGAAATAAATCAGATAATAGAAAAAAATTCCTGCTGAATTAAATCAGCCTGTAAACATTAAAGATAAGTTGAGTTCAGAATGGAATCCAGGATATGTGTTACATGGTAGAAGAGATTTTACTTTTATTTCTACAGGAAAAGAAAAGCTATGGATACCATAAAAATTGATAAACATTATATTCAAGCAGGAGAGACCTCTAGATTAGAAGAGGTGATAGTTCTTCAAATCCAAGCACATTTGTTAAAGCTGTGAAACATGGAGGACCCTAAGGAAGACATATATGACCTCCCAGAGAAGGGGAAAAGGACAAGTTCTCCTAAGCACTTTGGGAACATGGGGGGGGGAGCGGAGAGGGAGTTAGGAGATTGCAAAGAGGAGATTAGGAGGTGGGGGAAGACATGAGGGACTATGAAGATTGAGTTGGGGGAAGAATAGAGGAGAGCAAGAAAAGAGATACCTTAATAGAGGGAGCCATTATAGATTTAAAGAGAAATCTGGCACTAGGGAAATGTCCAGAGATCTACAAGGATGACCCAAATAACAATCTAATCAATAGTGGCCAGGCTACCTTACATGCCTTTCCTCTATAATGAGATTAATGGCTAACTTATAGGATGTCCTAGAGCCTTCATCCAGTAGCTGATAGAAGCAGAAATAGAGACCCACAGCTCCCTGGGGTCTGGATAAATTCCTGGAATCCAGTTAAAGGGGGAGGAGTGATGAGCAAAGGGATCAAGGCCTTGCTAGGGAAACCCAAAGAAACAGCTGACCTGAACAAGGGGGAGCTCATGGACCCCAGACTGACAGCTTGGAAACCAACCTAGGACAGAACCAGATCCCCAAGATGTGGAGGCCTGGGCAGTCTATGGTGTCCCTGGTAACGGAGCAGCATTTATATCTAGTGTGTGATGGACATTGGGAGCACATTCCCCATAAAGGGTTACCCTCTCAGCCTAGAGCAGCCTAGGCCCTGCCCCAAATGATGTGATGATCCCCCATGGAAGACCTCACACTTTTGGTGGAGCAGAAAAGGGATGGGATGGGGGCATGGGAGGGAGAGGGAACTGGGATTGATATATAAAATAAGATTTTTTTTCTAATTTAAAGAAAAACAAAGAAATAAAGTGGTGTTTTAAAAAAGCCTCAAAGATAAATAATATTTTATTTGACTTTGCATGTGAAAAAAAAAAGAAAATCCAAAATTTCTGACTGATGTCAGAAGAGCCACCTTGTATAGGACAAGGAGAAAAATAAAATTAAAGGACTATATATTGCCACTAATCTCTTAATCCTTTGGTTTTATTTTGACTCTTTAAAACTCTTCTTAAAGTATAAATATTATATAAAATTTATTATATATATACATATATATACATATATACACTTTTTGTTGCAATATTGGTGATCATATAGAGTACTAATTCTAGAAAAAGGCTTAGTCTAGCTTTCTGTACATGATTTTCAACCTGAGTCTCTATGAGGTAACTAGGAATTAAGTTTTTGAACCCCAGATGTACTTAACAAATTATGGTCCCTTAACCTCTCTGCGGTCTGCTGCATATGACATTTAAAATGTGTAAGTTTTTGCAATGAACCATGACCATGCCTAACAGTGACCTTTGATGTCTCCAAAAGAATGATGGGGCCCCACAACCATGATTCCACCTGGATTATGGTAATGCTACTGAGCACCAAGTAGACAAACACCACCTTTGCACTATAATCTGTCTAGGTCAATTTCAAGTTGGCTAGCTGAGATATTCCAGCCTCATGTACTATTCCAGCAAGGACTTCAATAAGTCCTACACAGAGGCTGGCAACAACAGATACAGCTAGCTCTCCCACAACTTGACCATTATAACAATTTTCTCTGGGTTCTGTTGAGATGCTTTTTCCTCTAAAACAACACAAAGAAATCTAGAGAACACCACACTCATATTACCAAGAGGTGGGGTGGGTGGTTTTGGTCATGCAATGAATTACGGATATTGGTCATCACTTAGGGGGGTTGGTTACAAGTTGTTAATTGTAATTGTCAAGAAAAACAGCTGAGCAAAGGAGATAACTTCAGGAATATCAAAGAATAAGGGAAAAGGGGGGATAGGATAAAAGGGTAAATCATTGAATCCACTTTTAAACTAAAATGCTACTAGTCTTAAATATTTTACATTGGTATGTATTTTTGTATACTGATACAAGTTTAAGGTTAATTTTGTTATACTGTATATGTTTGTACTCTTGTTTATGGTACTCTTGTATACTGGTATAAATATAAGATTAATTTTATTAGACCTTACTGTATATGTATTTCTACTATTTAAGGTATTGTACATGTAAGGATTTAGGTGTTATGGTGGCCTGACCCTATCAGTGGCAGAATGCACTCAGGCAGTACCATGGTCAGCCCAGGATTCCATGACTACTAGTGTGCATGCAGGTGCAAAGGACCCCTTTCCAAGGAAATACCCCGGCCCGCTTATGCTGCCTTTCTTGCTGTTCCCTTGGGGCAGACAGGACTTGTCCTGTCCCCCTCTTCTCTTCTGTCCTCTCTCTACCTCTGTGTCTCTTTACCTTTTTTGTCTTTCCATCCCCCTTTCCTTTAAATAAAACTTCTCATTAAGCTCTGTCTGCCTGACATGTTTGTCTCCTGCCTTGGTCAACCTCACCTGCCGTGGAATCAGCAAAGGTTTCCCGCATGCTTTATCATAACAGTACTATGCAGGTTATTTTAAAATGTAATTGTAAATTTCTAATGCTAGAAAGTTATTATTATAAACTATTTAGGATAATAAAGAAATTCAGGTTAGTAGTTAGTCACCTATTACAATCAAGGTTATAATTATGCTAGATATGTTTTCAAGGTCAAACAGAAATATATTTCATATAGACAAGTGGTCTTCAAACACTTCAGATATCTACAGAATATGAAATTTAATATGTTTTAATAACATGTGGCTTTTCATGACAATAAGACATATCTCTCCTGTCAGCACCAATTTACTTCAGAGATGATGGTGGACATCATAGAAACTCTGTATGGAGTTTGCTTTCATTTTGGCAAAAGTTAGGCATTTGAGCAAAAAACTACTCTTGCCTCAATTTCTGACAGCATGCTGTCCAAATTGGACAAGCAGAACACAAATATGTGACTACTGAAGTTTGTCAAGACAAAGACAGTCCTTCAAAATTACTGCTCCAGAAAAAAAGTTTTTCAGATATTCTAGATCTGTAGGCTGAAGATGGATGCCACAATGTTGCAGAGAGACCTTGGGGTGACTGCCCAGGCAGCCAGATGTTTGTGTTGCTACTTGGTTTTGGAACTTGTTTGCACTATGCTTCCTGTTTTGTCTGATAATATTACTTCCTTCTTGGATCTCTGATGGAGGTGAAGACTAGATATTGTTACAGTGTTCTTTATTACCAAATTCAGAAAAGAAACTCACAAATGTGGTATAAAGTGTACAAGGTTGAGAGACACAATGGACAAAGAAACAACAAAATGAGATAGAAATAAAAAATAGAAGAGGCGAGGCAAACAGTGATATAAATGAGTGTAAAACTCAGTCAAACCTTGGATTCATTTAGTTCTGCCATTTTTCTTCTTTAAAGACAATTGAATTAGATGTTGATGCCTCATGTTCATTTTTCCTTTAGAAACTTGAAGCTCCCAGATGAGCTTTAAATGGAAGAGTTTTAGATCAAGAAGAATGAAGTGAGTATACAGGACAGGAAAATGAATAAGAAAGCCCACAAGTTGGGTGGGGCTGCTTTACACTTTCTAAATGTAGGTTTTAAGCCATAATTAGCAGTCTCATCTTTGACTATAAACTTATTAGATGCACATAGTCTCTCCTTCAGACCTCAAATTCTACCAAGGCCTTGTTTCTTTCCTGCAATCTCAGATGTGTTTACATAATACACAATATTAAATCTAAGCACAGGTCATACTGGTTTTGGTGGCATTGACTGCTAAGTCTATTCCTAACTTCATTTTTAGACTGGATTAAATGATTTAAGATTTATATTGGTAAAATGAAGTGTGTCAGTGAACTCAGATTAGAAAGCAGCAGCTTGGGTATCAACTCCCTTCACCAAATGCTATTTGAAACACTGTAATGTTTAAAGGTCAGCATCTTTGTAGAGAGAGGACTCGCCGTCAATCATCTGTAGATATTCTCCTTATCCAGACTTTCATCTTACTGCTGTTCTATTAATTCTTCCATGTATATTTGTCAGAAATCTAGGCACCGTTCTAGTCATCCTCCCAAGCTGTCCTTCTTAACAGTCACCTCTGACCCTTAGAGGTCTTCAATGGCTCCCCATTTCACATGCACTCACTCTAGACTTTCCTTTTCATCCAAGTCCCCAGTGAGGTCAAGGAACAGCCCCCTGACACTCGACAGCTCCTCTTGTGTCTTCTAAATTCCTTCTTCCCATTCTATTTAGGCAAGCTTTTTAACTAACACATAAATGGGATTACACATTTTAACAGTTTCCAGTAATATGAAGATTTGGATCCATGGATGTTAGCCTAGGAAAGCTATTTTTTTTTCTTTCTATTCTCGTGTTTCTGTCTTTCACCTCTCATTCCCTATCCATTGTATCCTCTGAACTTCAAATGCCAG
Organism: Phodopus roborovskii; assembly: GCF_943737965.1. Lineage (NCBI taxonomy): Eukaryota > Metazoa > Chordata > Mammalia > Rodentia > Cricetidae > Phodopus > Phodopus roborovskii. The sequence goes on along the minus strand of NW_026126541.1, from coordinate 11,480,400 downwards.
GCTGTGTGTGGATTTCTTGTCTGTAGTATTTCCCTTAGACACTCTTTGTTACTTTGTCCAGTCTCAATTTCCAAGACCCTAATCATTCTGACTGAGCTAGCTCCCCCAGTATTTGTTTTGAAGCCTTTCCCCTAGTTTACATATATTTGTGCTCCCAGAACACCCAAGGATGATGATATTAAATATGTGACAATTGCAATAAAATTATATTCATCTGCTTCCTATCAGACATGTCATTACCTGTATATTCCCAGTGAACTATCCTATCCTGTAGTATGTTGAGAAGAATCATTTCAGAATCACACAAGACTTGTTTTATTTGATTATTTTTTAATTCTTTGTTTTACTACTCTTTGCCATGCATTGTTTTTTCCTAGCCTATAAAATAATTAGTAAAATGATGGCACTTCCACATATACATGCCATTGTAATTTTTTCTAAACCATTTCATTTAATTGCTGTTCTTCCTCATATCCTATATTTATTAATTATTATTATTATTAATAGTATTATTGTGTGTGTGTTTGTTTTCTATAAAACAGTATACTTGTAGAAGTCAGAAGATAGCTTTAGGGAGTTGGTTCTCTCTTTCCTATTTGACTGGGGTTTGAACTCAGTTTACAAATCTTGTCTAAATAGGGTTTCTACCCACCAAGCAATCTTACCATTGTACCCTAAATTCCGTGTTTGGTTTGGATTTGTTTTCTATGGACCTTGGAATTAATTCAAGACTTTATGTGTACTATGCAGGCACCCTGCCTTGGAGCCACATCTTCTTCTCTTATGGGATTCATATGTGTCTAATCGCGAATCCCTTAAAAATTATGGGCAAAAGATGAAGTCATGTTAATCAGAAAACCTCCTTAGATTTTTTTTTTTTTGTAGGAAGCTTTGGAAAAGCTGATCGCCTTCTATAATCCATAGATTTTTTTTAAGTGTACATGAACATTTGAGGAATGGTTCACCCCTTTGCACATAGAAAATCATTTAGCAAATCATTAAGGTCAACATTCAAAAATAGAAAAATATCTACAGTAATAAGGACAGAGAAGAGGTAGTGACAGGTAGATAGAAAAGAGAAAGGACCATTGAAACCATCTCAGACTAAAGAGTATCTACGCACAAAGCTATTTCATAGCATTGTACTTTTCAGTTATGTGAGCAAACTGTTTAAGGTAAGCATTTTGAAAGTTTGAAATAGTCACTTAAAAGACAAAAGAAATAAAAAAATAATATTTTAAAATGGAGAAAGAAATAAGCCATATTTCAATGTTTAAGGAAAAGAAACATTTAAAGAGTCACAAATACCAGAAAGCACATGATACTATTTTAAGATTTTGTCTCCTTCAGGATGAAAGACAGTACATTTACAAAAGGAAACATGTATGTATTCATGAAGTCTGGACTGAATATTTAACTGTTGGAAAGTCCCACAGAGATCTAAGAAGTGTTAAATGCCATTTACAGGCTGTTGGTAATTCTCCTGAAGGAGAAATCAGGACACACCACCAAAAACACATTTTATAAATTTATGTTTTTCTATTGTTAACACATAGGATTAGAAATTTGGGTTAAAGCTTTGATGTCTTTGTAGGTGTGGTTTATGACAGTTTTGTGTTCAGGACTACACTTTTGGACAAAGAAGATATGAAGAAACATTCCTGGAAGGTCTTTTGGTATGTGGTCTGGTTAGGTCACTTTTGTCACAATGAATGAAATGAAACCACAACCCAGTCCCTGTACAAAGGAGCTAACCTCAACTTTCTGAACTTCTTTGATGGCAAGCTGCCAAATCAAAACCATAGCCAGGATTAAAGGGGACAGTCTCTTCATGAGTTGACCAATCCTGTATCTGCCCTTCATACAGCAATTCTGGGAATCTAGTCCTTTCCTGGATTCATGCACAGACAGGGCATAGGGGAGACCTTTGAACCACTTTATAAGAGTAATGATAGATGATGGAGAATTTATTGGTTCTAGACAGTTACCTATTCTATGTGAAAATAAATTTCTGTTTTGGGAGTATGATATGTGTGGGTATAATGCAAGAGGACATGTTTCTAATCATGATAGTTTTTGTTAAAGATCTAACTAAAAGAGTGTTGCCCTTTCTCCACATGCTCTCCAGCATAAGCTGTCTTTGGTGTTTTTTATTTTACCCATTCTGACAGGAGTAAGTTATTATCTCAGAGATGTTTTGATTTGCATTTCCCTGATGGCTAAGGGTTTTGAGCACTTTCTTAAGTGTCTTTCAGCCATTTTAGATTCCTCTATTGAGAATTCTCTATTTAGTTCTGTACCCCACTTTTTAATTGGATTATTTGGTGTTTTGGTGACTAGCTTCTTGAGTACTTTGTACATTTTGGTAATCATCCTTCTGTCAGATGTGGGGTTGGTGAAGATCTTTTCCCATTCTGTGGGTTGCCATTTTGTCTTGTTGACTGTGTAAGCTTCTCAGTTTCAGGAAGTTTCATTAATTGTCAATCTCTGTGTCTGTGCTACTGGTGTAGCACAGGAACTGGTCTCCTGTATAAATTAATTCAAGGGTAGCTCCCACTTTCTCTTCTAAGAGGTTCAGTGTGGCTGGCTTTATGTTGAGGTTTTTGATCCATATGGACTTAAATTTTGTGCACGGTGATAGATATAGATCTATCTGCAAACTTCTACATGCTAGCATCCAGTTATGCCAGCACGAATTGTTGAAGATGCTTTCCTTTTTCCATTGTATAATTTTAGCTTCTTTGTCAAAAATCAGGTGTTTGTAGGTTTGTGGGTTAATATCAGGGTTTACAATTTGTTTCCATTGGTCTACATGTCTATTTTTGTGGCAATACCAAGCTGTTCAAACTTGTACAGCCACTTTGGAAATCAGTATGGCAGTTCCTCAGGAAAATGGGAATTAGTGTACCTCAATATCTAGCAATTCTACTCTTAGGCATATACACAAAGCATGCATATTCCTACAAAAAGGACATCTGTTCAACTATGTTCACAGTAGCATTATTTGTAATAGCCAGAACCTGAAAGCAACCTAGATGTCCCTCAGCAGAAGAATTGATAAAAAAGTGTGGTACATTTACACAGTGGAGTGCTAGTCATTGGAGAAAAGACAAACAAACAAACAAACAAACAAAACCAAAAACAAAAATAATGGAACATTGAAATTCCCCAGCAAATGGATGGAACTAAAAGGAACCATCCTGAGTGAGGTACCCAGTCACAAAAAGATAAACACTAATTCATATATGGATATTATACATAGAACAAAGGACCACAAGCCTACACCTCCAGAGAAGCTAGGAAACAAGGATTGCCCTAAAAGAAACATACAGGGTTGTCTGGAGAAGGGGAAAGGGACACAATCTTCTAAGCAATTAGGGAACATGGAGGAGGGGAGAGGGAGTTAGGAGATAGAGAGGGGGGAGAGGAGAAGTGGGGAGGGAGACATAAGGGAACAGGACTATTGAGTCTGGAGAAGAATAGAGGAGAGCAAGAAAAGAGATACCTTAATAGAGAGAGCCAATATAGGTTTAAAGAGAAATATGACAATAAGGAATGTCCAGAGATCTACAAAGATGACCCCAAGAATGTGAGCAATAGTGGATGCCCTTCCCCTATAATGAGATTGATGACTACTTTATATGCCATTCTAGAGCCTTCATCTAGTATCTGATAGAAACAGAAGCAGACATCTACAACTAAGCACTAGCCAAACTCCTGGAATCCAGTTTCAGAGAGGGAGGAGTGATGAGAAAGGGGTCAAGTCCAGGCTACAGAAACCACAGACAGCTGACCTGAACAAGGGGGAGGGGCTCATGTTCCCTAGACTGACACCTCGGAAACCAGCATAGGAGGGAACCAAGCCCACTGACATGGGTGTTAGTTAAGAGGACTGGGCAGTCTTTGGAACCTCTGGTAATGGATCAGTATTTATCTCTAGTGTATGAATGGACTTTGGAAGCCCATACCCCATAGAGAGATACTCTCTTAGCCTAGACACATGGGGGAGGGCCTAGTCCTTGCTCAAATTATGTGACAGACTTCGATGATCCTCCATGGAAGGCCTCACCCTCCCTGGGGAACAGAAGGGGGATGGGATGAGGGCTTGGTCGGGGGAATGGGAGGATGGGAGAGAGAGAGAAATGGCATTGAAATGTAAAATAAGATTGTTTCTAATATAAATAAAAAGTCAACCCCCCCAAAAATTTTTTAAAAGATATAACTGAAAGAAAATAGATGTAAATATTTACCATAGTTGAAGAATATAGGGGCATCTGTCAGAAGTGAAACAAATGAGTAGGCTAATCAATATATTGTGGATGAAGAGGCTATCCAAATAGAAATGAATTTGAGATATTTTTTTGACATGATGGAAGTAGATGAGACCCAATTTATAAAACTGATCTAAGTTGGTGGTTCTCGCCTTCAATTCCTCCACTCAGGAAGCAGAGACAGAAGGATCTCTGTGAGTTTGAGGCCAGCCTGGTCTACAGAACGAATTCCAGGACAGGCTCTGAAGCAAAACAGAGAAATTGTCTTGTAAAACCAAGAAAAAACAACTGGTCTAATTAATCAGCTAATGAATTTAATTCTTTAGATCATAAAATTTTGGAATTAAACAATAACCAATAATATAAACACTTGCTTATGGTGATAAGTGCATGTCTTTTATTATCTCATTGTCAGGAATAAAGACAGAAAATGTAAATATGTTAATGGAGAACAGCGTATCCAAGTGGAAATTGAAATGAATCATTTTTGAAATGTTGAAAGTAGATGAGATTCTATGTGTAAACCTGGTCTAACATTTCTTGTTTCCTGGGAGACAAAAAGCAAGCAGAGAGCAACACCCACTACTATAGCTCACGAAAAATAAGTGATGTTTAATTTTCACTTTTCCATTTTGTATTTAAGAAGCATGGAAGTCACCACTCCATTCACACAGGAATGAAAAAAACAACAAAACAAAACAAAACTGGACAGACTAAAAATGCAGAATCTCTTCTTGGATCTATTAGAAAACTAATGTTACAAGCTTATCACTGCCCCTCAGCATAAGAGGGAAAAACAGTGAACATAGGGTGCAGAAATTCACCAGTGGGAATTCCAAACAAAGCAGCAGGTAGTAAGAAAACCTAAAATGTAAATGGTGCATGGCTAGAGGCATAGAATGAACAAATCTCTAAGTTAAAACGGCAAGGAAATCCATTGAGTGTCACCAGGAAGGCCTCCGTGAGGTTTGCAAAGCAGTAGAGGGAATTGCCCACTGTGCCTCCAAAGTGAATGCTTAAAAGTTCTCTGAGTAGGAAAATTACATATATTAGAGAAACATACACACAAAGAAATGTAACTATAGCAAAAAGACACAAGTAGGAGTAAAATTAGAACTTTTTAAAAATATTTTTCCTTCATGTAACAGATTTGCAAAACTATGGTAGGCAAAAGCATATACATACATACATACACACACACACACACACACATATGTATATATATATGTATATATTGTGTGTGTGTGTGTGTGTGTGTATGTGTGTGAGTGTGCCTGTGTTTCTATATTAGGGAAATTAATTGACAACAATAATTAAAGAATAAAACACAAGAACTATGATTGTTTTGTTATTAGAACATACATAAACTGTCCATGACATAATATTGCACTGCTTCAAGTTGGAATTGAATGGGCTGTTAACTGAAAATAAATAGAACTATAACTGAGCTACAGAATAAAGTGAGAAAATGAAATGTTCAAGTAAAAGTACAAGTATGTGAAGAGCAGAAGAAAACAGAAACAAATGGACCGATGTATTATAAGGAGTAGCAAACACAATAGATATTAATCTCACTGATTCAGTATTAATTTTGAAAGCCAGTGACCAAAATTTACCCATTAAAACAGAGAGATTGTCAAAGTGGCTAGAAAAGTCTCAACTACACATCATGTACAGAAAAAAGAAAAAACTGCTTCAAATGTTAAGACCATTATAAGTTCATTTTACATTAATTATTTAAATTCAAAACCATATTTTACATACCAATCCAGTTTCCTCTCCCTCCTGTCCGCCCACTTCCCCCACCATCTCCCCATACCACCCCATCCAATCCTCAGAGAGGGTGAGGACTCCCATGGGGGATCATCAAAGTCTGTCACTTCATTTGTGGCAGGACCAAAGCCCTTTCCCCGTATCTAGGCTGAGAGAGTATCCCTCCATAGAGAATGGGCTCCAAAAAGCCAGTTCATGCCTTAGGGATAAATACTGGTTCCACTGACAGCAGCCCCATAGACTTCCCAAGTCCCCAAAATAACACCCATGTTCAGGGAGCATAGTTAGGTTTTATGGAGGCTCCCCAACTATCAGTTTGGAGTCTGTGACCTCCCACTTGCTGAGGTTAGTTATTTCTTTGGGTTTCTCCAACATTGTCTTGACCCCTCTGTTCATCACTCCTCCTATTTCAACTTTACATAGAAATACTGAGAATGGGAGAAATAGTTTTCTAATTTTCTTTCCTTTACAGAGAAGAGGAGTGCACCAACTGGTTAACTAATACCAAATGATCATCCCTAAAACATACATATGAATGATATTATACTGGCTGAGAAGTTTATATTTAGAAATTTATATATGTATATATGTATATATACATATGTATACACATTGTAAAAATTCATTAACAAAGAGGCCATGCATTTGAAAGAGGGCAAGAAGTATATGGAAGAGTTTGGAGGAAAGAATGGGAAGGGAAAATGATGTTATATAATCTAAAAAAATAAAGAATGATAAAAAAGTAAATGGGTAGGGTGAAATATACTGATACCCTAGTTTTAAATGTAGGTGTAACAATATCAATGTAAAAAATTGTAAAGATAAAGGACTTCACATCATTTTAAATGTTTATATTTATTAATGATATATAGCAACCATTGTCAAATATGTCCCTAACAGCAAAGCATCAAAATTTGTAAGACAGAAATTAAAAGATGCTTTCAGTATTACTATTGTAGAATCTGACGTCACTTAATCATAAATGGACAGAGCTAAAGGGACAGAGTTAAATCAAGCAACCAATCTGGGACTTGTAATTGATGTGTAGCTTACTCCATCCCACAACACCAAGATGCATTATTCTCCACATGTATGAGACATTCATTAAGAAAGATTACATTCCAGACCATGGACCACATTTTCCAAACTTGAAAATGTATCAATCATGTAAGGTATTCTTTGTGACTACGTTGAAATTAAGCAAGAACTCCAAAACAAAGATAACTACACAACTGAAAAAAAAATCTGAAAATCCATCATCCTAAATAACACATCAATAAGAGAAGTAATTCAAAGATAAATTTATAACAATTTTACTTAATAAAAATGAAAATAAAACCTATAAAATGTTGGCATGTAGAGCAGCAACAACTCTTAGGTCACACACACTGCTAGATGCTGACAGTGTTAGAACATAACAGGGTAGCCAAACACACTTGTACTATAGGAGATAGCAAATTCAGCGCCCACGTGGAGTTTATTGAGAGAAGGAAGAGAAAGAGGGGGTAGCTGGTGGCCAACCGAAAGCAGGAGAGAGAGAGCAGGAGGGGGCAAGAGAGAAACCAGAGAGAGGAACCAGAGAGAGAGAGAGCGCGATCGCTTGGCGCACTTGCTTTAAAAGGGGCTTGCCTATGCTTAACTGAGTCCTCTGGCAGCCAGGTCAGGCTGAAGTAGCCTAGTGATGACACGGCCATGAGCGTCCCACCCATCGTCGGGGCAGGGGGTCAGCTGGCTGCTATTTCCTAACAGGGGTTCTTGGTGTGGAGGGTGAAGAAAGATCTTAAGTGTTGGGGGAGTGGAATATGGGAAAAGAGGGAGTAATGGGAAGGAAGTTTTCATTGGGAAAGTATGGTAGAGGAGAGGGTAAGAAAGGGTAACTAACACTAAGGACATCTATAAGTTACACATGAGAGAGGGAGAGAGAGAGAGAGGAAGAGAGAGAGAGAGAGAGAGAGAGAGAGAGAGAGAGAGAGAGAGAGAGAGAGAGAGAGACTGTCTAGGGTCTCCCTGACTGTCTAGGCCACCCTGAGTATGGCCAATTTTGTCTAATCTGAGAATCTAAGCAAGGTTGGGTCTGGTTGGTACTGAGACACTGAGGCAAGAGTCAGAAAGAAAATTCTTATAAGACAATCTAACTAAAGTCACTTCACAAATGGGATGGCACTCTCCCCAGAAGTCATAGCATGCCAAGTAAAATCCCAGTGCCAGATGTGAGATATATATATATATATATATATATATATATATATATATATATATCTTTGAATATATATCAAGAGTATTCCAGAGACCCCCAAATAATATAGTCTGTTGCCATTGCTTTCTGCTACCCACCATAACTTGATGACAAGTTCCTACTCTTGGGGATACTACACATTTTGGTCACAGGACATAGATAAATCAAGTTTTCCTTTAGCATTTTATTTGTATGATTCTGTGTGTTATTTAGAAATAAATTTGATAGAATATATTTTAGCTATGTCTGAAATAGATGCCAACTTTTAAGGGTGGCATAATGTGTCCTTATTCCTTATACCCTGCTCCTGTTCTATCTGCCACCAATATTGCCCACTCCCACCTGATGCTGTTGTTTGTGGATTTCCCTTATGAGAATGTGTTTCTGTGCACTGCCTTCTAAAGATGTCAAAGTGACTTCCATTCCTCCTACCAATTCTCATTCCAGAATATTCTTCATTCTGTGTCTACCCAATGTTTTCACACAGTATCTAACTCTTTATTGACGACTTGCCAACATTTTTCAAAATTGTCAGTCCACATCATGGACATGATTAGCACACAATGTTCCCTAAAAAAAAAAAAATGAGGTTCCTAGTGCCCAAGTTTATCTTTAGGAAATGAATAGCAGGGGCCAAGTCACCTAGCTTTGCTGCACTTTCTGAAAAGTTAGGTGACTGACAGGTGAACGCCAAACCATGAGGACACATTCAAAGCTCTGTGCATGGCAGGTGAGTAGGTGGAGCATATGGTCTGCCATTTCACTCACCACAACTATTGAGTGACAACAAGGAGTACCTCAAAGAACACTTGAAAGGAGTAAGGGCTCAATTACAGTATCTTTTCAAGCATGGTTAGGTGTCATGGGGTTATTGCCCACAATCCTTGCAGTGTGTAATTTTTTAATATGCCAAACAGACAAAGTATATGTTGTATAGACCTGCGGGTAGTTTCCCTTTGTCTCTGTTCTCTATATATGTGTATTTTCCTCCTTAGGAAACCTGGAGGACAAAATTCACCACTGACCTGCAAATATTACTGTTATTTATGTTTCAACGTGGCATTAGTGCAGCCTTCACACTGGGGAAGTGCTTCACACTTGCAAAAAGGGCTTCCATCAGAAAAGGAATCTCCTTTATGAATCCTGGAGACAGGCTATGCACACTCAGAGATGCAGGTTCCCCATGGTGTCAAGGCTGAATTTCTGCTCAAGGCTAATTTTACACACACACACACACACACACACACACACACACACACACACACACGTATAATTTTGCATATCAATCTCAGTTCCTTCTCCATCTCATCCTCCCATTCCCGTTCTCCGGCCCCCCATCCCAATCCCCATCCACTCCTCAGGGAGGGTGAGGCCATCCATGAGGGTTCATAAAAATCTATCTAGTAATTTCCCTCCCTCATGTCTCTAGGCTACGAGAGTATCCCCCCACAGCAAATGGTCTCCTGAAGTCCATTCATGAACCAGGGTTACATCCTGGTTCCAGTGTCAGAGAGGTCCCATAGACTGCCCAAGCCTTCTACTGAGATACAACTTCACGGGGTCTGTATTGGTCCTATGCTGGTTTCCCAGTTATCAGTCTGGGGTCCATGAGCTCTCCCCTAGCTACTTCTTAAGTTACTCTTATTTCAACCCAATGCAGGACAGCAAAGCTGGGGTACCCTTCACAAATCTTTCATTTTCTTTTTAATATGTTGTGGCCTATATGGATCACTGCAGTAAATAAACTTCAGTAATGAATCTGTATCCATTTAACATAAAATTATGCCATTAACACAAAATTAAATGTCTAGCCCAGGATCTTAATGGAGCTTATTACCCCCCAAATGCAAAATCCCCTTTCAATTAAAATTGCTTGCAGCAGTAATTGTAGGAATAATTGCACCAACCCACATACAGTTCCCCCTTATCATCTTGAGCATGTCTCTCATCTTGGCTCTGTAGGAAATCCTTGTGTTGGCAGGATATTACTGAAGCGTGTTGTAGTTAACACTAATTAATTCACGTTAGTTTCTTCACAATCTAATGAAACAAAATTAAACCTGTACTTTGTTCATTTGGTTCATATTTTTCAAACGAGGCTCCTAATGGAGACTTGGTAAAGGGCATATCGGCCCTGCACAGTTAGTCTCTCTCAGATTTTTCATCAGTTTCTAGAGGGGAAACCCTGAATATGATGCCAATAACAATGATGACTGTACATAAAGGAAATCCATTTTTGAAAGCAAATTTCTGGTTATGAATTTATAACCCTCAGTTTGTCCTCCCAAGCAACACTGAAGGAATGACATTGGACAAGTTTCCATAATACAAGCACAGTTAGACCTATATTGTCAAGGTAATTTCCAAAATGCAATAGTTATCTAGTGAAAGAAGAATTTTTTCCTTTATTTTGAGAGCCTTCAAAATCAATTTCCATTTTTGAAATTCTGATGGCTTAATTTTCTGGTGTTTGGCTTGGTTTTTAAGATTTCATGTTTCTTTGATAATTTTTTTTCTATTTTTACTTGATTAGAGAACAGCTCCCTTAAGCAGTATCATTATTTTTCTCAATTGTGATTTCAGGGTCAACATTTCAGGTCTTGAAAAAAAGCAAAGGACAAAGAAGACCTATGGGTTTTTCTTCTTTTATGAGCCACCTAAAACAGATGAGGGGAACCTAACTCTCATCCTCTCCAAGAGCAGCAGCACTGATCCTAAATCTCAGAGCCACCTCTCTCACCCCTGCTTTAATCTCTGTGAACATCCTCACATTTTTAAACGATCTCTAGTTTATTACACTAGTTGATACATAGCAAATAGATGTTACAATGTGTATCTTGGGAAATGTCAAGAAAAGTTGTGTGTGTTCAATAATAGATGCACAAATGACAACTATGGAGGGAGGCTGAATATATGATTTTTATACCATTCTCTTTCTTCCTTTCTTTTCTCTTTTCCCTTGTTAGCTACTTATCATTTTCCTCAACTCTCAATACACATACACACACACACACACACACACACACACACACAGAGAGAGAGAGAGAGAGAGAGAGAGAGAGAAAGAGAGAGAGAGAATACAGTATGTGTAACATGAAAAATATAAACCCAGAGATTGATATGGGGTTCAAGTTTCAAGCTAGATCTTAACTCTAACTCAGACTAAAATGACAATCCTATCTCTACAAATCCTCAGAGACAATGCTCTCTACAAAACCTCAGGTGCAATCCTGTCTCCACCAAGCATGAGGGTGCAATCCCAGACTGCTGCCTCTCCTCAACTTGGCTGGAGACAAATTCTCTACTGAGACACTTTGCTTCCTCCTTTTAAATTTCTCAGATCCTGGGATTAAAGGAGTGAGTTCCCAAGTACTGAGATTTCCTTTGTGTGAACTGTTTCTCTTTTAGAGTGGATTAATGTCTTGTATCTCAGATTGGTCTTGGACTCACAGAGATCCATCTACCTCTGTCTCCTGAGTTCTGGGATTAAAGGTGTGTGTGCCACCACTACCCAGCTTCTATAGCTAACTAGTGTGAATGGCTTTGCATTCTGATACTTCAGGCAATCTTTATTAAATCATAAATAATATATCACCAGAAGTATATTTTCTCATATTCTCAAATAGAGTTTTCAAAGGCAGCAATTTCTCTATAATATCTAATAAGACAGATTCTCAATTAGCTAGTGACATAAGTTTTGCATATCCATGCAAAATATTTCCTTTGGGGCATTGTCCTAGTTTGATGTCTACTCTTCTGATAAAACATTGACCCAAACCAACTTTGTATAGAAACGTGTATTCGATTTGTATGTTCTGATTACAGTACATTATTGAGGAAACCCAAAGCAGGAAGGAACTCCTTCAGAGCAGGAGCCTGGAGTCCAAAACTAAAACTGAGACCATGGGGCAATGCTGAATGTTTACAGGCTTGCCCCTTAGGTTCATACTCCGTTGTCTTTCTCATAACTCCCAGAACTACCAACGCAAGGAGGAGTGACCTACGGTTGGGTGGGACTTTTCACGTCAATGATTAATCAAGAAAATGCAACTCTATAAAATGCATTACACACTACACAGGACTTGACTATTCTACTTGGAGCTGCAACATCACCTAGCCATATTACTTTCTGGGAGGAAAAATCACACCTAGTTTCCAATTGTTTCTTTCTACGTCCAGTAGAAATACATTTAGTATTCAGCATCTAGTGCTAAGCTCAACAGATTCCAGCAATGGAAAAGTGCTGTCAAATCCATTCAGATATCAATGGACCAGTTATGGAATCTAAGAATTCAACACAGTGAAAATCAATAGAGAGTTCTAATGAAAATAAAAATGGCAGTCAAGTGCTGGGGTTTGATTATTGAGGCTAGAGCAGTTGCTTGAGTTCACAAAAGGATGATACCTAGATTTTAGTCATCAAGGCAGTTCCTGAATAGTTTTTACATGGACAGCCATGCCATTTCTATAGAACATTCCCATTGTAATCAATCAACCATTTTAGAGTATGTATTTGTCCAGTATTTTCACTTAACCATCACAGCACAATCAATATTTCCTGGTCCCATTAGCCAAACATCCAAGTGATTCATCTTTTGACTTGAACTGTCATATATTATTAGTTGCTTCTCTGCTGTTATTGTTTCACAATCCTCATAAATTTTCCCTCTCAAAAGCATAATGCCACAGATAGCCCTCTGATTCTCATAAAAAATAGATAAATTTTGAAAATATGCTTCCTACTAGTAAAAAAGAAATTATTTATTTTTATAACATAATTATTGATTCTTTGAGAATTCGTATCATGTACTCCAGTCCCACTCACCTCTCAGCCTTTCCATATCTGCCCCTTACTTCTGCAGCATCCCCCAGAAAGACCCCCAATATTCATTAAGAACAAAATTAAACAAACAACCCCCCCAAAAAAAACCCAAATAACCATCTCTATCCTTTATCTTTCCTACCTCTCCAATGGCCTCTTTATTTATCCTAGTTGTCTTGAAAACATAGTATACCATTTTGTTCAGTCATTCCTACTCACAGATGTTCATTAAATAAGTAATTGCTCTGGTCCAAGTCCTCTGGCCTCTGGTACATCATCATCACTGGACCCTCACTAAGCTCCTCTTGGATATCCTTCACTTGCCCTGAGTCATAGCTAATATTCTGCAGGACCAGTCTTTTCACAAGCTCCAGGAGGTCATAGATGGGATAGATGCTAGAGTAGGCCAACCTAAGGCCCAGGATGTGGGCCTTGGAGGTAACAGAGCTGATCAGTCCAGTCTGCTGGGACTACGCCACCTGCATATTAGGTGAAGAGCAGGACCAGCTTTCCTCTTCCTATGCTGTTTCAGGGCCACTTCTCCCAAGCTTGTGGAAGGGGTGAGGGCAAGTCTCTCAAGCATGACAGCCTGGGGTCTCATGAGGTGCAAGGCCAGCTTCTCTGCTGAAGTGTTTAGGGAGGGACATGACCAGTTTTCCCAGGGCCAGTGAAGGGTGGAGCTGGCTCAGCAAAGTCCTGGGATTTCAACACACATGGTTCCTATGGCACCCTGTGGTGAATGGGACATTGGCATCAACAGAGATCCCAGCTGCACCAGTATCATAGACCCAGACATGGCCTGGGCATGCAGTTAATGCTCAGATTCCACCATAGCTCCAGTGGCAGCAAAGCTCTTGGACACCAACATAGTCTCAGGTGGCTGACCAGACCTAAGTGGCAACAGGAGTTATGAACATCAACTCAGACACTGGCTACTACAGGACCACTGACCCAGACATGACCCTCAGCTGAAGCCTGGGCCTGGACATCACCATGGTACCTTGTGAGATCCCAGGCCACTCATAGCTGTTTGGTCCCCAACTGCAGTATGACCCTCAGATACTTAACATGGCCTTGGGTGGTAACCCAGTCCCTGGTATTTGCTTGACCTCTGGTAGTAACAGGAGCCACAGAAATCAACATAGACCATGGCTGTGGTAGGTCACAGATTTAGACATGGTCCTTGGCAGTAGCTTAGCTCCAATGTCATCATGCCCTATGAGGCAGCACAAAATCAAATCAGCATGACCCCAGTAGCAAAGATATTTGTATTCTAGTAACATAATTATCTAAATAGGAATATAGATATTATTGAGATAAATCTTGTAACATATTCCAGAGTAGTTTGAGAAGCAGGGCATACAAATAAAGTCATAACAAAATGAGAACATGTAGACCATTGTTCTGTATAGGTAAAAGTCTTCAATAGTAAAAATAATGGTAAAAAGGACACAGAAATAAATCCAAAAGAGGTCTATGAAGGTCTTATTAGGAGAATGAACATGTCTTTTACTGTCTGTATAACCTTTAGAATGACTGTTATCCCCCTAAACTGCTTTCTAATAAGTGAAATTAGACAAGTATAGTATTTACTTGACATATTTGTTTTTAATGCTAGAAGAGATAAAATATTTAGCAGCTTTGGCACTTTGTGCCACATCTAATAAATATAAATAAATCTTGTAAGTATCTTTATCTTGTGCCATCAGATGTTAAATTGCTAAGCAAGAATATTTCAAAACCAAACGCTTGCTAGATGAAACTACCGCCGGCCTGATCAGTGAAGGATTAATATGCTCAAATCCTGGCATGTTCTATCAGCAACAGAAGTTTATAATCTGCAAAAATGAGCATAGAACACTATGTAAAACTCATGAACAGATGACACCAAAACCCTCCAGGAAATGCCAATGGTTATAAGTAAACCTGGCTAGACGTACTGGTCACAACATCATAAGAGCCAATTATACAACAGAATTTTCATCCACAATTTGAAGAAATTCCTACGTAAAGGACAAGAATACTAGCAGCCCTACACAATTTGGGGGTGATAGAGGAGTACATTCTTTTAAGGAATAATTTTCCATATATGTCAAAAAAAGTTGCAAAAAGTTTATATGCGTTTTAGCCTGAAATATAAGGACTAATTATGAAGAATCTAAGATGTGTCAATTATTCACATATGTTGATGTTTAGAAAGCTCTATTTACCATTATGATGATTTTGAGACAACTAACAGAAGGGTACTGAGTCAATAAATATTGACACATAACAGAAATATTTCAGTTGCCAGAAGAAAATACTTAGAGTTTATTTACACCTCTAGAAATGTTATAATTTAGTGTTTGAAAATAATAGCATTAATTTAAAATAAAGATAATGTGTATAATGTATCACAAATTTGTTTTCTATGATTACAAAACAAAACACCTGCAGTGGCATAGTAAAATTGTCATTTACTTTCTAGTGTGTGTTTTTGTATTTTTAACTTCTATGTGAATAACACATTTTTTGTAGTTTCTAAATTTCACTTAGTAATATCTTTTATCGAATGTGAAATTTAAAGATATAGAACACGTGTTTGTGACCCATTGAAGTTTTATGCAGAAGAAACAAAACTAACTGGATAATCTCACAATAAGGAATACTTTGTTGCAAATGAAAATCCCATGGTACCCATCTTATGTCAATTTCTGTGTGAGTCTTTTCTCAAGTACAAGTTTAAGACTTTCAATGGATGAGGGATTGTGATGGTTCTAACCCTGTAGGTTTGCCAGGCTTTCCCCATAGGATGGGAACTTCTACTGCTGGAAAGACCGGAAACTCAGTTAACCTGAGATAAGAAGGACATCTGGGATCGGCTGCTCATTATCAATTTGATTGTTACAAATTAATTCTTAGGGACTCTCCTTGTTCACATGAAACTGTGGCAAAGCTCACAGGTTCTTGAAGAAAACTGGAGTGACTCATGAGGCACTGTCCTTACTGCCATGAATCAGCAGGGAGCCCTCTAACTTTATCTGTAAGTGCTGAGATAAGCTTTTCCAAAATTTGGAAAACAAGTCTATCTCTTTTTGTTCATTTTCTGTTCTTTCAGAGTATTTATTCTGGGATGTCACTCTTACCTCTGCATCACCAGATGGCTCTATTTGATAGGATAATAAAGTAGAATGTGACTTACGTTATTTACTTACTCATCCACCCAACAATACGGAATGCCCTAGCACTTGGCAGGTGTAGTATGTGCATGTAAGTACTGAGGCTTATCACATAGATGGTAATTGAACATAATTTTTTATTTAATTTTTGTGGGAAGAAAACTTAATGTAAGATCTACCTTTAATAGTTTTTTAAGTGTCCAATATAATGTTGTTCACTGCATTTACAGGGTTGCATAGCAGCTCTTTGGAACTCATTCCTCTTGCACTACCCAAACATCATACACATTTGATTAGCAATACTGATTTCCCCTCCTCCCTGCCTCTGGCAACTATCATTTTGTTCTTTGCTTCTCTGAGTTCGGTTATTTTAGATACTTCATTTAAGTTTAATTATACAGTAATTTTGTATAATTAGAGAAGAAGGTTGCCCATAGAAATGTAATACCACAGGCATTGAAAGCTTAGGAATATACATTTTCATTATCACTTATCCTTAACTATAGAGAGAAGAATGCAAACTCGTATGTTATCTTTTTCAATTTTCTACTTTAAATGATCAATGTAACCTTGTGATTTCTATTTTTTAGTCTTGTTTGTTTTAACATCTAGAATATTTTTATGTTTTTCCTTTAATTTTTTGTGGGTGTCTCTAAGTCAAGGTCGTGTGATTTATTTCAAATTCTATGATTTCCATAGTGCATGGTAGTGTACTGACAACAGGAATCCAACAAATACTTGAAGGCTGATTAAGTAAGCAAATTACTTATTATCTGGCAACATTGGCTTCCTGCAATTGTCAGCACATCTTTTAAAACAATAAATTATTTTGCTTAATGTGCGATTTTGTGATTGTGTGCATCTTGCAGAGGGAGAGGCTGCACATGTGCCACAGTGGCGTTGTGGAAATCTCTTAGGAATCGACTTCCTCTCTCTATATCTTGGGCTCCAGGGAATAAACTCAGTCGGGTTGGCAGGCTTTTGTGACAAACACTATTACCCACTGAGCCATCCCATGAACCTTCCTAGCACATATTAAACAACATCCCTAATCTAGTTGTCTTTACCTGTGTTTTATGTATATATGAATTGTATGGGCAAAACAATAATTTTTTTCTCACGTGGATATATATGAGAATCATCTAATCATATATCTGCTGATATATCTGCCATGGGAATAGCCGAATATTATCACTGCAGGTAAATAAATATATTAGTGGAATCTTCTGTCCTAGGAAAATCAATAGGTTATAACTTCAGACCATTATCAGTGTGTAGTGTTTTCAAAGCAGAGAACAGCATTGAAGTACTACACATACGAACTAATAAACAGGGCTACTTAGAAAAGACAGGTGTAGACATTCTAAGGGGAAAAGATTTGAAAAGTGGATCTTTAACAGATAAGTTAAAGTGCAGAATATCTTCTTTTATAATCTGCAAGTTAGCATCTTTTTATATATTCACCCAAAGCAAAAATTGTCATGTTTGATGATAAATGTCCATGGTAATAGATGTACCAATCACTTGGATATGGCTATCATGCATCCTTCACATGTATTAAAATATTAATACAGATAAATGCACTCCATAAAGAGGGGCAAACACTTCAGACAGTTTTAAAACATTGAAAATATTAATATAAATATATGTGTCTTATGGAACAGTATGGAGTGTGATAACTAAACTTTTATTTAATTTAAAAACTTAATGAAAAAATAGTTATCTTATCATTGTTTTTGATGGTGACACCTAAAATGCTTACTTTGCCTATAGTACTTTGCTAATGCCTACCAGTCTCCCAAGACACAGGGAACATATTTTTTATATTTTCATTTCTCTATGGCAAGAATGGGACTCACTGTCATTGAACACTGTAACTAGAGGCTAAAATACACTTGAAATAAACTGGGTTGAATTAATCTTCAGAGGATCTGTGAAGTCTCGGTTCATCTCTCTTCATTTTGTTAGTTTTAGCATACATCACTTTCTCTAAGCCTCTTTGAACATTTTCAGAATGTGACCTTTCTGTGGCACAAAGCCCTGTGGTTGTTAACTGCTCTTACATTTACTTTTCATTTGGTAACCTGGAACTCCTAACAATGAGGAGAATAAACACAAGATTTCACAGTGGCAAGGTGAGGAACCTGATATGTTTTATAAACGTTTTTATTGAAAATGGATTTTTATCTCATACAATATAACCCAACCAGTTTCCTCTCCCTCTGCTCCTCCAAGCTCCCCCCAAGCCTCCCCTTTCTCCCAGATGCATGTCACCCCCATTTCCTCTACAGAAAAGAGCAGGTCTCCAAGATGCATCGGTCAAACAGGACACAACATGATACAACAAGCCAAGGCAAAGCCCTCATATTCAGGCTGGACAAGGCAACCCGATATGAGGAAAAGAGTCCCAAGAACAGGCAAAAGAGTTGGACATACCTGCTCCCACTATTAGGTGTCCCACAAAAGCGTCAAACTAACAGTCTTAACATATACACAGAGGACCTGGTACAGACCTCTGGAGGCCTCCAGCTTGCTGGCTCGGTTTGGAGTGAGTCCACATGTGAGCCCTGCTTAGTTGACTCATTGGGCCATATTCCCCTGGTGTCCTCCCTCCCCTCTGACTCCTACAGTCTCTCCTTTGCCTCTTCTGTAGTGTCCCTAGGAGGCAGGGGGACTTGATGAAGTCCTCCAATTTAGACTCTCTCTGTATAAAATCGGGTTTAGATTTTTGCACCCACTCCCATCTGCTTCTGGATGGACGAAGTCTCATTGATTAGGACATCTGAAGATGCAGATGTATTTCAAAGTGGCATAGAGAAAAACCAGATGCTGAAATCTTGAGAAACCACCACTGCTGCAGGGTATGATAGCTCTATATTCAGGCAAGAGGAGACACACATCCATACTAAAGTGTGAGGTGAAAGTAAGCAAGTATATCTGTATTGATTCATATTCAAAACCATCCCATTAACACTGAATACTACATTTACTTATGGATTTCTTCATGTTAACTCCTTGTTTGAAAGGGCTACCAATGAAGATAGAAGATGAGCACCGAATTCAACTACATCACCATTGTCAACTAAAATTTAAAAGCACACCATGGACATAGATCATGTAGAATGTTTTGCACATAGTTTCAATTAAGACAAAGTAGCATTAAATGTAAATACTGCATGAGTTAGCTTGTCATAATCTAGGGAAGGACAACAGGGAGGCTACTTCCCACCATGGGCTGTGGTTTACTTCATGGTTTCTAACTCACCACCATCATCACCAAATTTGGCAATAGTAAAAGGTTTCTGAATATACAATGACAGAAAAATTATTTAAAGTCATCTGAGTGATGAATCTGAGGTATTTCTGGCAACATTTGTTCTTGTTACATCTTGTGACCTCAGTACAGCTTTGGTTCAGAACACAAGGACATTTTGAAGTGTATATGCCATCACACCATGGGATGCCACTGTGTGTTTCCTAAAGCACCTTTGCTAAGACTCCAGACTGCTGTGTGTTACGAATGTTAGCTTTTCTATGTTTACAAAGTTTTCTGTCCTTATGAAAACATAATGTTTTGATTATAAAAGGCAAAGGTAGTATTTACTTCCAACTGTCATTCATCAATATTTATCAAATTAGTATTATCTCTGGATTGTATTGTATTAGAATGTTTGACTTAAAAATTGCTGTTTGAGTCACTTAATAGGATTTCATAGAAAGACCAATATGTGAAATTTTAAAATAACTTATAAAATGGTCCTAAACAAATTTATGATGTCTTATTTTACTCATATTTTATGTGTGTATGTGCATACACACATGTCTGTATGTGAGTGTGCATGCATGTGTTTCTATATCATTATGGGTTCACAGATTAAGCTCAGGCGTTGTTTCTCTAGAACTGTCCACCTTGTTTCATTGAGGCAAGGTCTCTCCCTAATCTCCGTGTTCAACTATTATGCTTGGCTAGCTGACTGTGAGCCCCAAGGATCTGCCTCCCCAGTGCTGGTATTACAAACATGTACTAATACATCTGACATTTTCCATGAATGCCTGGTATCAACTCAGATCCTTACAATTGTTACACAAAGGAATTTATTTATCATTTCAGACCCTCTTATGCCATTTTTTCATGCCGTATTGATGTTAGAATTTTCTGCATTGATGAGAACAAATTCAAAATATTGAAAAATTATGAAAAGTGTTAAGGTTCTCTATCTTCCAATATGACATATTCATTCTAACCAAACAAGTGAAAGGCCTGTATGACCAGAACCCGAAGTCTTTAAAGAAAGAAATTAAAGAAGATATCAGAAAATGAAAAGATCTCCCATCTCTTGGATAGAATCATGTACCAAATCCTTACCCTATCCCTGAGCTTAAATTTTATTCAAGTCCTCCTCTACCAAAACAGAAGCTATGCACCTGTCCAAAGCACATTTGGAATTTTCTTGACTACTAACTTGTAAAGTAGGCATGGATATTGGCAAGGGCATTCTACTGTCTTCCCTCACATGGTGCCGTTGCCAGTGCTTGTGTTTCAAATGAATTGTCTGATGTCCAATAATCATGAAGAATTGTGTGTGTGTGTGTGTGTGTGTGTGTGTGTGAGAGAGAGAGAGAGAGAGAGAGAGAGAGAAGTATACCAAGATACTCTATGTTATTTGTGATTATTGTTTCTTTAATTTCTTCCTCAGACTGTTTATCATCTTCATATAGAAGGGATACATTTTTTTTAGTTAATGTCGTATCGTGCTACATTACTGAAGGTGTTTATCAGTTGTAGGAGTTCTCTGGTAGATAATGTAAATTATCATATCATCAGTGAATAGAGGGAGTATTTATTCTTCTTTTCCAATTAGTAGGACCTTGATCAGTGTCTTATTGCTCTAGCTAGAACTTAGGGTACTATGTTGAAAAGATATGAAAAGAGTGAACAGCCTTGTCTTGTTCCTGATTTCAGTGGGATTGTCTTGAGTGTACATGATTCTATATCATCATTCTTCTTCAGTCTTCTATGTTTCTGAGCCAGGGGAATTTGTAGATGTATCACTAGTGGAGGAATACAAAGGAGAATGGGGTAAGGGCTGAAAATCTTCTGGAGACAGGAGCAGTAGGAGAGAGGAAAGAGAGGCAGAGAGAGGGGGGAACAAACAGAAAGAAGAGAAAGAGAGGGACAGACAGAGAGAAAAAGAAAAGGAGAAAGAGAGAGAGAGAGAGAGAGAGAGAGAGAGAGAGAGAGAGAAAGGGGGTGGGAGGTGAGCAGAGCCCTGTTAAAAGGGAACATAATGAATAGGCTTAGATGGTGCTCTTAGTGACAGTACCTGAGGCCTTATCTTGTCAGAATGCCAAAGGCAGGCCAGTAGAAATTCCTAAATACTAACATCTGGACTGGAGAGATGCCCAGTGGTTAAGAAGGGTTTCCAGCTCATGCATAAGGCTTGAGTTTAGTTCCCAGTACCCACACTGGGGAGCTCACAACCTCCTGCAATTCTAGCTTCAGGGGATCAGTTTCCTTTTGGCTTCTATGCACACACTCAGCCACATTCAAATAAACACAGGCAGCCAAGATCACATACATATTTTAAAAAAGAGTATATGGTGTATATGGTTCTGATCACAAGGGAACATATTTTATGTCTAATACATGGAAATGTATACAATATAATCACTTCCAAGTCATTTCAAGAGATTTTTCTATTTTTATTTATTATTAAAGTTCTCTGAAAATTTCATTTGTGTCTATATAGAGTTACATACACTGTCTATGTCTATGTGTCTCTCTCTCTTTCTATGAGTGTGTGTGTGTGTGTGTGCGCGCGCATGCACGCATGCACACGTAAATATGTACCAAGCTCAAAAATAAAGACAAGTCATTTATTTTGAGCTAGGTAGAAAATAAAGTTTCTGTGTGATGTGCATAAGTCCTAATTCTACATAAAAATAACCTAAATCAGAGATAAGCACAATGGTACTTAAACTAGAGTTTCATACTGTTTTATCCTCTCTTTTTATAGTTCCCCAAACATTTGATTTTCTAGCATTGATTTAGTTGAGGGACATTTGTAATCTCAAGTGTAAAATTTAAATGTTTAACTACCTATTGTTATTTGTTCTCTTGCCTGTGTCCCTGACAAAAACTACAGAGGGTTGTTGGAGGTAAAATATATGTTAGGCACAAAAGTATAAACTGCCTTATTAACTAATGGATATCGTATTTGCTTCTCTAAAGAACAAAGAAAAGAAAGGTAGGAATTCAGCAAGGATCGTTTCAGATAAGATTCTTACTTTTATGTGAGCCATTCTCTGCTTGTGAAAACAGATCTACAAGGGAAAGTTAGAATGTTTTAGCTCTTGATGCTTGTACAAAGTTAATGGGACTGAGAAACCACGTTCAGCAACTTTTGCCTGGGAATAGAGGGAATAAGGACAACTAAGGATGACTTTAAGGAACAAACGGCCTGGCAACTAGAGAGGTGACTCAGCGTTAAGAGCTCTTGTTCTCCAAAGGGACTAAAAAGTTGACTTCTCAGCACATACATCAGGTGACCCACAGCCACTTATGATTCCAGCTCCAGGCACCAGAGGGTTTTTCTGGCTTTGGTGAGCAACTACATATGTGTGCATCTATGTGCATATTTATTTATGGTATATGTGTGCATGGGCATGTGCATGCACGCACGCGCATGCATGCACGCGCACATACACACACACAATCCATAAATAAATAAGTAGAAAACAAATAAATAAATATAATACTTCAAAAAATTTGGAGATAAGTTTAGGAAATATTTTTAACTGGTGAACTACCTGAGCATCAAAGTAAAACTCCTCATTAAAAGAGTGGAGATGAACCCTTTCAGGATGTTCAAGGTTTCTATTTCCAGTATTTTCTTTTATACTTGGTTCTTCTAATTGTACCTAACAGACTATACAAATTATTCCAAATTACAGTGGTTGGTATTTTAATAATAGACAATCAAGTATTTAATCAGAATTTGCTATGGTTTAGAAGATATGATGACTTGTATTGACCTGGTACACCCATCCTAAGATGGGAATCAAATTAAACTAATTTCCACTTCATATATATAACAACTGAGTAGTAAGGAAGGTAAGTTCAGGGTAAAATATCATTAATGAACATTGAATCCAGGAATTGCATGCAGAATACTTGCTTCTAAAGCTCATGCCAGTGTGCTTTCCTTTATACTTAAACTAATCACTCCCTGCTGCTGTTTCCAATCATTGAGCTCCGTTTTCAATTGGAATATAGGTCACAAGCAATCTACCACTCAAATTCTTAGCTTTTAAAATTATTTTTACTAGGATGAAATTAATTATCTGGTTAGTCCTACTTGCAAAATGGAACGTACAGTTTATGTGAACATCATTGGTTCTGAGTAGCTCATTTGAAATATAATCAGCTTTATATACATCAAAGCTACTTTGAAAGCCAATTAAAATTATTGAATTCAGAAACAAAATTGTGTATAACATATATTGGAAAGAACTATGTCAATACTCTGATAAGATTGGGCTGAAAAATACATGTGAAAGTAGATGTTGTCGTTTCATAATAAGATGTTGTGAATGTCTACTGAGAGATGATTATGTCATATCACATATGGATATTGACAGCTTTTCTTCTATATGCATCTTCTTTAAACAGTTATTATATTGAGCCTGCACTGATAGGATAATCAAATATATGAACCTGAAAAAAAGAGACATATAATATTCAGATGAAATTCAATGAGGTTGTCTGTGTAACTTTGTGTAATTAGATATAATAATCTACAAGTTTTAGTTCTAGTTGTACAATAAATTTGTCAAAGTGTTCCTGAGATTAACTGCCTTGCAGTCCATTGCAGAGGATTGGTCCATTGCTTGTGGTCGACTTTGTACTATTTCCTGATAAGACTAGAAAGGGAAGCCCTCAGTTGGGATTTAAATTACCGTGTGAAAGTATCTAGGATTTGTTGAGGTCCATTAAGAGAAAGCTGATTTCTCTTGGTCAAAAGAATAGAAAATAAATTATTTCTCAGACCCTGAATGGAGAGTTGACATTCTAAACGACCCAAACACTACATGCTATTATCTGTTCCTTTCCAAAGTTATTTTTGCGGGAGTTGTCAATCACTTTGCCAGAAATCTATGCTTCCAAGAAGTATGCTTCACCTGAAGACAATGTGGAGAGGAGAAGACTACTTCCTCTGGTGATGAAACAGTGTACTTAGCTTTCCCAGAATCTGCTCCTTTGATGTAGCTGCTTGAAGGCTCCCAGCATGCACTACTGATGAGCTTGCTCTCTTTGAGTTCTAACACAGAAGTGTAATTTTTTTCTCCTTGCTCTCTCTCTCTCTCTCTCTCTCTCTCTCTCTCTCTCTCTCTCTCTCTCTCTCTCTCTCTCTCTCTCTCCCTAATACTGGCGAAATGCTAAGTGTGCTCTCTCTGGCACTTTCAACTTTCTCTTTCTTTGCAGTGTGCTGCTACCCCATGATGCAGCACTTACTGACCACCATTGCAGAACTGGCCTGCTTTCTTGAAGACATGATTTCTTTCATTTCCTGCTCTGCCTCCCTCCACCAGGCTACTGCCAGGATTTATAACTTAATTGCCTTGTTGCCTTGTTAATTTCATCTTAGACTCTAATAATGTCCTGAGCTTCCTTCTGAGACAATTTAAAATTATTAACAAGAATTAACAACCCCCAAAGGGAACCTCAAGTTTCTCCACTAATATTGGATTTAGCTTTTTTTTTTTTTTTTCTGGAGATGGGGTGGATTTGATTCTTTTAAGATGGGGGTCTCATGAGACCACATTGTCCTTAAACTTATTATATAGTAATACTGGAGTAGCTTTAATGGTCATAGAAAATGAACCCTCTCTTCTATTCCCTAGCAACACTTGCCATTCCTCAGGCATCCTAGTCAAAAAAATTGGATTATCTTTGTCCCTGGATGGAGACACAGTATTCTGATATGCTTCAAAGATTATAATTCATTTTTATTGAAATAAGAACAGCGCATATTATTTTATCCTCCCTTAAGATTTAATACACCTGAGACTATCAATAGCCCCACTAGGAAATCACCTCTCAGGAAAAGTGGTAACCTAAAAATCATGCTAAAGATAATATAATCCCATTAATAAGATTACATAGCTACCTAACCCAGAAACCCTGGCCCTGTGCAAGTGATTGCAGAGCTTCTTCATATGGGGTGCCTGTGTTTCTGGGTGAGCGTTAAAAGCATAATTTACATTTCCTTCTCTTCTACCTCTTTCTTTCCCTTACTGGTCGTGCTCTCCCTGATCATCTGGGTTTCCTCACTCTCTGAAGATCTCCTGACTCCATCTCCTTCCATGCAACAGCTTCTCTGCTATGTGGCTGCTCACTGACCTTCAATGTTGAACCTGCCTAATTCTGTGGACCCCACTACAAAAGGAATGCCTTTCTCTTCCCCTTTCCCAACTCTTTTCTTGGCTGGTGCCAAGACTATAATTTGTCGGCTCTGCTGTTTTTCTCTCAAACACTGATGAAATTGTCCTCAAGTCTATTTATAAATCCTTTTATTAATGAGACTTAGAAATCAAAATGGGTGGGCACTGATTTCCCTGGGAAATCCGAGGTTGGCCTTGAATCTCTGATCATCCCTTTTCTACTTTCTGAGTGATAGAATTACAGTTGTGGTGCACTTTGCCTTGCAACCTTGGTGTTTCCATATAAAACTGAGAATCTTCTCAGTTTTTATCCTGGGACCCTTACAGAATTTTGGGTGCTGCAGTCATTAAATTGGAGATCAATTTGAAATAAAGCCTATGTGTTCATAGTGACTCTTTCACACCGTGAACAGTATATCCAGTATTTTACATGTTTGTTCTCAGTAATAATTCATAGACTTCCATTATATTCTACATAGCTTTTGCATGTTTCCATACCATTGACATAAAAAAGATTTCCTAAGTTAAGTGTGGTGGTTTTTACCTCTAATCTTAGACCTTGAAAGGCTAAGGTAGCAGGGTAACTAAAATTCAAGCAATGTTTTCAATCTCTCTGCCTCCACTTCTGCAGTGTTCCCTGAGCCTCAAGTACAGGTCTGTTTTGTAGATGAATCCCTTAGGCCTGGGATCCATAACATCCTGAAATACAGTTTTCTTAATTCTCATAGTTCATCTATGATTTTTGTTGTGATTTTACATGCATAGTTTTATTATGAATCCTGAAAAATTGTCTATCTTTGTTTACAGTTTATACACAATTTGTTTTAATTGCCTTAATGTACAGTGTAAGATCTTGATTATAAGTTTAAATCAAAGGGGTCATCATACCTTTACCCAGCCAGTTTTTGCACAGTAAAGATATACAATATTTAATTATTGACTTTTTATATCCTTATATACAGTACTTTCTCAATCTCTGGATTCTTAACCATAACTTTTTAAGTTGTAATTCATAAGCTTGAGGAAATTCCCTAATTTACTGGGAGGTTTTAATATGTGTGGGCTTTGAATTTTTCAAATACTTCAATTGCCTATATTAAAATCATCAGGTGCATTTTGTCCTTTACTCTTTTTTTATGGAGAATTATACTAGTTGATTCTTCAGGGTCAAATACATTTGCAATCCTGGGTAAGAACTACCTGTTAATGACTTTGAGTAGTTTTGATTTATTACAGAATTTTGTTGAACATTTCTTTTTTTGGCAGCACAATTGCTTTATTAAACAAGTTGGGAAATATTGCCTCCTTAACTAGCACAGTTTCCCCATAGGAAAAGTTCTTGGCAGTGAGAATTATTTGTACATCTGGGACTCCTTCAAGTTCAGACTTTGTGGATTAATTCACAAGCTCACTGGAAGGGCAGTAGGCCTTAAGTTTGACTCTCCTTGCTCTCTCCCAACCTCTGTAACTAGTCCCTCCTTAGACTTTTGATCGCTTTAAGGAAAATAGTGACTTACTTTTTGGTGTGGTAGTTGATTGGAAGTTCAGGGGAATGACAATCATTTGCAACTCAGAGGCCATGCAGTTATTGAATTCATTTTAATTATACATTCAGAATACTTTTGATTGGGTTTTAATTTTTGTTTATTTACTTAAATATTTTTATTACTTTTCTAAATTTCATACAATGTATCTTAATCATATTCAGTCTCAAGTCCTCCATCTAATATCTCCCAAGCCATGCGCTGTCTCACTACCCCAGTCCTCATATCCTTATTTTTAAAAAATATATTTAATAACCTGTCAACTCCAGTTTTGTTAAATATACTCCTAGGATGGGGCAATTCTCTATATTATGTTTGCCCTACTTGGGGAAACACACTCAAGGAACACTGACTATCTCACCCCCAAGAAGCCATCAACTGTCCATAGCTTTTCAGCTACATGTGGAAATTCATGAGCTAAATAGTTGATAGTTCTTTGTCAAAATTCTTTCCACTTTGTCATTTATTTTTTAAAAATATTAATCAAACTTATTAAGTTCTTGACAGCTCTGATGTCTAGATAACCTCAGATTCTCCCCTGTCATCTGGCTTTTTACCTGATTTCAGTCAAAAAGGACAATTAGGGGATGTAAATTCTCATCAGTAAACAGATTATTCTGTACCTGGCCCTGGTCATAGGAGTCTGCAAAGTCATTTCACCATCTCTCCATCTTTCTGATAATTTTAGGCTCTACCAAAAAGAAATGGCAGATGAAGACTAGAACGTTGGAGGAGAAGCCAACGTCTTGCTATCATCTGCTTCCTCACTATAGTCTTGGCAATGATTCTTCCCTCTTGAGGAATACTTGCTGGAGTAGCAGCAGCTGGTTCTATTTTTCACATTGCAGACAGACCCAGAAACAGTTTAATGGGCATGATCAGAACATCCAGCACTAAGCAGGCAGCACAGTTTTCTGAGAAGCCTTGATCTCAGCTACCCCTGAATTGTCTTCTGAGAATGGATGTGCCACCAGGCAAGCCCTTCTTAGTCTCTGGTGGGTCTCTCTTCCTATCATTGCCAGAGTATTCCTATACTTTACTTTTATTCTCCAATGTTAAGTGAAATCCCTGCATTTGCTGTTTTTGTCTTACCTTAGTGTTTGCAACTGTCCCTTTTTAGTTCAACTTCAATTGAAAAATTCTTGACATTCAGTTACTGATAGTGACGGACATTACATTTTTATTTTACTTTATTTATTTATTGAAATCTTATTCTTACATTTTGTGATAATACTGTTGGCGGTTTGACATTTTGCATTCTTTAATTTTGAAACACAGTGACACAACAGAGTAAATTATTCCTAGAAGACTTTTGCTTGGGAGTTCTTCAATGTGATCATGATGTGAGCTGCTTTAAAGCTGAGCCTAAGTTCTGGTAGGTCCTGGTGTACTTGTGCTTAAAACCTACATTAACATAACTATCAGCCCCCTGTTTCAATCTCATTTGTGAGCAAGAGCTCCCCCTTTTGGTTGTCTTCTGAACTACATAAAATTTACCTCCTGACCCCATGGAATCCAAAATTGCTCCCATAGCATACTCAGGGGGAGAGCCCCTCAGTTGCTATTTATTATTATTATTATTATTATTATTATTATTATTATTATTATTATTATTATTATTATACATATCGATCTCAGTTCCTTCTTACTCCCTCTCTCCCTTCCTCCCATGCCCCCCGACCACCCTCCCATTCCTTCCCACCTCCCACTCCACAGGGAGGGTGATGCCTTCCAGTAGGAGTTAACAAAATCTGTCAAGTCATTTGGAGTAGGGACTGGCCCTCCCTCCTGCCTCTAGGTTAAGAGAGTATCTTTCCATGGGGAATGTGCTCCCAAAATCCTTTTGTGCACTAAGGATACATCCTGGTTCCACTGTCAGAGGTCCCTTAGACTGCCTAGACCGTCTAACTGAGACCCATGTTCAGGGGGACTGAGTCAGTTCAACGCTGGTTTCCAAGCTATCAGCCTGGGAGCCCATTAGCTCCTCCTTGTTCAGGTCAGCTGTTTCTATGTGTTTCTGTAGCTTAGTCTTGTTCTCCCTCTCTGCATCGGGATTCCAGTTCGGCTCAGTGTTTAGCTGTGGGTGTTTGCTCCTGTTTCCATCAGCTACTAGATGAGGACTCTATGATGGTGGATAAGTTAGTCATAAATCTCATTAGCAGGAAAGGGCATTTATGGTAGCCTTTCTACTATTGCTTAAATTGTTAGTTGGGGTCAGTCTTGTAGGTCTCTGGACATTTCTCTAGGTTCAGTTCTCTCTTCAAACCTATAATGGCTTCCTCTTTTATGGTATCTCTCTCTCTCTCTCTTTTTCTTTCATCCATTCCTCCCCTGACTCAATCTTCCTAGTCCCATGTGTTTTCCTCTCCTCCCCATCTCTTTTTCCTAGCTCCTTCTCCACTCACTGCTCCCCCCACTCCCAATATGCTCAGGAGATCTTGTTCCTTTCCCCTTCTGTGAGAGACCTAGTATGAATCCCTTAGATTCCTCCTTGTATCCTAGTTTCTCTGGTGGTGTGAGTTATAGGCTGGTGATCCTTTGCTCTATGTCTAAAATCCATATATGAGTGAGTATATACCATGTTCCTCTTTTTGTGAAATCATCCACTATGACCAAGTAGGCTTCATCCCTGGGTTGCAGGTATGGTTCAACATACAAAAATCTATCAATATAACAAAGAGAAAAAAACCCACATGATCATCTCACTAGATACTGAAAAAGCCTTTGACAAAATTCAATACCCTTTCATGATAAAGTCTTGGAGAGATCAGGGATAACAGGAACATATCTAAACATAATAAAAGCAATATACAGTAAACCAACAGTCAATATCAAACTGAATGGAGAAAAGCTTAAGGCAATTCCTCTAAAATCAGGAACAGGACAAGGCTGCCCTCTCTCTCCATATCTCTTCAATATTGTAATTGAAGTTCTAAATAAAGTAATAAGGCAACAAAAGGAGATCAAGGGAACACAAATTGGAAAGGAAAAAGTCAAAATGTCACTATTTGCAGATGATAAGATAGTTTACATAAGCAACCAAAAAACTCTACCAGGGAACTCTTACAGCTGATAAACACCTTCAGAAAACAAGCAGGATACAAGACAAACTAAAAAAAAATCAGTAACCCTATTATATACAGACAACAAAGGGGCTGAGAAAGAAATCAAAGAAACATCCTCATTTACAATAGCCACAAAAAAACATAAGGTATCTTGTGGTAACCGTTACCAAACAAGTGAAAGACCTATATAGCAATAACTCTGTGTCTTTAAAGAAAGAAATTGAAGAAGATACCAGGAAATGGACAGATCTCTCATGCTCCTGCATAGGTAGGATAAATATAGTAAAAATGGCAATCCTGCCAAAAGCAATCTACAGGTTCAATGCAATCCCCATCAAAATCCCAGCACGATTCTTCACTGACCTTGAAAGGATAACAATCAACTTTATATGGAAAAATAAAAGACCCAGGATAGCCAAAACAACCCTGTACAATAAAGGAACATGAAGAGGTATCATCATCCCCGACTTCAAGCTCTACTATAAAGCTATAGTCCTGAAAACAGCTTGATATTGGCATAAGAATTAACAGATAGACCAATGGAATTGGAGTGAATATCCTGATATTAACCCACACACCTATGAACACCTGATTTTTGACAAAACAGCTAAAATTATACAATGGAAGTTGATGGGAGTTATCATTCTGTAAACATGTTTCTCATACTGGTAAATGAATAAAGCACTGTTGGCCAATAGGAAAACAAGATAAGAAGGACTAGGAGACAAAGAGGAAAGAGGAAATAGTAAGGAGTCAACATGGAGAGACCCGGGAGAGCACAACGCCAGCCCCTCTCCTATGAGACCACGTGGAAATACTTAGATTAATAGAAATGGGTTAATACTTAAGACAGAGCTAGCCGGTAAGAAACAAGTAAGTGGCCAACAGCATTATACTAAATACAGAGTCTCAATGTGATATTTGGTGCTGGCACCATGGTGGGACCAGGCTGGCAGGAAAAAACTAGTCATAACAGGAAGAAGGAAAGCATCTTTAACAAATGGTGGTGGCCTCTGTTGCTATTTTAAAATCAGGGATATCTTGGAAAAGAAAGACAATATCAATGTTGGCCTCTTCATTTTAAATGGAGATTTCTCTGTCCAACCATCCCACAGCTGCTTTTAAATAATCACTCAGATCCCAATTCTTTGCTCTGGGTTGCAGTTGACACCAGGCAGGGATAATATAATTTGTAATATCATTTGTAATGATAAATTACAATTGTGCAGAGATTTGTCATTACCACAGCCTCAAATGATAAATTCGAAAATGACATTGAGGTTAAGAAGTGAGATTATCCATATAATATAATAAACTAAGTAGTCTTTAAAAAGACAAAGAGATCATCATGCACCTATACATTATGCTATATACTTTAAACATATACATTCAATATTACTTTAATTAAAGAGACATGAGTGCTCAGTACTCCTTGTGGCATTAACTTACCATCTAGCTAGCATTATTAAAATGTTGGTATCCCTTTGTACCACAAATATATCATAAATCTGTATTCCTCACAGCTTCTTTGTACTGATCTCTGAGAACATACCCGTCTATTTGTGTTAATTTAATTCAGTTTTCTGAGTGTCCCCAAGAGACAGTCATAGCAAACTAATTATAAAGGTGATGCTTACTGGCAAAAGTAGAAGGGGCATAATTCATTTGGGTGCTAACTGTGGAACTACAACTATTCTGAAGAACAGAAAGGCAATTCTTAATTTAAATGCATCTGCCTACCAGTGCAAGAGCCTAAGCCTAAGGTATGGGTCAGTATCTTAGAGTTGGACAGAGCAGAGATTACAAGAAAGGGTAACCAGAGTTGGTGGATGTAAACTATGGAATATTCAGATGTAGGTAGAAGCAAAACTCATTAACATACATGATGGGAGATGCCATTATGTATATATGTTTCTCATACTGGTTAATAATAAAGCACTGTTGGCTAATAGGAAAGCAAGATAGGAAGGACTTGGAGACAAGGAGGAAAGAGGAAGTAGTAAGGAGGAGTCAGGATGGAGAGCCTGGAGAGAACAGAACCGCCATTCCTCCGCTATCGGTAAGACCACGTGGAAACACATAGAAATGGGTTAATAATTAAAACAGAGCTACCGATAAGAAACTAGCACCTGGCCAATAGCATCATATCAAATACAGAGTCTCTGTGTGTTAATTGGGGCAGGTGTGGCGACGGGACAAGAGTGGCGGCAGGAGGAAAAAAATATGTACTCCTTACACATATATGTATGTAAGTCATGTACACACAACATATATGTCTTATTTAAAACCAATCCTGAGAATAAAAAAATACTGACAAATAGAAAATTCTGTATCATGTATAGTTTTTTAAAAATATTTTAAATAATTAAAAATTTAGATAGGGATGTAGTTCAGCCATAGATCATTTGCTAGCATTCATGAGTCCCTAGATTCAGTCATAACCACTGTCCCCTAAACATGCAAATATTAAAATCAATGCTTGTAACTATAATATAAATAAATTATTTTTAAGCTAAAGAGAACTAATTTTTAGTTAATTTTACATTTTCAAATTTATTTATTGTTGGAAAGAGGGTCATGTATATGCAAGCACCACGACACAATTGTGGAGGGCAGACATCTCATAGTAGTGAAGTTCTCTCATTTTACCATATTTGTTCAAATTCAGAGCATTAGGATTGGTAGCAAGATGCTTTACCTATTTAAATTTCTTATTGGCCCATAAAATTAAAAAAAATGACTTAGACAAAGACACATGGATATTTAGAAATGCACACATATATTTTACACATCTCAATTGAAATAAGTTCTTCTATCTGGACATAACAAATAAATGAGTGAACTAATTGACAAAAAATGATTTTATTTTGAAACAAGGAATACAAATAACTGCTTAAAAAGAAATAAAGAAATGAAATTGTCATAGGGATAAACCAGTTGAGGAGGCCTGACTTTAACTGAAGAGCTGTTGGTAATTGATGGCTGCTGGTAGATGATTAGTGAGTATTTGTTGGGGGTATGGATCCTTGTACATAGCAGTAGGGAAAAGGATGAAAGGAGTGGTCCAGGAATACATGATGGAAGGGAGGAGAGGAGATGGATGTGCTGAGAGTGGGAGAAATAGTCTTTCCTAGGGAAGAATACATCAAATGATAATCTAATACGAAAAGTCGGTTCTGGAAACACATGCTTGCAGGTAATATTATATAGACTGAGCAGTATGTTTTCATGTATTAAGGGATGTATACATGTGCATATGTTCACATGACAAAAATTAACGCTAAAAAAGAGACCATGAATCTGAAAGGAGGGATATGTGAGAGTGTTTTGAAGGAGAAAATAGAAGGAAGAAATAATGTAACTATGTCATAATATCAAAAATAGAATACATAATAATAAAAATGTTGTATACATGTATGAAGTTCTTGAAAAATTTAAATGAGCAAACAAAGAAAAAGAAAAGAACAAATTAAATAAATAGACTTTGACTGTATCATGATTTTAATAGGTGAAGGAAAGTATTTCCCTTGGTTTCTCTGTGTATTTCATATCTGTTCCAGATTTTGGTTCTCTTAATTAAAATATGCTCCTTCTAGTTTGAATTTGTTAGAGAAAGATAATAGAACTTTAGCTTAAAATATAGTCTAGTCTTTACATACTTAGATCCCTTCAGTTATTATAAGCAATAACTTCCCTTTCACATGCCCTTGGATATTATTTTCAAACAATTTCCCCCCAAACCACACAAGTCATTGAGCACAATGTCCAATATATTTATTCAGAAGGAATTTGGGTGGACGATTTCCTTTGGCTTCTTACTTCCATGACACAGCTGGCATATGACAACTGCCATCTGAGGCTAGACTCCATTCCTAAGCATTTACAAAGCACAGCCAAAAGACTCCCAATGTCCCTGATTATCATTGCAGTGTCTGGAACACAATGGTGATGGTTTCTCTCAGGCTGCATATTGCACAAATGTTCACAGTGAAAAGAAATTAAGACTAAATGTAGCCCATACTCTGCTTTCTATGTGTGCATGGGATTCATCTTACCAGACTGGACGCACCTTGTTATTTATTCAATTCAAGGAGGCTAGCGTGAATGTGTGCTAGCAGTATCTATAAAAATGCCTCACTTTGCCATATCTCTCTGTCCTTTCTCACTTCTTTTCCTACACCCAACTCTACACCATACAGATGGGTGTCTGTAGTATGTTCCTCGACTTCCATGTAAAGCCAGGTGAGTGCAGCCCTGTACGAATGGATATCTGTTGTCTGAATGAAGGACCCTTTGCTGTCTCCCATCCTTTCTGCTGGAGTATTCATCTGTGGAATCTGGAGCTCTTGGCAGAGAATAATTGTTCACTGGGATTCAGTTTCCAAGGAGACTAAAGATTGCTTTTCACCAGGCTATGTTTGAAGGCAGAACTTCAAAGATCAATAGCAATTTGGAGTTATTGGGTCCTATGCCAAGAAAGAAAGGACAGAAGCCTACACCAAACCTAATTTTCATGATAAAAGAGTTAGATCAGGGAGCACTGATGTGGACTGTAAGTGTCAAGAGCCAAGGGACAGGAGAACACAGCACTACTCAAGCCACTTAGGGACTATGCAGTAGTGTGGATGATGTTAGCCAATGGGAAGAGTAGGAATGGTTCCCTGTGAGAAAGTGAGGAATCTGTACTTCATAAGTATCCTAGGAGTTACCCAATGCTTTTAAGTGAAATGAAAATTTAGAAGAAAGGAAGGCCAATTGCATGAAGTGGTTCCATTGATGTCTAGAGAAGACAGGAATCTCATATAAAAAGAAATGTGTATGTGTACAGCTTAGTGTGTAAACGTGTTACATTAGTTATGCAGCTCTACCTCAACGTAATGATGGGGAAACACAGACACTTAATTCTACCCTGCAAAACTATTCATACATTTCCTGCACATTTGCACTGATGGGAGGCATCAGCACATGGAATTAGCTTCTGTCCTTTCTTCTTTCTTGTGACCCAAAGCTATGCATAAGACCTAGACATGAAAGTGGAAGGGAAAAGGGTGTAACACAAATGATATAAAACCAGAGATAGAAGATCATAGAAGCAAACTGCTTGCCAGTAGGTCTTAACCTCTACCAAGGCTGAAATGGAGATCCTGTCTTCCCTGTGACTGAAAACTAAAACTCACATGAGACCCTTTGCTTCTTCCTTATATACCTCTCTACTTGGTTACTCTTTTAGACAGATTCACTCTCATGTCACCCTGGGTGGCCTTGAACAGAGATCCATTTGCCTGTTTCCTGAGTCCTGGGATTAAAAGAGTGTGCCACCACTGCCCAGGTTCTATGGCTGTGGTTAGCTTTGCATTCTGACTCTTCAGGCAAGCTTTATTGAATTATAAATAATATATCACCACAACGTGTGTGTGTGTGTGTGTGTGTGTGTGTGTGTGTGTGTGTGTGTGTGTGTGTGTATGGGGGTGGGGGTTGTCACTCCAGAAACCAACTAGACAAACTCCACTTATAGCAGCTGTATTGTGAACGTATTCCTCATCCCCCCCCCCAGGTATCCTGTTTTTGAAGCCCACTGGATAGGATAGGATCACTGTATTTCAGTTGAGGCTGGAGGCTTAAATCATGTAAACTGAGTGAACTCTAGCATCCTAAGGTGATTGTGAGTGGATTCTCCCTAAGACAGCCAAGGGATCAAAAAGGAAGTTTGACAGAATATAGCCAAATACACGTACTAAAAAGTAAAAATTAGCTAGGCAGTGGTGGCACACTCCTTAATCCCAGCACTCAGGAGGCAGAGGCAGGTAGATCTCAGTGAGTTTGAGCCAACCTGGTCTACAGAGTGTGTTTCAGGACAGGCTCCAAAACAACACAGAGAAACCCCATCACAAAACAAAAAATTAAACCATTTTATTTTCATGCTACGATCCAGGAATAGACACTGTTTTTTCAGGTAAGCCTATAAACACTTCCTCCGGAGCACTAAGAAATACTTGGAAAAATAAGCTAGTGTTCATTTATAGGCAGTGTTTTATGTTGGAGGTTCTTTTTTTTTTTCTGGCCTTTTCTGATCACATACTTTCTCCTGAGAGACCCTTTGCAGGACCAACATGAGGGGAGCAAAGACCACTTTTCCAACCTCCTGACATTTCTTTACCCAACCAGGTTTTCTCATCACCATTTTTTTTGCAGGACCTGGGAAGAGATGTCTTGCATGTTGCATAGATTTGGTGGAAAAGATAAAGTTTTCTTTGTAAAGATGTTGGAATTTAAACATTTTTAATTGAACCAGAAGCCAACCTTCAACTAATGCCAGATAAACATATTCCAGAAGATGTGAATGGATTACGCTGCTATTGTACCAAAGTCTGTCAATGTAATCTGAGAGCTTTCAGAAGGATACACCCAACTCCTAGTCTACCCACAAGGGATGAGCTCTCACAATCTGACCCTGTGATCTGGTTAGTTCAATGTGATTCTTTCCTCCCAGGCACACTTCTACAGTGTGTGTAGAAAGGGTGGCTTCGTTGGAGTTTGTACACTATTCTAGGCTTTGTGCAGAGCTTTATCCTGTTCCCTATCAGTACTATTTGGTCTCCCAAGATGACACATCAATCCCAACTCCCAAAGAGAGGGACTAGCTCATTCTAGTTTATCAAAGACTCTCCTGAGTTTATCATTGGAAGCTTTTCTCGTGAGCCATCCATTATAGCTGGCAAACCTGGATGAGGATTCACTCTATTGTCCAGGCTTTCAGACCAAATGCCAAATCCTGAGAGACATCTTTCCAGAATATTATTTAAGTCAGGCTCTGAATTAAGAGATATACATTTAATTGCATTACTAAGAAAATCATATCCATGAAAAACATACCATGATAAAGAAAAGGACGAGTGACATGGGGTCAAACATTTGCATGTTCTGTCACAGCTGAAATGTTATCACTGAAGACCTACAGAGACAGGAGAATAAAGTTTGATTACTTTCTAGGATGATGCACTAAAGGAGTAGAATTCATAGGAAACAAACTGCAAATGATTCTTAACCACATGAAAGTCTGCTTATCCACACTACAGGAGGGAAATGTAAATTAATACTTCGATACAACTCAGTTCTTAGCAACTGGCCTGCATTGTAAGCTTCCCTTGCTGTCTCTGTTTTTTAGACTGTGGGGACAGATCTCTCACACTTTGTTGGCAGGGTTGTAAAAGAGTATGTGACTTATGGTCAGGAATTAGATGATAGCTAAGCAAAAGCACATACCTGTTTTCCTTTTCTCCTGGTGCCCCCTTTTCGTGTGTAGTTCAAAGTTAATGTGGGCAAAACTGTAAACAGCATTATTCCCAGGATTCTTAGTAATGGCAAGTGTTCCGATGGGAACTTGGCAATGATGATTAAGTTCTTCATTCCAGAAGTTTTAAAAATGAGTAATAGGCACCATTTTTGAATCAATAAAACAATATGTACTTTATTATTATTATTTAATATTTTTCTTATTTTACATATTGATCTACTTTTTTAGGGTTCACTTTTAAATGCTCCTGTAAAATATAAATTCTGAACAAGAAAATAATAATTGTTTCATAGCTTGTAGCTATGACGGAAGCTAGATGGATACAGATAGTATCAAGAATCAGTAAGCACTGTTGCTGTGTGACCTAATATTAGGAGAAACTACAAGCTTCAAAAATATAAGGAAACATAACAGGAGTGGGCATAAATATAGTGTCAAAGGTCATTGAAGTTGCCCATTGATCTTGAAGATTTAATTGGCATTGCTTATTTGAACTCTTAGTATGTATGTTCTTTCCAGTCTATAGATTATTTGACAACCCAGATATACTCATAACCCTGTTCACTCACAATTATGGATATATCTTCTAGATTGCATAGCTATGCGAATCCACTTCTAGAAACTATTCCTGTTTGTAACAAGTGGCATAGTAGGGTCTGGAGTGCACATTTATTTGAGACCCTTCAATACCAATTTCCACTCTTACGCTCTCTGCTTTTCATTGCTGTGAGTAAACACCATGGCCAAAAGTAACATGGGGAATGAAAGGCGTCATTTTGGCCTCCACTTTGATGTGACAACCCATTACTGAGTGAAGTCAGGGTAAGAACTCAAGATAGGAATCTGTGGATTACCACTGACATGTGAATATCAGTTATTGTACCTTTATGGATACCTTCACAATGGTCATCATTGTGTTCCATATATGTTAAAGCTCCATAGGAATGCTAGCTTCTTCCTCTTGGCAGCTTGCACAGTATTTCTTAGTAGTGTGGATACTAGATTGCAGGGTTCATGCCAGGAACACCCCAGAAGTTTGTGCTGAGGCAACTGGATGCAGCTTTGATTTTGTACCCGTAGACTGTCATTCTCATTATGTTCTCAAAATATTGGTTGACATTTTGTCGTTCTTTTTTTTCTTTTTTTTTTTCCATAAAATATAACCCAATCACAGACTCCCTTCCCTGACCTCTTCCCAATTCCCTCTCCTCCTGGGAAGACTCTAAAGAAAGTAACGTGATAGAAACAAAACACTCGTTACTATTTCCGAGCTGCTACATAAAACAAAATAATATTACTTATCCACTTTAATTTGTCTTTTACATAAGGCTTATTTGCATAAACCTATAAATTCTGTTATTGGCCAAACCAATTTGAGTTCAAGGTACAGAATGTGAAAACAAAACGTTTGCATGGATAATGGAAGGAATGTGATTTTAAGGAAAAAAAAGTTCCATCATTGCCTAAAAGCAGACTTAGATTCAACTTAGCAATTGACTACACCTTGGGGTTGCCATTATACTATTCTACACTGTATTGTCCTCAGCTATAAATTTAATGATAGGATGTCTGATTTGCTTTATATTACATGATATTGGGAGCATCACATGAAATAATCATTTTGCGTTAAAACCAAAACCTTTGAAAACTCTGCACTTAAATTAGAGGTAGTATTACTACTATCAGAACATCTTGAAGCCATCAACATATTTATTATAATACATTCTTTTTTCGTGCATTGCAAGTGACAGGAATAATTCATTAAGATTTGTACTTCTACAAAACACTTGATGCAAACAAGAGTGGAAGTTTCTAAAGCAAAGAGGATTTCATTAGGCTGCTTAATATGAGTATTTATAGCCAAATTGTTTCCCAATTGACTCTGCAATACTCATTTGTGATTCATAATTCTTGGTGAATAATTGTAATTATCATATGCTTAATGAGACAATAATTCCCTCTATCTTCTCTTTATTTCCTTTTAGGCAGAACATTGCATTTAATGGTGTGTGCATCAAAAATAGCCAGTCTACCAGAGATCTGAATAACTACCTACCTACCCCAAAATCCAAATCCCAGGACATGAACAAAAGTTGCAAGAATGAAACAGAAAAGTATATCCAAGTAGTTTGTGAGTGATCTTCCTTCTTTCAAATAACTTTACAAGCCAAGATTTGTGCACTGTATGTTTGTGTGTATACATTGGATACATATAAAGTATCTCCTAGGAAAAACTTAAATAAGGACCTGGGGAGTAATTCAGTGAGTAAAGTTCTTGTTTTGCAAGCACAAGGACCTGAGTTTGATCTTCAGAAGTAAGGCATGAGGGCATGCACTTAGATTCCCAAAACTATGGAGGAAGTGGCAGGCAGATATCTGTCTAGCTTAATGAGTGAGGGTCAGGCTAATGGGAGGATCTGTCTCAAAAACAAGGTAAGCATTATTCCTGCAGAACAATACCAATATCAGAAGTTATAATCTGGCTTCTTCCACAGTCACATGCATGTATGTATGATCTTAACTGCACGTGCGTGTGTGCTCATGTGTGCCTGTGTGTGTGTGTGTGCGCACACGCACACACACACACACACACACACACACACACACACACACACACACACACACCGCTCTAAATAACACAAGTAAATAGAATCAATGCATTCTACTTTAAAGACAATCAGGTTTTTCTTGACTTCTGTGATGATAATAACCTTAATGAAGAATTGGTGCCTTGTGATCAGCCAATATGAACTATAAATGAGTTTCATGGGTAGAAACCACATGCATGACCCTGTACGACATAGATGAGTATGCTTGGGTAGAACTTAAGAATTTTTGAGTTCATGAAGTATGGTAAGTGGAGCCTGTGGTTTGGACTCATTCTGATCCTGCACAAATTTAAAGATCCAGCAGGTAGCAATACTTCATGTCCCTAAAGCACAATTTCTGCAGTGGTAGTTTAACTATCCTTTCTGTGAGTTATTTGAAAGATTAAATGATGTGAATGCAATTGGGCACTTTCTGGACCCCCTGCCTTTCAGAAATTGGTCACATTTTCAATAAACAACACTTTGTTCCTCCTTCCCTATCCCTTCAGTCCTTATGTGTTCACAGACAGAGGGAGTAGTGTCTCTCAGCCTTTTTCCTCACTCAGGTAGGGAAAGAATTGGAGCCATCACTCTTCACCTTTTTCTCCATTGGAGAGGATGAAAGGAACCATACTGTCAGTGATGACTCTTAGTGTGTTCTTAAGACCCTGAGAAAGTCGATACTAGAAAGTTCTAGCTTGTTCCGTTCAGTAACTCTGGCTGATAGTGGGAGGTTAAAGAGGGCTGACATTGTACCACAGGTCTGGTTGGTTTTGCACTCTAGAGGAAGAATGATAAAGCCTCTCTTAGCTTCAATACAAAGCCACATTCTTCAAGTTCAATGTTTACTAAAACTGGTCCTTTAGACAGCCTGATTTAGGGCAAAGAATGGGTATGAGCATTCTTGAACTTCATTGGCCTTTGCCCTCAACTTTGCAAAACACTTTTGTTGATGTGAAGCAAGTTAGTTGTCATGTACAGAAGTAGCTCGGATGTAATAGTTTCTGGATAAACATACCCTGTTCCTATTCTTCACCCACAAGCTCATGTGTGATAACCCAATGTAAGACATTTTTGTTATCCTTGCCCCAGGATTCTCTGACTGTTGCATAAAATACAGTAGATGAACAATGAAAACTTGCTAAGTTTCCTCAAGGAAGACATAGTAAGCAAAAGCTGGTCATGAAAGGATTTCTGTATTTGTAGATGGGGTCATTAGTTTAGGCTACATTAGATGAGGTCACAGAGATTGTACAAAACAATCTTGATTTCAACTTGATTTAAAGTTTTAAATAACATACATGAAGTTGGATTCAAGATCTCATTTCAAAAACCCAACAACCTTATAACTCACCCAGCCAAAGTATACCTACATGATTATTACACGAGGAAGTAACTACTTGTTTTTGTGTGAGGAAACAAAGGAGCATCTGTCAACAGAGAAATTGTCTATCCAGAAAGTTGGAATGGCATCGGCTCCTGAGACGCAGTTTTATTTTGGCTAGTGACTGGATAGAGACAGGCACGGGAGGGTTTGGAGATCAGTTTCCTCTCTCTCAGTTCCTCTCCCAGGCAGTGGTCCCCAGCACCACACCAGTTACATGATCTTATCTAAGATTCACTATACCTGTGGGTTTTAGGAAGAGAAGACACCACAAATTTCATTTCCCAGAAGTGAAACACAAGCCCTTAATCAAGTGGTCTTCTCACTCACCTTTTTCTCCCTTTAATGCACTGGCTTGCTATCTTCACAGAACAGCTATATATGCTCATGCTTTAAAAATTCAGTAACCCAATTTGTTCTTTCAATTTGATACCTTCTGGAGAGGGAAAGATCAGTTTTTTCCAATAAGGTACACTGGATATATCAACTACAGGTAAGGGCAGACTTCATGCTTAGAATAGTCTGACAACACAAAAAGACCTTTATATTTTTATATACTTTCATATTTGTTTTGCTGGGTGTTTTCAAGAAAGAGAGACAAATAATATGAAGTCTGTTTCTGGGAGGAGTTGGGGGAATACAATGAAATATATTGTATGAAAATTTTTAAATGATAAACACTCTGGAAAAAAATAAATTATTTGATATATATATGTATATACATATACATATATATTATTAAATATAATATATTTGATGAAATATATGTACATATATGTGTGTGAACTACATATACAATGAACTAACAAAAAAAGGTTCAGCAATATTTTAAGATGTTCAAAGTAATAGAGAAACCAAGTTAAATGCTACACACACAAACTACTGACCGCCTACAGAGGTCCCAGGAATATACAATGTGTGGAATTGGAAATTTTTATGTCAAGATTAAAAAAAATAAAATATTGGACCCTTCCCTTATATTATATACAAAGATAACTTCACAGGTGAGTAAAGATGTAAGCATAAGACCTGAAATGGCAAAACCTCCAAAGGAAAACTTCTAAGAAATTTATTTACATTGGTATTGGCAATGAGTTTCCTTTCTATGCCACCCAAAGCACAAGAAACAAGAGCAAATATAGAAAAGTGATATCAAACTGAGAAATTTCTTCACAGCAAGGTAACGTTCAGGAAAATGAATAGAACATCTGTGGAATGAAAGAAACCATTGAAATCACATATCTGATATGAAGTTAACTTCCAAAATATATTAGGAAATTCCACAACTCAATAGAAACAAAATCCATATGATCCTATTTTAAAAGTGCATAAAGGAAAAGAATGAACTTTCTGTGAAGAATACATTTACAAATGACCACCAGATATGTAATATGCTGAACATCCATGGTCAGTTTTAATGAATTAATAATAAACTTGGAGTCACCAATAGTGAGTGTGTTGGTGTCTCATTGGGGACAGAAATCAAAGCATTTCCCCTTGGTGTCATATAACTAAGAGAAAGCCTTGACTTGAATTCTCTATTTCACTCTCCCTGTTTTCTTTATTGTCCCTGTCTATCTGTTGTACGAGACTAAATTTGTGCATATAAGAACGCTGTCATATGAATATGCCCACGTGTGTGAGTTTGTGTATTGATGTCGTTAACAGAGGACTTTGTTCTTTCTTTTACTGAGAATTACAGAAAGCATCACAAGGGAAATGAATATGGGATAATTTGAAAAAAATTTTAACAGTTTTGCAAGGGATTTTTCATTGAGTCCAACTAACCCAGATAATAAACAATATTATAAACATCATTGCTTATCAAAAATAGTCATATGTTGTATTCAACATTTACATTTTATTATATATCTATTATTTATATATCATAAAATTTGTATTATATAGAAATTATATATAAATTTATTATGTGTGGTTTTTCAACCCATATTTGCTGTTTTACTGTAATACACATATGAAAATATATACATTATTCATTTGTCAAAGACATGAAAAGTTGATAATATAAGATTACAGCTATGCATTAGTTTATGCTGTAAAAGTTGGTCACATTGCAAACAAAGGCAAGAAATGCTGGCTTTCACATTAGTCTCTTAAAGGTAGTTCAAATGAAATGAAAAGGCTGAGTAGACAGTTAATAAGCAATCTTAAGTCTTAGTTTAAATGACCTCAATGTGTATTACATTGACTGTGAGGCCCAGCAAATGTCATAGCCTCTAAGAATGAAAGAGATATTTTCATTATAAGCATAATGAAAAATTAAGTGATATGACATTAGCATATTTCTGTTAGAGCAGATATTGTATATTAAAGACATTCTCTAGGATGTCAGGACAAAGAGAAACTTAAGCCCTTTTCTGCTGGGGGTAAGAATGCAAAGCGGTGCAGGATAAAGATGCCTTGAAAGATGAATATCAGTTACTTTTTCATAATTACAAAGACTAGAAAGTGTTGAGTTTATTATTTTGTCATAATTCTGACACTTTATATAACTCCACTATCAAAATCAAGAGCAATGGCATCAGGATGAGTACCAGAGTTGCTACACACCATTTTCTAGAGCCACATAGGAAATGGGAAGGAATAGGCGGGTATTGGATAAGATACAACAATTGACTAGGGTTGTAATATGACCGCATAAACAGCATGCATGTGGCATGTACAGATTTGGCTGTGCCTGTGTCTATCTGAGACAGAAGCAGCAAGTGCTAAGAGAAAGGTCAGAGTGTGCAGTGAAACCTAGTGTTTATTCACTTTCCACAACAAAGTTTGGCTTATTAAAGGGAAGTGGATGACCATGTTCTCCCTCTGTTCCTTCCCACTATCTTCTGACCCTATGACTGTCTTACTTCCCTATTTATTATACCACCATTTAAAGATAAATGGGCCCATTGGCTTAAAAATAACAACTGCACTTCTTCTAAAGTTCCTAACCCACTATTGTGTGGAAAGAGTAGCACTGGTTGAGTTTTTAAGGCTTACTTTGAAATAACTATGGACTCACAGGAAGGTAAAAGATGGGTACAGAGAAGACCAGTTATCTTTCATCCAATTTCCCCTGATGATTACCCCTTCCATAATTATAGTGTAGTATCAAAATGGTGAATTTGACATTGGAAATATGCATGCTATTTTGTCACATGTGGTTATTTCTATAATCACTGTGCAATCAAGATATATTTTATGATCATAAAGATCCTTCTCATGCCACTACTTAGTAAT
Organism: Phodopus roborovskii; assembly: GCF_943737965.1. NCBI lineage: Eukaryota > Metazoa > Chordata > Mammalia > Rodentia > Cricetidae > Phodopus > Phodopus roborovskii. The sequence continues at coordinate 11,435,578 of NW_026126541.1, read as the reverse complement.
TGTGTTTTATGCCCCAGCAATCAGCACCCTTTTTCCAATGACTATTTTTTTCAGTTTTCAGATTATATTTATGTGGAATTAAGCACTATGTGTTCCCTTAAAACCGTCATTTTTACCAAATACATTAACATATGCACAAATGTGTTCATTTCTTTTCATTGATCAGTTGTGGTCGATGTTAATGCTTAATCATACAGTATTGCAGAATAAATGGACTATAGTTTATTTATATGAGCTTATGCATGTGGAGACCAATGGTTGACATTGAATGTCTTCCTTGAAGCAGCATTTCCTCACTGGATCCTAAAGGTTTGAAATGGACCTATGTGCACCACTGATCACATGACTACCCACACCACACTGGTATTACAAGCAAGGCCATGTTGCCCACTGGTATTTCTGTGAGTATAGAGATCTTAACTTAGTTCTCACACCTGTTAGTTACCTGCTCTATGTACTGAGCCATCTCCTCAGGCCCATTTCCATCTTACTAATGTGACTATTTGCAAAATAATAGTTTTACCATTTGTTTTTAGTTCAAGTTACCTAGTTTTTATTTTATGGATTGAATTTTAGTGTCAGATCTAAGATTCTCTCAATAGAATGTACGCCTTGAAGATTTTCCTCTATTTCATGTTGAAAATTTGCATGTAATTCTATAAAGCATTTGACTTAAGTTTTATATAAAGCATGAAGTTTAGAATAAGAAACCATTATGATTATTACTATTCTAGCCTGTGGATATGAATTATGCTGATGACATTTTTATAAAGCATAACCTCTACTGAATTTTCTCATACCCATGTCAAATACTAGAGAATTATACTTTGTGGCAATATTTTTTAGTTCTCTATTTTGATCAATAATTCATATTTTATCTTTCTAAAAGTTTCAGATTCTATTCTTCTCACTTTTATATAACAGGTCTTTTAAATTTTACTTTACTTATATATTTATATCTTTGCATATTAGAGACAACATCAGATTGTATAGCTCAAGATAGCTTCAAAGTCACAATTTTGTCCAGGCTGGCCTCCAATTTACAATATTATTTCATCCTCCAGTGTTGAGATTTCAGGCTTGAACTATGATGCTTGTAGCTTTTGTTATTCTTCTTTAGCATTATTTAAGCTGATGTGAGTTATTATCAATGCTGTAAATTTGCATATTTACATCATAGATGAGAAATTGTCTTGATAAACACACACACAAAATGAACTGTGAGGAAAGGATTGATGTTGTTTGCACATTAAAATCATATTTGCAACAAAAATAACAAATATGTTTTTAAGACTTAGCTGATTAGGCAAAGGTGTTTATATTAACATATTAATAAAAATATTAATATTTATTTCAGAGAAGTGTTAGCACAACCAATAAATACAAGAAAATATCTTTTCTACTTATCAGAATAAACACAAATTAAATCCCTAGAGACAAAGATTTTCATACCCATCGAACTACCAAAGTTTTAAATCTGATAAGTAATATGGAAATATAGATGAGGCCACTGTGGTCAGGTACACACAACTGATGATGATATTTTATACTGAAACTACTGCAAAGCATTTAAGGAAATCTTTCACAAAGTTAAAGATAAATTTAACCAAAGTCCCATCAATTCCAATCTGGGCTGCATTCTCCAGTGAGAAATCTAACACTTAGGCTAACGAAGACTTGTATGGAAATACTTGGAGCATTGCTGCTCATAATTATTTTTTAATTGAAAATAACCACATGTGAGTGGATGTGTATAATTTAAATATGTATACCCTGGGATATTATATAGTTTCTGAGATAAATGCGATGTAAAAGCAAGTATAACCCCACATTTGGTGATAAAGTTATGTTGCTGAAGACCATGTTTTGAAATATGTTGCAATAAAATATATTACTTATAATTTAGACTATGAGACCATAAATCCATGTATCTAACACTCATAACCCTGAACCCTCCCTCATACCCTTCTGGTTAAATATTTATCAATTATATTGAATTGTTCTCCAACAGCTAGATTTCAGTGTTCATAATTTTTCTGTTTTTATGTATTCTGTCTCACTTAAATTTCACTTTGATCTCCAGGAATCTTTCTTCTCTTGAATTAGGATTTATTTTCTCTTCTTTACTACTTCTACCAAGTGGAAATTCTTCAGCTTGTTTCTTTGCTTGGCTCTTCTTATGTACTGTAGGCATTGAGGAACAAAAGTACTATTTTGAATACTATTTAAAGTCACGCCATCAACTTGAGTATGTTGTCTTCTCAATTTTATTCCCTTTATAATGTAGCTATTTATTTTTCTTTGATTAACTGAATATAGAATGATATAGTTATACTTCCTATTTGAGAAATGTCTAAATATTTCATACAGACATTTAAAATGTTTCTACTGTGGATATAAATCATACTTAGTGACATTGTAGTTATGATGAGTGACTGTCAATTATATGCTGGACAACTTGAATTTTGTTTTAGAAGATTCTGGATCTTATTAAATTCTTTTAATTTTGTAGAAACTCTATTAAATAATATATAAGTTTTATAGCAGGTAGCTCATGCCCTACCTGTATGTTTTATAGCTCAATTAGCAATATGCTTACAGAACACTGTGATTTTTCTTTCTGTTTTATTTACCTAGTTCCATTGGACTTCTGACCGATTCTTGATCAAGGTGCCCGTATTTGTGGAACATACTTCTGTAGGCCCATAAACAGCAGGGGAATGGTGGGAGATGTTTGACCTACAGTAAAGAGGTCTTTTCCTGGAGATATTCTTCCTAACTGCCTCCTTTAGTGCACATTCAGTGCTTATCTCTTTAATCTACAGGAATAGTAGGTCTTCCAAATGTTCTTTGGTCTGCTAGTTTGAGATGGAAGGGGGCACATTAGAAGACATTGGTTATTTCCTGCTGAGTGTAGAGCTAGGAGACATCAATTGATTGAGCATGTATCCACTGCTGGTGTTGGGGACTTAGTCTATCAAATGAGGATTTCAAATTCCCATCCCAGCATGTTTCAGCTCTTATAATATGAATACAGTGGCCATTTGGTGTTGCTAGATGAACCCATAAGAAGAGAATTTTTATTTTGCTTAAGATGGTTAATAGTTTTAAAATCTGATTTGGGTGAGATTTTCCTTTGATGTAGATCAAGTTTCTATTTAGAGCATCCTCTTTTGACTTAAGAGTCTTTATTTATGAGGTGTGGGTCTACTATTAAGGAATTCTCAAAGTTTTTGAATATCATAAATATGTATCTAGCTTTACTTTTGTACATTACTTTTACTGTATATGGAATGCCAGATAGTCTTTTTCCTGCTTTTTGTTTTCCTTCCTATGAATTAAAATGGGGTGTTTACTCTTCCATGTCTTGCAATGTATCAGGTGAGAATGAGAAAGCAACTGAGTAATTTAGAGTAAGTTTAATACTTTAGTGGTTGTTGTTTTATCCTTCATGTGGTTGCAATACTGTTCTAAGTATTCTCACGCTTCATCCTTCACACACTGAGAGTTCTTCTATTCTGCCTGTCTCTGGTGTCAGTCATCTCTTGTACTGTATGAAGTCAGTCAATCTTCTTTAGTACTGCATGAAGTCAGAGACTTCTCTGCATTCTCTTTTGTGATTGTTACTCAGCATTGAATGGCTGCCTTATAGATATGCTCTGAAGAGCTTAAACTGGAGGAGAGGCCTTCCCTTTGCATTGCTTTGGGACACTGTCTTCTGTTCATCATCTTTGGAATTCTTCTGTATGACTCTAAGTCACCTGCCATCCTAGGAAATCCACTGTCCATACTGAACTCAAGATCAATTACCTTCACCTCTTTCCCCTTCCTGGCTTAAGCTGGAGGCAATGATTAATTTTCCTTTACTCACTCTTTTTCTCTTTGGGCATCTTCATTTTGTGCTGTGCTCTCCAACCTTTGAAAATCACTTTTAATGAATTTTCCAGGTTTTATTATTCAGCTAAAGCAATTAAGTAAACCTAAACCCAATAATTTTCTATTTGTGGAAGACATGATTAATTATATAATTTATTGAATATGTATATATATCCTTGAATTTTGAGATTTATTAAAATTATTGTATATACATACGTGTGTGTGTGTGTGTGTGTGTATGTTTGAGTGTCTCTGTGTTCATATGTGCAGGTGGAAATAGGTTCCAGAAGAAACCAGAGATGTTAGATATCCCTGGAGTTGGACTTATAGTAAGCAGGTGGTCAGTAAGTGGACTTGGGTGCTGGGAACTTAATTTGGGGCCTCTGCTATAACCACTGAGTAAACATTTCATCCCCAAGTCCTTGAAATTTTTCTAAAGGGTCCTGGTGTCTAGTTGTTTCATAGCTTTTTTCTTTTTTTATTATAAATGAGGACTGGTTTTCCCCCACTATTTCCATTGCATTATTGTCAGGAGTGTAAATGCAGCTATTAATGCTTGTTGTTATCTTTGTATGTGGCTAATGTATTAAACTAAACTTTTCTCTTATTACATTGAATGGTAAAATAAAGTTTGTGACTACCTAGGGTGGTAACATCATTTCAGAGCCTGAGTATCTTACTTATTACTTAAAATCTTACTTCAAAGGATTAATCGTACAATTTTCTCTAGATTTATGAAAGAAATTCCCTTTGAAAATTATGCAGGTTTTTCTACTCTATGCTCACTAAGAATAGGTGAATTTCATCAGTGTACTTGTAACTATTTGGATTGTCATTTGCTATTCTTTAATTATTGTGCTGAAATCATAATAATAATTTGCTTCACAGTGAACTATATTCCTGGTAAAATTGTAGTTATAATAAGTAATTATTAGAAAGTATTGTTGGATTCAATTTTATCCTAGAGTTTTTTTGTAACAATCCACACTTATGTCATATTGTCCTCTGTGTTCTAAAGTAATTTGTGGATTTTATTTCAAAGCAAAACACTTTTGTTTATCTGCAATTATGTACATTTAAGTATAATCTTACAACTCTGGGTACCCACAATAGAACAGAAAACTTGCTTCTGAATCCATTATCCTAGTCTTCCTTGTGCTTAAGAAGGATCTCCCAGCCTTCCCAACAAGGAATAAAGGGGAGAGGGGAAACTGTGAAATGAAAAAAAATTAAATAAATAACATTTTGAAAAGTAAACCAGCCAGAAAAAGATGGAATTCCCACTAACAATAAATAGACAAAATGACAAAGTACACAGAGGATGTGGGATTCAAAGAGGGAAAAATCGTCATCATTTTGTGTGTGTGTGTGTGTGTGTGTGTGTGTGTGTGTGTGTGTGTGTGTATGTATATATATATATATATATATATATGTATGTATATGTTTACATTTTCTGTATGTGAGTGGTATGTTGTGGTCAAATATGAGTGAATGTTAAATGTATGTAAAATGTCTCTAGAGGGCAAAAGAGGGCATAGGGTCCTTTGGAGCTAGAGTTACAGGTGATTGTGAGATTTTTGATTGGGTGCTAGAAACTAAAATCTGGTTCTTTGGAAGATAGTATAGGATTTCAACCTCATCTTCCCTAGCACCAATCTAAACATTTTTCCTTATACCCACAGATGAATTTAGTTGTCTTTGTTTATCAAGAAACTTCTCTTTGAAACAGATGAAAACCATTACAAAAACAAACAACAACAAAAAATGACAACAAATCAAAATGCATAGCCGTGGAGCCCAGCCGAGTAGATATATCTACAAACTATTCCCACAAGCAGAAGAGAGGGCAAAAAGACCATACAATCTAGAGGACCAGGGAGCTTATCGTGGGACTTTTGTCTCTTAGTAATGTCAGAAGCTACCCCCCATAAAGTATCACCAACATGACTGCTTAGCCATGAGCTGAACAAGTACAAAACAATGCACGTGCCAAGGAGGATGGGAAAAAGCCCATGAGGCCTCACCCTTACACAAAGCAGTACAGGCAACTAAGGAATGCTGAGATCCGAGAAATAATTTTCTCTAGGGAGAAGCATACGGGTTTGTAATCCAGTAACAAATAATTGACCCTGAAAACATGCATATGAGAAACATCACATAGACAGAGCAGGCTATATTCAGAAGTATATATGTGTATAAACATATTCATATATGCATGCAATAACAATGAACAAAAATGAGGCTGTGAATTTAAAGAAAGCAAAGGGATAATAAAGGGTTTGGAGCAAGGATGGAGAAGACAAAATGATGCAATTTAATTATAATCATGCACATGCAAAAGGAACACATCAATGCAGGCCAACCAAGCATGTGCTAAGGAAATTAAGTTCTCCAATTATTATACAGGCGTCTCAGGTGATGCCCTGGGATTCCCTTGGGTGTTAGTTAATACCACCTGCAGAACATACACTGTTACTAATTTCCAAAAGTCTTGTCTCATATCTAATTTCTCCTTTATTTCTTTATTATGTTAAATAACAGTGGTTATTAAAATTGTCCATAATTTCATTTCCAATGTATCCTAATATTTTATTATTAGCTCTGACATTTGTCAGGGTTAAATGGCAGTTAATGTAAGAAAGTCACTTCTGGATCAGAAGTTCTTGTCCCTTCTTGAATATCTTGGCCTCACTTTTTGATTTAATGAACCAGAACCATAAGGTTGAGGCATGAAGAGCAGTATTAAAATATGAAAAACTTTACAAAAATTTTAATATCCAAGACTAAGAAGGAAAAACAGATTTAGCGGTATATAGTAATTTTCACATGTGAATATAAGTATAAATAAGCATTGGAGAGTCTACGTACCTATTCTAGCAATAAAAGGCAGAGTGGTCATTTAATAACATGCTTTCATCTTTTCATAATGCTAATTTATTTTTAAGTGAACTGGGTTTATTTACATAATTATGTGGCACTTGATTAAAATTGGTGCTTAAAGAGTGCACAGTTCTTCATTATTAAAGGTTTTGGAAAACTATGAATTCTAATGACGAGTAATTAGTAAACCAAATTTTAAAATATTAATAATACTTAAAAATGCATTCATCTGAATGGGCATACTTATCAGTTGTTTTAAACATCAAATAGAAAAAAAATAGATCTTTTTTTACATGAAACACTACAGTGCTCACCTAAATTAATGTTATAGTTAAAAATGTGTGGTTAACATATCACATGGTACTTTTATATGATTAAAAGTTTATGGTTGAGTTGTGTGGCTTGTTTCCTAATGGGAGTATTTTTAAATTTGGCTTTAAATTCATATTTATTAATTATTTTACTGATTATGTGTATTTGCCTGAATTCCATATTCTGAATATTAAAGTCTGAGGACAACTTTTGGGAGTTATTGTGGTTTAATAAGGATCAGGAGAAACAGATAGGCCCAATAGATGTTTATTCAGGGAGAGATAACTTATAAACAGATGAACACCAGGAGGTTCCCGGTCCCAAGGATGCCTCCAGATGCTCTTTTGTCCCCATGCTGAAAGAGTGAGCTCCCTGGAGCCCCTCCTCAGACCTAGTTTCCCCAGGTAATGTCCACCCCTGTTTTCACCCCAATGGGCGTGGTCAGTGTCACAGGTGGGGCCAAAGTGAGTATCTCACTACAATTCCCCTTTTAGTCTAAAGAAAAGATTTAGGCTTGATTCAAAACTATATACAAAATATACAAAACAGTGAATAACAAGTGTGTTCTAAGAAAAGCAAAATCAAGAACATACAAATTAAACACCTACATATCTAGTCCTAGGGTGAAGGCATAATGGAGTTTACAATAGAGTTGTCCTAAGCTGGAAAACATAAGTCTAGTACCTAATATATCTAACTAGGAAGAGAGAATAATAGTTGTGATAGTTTAATGTTCAACCTCATCAAAGACCTGAGAAGGGAGATAAAAAATACTAGGGTAGGCAGGAAGTGTGGATGGGCAACTTCCAAACGGTGCGGCAAGGACAGAAACAGCAGGCTACCTGGATAGACAGCCAAGGTCTCACAGCAATGTTGGTACAGGCAGTTTTGGCTAAGGCGTAGAGTATCTGACAGACCACAACAAAAGCAGGGAGGTAGAAAAATCTGTCTTACCTTGACTTGGCAAGGTTCAGCAGTCTTCTATGTTTGTTTCCTACAAGCACATGGGACTGCATGTCCAAATCAGTGGTCGAGATGGGGCAGTTCTTTGCCCAAGAGGCCATTAGCCTAAGTGAGGATGGACTCCAGAAGGAGCAACAACAATGTCCAACATATTTTGGGGAAAATGCATGGTGCTATCAGGAGCAATAGTATCTCATGTCGACTGAGTACCAATAATAAAACATTTAAATACCATGTTCTGCAGGTCTATGAAGTGTTTGAAGATTAAGCATCTATGTCTAACTAATCTCATAGGTATAGGAAACATGGGTGAAGATAATCTATAATACTCAGGAACCTAGCTATAAAACTGAAACTTCCCTGAGTAAAGCAGGGACAAATAACTAAGCAATGTAACTATATATGTATATATACATGTAAATCCCTAAAACAGAGGTAGAGTAGAGATGTCTACCAGAGGTAGAACTATAAAATGCAGCATGATAAAAATATCCTAAGGTGTTTCTCTATATAAAATGTCTTGAATATAAGTACAAGTATACATACATAGAATATGGAAAGGATAATGTGCATAAAACATCATAAACAGAAAGATTTTACACAATATACAAAATATAATATACAATTCATCCAGGAAGGGAATATAAACTTAATTTTACATAGGTTGCCACATGTAAGAATCTATCGCAATGTAAACTGTGTAATACTAATATTTCACTATTACTAAAAATAATATATATATCTCACTACCTCCAGTATATTCTTATGAATAGAACTCAGGGTGTCAGGAGTAAATGTCTTTAATTTTGCTGCCTCTTAGTTTGCTTTTGGTTTTTTAATAATATATCAACTGTGTAAATTAAATTCAAGGTTCATTTTCCTAAAAGAGAATTCATATATTACTAAAATCTCAGTACTTTCTTCTATACAGCTTTTTATTTGTATTTAATTAATTAATTTATTTATTTATTTATTTTTGGTACTTGTTACCTTTGTTTCATATGGACTATAAGCTTGTATTAATGTTAATTTCTGTTTGTATGAAAAAAATGTTCCCCATTTGGTTTCCATTTGGTGTCACTCTTTGGGGAGATTCGGGTGGAACTCCCTTGCTGGAGGAGTAAGTTCCTAGGAGTAGGCTTTGAGATAATAAACTTGCCCCATTCCCAGTTCATGCCCTCCTGCTGCCTTGTGCTTATGGGCCAAGATGTAATCTCTCAGTTTCCTGTGCCAGCTGCAACCCTGTCTCTACCATTGTAATTCTAACCCTCTGGAACAGAAAGTCAAAATAAACCATTTCTTGTATAAACTGCCTTGGTTGTAGTGTTTTGTTACAGCAACAGAAAAGTAACTAATACATGTTCTGAATTTAACTTAGTTCTTGGTGACTTGTCCCAAGTCTCTTATAAATCTACCTGGCCCTTAGGTAGAAGAAAGCATTAAGCTCAGAGATCAAATATCACAATGCTGCCCTGAATTCAAATGCCCAGACTTCTCATCTATTTTTACTATCTTCCATAAATATTCCATTTGATTGTTTAAAAGTACCATTTTGTCTTTGAGTTGGAATTTTTCTAGTTTATGAATATATAAATTTTTTTATTCCTGATGTTATCACATGATTTTTTTAATTATTGAAAATAGATCCTTCTCTCTTAAAATATATCCCAATCATAGTTTCCCCTGCCTCCACTCCTCCTAGCCACCCCACTTCCTCTCTCCTTGAGATCCATTTTCAGAAAAGAGCAGGTCTCCAACAGAGGACAACTGAAAAAAAAAAAAAAAATACAAGATGCAATAAGACAAGGTAAAAGCTCTCAAGAATGGACAACCAACCCAATGGCGGGACAAGAGTCTCCACTATTAGGAGTCTCCACAAAACCAACTGTAACAGTCATCACCTATAAACAGAGGACCTGGTGCAGACTTACACTAGACCTACCCTTGCTGTTTCAGTATGAGACCCTGTGAGATTCAGTGAGCCAGTTTCTCCTGGTGTGTTCCATCCCCTCTGGCTCCTACATACATTATTTCCTCTGAGTCTTCCTCAAAGTTCTCCGGAACCCAATGGAATTCTCCATTTTAGACTCTCTCTTCTCTCTCTCTCTGTCTGTCTCTCTCTCAGTATGTCTCTCTCTCTCTCCTCTTTCTCTCTCTCTGAGTAATGTCTGGCTGTGGGTCTTTGCACCGCTCTAATCTGCTGCTGAAGGAAGCTTCTTAGATGATGACTAGATAAGGCACAGATCTACGAATATAGCAGAATAATCAGGAATTATTTCACTGATTTGTTTTCCAAGTCGTGTTTTTTTTTTTTTTTTTGTTTTGTTTTCTTGTTCTTATTAATTCTTTTTTTTTCATTTTCTGTTTTTTTTATTTTACATTTCAATCCCAGTTCCCTCTCCCTCCCTCCCTTTCTTCCTTCCTTCTTTCCTCCCTCCCTCCTGCCCTCCGTCTCCCTCCCTCCTTCTCTCCCTCCCTTTTTCCCTCTCTCCCTTTTTCTCTCTCTCCCCCCTTCACATGCACCCCGACCACTCCCTCCTCCCGTCCCTCTCCAATTACACATGTAGGGTGATGCCATCAAGGAGGGGTCACCTAAATCTATCAAGTCATTTGAAGTAGGGACTAGGACTTCTCTTCTGTCTCTAGGTTAAGGGAGTATCCCTCCATGGGGGATGTGCCTGCAAGGTCCTTTTGTGCACCAGGAATACATCCTGGTTCCACTGTCTGAGGTCTCTTAGACTGCTCAGGCCTCTAGCTGAGACCCATGTTCAGGGGGACTGAGTCAGTCCCATGTGGGATTCCCAGCTATCAGTCTGGGGGCCGTTAGCTCCTCCTTCTTCAGGTCAGCTGTCTCTATGTGTTTCTGCAGCATGGTCTTTTCCTCCCTCTCTGCATCTGGATTCTAGTTAGACTCAGTGTTTAGTTATTGGTGTTTGCTTCTGTTTCCAACAGGTACTAGATGAGGGCTCCATGATGGTGGATAAGTTAGTCGTTGATCTCATTATCAGGGAAGGGCATTTATGGTAGCCTTTCCACTGTTGCTCAAATTGTTAGTTGGAGTCAGTCTTGTAAGTGTTATTTTTACCCTAAGTCTCTGGGCTATCTAGTCTCTGCTTCCTGGCCATCCAGGAGGTGTAGGGTGTGTGCTCCTACTCCTTGGCATGGCATGGTCTTTAAGTCAAATCAAACATTGGTTCTATGTCATCTTGCCCCAACATAGCACACCTTGCAGGCAGAATACATTGTAGGTCAAAGGTTTATGACTGGGTTGGTATCCAAGTTTCTCTTTCCATAGCCTGTATAGTACCTTCTAATGCAAAAGAGAAAAGATGATTCTTAATAGTCTTTTCATCTCTCTTAGGGGGATGTGATCATTATTTATTTTAAAGATATTTATTATATATACCATTATTTTTTCAATTGTTGAAACATTTATGTCTTTTGACAAATATGAATATTTGCACTCAATTATTAATGTGTACAATATATCAGTGCTCAACTAACACTAAATAATAGTTATTTTTTCCTGTCCTAATAAGTTACCTTAATACCTAGGTATGTAGTACAATTGAATTAAAGTTTCCATATGCTTCCAGGAGAAAGAAAAGTGGCAGAATTTCATAGATATGAAACACTTTTTTCCTGATCAAGAATGCTAGTTCACATGTGTGAAATAAGAGCCCATACACTTATATTAGAAATATCAATGAATCTTTCATGTATTTTATTCCTTGAAATATTCTTGTGTAGGCCTATGTCTGCTTATCAAGAAATTAATAAATAGAAACTATTGATCATTATTGAATGCAATTGGAAGTATAATGGTAGATCTATACACAAAGAATATGTTTGAAAATTCACTGTTTCATACTTATGAACAAGTTTTGAGGCACACACATATTTATACATATTTGAAGTAAATATCAGTGTATGTCATAACCTGAGCACCAAAATATCCATCTGTGTTTTTCGTCAACAAATTAATTATTGTAAAGTGATTTACAAGTCTTTTGTGCCAAATGAATAGTAAACAATAAAACTCAAACATTTGAATGGAAAATGAATTCAGTGTCTGAGGTGTTATATAATTTGGAATATATCTTTTTACAGGCAGGGTTGGAGCAGAAACACAAAACTTACAGATATTATAATTGGCAGAACCTTTCTGAAAACTGTGTAAATAAAAACAAGAAAAGTGTTTGGGTTGAATGTTTCTAAAATCTTTTGTTTTTAGTTCTGAATACCATGGGAGCTGAAGTAACGACATTGTGCCCCAGATGGTTCCCTAAGTTGAACTTAAAAATACATTTTTATGATTGTTCCTGACAAGGCAAAAATAGAGCCAGCTTATAATTATCTTCAAGAATATTTGCACCTGTAAGTAATTCTAGTACAAGTGCTCAACCAGCCTTGTTAATTGGACTGTTAATCACAGAGGGAGCAGAGTTCTTATGGTAGGAGGGTCATCTGTGTTTCTAATTGTTTGTCTACCGAGAGTGAGCTGCAAACAATCTTTGGAGTCTGTAAGTTCAGGTGGAATAACTCAACTTTTGTCCCTATGTGCTAGAAAAGTCAACTCCTAAAAGCGTGCCTTGCATAAAAGAGGCACATGATGTACTTTAACAAACAGTTTGGTTTATTGGTGCAGACAGTAAGGGAAGTGTGAGTCCTATTAGTAGGGCTGTTAGGGAGAGAGCAAGAGGAAACGACAGAAGTGGTACTCTCGTTTTGGATGATGGAGAGGAAGTTTGCCTACAAAAGCACTTGGGATTTGACCTTAGAATTGTTTCCCACGGTCAGCCAAACTCAAGACTCAGAGTCCAAGTTTCCTCTATATCTGGGTGTTTGCATTTGTGTCACTGTAAATGAATGCTGTCACCTCAGAGAAACGATACATGCAATGGCCTTGAATATTTTGATTATACTCATTGGATAAACAATGCATACATTTATTGAAATATCACACTGTTCCTCATAAGGATGCACAATTATTGTATGCTAAATAATATGAACAAATGCTTAATGTTACAATCAGTTTTCCCACCAGGCTGGTCCCACTGCCGTGTCAGCCCCAAATAACACACAGAGACGCTGTATTAGATATAAAGCTATTGACCTGTTACTAGTATTTTTTATTGGCTATCTCTGTCTTAAAATTAACCGATTTCTATTAATCTAAGTGCTTTCATGTGCTCTTATCTTACCGGAGAGAGACCTCTGCTCTCTCAAGCCTCTACATCTTGAATCTCCTCTACTACATCCCCTAGAATCCTTTTTGTCTCCTTGTCCCACCTATCTTGCCTTCCTATTGGCCAACGGTGCTTTATTCATTAACCAATAAGAGAAACATTTACAGAATGACATCTTAAATCAGCTTAATAAAATGATCATAACTGAATTTCATTGACTCTTTGTGTGGCTGTTTTTCATATAGCTATAGAAATTGTGGCCCAGAATAAGACCCTTGTCTAAGATCACTTAGGGCAGACCTAGCCATCCTATTTCTTCCAATCACCTATAAATATATGCTAGACGGAGTTTTTCACATTCAGGGCCCAACAGCTATATTCTAACATTTTCAACATGATAGAGTAAAAATGTTAAAACATAAAATGACCATATACTTGTTTAAGTTGACCTTCTCATTATTTCACAAATGAGGTGGGGAATCAGAAAAAAATTGCATTTTCCCAAAAGATACAAAACACCATGTTCATAATAATGCTATTCTCAATGAAAAGTCAAAATTTTACATTTTTACTAAGACATGAACATAATAATATATCTTATGTTGTTTTCCATTAATGAGATACAAATTTAAATGCCTTTATTTTTCTTATTTATTTAAATTAAGAAACAATCTTATTTTACATATCAATCCCAGTTCCCTCTCCCTCCCATCTTCCTATGCCCCCCACCCACCCCCTTCCTTTCCCATCGCACTCCTCATCCACTTTCTAGGGAGAGTAAGGCCTTCCATGGGGGATCATCAATGTCTGTCACATCCTGTATTTAGGCTGAGAGAGTCCCTCCATGGGGAATGGGCTCCCAAAGTCCATTTATGCACTAGGAATAAATACTGGTTCCACTGCCAGAGGCCCCACAGACTGCCCAGGCCTCCTAACTGTCACCCAAGTTCAGGAGGCCTGGTTACATCCTATGCTGGTTCCCCAGCTGTCTGGATGGGGTCCATGAGCTCCTACTTGCTCAAGTCAGCTGTTTCTGTGGGTTTCCCCAGGATGGTCTTGACCTCTTTCCTCATCACTCCTCTATCTCTAAAACTGGAATCCAAGAGTTGGGCTCAGTGTTTAGCTGTGGGTGTCTGCTTCTGCTTCCATCACCTACTCAATTAAGGCTCTAGGATGGCATTTAAGGTAACTATCAATCTCATTATAGGGGATTGGCATTTAAGGTAGCCTCTCCACTATTACTTAGATTCTTATTTGGGGTCATTCTTGTGGATTTCTGAACATTTCCCTAGTTTCCAATTTCTTTTTAAACCTATAATGGCTCCCTCTATTAAAGTGTCTCTTTTCTTGCTCTCCTCTATTCAGCCTCTGACTCAATCTTCTATTACACAAAAGTTAAATTATTCCTTTTACCTTAAGATATAAGGAGTGACTTATTTTTCTGACCTTATTATAATGGAAATAAGTCAATATCTGTGGGGGGGGATGCATGTGTTTTCTTTATTATAAAGGATCGGCAGCTCATCTAAAAGCTTGAAAAGCTGAGTTTCTCATTTTCCTCAAACTCATGAAATCATACAAACTACATGTACATTTCTTTCTCTTTGGGTATCTATGTGTGCCCCGATGCCTTTCAGATAACAATGGTAAAATTAGCTCATCATGCCATTCTGTCCACTCATTTCAGCTTGGCTCTAGAGAGTGTTAGATGTGAGGATGAGACTGAGGTGTTTTGCTGAGTTGCTCCCTTAGCAAAGGGCTTTACAATATCATGGGCAGGATTCTTAAAGAAGGTTTCTTTTCTGCCTGTAATTCTTACACTTAGGTCATCTTTTTTTCACCAAGATGGCAGGAACAATCAATAAAACCTGGCGCGATAGCAGGCCAGGGGTGGCTGTGGCAGAAGTTGAAGGTCAACACTTAATTTGCTGAAAAAGCAGAACAATGCAAAGAAGAACAGTATACTCTTTGTAAGTCAATTTTTGTTTGTTTGTTTGTTTAAGCACCTACATTGCTACTCGTTTCATCAGAAAGGAAAGGGAAAATGTGGTGATGGAAATATATATCACACCTAAGATAATAAGCAGGAGAAGCAACCTACTAATGAACTACACCTCTCTACTCCAACTGCTAATACAAAATAGAAATCAAATTGCATAAAATTATAAACAACAACACACAAATAGGAGAGAGAGATAGAGAGATAGAGAGAGAGAGAGAGAGAGAGAGAGAGAGAGAGAGAGAGAGAGAGAGAAAGTAAATAGGATTAATCTAGTTGTCCAGTAGACACCAACAGGATATGCAACAAGTCAAATAGTCAAATATATGGAACTGAAAAAAGATAACTAAACTGTGTGATAGAAGGCAGATTAGTAGAAACAGGGTAATTTAGTTGTAAGAGCTATCTAGAAAAAGGTCTAAGCTAAGGTCAAGCTTTTATAATTAATAATAAGTCTCCATGTCATTATTTGTTGACTGGAAATCCCAAGGAGAAAATACTATTATAGTTGGGAGAGTCAATGCATCTTCATCTCAGTATCCAACCACCTTTAGCAATTTGTGTGTGGATTATCCCTATTTGTACTAAAGAGAGAGACCTCTATCTACCTAGCTGTGTGAAGGCATCATACATGTAAGAGATGAATCTTTACTAATACTGTTTTGGAGTCACCCATGGTCTTGTCAGTAAGTGCTTACCCGTGCTCTGTAAGTAAGCTCAATCAACCCAATGGTTCACCAGAGAGAACTTTAATGGAATCAACTTTATTTTTTTTTTATTGGGACTTTGGGTAGAAGGTGTAGATGTTGTTCACATTATTCCTCCCCCAGAAAAAGAATTTAGTGACATCCTATTAGAGTGACATACAAGTAAAGAAAGTTGATCTTTAGCAGGATAAAAGATGAGACTTGTGTTGCCTGCTTGCAACTGGCCAGTGTTAAAATGAACAGTGAAGCTGCTAGTATCAGGAACACTGAAAGCTACACATAAAAATCATTCTCAATGGTGACAGAGCTTTTCTGAGGCCAAAGTGTTCACAGCCAAAGGACAAAATTTCCTGATAGGATCTTTGCAATGGAGGATGGGCTGTGGCTTCTACTCTAAACACCATCTCCTTGGCTAAAAAACAAAAACAAAACAAAACTAAGGAGAAAGGAATCTCCTCATTTATGGTTTTCTATGGAGTGTGAAATAATTACCATGCATATCATTAAAGAATATATTCAACTGAGAAGAAATGATGGCATGGAACTTTTAAGCAATCTATTTTTCTCAACTAGGTGGTTTACAGGAATAAACAAATCTTTCCAAATATCCATAAGTTCTTTAGATGTTGATTTATATTGTATATCAGTCTTGTCCATATTTTGTTCTAATATAAATGTGTGACAGTGTCCCGTATTGTTGGTGGTGGATAAAATGCATTAACATTTCTCTTCTTTTTCCTCTTTCTCCTATTGTTTCTTCTGTTATTTATTTCCTCTCTGTTTATTTACTTGATCTTGTTTTAGATAGGTATGTCCAACTAGGTGACCGTAAGCTCATGATCTTCCTGTGTCAGTTGTCAGAGTTCTGGGAGTACAGAGTCATGTGACCATACCCAGCAACAACATTTGTTTTTAATCAATCCTTTGAGGCTTTTGCCCTGATGTCTTCTATACCACCAAGGCAGCCCAGAAATACATGATTCTGGGACATGAACAGAAAATGGCAACAGTTTCAATTATTAAAAGGGAGAGAAGGAAGGAGAGGAGAAAGGAGGGAGGGAGGGAGGGAGGGAGGGAAGGGGAACTGGGATCGATATGTAAAATAAGAAAAAAATAAAAAATAAATAATTGAGAAAAAAAAGTCACACAGCAACAATGTTTCTCCTTCAGATGATTTTAAGTGTTCTACAGACAAAAGTATGAGGCATTGTAATTCTCTAGTCCTGATACCAAGAACTACAAACACTTGTGAATACCTAGGTAAGGCAGGGAAGTTCAGGGAAAAGCTTCATGGGCCCATCTGGATGAGACTGGTTTAGAGTATGTTCTGTGTATGAAGTATCAGAAATATAGACTGCTTATATGTGTCTTTCCACAGTAAATAACAATAAATTCACAAGCTTCAGTGGTTCCATTGACAACAACTTGTCATACCATTTTCCTAGCTTAGCATACTGGCCAAGGCACATGTGAATTTTCAGTATTGACTCTGATATCAGACAAAATACAATAGCCATGTCTATATATTGGCATGGGTGTATTAGGTTTGTAGACTGAACACAAGTTAAAGAGGCTGTAGCTATGTTCAAAAGGCTGCACAAATACACATAGAGGATGATTGTACCGATTGTTAACCAGGCCAGTACTGAATGGAAGCTGCTGCTGTAGTTGCTAAAGTCAGGGTTTCAGAATGAAGCTGTTGATTCTGCTACAAGGCTAGACTCCAGGAGCAGGAAACAAGAGGTTAAGGTCCAGGTAGACAAACAGGTGTATATGTAGGCAATTGAGTAGGCCATTTTGAGTGTGAACTGAACCCACCTGAAGCTCCAAAGACAGTTGGGTAAATCTCTCCTTGTCAGTCTGTGAAACACCCACCAGGTGCTGTATGATAGGATGGTATGGGGCCAGGCCATAACAGTGTTAGGTGCCCACCATTCAATGGGGTCTAAATAAGGGAGTCATTCCTTTCCTAGGTCTCCTGTGTCTGATAGGTTCTTAAAACTAATTTCCCTAACATGATTTTAATACACCCATGAGCTCCTTTTGCTGACATAATATTTATGATTTATTGAAACTTAGCTGAGGATTCAGAAAGCAAAGTCAGCCTAAAGCTCTGGAGATCAGGCAGGGGTGGTAGACACCTTTAATGCCACTACTTGGGAGGTAGAGGCAGGTAGATCTCTGTTAGTTCAAGGCCACACTGAACTACAAGGAATATATCCAATCCTAAAGAAAAACAGCCCACACAAAGATGATCTCAGCTTGGGATCACATGCCTTTAATCCCAGGAATCATGAGAGATATTTAAGACAGGGACAGGGTCTCAGAGCTGGCATTCATTCTCCAGCCACACTGAAGATAGGAAGACATTGAAGTCTGAGTAAACCTCAGGAGCAGTGAAGTTGGGATCAGTTTGAGGATTGACCCTTCGGTCTGAGCTGAGGTAGAGGTGAGAGCTAGTGGCTGGGTACTTTTTTTCCTGATCTTCAGCTTTAAGCTTGGGCCCCCATATCTGTCTCTGGGTCTTTTACTTTTTTGGTGTTAAAAACATTTCCTGATGTCTCAGTTGTAGAGTGGTTCCCTTCTTGTTCCTAGGAATTAGTTACTTAAATCTGCTCTAGATGAGAAACACCTAACATGATGCAGTTTGTCTGTCCATTCAAGGACTGCAGCCACCCTCTGCTATTAACTAGCAGAATTAATAGCTGCTGTGAAAGAAAATCTCCTATGATTAGGCACATCCTGAAAAAACAATGTTCTATACAATGTGGAATGACTTAGGCTGTGGCATAGACTGGTCTCTATATGTGGAACTTGTATAGAAAAATCTACCAGTTACTAAAATCAAGTGTCTAGTAGCAAAAATCATGCCAAACTTGTTAATAAAAACTGGGAAGCATCTGTAGTATGTCCTGTAGAAATGACCCCCACCCCTGACACCTCTAAAGGAATTTAGAATGTTACTCAGGGTTCTTGAAGCCTTCTTCATTCAGTGGCAGACTTAGATACTTAAGCATGGTTTTTCATTCCATGTGTCCACTTTGTTTTGAATAAGTTTCTTAATCTTTCTGAGCCTTTATTTCAGCTCCTTGAGTAAGAGGCCAAGAAGCTGAAAATACCTGGCCCAGTCCCAAACTATTGCCTGGTAACACATGCAAAGGCAACCATGACTTTCGAACCCTGTCACTCATAAGTAACAAGTGAAGCTTCATCGAGATTTCTTGCAAACAAAGATGACTTCCTTATTGATGAAGAACCTCTGGCATCAGTCATCACCTTCTATTCTTAAGTAACAGAAAAACACTCTCAGTAAAAGACAAAACACTCCCTTTCCACTTTCCCACATGCAGCTAGCTCTTATAGTACCTGACACATTTCCCCGATTTTGCTTTTGAATTCAGGGAAAAGCTCTTTGTGTTATGTTCAAGTGGCCTCACATTAGACATCTCATTTAAATCCAATTTGTGAGCTGTATCCAAGCTTTTACTCCAAATTTTCAGTCATCTCAGGGTCAATGTGGTTTCCAAGGAAGCCCCCAGTGCTATAAACAGTGCAGTGTAAAGCACTGTTTTGTTTTATTTGTTTATTTATTTATTTTTGCAACCACCAGGCTTGAAGGGTATGAGCAAGTCCAGTGAAATTGTCATGATTATTTTTCCTGGAAGGCTTATCAGGTAGTAACCCTACTCCACACTGCAAGTCCTTAAAAAGTAATGCATGAAGCTTTTACACACCTGGGATTTAACTCTGGTGTAACGCAAATGCAATGTCCACTTGCACTTGACAAGAAAGCCTTTTAAACTCCTTGGCTCCTTTTGGTAAATGGTTAATTTCTCCTCAGTGTGTTCTCTGAGCAAAGACTGGAAATAGGTTCAAGGGGCAGAGCACATCACTGGTGGGTATTTGTTCCCTGTGAATTAGTCAGACAAGCTCTGTGCTTAGTCTAAGCACATAAATTTTAAAAATGGACCTCTCCTTCTTCTTCGCTAATGCGGACACTTTTCTTGTAGTCTCAAGAATATATTTTACATTTATAAATCCTGGGATAAGGGAAATACTGAGAACATTTTGTGTGTATAACAGATATTCTGTGAATATTTTGTTTAATGATAAAATATTTTATTACACTCCAGTCATTCACAAATGATGTGTCATCAGGCAACCTTCACCCAGTAAATGATGGAAGCAGATATTAAAACCCACAGCCAAACATTAGGCGGAGCTCAAGGAAATCTTGAGCTGAAGAGAGGGAGGAAGAGGACTGTAGGAGCCAGAGGAATCAAGGACATCACAAAAAACAAACACAGACAAACAAAGAAACAAACAAACAAACAAAACCCTACAGATTTTCTAACCCAGCTCTTAGGAACTCACAGAGTTTGAACCAACAATTAGGGAGCCTGCATGGGACCAACATAAGCCCTCTCATATGTATGACAATTTTGTAGCTTGGTCTCTTGTGGGACTCCTAACAATGGGAATGGGGCTGTCTGGCCCTTAGGAACTTATTTCCCAAACTGGATTTTGTGTGTGTGTGTGTGTGTTTAATACTTTTTATTCTCTGCCTTGGGGCCCACCACCCAGCTCTCAAATAAATACACAGAAACATATTCCTTCTTATGAATGTCTGGCCTTAGCTTGGCTTGTTTCTAACCAGCTTTTCTTAAATTAGCTTGTCTACCTTTTGCCTCTGGGATTTTACCTTTCTCTACTTCTGTATATCTTTTCTTCACTTCTTAAATCATGACTTGCAGTGTAGTTGGGTGGCTGGTCCCCAATGTCCACTCCTCCTTCTCCTTTTTCTTGTTCCTTGATCTTCTCGTTCCAGATTTCTCCCCCTATTTATTCTCTCTGCCTGCCAGCCCTGCCTCATTTTCTCCTACCTAACTATTGGGCTTTGAGCTCTTTAATAGGCCGATCAGGTGTTTTAGACAGGCAGAGTAACACAGCTTCACAGAGTTAAACAAATGCAACATAAAAGAATGCAACACGTCTTCTCATCATCAAACAAATGTTCCACAGCATAAACAAATGTAACACATCTTCAACTAATATTCCACAACAGGATTGCCTTCCCAAGTCTAGATATACCGGGAGGTGCTTAGCCTTGCCACAACTTGATATGGCATGATTTCTTTGTTGAGGGCCATGAGGAGTCCTGACACTTTCTGAACAGACAAGGAGTAGACTGAAGGGGTATGGTAGAAGGGACTTGGAAGTGAGGAGGGCGGGAAACTGATGCCAGGATGTAAAATAAATAAATAAATATTTTTTTAAAGAAGTTAATAAGAAGCAGAATGTTTAATTTATATGGATTCAGACTTAAAAACTAAATAAATGAACATGAAAGAAGAGTCCTGAACTGTGGCTGGGGAGGTGATTTTTATGGTGGACTATTTCTATTCATTCGCTACTGTGTATACTTTTCTTTCTGTGATCACAGCCCTGGCAGACTGGTCACGGTTCCTTAGTTGCCACCTCACCAACTTGAGATTTTTTAAAAATGCTTTCATTGACCTCTTGATTCTTCCCTGCGGCTTGGCCTTTTACAAAGGTCCCTCCCACCTTCTGACTGTAACTGTTCCAAGGCACCACTGCCTAAATTCCTGTTTTTTTTTTTTTTCTCTCTGATTTTTTTTTTTAAGTTTTAGGGGACAGATATATATCTGCTCCCCCATCTATTCCTCCTGTTTCTGTTCAGAAAAGGAGAGGACTCCCATGGTTTTCAACAAAGAATGGCATGTCAAGTTGGTAGGGCTAAACTCCTCGTCTTGTATTAAGGCTAGATAAGGCAACCTATCTATGATGAATAGGTTCCTAAACCCAGTTAAAACATTCAGGACAACACCTGATCACACTGCTAGGAGTCCAACAAATAGACAATGCTACATAAGTGTCACACATATGTAGAGAGACTAGAGACTAGGTTGGTCCCATGTAGGCTCCTTGGCTGTTGGTCCAGACTCTATGTGAGCCTAGGAGCCCAGGTTAGTTGTTTCTGTGGGTTAATTTGTGATGTCCTTGACGCTTCTGTCTCCTACAATCCTTCATCCCTTTCTTCAGCAGCATTCCTCCAGCTTCACCCAATGTTTGTCTGTGGGTCTCTGCATCTGTTTTCATCAGTTACTGGATATGAACGAATGTTTGCTAATGACAATTGGGTTAGGTACCAATCCATGAGTATAGCAGAATATTGTTAGGCATCAATACTTTGACATTTTTTTTTCCAATCATGTTTAATTAGTTCTATTCTAGGTGTCTGGGATCTAGCCTTTGGGTCCAGCCAATCTAGGTATTATTAGGGGTGGACTCACTCTTTTCTGTTACAAGTCTGAGGTTGGACAGATTGTAGATCAAAGGTTGTGTGGCTGAGTTGTCATCCTAATCCCTCCATTGGAAGTCCTGGCCCAGTCATAGGAGATAGCCAATTCAGGCTACAAATTCACTGTCCTAGGAGTATTAGCTGAGTCATCTCCAGAACTCTACTGGTTGTTAGGTACTGCAGATGAAACAGCGTATAAAAGGCACTGCCCCCTCACATGCCTTTTAAAAAAAGCATTATTATTCTATGTAAGCAACTGGTAGACTACAGAAACCTTCAGCTCTCACTGAATAAACAGTGTAATTTTTCTCCCTTATCATCCATTATGATGCTCAGTCCAGGCTTCTCTTTTGTAACTTCCCAAGGTATGAATACTGGCAGAACTAGATAGATTACTCAACTTTAGCTGTTCAAGAATTATCAGGGTACTTAAACAAGTTTTTAAACACCCTAAGATGTAGCTATTTTGAAAAACATTCTAATGGCCAAGGATTTGTAAAATATTTAGCTGATATTTTTAAATTTAGTTTAAAATTTAGTTAAATTTAGAATAGATTATATTGCCCCAACACATCTCTAAATTATTAGATTAAAAAAATCACAGTCATTTATTTTGAAATTTAAATTGATTTTAATTGTAAATAATGCATGAAATTATGTATATTAACTGGGTACCATACAATTATATAATATTTTTGAATAGATAGCTTATTATTATTTTCTCTACCTTTAAAGAGCACATGAGAATCTTTTAGTCTTACCTAACTATAACTAATATTATCCACAGATCACACCGTCTGCATCTTTCACTCTACAGTTTTCTGTAGCACTGATAGCAGCTGATAGCAAACCTTCTATTCTTCGTTTCAATGGGATCAATTACATATGAGTACAGATAGCTCTTGCTTTTCTTTGCATAGATTATTTCATTTAATGTACTGCTGTTCCAAGTATGTGTCAATGACAATATTTTGATCAGGGGATTGTACTCTGTGTTCATCTGCTCCTACTGTCTTTAGCCATTCTTGAGTTGATGGATATTAGGTTGTTTCTAATTCTGGGCAATGGTGAATAACACAGCAATAACTGTGTCTCCTTTTCTTGGGATCTAGGCTCAGTGGTGGTGGAAATATGACAGCTATATTAACTTTTGAGGAATCTTCAACACTGTCTCAATACTGATTGTACTAATTTATATTCCCCCACAAAGTGTTTAGATGTTCACATCTCTTGACATTCTTGACAATACCAAAATAAAATGGAAATTCCACTTTATTTCGATTCATAATATTGAATATTTTTCATATGTCCTTTGGCCAACTGATATAAGCAATATTAACTTAGCTCAAATGGCCTTTTAAAATTGTATTGTCTGTGATTTATAGATTTTTAGTATAGCATAAAATGTTGCTAACCTACTAATTACTTTTTCTTGGTATATTGATGTCTTAAAAAAATTGTTACCAATTTGAGTAACCTGATATATTTCTTTTATGTTTTTCTTCTGATAGTTTCATGTTTTATATTTATGCCTTTATTCAACTTTAAGTTGAGAGTTTTGTAACTAGCCAGCTGACGAATGGATTTCATTCTGTATTTGGATATCATCTTTGCCAGCACTACTTATTAAAATGAGTACCATTTCTCCATTGAGTAGTCTCATCAAAGTCAGCTGGCTCTAAAAGTGTGAATTCACTTCTCTGCTCTATTCTGTTCCACTGCCCTAGTCTCTCAATGAAAAGACTCTATTGTTTTCCTTAAAGCTTCACAGTAAATTTTGAATTCATGTAGTGTAATGTCTCTTGATTTGTTCTCTTTGATTGAGATTTCTTTGTGTGGTGTGTGTGTGTGTGTGTGTGTGTGTGTGTGTGTGTGTGTGTGTGACTGCATTTTAGATATGTTTTCTGATACTTTGAAGAATGTCATTGGTACTTCAATGCAAATTTCACATTACTTTGACTAGTATAGATATTTTGATAATATATGTCCAACTTTCCTTCTCAATTTCTATTGCCAATGTCTTTTTGGTTTTCATTGTTGAGATACTTAGAGTTCTATTAAATTATGTCCCTCAGTTTGTTTCTCTGTCTTTTTTGCTATTAAAAATAGAATTGTTTTCTGGATTCTTATTTCAGATAATTCAATATTGGCATATGGCAAGGCTAATGATTTCTTTATACAGATTCTAAGCAATTCTCCAAGTGATGATAATGGCCCCATTGTGATTAAACATTCAGTTAAAGAGCTGCGACATCAGGACACATCTTCTTTTACTAATATTGCTGATAAAACAATGCTGGTCCAATAAAATTTGTGGATAATGTGATAGTGGGAATGAGAGATGAGTTTTAATTGCATCAGCTAACAGTCGTACATATCACTTTCTCTGGAAGTGTATTATATTGAATAGAAATAGTGACTTAAGTGTCTTGAACACATAAACAGTGGAGATGAGTATTACTACCTCTTCCACAGTTTCTAATATTTTATAATCAATCCCATATCTATGTCAAAACAATCCAATGAAGAAATGAAATAGAAACTAGAGAATTCCAGACTTGTGATGCAATTTATCATAGAAATTATAAAAGAATGGCCCAGTTTTAATGATACTGTAACATCATATGGGCATCCAAAATCCTAACCAAACCAACCAAACAAGAGGTATGATTATGCCCTCCTTCCCCTCTCTCCCTCTCTTCCTCCCTCTACCCTGCTCTCTCTCTTTCTCTTTCTCTCTCTGTCTCTCTCTCTCTCTCTGCATGCATCTTTTGCACAAAAAGCATAAAACACACTCAGCCACCTTATTGTGTATGAGCTGAGAGCAGAAAAAGAAAAAAAGGACAAGAAATCTAATTTTAAGAACTGTCACAGAATTAATGCTGCTTTGGTAGGAAATTATCTATGAGTAGCTTTCTATCCTGTCCTGTGAATAAATATAAAAAGCAATACAAGAAATAGATTGTTATGGGCAATTATAAACAAGGAAAATGAAGTCAGTCTTTCCCTGTTTCTGTCTTCAGAAATTATCTATGGTAATAATGCATATGAGGCTTGTTAGCTTTATGATAAGATGTCCAAATGAATGATAGAGAACCAGCTTTTCTCTGCCTGTGACACAACCTTAAAGAATATTTAGGTCCATAGGGTAACTTCTATGGTTTTTATGGTCTCATAGAATTGAAATCTGGCATTATTGAGTACCTTCTGTGTCCCAGGCACTGTGCCAAATGATTTGCTTAATTTTTTTTTGTCAAATATGACAATAAACCACTGAATTTGGTAATATTATTATTATTATTTTACACAAACCAGAACATGGTCACATAACTATTTAATAGTTTAGAAAAAATTGGAGAAAAATTATAACTCAATAAAAATTAAAAATTTTATGCAAAATTAAATTTTGCCTAAGTTTGAATATTTTGAATGTTATTTGTTGAAATAACTGGAACATGAATTCTTGCAGGACATTTAGAAAATTAATTAACATTTGGAATGTTGGGTTTTTCTCACCTATAAAGGGAAATAATGTTAATTGTGTTTATCCTGTAGGCGTATCATGATTATTAAATAAGATGGCCAATGGAAAGGCCAACTAGACTGTCTAGCATATTATGAGAATGTACACAATGTTGCTTCTTATCATCATAATTATCATTACCAACAATATCATCAGAATTGTCATAGTTGATTGTAAGTACTTTTCATTGAAGCCACTAGGGTCAATATCTGAAGATATGCTCTAATTCCTGGAGTATGACTGAAGTCTAATTATTTTGTCATCAACTTTTTGTTAGGTTTCCTCTATTCTAATTTTGTAATTAGGACAGGGGAAAAAAAACCCAGTGACTCAAAGTTAGAAACCTATGCTAATAGACTATAATTGCAATTTAGAAGGTAAGAGCTTGAGCCTTTTGAGGCTTAAGCACAGGATAATTGGAACATTTTGTTCAGACTTGGGACAGTGCTGTTGTGTTGGTAAAGCATCCAAGAACATAAATAATGAAGGGAAACCACCTCATGATATTTGCCATAAACGAAATGACATTTAATGTTGTTTACAGGTTGCTTGGAATTTCAGCTTTATTCAACTACAAAGCTACTTATTTTCTGGGAATGAAAAACTAGGCAATTAAACTAAACAAGAATAGAAAATCAAGATCGATTGGTGACACTGTGAACTACCAGCAGTGAAGCTCCAGGTACGAATCCTATTCTTTACCATGAAATTATAATATCTAGCTCCTCTTCCTGTTTGGGAGTTGAGATTCACTTTTTCATTCATATCTTTATCTTCATTCCTTCTTTCTCTCCTTTATGGAACAATGTGGTGATATATTATTGTCTGTGATCTAATAAAGCCACTGGGGATCAATGCAAAGCTAGCCATAGCCGTAGAGCACAGACAGTGGAAATACACACCTTTAATCCCAGGACTCATGAAGACAGGCAGGTGGATCCCTGTGAGTTCAAGACCTCCCAGGGTTACCCAAGAGTGAATCCAACTAAAAGAATACCAGAGCTCACACCTTTAATCCCAGCACTAGGGATGTATAAAAAGAAGAAGCAAAGGGTCTCATGGGAGATTCAGCCTCCAGACAGGGAAGGCATTTTGCTTCTGAGGATTCATGGAAAGTATTGTTTCTGAGGATTCGGAGACAGGATTGCCATTGCAGTTTGGTAGAGGAAAGGGCTACTGGCTGGCTGCTTTGCTTCTCTGATCTTTAGCTTGTACCCCAATATCTGTCTCTGGGTTTTTATTGTTCATGTTACAGAGCAGGGATTATCACAGTGCTAGAAAATTCTGATTTCCTGTCACTTGTTAAACTCTTACAAACAGGAACATCAGAGCAAATGGGCAGTTGTGTTGCAGGCAAGTGTTGTCGTGTGGCATGCTAGTAAGATATTAATGACCTGGGTGTATGGAGAATGTTTTATTTTTTTTTGAAATTTCATTGAAGCCTATTCATTAAGAAAGTTATATTGTGTGTGAAATGTCACACGACAAAGGTAAAATGTATAAGGAAGAGCAAACATCCATCACATAGAGAAAGAAGAGATCATGTGACATGTGTACAGTTGGAGTTTTAGTTTGGAGGTAATAGTAGATGACAGCTTAGAGAGGTAAGGGGAAGTCTGAAAGGTCATACCTTTCTTATTGTTGCGCATTCTAGAAAGATTATTTTAGCTATTGTGAGGAAAGTGAATTTGAAAGATGTGAAATAAGCTTAACAACAGGGGGGAAAAAAGGAAGAAACTGTTGTAGGAACAGTAGAGAAGTAAACATGGCCTTAAGAAGTAAAACAAAAAAAAAATACATAGAATTTAGTGCTTTCATGTGATAATCTCATGTTTAACTAATAAGAATTCAAGGATTCAGCCAATTTTTGGCTTAAAAATATAGCTCTCTTTGCAGAGACAATGGTCTCACAAAATGATGCATTTGTGAAGAACAGAGAGGTCATCTCACAAAGGATGAGGTAGGGCACTTTCCATGTGACTTAGAGTGAATACCCAGGGCAGATGAAACAGATGAACATTCTCCCACTGAATTTAAGAAAGAGGGCTTCCATAAGCAGGCTCATTGTATGCAAGCAGATTGCTTAGGGGTTAAGTGTTGTGATGTTAGCATCTGTTGACGGGTCAGAATAATATGTGGAAGCAGAAAGAGTAGATGCCAATGACCTTGTCCTCTACTGTGGCATGGAATAAGATGATATGTCTACCATAGCATTAAGTCACAGGGGAGAGTGTCTTCCCAGAGAAACTCAAGAAGGGCTCAAACTAGGAAAGCAAAATTTCTTATAGAGAAATGAGTGGGGAGTGTTTAAATCATGTTTGATGATTAAAGGAGAGAGGAGGTGGTGAGGAAGGAAGGAAAGAATAAATAAAGGAAGAAAGGAAAGAACAAGAAAGAAAAGTAGATTAGGCATTAATCTGTACTGAGGCAGAATTGTGAATTTCCCTGAAAAAAACTCATAGCCAACTGTTGGGTCACTGGCATTGCTTTCCCAGGATAAGATTAAACCACCTGGCCTGATGCCTTAGGAGTTCAGCATTTGGGTTGGCTGAAACACTTGGAATGGTTAAGGAAATCTGGAGATAAATCCTCTAGGGAAGTCTGTTATTTTTCCAAAAAGTATGTGACTGACTGACAGTAACAGTAATGATGATAATGATACAACCCTACTAATCAATTTTAATCATATTTATTAAATGAATTACTATAGCTCTAGCATGCAAAGGATTTTATATGCATTGGTACACGATGTTCAAAACTTCCCAAAGATATAATTACTATAATTAGCCTAATTTTACAGACCAGAAGATAAGATTGAGGTTCTGAGATACCAGAGAACTTGCCTGAGCCTGCAAAACTGATCCGTGATAGAATGAGGAAATAGTCTGGTTTCATCTAGAAGCAGGTACAAAAGATGTAAACTCTGGGTCAACTTTAAGAGACAGCCAAAGCAGACCACCCTCCCCTTTCAAACAATTTTTTTCTGTCCTAATAATACATTGCTACTGCCTGTCTCTGTAACTCATTATACAAGCATTCTTATACTTCATTTGACATGAGGTAGGAAGAGCTTAATTATTTCAATAAAAATACTGTGAGCCAAATCAGATTGGTAGAACAGGAAGTTTATAGCTACCATTCCATTTAGTAATAATGACCATAGGAGGCAAACACTATAGTATACACACTATGGAAAGCTAAGCTCTGATAACGTATATAATGTGGTACACCTTGCACTGTAAATTTAACATTATGCCTAGATTGTCCAACTGTAGATCTAACACACCAAACCGATTCTCTGCTCATTACCCGTTAGCCTATGCTACCTTTGCGTGAGGAATGCATGTGTCCTAGACTGCAGAGGCAGGTGATTTGTTGCAGTAAGAATGAAAATTGTGTGTGGGGTCTTTGAAAGCCTTTGGTGTCTCTTAAAGTTGACTAGACATTCTGATCTCTCTAAGAGCATAAGAAAAATGGATTTATCCATGTCTGATCAGAGTACCAACATTATGCTCTGGACAGTGATAGACTTTAAGAGAGTCAGAGAACCCCACTGGAAGGTGAGGAAATCCCATTATCCGTTCAGATTCAGAACCACTTCTCCAGGTGAACGTTTCCCAGTAAGCTTGTAATTCAAATAGGAGGCTGCTAAATAATGTCTAACTCTGCCTTTGATTCTAGAAAATGACCAGCTTGATTGGTACTTTGGGCCAAAGAATGGTCTGGGCCAAGCTTTTAAAGATATTTCTTTTTGTCACTGAATTGACTAGAAATGGTGTAACTGTTGATTCTCCTTTAGGAGTGTTTTGATCATAAAGAACTAATCTGCATAGTCCTTATTGCTAAGGAAAGAGAAAGCGGAGCTAAAATCTTTCTAACTTTCTACCACTTACTGCGAGCAGCTTTGCAAGGGTGATGATGTTTCTTATCTAAAAGCTGATGCCGGGAGAAGAAAGCCTCAAAAAAATCATTATCATACAATTTACACTAAATAATAAATATGGAGGTGGTTCTGTCAAGGATGCTTGTTAGAAATACTGTCGACTTGGGTGCTAGGAAGTTCTGTGAATGCAGTCCAAAGATGATTCATGGTATATTCTTCTCTGCAAAATGATAACAGTGACTTTGTGTAACAATTTTGCTATTTCTCTCCTTCCTACAGCATTCATGAGTCAAAATGATGGGCATCCACTACAAATTCTTGCTAAACTCTCCTTGAACTTTATATAAAGGCCTGTGCAATGTGCTTGTACACACACACACACACACACACACACACACACACACCTGAAAACAGGAAAATAAAGGCAACAAGAACAACATCGGGGCATTTTTGCCACACTTTCCCCTGATGATTTGTTTTCTAGAAATTTATGGAGCACATTATTCTGATCATCTACTCACTAGGTGTTGTGGGTGATAAAATGATGAATAAGATATGGTCCTTAAATTCAAGGAGTTTATAATTTATCAAAGTAGAATGTACACTTTCTCACAGCACAAAGCAGTGCATGCCAGTTATTTTCTTATGTAGGGAGGTTGGAGGGTGACATTATAAAAATTTAATGGATTAGTAGGCTGTTAAGAGTTTTGACCCTATGCCTCTGCCCAATTACTAGTTCTTCAACCTTGAACAAATTCCTATCTGCTTTAATTCTTAATTTTCTAACTTGTAAATGAAGATAACAAAACATTTCACTGAAGATGGCATGAAAATTCAGCAGCTAATTAATATGGGGAAATTTGAGACGCTTTTCTTGGAGAACTGATAGGTTGCTTGGTTGACCTTTGAAAGAAACTGGTGTTTTTGACCAGGACAGGGGTGAAACAAGATATTCAAGGTGAGTGTACAGCATGAGCATTTCATTGTATATGTGCAGTTACCATGCACGAAGCTGAAAGGTGGTGTGCTCTGTCTAGCCCAGGCTCTGGACAATTAGGATCATTTCCCTAGTTCTGTGTGAAATGACAACTTCTGATGACTACAGTCAAATCTGACATCCAATGTCTAAAAAGAGTGTGATTCTTTATTTTGAATTATTTATCAGTCATTAACTTGATCAAGCTGGAGCCATTCAAAGTAGGATGGAGTGTAAGTAAAAAATTCCACATTATTAGTCTCCTTTCTGTTGTCGTGATAAACCACCTAAAGCAACTCACGGAAGAGTTTATTTTGGTGTATGGAGATAAGAGTCCTTCAGGGCAGGCATGCATAGCAGAAGGCAGGCATGGCTGCTAGTGTAGGAAGCTGAAGAGTGTGCATCTTCAGAGAGTGAACTAGAAGCTGAATGAAACTTTAAAGCCTCCAATCAATCCTGCCACCAGTGATTTGCTTCCTCTAGGAAAGCAGTGCCTCATGACCCTCCCCAACAGTGCCAACAACTAGAGACTACTGTATCAAATGTCTGAGGTTCAGAAAGACATTTCTAATTAAAAACACCACACTCTGGAGTAAGCAAATCCAGCTGGAGTTTGTCTGTAGAGAAGGGATGGGAATGTGTATGAGTGTCCACAGAGGATTGGGTGTCCAGGCAGTGCAATATACATACAAACTGGTAGGAATTCCAGAAGGGAAAGATGATTGTCAACTTGATAGAAATGAGTCTCCCAGGAAGTGAACCTAGGGACATGCCTGTGAGGGATTACCTAGACTAACATACTCACTGAGGTTGCTGGAGAGAAACTCTTCTGATTATGGTAATTGAGGAAAGAAGGCCCACACTAACACTGGGTAGCACCATTCCCTCCATCGGAATAATCAGGAGCCAGCTGAGTGTCAGCGTTCATTGCTTTGGACTTCCTGGCTGTAGTTTTAATAGAACCACCTGACTCAAGCTCCTGTTGCCATGACTTCCTTGTTGTAAGAACCATTCACTGAAACTGAGAGCCAAAATTAACCCCCCCCCCGTTAAAATGCTTTGGTAAGGTTGTTTTACACAGCAACAACAATTACATAAGTAAAACAACCTGCTTCCAAATCCTCTTGAGTGGGTCTTATTCATCTTTCTTAACTAAATCCAGATGACAGTAGGGACCTAAGAAGACAGAAGTGTTAGGAACCTCTTGCAATGGCCATTTCTATTTTGTGCTGAATAAGATTCCCAAGTTGAGTATTGCTGCTTTTCTTGACATTTCTTGTAATTCCTAATAAAAGCCTTGTAGCTGTGGCCCAGTGACTCTACCCTTGGCTCAGGTTTCTTTTTATTTGGATGTGTATTTTTACTCTTTCATCCTCCAGCAATATTGCATTTGTTTTCCTCCATGGTCTCAAGTCACTCAAGTACTTTCTGTTGTTTGTCACTTTGTATTTCTCCCCTCTGAACTCAATGTTCATGCCACTTCTCAGGTTTAAGAGCACACTATCTCGGGGAGAAAACAATATTTTATTTACCTTGGCAGTTCTGTTCCATCTTTCCCATTCCTCAAACTTGAATCTGTTTCCTTTGAGATCACATTTTTGTTTGTTTTGTTTTTCTATTTACAGTACCTTGTCCAGACCCTTGAAACTTCCCTTGGAGATTTCTCAATAGAATTATGACAGATTGTTACAGATAGCATAAAAGATGTGGGTAGAGGGTGGCTTATATAAGAAGAGGGCTTGCACAGAATGTGATTGGAACTGAGTTCAAATCCACAGCACCTAGGTAAAATTTGATTGTGGCTACATATACATGTAAACACAGTGTTAGGGGGATGGAGACAGATCATGGGAACTTGCTGGCCAACGAAATCCTAGTAAAAGCAGGGAGTTTCAGGTTCAAAGAGAGACCTTATCTCTAAAATATGAGTTGGATAGTGCTAGGAAAAGACAAATGGCATCATCCTTTGACTTTGCTTGTGTATGTGTGGGCACATACCACAACACACACACAAACACACACACACACACACACACACACACACACACACAGACACCACAATCACCAAATTCCCCAGCTTTCTTCTAATTATTTTCCTGAAACTTTAAAGAATTTCATAGCAAACTACATTTCTTTGAATTATTTATAAACATTTCTCTTCAACCTTTTAAAAAATGATTTCTCTCACAACATATGCAAAGGGTTGATGGGAGATGTCATTCTCTAAATATGTTTCTCATACTGGTTAATGAATAAAGCACTGTTGGCCAATAGGAAAGCAAGATAGGCTGGACTAGGAGACAAGGAGGGTTCGAGGAAGGAGTAAGGAGGAGTCAACATGGAGAGACTGGAGAGAGCAGAACTGCCGGCCCCTCTCTCTGGTAAGATGAGACCACTTGGAAATACTTAGATTTATAGAAATGGGTGAATTGTTAAGCCAGAGCTAGCCGATAAGAAATTAGTACCTGGCCAACAGCATTATATCAAATACAGAGTCTCTGTGTGTTAATTGGAGCTGGCATGGCGGTGTGACAAGGCTGCCAGAAAACTTACTCCTAACAAAGGGTAGAAATTAATTACCAAAAAAATTTTATGTGTAGATGTATACCTAGATTCTGTCTTCTTTTTTACATGTAGGAAACTACCTGTATCGGATTATCCTGATTCACTCTTATTATACATAATACATAAGGTCTTTTAACTAACATACACCAAGTATCCACTAATACTCACCATGTCAATTTGGGAAGTAAGACAGTGAAGTTAATAAATGGTAGTTAAATTGCCTACTATACAGACTCAGCTTAGAAGCCAGTCTTTATTTAATATATG
This sequence comes from Phodopus roborovskii, assembly GCF_943737965.1. NCBI lineage: Eukaryota > Metazoa > Chordata > Mammalia > Rodentia > Cricetidae > Phodopus > Phodopus roborovskii. The sequence goes on along the minus strand of NW_026126541.1, from coordinate 11,402,116 downwards.
TCAGGGCTTTGCCATTGAAACTTATAACTTCTATAGTAAGGAATTCCATAATTCAGGATTCTAGTGCCACCATAGGTAAACTGTTATGCAAAATTGAAGCTCTTCTCTCATCAGGGTAAAAAGAAACTGTCAAAATAAATCAATACTAGATAGATTCCTAGAGCAATTCTTTATGCTCTTGCTGTATGACACATCAGTGAGCATTCAGCCCACTCATACTTTCTTAAATAGCCTTATGCATATTGATTGTCAATTAAGACTTTTGTTGCCAACAGAGCAGTCAGGACCTAAAATTATGCCTTCACTTCTTAAGACACCAGGGCACCAGGCCAAAGAGATATTTATGACTACTTCAGATCAGGGAACTAAAGTCAGTCATGGCCCAGAGATGAGTGAGAACTACACATCATTCTGGAAACAACTGTGGAATGAACATTCCTGATAGCTATGGCAAATCTTTTCTTCCATTCTAGCCTCTACAAAAGGATGGAAGAAAAGAGTAATTACTGAGTATAGACTTTACAACAAAATTTCCAGACATCTCACCCTGTGACTCTCAAGCCTGGCATATATTTAATGGTTATAATTAATCAAGTAGTTGTCAAACAATGCAAAATGTGAAAACAAGTGTGACAAAGTAATGCAAAGTTCAGAGGTTGGGAGTTGCCATGGCTGAAGGTCACATAAATCATTAGTGAAGGATCAGAGACAAAATTCAAGGTGTTCATGTACTGTGTTTATCTGTGTCAGTGAAAATTCACTGGCCATGGGTCTGGGAGTATAGCAGATCTAGTGTAAGATATTTGTAAATCAACATGTACTAATGAAAACACCTCCCCCCTCCTCTTCTCACACACAAATGCATAGTTATTATTTTACAACGCACATACAATTGTTTTTTCTGAAATACAAAATTGTTTAGAAGTATCGTTTAACTTTTAGTGGCACCAGTTTCTCTATTAATAGCTAATGCACTTGTCAACCTGTAACTCCTTGGGCTGTGACTACAGATAATCCACTCTTTTTTTTTTTTTTTTTTTTTTTTTTTTTTTTTTTTGCAATAAAAATCAAAAGTCCTGCCCCTTTAAATAACCAACTACATATTTAATTCCTTTTGACTTTGCATCGTGTAACAATTTTCTCCAAGTTGAAACATTCCATCCTAGAAGGAGTCTCATTAGGATTAATAAAGGTCTAAAGGGAAATTAAGCTTATCAAGTCTTTGGGTATGGACAGGTCAAAATCTCAGGAAGTCCCTGACACTTAGCAGACAGGCTCAGCCCTCCATCCCCAGTTATATAAGCAGAACAGAGTTCGTAGGAGAGGATAATTTCTGACCTATTGAGCTGCTTAAAAATTCTGCAGAGAACTCCAGACTCCTAACTTTCATGGGTTGTCACCGATGATGGGATGGGCTTTTGGTGACTTAGCTGCTTTTAGGTTGACTAAGGTTGTGTAGGTAATCCCTTACCTGCACTCATGAGAGTAACTCCAGTAAACATGTTTATTTATCAAATAGGACTTTGCTAGTTTTGGTAGCACTGTTACTTTTGTCTGTCATCAATTTCTTATCTGGAGTGAATAGATAATTGTGTCAATCAACATATTATTAGCTAAGGATAACTCTGCATACTAATGCAAAACATAAACAAGAGTTTGAGAACTTTCACATTCTAAGGAATAATTGCCCCCTTGAAACCATAGGTATCCTCTAGGAAATTATTAGCATCTTATGTCTCTTTCATTTAACTATTTTGATTTGTCACAGGGAGGGCATTTTATGCCAGTGCTAGTAGGTAGTTCAGCAACTGCCTGGAAACGTGACAGAAGGAACTTCCTTATCAAAGGCTGATTTAATGGGAAGAGGCTACACAGCTATAAGACAAAGGAAAGAAACAAAAATTCATCATAAAATATTCCTAATAAAGAGAAGCAGCTAAGGCTATTATTTATTTATTTTTTTAAAGGAAATCATTATTTATTTATTTTTAGAAATTTTATTTAAATTAGAAACAATCTTATTTTACATACCAATCCCAGTTTCTTCTCCTTCCCATCCTCCCATTTCCCCCATCACTCCCCTTATCCAATCCGCCATTCACTCCCCAGGGAGGGTGAAGCCTTCCATGAGGGTTCATCAAAGTCTACCAAGTCATTTGGGGCATGGCCTATGCCACATGTATCTAGGCCAAGAGAGTATCTCTCCATGGGGAATGTGCTCCTGAAGTCCATTGGTACGTTAGGAATAAATATTGATTCACTACCAGAAGCCCTATAGACTGCCTAGGCCTCCTAGCTGACACCCACGTTCAGGGGGCCTGGTTCAGTCCTTTGTTGGTTCTCCAGCTGTCTGACTGAGGTTCATGAGCTCCCACTTGCTCAGCTTAGCTGTTTCTATGGATTTCCCTAGCATAGACTTGATCCCTTCATCACCCCTCCCTCTCTACAAATGGATTCCAGGACTTTGGGTCAGTGCTTAGCTGCGAATCTCTGCTTCTGCTTCCAACAGCTATTGGATGAAGGCTCTGGATGGCATTTAAGGTTCTTAACAGTTCACTGATCCTTTCTAAGTCACAAAGTCACATACCGTCACACTGTATAAAGCATGATTTCATCTCAATTTATAACTTAGTAATTATTGACATCATATTTATTATGATCAAAGAAAACATAAATATAGCAAGATTCTTTTCTTCATGAATCTTGTATTAAAGTGTTGAAAATGTATGCCAGAAGAGGGCCTAGGCCCTGCTCCAAATCATGTGACAGACATTGATGATACCCCACGGAAGGCCTCACCCTTCCTGGGGAACAGAAAGGGGTTGGTATGGCAGATCAGTGGGGGACAAGGGAGGATGAGAGGAAGAGGGAACTGAAATTGATATGTAAAACAAGATAGTTTCTAATTTGAAATAACAGAAAGAGGGGGAAAAAGAAAATATATGCTAAATAAATAAATCATTAAAATACAGATTAAGAGCTGAGAAGAAGTATGTAGATAGAGATTCAGTTTTGACAACATGAGCAGTTAAGGCCTTGGAGAGAAGAACTTTGAGTGTGAAATGGAAAAATGAAATAGTGGCCTTTGAGACTAATGAGAGCTGACTCTCAGGTGCTGAGAAAGGGATTTCCACATATAAAAAGCAACACTTAGAATACAAGAATCTATCTAAGAATCCAGGAAATAATAAATGGCAAAGTAGTGATGTTAACAGTTGGTAAGAGTCAGAAAGAGATGGCCTACCAAATGAGCTATGGTGATGCAGACAAAAAGAACTCTCAAGTGTTTCACCATGAAAGTGTGAGGGAGCTACTTAATTTTTGAGAAAAGAAAAGAAACAGAGTCACTTTTTTAAACCCCAAGGGCAACAAGAGTTGTTAATTTGTATTTAAATCATATCAAACATTCTCTTACTAAGTTATGCTTCCTCTGTGTATTATTAAATTAATGTATTTTTAATGTATGTGTTTGTGACTGATTATCTGTCTGAGGCCCCTGCAAGGTGTCAGCTCACCTGGAACTAAAGCTAGAAATGCTTCACCTGAAATGGGTGCTGGGAACTGAACCTGGGTCGTCTGGAAGAGCAGCACATGCTCTCAACAGCAGAGCTAGGTCTCCAGACCCTATCAGATTTTCAAATGAAGAAATATTGTGAGAAAAGAACTCTTATTTTCATGTCTTAAGAATTTTCCTTCTTTCCACTTTAGGCAGTACAATGAGTTGTTTTGTATCTTTGACATCATATTCCCATCCACTGAGGGTTCCCTATAACTTGGAGGCAGAAGATTCATGTAGGAAACAAATGCATTTAAACATCATTGAAACCTTTCTACAGAATGGACATTTGGACATATAGCCATGAAGTTGCACTACAGAAGTGTGGGTGAATCACAAAGCCCAGAATCTGTCATACAAATGGGTACCTTTCCTTATCTGTATAAAATTCCTTGGGCAGGGACTGGGGAGATGAGGTAGCATTTAGGACCACTTGCAGCTCTGATAGAACATCTGTGTTGTTTCCAGCAATCACATGGCAAATGGAAGCCACCTGTAACTCAAGGAAACCTGTGGCCCTCTTCTGGCCACTCTTAGCTGATTGCATGCATGCAGATAAAGCACTCATACACATCAATTTAAAAATTAAATAAATAATTCCAGAGACAATTTTGTAGTCTTTGGAGATGGAGTAATTTGCTGTAGTCAATAAAAGTTATTAAGTATTAGAAACTATGGACTCTGAAGGGTTCAAGTATAAAGCAAGCCACACAACTTTCTAATCAGCCCTTTCAAAGCACCTGCCAATCCATTGACACAAACAGTATAATAATGATGCTTTGTCATTGACGTTGAGGTCAGACATCTAAAATCACCTCTGCACCAAAATGTTTGATAGTTTATATGCAGTTATGACCCACCATTCCCAAAGTGTGGCATGCATGGTGCATTGGAATGGCTTGGGAGCTGTCAGATGATTTTGCTTTATAGACAGAAAACTAAGTGAATATTGCAGGAAAGCAGCTGGGGAGGAAAGAGGTTGTGACTCCAGTTGCTTTATTATTTTATTCAATTTGATGCTTGCTTCTTTTCCTCTCACCTGGGGCTCTATATAGTGACGTGTACAATTTTGAAAAAACCAGAGGGTAAAATGAATCAAACTAGGCTTTTGCTCCTGGTACCCCAATCCCTGCCAACTGAGAATCACTGAGGGAATTTAGTCTTATTAAAGGGCAGTCGGTCAGACCACATAATCCACAAGGATGCTCTCAAGGCTCAGTGTTTTGCCCAGTATCATTATCATCAAGAATATCAGTAAAATGACTGTGGAGAGGATCTGTTGCCAAAGAAATGCAGTAAATCATGTAGCTGGAATGCAGGATGCTGTACCCATGCAAATAGGTCTGGTACCATGGTCAAATACAAGCCTCCAATCCTTTCTCTAACATCTTCTCCTTCAACGTTTGAAGATCTTTTCCTCCCCCAAGATTTACCACATGAACTGAGCCAGCACAAAGGGTAGTTAAATATTCACTGTCTCATTAAACCCATGCTCAGCCAGAAACTTGACTCCAGCATACAGTTTCTTTATCTTGGTCCTATTGAAATTTGGAGCAGCATAAATGTTTGTTGTCAAGGGCTGTTCTGTACCTCTATGATGTTGAGTGGTATTCCTTTCTTCTATCCACGAGGTGCCAGTAGGATATGTAACTCTGACAATCAAATGTGCCTCCTGATATTGCCAAGTGCTCTCTGGTAGAAAAACATCACGCCAGGTTAAGAACACTGCATTAATAGTTGAAACTGATGAACTGACTAGTGACCTTTGTAAGATAGTTCATAGTAGTCATTGCTTCAGACATTTCCCTTTCATGTGAAATGGAAAATAACAGAAACGGAACAATAACATAACCAGGGAGCAACCTCATTCACTATTCTAGAACACTGAAATGAAATTATGGTTGTTCTTACTTGAGAAACATACGGTTTGGCAGGTAAACTCTGTTGTACATAACCTGCAGTCATCATGAGAAGGTTAGGTGTCACTCACTTCAAAAGTCTGTCCTCTGTTTCACTGGTTCATTTGATGACTTGTAATAATTCCTGGGCATTTTTTTTTTGTGTCAATGGCTATAAGATGCCTGATGCTATGCAGTGATTTAAAATTATATTCATAAAAGGCTTTGAGTCCTTAGAATGAGAGTCCTACATCAAAATAAGGTGTCACAAATGCATTCATGGTTAGCTACTTGGCTTAGCACTTGAACCTGTCAGCACCAGAATGAAAAGCATTCTATGAAACTGGTCTGAAGAAGGAAGCATCCGTTCACTTGTATGAAGAAGAAAGATCTAAGCAAATGTGTTTTAATACTAATACCACAGCAACATTGCTTTGCTCTTTGCATATACTGAGTCATCACATGCCTATTTCAATGGGTGTTGTATTTTCTATTTACAATTAATATTTCATCCTAGAGCCTTCATCCAGCAGCTGATGAAAGCAGAAGCAGACACTCACAACTAAACACTGAGCTGAACTCCTGGAAACCTGTTGCAGAGAGGGAGGAGTGATGAGAAAATGGGTTAAGACCAGGCTGGGGAAATCCACAGAAACAGCTGACTTGAATAAGGGGAAACTCATGGACCCCAGAATGATAGCTGGGTAACCAGCATAGGACTGAACCAGGCCCCCTGAACGTGGGTGTCAGTTAGGAGGCCTGTGCAGTCTGAGGAGCCTCTGGTAGTGGATCAGTATTTATTCCTAGTGCAAAAATGGACTTTGGGAGCCCAGCCCACATATAGGGATACTCTATCAGCCTAGACACACGGGGGAGGGCCCTAAATGATGTGACAGACTTTGATGATCCCCCATGGAAGGCCTCACCTTCCCTGCAGAAAAGGGATAGAATTGGGGGCTCAGTGGGGGGGAGGATGGGAGGAAGAGGGAACTGGGATTGATATGTAAGATAATATTGTTTCTAATTTAAATTTTAAAAACTTAATAAAAATTTTACCATTATTACTTCCGCCTTTTCCTCACTGATAAGGAAACTTAGAGATTAAATAGGTTTAGCAATTTCATATAGCTATTGGGTTGCAAACTCAGGTATACATGCTTATCTGTGAGCATGTATATATAGAGCATATATATATATATATATATATATATAGAGAGAGAGAGAGAGAGAGATCAGATAAGTGTTGGGCAATCAATAATTTGTGGTTTTCTGCCACTAGAGAGAATGTAATCTAGTGTGGAACCTATTGCATGAAAGTTAGCCCATGTATTTGAGAGTACTATGTACTATGACACTTCTTGGATGATGCAACAGTAGTTGAAAGTGAAGTAGTTGTTTTGGTCAGACTTTGAGATGCTGTAGCAAATATCTGAAAGAAGCCATCTAAGAGAGGAAGAATGTATTTTGGCTCATGATTTCAGAGGTTTCCATCCATGGCTGGTGAGTTCCTTTACTCCCAGTCCTGTGAAAACAAAGAAAATTAAGGTGAAAGATGGAGATACTGACTTCACTACAAGGAAGCAAGAGGACAAAGCATATGGGGGCCGGGGGGCAGCCAAGGACCAGCATGACCTGCTTCCTTCAACAAAGCTCAACCCCCTAAAACTGTCTTCAAAGTCTATCAGTTTATGAACAGATAGATGGACTGATCATTGATGAAATCATAGTTCTCATGATCCCATCTCCTCTCTGTGATTGTGTCCACCAACTATGGGAAAATTACTCAACACATGAGTCTGTCTCTCTCCAAAACATACCAATAACAAAAGAAAGGCAGGTAATGAGGGGTACATGGCACTCTGTAGAGGAGACCAGAGCAAGGCCTGCACAGATAAATACTAATTCATCAGAAACCCTGAGTATGAAAGGACATTAGGAAGGAATGGCCTGAACCAAGATCCATCTATATCCATTAGTCTCTCTGACTCTGGGCCTTGTTTTAATGCTGCACACACTCATCTGCTACCTTCTTTTAAGAGGTCTTCTAGGATATACATGTGCTTATTCCTGTTCCATATTTTGATGTGAGCACTTAACTTCCCTTTGTCTGTGTGCACTGAATTCACATTTTTCTACCTGACAAAAGGGAAGTATTGCTATTTGTATGCATTGCTCTGCAGTAACAGATACCAGATAGACTTAAACAAATTACATAATATGATTTACTCATTATATCCTCCAAATTTTTAAAGCGTACTCCAAGACTAGTTACAAAATATACAGCTTGGGATATACTTTTATATCTGGTATCCATGATCAACTATAAGTCAACTAAAAGAAAAATCTGGTTCCAATCAGTTTGTAATCCCAATGGATCTGCTCTTGAGGTTTCCAAGGGCAGTGAGGGATTCTCAAACTCAAGCATACATTTGTTTCAACATATTAAAATACAAATTCTGTAGATTCTGTACAGAGCTCTGGATTCCAGGACTAGGGACACTTGTTTTGTATGATGCTAAAACAAGGTAAAAATCAAGCCAGGACTTTAGTATATTAGAGGAGTAAGTGGAATCACCAAAACATCAATTGATTGAACTCTAGCCATACTGGCTAGTTCAACAAACAATAGTTCCTGATTATATTATTACAGATTGTGAACTTTCCAAAGAAGCTATTTCTTAAATTCAGGTTTGACCTTGTCTCTGATATGAGCACTAACATAATAATTTTCCCATATTGTGAAGAATAAAGTACATGCAATGAAATGATGATAATGAGACTTTTTGCTGAGAATCACTGTGTAGGTCCTCAAATTGACAAAATCCAGATGTCTCTGAATGATCCATGCCTTAGTGAGCCAATGTTCAATCTGTGTTAATACCTAAAGGTAAATTATGTTGATAGCTATTTCTTAAGACAGTCAATTGTATTGGTTTCCTATATGAAAAAATGGATTCAGGTGAGGGAAACCAAGGTGAATTCAAACACTGTCTTGGAAATATTTGTGTCCTGGAACTACCCTGGGATACAGAAAATTTCAAGGATAGAATGTTTAAACAGAAAAGGAAAGAGTTGGGATTTCAGAGGCAGACAATGAAGTTTCATCAGTATTTATGCCTGAAGCCCTCAGAGTCGTTAGAAGAAATTGAATGGATAATGATGTGTTGTCAGTTGAAGATGAAAACAAACTGAGAATTTGGGGAGTATAATTTTTTGTTCCTTGAAGTTTATTAGCTTTGAATAGTAAACTAAATTTATAGTATCATGATTTTAGGTCTTAGTATACCAGGTAAAAGTAAACAGAAACCTGATTTCTCTCTGTTTAAGAAAGAACAGCTTATGTTGTATGAGAAGATGTGAAGTTCAAGGAAGATTGAGAACTGTTCAAGTAAAGAAAGTTGTATCTGAAGGAAAAGGCACTATGGATGTAATTATGACTCTGACTGTAACTATACAACTGCCTTGTTCTGAACCGGTATTTGTAGCTAATCACTTCCAAATAACAAATGAATAGCACAGTAAATGTTAGCAGGATAATTTTCTATTAATCAAGAATAATGAGTGAGTGCACTAATTCCCTCTTTAAACACCCCTAATTTTAATGCTGTTGCATGTTGATTCTTCAGATTGATTGCCAGTGATTTAGAGGGAATTAGATGATAGGGAAACTCAAAATAACAGGCAGAATATTGTTATTTCCTGCTTCATTCATGAAGAAAGCAACTTCTCTGTGAATTCTTGTAGATGCTGAAGATTACAATTCCAAAAATAATTTTTATCTTGAGAGACAGAGAGATATAGATAGATATATAGACGGATGTTAAATAGATAGATAGATAGATAGATAGATATGGTATATTATAGACAGACAAACAGAGGAAGCAGGAGGGGAAATAAGTCAATTAGTCTTTATCACAGAATGAAACCACAAAATATGGATGTGTAAAATTTGGGATAAATCTGAGTTTTCTTCAACTTCATTTGCTTCAAGACATTGCACAATGTTCTTAAATCACTGAATTTCATATATACATCCATGGTAAAGAAGTACACATAGTTTAGTTATTTGGCATAGCATTAGGCTGGCTTCTACAGTATAGGCCTCAATTCTCCAAAGCAATGTACATTTAGACAAATAAGAGTTGATCTTGACCTTCTAAAGTGTATAATACAACTTGAAAATTAACCACATATGAAATAAGAGCAAAAGATGAGACTATATGCTATCATTTTGGAGTAGATTTGGACTTTTCATAGAAGTTTGGAGAAAGAGGAACTAGTATTGCAACAACTATTTCGGGGAGTATGTAGAATTATAGGATACGATTTGAAGGCATGGTGTGATGAACACATGTATGCTCTTTCAGACCCTATGGTCTCTCTTCCCCAGGAAGGTGACCTGCTTAGATGATACTGGTAGGCAATGTTGCTTTTGCAGCCTGTCATCCACTGAAGATCTCAGGAGGAAATAGTTTGTGGAGCTGATTCCTGACTTTCCTTCCCTCCTGTCTTGCCTTCATTGCTTTCCTCTCTTCAACTGCAGTTTCTCTGCCAGTCTTGGGTGGAGATGGCAGGATGACTCTGGCAGTGTGTTACAATAACCTCTGAATTCTCCAACTGCTGCCCACACATGTTTAGTTACTTTGATGAAGTTTTCTTGAACTATTGTATAGTGAGAATACCATCACATCTCTTCTGGGTTACTGAAGACACAGACTGAGATATGAAAGTCATATGGGAGAGTAAGAATAATCTTGAAGATGCATTTCGTTTTCCATATTTTATTGTTTGGTTTAAGGTGCGAATTCACTTAATGTTAAGTGAAAGCAAACCAAGTATGAAAATCACCTGAATGATGTCATAAGGAAGTTACAGCTATACAGTATTCATAGACTTTTATCTCACTTCCATTTGCATTTCTTGAGGGTTACAGAAACACTTGTAGACAGCAAGGAGCCCATTGTTTTCCTACAACAATTCTGATCAACCAACTTGCTTACTTTGGTGGACACTTGTAAGGTGATTGTCCCATGTCATATCATCCAGTAGCAAGAGAGACCATATGAAACCTTAGAATGACAGGTGAACCATTAGAGAGCTAAGCAACAGAAAAATGCCCAAGTTTAATTGCATATAGGAAAAGCAGCAAGGTCTTCTAAATGCCTCTATAATACTCAACTCCTTCAGGATATTTTTCAAGTGATACATTTCTTCATATGTGGAGTTGATTTTTGCTTTAGTTTGAAGAGGATGCTGTGAATATTTTTCTCAGCAGTCTTCAAATCCATTGCAAACATAAAAATATGGACTTCCCTTTGAGTTGGACAGATTAGAATGCCAGTTTTAAAGTATCCTACCTGTTTTATTTCTTCTCTGAAATTAGTTTCTCTTACTTTAGACCTACGACAATAAAAACCACCTTTCAGGTAAATGGCACTGTATAAATTGGTAGTGTTTATAAAGGGCTTGTCTAAGGAACTATCATTTGGGACACAGGCACACAGTTGCTTCAGTTTCAAAACCTGGTTGAGAACTGACTATGTCTCAGTGGTGGGGTACATGTGTGAGACCTTGGGTTCAATTCTCAACAGGCTTCTTTTCCCACCAAATGCTATTCATACATAGCTTCCAAAAACTTGACCACAAACAGTGGTAGCCAAGACAAATATCCTTCCTTGCATCATTTAATCTCCCCATCTCACCAGCTCTCAAACAGCTTACAGAAGTCTCAGATTTGCTTGCCATCCTACAGGACCAACTCCTTGAATACTGAAGTACATAATTAAAAAGAATTAGAACTGACAACTGCTAAAGTGGAGGTTTTATGCTACTGAGACCTGTGATGGAATCACACTCTCTATACACAGGAGCCTCTCTGTATACTTTCTTCCTGCAGGATCCAAGCACCTGTTCCTAAGCACAGAAACATGCAACCTCACCTTAAAATCTTCCATTGATTCGGGCATTAGGATGTTCTCTAAGTTGCATAGATAAGCAATGGCAGGTTGGGTTATGTGGAAGTTTTAAAGCCACTCATCAGCTGGGATGGGAAGAACTGGTACCATTTGCTAGATGAGTGACCAGAATAAGTAAAAAACATATTGGGTCTAACTTTGTCTAGTCTTTCATAAATTGACATTTTTAAATGACCAATGAATAATACACAATTTAAACTTTTATGTAAAGCTATTCCCTTATAACAAGTACTTAGGTTTCTCTTTTTAAATTTTTTCCTTCATTCCAATAAATAAAAATAGGCCTTCATAAACAAAAAATTATCTTCCATGTGGCTTGGGCATCCATAGAGGTTCAGATGATTACTCTTCTGTGATCAAATATTTTCTTTTTTTGTGTATCTCTTTAAGGGTAAATAACCTCTGGACTCTGCTCTCTTCCTGCACAACTTGATTGCTGGGAGCTCAGGGAAAGAGATTTCAGTGTTTGTATAGGATTAAGGAATACAAATGGACTTTATATAATATTCAAATATCAAGGTTTGGAAGGCAAAGGACCTTCCAGAAAGTGCACTTTGGGCAATATATCTCTATGACTTACATTTCCAGACTAGCAGATATCACATTAAGATGGAAGAAAGTGAGTATCTTATTCATGCAATAAATCTTTCTTATGTAACCAGAACTCTTTGAGAGCCAGGCGCTAAGAGACATCACACAGTATTATTATTATCTGCCTCACAAACAGTGCAGGCTAATTTTAGTGACCTATTTTGCCTGGTTTCATCCTTCATTTGTATACTTGGCCTTGTGAATAGAGTAGTTTGAATACACATTATAGCCATATTTATGTGTATTCTTGCTAAGTGCTTTTCTTGAAGATGCATTATCAGGCATTCAACATAAACCACAGAGATAGAGCCATTTATCCTTGTTAGGCAGGCAAACAGAGGGGAAGTTGTTCTTAGCACTATCCTGGGCCTTAGGAGACTTTATACAAGTCTAAGTTAATACAGAGAGAGGGGTCTACAGCAGCTTATAGAGGGTGTTATGGAAAGGAAAAAAATGATAATTTTAAGCATGCATGCTGGCCATTAGAAAATTGAAGGAAAGCCATGAGTTTCCAGAGAACTCATCCCTAGTGTCTACAATATGATAGGGTCTGCAATAAATTATCCTTATGTAGTGTATTCAATAATACACATATCTGAGGGGTGGGTGCTTGATAGGACCCATAAATGGGAGTTCATTCTACCTTATCATGAGTTCAAATACTCCTATTGTCCTTAAGACATTAGCTTAAGTGCTGCAGGATGTCCTGACCCCTGTGGTGAATGTTTCCTATCTATATAACAATAGACTTGGGCCCAGGAGAGTTTACTCTCACCCTGAAGGCTGGGTGGTACAGTACAACTATGTAGTTCTTAAAGGATTAAGGGAAGTATTGACTCTGCTCCTTACACATGATAATAAATGTCTTCTGCCTTTTGTCCCACTGTTGGTTGAATACATAAGATGGTGTATATTTTTTTCTTATTTTACTTATCTATCCCAGTTCCCTCTCCCTCCCATGACCCATGACTCCCCTCCCATCCCATTTCCCCCACCCACTCCACAGGGAGGGTGATGCCTTCCAGGAGGGATCATCAAAATCTGTCAAGTCATTTGGAGTAGGGACTAGGCCCTCCCTCCTGCCTCTAGGCTAAGGGAGTATCCCTCCATAGGGAATGTGTTCACAAAGTCTTTTCATGCACCAGGGATACATCCTGGTTCCAGTGTCAGAGGCCTCTCTGCTACTGGATTCCAGGAGTTCAGCTCAATGTTTAGCTGTGGGTGTCTGCTTCTGTTTCCATCAGCTACTAGATGAGGACTCTAGGATGTCTTGGATTTCTTAACTCCATTAGCTAGCCCTTCCGTCATCCACAGGCCCCTACTCAGAAGTGGACATAGGCTGATCAGCAGGCTATGATTGTAGCTCCGCAAACACAGCTTCCCATAGGTGCTATTATTCCTATATTGTATATTAGGATAAGAGCTGGCAGATTAAGAACTTGCTTAACTACAATGACTATATGAATTAGCTGCAACTTTGGAATAGAATAAAGAAAAGCTGGTTTCATTGCACCAGATCCACTTGAAGCATAAGCAGTTAGCAAGAACTGTGTTGGCCATCAGTAAATGAAGGCATCTCTGTGTAGTGTTGGGTCTACGGAAGGTCATGAAGCCTATGTCTGTGACTCAGAAATTTTATAAAGGAAAAATATAAAAGGAAAGGAGACATTAATTGTTTATTCACTGGGAATTTAGGGGAAGATGTGGAAACTGCCAACATGCACTGCTTGGAACCAGGACAAGATCAAGGACTAAGGGTAGAAACAACCTGTTGAAAAAGAATATAGGTTAAGGAAATAGAGAATGGCACTGAAGTTAAAAAAGAAGTCATCCATGGGGACAAGAAAAGGAAAAGATTCCTCCTTTCCCTTTCCAGTGCTTCTGTGTGACCCACATTGTTAAGTCTTGTTTTAAAGTTATGTTGGTGGTTTTCATCTTTTCAAGACTCCTAGGTATTTAAAGTACCTTTAACATCAACTATGATGTGGGCACATATAATTAGAAGGAGAGAAGGAAGGGAAATAAGAGATGAGGGAATGAGAAAACAGGAAAAACGAGGAAGCATGAAAAATGAAAAGGGAGAAAAGAATGAGGGTAAATTGGGAGAAGGAGAATGGGGAAGGAAGAAAGAAGAGAAAACTATCTCATTAATGATAGTTTCAATACTGTCAACTTGGCATAGTCTTGAATCACCTAAGAGATACGTCTTGAGACAAGCAGGGAGGAATTGTACCCTAACTGCAGCATCAGCAGTTCCTTCCCAGGGGCCTGGACTGCTCAAAAAGCAAAGTATGAGCTGAGTACCTGCTTTAATGGACCATTGCCTTCTTCCTGTGCACACGCTGTGTTCAACCACCTTACTCTTGCATTCAGGCCTTTCCTCTCATGTTCTGCTTAATCTCCTGGAACTGTAATCCAAACTGAACCTTCCTTCTTTCATTATCTTTTGTCAACCAGGAGAACACAACCCACTGAATCAACTAAGCAGGGCTCATATTGTCTCACAGAGATGGAAATGGCAAGCAAGGGACCTGCAATGGTTTCACTAGGTCCTCTGCATGTATATTAGCACTGTTAGTTTGGTGGTTTTATGGTACTCCTAATAGTAGGAGTAGGTATATCTCTGACTCTTTTGCTTGCTTTAGGGACTCTTTTCCTCCTATTGAGTTGCCTTGTCCAGCCTCCATATGAGGGCATTTTCCTTGTCCTATTGTATCTTGTTGTGAAGTGTTGTGTCTCTCCTGCAATTGGGAGACAAAATAAGACGTTTGTGTCATGTATTTTATCAAAGCAGCAAGACAAGTCACTAATAAAATGCTCAAAATATTTTCTATATCAGGATAGCCTGAAATATCTTGTGCAAACTGACACAAACCAGACACAGACTCACTCAGTAGTGAGTGAGTCCTTCTGCAATGGCTAAATCAGTCTTCATGAAATGCCCATATGGTGGAGGATTGTTGATCTCTGCTCCTTCTCTCCTGTGACAATAGACCATTTGTTACCAAACGCCTACTGTTCATGCCTACAGTCAGCACCTAATCATGTCTGAGCAAAAAGGAAAAATTCAATTCTGTTGAATCATAATATATTGTCAGTAAAATTGAATATAACTCCAACATTCAAAGAAAAGTAGTCAATAAATCTATGCAAACTCCTGGCTTAAAAAAAATATCTTATGGTGGTTATTTTTCCTGTTAAATAAGTACAATTTGATTTCTGTAATGACACTAATTCTAATGTATTTCATTTCTTAATTCCATCTATGATTAGTCATCCTGAGAAATAATCATTTGGCAAGTAGCTTGGGGTTAGATTTCTCATTAGACATTAATGCATGTTGTGCACTATGGTAGCCTAATGCCTCCATCTCCAGGTAACCCACTCTGCCTCTTCAGCTCTTTATAGTCTTGCAAGGCTGCTCAAGGCACCTGCAGGTTTGCCAGCTCCCTGATCAGAGCACTATTTCAGTTACACTTGGCATTTGAATGGCTGGTGTGAGACCTAGACTGACTCATTAGTAATTTTTCTATTCAACATATTCTGTAGCAACTGCCATTTAACATTTCAATGACTCTTTTGCTTTGGATATGCTCATAAACCATTGTACTTTCTGCATGTTTGAAACTGATGTTTCTCTGACTTTGCTTTGATAATGTCATCTTATATTTACTCTTCTTAAAAAATGTATGTATTATTAGTTTGTGTCTTCATGCATATTGTGTGTGTGTGTGTGTGTGTGTGTGTGTGTGTGTGTGTGTGGTCACTGGACAACTTTCAGAGGTCATTTCTTTCTTTCCAATGAAGCATCAATGGAATCAAATTCTGACTATCAGATTTATTCTTCAAGTGACTACACCTGTTGAGCTAACCCTTTTAAAACTCATTCACCTGACAGCGGGGCCAGGATCTATACCAGGTACATAAGCTAGCATTTTGGAGTCCATTCCATATAGTGGGATGCCTTGTTCAACCTCAAGTGAGGGAGAAGCATGGTCTTACCTCAAGTAAATATGCCAGGCTTTGTTGATTCCCCATGGGAGGCCTTACCCTTTCTAAAGAGTGGATAGAGGGTGGCTTGTGGGAAGGAGAAGGGAGGAGGAGGGGAGGGAGGGGGGACTGTGCTTGATATATAAAATGAATAAAAAATTAAAACCAAGACAAAACTCATCTACTGTGATTTACCATATAATTGATAAAAATGAACATAAAATTTTGATGTCAGTGTTTCATTGATACACACACACGCACACACACACACGCGCGCACACACACACACATGCACACTTCTGTTCTAGCTTTCAAAAAACCCCTTGTCTTTGCTTATACTATGATATAATTTCGAAGTCCTTTTAATCTGAGGTTTAAACTAAACCTCTATGAAATTCTCAGTATCTTACATTCTGGTTAGTTTACTAGAAAACCTCTGTCAGTTCAATTCTTTTCAAGAGATGACTCTAGAAGGATGTCACATTGTGCCTGATTATTTGGCAGTACTTGAGTTAGTGTAAGTTGTCTGGTAACTTCCAGAACAAATTAACCCTGAAATTTCATGGTTTGGCCAAATAAATGCTTATTATTTTCACTTGCATAGAACTATCCTGGATTGACCTAATTATAATAATTCTCAACCGGTGAAGAGATATCAATGGAAGGTTTTGCCACAGGGAATGCTAAATAGCCCCACCCTGTGCCAATATTTTGTACAAAAACCATTAGAAATAATTCATAAACGGTTTCCACAATCCATAATCTATCATTACATGGATGATACATTGTTAGCTGACTCTAAAGGAAAAATACTAAAAAAAAAAAATGTTTGAAAAAGTAAAGGAAGTTTTACCTTGCTGGGGATTACAAATTACACCTAAAAAAAATACAAAAAGGAGAGTCTATCAACTACTTAGGATATAAAATAGGTCTACAGAAAATTAGACCACAAAAAGTACAGATCAGAAGAGATCGCTACCAGACTCTTAATGATCTTCAAAAATTACTAGGAGAGATTTCTCAACTACAAACCATAATTGGAGTAGAAGGGCATGATTTGAAAAACTTAAAAATGGCCCTAAAAGGAGATAAGGACTTGAATAGTCCACAAATACTATCAGCTGAAGCTAAGAAGAAATTAGAATGGGTAGAAAAGAGGATAGTAGAAGCACATGTGGACCGTGTGGATCCGAACCTAGACTATATTCTGGTTATATTACCATCTAGAGAATATCCTTCAGGGATTTTGATACAAAGAAAAGATATATTAGAATGGATATTCCTACCACATAAACAGAATAAAAAACTAAAAACATATATAGAAAAGATCTATGACTTGATTATAAAAGGTAAATTAAGACTTCGTCAGCTAATAGGAAGGGACCCAACAGAAATTATAGTACCTTTAACTAATGAGGAAATTTCTTCCTTATGAAAAGATAATGAATATTGGCAGAGAGCTTGCAGTAACTTTTTGGAAACAATTAGCAACAACTATCCCAAAACTGAGAGAATCAAATTCATAAAAAAAAAAACGATTTGGATTCTTCCACGCATTGTAAGAAAAACACCTATGTCTGGAGTTCATACATTCTACACTGATGCAAACAAATCAGGTAAGGCAGGATATAAATCAAGAAAAATTAACAAAGTGGTTCAAAGCCCTTTCAATTCTGTACAAAGGCAGAATTGTATGCGATTCTCATGGTACTTATGGATTTTAAAGAACCCCTCAATATAGTTACTGACTCTCAATACTCAGAGAGAGTCGTTTTACACATTGAGACTGCAGAATTTATTCCTGACAATACAAAATTAACTTCATTGTTTATACAGTTACAAGATACTATCAAAAAGAGGACTCATCCTATATATATAACACACATCAGATCCCATACGGGCCTGCCAGGTCCTCTAACACAAGGCAATGATGAAATTGATCGTTTATTGATAGGAAGTGTGCTAAAAGCCTCAGAGTTTCATAAGAAACACCACGTGAACAACAAAGGTTTAAAAAGGGATTTTTCTATCACTTGGGAACAAGCCAAGGAAATAGTAAGGAAATGTCCTACTTGCTCATTCTATAACCAAAATCCTTTACCACCAGGCAGTAACCCTAAAGGTATAAATAGAAATGAAATATGGCAAATGGATGTGTTTCATTTTGCAGAATTTGGAAAATTAAAATATGTACATCACACTATAGATACATTTTCAGGGTTTCAATGGGCTACTGCTCTGAGCTCTGAAAAGGCTGATTCTGTTATAACACACCTTTTAGAGGTAATGGCCATTATGGGCATACCTGCACAAATAAAAACTGACAATGCTCCAGCATATGTCTCCAGCAAATTGAAACAGTTTTTTGAGTATTACAAGATAAAGCACATAACTGGTATACCACACAATGCTACAGGACAAGCAATGGTTGAGAGATCCAATCGTACTTTAAAAGAAATGCTCCATAAACAGGCAGGAGGAACCAAAACACCCAAACACAGATTACATAATGCTTTATTAACATTAAACTTTCTTAATGCTGAAAGACACTGGACAATAGAAAAAACTTCTGAACTAAATCAGCCAGTGTACTTCAAGGATGTACTGACCTCAGAATGGAAAGCAGGATATGTGTTACGTTGGGGTAGGGGTTTTGCATTTGTATCTACAGGAGAAAAAAAAAACTATGGATACCATCTAAGTTAATCAAGATCCGAGTTGAACAAGAGAAACATCTTAATGAAGAGAAATGACAAGTCATCCAACAAATTAGGTCCCAAGAGGTGTATGGAGGCCTCTCAAAGGTAGGGGAAGTGTTCTGTTCTTGTTTTTACAGGAAAACAGAAAAAAACCTATCATCAAACAACCAAAAGACACTGAACATGTAGGTGTAGAAGAAAAGACAGCTCTTCAGAAACAATCACTTAAGGAAGCAGAATCTGATATATGCAGTCTTTGAACTCTCCGGAAAGAAGATGGGGCCCCATATCATCATTTCCACTTGACTCAACCTGATGCATCTAAACTACAAACATCAGCCTAAAACCAGTTTGAGACTGTTTTGCACGAGACAACTCATGACTAGCTAGCTGTAATGGTGCACCTTTTTATTACATCCTGGCCAGAGTTTCAAATAGAACTACAGTCAAGAATTTTCTGCCACACAGTGACTAGCTACATATGTCACAACCAATTTGGTTGCTAAAAATTTTCTTCCTAAAGGATTCATTGGAGCAATCATCGTCCCATTTCAGCAGGAAGTAATCTTAAGATAACAACGCCCCCTTTCCCTACCCTTGGAATTTTGGGATAATAGTCATCGTCTTTGGGTTGGTTTTAGTTATTTGGGATTGGGTGATGCTTACACTCGGGTTTATCTTTTAGACAGGAATAGGGAATGGTTGGGAAAGGTATGGTTTAGATGGGATATAGGTAGATTAGCCTATTTTCTTGAGAATTTGAGTAAGAATGAGATAGTATTTTACAGCTTACATTGTTGTGAATTTTTATGTGGTAAGCTATGTAAAATTAAGTTTATATTTTGTTATATTGTGTTAAATCTTTCCACTTACAATGTATTATGCACATTATTTTTTTACCATATTTATGTATGTATACTTTTCTTGTATTCGAGACATTTTGTATATTGATACAATTTGGGATATTTATCTTGCTGCCCTTTATAGTTCTACCTCTTGTCTTGACACTTATAGTCTACTCTATTTTAGGGATTTACATGTATGTATATGTAATAGTTATATTGTTTAAGTATTTGTTCCTGCTTTACTCAGGGAAGTTTTAATCAGTCTTTTTAGCTAAGTTCCCGAGTATTACAGATTATCTTCACTCACATTTCCTGTACCTATGAGATTAGTCAGATATAGATGCTTAATCTTCAATCACTTCGTAGACATGCAGAACATGGCATTTAAATGTTTTAATATTAGTACTCCATTGACATGAGACACTGTTGCTCCTGACAGCACCATGCACTTTCCCGAAAATATGTTGGACACTGTTGTTGCTCCTGCTGGAGTTCAATCTCACCTCAGCTAATGGCCTGTTTGTTGGGCATAGAATTGCCCCCACCTTGACCACTGATTTGGACATACAGTCCTATGTGCTTGCAGGAGACAAACATAGAAGACTGCTTGACCTTGCCAACTCAGGGTAAGACAGCCATTCTACCTCCCTGCTGTTGTTGTGGTCTGTCAAGTTCTCTTGGCCTTAGCCAAATCTGGGTGTACCAATGTTGCTGTGAGACCTAGGGTGACTGTTCAGGTGGCTTGCTGTTTCTTTCCTTGCTGCACCTTTTGGAAGTTGTCCATCCGCATTTCCTGTCTACTCTAGTATTGTTAATTTCCTTCTCAGGTCTTGATGAGGTTGAAGATTAAACTATCACAACTATTATTCTCTCTTCCTAGTTAGATATATTAGGTACTAGACTTACATTTTCCAGCTTAGGACAACTCTATTGTAAACTCCATTATGCCCTCACCCTAGGACTAGATATGTAGGTCATTTTGTTCTCGATTTTCCTTTTCTTAGAGCACACTTGTTATTCACTGTTTTGTATATAGTTTTGTATTAAGCCTAAATCTTTTCTTTAGACTAAAAGGGGAATTGTAGTGAGATAGTCCTGCTGTGGCACTGACCACGCCCATTGGGGGTGGAGCCATGGGCGGAAGTGACCTGTGGAAGGAGGTCGGAGGGGGCCAAGAAAGGTGCTCTCTTTCTGGAGTGACTCGGACAGGAGAGGATCGGGTTGAATTTCCTGGTGTTCATCTGTCTAGGTTGTAAGTTATTTCTCCCTGAATATACATCTATTCGGCCTATTTGTTTATCCTGATCCTTATATACCGCGATAGTGGTGTTCTGTCCTTGGAAGCTGGGACTCTGATATTTGGTTCTCTTGAACGTACTTTGCAAATTCTGGGCTCTCCTAAGTTCTTGAAGTTCATTACTGTGTGAGTTGAGTGGAGAAAAGAAGAGGAGAAAGAGAGAGGAAAAGAAATATGTTATTTGAAAGACAAAGGTTTACAAGAGGTTTTTTAGAGGCCATAATAGAGACACTTCATCTATTCTGACATTCCTTAACCCACACCCAAGCGATAGCATCATACCACCTTTTAAGCTGCTTGCAAAGATAGTTTGGCTAAGTGTTCAACAGCAAAAGGAAAGGTAAAAGGGGAAGAGCTATGCTCTTTTCCACAAGTAAACAGCTTTTAAAGAATGTCCTAAGGAAATCTTCCTAACACCCTGTCTAGGCCCAAAACCCAGGAGGATCTCTGTGTGAAAAGGGGCTTTCTTAACCTGCTTGGTTAAGACTATCCCGGCCTGTGGCTTCATAAAATAGACAACTTATTTCTCTTCGCCAAATACCTAATGCACCTTGGTAGAACAGTGACAGGATAAGCTCAGAGATGCCAGCCCTCGGTAAACGAAAGAAAAAATCACAGATGTCCTGGAATGTTCTGTGCTTTCCTCAGGTGCCATGACACAGCCATTCCTCTGTACCTAACTTTGTACACACTTCCTCCTCTTTTGGGGACTACCCACTAGGCATCCTGGGTTGGGGTGACCAAATGCCTCTAACTGAACCTGTCTCAAAGCAGAGCATGCTTTAAAGTGCTTGAGGCAGATTTATGGGGAAGGGAAATTCAACCCTCACTGTTGCGTGTGAGGTTTTCTTACAATTACTTCCATATGGCAAAATACACATCCATATTTCTTTCCAAAACTTATTTTTCAATCCTCCTTTAGTTTTCTTAACCCTTGGCCTTTCTCTCTAAAGGCAATTATAACTGCAAATAAATGCTATCTTCTTAATTTGATATTTGATCCCAGACATTTTATTTTCATGAGATTTCTTAGTAGCAATCAAAATTTTAAAAACTTGCATCTCTCTTTGTTTTTTTTCTTTTTCCTAAATGCAGCTGTCTTTTCTAGGAATATAGACCCTGCTTTCTGACTCTGCATTCCCTTTCATTTCTACTTGTAAACCAGCCATTTGTTCTCAAGTTGTCTCCTTGTAATGCCTTGTCAAAGCAACTGATAGCATCTACCACACAGTAGTGATTTGATGCTTCTAGCTGTTTCTTCTGTGACTGCTGCCTTGGAGGAGATGTGGACTGCTGTTAACACTATTATAGGTGATTGTTATGCCAAATATTTGCTCTGAATAACAGGAGTCCTATTTTTCAGATGTCAATTTAAATTTCCTTTCTGACTCTTGAGGAATCTCTGAAGATATATATATATATATATATATATATATACATATATATGTATATGTATACATATACATATATATGTATATATATTCAGTTATATATTATAAAATAGTGCCTCCTTTTGCTATATTGAATGGATTAAATAACACTCGCATTACAAAGGAACAATGAAATCTTAGTGGTTCAGCAGTGTTCAGCTTTATTTATTTCTCATGAAATGTTATTGGTTGACATAACCACCATCTGTTTTCCCGAGTGGCTCCTCTCTATGTAATCCAGGTCCTGAAGCCTGAAGAAAAAAAAAAAAACACCTGAGCATCCGACCAGTTCCAGCTGACCAATGGATTTGTGTGTGTGTGTTGGGGTTGGGGGTGAGACAAGTCAGAGACATAGAGAACATGAAAAGCAAGCTTGAAAGTGAAATACAGTATATTGGAAACATTATGTTAACTACAACTTACTCACATGGTCCAAAATGACTTGAAATGGGCTAAAAATATATGCATACCTCTTGAAAGGAATGATTTGGTAAGCATATAATTCTTAGATACACGAGAGCCAAATAAAATAACATGTGCAGAACCCCTGGCAGACTGCCTGACACATAGGAGGTATTCAGTAGATATGTGGTTCTGGTAGAGAAAACATTTTATGTACTGACTGGCCTCAATAAAATTCTGAAGAGTTTCTACTGCTTTCACAAGAGATTTAATCAAATATAACACTAGAAAGAGGATGACATTTTCAATTATTGAAGCTCCAACATTGCATATATCCAAAGGTACAGGATATTCTGTAAAAAGAAGGGGAAATTAGATTACGTTCAGTATTGCATGCATATAGACTTATGTACAGTTGAGCATATGGATGCATACTTCAAAAAGCCAGCTAAAATTATTGAAATTCTGTCAGCATGGGATAAAAGAACGTGGTGGTACAAGCCTTTAATCCCAGAACTTGAGAGGCAGAGGCAGGTGGATGTCTATGATTTGAAGATCTCTCTCAAAAACACAAAACAAAACAAAAATATTTCTGTAGACAGAAGTTTCTGTCATGCCCCATCCTGCAGTCTTTGAGTCCCAAATAAACACACAGAAATTTATACTAATTATGAAATGTTTGGCCCATTGCTTGGGATTACCACTAATAAGCTCTCACGACTTAAATTAGCCCATAATTCTTATCTATGTGTATCTACTTAGCTTGGTGTCTTTTCTCAGTAAGGCATTCTCATCTTGCTTGCTCTATGTCTGACTGGTGACTCACTCTCTGCCTTCCTCTTCCCAGAATTATTCTAGTCTGATAGCCCTTCCTATACTCCCTAACTGGCTACTGTCCAATCAAAGTTTTATTATATCAGTAGGAATGACAAATCTTTACAGTGTACAAGAGTATTGTCTCATATCACACTTCTCAGCACACTTTCAGGTAACTGTGTCACGTGGCTTTCCATTAACTCCAGAGAAAAGATAAATATAATACATGAAATGGTTCCATATTATCCTGAAAATGAAGAACTTATATTGTGTGGAGGAAACAGATATCTCTGTCTTTCCTGTTCTATAATATAAGAATGAAATGCAAATTATCGCTGAAAATATCCCCTTCTGTTTAGAGGCTGGGAGTATATAAGTCTTTGACATCTAGCCTGCTTCACTGGACACAGTAGATTCTATGGCCTCCGTGTGTATGCGTGCGTGCGTGCATGCGTGCGTGTGTGTGTGTGTGGGTGGGTGTGGGTGGATGTGTGTGTGTGAAGATAATTTTGTCTTTGGAACAAATGTCTTTTGATCTTTATGACAGCCAAAAGTAATAATAATGTTAATGAAAGTAATGGCTTGGGAGTAGTTTCTGGAGAATGTCAATCATAGGAAAAATGTCAGAAAAATATATTAATGTCTCCGTGCAGAAGAATCCTCAGATAGAAATGGCATTTGAAACAGCTAACAAAGGGCAAATTTTCTACAATAACATCCCATTTGAATCAGATTTACTGTGGGCTCATGGGGACCCTCAAAAGGTTTAACTGAGTTTTCTAAAGGTTTGCAAACTAAAGATTCCATTTTAAGAATATTTTAAACATGCAATAATTGGTGTACATCTCAAAGAAATGAGATGCCTAAGTGCATTGTTTGTGCTAGTACCTCCCTCCATAAAATTACAAAAGCATACTTCTTTCTTAAAGGCAATTGTTTTGACTCTACTTTTTTTCCTCTAATGTACTTTATGTCCTTCAAGCCATAATATTATTAAATTTAAGGACAGTTTCTTGCAACATACCTAGGTACATGTTTGGCACAAAGGTGGAACCTTGGGAAGCAAAATTGTCGCATCAAATATTGAAAAATTTCATATAACACTCAAGAAAGCTCATATTAGTGGTCTCACATTGATTTGTCTGCCCTGGATGTCATTTGAGAGGGGTAAACTTTAAGATATCAGAAATGGGGAAAACAGAAATAGATATACCAAGTTCAGAAAGTCATATAATAACATAATCCAATATAGCTATCCATGAAAAAAAGCCAAAGGAAACCAA
This sequence comes from Phodopus roborovskii, assembly GCF_943737965.1. Lineage (NCBI taxonomy): Eukaryota > Metazoa > Chordata > Mammalia > Rodentia > Cricetidae > Phodopus > Phodopus roborovskii. The sequence goes on along the minus strand of NW_026126541.1, from coordinate 11,377,334 downwards.
AAAACAAATATAATAAATAAAACCAAAGCATAATGAAAGGACAAATAAGGTAACAGGTGGAAACTGAAGGTCAGTGAACATTATCTAAAGCCTTTAAAGATGTGGTGGTTGGAAACAGATCTCAGGAACATCACAGATGATTTAGATCAAGGTCTAACCATCTTTCACTAACACCTTGGGAAGCCAAAGTGGCTGTGGGAAACTTCTTCAATGAAAGAGTTTCAAAGAACTGATCTCAACATGAATGACTGATCATCTATATCCTTGGGATACTCAACCATGGCAGTACAGAACTTTTGAGCTGACAATCATTTGTTATAAAAATTTATCTCTGCATTGTATATTTAACATCAACACCAACTGCTATTCATTGCATGCTACAAACACCTCCATATTAATAACTACAAAGACATCTCCCAACTTGGGTAAATTCCCTCTGGTAGCAAATATCCTATTATGCAGAAAAATGGATTTTAAAAAAGTCCATCTTTAAGGGGAGAATAACTAGGTGTACTCCTTAACTTTTTTTGAAAAAAGACACACACACACACACACACACACACACACACACACACACACATATATATATATATATATATATATATATATATGTTCTTCATAGCTAAACAAGTGTTCTTTGATTTTCTTCTGTAATCACTGGAAACTTATAAGTGGTTTTCCTGCCTATTTCCTGGGTCAGTCATTGGAATTTTTGTTGAGTTGTTTGGTTTTTCCCAATTTAAGCACTCCCTTCTCCTGTTCATTTTCAATAAATAACTTCTTATGTCTATAAATTGTCCCATGTCCCCTTTTTTGTTATATTTCCCTAGCCTTTTAGTCCTTCTTTACACAGTAAAAGCAAAAAAGCATGTCATATAATTTAACATCTCTCCTTTGTCTAGTTCAATATCAAAGCTGCAGAGATATCATTACATAGACATGAGTTATCATGTCAACTGAGACCCATTGTGTCTTGGTCACAGATGGCTTCTTCGTATTCATCTTTGCATTTCTTGTTGTTTGTCAAAAGGAGTATGGCGGGTATTTATGGGCCCATTCTGGTGCTGACAAGTTCAAACATTTGCAGTTAGTTATTGGTTGCAGTAGTTAGTGATTGCCATAGCTGTGCATACCTCAGAAGATGGCACTTGACTTTCCTTCTCCCTATCTTACAGCTCTTATTTCTATCTTTTTGTCAATATTACCCGAGTCTTAAAGGTGATTCTCTAAATGTCTTGTTTAGGACTTTGCCCTCAACTGTCACTTATGGCCAGCACCTGTGTTCAGTCCTCAGTTTCCGTGTTAATCAAAGTTCACTGGAAAGAGAGGCTTCTTTGACCAAGGCTGAGTGGCAATTATCTATAGATACAAACATATCTGTTCAGAAGGCTGCTCAGTGCTATTTGAGGTGCTAAACTGCATTGCCAAGTTGTCTCCTAAATCTTATGGCCTCCCCTATAATTTGTTTTGTTTTTAACCAGGTTTAGATTCTTTCCGTTACATTAGATCTCATGTCACAATTGTACAAAAGGTGCTTTTACCTAGGAGGTTGTTCAAGGGCATCAACAGACTTATCCCACTGTGAACCTTACCTGTACATTTCTAACAGGAGTTCATAAGAACATATAGCATGTTGTGCTACAGTGAATTTCTCTGATATGAAATAGTTCATATTGCCTAGAAAATAGGGGTATCGTGTCAACACAAGATGAATGTCATGTTGGTTCACATTTTTTCCCCTGAGCACTTTCATAGCCAGCCTCATTAAGCAACGGCAACTGGAAGTATATGAATGCAGCTGAGGACTGCGGAATGTTGAGGAACACAGTTCTGTAGTCCATGTTCTTTGTCTAGTTTCAATTTGATTTCCTGCTCTGGCATCGGGTTCTAATTACTTGTTTTGACTGATATGTATGCGTTTTATTAACTTGCAAATTTCAAACTTTCTGTGTACTGGTTTTACCAGTCTACCTGCTCTTTCCTGGGTAGTCTTCAAATAACAATTCTTCTTTTTGAAATCTAAGTTTAAATTATTTGAAAATTAAATTAAATTATTTGCAGGGATTTTCATTTGCATTGTTCCTTGTTTTTATAATTCCCTGGTTGCAGAACTGTATTATTACATTTGTGGAAAGGGCCAACATTACATTTTCCTTTAAGTTCTGGGGCGGTGCTTGATTGTATAGAAACTAATACTATGTTTTCAGAAACGTACATGTCACTTTATTTATAACAAAGAGACGTGAGCTTAGGAGTAATATTGTGATGATAGCAGGACAGCTTCAATCCCACTGCCCCTTTTGTGAGTGAGGAACTGACAGCCTTAGATTTTGACAGCTGTGTGTCTCACCTCAGCTCCATTCTGGCCGTGCAGCTCACATCAGCACTTTCCCTGTTTAGTGTATTCCCACAGCTTAGGTTTGCTGCTGTAACTTTCTTTGTCTTCGTTGCTTTTTTATCTGTGTTATTACCTTGTAAAGGAATTCTGATACATTAGTGGATTTTATTGAAAGCCACCTCCAATCTGTTTTGGAAATAGGCAGGCTATAAACAGTAAATAAATAATGAACCAGTGAAGAAAGAATTTTTATAGCTGTTGGCAGCAGAACCGAGACTGCAAGCTAATTTCCAATTTTTGTCCCAATCCTCTCTCTATATAAAAACCTGCCTTCCTTATGCATTTGTGGGTGTACCATCTTTTATCATTGTGGCCTTGAAGACTCATTAAGTAATCACCAATACAGTGCCAGATGTACTCTTGGGTGTTTCATTCATTTATGTGCCTCTTGAGGCCAAAGCTTAGTGTTAGAGGCATCTCACATGATTGCTAACGTTATTCACTAAAAAGTAGGGATCATATTTGATTTCTTTTTATTCCTGGAGTACAACTTAAGCATAGTGATCTACAGTATCTTTTACTACAGTGAGAGAGATATCGTGCCTACCATTTACTCTTTAAAAGTTCATGTAGAATTAAAGTTTTAGCTTGAGTTTCCCTATTGTAGTGTTCTAACTTGTCCAAGAAAAGGAAATATTTTATTCACGTCTTATGTCTCAGTCCACAGGCTTTCCTTTCCAGCTAAATTCTCAGAAGTTAATTTTCATTTTTATATTCTCAGTGGCAAAATATTTGACAAAAATAGAGCATTTAAAAATATCAGATATTTTTAAAAGTCTACCAGTAAAAGATTAAAACATGATACCAGGGTCTAAAATAATAAATTGAATAAATAAACTACTTCAGATTATTCTGAACAAAATTAAGTATCAAATTCATGGGAGGGAGATGATATGAAACAATGAATTATAGGTTTAGAAATATGTGATTCCCAGGCAGAACATGGCCAACAATTGCATTCTACAGACAAGATGTTGGTCTACAAAGACTACCAAGAGGAAGTCTTGCCAATGATACAAACCTGAAATATTTTCACATTATTATTGTGTCTAGGCTTCTGACCATCTCTAAAAAGATTAGCAACTAAAAATGCTCACCCTTAAGTTTTGGAACTGTTGGTTTTCTGGAATGAAGCCTCGGCAGCACCTGTTTGAAGGTCACATGACTCAGATTTATCCCAGTCTTCAGTCTGATTCGCACTGGTTCCTAACTGAGACCATTTGCATTTACCATTTCAGTGATGGTATTTATTTACTGCTCATATATTTGCATGCAGGAGCCATGCAAGAGACTTTCTTAGCTTTCTTAGAGGCACGTTATCTCAGAGTGTCATTTTTCCTCCTTACACAAGATGGCCAAATTTTAACATGTCATTGTACCTGGATGTCCGATTTTCAGAGACAAAACCTGGAGTTTCAAGATATACTCTGGTTCATAAACTGAAGCCTGTTATTTCTACATATCTTATCACTTTCTTCTGGTAGATCCCTCCATGGCCTTCAGTAGAAATGCATAGAGCAGCATAAGCAGGCTGAAATTTTTGCTCAAGGGGTAGGCTTCCCCTGAACCTGGCCTGACACTGTCCCTGCCATTTTCAGTTCTACATCCTTGCTTTCATTCCTTAGACAATGGGCACAATTTCAGCCCTGTCTAACAAAGTCATCCTTGAAAAAATAGGAAGAAAAACTATAAAGAATATAAATTTTAATGAGGCATGAAAGACAGATTGGTTTGTAAAAAGAATATAGAAGCTTACGTTGAAATTCCAATTTGACATTGCATTGTTAATTCTAAGACTGTACTTACAGTTATACAAAGTTTTAATTTTTCCAAGTCTTTTTTCCCTCTGATTGACTTTCCTTTCAAAACTTTTTATGTTCCTGCCTTTACAACCTTTGGCTTAGGCCACAGATGAATTGATAACTGGTTCAATATTTTGGCTTTTATTTTCATCTTGCTGAGCTCAAGCCTAGTTTTCCTTGCAATGTGCAACTTATTTTACACATTTATTTATGAACTCATTGATTTATTGCTTTTTGGATTGCTTGGGCTTTTTTAAAACCTGGAAGTCATGCTTACTTATTGTTTATTGTTTTATCATGTAAGTGTTCAAAACCATACAAAGGTAGACAGACTGATATCATAAATCTCTGCACGTGTGGTATCCAGTTTTAATTACATGTGGCTAATCCTGCTTTGATTCTTAGATTATACAATCATGTAGTAGATAATTCTATTTCTATTTCTAAGAGTCAATGACTCTTGACCTAATACCACCATTGTGATAACAAAATCAATCACTTTTATCAAGTCAATTAAAACTAAGATTGACTTAATATTATTTATTACTGATTTGGCCAGAATAATTTATCTATTTTCCAAACTATGTTCAGATCTCACAATTATCCTTTAATTATCCTTGTATTTTGCTAGCTTGAGTAAGACTTCAAACATTACACTTGGTTAATTTTCATGTATTGTTATTGCGATTGACAGCCCAGTCCTGATTCTCATTTCTTTTCCTTACCTTCACTTTATTTATTATTTTACAAATTATTGAGGCAAGTTCTAAATAATTTTGTCTGATAGGTCTTGTTGAATTTCTTACCATCTAGACTTTGGTTATTCCTTTTCTACATTGTGATCAGAGAGCTCATCTATTTTCTGTAAATTGTGAAATGATCAGAATGCCTTGATTAAACTCCAACTTCTTTCTTTCTTCCTTTCTTTTTTATGTGAGTGTGTTGTAGGCAAGGTTGGTCTAGACCTTGAGCACTGTATCTATAAAAGCAGTTGTTTGGCCTTCTACTTTGTATAATGTTAGGTCTGATCATCTGTGGATGTTAGTTGTTCAACGCTACCGTTATGACATTTTCCACTGACTTCTAACTAAATAAACTTCTGGATGTCACTTCTATAAATGAAATGAAATGGATTAAAGAACAAAACAAAAACAACAAAACTCAGAAGGAGACCACTGCATCTCCTGCTCTGTGACTACTTTGGCATTGGTGGCTCTCACACTGTGGGAAACATTCCCTCTCATCACCCTGCCATGCTCTTCATGTGGGAGTCTTGGTGCTCTATTTCTCAAGGGTGTTCTAGTCTCTGAACCCATCAATTGGAAACCTGTCTCCAGTTAAGAGCTTTGTTCTTGAACTCTGTGCAGCACAGGAGGAGAGTTACCCCTTTTCTTCCTCCAAGTCCTTGGTTGGTCCAAGCATGCTTGTTTCCTCTTTTGGAAATTATAAATAGATAGATGATAGATATCTAGATAGATAGATAGATAGATATGGGTGATACATAGATGATAGATAATAGCTATGTAGAAAGATGATCAATATGTAAAACAAGAAAAAAAAAGATCTCTGCTTCAGCTGCTGGCCCTGGTTCCCTGCTTTCCTTGAGATTCTGCCATGGTCCCCCTCAATGATGAGTTGTGAATGATTAGGATGTGAAAGCCAAATAAGCCCTTTCTTATGAGAGTTGCTTTGGGTCATTGTTTTTATCACAACAATAAGAAGAAAATTAAAATATCAGATATAAATTGTATTGTGTGCCAAGAAACTTGAGGTGAAAACAAAACAGTTGGGCTGATGGATCCACTGGTGTAAAGATGACAGATAAAACTGAAACTAAAGAAACAAATGGAATACCAGCATAGCAACAAAGTCAGGGGATGAATTTGTTAAGTATTCACTGGAAAAGGAAGTGGCAACTAAAGTCATCCTCAATAAATATTATCTAAGTTGCTAAGCAGATATCGGATGGAAGTCCAAGTAGGAAGTCTTTGGAAATTCACTTCTCACCTGGGATAGCAGCTTTGGATAAATGAAAGATTTGTATAACCAGTAATGAATAAATACATAACAGATGGTACCATCCAGGTCAGAGAGTTAACTACAGAAGTATCAATGAATGTAATTTGAATCTATGGAGAAAACAGCAATTTTGTGTTCTGACCTCTTTCTAATTTTCTGCAGTGAAAATTGTATTTATTTTCAATTTATACATGTGTAACATGTTTAAATAAAAACAAAAGAATATTACCAGGTAGAGGAGACCAGCCATACAAAGCTGAGGTTTCCTGAGTACTCCTGATGCAGGGAAGACCAGCATTTAGCACTGTGTTTTACAGTTTAGAACTCCATTCTGCAGTGTTGGGTGAGGGAAAGATGAGGTTGATGGGAGATGTCATTCTGTAAATATGTTTCTCTTATTGGTTAATGAACTAAGCCATGTTGGCCAACAGGAAAGCAAGATAGGCAGGAATAAGAGTCAAGCAGGATTCTGGGAGATGTAGTAGAGGAGAGTCAAGATGTAGGGACTTAGAGAAAAGGTCTGGACTCTCTCTCCAGTAAGATAAGACCTCGTGGAAACACTTAGATTAATTGAATTGGGTTAATATTTAAGACAGTCCTAGCCAATAAGAAATGCTAGTAACAGGCCAACAGCTTTATAACTAATACAGTACATGTGTGTTATTTGGGACTGACGCAGCAGTGGAAACAGGCTGGTGGGAAATTGCTCACAACATGAGGTAGTTCTGTGATTCTCAAATGATGTTCTATAGTAGGCCTTTTGCAAAGACACAGAAGATATCACTGTAGCAAAGGCCCTTGGTCCTCTATAATATCTGTAGATAAAAATGTCAACAAGGGCCCAAGTTTTGCAAGCTTCATGCCAACTGATATCACTAATGAAAGCTGCTTGGCTTGTGAAGGCATCACCGATCAGTGGGTAAATCCATTGATCTTTATATATGAATGAGCTCTTAGCAGGTGGGACTAGTTAGATGAAGAAGGTCTCTAAGTTCATGTCACTGAAGAGTATACCTTGTCCCCCAGCTGCTTTTAATCTGCTTGCTACTTGGATTTCATGAGGTATGCATTCCATATCCTTCTACAGTGATACCCACCTCACCATGGGCCTAGGGATAGTGGGGAAAGTCACAAGTAAGAATAGAATCTTTGAAACAGTGAGCCAGAATAAATCTTAACTCTTAAATTATTTCTTTTAGTAACTTTTCCCACAGCAGTAAAAGGTTAAGAAACATTTCCCCATACTCTTATGGGGAACTCAAAATGTTGTGTTTCACTACATGTTTTACTGAAGAAAATAATTTTTAAAGTATGTTACAAAGTCACTGGCCTTTTACAAATATGTTTGTTCTGTCATGAGAGAAGTTGAATGCTTCTGACTTAAAATTGGATAAGTTTGGAGAGACATTTATTCCTTGGAACTTGGGTCTTTTCACCTGATGGGAGGAACAGTTTTTCTGTCCTGTGTATCTCACAGGGTTTTTGTGAAAAACCTGAAATGTGACATTTTGAAAATGTTTTACATTATATGAGTGAGGTATTATGTATAACACAGAGGGTTTAAAGTTATAAAATGCCTCTTAGCTATATGGTGGCCAGACAGAAGGTACTATCAGGGAAAAATGATATTAGACATAAAAAATAATCCTGAGACACAAGTGATTTTTCAAAGTTAAGTACCTTCTATGGGCTAAATGCATACATCCAAGGAAATTTGTATGTTAGCATGAGCTATATATCTAGGGACCTCAGGCTAAACAAACTTTGCAGCAAATAAGAGCAGACTGGCCCTTGACTGGGATGGGAGACACTGTTAAAATCCTCTGACTGTGTAAATCCAGCATATTTATAGGAGGAATCCTAAAACTTCTGGTATATGCAAAGCTCACAGAGGAGAGAGACTCAGAGTTCCTTCCCTATAGGCTGATAGACATCTGAACATTTCAGTCTTATGTTATATAGCAGAGGTATGCACTCCCTGTGGTTCTGTACTTCATGTGATTATCTTTGGCATAAGCCACTCAGTCATACCACAGATCCAAGTGTCTTAAAACATTTAACAATCCATCAAAATGATCTCATCAGCTTACCTCTCAAGGGTGACTGCCACAAGAATGGAAAAAGCTAACTAAGTATCCCATTAACTAGCTAAACATCTGCTTTTTTGCTTTTCAATGATTTTATGAGTTAAACTTTGTGTTTTGCTTGTTTTTCTTCTATAAAATAGAAATAGCTGTAACGAAATAAGTACAATTTACCAATATACCTGTAGTCATTTTTTATGTATATGACTAAAAGGACTAAATGAGATAATTTAGCCACTGGTTTTAGCTGTCAAATGTGATAGACTATACTATCATATATTAAATGTTTTCTTTATTGTTTCTCTTTTGGAAGGTGCTAGACCTGCAGGGGTTTGTTTATTTGGCCCTGGTAAAATATTTATATTTGCATATTCTGTTGTATATGGACTATATCATTTAGAGGGAAGAGTTCACATGCTGAGGGAATGGATAAGAGAAATGGAAAGTACATAATAAAGGAGCATGAAGAGATGTGGTTTCCACTTTATAGAAATGAGCTCTAGAAATGCCTTGTATTCTGTTAAATCAAGGGATGTCTCACAGTGGACCTCTGCTTATCTGATGTCTAGTTCCTCAAGTAAGATTAGGGGTGATTTCTTCTCCTTGGTCCTTTTCTGATCATGTGACCATCATACCAAACACCCTGCTGTTGATGGGGACCAGCCCCAACCTCACACAAATTCTCTCCAGAGCATACAGCTGGCACAGAGGTGATCATAGGGTTCAAGTTAATTAATGAACAGTATTTTACAACTTGGACTTACAGGAAGGTGCATGGTTATTGGTGTATGCCATGTGTACATATCTGGATTGTAGAAGTTAAACTTCCCTACAGGGAAAGAGACAAACACACAGTGAGGAGAATGAAAGCCAGATATGGATTCTCACATTCAGTTATGACAGGAAATAGAACTCCTTTTATTTCCCAGCTTCAAAACAGCTATGAATTCAATTTTATCTTTTGAATTATCTTACACCTGTGAATATTAAATAATTAAAAATTTGACACATGTGTTTTACTTCTGTATTACATAATGATAACATTCTTTTATGCTGATGCTTTTTCAAAACCATGCACATGAATATTTTTGACTTGAAACATCTGTCTTCACTGATGATGGGAAATTGTTGAGTATGAGAGTTCATTACTGGAAAGTTTGAATGAAACAACAGCATCATGCATTTATACTCACTTTTGTGAAAATTTTAGTCTGGGACTTTATATAGAAAATGAACTGTGGGTGCCAAGGTGTACTATATACATGCCAAGCAATCTGATTCTTGAAGTTTGTGACCTAAGGTATTTTATTGTGTTTTGAAGTAAATGAATGTAATTTTTATTTCGAAAATAGATGAGATGGCATTATTGCTTCCAGCATGCTTTTTAGATAAGCTTTTGATTGGAGATAGCATTTGCAGTCTTCATAATTAATTCCCATGAATTGAAACAGGAAAGGATTTGTTAGGAGGTATTAAGTAGCTTATAGCAATTTCCAGGGGGTTTAGGAGATTATTCATGAATGATACACTGATGAAGTGAACAAGCAGGAAAAGTAGGGAATGTGAGGAATACCTGATGACTTAGTATGCAGGCTGGAATGCTTTGGGGCCGTATGATTAGACTTTCTCTACAAGTTCTATGAGAAACAAAAGCCAAGTCCCATCACTTTAGCAATAAGAGACCTTATTTAAGATGGATGGAGCTGTCCTCACATCTGTCTTCATCTTATCCTCACAGAAGTGAGGATACCCCAGGGCATTATGCAGAGAGAATCCAGAGGCTTACTTGCAATGTCTTTGAAATAAAGCTTTTGCATTTTACAGTCCTGTGACATGAAACACTGGCTATGAGTATCTGTAATATGAGTTGGTAATCCAATCTATGTTGTCCCCTACAAGTTTCATCTGGATAGTTTCATCTCAGCATTCTAAGGTAGGTATTGTAAAGAATATGGTTTTTCTGCCCACCTCCTGGTCTTGTCCTGCCGCCGCGCCAGCCCCAATTAACATACCGAGACTCTGTATTAGATACAATTCTGTTGGCCAGTTATCAGTTTCTTATCGGCTAGCTCTGTCTTAATTATTAACCCATTTCTATGTATTTCCACGTGGTTTCACCTACCGGGGAGTGGGGCAGGCATCTGGTCTCCCAGGTCTCTCCATGCTCACTCCTCCTTACTACTTCCTCTTTCTTCCTTGTCTCCTAGTCCCTCCTATCTTCCTTTCCTATTGGCCAACAGTGCTTTATTCATTAACCAGTATGAGAAACATATATACAGAATGGCATCTCCCATCAAGGTATAATGTATAACCCTTCTCATTCCAAAGATGAGAGGACTGGACTCTGACATGTGTTAGAATCCTGATCCACACACATTTCATGTTCCTTTAAACTCCTAACTGCTACATTATTTTTCTGTCATTTCTGGGCATTAAGGCTATATAATTCATCAATATTTTAACCTGTCTGTTATTTCAATGTAACACACAACATCTATTAAGTTTGTCACATTTAAAAAGTAGTCATCTGCATTAGTAATTGTTCAGAGAATAACATTTCAAGAATGGAATCAGCAGTTGGGTTAGACTTGTTTGTGCTCTGTGATTTGGGGATTTACTTAAGTGACATGCTTAGAGATTTGAGCAACACACACTCATCATGGCTATTCCCTGACTGAACCAGTAGGCCCATTGTCAAAATTGTTAAAATAGTTAGAAATTTAAGAATGTATTGGTCATAAGCATAGCATCAATATTCTTAGAAAATTTCATATAAGTTGGAGATCTCCTGGGTTTTCCCCTGTTCATATTAGCATGTCTACTATTGTCCTTCTTAAGAAGGACATGTATTTGAAAAAGATTAAAGAGGATTTGGAGAGGAGGAAAGTATGTAACTATAATCTCAAAATACTAAAATAAATGCATTTTTCAAATGTCTTATAAACATGTACCATGTTTGGTGTGAGAAATAAGGTCATATTGTTTAAAAGTGGAAGGCATAGAAAATAGGAAATTAAAAACAGAAAATAGGTTATTATCATTAATGAAAACCAAATTTTCATGTTTATACTCATTTAAATATCCTACCCACCAATAAAATTACTCACATAATTCCAAAAATAAAAAACCCAAAACAAATAAACAAAAAAACCCAAAAGTAAAACCAAAGAAGCTAGAGATGACTCAGCAGTTAAGAGCACTGTCTGTTCTTCCAGAGCACACGGGTTCATTTCCCAGCACCCACACGGCAGCACATTACTGTAACTCAAATTCCATGGTATCTGACACTCTCACACCAACATACATACGGGGCAAACACCAATGCACAAAATTAAAAATGAATACTTTTTAAAAAAAATACTGAAAAAAATTAGTGGACAAGTTGATGTACAGAAACACTTCAGCTGGTTTAGATCTTGAATCTATAACGTTGCAGTTGAAAATTTCTCATGGGATATGGGAAGGATAATGGTAAAACAAACACCAGATAAAGAAAAGTTCTCAGGTTGTTGAACTAGAATAGATATGACCGAAAACAGAGGGGTCTTTTTGTTATTTGTTTAATAAAATTACATAACTACTTCCCTTCGTTTTTCACCATTCAGTCTGTTCCCTGTCCACCGCTCTAGAAGTGATTATCTCTTTTTCTTTAATTATTATTACACATACACAGAGAGAGAGAGACAGAGACAGAGGTGGAGAGACAGACAGACAGACAGACAAATTTGTGTAGACTTGCTGAGTCCTTTCTTGCCATTTCTTATTTCTATGGTTTTAGCGCTTACCACATTGTTTTAAGTAACCAATCAGGAATTTCATCTTTGGGAGAGGCTGGCTCCCCATCTCTCAGAATCCTCAGTTGCCAGTTGTTCTTTGTTTATTTTCCCCCTTCCATGTCAATACCTCTACTGAAGTTGTAATGGTTTAGGTCTTCTTTATGCAGCCATTATTTTCCAAGAGGTGGTTTCAGTATAGGCCTGATATTCTTTGAACGTTTTCACAACCTCTTCTGGGATGTTCCCTAAGCCATAGATGTAGGAGCTGTGCTGTAGATTGTTCATTGGGGCTGGGTTCCCCATGATCTGTTGCTATCTGCATCGTGCCCCATTGTGGCCTTCTGTGGCAATCTCTGTTTTCTGTGAGGAGAAGCTTTTTTGATTCAGGGTCAGTGATGCACTTACCTGTGGCCATAACGATAAAATTTATGCTGTAGTTAAGCAAATTAGTCTACAGCATAAATCCAAGACCTCATTAGGCCCAAGAAATTGGCTATGATGCACGATTCCCTTCATTTTGAGTAGACCTTAAGTCTACTCAGACAGCTTTTGGTTATCATCAGCAAGTTCTACTATTGTATCATCCAGGGTATCTTACCTTGAGGTTCATTGTTCTGGTTCATAGATTACTCCAGTTACCTTTGCATGCCTCACTGAGGTTGATGTTTAATTCCCTGTTGCTAAAGACTCTGCAGGCTTTGGACACAATACCTGAATTATTCGAGCTTTATCTAACTTGAAAACTTCTTTATTGAGGTTCAGTTACTACAGTACCTGAAAATGCTATGAAAGCCACCAACATAGAGAAAAAATATTCCTATCTAGCTGAGGCACCTATGAACCAAAGGCAAAGCTTTTAACCTTATTGTGATTCTCATTTGAAATAAAAGATTTACTGTGGAGTTTTCTCAATGGGTAAAATGCCTTTGTGCAAGTATTGAGGCTCTGAATTCAAAACCTTAGAACACACATAATTCCCAGGGGTTCTCTGATGAGATGAATGATAGAGTCAGGAGAATCTGTATGCTCATAGGCCAGAGAGCCCCAGGGTACACATGAAAATCTATGAAAGAATTCTCCTGTCTTCAAAGTATCAAATGTTGTTACAATCTAAATACAAAGACTGCATGGTAAGCTGCAGTTTAAAATCAAGAGGGTATCATTACTATTTCAAAAATATGTCAGTTATTTTCCTAAATTTTAGGACATAATCCATGATGACTAACATATAACCTGTAAACAGAGGAAAAAAGGAGTAGATTTAGGATCTTGAATGTTCTAAAATGTTGTGCTAGGTGGGTATACAAGGTACAGCAGAGGCAGTAAAAGATGAGATGCAAGCCATAGCTGTGTAATTACCCTCAATGAGTTTTAACAGTTACACACCATGATTCTAAGGACTTCATGGAGTTTTAAATCTTATGCCTCATGAACCCGTTCTCTGCCTGTTGGATGTCAAATTAACCATTAACCATACTTCCTACTACAGAACCTACTTAAGGCAATAGAACCAACACCAAGTTCTATTAGCAATCATGGCTAAACTCTAGTATTAGGGATGGTGTTGGGAAGGTTAACTGTCTCACATAAGTTTGCATACTACAGTGAAAATAAGATAGAGAACAACTTCTGAAGGAGACAGTAAGCTTCTGGTAAACTGGCAAAAATATATGAACTATCAGGTTGTTTACAATTACTCTTATTCTGACAAATAGCTTTCATAAAAAGTGCTTCCAAGAAGGAGAGAAGAAAGTCTGTGTGAACATCAATTTACATTGAAATCCAGCTAAATATTCAGGATATAGTGATTTGTGAAGCCAGAAAAACTCCAGAACTCAGTTGTTGATCTAAATGTTATTGTAATTAGCTTTCTCTTTTCAAACTTCTTGAAGGTTTGTGGAATCTATACAATCACAATAACCAAATGTTGATTTCTAGTACCACCAGCATGATTAATTATTTTGATTATCTATGAATTTTGATACATCATAAACACATGTTAACACTTATTTCTGCTTGTGGTAGTTTGTGTGCCCCTTAAATGCTCTTGGGATACCTTCAAACATATATTTCAAATAAAATGACTCAAATCTAAAAATAAAACCAACCCAAGGATGTACACCAGACTAAACAATGCAAAAACTTACATTTCACTGTTTTATATACTTCTTTTGTTAAATTAACATGAAGCCTATAGCATTGACCTATGTCTTCCTTCATGCCATTTCTATATCTGTTTCTTTGTATATAAAATTATTTTGGTTTCATCATAGAACAAATAGAATGGAAATTGACATAATTTACCAGTAGGCTATCCTTCCTTTTGCTATCCACTGACAGGTATGTGGTAGACTCCTACTACTTACATCCATTAGTAGTCACACTACTCTTTCATGTGTTTATAGCTCATATCTCCTGCTATATGCCAAGTGTTGTCTCTCTCTAGCCTGAGTCCATCTACCATAGGCTCACGTATTTTGGAGTTACTCAATAAATATCTGCTGAATAAATAAATATAAAATGACCTGAAGGAACCATTAAGGGCAGCTTCAATATTCCTGGTACTGCATCTATGTGGGAGAGATATTGCATCCTTTCTGACTTTGTGATTCAGAATTCTAAGCCTGAAGATTCTTACATTATTTGACTCTGGAAGCAATATCTTTTGAGGCTTTTGAGGTATTCATTTTGAACATGAACCACGGGTGCTTTAATGTTTCCCCAATATAACCCACAGAAATCATCACCATAAGAAAGCAGGTGAGAACGACACCAAGAAGTATGTCATGATTCTTGTCATATTTGTTCTCATCAACTACACACACACACACACACACACACACACACACACACACACAGAGAAATAGAGTGAGAGACAGAGAGAGAAAGAGAGACAGATCCTGTATCATTTACTTTGTTACTTAGTATTTGCACAGTGGCAGATGTGCAAGTGTGCTGTAAATAGACATGCAATATTAGGGATTGCATACCAAAGGACCCAGAGGTGCAACATCTGGAAAAACAGATGCCACATGGCAGTGGGGTACAGAATACCCAGAGAGTGCTCATCTGCCAAGATTTGTGCAAAAGGTTTGACCAATGCTTGCTCGGCACTGTGCCTTCTGAGCAGACGGGAATAGATTTGAGTCAGTATGGCTACATGGAAAAAGTGAATAGGTTGCCTCTAAGATAGAGAGGCGTTTGTGCCAGGAGAGTGCACACTGCTCCTTTTTTTTTTTTAAAGTCTGCTTTCACTGTCACCTGAACACCATACAATCATCAAACACTGTCAAGCAGTGTTCACCCCAAGTTTCATCATAGAGAGTGGGCCTTCAAATAAATGCCTTACCTTTCTCACCGGGATGACAGGAGGATTCATTAGCTAATGTTCACTGGGATCCTGCAATATCTATGGCTGAAAGAACTCACAGACTGCATTATTAATAATAGAATGAGGTCACACCCCACAAAAGCTCTGCAAAATGCTCCATTGTAACGAGTACGGTTTTTCTGCCTGCCGCTGCGCCAGCCCCAAATAATACACAGAGACTCTGTATTTTATACAATGCTGTTGGCCCGGTTTCCTGTTTCTTATCGGCTAGCTCTGCCTTTAATTATGAACCCATTTCTGCTGATCTATGTATTTTAACATGGCCTTCTCTTACCGGGAGGCGGCTGGCGTCCAGCACTCTCCAGACTCTCCATCTTGACTCCTCCCAACTACTTCCTATTTCCTCCTTGTCTCCTAGTCCCTCCTATCTTCCTTTCCTATTGGCCAACAGTGCTTTATTATTAACCAGTATGAGAAACATACAGAATGACATCTCCCATCATCTCCTCTTTTCTGTCTAAATAAAAAGAAGGGTTTTAACCTTAACATAGCAAAATATATTATACAACAGTTATCAAGTAAGAATCACAGTTAACAATATTTAGTCCATTAACATTTAGCAAGATTTGAAGAAAATATTTCATCATCTATTCCATCTTTGTGTGTCTAAAGTCTAAGTAACTTATCTTTAATCCTAACTAGTGAAAACTATAACCATAACTATCTGTCTTCAACTCCTTCAAAGACCACAGAAGGATAATATATAAACTTTAGAAATGACAGAGACAACTCACTGCCTGGTCACCCAAAGTTCTTTTGTAATCTTCCATCTTCAGCCCATAGGCCATAGTGTGTCTAGCAAACTCTTCGGCAAAGCAGGAAACTTTAAACTGTCTTCTTGTATTGGCAGTTTGTCAGTCACTTTTCTCTGTGTCCTGCAGACTGTCTGGCAGACTCTTCCATGAAGTAGGAACTCTGTAGCAATATCCATCTTGAATCAGCAGTCACTTTTCTATGGGTCCTGCATGTCCAGTTTATATAGCATAAAGTCAAACAGTCCAGACAAGAGCAGTATCTTGTCCAAATGGCCAATCTTGCAATATTGAAAGCAAACTCCATAACCTGTTTCGTTAATGTCCATCTTCCATCTTCCTTTCTGATGTAGGTAGTGTTGCCAGGAGCATTTATGTCTCACTATCAAGAAAACCCTAAACTATTTTAAATGCCATATTCTGTAGGTCTTTGAAAGGTTTGAAGAATTCCTATCTATCTCAAATACATCTCTGTGTATCTTGAAAAACTAACTAACTTAACTCTAAGCTTTGACTATCATAGGTAATTATCTATAATCTGTACTAAATTTTACATTACATTCCTAAATGAGCTATATAAACATAATACCTAAACAAAAGGAGAAATATACATATCACAAAATTGACCTTAAATTGTATCAATAAATGAAAATCCATTACAAAACAAAGTATTCATATCTATACCATAATCCCCTTTTTACCTTTAAAAAGAATTGGCTGTGATCATTAACCATTTATAACCAAATCCATTTAAATGAAAACAAACATTTATAAACAATATTTGGGAATTTGGGGATCGTTCTTTCCAAACTACTTCCTGCTGACAGGGGGCGCTGTCATGGGGATCCTGAGAAGATGGCAGTAGTCTGCATGGCTGCCTTGTTCAAGCTGTTTTGAATGTTGGATCATCAGGGACTCTGTTTCAGGTGGCCTGGCTTGATCAAACCACATTAGTCTGGAAGGAATCCACAGCTTTTTATTTTCTGTGGAAACAAAAATAGAAATCCTTTTCCCCAGTAACTTGTCCTTGAACTTAAATGTTGGAGTCAAAGCATTTTTAAAATATATAAATTGAATTAATCCAGCAGCATTTCCTTTATCAGTTGTTGTTATTTTCTCAGCAGTCAAACAATGCAGAGACAACACAACAGCATACAGTAACCAGATTCTCTCTGAGCTTTTCATCTTTACGTGGCTTTATTATTACTCTGTTTATTTTAATTTTTTTTTTTATTTTTTGACATAGGGTTTCACTGTGTAACTCTTATCTGTCCTGGAATTTACTCTGCATACCAGGTTTACTTTGCAAATCACAAGAGATCTGCTTGCCTCTGTCTCCCAATTGCTGGGATTAAAGGCGTGTGCCACCACACCCAGTTCCTCTTTGTCTATTTAAAACCATTTTTTTTTCATGCCTACTTATATTTTAAAACACACTGTAAACCTTTAGAGGTTTTTCTTAATATGAATCTGTCTTTACTGTAAATCTTTATCTTCGTCTGGCTACAAGTCTTTTATCTGGTAAACAACAACTTTGCTAAAATGAAAGTCATAGCTGTGTCAGCCGCGGTTTACCAAAGATGGTGGCGGGTATTTTACCGCCAGCACGGAAAGCTGTGCTCACCGCCTTGGTCTGCGCTGCCACCCAGAAAGCATGCTGCCTGCTTGGAGATGTGGTCACTGCCATCGCCATCTCTCATACACACCAATAAATTGTTAGCAGAGTTTCTTAAAAGCCCTGTGCTTTTTTGCGGCTTTTATTGAGTCAGGAATCCTCGCTTAAAGGAGCCGCGCAAATATCTGATTGTCTCTTGCAAAGCAGATTCCAACCGAGAAAAATGCTGCTACCAAGAAACCTTGCTTGTCTCTGTTCTTTTGTTTCTAAAACCTTTTTTTAACCTTTTGTTAAATTTTAAGTGGAAGTTCTTACTAGCCACGTGGGTGCCATTTGTAACGAGTACGGTTTTTCCCCGCCGCCATGCCAGCCCCAAATAATACACAGAGACTCTATATTTTATACAATGCTGTTGGCCCGGTTTCCTGTTTCTTATCGGCTAGCTCTGCCTTTAATTATGAACCCATTTCTGCTGATCTATGTATTTTAACATGGCCTTCTCTTACCGGGGAGGCGGCTGGCGTCCAGCACTCTCCAGACTCTCCATCTTGACTCCTCCTTCCTACTTCCTATTTCCTCCTTGTCTCCTAGTCCCTCCTATCTTCCTTTCCTATTGGCCAACAGTGCTTTATTATTAACCAGTATGAGAAACATACAGAATAACATCTCCCATCACTCCATTTTACACGAAACAGTCATTTTGCATTAGGGTCTCAATTTTATTGAAATAGTTAACAAGTATAATATGATGTAATTCGTGTTAACTACCAAAGAAAATACATACCAAAAGAAAATAAAATTATGTGAGGGAGGCAAATGATTCACACTTCTTTTCACTTCTGTGTGCTCTAGAATTAGATGAGTTCTTCTCCTTTTAAAAAAAATTGTATCTGTACATATCTCTTTTCTTCTTTAAAAAAAAAACATTGTATTTGTTCATATCTTTGCTTCTCTACTTTTGACTCATTGTACCATTTCAGATAACTGTTACAATAAAATAAACAAAAGCTAAGCCTAAGAGACACTGGACTCTTTGCAGTTATATGTAAGAAAAGTGTAAGATAATGGTAAAGTACTTGAAAAGGTGCAATTCTTTTATTCTCAGGAAGAAGTGACACCAGAATGAGACTATTAAAATCTTTCCGCAGAGTGCATCTCTATGGGAGCCATTCTCAGTAGGAGTAAATGCGAGATAAACATCAATGAACCCATATAATAAGAACATGGAGTTAACATAATATTTCCTGTCTAAGAATCCTTTAACTCTTCACTCTAACTTTCTAAAATTTCACTTTCTAACAATGATGCTAACTTTCATACTCTTTTATTAACAAATTAGATAGTCCTAGCCTACTCACACTCTCCTGAACTTCAAATCTGTTCCATTATTTTTATTTAATACTTGCAGGTTTTATATCTCATTTCATTTAAGTAATCATGATCTCACACAAAACAGACACTATTTTATCTTCCATAGTCCCAATTAAGTTATTACATTTAGTTTCATAAGGACTTACTTCTTGATCCTTCAAATGTTAAGTAATATAAGTAACATAGACAGTAACTTTAATGTGATAGTCATTACCCTAGTCACTTTAAATCATTGTCCTCTATTTGTTCTAAATACTTTATAAGGTGAGTACTATTTTGTGAGAATTTACAAATAAAATAGTAAGTATTATATAAGCTCTCTCAGATTTTAAAAACTCCATCTTAGAAGATGGGGCCTGGACTTAAGTTACACTCTGGCTGATACCAATAATGTCTATTTAGAAAACCTTTTTTTTTTATTATATGGTATATTATAGATAACCCTCATACCTTGAACTGAATAAGACATACATTCAGATGGTGTTTTAATGTTTTCCTAGTGAATACAATATGCTGGACATCACAGATCTCAAAAGAAGTGTGAACTTTATCTTTAAACACACAGAACTTTATTCATGTATGAAAAGCACTCATGATGATGTCTGTCTCTAAGGCCATTTGGTGCCTCTGCTGTGGGGACTAATTGGGCATTGCCTGCAATGTATAAAGTAATAATATAATTAACAATAGACCATCTAGGAGCTTTTCTGCTATTATGAGATCATTTGAGCATAGCCATCTCCATGATCCAAAAGCAGTAAATAACTTGCAGCCAAATAGCAATGACATTTAGGTTCCAAGTGTTTTAATATAGAGGGCAATCCAATGTACTTTAATAGCCTGAATTGTAGACTTGCTTTCTTGATTGACTCTATTAATAGTGAATTGCTTAGTTAGTTAACAGGATAACTGCTGGGGAAAGGGAAGTAAAATTATAATGGCACATGTTTTCAGAAAATGACTATTTAATCATAAAGATTTATAATTGAACACATTCATCTATTAAATAAATATGGAGTAAACCATTATTTGAGTATTAGACACATTTTTACTGCCACACAGACTAAGATGAGATGCACAAATTTCCTAGTCTGGTGGAGCTTGCCGCAGTCATTTCATATGGTGTTAATTTCTATTAAAAAGGGTGAATAGAAAGTTTGCAGAATCAAGAAGGAATGTTTAATGATTAATGGGAGTCTCTATCTAGACAATGTAAGTGAAAAACAGAATGTCAAGGTACATATAATAAATATCTGAGACAAGATATGCTAAGTAGAGGCACTATCAAGCAAGAGTCAATTTTTTTTTTTTCTGGAAGTGTAGAAGGCTAGGGTGTGATCTAAATATGATATCTTCAGAAAAAGACATGGGAGAGTTGGGGAAAAAACATCATGGAAGCTTGGAAAATATGTGGAGTTGTTGGGACATCTTGAAGGAAAACAGTGTCCTGGTCAGAGCCATCTGTTGGAGAGAACACACTGACTTCAGTGAAGGAATCATTTTACTTGTATGCTTGCCTGTAAGGAAGAAATTTGATGAATACCTGTCTAAGGCCATGACAAGTTGGGGGACAACAGTTTAAGGACGGGGAAAATGAGAGATGGGATCCAGTTATGATTATGATTTATAGCATCTATTGTAGAAGACTGAAAGTGTTTTCATATATGAGGATGAGATGAATCTTATGTTGAAGGACTGAAAGACTTAAACAGACTTTAAAGACTGTCTTTCTTTGCTATATTCCTGAGATTTAAAAGACTATGTCCTCTGAGAATTTCTAAGTTTTGAACATAAGGTCCATATTCTTTTAAAATTCTTGTATGGATGTGGTAAAACAACAAAACAAGCAAGCAGCAGCAGCAGCAGCAGCAGCAACAACAAAACAAAACAAAAACAAATGAAAGTCCTTAGATCTTGGATTTTTGTGGCTCCTGTAAGTGGAGATTTCTAGTTCTGCCTACCACTTCCCAATTAAACACTCTAAGATTTAATATTAATTACAATTGTTTGGCCAATGGCTTAGGCATATTACTCAACAGCTCTCACAATTAAATTAACTCATTTCCATAATTTTATATATTTCCACAGGCAATGGCATTACCTTACTTCTTTTTTCTCCAGCAGCTATATGACCTCTCTCTGACTCTGCCTTCTTTCTTTCTGCTCTATTTTATTATCTGACTGTTGGACAAATCAGCTTTATTTATAAGCAAATAAAAGCAACACATATTTACAGCACACAGAAAGACATCCCACATCATTACCCATTTTCTGTTTATTTAAAAAGGAAAGTTTTATCTTTAACATAGTAAAATTACATATAACAAAACAGTTATAAAATAAGAATTACAGTTACAATATTTAATCTATTTGTATTTGGCAAAATTAAAGAAAATTCTCTACCATTTATCCTATCTTTGTGAGTATCAAGTTTTATATCTAAATTGTCTTCAACTCCATCAAAGACTCCAGAAGGATATATTTCCTATGTAAACAGGAAGTACATTATAAGCAACTTCCAAAACTCTAGCAACAACAGAGATATCTGGGTGCCTGGACAGTTACCACAAGTTCTTTTGTAATGTTGGGGCATCCATCTTTGGTCTACAGGTCTAGCATATCTGACAGACTTATCTGTGAAGCAGGATTTTCTGAAGGGCTGTCCTACCTTGTCTTGACAAAGTTCAGCAGTCATTTGTTGGTGTCCTGCTGCTTGTCCCATTTGTATAGCACACTGTCAGTTGAGGCAAGGACATTTTCTTGCCTATTTCTTTAGAAAGAGATTGATTATGACCATTAGACATTTATAACCAACTGCTTTAAAATGAAAACAAACATTTATAAACCATATTTGGGAACTTGGTCATAGTTCTCTAGACTGCTTCCTGCTAATTGGGGTCATTAGTAATCTTACGGGGAGCCCGAGAAAATTTAGAATTAGTGTCAAGTACTGATTGGAGAGTTCTGTATGGTTAGTCCATCTCAGCCAGCAGTCCCTCAGGATGTTGGATCACCTGGGGCATTGTGCTAATGCGGTCTTATTTGATCAAACTATATTAGCCTGGCAGGAATCCACAGATTCTCATCTTCTGTGGAAACAGAAACAGAACCTCTTTTCCAAAGCAACATATCCTTGAACCCAAATTTTGAAGTCAAGACACCTTTAAAATATATATCTTGGCTTAGCTTAGCAGCCCCCATAATTAAACGTCTCTCTGCAGTTAACTCATTAACAGTCAAAACATTCAAGGAGAGCACAATAATATACATAATCCAGACTCTCTGTGTATTTTCCATCTTTTCATGGCCCATTATATTTTTTTTACCCTATTTCTCCTTTAAGTGCCTTAATTTATTATCCTTAAATTATTCTTTTTAACAATGACTCTATCCTCTATTATCTCTCTCCCAAGCCCATGCATGCTTATTAAACACACTGTGACCTATGTAGAGGTCTTTTTTTTTTTTTTTCTGAATATGTCCTTATTGTGTATCTGTATCCTTTTGTCACCTTTGTTTTGAATTGTTAAATGGGCATGGCTAGGACCAGAGCAGCTGCTTTGAGATGGCTCCACCCCTCTCAACTTTCCAACATGGCAGGGGTACATTACTGCCATCTCTGGGAGCTAGGCTTATTGCTACAACTCTAGTCTACACCACTACCAGGCAGCTTGTAGCATACTGTCCATAAACCTTTTTGTCTGTATGAATAAAAGCTGTATTTGCCACATAGCATGCTGCACTACTTAGAGGGAATCAGCCTCTACCACAGAGGGAATCAGCCATGCTGTGCTCAAGCCTAAATCCTGTGGTGCCTCTGTACGTGGCCTGCACACGAGACTGTAAGAATGGGAAGCCCAGTACAGCTCTGTGTCTGGGCATTCAGAATCTTTTAAAAACATTTTCAGATCTTATGCGGATCCACGCCAGACAGACAGTGGATGTCATATGTAAATGGAGGTTTCTTATCCTGCATGCCAGTTCCCAAATAACTCTAAGGCTTAATATTAATTACAATTGCTTGACCAATGGCTCAGACATAGACTAGCTCTCACAATTAAACTAACCTATTTCTATTATTTTACATATTGTCACTTGGCAGTGGCATTACCTCATATCTTCCTTCTCCAGTGGCTAAATGGCATCTCTGCTGAATCTTGGTTTGGATTTTTGGCCTGGCTTTATTCTGCCTGGCCAAATCAGCTTTATTTATCAGCCAATAAAAGCAAAACATATTCACAGCACACAGAAGGACTTCCCACATCAGGCTTCTTTTTAGCCTCTTTGAGTCTTGGTTTTCTTTTTGAAATATGTGAGTGGGAAGCAAGAACTTCAGAATATCTAATCTTCCTTCCAGTTAAATTCTTTACCTTTGATACATTATAAAATTTAATTTTAGCTAAGTAGGCAGTCTATCATCATATATGTTATCTGTTGAAAATGATCACTGCATAATTTCACATGCAAAACTATAGAAGCTGATATAATTAGGCAACTGCAATTTCTGAAGGAAGGCAAGAATAACTATCCTTGATTCTCACTGGGTTGTGATTAGTAAGTATGGGATCTTCCTAGCAGAAATATTTCAATGACCTCTTTACTACAGTCACCAAGCTGATTTCCTCACTCTCATCTTTCCTCACAAGAACTAATTGTTTGGTTAGAAAGACCTTTTGACACTAGATGTAACTGACAAATTATACAGCTACTGAATAGTATCATATGATCAATAATTTTTTTCACTGATGTGAAAAATCACATACAATTAATAATACACAGATGAAAAATTCAAATGCTACAGGTGAAAGAAGACATTTTTGACATGGCATATACTTTATACTTATGAGCACATTAAAGCTATGGTCATCTGCACAAGTGTCGGCCAGCCAGCATTTCATAACTGATGGGGAGGGACTCATGATGTTTCACCCTCCCTGGGGCAATTACATGTTACTAGAGATGGTGTATCATTCTCTTAAGGAGCAAGTTGCCTTTGCTCCACCTAATAAACTCCCATCAGTGCTCTAGCAAGAAAGCTTCATTTAAAATTTAATGAGTCCTGTATAAGACTAAGGCCGGAAGGTGGGAGCTTCGTTGGAAAGAAGGGTTCAGGGGATGAATAGGAGGTAAGACACATGAATATGGGGGAAGATGACTAAATTCACTACTAAAATGTATGAAATTATCAAGCAATGGAAAAGCTGATTAGATCTTTTTAATATTTGAATGTTCCAAATCTTCAATAAGCATTGAGATAGATACTCTCAAATAATTGGTTGTAACTTAGAGTCCAAGAGACATATGCCAGGCCCTAAGGCTTACACATTACCATTTTATCAAAATATAAAATAAGTGATAAATTGGATAAGGGAGAAGAGAAGGATCCAGCATGTGATAGAACACTGATGCAGGGATGTTTGTTGTACTAAGAATGGATGTTTAATATCGAGACACGTTCTTAGGAAGCTGCATTGAAAACAGCCATGGTAGTTTGGAGATGATCCCATTAATACCAACTGTTATTGGCTAACATTAAGTCCCATATTCTTGGTTTGCAAGTAGGGATCAAGGGAAATCCTGCAGTGCCCAAGGCAGTAGAATCTGTGTGAGGAGATAAGAAGTAGGTTCCAGTGGAAGAGAAGCTAGTGAGTAGGTGTTCTTCTACATCAATAGCACTCAGATGGATGTATAAATGTTTCTATGAATTCTTAAGTGATATAAACCAAAGTAGGAAATTGAAGTAATTTGAAAACTTGTTTTTTTTTTTTTTTTTTTTTTTTGGTGGACAAAAATCACTCAGAGGTGGCTGACATTTTGGTCTCTTCAATAGAATAATATCAATACTCTGAAGATTAAAGAAAAATTAAAAATTTTGATAAATGGCTGCTTTTGCCTCTTCAGAAGCATTAAATACAATAGTTTGTGAGGTGTAAGTATATATAAAGAAGGTTAGAGGAAGAACTTCTTAATTTCCAAAAGTGAGCTTTGCCATCACGCACATGGCAGGTATTCTTGGATAGAAAAGCAATTTGCCGTTCTTTGGAGAAAGACTATGTTCTCTAGAGCCAATACTAATTCAGTGGCAAAATTGCTATATTTTCAAATGGGACTCATGTGACTGGAAAGGCTCAAATTGTAATGAGCCTCTGAGGCATCTTATAAAATTCTCATTAGAAAATAGCATGGCTGCAAGGCTGTAAGGGTACTAAATCTAAGAACAAATAACTTGAATGACACACTAAACACTTAAATCCTGTACAGTTTGCTAAAAAGCATGAATTCAGTTGGTCTGATGCCAAGTTAAATGCAAGAGAGAGAAATACAATATTACCATAGCAAAAACATTATTAGGAATTAAGCAAATGAATAAACATGTCCCCCCTCTGGTGAATCTTTGTACCAATAATTGATAAATTTTGCAAGCATGTGGTATTTTAACAAAGCTTAGCTTTATGTGATGTATAATTGTATGAAGCTCTTGGGTGTTTTGCTCTGAAAATTGAATGGTGCTCTGTCCTTGTTTTTAATGAGAGGCAAGTAAATAATGGAAAACATCAATTTGGTATGCGGATTGTGTTAATGAATGAGCAGAACCAACTGCCAGCTCTTCTCTGTGGGACAGGTGACACCATGTGTAACAAGCTGTTCTTCCATTCTGATGAGAGATTAGGCTGTCCAACAGTGCCCATGAAATTCAGATGTTCAGAGAAGACATGTTTGCCAATAACTTTTTGAGAAAATTTAGTAATTTAAAAAATAATGCCATTAAAATAAACATCTAACCAAGAATCCCTGTAATTGATTATATATTTATTAACTCATACTATTAGCCTTTCTTATCAAACTACTTATCCATCCATCCATTGACATGGTTATTTACAGCATGACCATTTGCCTTAGTTATGTTTTCTATTGCCATGAAGAGACACCATGATCACGGCAACTCTTATAAAATAAAAACATTTAATTGGGGGTGGCTTACATTTTCAGAAGTTTAGTCCATTACCATCATGGTGACATGGTGACATGGTGGCATTCAGGCAGACATGATGCTAGAGAAGGAACTGAGAGTTCTACATCTTGATCGGCAGCAGGAAGTGCTCAAGCATGGGCAATCCCAAATCCTGCCCTCCAACTGATATACTGTCTCCAACAAGACTATACAATAGTGTCACTATCTACCAGCTTATGGGGGGCAATTACTTTCTAGCTACCACATCATTCTTATATCTGAATAGTGTAACTCAGAATAGTAATAATATAACCTTTGGAAAGCTGTTAAACCTACCTAAGTCATAGTTGTCTAAAGTAGAAAATACTACAAATGAAATTTACTTACCCCTATAGATTTATTGTGGTGAATTAGGACATTAAAGATTTTTAAATGCCTAATATTGCTTTAAATGTACTTATTTAGTATTAGATGTAATAAATATTTTATTATAATTATGTACCTGTTAACATTGAAATTCAAAACTGTGTGCAACATTCTGCTGTTATTTTTTCTCCATTAACTACTATAAATATTATAGACACCAGAGGAAGCAATCTTATAATTAAATAATAATTATCTCTATGGAAATGGACAGTTTCTCACGGTTCCTGTATGTTTCTGTAACTTGACGACTGTTTCTTTGGCTAGGATTTTTTTTTTTTTTTGAGAACTTCTGGGCTTACTTTCTGAACAAAGTTCAGAATTCAAGATAACCTGCTTTATACGGAACTATCAGGACCAAACAGAGTAGTGGTTGTATCTAAACTGCTCTGGCACACGTCCTTCCAAATGAGAATCAGTCTGAAGGGACTATCTGTTCTTTCTCACACAGAATGCCCTGAAAATAACCATGTTTTCCCAAGAGACTTGAACAAGAGACAGTTCTCCGGATCAGCCCGCACTATAACATGTTTATAAAACATGCTTACAGTTTGGACCAGTTTTCATTTTCTTCACTTGGAAACTCCTCCTCGGCACTATTCCTTTCCTGTGTGACAGACAGACACATGCCTCAGCTGTCCCTGTTCCCCAAGATAAATTCTGCAATGTAAGTTGTGTCTAACTACAGACAACTAAGAGTGATAAGAGCAGGAGAAATAGCCACTCTCAGGGAAGAATACACCAATTGATTATCTAATGCCTAATGGTCAGCATTGCAAACACACATGTGATTAACATTGTACAGATTAAATAGGTTGTATTTTGGAATTTATGTATGTACATATACATACAGGCATGTAATAATTTTTAAATTGTCATGAATTTGAATGCGAAAAAGGTATATGGGAGGTATGGGAGGGAGGAAAAAAAAGAGAAATGATGTCAATAAACTAAAGCTCAAAAATAAAATTAAAAATTAAATGTTGCTAGTGTAAACTAACTACATAATAAAGGACATAAAAACTAGAACTCTACTGTGAAATTTAGGATGAATCGAATCAATTTTTATCACAGGCAAATGTAAAATGAGGTCACCAAGCAGGAAAGATCTTTCATCTTAAAGATCCATAGTGAAATAAAGCCTTATTTGTCCTGTGTGTAGATTATGTACATAAATGGCACTGAAACACTAGAAATGAACAATGAAATAAAACGCTTTGCACTGGAATCTGTATAGAGTGTTTTATGTTTATAAAACATTTTAAAGGAGAAAAAATCAGATAAAATTGTGGAAAGTATGGTAAATATATCTACATAAAGAAGCCACATCTTAGTATATTTTAATAACATTAATGAACGGTAAGTCTATGAGCAGATAAAAACACGGGAGCACAGCACCAGCAGTAAAGACTAAAGGTATTGGTGCTAGGGAAACGGTTCAGCAGTTAAGAGTGCTTGTTGTTCTTCCAGATAGCCTGAGACCTGTTCCCACCATCCATGATGGACAGCTCCCAAATGCCTGTCACTCCAGATGCAGGGGATGCGATATCCTCTCTTGGAACTTCTACACGTGTGACATACACTCATGTAGATACATACACATAGTCATAAACAAAAATATCTTGTTTAAGAAGTTACTTTCCAAATTCCAGCAGGAAGTGTTGTGTAGATAGATATATATTCTGAATGTCCGATTTCCAATTGGCAGGAAAACCCCAGCTACAGGAGGGAAGGGGACGAGCAGAGGGAAAGAAAGTGATAGGAGAGGGGCGGATAGGAGAAAATCAGCAGCAGAAATCCTTCAGTCATCAGGATCCTAACCTCGGAGTCTGATGCGGATAGGAGAATGAGGTGAGGCACACACATCATTATATATTATATATAACATGTAATCATCCATTTACATACATATATAATCTTCCATTCAATATATTTCTGTACTATGTGTTATTCCCCTAGCAGTCTAATAAGCATTAGAGTAAAACTATAACTGAGAAAGGCTATGGTCCCTTATTCATAGAATTGTATTTTAAACGATGAAGGCATTATATAGAAACAAATTGACTTTATGGCGATAAATGAATGCTATGAAAAGAAGAATGCAATCATGTGACTGGGCCAGCTTGGGAAATGCTCTCTGAGGGCTTCAGTTGAAGCTGTGCCTAAGAAGCAAGGGCTGCATCTGCAGCAGGGCAGCAGGTGCGGGGATCTGAGGGTGCCGTCTCCAGAGCTTTACAGATAATGGGAGAGAGCAAGATAAGTGCAGGAAAGTAAGCAGAAGCAGGCCGTTTGGAACTTCATGAGAGAATGGCTTTTATTTAAGTTAAATGGGGATAATTGGAAGTTTTTGGTTTTCCCATTTTCTCGTCTTATTTTCAATTGTTCATGTAATGTTTATTTTCAATGACTACATATTAGTCCAAATGTGGGCCTCATTGAGTTCCAAATAACATAAATAGTATAGGGCATTTCTTTTTGTTCCAATGATATAAAAGTAGTAATTAATAATAAAATACAGAAAAATAGCACAACGCTTGGATAACTTTGAGAAAAGTCTCTTCTAGATCCATTAATTCACGAGAGTCAAAACTATAATTTCTGACTATTTCAATAATAAACTTAAAAAAGAGCAATCCCTTAAATGTCATAAGGGAACAGAAGGGTTAAGTTGGGGGATGGACAGAGAGTGTGATCAAGAAAGAGAAATCTTGATGCTGTAAGAACATAGTAAACTGGAGAAATTCCCTATGCGGCACGAGGCTGATTCAGCTCCAGCCAAGGAACCATAAACAATTCCAAGGGGCACCCAAACTGTGTCCACCCGGCCAAAGTGACCCATCTGGGTGGTTGATCAATGACTAATTTGTTAAATAACATCTTCTCACCACAACTGTCTTTGTGAGCAACTGTTAGTAACAATTTTGAAATTCTGCTAGATCCCCACGTTATTGAATCCAAACAACGGTTACCTACTCTTACCCAAACCTGAACAGCCAAGGCACTTACCACTGCGTGAGTTTTTTTTTTTCTTCCTTTAAAAACCCTTTACCATTGAGGCCGGGCACCCTTTTCCTGCAGCTGATGTGCTGGTTTGTTTGACAGGGTCCCTGCCCGAGGCTTGCAATAAAAAGGAACTTTGCTTATTGCACTTCAGGAGAGTTCGGGAGAGTCTCTTGTCCAGAAAGATACAGGGAACAATTATGGGGTTAGGGAGAAAACTGGGGCTAGGGAAACTCCCAGGAATCTACCCCCAGCTCCCCAGAATGACCCCCAGCTAAGACTCCTAGCAATAGTCAAGAGAGTGCCTGAGTTGGCCTACCTCTGTAATCAGGTTGATGACTGCCATAGAACCTTTATCTAGTAACTAATGCAAGCAGATGCAGACATCCACAACTGAGCATTGGAGTCCAGTTGAAGAGTGGGAGGTATTGATATATTGTTTATGATTTGTTAAAGCTTGCCGGAGGATTCAGAAAGCAAAGTTAGCCACAAGCTGTAGAAGCCAGGCACACACCTCTAATCCCAGCAGCCAGAAGCTAGGAGGTGGTGGTACACACCTTTAATCCTTGGACTCAGGATTAAGAGATAGACACATCTACACAAGAGAGAATCAGCCTAAAAGAAAATTATAGCTCTCTTGAAATTATCCATTTATCTACTGACCTATATGACACTGTGATGTAAGGAAGAAATAAACTTTTGCAAGTTTAGTTTAGACATGTAGGAATGACTTGTTTCAGCATCTACTACTGCTTATACTAAAATTATACTCCAGTACCAAAATTAAATTTTTTACTGAAGTTTAGTAAGCAATGAAAACAGTGATAATAGAGGCACCAAAACACAGCAGAACTTGGAGTCATTCTGCCTCCTTTCTACAATGTTCTCTGAGCCACACATTCAGGAGCTCTGATGTAAATATATCCATTGTTTCTTGGATTCCCATAGCCCATTAATCTCCACTTTCTGTCCAGTTGTGGTTATCCGTGTTGTTCATTTACTATAAAGTAGCTTCTTTCATGTGTGGCATTTGCTGAACTTATCTGTGGGTGTAAAGAAAAGATGTAGAATGTAGTAAAGGATTATTGTAGTCCAATGAACTGTCAACAACAGATTGTTTTCTAATATGCATAGCTTCACTAGGCCCAGGGCACTGACTACAGTCTAGTACCAAACATAGTTTCCCTCCTTTTGGGTAAACTTTACATCCAAGTACAGAATTCTTTCATATGCTTTGCTTTTTGAAAGGGAAGTGTTTGTGGTTTACATGGGCTTTGAACCACCCTATATATTGACTCTGCACCACTCAATATTTTGAATCTATATCACTCTATGTATTTACACTGTGCTATCCTGCATCTACTCTACATATCCACTATATGTATTGACACTGTAACCTTACATTTTGACCATGCACCAACTTACATATTTAGTCTACATCATGACATATATCGACCCTATACCACCTAAAGTGCATTTTCACAAATTTACATATTTATTTTGTATCATCATATATATTAACCCTGTTCCACACTACACACAGAGTATAAAAGAGACAATCTGTATGTATTTCCAGTATATTAATCTATAGGAAATAGGAAGTTGTGATGGAACATGATGGGAATGAGATTACATCTCTGGCAGGATTTGAACTGGGTGAATGCAGCAATAGGAAAAGAGCTCTGGATAGAGTTGGATAATTAGAATCTTCATAGGATCTTTGTATTTGTTTTCCTTTGTACTGAAAGGTAGAATTTAGTGTCCTTACCCTGACTTTGAGCTGATGTGAATGTCATTATTGACCAGTAAACATGGTAGGGAGTAATATATTTGAACCACTGGAGCCATGACATTTTAAGTGCAGATTCCCCTTCTGATGGTTGTTAGAACACCCAAAACACATAAGCATCAGATGTATAACAGCTCTATCCACTTTAAAACTACCATGCTTAGAGAAGTCAAAGCTTCCCAGGGGAATCTCATGGAGTCTGGGTCTATAAGGAAATAGAAATGCATCCAGTCAAACACAGACTTCTAAATATGACACAGAATACAAGTTCTTATATCCTCTACTCTAGCCCAGTCATCCCATAATGTCAGTAGAAGTCTTTAGTGCATAAATTGCACCCTGAGCCACTTAGCAATTACTTACTCATGAAAATGGATTTTTTTTAAAAAGGTAATTACAGTTTTTCATCAGTGGATAAGAAGTAATAAAAATAGTAAATACTATCAAATTTGAAATTTAAAATAATGTTTTCTAAATAGTTCATGAGAAAAAAATATGAATTAGAAAATTTAGAACAAATTAATAGCAAAAATGATTTATTCCCAAGATATAGCATGAAATGAAAGCAATGTTTAGAAGAAAACTTAAGTAGGCAGAAATACTTAAGTTTTAATTTAGAAAATGGAGGTAATTTGAAATTCACAAACCTAAGCACCAAATCTAGGACTTGGGGTGGGGGGACTGAAAGAAAACAAGTATCAATGATACTAGAAATTAATAAATAAAATATACATAATTAATAAATAAGGAAAGCATGGTTGATTGACCACTTCTAGATAATGAAAAACTAAGTATTGCAGATTGTACACTTGATAGGTGTTCTTAGTTTTGTTTACTTTAAATTCAGCTTCATTAAGTTAATAAGATGGGTTTTTGTTGTTGTTGTTTGCTAGTAATTAGCTTATTTTCGAAGTTTTTGATCAAATCATCCCACTTTTACATCTTTAATTGCTAATTTCTACATACAAAGCACCAATCCCATGGAATGATAATAACGAAAGGAGAAAGAAAAGATGGAAGGAAAGAAGAGAGGAAGGGAGGGAGGAGGGAGGGAATGAGTGAGTGAAGGAGTAACAAATGGCGGAGGAAGGGAAAGATTACTTTTAAACATTTTTCTCCACAAACAAAATTATGGATGTTTTTGAGACACGATTATCTCTAGGACTTCTGCAGCTGAATCAAGACTTGAACTCTCATCATGACTCTGGGGGGAGGGGAGGGACCATTGTTCCTTTTCCTTTCTCCTTTTAAAGGTCAAAAGATAGCCCATTCACAGAGCAGTCCCTGAACTCTAGGCCTAACCCACTTATAAATGGGAATACCTGGTATCACTTGACCTCCATGCTTTAGTGGTTCTCATAGGCTTCCATTCATTTTACAGTTTTTCTCATATGTATGTATAATTCATATGCAAAGGAATGCATGTACAGCAATATTCAGACCAGCTTCTGCTGGAATTCTTACAAAGTTTGAATTTGTTTAGTCTAAATTAAGGAGTTTTTAATGTCTGACTGAAAGAACTTGGAAGCACATTAATGACTTACAGTGCAATGCTATTTACATTGAGCTTTCAATTTTAAAAGTATGTTGCCATAAGCCTTCGTAAATGCCTACTAAAGTAGGTTTACACCATCATTTGCATTTTTATGGATAAGGGAGTGGGTCATGTGACTGCCTCAGCTTCAGTTGGGAAGGAGTCATCACCATGGATACAGATTTTTGATCTTTTTCTCTTTGTCCCTCTTTCTCCGTGTCATGCTTGTTCACACCAGCTGTGTCATACTTTCCAGAATTTCTTTTCTCCATAATGAATGTAAAGTCTATTGAGAAGACCATATTAACTGACAATTTACTCTTCTTCCAGATATTGCTTGTAAGTCAATGGTGATCAGTGAAGAGAAAAAGTGTTTGGTCATGTTTAGTGGTTAAAAGGGGATAGGCAATCTCAAAAAGAAAAGCTTTTAATAAAAGAAGATTCTATATGAATTTATTCTTCTCATAGCGCTGGTGAAAAGACTTGTAGAACTCCATCTTGGATGACCTTCTATCTCTTTTAAATTTTTTCTCTTCTTCTTGACTGCACACTCCTGTTGCATTTTGTCACTGTTCCTGCTTCAGTCTTTCCTTCAGTTGACTAGTACTCATAAAGATCTGTAACTGGTGAGTTTGGCACATATTTTTTAAAGTATTTTGATCAGGAAGTCATAAGGCCAGTTTGGGGCTCAATTCTGTTAATGGTGAGAAAGAAATGAATATTACATCCTTTTCTCTCAGCCTTTTTTTGTTCCAACATTTAATGTAGGGGGATAAGTTAGACAGATTAAGGAGAGTATGGATAGTTCCAGAATCTAACATTTGTGTCTCTAATGCTAAAATATGTAATTAGAAATTTTCCTAAGTTATCACACTTGACAGGGCCATCTACAAGTATAAAGAAAAGACTTCACAATTTCCTTGTGTTATTTATTTTCTTGTATCCTGTAATTGACTAGAACACTCCAGATTTTCCCACATTAGCAGCTCTCTTCATCATTCTATTCTACATATTATGACCAAAATGAGTTTCCTCGCTACTGACTCCTTTGCCCTACTTCTTGCATAGGTTCCCTCATGAAAACAACCACTTAATTCAAGATGATGGTAGGGGAGAAGCCAAATGAAACAACACAGAGCCTAGGATCACAGCTTATATAACTTACTGTGAGTGGCCAAGTCAATTATAAAAGTATGACTTGGCTATGACACCTTGAGTTTTGTTGATCATTTCAATGTGGTATCTTTACTGTTGAACCAAATCTAAAGGGTATCTTTTTATTTGTTTATAATATACCAACCCCTTCCAAACTCCACTAATTCATTCATTTCCTAAGATAAAGTCCACTGAGCTATACAAGCATATGAAGACTAAACTAGTTAGGTCTACTGATGAACTTGTTCCATTTGCGTGAACTTGGTGTGTTTGACTCATTTGATAATGTCATAGGAGTTTTGAAGTTTTGATTTCCTTGTCTCATCATTTCAACAAGAACTTTCTCATATTGCTACTCCTCTCATTTACTTATAGTAACTAAGCCTAAAACATTTCTTCCTGACATTACCATGGGTTTCTGTTCTTACTACAATCCAGTTTGAATGTACAATATTGCTCATCATTGGTTAATAACCCCCAGCACCCTCAGACATTAGCAGTTAAAGTTAGCTCTCAGCTGGATGTAGTAGGAAATATTCTCATGCCATTATTGCTTTTCAATCATCCCATTACCCTAATTATACAGTTATTAGTTAGGATTAGTCACGTTTATCACTTTCTTTGTCATATGAGAGGCATTAATTTCTAAATTTTTGCAATGACTTATTGAACAATTTAAACATGTATGGGCCTTGACAGTTTTAGAATACTTGTAAAGATTTCTCAATATATATTTTCTTGTAATTGCTGCTCTCATTATTTATATGCATGTCTCTGCTTACATACTTCCTAGAATATGCCATTCTCCCTCTCCATATTGAGATTTTTCTTGTCCTTCAAAGGTCAGATAAATGCTTTGAATCTGTGCAGTCTTCTGTGATAATCATGGTTAGAATTAATCATCCCATTTTGCGCATTATCAATAAGCTCTAGTTACATTTTGGTTTTAGTTAGTATTAAGATTATTTATTTCTCTCTCAAAAATTAGATCATCAGGTTAATGAAGGCAGAGACCAAGGACCATGCCTTCTGCAGCTTCATAATCCCAGAGTGCCTATGACTGATTGGGTAAGCCAGAAATGCCTTTAAAATGAACTTGGAAGTTGAAGATGGAACTTAGACTGCTAAAAAACAAATTATAATGCAGACACTCAGACACATGAGCATTTAAAAATATTTTGGAGCTTTGGTCCTTAATAAGAATTACCTTGAATTCTATGGTGACCTATCCAAAGTCAACTATATTAGTTTTTTTTTTTCTATTTAGCAAAGGCACACAAAATTAAAAAAAAAAACAGTGTCAGAAAAAGGAATTGCATGTAGTTATGTCTGTATAGTTATAGTAAATTTACATATTATACATATTTTTGTGTGTATATTTTAAAAACTGAGCAGTCACTTTATTCAGAAGATAATACAATGGTTAGATATTATATACCTATTAAAATAATTAACATATGTCTAGGCCAAATCAAGGACAGGTGAATTATTATAGAAAGCAAAGAGCATTAATGACATCAACAGTTATGTTCTTAGGGCTCATATCTACTAATATTTTTTAAATTACTATTCCATTTAGATATCATGCTTAGAACTTTATATAAATTAACTTGTAACACTGAAATGCATCTACTTCAAATGGTAGGTTGTATCACTAGGCCTGGTTCATAAGTAAAATACAGTGACAGGACAGGTAAGGAAAATGTTGATTCATTTGTTATCTATATATCAGTAATTTTCCACAAAGAATTAAACTTGAAGGAGAGAAAATGAAGAGTTTCCCAGTGGCAATTCTGACAAATGATCCCTTGGCCAGGTGATAAGTTATGCTAATAGTACTGTGCGCGTTGGCATTTAAATTGTCTATAGCATTCATATATCAAAACCTTGGTCATTGGCCTGTGGGGCCACTAGGAGTTGGCAGAGCCTTTAGAATGGAACCAATAGAAGGAATTTAGGTTTTTCAGGGCATGGCATTGAAAAATATATTTGAATATTAGTCTTTTTTTTTTCTTTGCTTCCATGGAACCTGTGCAGTGGACCGAATTCTTTTCCCACATCTCTGCAATGATGGGTCTGCCCTCTCTAAGGAAACAACAATGAGTGAGACTATTCCCCAAGATAAACCACTCCTTCTCATATGGTCATGTTCTCAAGTGTTTTGTCACAGCAATGAAAAGATTACTAATGTATGTGCCCTTATCCAGTGCATAATGACAGCATTGTCTTCCTCACCCATTTCATCTTTCCCTTCCCCCAAATCCATACCATCACAAATCATGAAAAAAATTAATCAGATAAATTCCAAGAAAGGTGATCATCGTACAGTGCAACTGATCAGTCTTCATCAAAACTGTCAAGGTCATTAAAGGTAAAAAATATTACAAGAAAAGTACTACGTCAAGAGCAGCTTCAGTTAACAAGAGTAAATGTGAGATGGTATCTGTGTGGGACCCTGGAGCAGCACAAGCACATTACATCTGACTAAACTAAGTTAATAATCACTGCTATTATTATTAATGCAACAATATTCATTCATTCAGTGAAAGTGTGTGTTGAATTTTCTCTCATAAAGCTATGATGAAATTCTAATTTGAGAGATAATAAATGTGACTTCCTTAGCCCCTTCCACCCAAAAAAATCTTAGTAAATGTAGTTAAGATAAAGTTATGTTGGAATAGGGTGTGCCTGAATACAAGAACTGACATCATTATGAGAAAGCTCTAAGAAAAGCAGTCACAGGGGAAGGAAAATGGACAGGTGTATGCAAAAGCAGAAACTGGAGTGTTACAGCCATAGGCAAAGAGATACTAAAAACCAACTACCAAGAGCTAGAGATGACCAAAGGAAGATCTCTCCAGAGTCATCAAAAGGCTATTGACTGTAAGAATATCTTGTTTATAATGCCCTCAGAACAGTGAGAGGGTGGATTCCTCCTAGTAAACCCAACTAATTTGTAGCAATATTATGGTAACCGTAGGAAAGAATTTAATGTTGTAGTAATGTAAGATGTTAACAGTAGTGGAAGCTGCAAGTGTGCATTGGGTTAAAGTTGGGAGACAGGTATTTTCCATACTGTACAATATTTCTTCTGTTAATATGACTTGTCTAAAATATGGAGTTTAGCAAGTAAAGCCAAATCATGCAAACAAAGGAAAAGAAAGCATGAAGTACCAGGTCATCAGCATATATATTGATGAAGATGATGATAATAATAATAATAATAATAAAGAGAGCGTGAGTGTAACTGAGAATGTAGAGACACTGGAGTTTAACATAATTTTGGTGGGAATGTAAAATGATGCATTTGCTTTGAAAAACAATCAGAAATTCTGAGCCTAACCATATCATATGACCTAGCCTTTCCATTCTTACCTCTGCGTTCAAGAAAAACAAAAATATATCCACACAACAACTCACAGAATGTGTGTGGAAAGATTATTTATAATAACCAAAAATTAGAAACAAATCAAATATCCATCAACCTATTAATGGCTGAACTAATACAATATATTCATAAAATAGTGTAGTATTTGTGTACTTAAGAACAAGTGTACTTAATGCTCTAATTAGATGGACTGTGAAAGCACAGTCACGGAGGCCAGGTATTATTTATGCTTGCATTTATTATAAATGTCCAGAAGAGAAGAGGCAACTCCATAAGAAAAAAAAACGGAATAATTATTGTCTATTGAGGTAGAGTGGAAATAGAAGTGGAGAGTGGCTATTAATGGGTACAAGTCTTTGGGGAGGTGACCAAAGTATTTTAAATTGGATACAGTGAAGGGTGGACAGTTGTACACTTCAAATGTGTAAACTACGGGGCTTTTCATTTGGATTTTAGGTGCCCCTCAAACAGAACATGTACCTTGTCCTAGGTCACCTGGCTATTAAGTGACAGAGCCAGAATTGGAACTCAAGGCGCCTTTGAGACCCTGGTTTTCGTTTTTGGCTGCTTTATGTTGTGTATCTTCTTTAAAACTTACATAAAAACACCTAGGCTGAGCAGCTCCATGGCAAAGGGAAACAGTCACAAGAGTGGCTTTCTTCACTCTCTTTGCTCAGAGTTGCTCCTGGTAACAGACAAGGGCATCTCTGAAGGAGTAAATGTCATTAAATCTCTGATTACACTCACAACCCCCTGGAGAGAAGGAGACTATTTTTTTCTCCTTTTGCAATTCAGAGAAGAGTTATATTTAGGGGAGCAAGAAAAAAATATATATATTCAAAGCAATATGATAAACACATTCCTGGTACCCACTTAAGTTATTTAGATGCATGACAAAGCATCATTTAAAAGTAACTTAAAATTAACTGTAATGAGGCAGCATTGCCTTCCATTTCATAGCCTGTCAAACTTCTGCTTCTCTTTCATGATATGTGCTGCATGTCTGTCAAGCAAAAGCAAGACTTTTCCCTCCAGTGGCTAAAATGTTTATACATATAGGAAGGAATTGCCAGGGTGAGTTCTGTTCAACAGTGATGATTTTTCAAATAATAACAACTGGACTCCACACTCTGAATTAATGTCACTGCCACTGTATTATCCCCTAGGGCAAGATACTAGATGGAGGAGTCAAGGGGGACATTCTTCTGATCCATGATGCTGGACTAACTGTCCAGCCACTGAGCCTGGGGCTAGCCCCAAAGGTAGGAGAATGCAGAGGAAATAGAATCTTATGAGGCATATTAGCAGCATGCAGCTGTACAGGCATCTAAGTACATGGACAAGCATGTTTCCCATCAAGAAATGCTGTATGGGTTGTTTTAAGGAGCTGGACCATTCTCTAGCAGGCCATGGGTGGCTCCTATGGCCTTTAGACAGAGAGAAACCACTTAATGTTAGAAAATTTTGTGGCATGATTTTGCAAAGTCGATTCAAGGAAAAGATGGTAGTTATGCTGCTTGGATATCATTCACAGAAGTGGGCTCTCACTTTTGTTTATTGAGTAGCTATAGAGAATGCTATATGGAGACTAGGGTTCAAGTTACATTCTGCTTCTGACAGACCATGTGTTCAAACAACAAGGCGTTACAATCACTGTTTTAATTCTCCTTCTTTAAAGAAAAAAACAAAATAACGGTTCCTTTCTACTTTTGAATGAAAGGAAAAATAAGGTACACAAAAAAGTATTTAGTTTGCATTGTTGTATGTGGGCAAGATGATCATGAAACAGTAAGTATTAAGGCTGATTATTTCTAAAAAAATAAATGTTTTATGTAAATTGTGCAGGCATGTGCATATGAGTGCAGATGCCTAAGGAAGCTGGAAGATGTCAGGTGCCTTGGAGCTAAAGTTACAAGTGGTAGTGCTGTGGGTTGTAGAAAATGAACTTACACCCTCTGAGATGAGAGCAGTGAACATTATTAATTGCTGAGTCAGCTCTCTAGTCCCCTTGGAATGGCTTTCAATACACTCAACACTCAATGATGGAAAATGCAATGATTTATAGGTTCACAAATAATAAGATTGAATTCATCTTGGTGGCCATTGCAATGGCATTGAAGAATTTGTCAGGTATTCATAATGTCACAGAAATGTAGTAATTTTTTGTGTCATCAAAGAATAAACTGTAAATTCTCCAAGATTTAGAAGTTCATAGAATAGAAAGAAATTACACCAAGAAGGGGAACCAAAGAAATTACACAAGAAGGGGAACCAATTAGTTAATCAACCAACTATGCATAAGTATCTCATTTTCTCTTCAATTTGACATCCAGTGAGTTTCTATTGGTAATAGATGTTAGCACCAACAAGAAGCTCAAATGGCCATTCTTTCTGGTATCAAAGCTGTCATGAAAATGTAGTCATGGATAACTCACACTGACAAGAGAAGATAGAACTCTGCTCAATGATTATCTTCTTAACAGAGACCCTAATATAAGAAAATATGAGACATATTCAGGAAGAAGGCATACAATAGACACGCTGGTCTATAGAAACAAGTCTAGGCCTCAAATACAAAATTTTGGATTTTATTTTATGTATAATAAATGACTATTTGTCATGACATAAAAATAAGGTTCCCCTGAATGAGCTAGTTTCATTTATTCTATATGTCAAATCTTTCATGGTTATGAGTTGGGACAAAGCAAGAAAGTGTGCAACATGTACTGCATACCGAGGGCAAGGCAGCCAGGACCTTGGATTATTGCAATCAGAACAAGAAGGAGATCTTACAAGGCTGAATATAAGGGAGATGATGATTTATTGTGGTAAGAAAAGGAGATGGCAGCATGGCAGGAAGTTTACCTTTGTATCATAAGCAATAAAAATTGCTCCTGAACTAGAAAGCATTATGTAAATATATGACACTACTTACACACTTCCATTTGTTTTTAAAAGATACACCAAACAGAATAAAATAAAATGATGCAGACCCAATTCACTGTTTATTTTGGACTCCGAGAAAGCTACCGACTTATACAAAGCTTTAGCACAAAATGGTCAAGTTAAACTTGGATCAGCCCCACTTAAAACATAGTCAGTTTTCCATAGGCACATGCACCTGTTCCAAGCATGACTTTAAATAACGCCAGTGATGTTTCCTTTGCCATTGGAAGCTTCCTCTGCGGAACTTTTTGCAATGGTCAAAAACATTTCGTTTTTCATGGTAAACGTCATTTGCAAAGAAAGCTACTTTGAGATGTTGATTCTGTTGTAGGAATCCATCAACTTGGAAACACAGGAGAGCTTTGCTGTTCCTTTACGTTGGAAACTGGAGCTTACTAAGGAGTACTTGTTGCTGTACAGTTTCCTGAAAGACTCCTGGTTTCTTAGGATATATGAACATTTGACAAAATAGCCCTATTTAAGGTAGACATCTCTTATTTTACTTAATGGCCTACTTCAAGTGCTAGTGTGACAATATGAATTTAATAGATACATTCTCAAAATTTGCATGCATATATTACTTTCTTCTTGATCACAAAATGAAAATATGTGACTCCAAATAGTCATGAATGATCAGGAAATGCAGTTTTTACAATCCCTTTTTGTCCAGTAGTACAACCAACACAAGTTCTTCATTGCTGGACTTCTTGGAATCACTACATAGCACAAAAGTACCGCAAGACCATCACTACTGTGGACTTTAGCATTGCTTTTATTTTTAGGTAGTCAATACTAGAAAACCATCAACCCAGATTTTCAATAAGCAGAGAAACTTTGGGCTACTTGCAAATGTTGGAATCTGAGCTCTTTTACTTTTTTTCTGTCAGTTTCATCAGCCTAGATCAGGGAACAAAGCTTTGATGGATAGAACATGAACTTGAAAAAAGTTTGAATCCCAACCAACTAGTTTCTTACTGTATAACACAGATAAATGACTGTAAATCTCTAAATACATTTACATCCCCCTTTATAAAATGGATAGGCTATATTATTACTGCGGTAGTAAAAGTTAAAGATAAGATACAAAGCCACTGACATCAAGAATATGCTTATATTTAGTGATATTACTTTTCTACATGTTATTTCACCTTTCCCCTGTGTCTCTGAAGGTAAATGAGAAATTGATCACGGAGCGATCCATGGACCAACACC
Source organism: Phodopus roborovskii (assembly GCF_943737965.1). Classification (NCBI taxonomy): domain Eukaryota; kingdom Metazoa; phylum Chordata; class Mammalia; order Rodentia; family Cricetidae; genus Phodopus; species Phodopus roborovskii. Next base: position 11,335,727 of record NW_026126541.1, on the reverse strand, counting down.
TTGAGGCCTTCTGTAACCTGCTATGACAAATGTCTGCATATACAAAACCATCTTTTGGCCTCTGTTTGGGATCACTGAGTGAGTTCTGCACTGAGAAACTTGAAGCTTGCTGCTTTTTTTGTTCACTAATATCCAATGGTGTGTGGTATCCAATGTAAGGCTTAACCATCAAAAAATCTAACTTTTAAAAATAAGATGTGCTCTGATTTTCCCCTAGGGACTATGGCCTCGGGAATATATTACTTGTTTCAGGGCTTCCAGCTGTGGGGGGAGAGTGGTTACCACTGAATATTTTGTCAAATACATTGTTTATCCATCAGTATTTACTCCAGAAGGAACTTATTCCTTCTGGAGCATCAAAATAGAGAGGAGTTAAATAGAACCAACCCCATGGCTGGTTCACACAGGCCCAGTGGGAATCCTTCCCTCCCTGGACCACTCAGGTGATATCCTGTAATTCTGGACACATCCTGCACAGGCTCTGTTTAAATAATGACTACTCTGTGGCCAATGCTGGTACGTGCTCTATCATTTGTCCTTGGAATTATCTAATGAGGAATATATGACTAATTTTAATTAAAGATGCAACTTGGGTTCTGAGAAGTTGAGTCATTTCTGCAATCACCCACATAATTTTGCAAACCAGATTTTAAGCCCACACTGACATATACTTTGGAAAGTGTGCTATAGTTTAAGAGCACTGAATCTTCGCACATGTGCCATTCCATCTCAATGTTAATGATATACACTCTTGACAGTCTATTGGTCTCTGCAACATACATCCTTGAGCAAATCTTTTTTGTCTGCTTTTCATTAATTTGATGAGTTTTGTTTTGACTTAACTTTGAAAGATGCTATGAAGGCGAAGAGGTACCAAGGCAGAAGAATAATATGGTTCTCCTTTGACCATATATGAGATAATAATAGGTTACCAACTCCTCCCTGATGGATACTGTTAAGATTTCTTTGTGTACAAGAATTCACTGAGCTATTGTTTTTGATCTCAGCTATTCTGACAGGTGTAAGATGGAATTTGAGTAATTTTTGATTTGCATTTCCCTGATGGCTAAGGATGCTGAACATCTCAAGTGTTTTTCCAGCCATCTGAGATTCATCAGCTGAGAATTCTCTGATTAGATCTGTACCCCATTTTTAATTGGATTATTTGGTTTGTTGATATCCACTTTTTCAAGTTCTACTTCCTTGGGTTTTTTATATATTTTAGAAATCATCCTTCTGTCAGATACAGGGTTGGTAAAGACGTTTCCCCAATCTATAGGTTACTTTACTGCTTTGTAATTTTCAATTTCATAAGATCCTATTTATTAATTGTGTATCTTAGTGCCTGTGATATTGGTGTTCTGTCCAGGAAATGTCTCCTGTGCCTATGCATTCGAGATTATTTTCCACTTTCTCTTCTACCAGCTTCAGTATATCTGGATTTATGTTGAGGTCTTTGATCCACTTGAGTTGAGTTTTGTGCATGGCAATAGATACTGATCTATGCTTTCTTCTACATGCCAATATCCAGTTAGACCTGCACTATTTGCTGAAGACGGCTTCTTTTATCCACTGTATATTTTTGGCTTCTTTGTCAAAAAAATCATGTGTCCATAAGAGAGGGAGAGAGGGAGAGGGAGAGGAAGAGAGAGAGAGAGAGAGAGAGAGAGAGAGAGAGAGAGAGAGAGAGTTCATGTCTGGGTCTTTTATTCAGTTCTATTGATCCACTTGTCTATTTTTGTGCCAATACCCAGCTGTTTTTATTACTGTAACTCTATAGTAGAGATTGAAATAAGGGATGGTGATACACAAGAAAACTTTCAGAACCAACTATCCAGAGCTCATAGGGACTCACAGGATCTGAATAGAAAACCAGGGAACCTGCATGGGACTAACCTAAGCCTTCCACATATATGTTACAGTTTTGTAGCTTGGAGTCCTTGTGTGACTCCTAAGAGTAGGAATAGGAGTTATCTCTGACTCTTTAACTGGCTTTTGGGGCCTTACTCCTCATACTGGATTGTCCAGCCTTAATACATGGGGAGGTGCTTATTCTTAGTGAAAATTGATATGCCTTGGATTGTTGATGCTCATGGGAGACCTGCCCTTTCCTACACAGAAATGAAAGAAAAGTGGATTGGTTAGGAGGCTGGGGGTGGGATGGGGCGTGGGAGGAGTGAGGAGGAAGGCTGGAGGGACTGGGAGGAGAGGAGTGAGGGGAAACTGTGGCTAGGTTGTAAAATAATTCAATTTGTTTTTTAAAAAAATAACTCATTGAATCCTCATGACTCCTATAGGGCTTGGGTATCACTATCTCATAGTTAAAGATTTAATAACAAAGGAGCAGGGAGATTAAGCAATTTCTTAGCTCGAGAAGATTCTGCTGGCAAACAACAGAAACTTGAACCTAGCAAGTCTGATTCTGGGGAATTATCTAACTACTGCTCCTCACTGGCCCAATTTCTACATTCTCGTCACACAACATTAGAAAGAGAAAGGAACTTAAAGAAATAATAGCTCCCTCTTTTTGTAGTTTTATTGCTTCTTAATTTTTTTCTGTTCTTTTAAAGAGAAGACAGAAGGAGCAAAGACATGAGGAAGAAAATACTCAGAAGCCCATTTAGAGGATGGAATGCCTGCCAAGGAAAGGTTACTGAGGCAACATTGCTGGAAATAATTTTAAAACAGATTATCCAAGCACATTAAGGAAAATACATGGAAAGGGCTACAAGAGCTGCCAAGAGTCATATTTGATTATTTCTGGAACCTTCCATTGCTAAAGGTTAGGATACACTAGGAGATGTCACTCTATCTCTGCCATTGACTACTTGCCAGGGGGAAAGGCTTAGAGATAAAAATCAGAGACCTGGTATCCATTTGAGATTAAAACAAAACTGTTCAGATGCCAAAAAGTCTTCTTGAGAATTTTGTTGTTCCCTTTGGCTACATAGGCAGAGGTCAGGGAATGGAGTCCAGATGTAAAGCAAGAATGGGTAAAACCACTTCCCGTGTAGCCAGTGTGTTTCTCTTTCAAATAATGCTACTCACAGCTGCTGGTGGTGCAGAGACAAGAACATGTACCGTCATCATGAAAGGTCATGATCTTTTATCTGATTAGCTATTGGAAGAATAAATGCAATCATGAGAGCCTGGGATTTGCTACAGTGTTTTAAGACAGTAGTTTACAACATAAAGACCAGGAGTAACTTGTCAAAACATATATTCCCAATCCTCAAAATTTTATTGAAACTGAAAAGGCCTGGGAAGGGTGCTATGGTTCTTAAGTGAAAAGACCCAATGAAGGATGCTCTGTCCCAAGAAATCTTCAGATCTCATGTTGAAAAGATCTGCTAATGGCTGTGCAAAATATAAGCATCAGGATTTGCCCCTTAGACCTCTTCCCCTCAGAGCTCTATGGAAAGGGGCCAGCTGTAGCAAACAGGAAAAGATGTATTAAGGAATGTATATAAAGGAGGGATCTGTGAGAGCCATCCAAAGGGAAAGAGAAAGGATAGAGAAAGATGATCAGTGAAGAAAGGTCATGTGATGACAGCTGCTCACAGGGGTGAGGAAGCTGACCATCCTATCCCCCCATACACAGGTATCACATGTGTGCCACTATGTCATGGTGAGCCTCACAGGGACCCAGAGTTCATGGCTCTTTGCCACCAGCCTAAGGTAGACCTTAACAGAGCCTCCCAGCATGCAACACTCTGTGTATGCATTGTTTTCTGCTTTGATTTCAGTCTAATTCTTGCCTGCACCCAGGCAGAGAAACAGACGTGCAGCTATGAAGAAAATAAAGTATGTTTTCCCGGGAGTCAAACCCAGTTCTAGCCCAAGAACTCCCGTATATTCCATGGAACACAGGTCAGTCGGACAGCCTCTCTGGAGAGCTTTATGATTCTTGTCACATTTTATAATTATTCTTTTCCTGGGGTTGTTACTTTTCTATGGAAAGCTCCCCTGAGGTGTTTCTCTTAGCTTCCAGTAGGTTTATTTTATAACGACTATGTCAGATTAATTTCTGTACCCTGACATCTATTGAGTTTATATATAGTATGACTGCATGAATGGACGAACAGATGACTCATTTACTGGTCACTGAAGGGTTAGGGTTAGGGGAAAGGAACATTGGAGATAATGATCACAGCCATAGCGTCTTCCTCCTGTAGCCTAGAGAAAGATGGGTAAGGTGTGGCATCTCAAAAGTACTGCCTTAAACAAACACAAGGACCCTTTGTATCCCATTCATGGTCATTTCAATTAAAATGGTAAAAAGAAGGGTGTAAAACCGTATTTCCTAGCATCTGTGGTCAACATACAGTTTGGTCTATTCAGGAACAGGTGGTGACTGAAAAAACTGCCTAAACCATAGAATGATTTTCAGAAAAAAATAAATAAATAAAAATAATGATCTTTACTAAGTGTTTCAAATTGTAGAGTTCTTTTCTACTCTATTTCTCTAAGACTGGTACCTGCCATGTTGACTTCCTGCTGTGAAAGTATTAGATATCCAAAGAAAAATATCAAATAGTGACCAAGTAAGATGACAGAAGAATCGAGAAAGGTCTTTTTAGTGATTTTAGGAAACTAAAATTTTCGCTACTTCCCCAATAATCTAAATTCTGGCCCCAAATTTCCCAAGCCATTCAGTGTAGGCATGGCCCATATTACAAAGCCAAGCCACACATGTGAATTCCCAGCTAGTTGCCTTGCTTCTATTATGTTACAGCCCCTGCTCTTCCTCCAATCACTTGCATGAGCAGCTCTGAAGTGGGACAACCAGTGACAATAACAGGTCACTGAACAGAAGGGAATGCAACCAATTCCACAAGTTCTTTAGCCATCCTCAAAAATGCCCCGGGAATCCACTTCTTTGAGAGCCTGGTGCCATTACAGGCTCCAGACAGTTTATTTTAGATGTGTCCTAAGGGAGTGAGCATCAAAATCTTATACTGAGGGCATATATAGGTGAGGGAAGCTGTTGTTTGTTCTAGAAGAAACGAAGAGATTAGAGATATAACGAGGTCTTTGGCTTCTCCTCAGTGTTCCTATTATGTAAAATCTCCAGAGCTTGAAACCGTCGGAAGGCAGTAGAGGGGAGAAGGGACACCCAGTCTTCTGGAATCCACTATTGTGCCTTGCTTCACCTTGAATGACAGTTTCACTACAAACCTGTGTTTAGTATGATGCCTTTCCAAGAAGAAGCCTAACTCCTCTTGAAATTCTATTACTACTTTATATATAAATCAATAAAAAGCCCGATTGTTTATAAATATTGACTATTATGAAGACAATAATGATGAAACATTTTAGCAATGAGTGAAATAAAGTGTGTGTGTGTGTCTGTGCACGTGCACACGTGTGTGGGCACAGAGGAGTACTTCAAAGGAGAAAAGACAAAGTAGACACATGAAAGAGAGAGCTAATATCCCCGAATGACTGAGCCCACATGCCTGCATAGCACATCACCTCTCCCAATAGTATAGCTGCCCACTGCCTACCAATGGAAGGACTCAAAACTCGATGACTTCAGTCTTCTGTTGAGGAAATCTTTAGATTCCTACTCAATCTTTTCTGATCTGATGCATTCAAATATGGAGGGGAAAAGAGCTGCAAGTAGAAAAGAAAGAGTTGGAGCAAGCAGGTGATGGTGGTAGTAAAATGAACTACCAAGCTCTGTTCCCCAAGAGTGCCTTCTGAATTCCAGTGACTTTGCGGTAGTATGTCCTGTGTCAGCCTCTGTGGTTTATAAGACACCACTTCAAAACTTAATGTCCTAAAGTGGAAACGGGTTATTATTTTTTTAAAAATCTAAGAGATGACTAGGTGGTCCTGACTCAACAGACATTATTAAAGGTATCAGAGGCTGGACGTGTCCCCAGTGGCCTCCCAGATGGAAATTTGTTGCTAGCTTCTGGTTTGGCTATGGCTATCAGCTTTGACTGCAGTTCTCCCCATAGACACCTCTGCAGTGGCTGCAAGGGTCTCCTCACAATTGAGCGTTGCCTTCCAATTGGGAACATTTTCAGATGATGAGTCACAGCAGTTCAGCATGTCTGAAGTCTTTGTTTCACATCAATGCCCAATTACTCTAAGCCAATCTGTTGGATAAGCTAGAGTCAGCCTGAGGGAAATTTAACAAGGGCACAGATGCTGGGAAATGTGATTCCTGGGGCCTACCTACCACCAAATACTACCCAGTCAAGGCTCTTTTACTCCCTCTAGGCTTATTGTATGAAAATCTTAAGAGCATGGATGCAGGTTATCTCTACAGTAAACAAACATCGTTTCCTAGCATCACTACAGTTGGTTACTTTCTGACTAACTAACTGACTAACCTACTACTTGTGACTTTCTCCCCTTACAACCTGCTTCATGGAAAGAAAAGTAAACTTGGTTAATCATCAAGGCAATAGGTTGATCCATTGTGATAGAAAGAGATTCATTGATCTAACAAAACAACAATATTAACAAACATAAAATTCCACCAAGAAAACTATTTGTTGTTACCAATGACTTCTTTGTCACTTTAAATGAACATTTTCAATCCTAACCTTACTTGAATTTTCACAAGCAGTCAGTATTATTGATTGTAGGCATAGTTATGCTCATTGTGAGCACACACACACACACACACACACACACACACACACACACACACACACAACCAAAAAACCAAAACCAGAATCAACCAACCAAACAAAAAAATACCCCTCATTTTTCTAATACTATACTGTGGCTCCTAGCTTCTTTTTCCTAACCTCTGAACACTTTTACCCTATGCTATTTCTCTCCCTAAGTAGCTGACATCCCAAATTCTTGCACTATAGAATGTCACCTACATGCAAATGAATTCCAGATTTATGTAAGGCGCTCAGATATCTCATCTGAGCTGCAGGTGTGCGCACATGACTATTTTGTTTTAATCTCTGCTCAATTATCTCAAAGGAGTTCAGATATCAACTGTCAAATTGAACTCAAGCCAACCTTCTATCCAATTCCAAACTGTTCTTTCCGGGTTTGCTATTTTAGTTAATTGAACCATTACTCAAGGAGTACTTCAATGAGAAGCAAAGATAGTTGCTCTTTTACTCTTCCCCAGCAACCACTCACACAACTCACAACTCGTTCAGTCCATTCCCACACTTGATTGGTGTCTTTTTCTCATGTCTTATTATCACACTAATCCAGGCCAGCATCATTTTTCACCTATAATGCAAACAGAAAAAAACTTTGCAAGCAGTCTTTCCATCTTATCCCCATACCTCCTCTGTCCTCCTCTGATCTTTCTCCTGATTTTAGTTGAAGTAATCACTTAAAATCATACTCAATCTCATCATCGTTTCCTTAAACATTCAATATCTTCCTATTGACTTCAGAACAAAGATCCACAACTTTACTGTGATTCACTGGATCTTGTATGGCCTAGATTCTAGCTTCTACTTCCTCTTTGGTTTCTTTGTCAATTTCCCTTTTGCTTTCTGGGATTCACGTGCTCTAGCCTTCCTGTTCCTCTGATATATAACCATCCCCCTTCTGTGACCTCAGGAGCTTTTATCTTCTTGTTGTTTTGGATTTTCTTTCCAATTTTCTTGCTGACTTTGCAGGTCTCAGTTCATAGGTGTCTTCCTTGGAGAAATAAGTCTTCACTATATCTATCAGGGTTCTTCAGCACAAGTGCTTTTGTTTCCTCTCTCTCCATCTCTCTCTGTCTCTGTCTCTGTCTCTGTCTCTCTCTCTCTCTCTCTCTCACACACACACACACACACACATACACGGTTCTGGAATTATCAACTAAGAGACATGTAATACATACATCGAACTTCTTCTTTAAATTATATATACACACATCAAGATATTTTTACATATTCATTTGTTGTTTACAAAACTAGAAATGAGGGTAGAGGAAAAGATTGTACTTTTCTGTTGCTGTGATAAAACTCATGGCCAAAAACAATTTATAGAAGGAAGAATATATTTGGGCTTATGGTCTTAGTGGGATAAGAATGTATCATGGCCGGGAGGCATAGCAGCATGCAGACAAGGCAGCTGAACAGGAAGGTGAGATATCTTAAACACAAATATGAAGCAAATAAAATGGTCTGGAAGTGGAGTGAGGCTCTATACTATCAGAACCCTCCTCAAGTGATGCACTTCCTCCAGCAAGGCTGCATCTACTCACAATCAGCAACTGAGTACCACATGTTCAAATGCCCGAGTCTATGCAGGTTATTTTTCATTGAAACTACCATAGTAATAGAATGTATATAATAGGAGAGAAGAAGAATAAACAAACCAGTTGGAGTTGGGGAGGATGCATCATAGAAGACAGTGGAGGAGTTAAATAAATTCCTACCATGTATAATGACACATATGTGTGTAGATGCAATGATGAACACATTAACTCATATAGTAAATGTAAAAGTCAAGTAAAATATCTGAAAAGAAACCTTGAATGTCAATGTTAAATAAGATGAAACTGTCAATAACTGTGTTAAATTATAGAGGAAGGACTTGGCACTTACTCTTAGAGGAGACATTTTATTAGAGTAAAATGGTAATGTTAGTTAATATTAGGCTATATCTCAGATGTATTGTTTGAAATCTAAATAGGATCTGCTTTCTGGTTAGAAACAAAGCTTGCCCTTGAGAAGCATAATCTTGTTTGGTTTTGCCAAGATGTGTATTGAATTTCTGCCAAGATAGCCTCCTATTCAGCCAATCAGGCAAAGCTTCGTTGACACTCAGGGTGTCTGAAGCATAGCAAGGTCAATTGATCAGCCGACATCATTGTTCACTCACCTGGATGAATCCTCTCTGCAGTGGCTTCCTCCAGGGAGGCTTACAGAGGTGTTTCGTTGCTGTGACTTCTGAAGGTTGAGTTTGAACATCTCATGATCGTTGCTGCCCTCTGGATTTTCAGTGGGTATGCTCTCTCTTGGCACTCTCCACTTCTTGCCCTTTATTCTCACCCTGAATTGATTTGTGTATAGATGGACTTCCGTCTGATGAATTGGAAAAACAGTGCTTGGGAGTTTTGCATCAGGAAAGCTTATCTATATTTTATTGAAAATGAAATGGTTATTTACAAATTAAAATTCTCAAAATTATTTTGCTGGGCCCTCATAAAATTATTTGGTCAGTTGGTAACTTAACCTGCCTCCAATGAGACTTCTAACCAGTGTGCTTCACTATCAGCTGGATAGTGAGATGAGACATCTACCAATGAAGACACAGAAGGTTTGTAGGAATTCATGACCTAAGGATAGAGATTCCACCCTCAGCCATGTTTCTACAATAAAAGAAAACTAAAATGATTGACAAGAAAAAAGTCATGAAATCTGCCCATCCATTTTTCTGTCTATTCATTGTTTATGCATGCAAGGTAAAGTATGCCAAGAATGTGTTCTGTCCCATGCATTTTGACAATAAAAGTATAAATGTTGAACAAGCAGAAATAGTCCTTAAATTATGGAGCTCAGACATGTGTTGAGATGGCATAAACACATGCAAGAAATGTGAACTTACAGTTGCAATGTCTTGAATGAATGAGAGATATATTATGAAGACATGGGAACATAAACATGGCTATTTGGCTCATGCATTAAAGAGTGTAGGGAAAAATGAACTTTCTTTGGCTTCTTAGTATTTCTCTGATAGTTACTGCACTAGTGAAATAAAAAGTTTGAAGTTATGCACCAAGTCCTAATGTTCTCCTAGCAGAATTTTGAAAGTAGAGGGGGCCTTCTTTTATATTTATTCTCTTGGGCTACAACACTTTTGTTTCTTCCCAAGTGTTGTCTCAACTCTTCACATTATCACTCGAGGCCATCAATATTTTCCCTTAGCTCTGTCAATACTCTATAATGATATACAACTATACAAATGTACTCAGGTCCCATGATGATGCCATATATTTCTCTTGTTTCCTCACTGCTCCAGCTGTCAAGAGGGGAGGGCATATACTCCTCCCCCCTTTCTGTTTTCATTTATGTATACGGAGAGGAAAATCTGACAGAAGGGCTGACTTCTGATGCTATTTGTAGAAAAGCAAAATTGCAAGAGGCTCCATTGCAGTTCAAATAGAAACACTGGCGTTTATAACAAGATTCATTGCTAAAAGTCTAAAAGGTCATAACTGAAAAAAAAATAACATGCCAACAGTTAAGATTGAAGAAAACTGGCAGGAAGAGTATAATAATGACATCCCATTATTTACTGAATAGTTATTATATCAAGATAATGTCCTAAAAATGTAACATTTTTATTTTATTTAAGAGGCTTGAGCTGGAGAGATGGCTCCACAGTTAAGAGCACTATCTGTTTTTGCAGAGGGCCCAGGTTCAATTCCCAGCCCCTACATCACAGCTCATAGCCACCTGTAAATCCAGTTCTAGGGAATCCAATGCCTTCTTCTCACCTCTGTGGTCATTAGCTATGCACGTGATACATACACATAAATATAGGCAAGACACTCATACACATATAAGTGATAAACAAACAAATACATCTTTTTAAAGAGATTTCAGTCAGAAGCTCCACTTTTAGCAGGACAGTGATTCATTATTACACACACACACACATACACACACACACACACACAGTGGGGCTTTTGGGAATGTTCCTAAGGAAACTGTCAAAAGAGTATTAAAAAAAGTGCAAGTGCAGGTTCAAGAATATTTGCAAGTATGTGGTGTTTGAATCTGGACCGCCTCTCCCTTCTCCCCTCCCATGCTTTGGGACTCATGATACAATCCAGACTTCTTCTTCTTCTTCTTCTTCTTCTTCTTCTTCTTCTTCTTCTTCTTCTTCTTCTTCTTCTTCTTCTTCTTCTTCTTTTGTTTATAACCAAGTCCATTTAAATGAAAACAAACATTTATACACAATATTTGGGAATTTGGGTGTTGTTCTTTCCAAACTACTTCCTGCTGGTAAGGGGTGCTGTCATGCAGAAATCCTGGCTGTAGTCTGCAAGGCTACTTTGTTCATCAGTTTTGAATGTAGGATCACCTGGTACTCTGTTGCAGGCAGTCTGGCTTGATCAACCCATATTAGTCCAATCCAGACTTCTTAATGAACATCCCTCTACACTGAGTCTCCCTGCTCCTCTGACTCTAGAGGTATGGCTAACTTGTTAAAAATAGCAGGATTTAGGCTCATTACTTAGCTGTGAATCTCCGTTTCTGCTCCTGGAATCCATTTAGAGAGAGGGAGGAGTGATGAGCAAGTCAAGACCATGCTGGGGAAACCCACAGAAACAGCTGATCTGAGCAAGTGCGAGCTCAATTGCTTCCCAATCTGACAGCTGGGAAACTTGCACAGGACCTAACCAGGCCCCCTGAATGTGGGTGTCAGTTGAGGGGCTTAGGCAGTCTATGGGGCTGCTGCCAGTGCATCCAGTATTTATCCCTAGTGCATGAATGGGCTTGGGGAGCCCATTCCCTGAGGAGGGATACTCTCTCAGCCTAGAAACACAGGGAAGGGCCTAGTTCCTGCCCAAAATGATATGACAGACTTTTATGATCCCCCATTGGAGGCCTTATCCTCCCTGAGGAATGGATGGGGAGAATAGAATGATAGGAGGAAGAGGGAACTGGAATTGGTATGTAAAATTAGACTGTTTGTAATTTAAATTTAATTTAGAAAAACAATAGCAGGGTTTCAGCATTTCTCATTCTGATACAAATATCCTATTGTCAAAACCAAATTATGGGTGAGTGCTACTAACATGTAGAGTTCCCTTCCCAGCACATGGGAATTATCTCTGGTGTCCACCTTATTGATAATCTCAGGCTTAAATTGTCCAAGTCTCTACCTGTGAGTTGATTGTTCCCACCTTGGAGAGACAAACCAAGAGAATCTCAGACTTCTACCTCTTCCTGTGTTCTCAGCTCTTAGTCCTATCTTAGGCCTAGATGACACATGCACACATCACACCTCACACTACAGGGCCTAGCTGACACACATGCACACATCACACCTCACACTACAGGTCTAGCTAACACACATGCATACATCACACCTCTACACTATAGAGCCTAGCTGACACATACATACATCTTTACCCTATAGGACCTAACTGACACATTGTAGGGACCACTACAATCTACCTACAAATTCTCAAATTATCTAAAAAAGTCTGTATCTTGCCTTCATTTTTGAAAGATATCTTTGCTAGGTATAAAATTTGTGGTTGAAAGAAGCCTCCCAAATTAACTGAAAAAAAAAAAAAAATCTAAACAACATTTATAAGGAACTCAGTGAACTTCAAATGTACAAACACAAAGATACTGCCCACAGACGCAGGGAAAATCCTGGGAGCCATAAATAAGAAGAAAATCTTGAAAGCAGCAAGTGAGATATGACCCATCCCTAACACTACTAAAATCCTTATTTCTCGGCAGAAACCATAGAGCCTGAAGGCAGCATGACAGGGCATTTAATATGCCTAGAGAAAAGCACTGCTCCAATGGCAGCCCAAAAGAGGTAGGTGAAGTAGATCCATGTTTGGCTAAGGAAATGAAAAAAAAAATAGAGAAGTAATAACTAGAATAGTATGTTGTTGGGCTTGTAATATCAAATAAGTTGCATTAAATATTATGAATGCATTGAATAAATTTAATTGCATTAAATGTGGATTCCTGTAAGACAACACCATAGACTGGGTAGCTCAAGCAACAGAAATTTATTTCCTAGGAACTTTGGAGGTTGGATTTATGAGCATTTGTTTAGGTTGCTTTCTGGTAAGTTCCTTTTTCCTGGCCTATAAATAGCCCCTTTCTGTCCCTTGTTGTTTGTTTATATGAAGGATTGGGGATGACAGATCTGCCGCTCTATGTTTCTCTTATTTTAAGGACCACTTGTCCTGACTGGGGATAGCACTGTGTTTGATACCACTTAATATTAAATAACCCTTTATTATTTCTGTCTGCAAATACAGTCACATTGGGGATTACAGTTAGCTAAAATCATGTCACTTTCCTGATTGTAGGAGCTAGTCAGAGAGTTTGTCAAGTTGAGAAAGTAGTTAGACCCCTCAAATCTGTAGTGGGTGTTCACACATGTAGGTATCTTGGGAAGCAAGGGTCTCAGAGAGGATTATGCCCTTAAGGGGATTGCAACAAATCACAGAACTTCATTGTTGTACCCTGTGAATGTTGTTGGAGCTCACCACTGCCTCTCAGGAAGGCCTTCCTTGGACATCTGATTTGTCTATGGCAATGTACTACTGCCATAGTTCTTTTTTATATTAACTGGGTCACAGGAATTTCACCAACCATTGTTTTGAGTGCACCTGAGGGTGTTTCTGGATGAGGTTCAGTTTGAGTTAGTAGAATGAGCAAAGAAAATTCCTTTTCACAACATGGGTGGATCTCATCCCATCCAAAATCCATCCTGAAAAGGCTCTGCATGGATGAATGAGCACGATCTGGAACTGAGCTCAGAACAGGAATCACAACACTGGCTCTCCTGTTTCCCACCTTCCTGGAAGGAGATACAAGGATCTCAGTTTCTGTAAAGGTGTGAACCAATTTCTCATAGTAAAATTTCATGTCCCTTTTTCTTCCTCCATCTTTGTTCTCTAACAAACCCTTATGAATACAACTTCCTAGTTCCCAAGGTACTAATTCTCATGGTAAAATGGATAATATCAGATTCTATTTTTAAATATCTATGCATCCATCCATGCATCTATCTAACTAATTAGCTTATCTCATATATGTTAATAAGCCTTTAGGAAGTGTCTTTATTTGAATTTACTATATATTATGACTGACTTCTATATCTTATAAACAAAAACTCTGAAAAATATATTTTGGCACAGCCACATAAAATTCAGTAATAAAATATAAATGTAATTTGCACATGTTCTTACATTATCTGGTCTTAATTAGCTACATGTCAATATATTTAAAAATAAAAAAGAAGGTACATTTTATATCATTTTGGGTAATTGGGCCAAAAGTTCTTTGTTTTACAAATAATCAGGTTGAGTCTCCTTTAGTTATGGGAAACTGTTTTTTTTAACAAAATCAAGATTCACAAATGGTGTCATATTTATTCCTAAATTATAGACTTAAAACAACTTGATTTTCTTTAGTAGCAGAAACTCGATAGTCTGTAAATGAGCTTTCAGAATAAATCATTCCTGACAAGATATGATAGAATGTGTAATGTTGCCTGTGTTCTGTGCATGAGGTCATTAGCATCAGATATAGGAAGACCAGAGTCTTCTCCGAAAACGCGATTATAGCAATAGTACAAATTTCACTATTAAAGCTCGTTCATTTTGGTATCTTCCTCTGTAAGTTCAAAATAACCTTCTCTAAATTAAGGATCGCTAGGGTTTCAACACTACAGTTTATAAACTGACATTTGATTAAAGCTGTTTCATTTTCCAGGCACTGGATAAATCGGTACCTTTGCTCTCAGTTGTAGCAGAAGTGTCCCTCCCTCACTCTCTAAGAATGTTATTCTTAATTTATACACAATCATTTGACCTCTCATAAATTGTATGAATCAATTAAATATGAATGTATGACATAATTAGTATAGTTTAAAAAAAAACCCTGCTCTTCCTTGAAAAACAAAACTAAACAGCTTTCTATAATGCCCTACTCCTCAGATCTTCCTCTAGCAATTATGCATTCTCTCTAATATTAAATTGCAAAATACTTTGATCCAATAGGATCCCTCATATTTGGTCAAGATTACAGTGACAATATTGTCAATTCTTGACTGAGATAAAATATGTATGGATACTGTAGAGATACACTTTAAGCACCTTCCTTTATTCCCTCTCCATTTCCCTTTCTCCTTCCCGTCCTTCCCTTCTTTTCCATCCCCCCCATTTTCTTCCCTTCCTTTTCTTCTTTCCTTCCACTTTACCCAGGGAAAATGTCCCTAGTGGCTAATCAACTGGACCAACTATATGAGAAACCATTCATCAAACTCACAATCATCTACATCCTTAGTAGAATATAGTGACCATAGGGCATTGTCTTAGGAAGAGTCCCTTCGAGAAGGCTTATTCATCCTGATGTATGTATACTGTATTTCATAAACATGTGGTATGCTGTTGTCCTAAGAAATCTTTATTAATTCAAAAGTAATTTTAAAATATTTTGACCTTCATTTTTATTTTATGTTTATATGTGTCTTTGTACAATATGTGATCAGTGCTTGAAGAGTCCACAAAAGGGCATTGGATGCTCTAGGACTGAAGTTATAGATGGTTGTAAATCTTCATGTGGGTCCTAGAAATCAAACCTGGGTTCTCTGGACTAGCAAATAATGCTATTATCTACTGAGCCATTTCTCCAGTTCCTCAAGAAGAATTCTTATTAGTTACTTTATTTGCATGAAGGAAACACAGGACATTCCTACCAACTGTTGTTTCTATTATTAGAGAATAACTTCATGAACTTCAGTCACTTTGAGGTGCAGGTCTCATCTGTCAATCTACCATATGTCCAGTTTCTACCAGTGAGTCATTAGCACTTACCAAACATAGACTAATTGAACATAAGTGAATCATGATGAACAAATATTTATTGTCTGTTCAAAACTTGCTGTCTTAACTTGGATGCATGGGAGTTTGTATATTTGGCAATACTGAAAACTGGCAGTAATTTCTCTATGGGATTAAACTTTTTTTGTCTCTGTCAGAAACAGTGCCCACCATAGATCCTCATTTTCCTGCTTATCTCAAATCAAGTCGCTCCATTCTGCCGAGTTTTAGAGCCTTCATATTCAACCCCATCACCACTGATTTTTTGCATTCTTCTTTCAGAATCTGAACTTCCCTGTCTGGTCATCTGGCTTTCTGAATCTTTTCAGGCTTGGTTAATGTCAGGTGGACAGACAAAAATGGCTAGTTTTGTTTTGTGAATAATTGTTGGCATTATCTCTTTTGTTGGGTTCACCATGGAGACTAGTCAGTGAAAGGACATGCCTTAAGAAAGGACATGAAGCTGCAGGTTGCAATATAGCTCAGTATAAGAAGATGAGGGCAATAGTTGGAAGTTTCAAATGGTAGTATATAAAATAGATGCAGTGTTAAAAAAAAAGGGCAGGATATATTGCAAGTGTAATCAAATGTACTTACTGTTGATAATTTTGATTAAGGAAGTTGTTAATAGAGTTGTGTATTCAGGAAGGATATCATGACTTTATTTTTAGAAGCACAAACTCTCAAATTTACAAGTCATATGAATTAAATGAATCCAATGATCTACATGTAATTGAAAGCCATCCTTCCAGTGCCAGGGAATAATTTCAATTGCAAATGTTATTAAACTGCCCTTGCAAATGCATTTATGAAAGTAAAGTTTCGCTAATAGTGGTAGCATTTAGTTGTTTCAGTGCACACCAGACAGTTATTAAAGGCCACCAGGACTTAAAGTACTTTACTTTTCATTTATTTCATAAAATGTTCTCTTCAAATTAGTTCTCTTACAACAGACAATGTGGACTTCCATGCATGGCTCCGTCCCAGCTTCATCAACAGTTACTTGTGTAAGGCACCAGTTTTTCAATAGATAGAAAGCTGAGAGCTGAAGATGGAATACAAATCACCCATCTCATGGCAACTACATATAAACAGAATCTAGAGAGCCTGTTTTGGGATGCAGATAAACCTCTGCAATGTATGTGTCCTTTCACACACAGAATGAAATCTTTGCCTAGAAGCAGTCAGGTAACATTTGGTGAGGTTTGAAGCTTTTATTTATTCAGTTATGAGTAAAATCATTTGACCTACCAGAGAGGTCAGATATGAACCAAGATTGCAAATTAAAATTGTAGCAACCAGGTGTCTATCTATGCAAGCATTAATTTAGTTTATTTATAGATGAAACACATTGCTTTCCCTAATATCCTTCATTCACCAACAAGACCCATATTCCCCAGCTTCAGTCAATAAAGAATGAGCATTCCAGACACCTGAGGACACTAGGGCTTCCTAAAATCATTCAAGCCGTACAAACATAAGACTGCTCAGTTTTTCCTCCTTTCCTTTCCTCTCTTCACAACAAATGTTCATTTCTGGCTGCCTATCTATCATGTCTGTCATATCTATCTATCTATTTATCTAACTATCATCTACCTATCTATCTATCTATCTACCTATCTATCTATTAATCATCTATGAACAACAAAGATGTTCCTCAACTTTTCTCAGGTTCCCATTCCTGCCTTCTTCACAACTGTCCCAATCTAGGACTCTCTCTCTCTGTGTGTGTGTGTGTGTGAGAGAGAGAGATATAGCATGTCCTTTCTTTTGAGAGCCTCATATTTTCAATGACAACTGTCTCCTCATTTTATTTGTTTTGCCATATATGAATACTTATAAAACTAACATTTAAAACAATTCACATGCACAATTTTCTTAAATACTGGTAGATTTTATTTAAAAGAAATAAGATATGGCCCCAATTCTGCCATAGCTTATAGACTGGATCTAGAACTTTTGCATACCTGGGAAAGAAATCCTTAGCAAGTATACAAGTACTGCTTTCTTAGTTAGTTAGTTGCACAGTTGTCTTTGCATGGTTTTAGTATAGAGGAGTTCACAGTCAGATTTAATAAAAATTCTTAGACCTTTCAGGAGTTAGGGCAGGGTTTCTAAGCTTCTAGCTGTATTTAAATTTTTGTGATAGCATTTGCAAAATCCAAAGAGCTACTTTCATTATTAAGTTAAAGGAAACAAAAAGGACTCTATATCTTGTTATTTTGCAATAATGATTAAGCACAATTGTCCATGAAGTATCTGTTTTTATGAATGTTTATAAAAACTCACTGAGTCTTATAAGCATGTTATATGTTGTCCAAGTCAAAATTTAAGCCTCAAATACCCATCACACAAATATCCCCCTCTCTCTTTCTCTCTCTCTTACACACACACACACACACACACACACACACACACACACACACACACACACACACACACACACTCACGCGCACACACACGGAGAATAGGGATTGCACTCAGAGCTTATGTCTTACATTATAGATTTTATAGTTTTCTTCCTCTACCATTTTGGACATTGGAGTGTTTAAATGATATATACATACATTCATGTCCTCAGTGTAAATAAAAATGTTGAACATTTGTAATGTCATTTGTTTGTTTTTAAAAAAAAAAAAAAACAGACGACTCCATCAGCTTATGTAATGCAAACATCCTACCTCAACCCAAACAAGCATGTTGTAAGTAAACACACACCCCAGGGAAATCATTAAAACTCAATGACCCAGTGTTACAGTGGCATATATTTTCAAAAGAATTTATCTCCCCTCATTAAAAATATCTTCACACAAAGCAGTAATCCTCGCTGTGTGAATTAATAACTGTGTTTCTTTGGAGTCCTTTTGTTGTGCTTGTTTTACTCATGGTTCACTGCTTCCTGGGTCTGCTTTGTTTACCTTGTTATTTACATATGGTGGATTATTATAGGGCTTCTGGAGTGACAGGCAAAAATCTGGGGCTTCTGGTAGCAGTGGAGAAATTGCTTGCATAGAAGGGATATGCTTTTTCTTTTCTTTCAGAAATAAGCTATCCAGCCAGTATAAAGTCAGCAATAAGAAGCAACAAGAACAAAAGTGTGTGTGTGTGTGTGTGTGTGTGTGTGTGTGTGTGTGTGTGTGTATATATATATATATATATATATATATATATATATTAGAAAAGAAAAAAAAACATTTGTTTTCTCCCCTCAGGTACAATTGTGAGAACCAAACAAGTATGAGACTACTTCATTGACTTCATTGAAGCTTCTTAAATTCTAGAAGTCTAGAAGTGGCAGCTGCATATTTATTAACACATACTCAGCAGCATCCCTGCTACATATTGGATGTGTTTTAAACCTACCACGGATGACTGGAATCTTGGATAGTACTACACTCTATGTACACTATATTCAGGATAAAGATTAATTTGTAAATTAAGCATGACAAGAGACTCATGTGACTTTAAAATGTCAGTTTTGGAATTAATTCTTTTACCCTTTCACTCAAAGGAAACACTTTATATCTTGTCAGCAACGGTATCCTAATGTCTGTTAGTAGTCTCGTAGTGTGGGCCTGTTTTAAAGAGTGCACGGGGTACTCAAGCACCAGGTTGTATAATACCTCCAGAGTCTGATCTGATAGCTGAGACGATAGGTGACCAATGGGCCTGTAGTAAACTCAGTGTGAGCTCGCTGGCCTGAGATGACTCATACCTCATCCTAGGAAGATCAAGGTGGAGATTTCATCATGATATGCAGAGTGAAACGTATGAGTTGGTTGTTTCTGGAATATCCAATTATTATTTTCAAACCACAAATGGCATATGGGTAACTAAACCTAGGGAAAGCAAAACCACAGAGAAGGCATAATGGTTGTACTCTGAAGGCAACCACAGCCTGGGGATGCCCCACCCCCACACCTACCCTGGTGCTGTCACTTCAGTTAGCACATTCACCCTGACTCAACCATTTATTTCCCTGTTCCCTCTTGCACAAGTGAGGACAGCTGTAACTGTAGAGTTTTATTATAACTGAGAAGCAGATAAATGTGAAGAGCCTGGGCAACTCCAGTGGCCCAAGAAGCCCCTGTTCTAAGTGACAAGTATTTTGGGCCCAGCCAGTGCATTTCAAAGCATTCTTGGTTTTATAAATTATTATCATCATTATGATAATAATTTATCCGCAAAAAAGAGTAGAAGTCTACTAGTGGCTTTTCAATCCAGTTTCCACTTAAGTAGGGATTTTTGATTTTTTTTTAAAGTCAATTGAAAAGTTGAGTTTAAAAATAAATAATTCATAAGAAAGAAGCTTTCTGGAAGGCAAAAATCATACAGTTGTGGTACTTTGAATATAGACTTTTTTATTTTATTTGAGTAAAGTCATGGGGAGACTATACTCAGTTAAAAATAAGAAAAGAGACTGAAAAGTCCTACGTTTTACATTTGAATTTCTGACAAACATGGAGTATACCTTTGTCATGCATACATTTCTTTTCTTTTTTGGTTCAGCTACAATGGCCTCACTGTCGGTTCAGAGCCTCCTGACCTGAGTACTTTTTCTAGGAGAGGGCAAACACTCTAGCATATGCACAAAACTTTTGTCTGGGTCACTTCACCTCAGCCAGCACCAGATTTTCTTACCTGCTGCAAACTAGCTGCTTCATAGAAATCCTAAATTATTGGTTATGTGAAGACAATGCTTTAGTTGCCAAATGTAAATTACCTATGTAATAAATACCTTTACATTATCTACACATATGTGGTTGCGTGTGCATATATAGAAAAACACATTCTTCAAGCTACTTTCAAAACTCACACTCTGCTGTTCTAATAATGTGTAATGTGATCTTTTTTGATATATATATATATATAATATATATATTATATATATATTTAGAATTAGAAATATATTCACTGAAAGATTTAATGGTGAGGAGAGTCTTATGTTGAATGAAATAAAGAAAAATGATAGTTTGGGATTGTAAGATTCAATCAAGTCTTAAAAATACAACAAAAATATGCAAAATAAATGAAGTATGATCATACTTTTACCTTGAATTACAAGATGTAACACAAGAAAACCCATGCCTCTCAGGAATGCTTTGGGTGGATTATCATCCAATATTGGAAAATGTTTATAAAAATGAGTCATTAGTTACAATACCATGTCTAGTAGTTATTGTCCTCATTAAAATGGCACAGTCACCGAGCCATACCGGAAGGAAAGGTATAATTGGGCTCATGGCTTCAGAGGGCTCACTACATCCTGATGGGATGTAGGCTTTGTAGAATGGTACAGCTCACAGCATGGGAAGCCAGGGAGCAAGGAAAGGAGGTTCTACTACTCTTGGCTCTCTGTCATTTCTCTTCATTGTGCCCAGGCCCCAACCCAGTGATAGTGCTGTCCTCCACTCAAGATGAGTCTTTTCCTTTATTTAATCTTTGGAAACTCTTCCACAAACACACTATCAGGACTTTCTGATCCAACATTTCAGTCAATTTGTCAATGAAAATTAACCAATACATCATGTTACTGGTTTAGGTTCTCATTCAAAGGTAATACCCTAACCAGGTGCTTTAGTTACTTTTCTATGGCTGAGATAAAACATCATGATCAAGACACCTTATAAAATAGTGTTTAATTTGGGACTTACCGTTCATAGGGTGAGCCCATAACAGTCGTGACAGGGAGCATGATGACAGGGAGGCAAGCTGGTCACTGTAGTGGTAGCTTATACTTTACATCTGAACTATAAACACTAGGCAGAGAGAGCTAATTGGGAATGCATGGACTTTTGAGGTCTGAGTGCTGGCCATCAGTAACATACCTCCACCAACAAGTTTATAGTTCTGTCCCCAAACAATTCCATCAACTGGAGACCTAGCACTTAAATATATGAGCCTATACCGCTCAGATATACGAGCCTATAGGGGCCATTTTTATTCAAACCACCATACTGGGTGCATGTAAATTCTGCTTTCTGTGTTAATGGCTGTACAATACACACCCTCTAAGTAAGGCTCCAGTGCAGAGGGTTTCTTTTTTCCTCCAAGAGAATGAAGACAAAGGGATTGTCACTGAGAACCATCTAAGCCCCCAGGTTCCCTGATGTTTAAAAGATGAACCTAACATCCTACTTAATGCATCCCAAGAATGTGTCTGATTTATGAAGCTTAATGTGCACTTAGGACATATCTGATTTACAAAGCTTTCTTGATTAGAGGGGGAATTTTTTTTCTTGTTCTATTATGATTGGTTTGTACAACTCAGATTACGAACTGTTTAAAAAGGGTACCGCATAGAGCTTACAGGTCCAGCACCACATAGCTTTGTTTCTTCCTTTACCAACTGTGTGGTCTCAGGAATCCCTGAAGCCCTATAAGCCTCAGGTGTTCCCCCCGTCAATTGTAATACAGTGAATAGCAATAATAACTACCTAATAGTCATTTCTGTCACAATTAAGTGGAACTTTGACTTATCAGAGACACTGACATATCGTGAGCGCCACAAATATTAGCTGTGTTTTTGCCATTGTTAATATGGCAGTGCATATGGATTCACATAGCAATCATAGGCCTCTTTAAGACAGCTGGAGGAAAGCCTCCAACCTCAGTGGTGTGCCTTTCATTTCACAATTCAGCACTCGACTCTCTTTCTGTCTCCTCTTTCTCTTCATGTACTATCCTTCCATCTAGCCTAATCTGTTCTTTCTGTCTTTTCTTTTTATTCCTCTTCTTCACTTCTAAACAACTGACCATTTCACTTTAAAGATAATAGGTACCACCTGCTTAGAGTGTAATGTTTCATGTATAAAATGTATACACTAAATAGAAGCATTAAAGTTATTACTTATTTTCAAATGAAAACCAAATTAGATCAAACCTTCCTCAAAGCTGGCCATTCACATGCTACAAGCAAGGCTTGAACATGAGCACGCCTAAATTGAAAGCTGGTTAAATTAACAAGAAATCATAGATTTTTATTAGATATTCGTATGGTGTAGAAAACATTGCAAACCATAAGCTGTCAAGATGATTAAGCAGATAAAGGCACTTGGAATTCACATGCTATAAGGATAGAACCTCTTTCTTTAGTTTCTTCAGACTGTTTCCTGATCTGTGCATACATGCTGGAATACACACCTTTTCCCATACACACACACACACACACACACACACACACCCACACACACACAAGAAAAGTAAAGAAAAGACAGAAAAACAAGAGAAATAAAGACTTATCCCTGCATGCAGTAATATTTGAGGGCGGTTTTTTGTTGAGTTGTATGATTTTAGACAGGACTACACTCACTGAGGCAGCTACTGTTAGCCGTGTGTGTGGCGGGGGTACAGGTTTTTACTTGGGCTTTCTCTTCTTTCAGTTAGCTTCTTGCGATGATATTAACTGAGAAAACTGGACTACTGATAGCATCATCTCTCATTGGCCTAAGTATAGACCTGAATTGCTCACACAATGACCTGGTAAACCTAGGACAGTGAAGCTAGTGATGCCTGATGGATTATGGGTACATAACTAATCACTTCATGTCCTCCACCTTCTTTTGACCAAAGCAAGACATACATCCCACTTCAAACAGTAGAAAAAGAATATCCATAACTGAAACAATGTTGTTCAAATCGCAAATACAGAGCTGTAAGTTTGGGCTAGGGGTGGTGTGTGTGAATGTAAATATGTTTGCATAAA
Source organism: Phodopus roborovskii (assembly GCF_943737965.1). Lineage (NCBI taxonomy): Eukaryota > Metazoa > Chordata > Mammalia > Rodentia > Cricetidae > Phodopus > Phodopus roborovskii. The sequence continues at coordinate 11,312,505 of NW_026126541.1, read as the reverse complement.
TGTTCCATGCCATCCTTTTGACACTATTGTTTGCCCTCTGTGATCTGAATGCTTGCCTGTGCTCATTTCTTTCAACGTTTGAAAAGCTTGAAAGGATATCAAAGTGCTTACCTAGTTGTCCTGGTCAAATCAAAGGATTGTAGCTGATGCTATAAAGAATAAAATATTAATGGTGAAATTTCTCATTAAGGATGAGTAGCTACAATAGTGCATTGCAGTAATAAGAAGAAAAGATTCAGAGTTATTTCCTGGCCATCTATCTTTATATGGTTAAACTACTACACTGACTTCCCCAAGAAAGCCATGCATAAGGTAGCAAGCAGGGAGAAATCTATGCAAAAAATTTGCAAACACACATTTCTATTTTTTTTTTATGGTCAAAAGAGGAATTCAGCTTGGCTGCTTAGCACTATGGCAACAGCACAAAACCATGCAGGTACCCAGTTCCAAATTTATCTTTGCCTAGAGCCTCATCTGATTTATTTTAAAGTGTATTTCTCAAAGATGCCTGAAGTCAAAACATTATTTACAATGTGGGGCTAGAAACACAGCACACTGCATCTATTCTCCAGAACAAAGGGGCGGGAGGAGGAAATTCATTCCTATGAAGGCAAGAAAATATAGGTCCTTATTTATTTATTTACAACCTTCTTCCCCTTTGAAAGAGTAGCTTGAACAATTGACTACAAGTTAAGCCACACATGTTGGAAAATGGAAAATCAATTCCTTGTAACAGTATTGCCCTTGATTGAGCATCACCAGTGTGTGTTTAGTGAGGAGAGAGATTCTACAGGTATTGATCTCAAAGTCATTATCGCCCATGTTCAATGATAACCAACTACTTTTTTTGTTTCCCCTCAATGTTTGTTTGAATTACTAGAAGAGTATAAGAAGGAAAAGCCCAGCTGTTGTCTCTACAGGGAATCATAGCCATTGGATTTTGGTCATTGCATCTGAAGCTCTGAAAATTAATGGCTTCTCTATGAATGTCCTTGGTACCCAAATGGACACACTTGACCACCAACATTCTCATCACGGTGGTTCAAGTTACTTGCTAAAGGCACTGCCATTTTTCTATGAAGCAACCCTGAAACTTCATAAGCCTGACTGTGAGCATCAGTGTCTAAATTCCTCATTTTCATTATGCATCCACTATATGTTGACTGAATTCCAACAAATGCCTGTTGAAGTCTTTTCCCCCACAAAAGATACCTATAATAGGCCGGGCATTGGTGGCACACACCTTTAATCCCATCACTCAGGAGGCAGAGGCAGGGGAATCTCTGTGAGTTTGAGCTCCAAATCAATACAGAGAAACCCTGTCTTGAACACCCCCTCCCAAAAAAGTGCCTATAATGAATATCCTAAATTTTTGTTACTAGGAAATTTGCATATAGAAGATGGAATGAGAATAATTTTCTCTATAGCATTCCTTCTGTCCTATACAAGAGAACTGATTGTTAATGTGAAATTAATAAATGCCTTGGCCACCAAAATGTACTAAACACCCTCCAAACACTACTGATAATATCAAGATGTAGGAGTATATATTTCCTGAACTCAAAGATGTTATGGAATGCCGTAGAAGAAGCAACAAGATGAGATTTGTGGTGATGCCATTTGAGAAACAGAATTAAAATGAATCTGGGTCAGAAGTGAGAACGTTTTCCTTTCGGAATCATGATAAGGGTCCTCACATGAAAGGTAACCTATGAGTTGGTACCACTCTCAGGGTGTGTAGCAGCTACCTATTTTTATATCTTCTCAAGTGTTACCTCGTTCTGTCCTCAGCTTACCTATGCTATGTAAGCTGGACACTTTTTACTCTTTTTTTTTTTTTTTTTGCACTAAAATTTCTCTAGACCTTGCATTCTTGCGATATCCCTTCTGTTTACAAAGGATGCCTCAGCAGAAACTGGCTCAAGACAGACCTGTCTTAAAACCAATGAGGCTTTTAGTGAAGGGAGTAAAATACAATTTCTCTGCCTTTCCGTTTCTTCATTCAATTGCAGCTGTCCCCCTCGACTTTCTTTTCTTAGGGCTATAAATAGAACAATCTTTAGACTTGTTCCTTCTATTATACTAGGCAAAGGACAAATGTATTTTCTTCTGTGTGAAAGCACTGTTTGGGATGGTAGTTCTTGTTTTGTTTTCTGTAGTTTGCTTTTTATGCTACTGATAGTCCAGCCTTGGAGATTCAATGATATAAGAAAATTAAGAAAACAAAATATAGCTATGCACAAACAATTATTCAAATACATCATTTTACCTATATTCTTATTTTTCACCAAACTCTGCCTACAAAGTTTATCTTAGAGACCAGAAGCTATTTATATTAAGTATGCCACAACTGCTATCTGGCTGTATTACATCTGTATAAAAAAATTCCTGATTGATATATTTGGCTAACAGCAGAGGAAAATCTATATAGATCAATTGGCTCTCATTCAGGAAAGTAAATCTTTATAAATGTCAGTATATACTAAAAATGATTTTTAGTAAACTATAGTCTCATCTCATAATTTACTAAATCACCTTTACTAAATGCATGTTGCCCTACTTAATAAAATGCAGAAATGTGATTAGATTGGTCAGATTTGGCTCAATGTGATTTATCTCCAGTTACATCGGTTTTCCTGTTAATAATATAATTTTGCATGTCTGTGTGTGTATGCACGTATACATGTGTATGAATGCCCATGTTCTTTATTATGACTGGAAGGAATTGCATTGTGTATATATGCTAGTTTCTTCAGCCATCTCATTGTTTCTGGACACCTAGGCTCTGTCTACAACTCAGCTACCATGATGAGTGTTGCAATAAATATTAACATGCAATTATCTCCTTGCTATGCAGTCCTTTGAGTAAGCATCCAATTGCTATGCAGTCCATTGCATAAGCATCCAATTCAGAAACACAAGCATTTTATGTTTTCTTTAACTGGGGGTCCTATGTTTTAGAGATACATTAAATCATTTAAGTGCATATGATAGAAAGTAGGAGTAAATTTTTCTAGGGGACAAAGAGATATAACAAAAGAAGAATGGGATGGCAAAATGGATGTCAGACACTCATATTACAAAAGTATGTGGCACGTTATCTAGAACATGATGATGGAACAATCCAGGGCCAGAGATTGATGTGTTTGACGTTTAAGCAATGCTAATTTAAGGTAACAAAAGCATTAAAATAATGTTTGTTAAAATTTGTAAAAACAGAATTAGAAGCTGGTGGGGGCAGATTTGAGATCTCTAGGAAGGTTGGGGCTAGGAAAGGCAAAGCCAAGCTGGGGTGATTCAAGGATGGAAAGAATTTGAGGAAGCAAGGAGTGGTCCAGAAGAACAAATCTGACAAAGAGAATGAACAACAGTACTGAGTTGATTTAAAAATACATACCATCCATTTGATAGCTTAAGATCTGTGATTGGCTTTGGTGGGCTGTGCAGGCAGACACCAGCATGGGGTGGCTTAGCCACAGAAGGTCAGTCACAGAGGGATGTAAATTTGCTTCACCTTGTGGTTCTGTCATCATATTTGCTGTCTAGTGCTTTGGTGCTGTGAATTCTTTCAGTGTCTGTGGAAAAAGTCAGTGTGTGGAGGATTGGCCAGGAGCTTTCTCAGGAGGGAGACTGAAGTCCTGCACATCTTACCACTTATATTCCATCAGCCAGAGCCAACTTCCAGGGACACCTTTGCCACCTGGTTGAATACAACAGGGAGAATAGGATACACAGATACACAAATCCTTCCCTCTACCTCTCTCTTCCTCCTTCCTTCCTTCCTCCCTGCCTCCTTTCCTTCTTTTTTTCTCTCTCTCTCCTTCTGTAGTTATGCTTATAAACTCCCCCTTTCCTTTTATTGGAAATAGAATACTTCTTTCTTACATAACATATTCTCATTACAGTTTCCACTCTCTCTTGTACTCCTCCCAGTTCTCCTCCACCTCTCCTTCCATCCAGACTGAATCTCTTTCTATCTCTCATTAGAAAATAAACAGGTTTCTAAGGGATAATTCATCAAATAAATATAACAAGATAAAATAAAAGCTAATACATAAGAATTGGGTAAACAGAAAGGAAAAGCACACACAAATAGGTACAAGAATCATACTTAGGAGTCCTGTAAAAATAACGAACTGGATGCTATAATATGGCCCTATGCATGCTGTCTTAGTTTTTGTGAGTTCATATGCGCTTTGATGTTGACTTAGAGGACATTGTTTTCTTGGTGTCTTCCATCCCCTCAAAATCTTACATTTTTTCTGCCTACTCTTCAGGGTTTGTTGGTCACTGAGGGGAGGGTCTTCATGGATCCCATTTAGCTCTGAGTGATCTAATGTCTTCCGCGTCTACACAGTATCTTGTTTGTTATTGTCTGCCTCAGGAGGAAGTTCTCTGATGATGGCTGAGCAAGGCACTGATTTATGAGTAGCAGAATGTCATTAGGAGTCATTTTATTGCTACATTGTTTTTGGTTTTGTTTATATTGGAGAGCTCATTGCTAGATTGTTTATGTTTCTCCTTTGGTGGTTTGTAGAGTAGCTTGCTGTACCCAAACTGCTAGAATGTAGGGTTGAAGGCTCCATGTAGGTATCAGCTGGCCTCCCCTATGTTCATTTAGTTGTGTAGGTGCTGTCTTTAACCATGGGACATTGTTATCAGTTTGTGGAGAGCAATCTATAGTCTTACCAGTCTGGGTTATTTAGAAATTCCTATTGGTCCCCTTTGGCCAACAACTCAGTTAGATGTATGTAACCTAATTGTGAGACTGGAAGCTTCATTTGGTGACAAGAGACATCCAACTGAACCTCTGTCCCTCCCATTATTTGTCAACTTATTTTAGATATTGCATTAATATATGTATATATTTTCGAAGTCTATTAGGTTTTTCCCTCAAATGGCCTTTAATTTTAGCCGATTCTACCCATATTCCCTACTTCTTTCCCATTCTCCTTCCTTCCCTACTTAGTGCTTTCATTCCAGCCTCTCATACATCCATCCATGACTATATACACTATTTTCCTTTCTTAATGACATCTGTCTCCTCAATTCCCTCCTCTAGATCCCTCTATGGTTGTATGGGTTGTAGATTGCTTATCATTGGCTTAAAAGTTAATAACCACGTATGAGCAAATATATACCACATTTGTCTTCCTGGATTTGTGTTATCTTACTTGTGATGATTTCTTTTTTAGTTCCATCCATTTTCCTGAAAATTTTATAGTTTCATTTTTTTAATTGGCTAAGTAATACTCAATTGTATTAATGTACAATGCTTTCTTCATTCGTTCTTCTGATGATAAACTTCTAGGTTTCAAATTTCTGTTTGTTATTAATAGAGCATCAATGAATGGTTGAGTGACTGTCTGTGTGGAAGGATGAAACATATGTTTGATATTCCCAACAGTGGTGAAGCTGGATCATGAGGTGGGTCAATTCCCATCTTTCTAAGGAACTGCCACAGTGATTTAAATGTACCAGTTTGCACTCTCACCCTCAATGGATGAATGTTCCCCTTACTCTACATCCTTGCCAGCATGGGCTGTCACTTGTTTTGTTGTTCTGAGACATTGTGACAAGTGTAATACAAAATATCTTATCAGAAGCAACTAAGAAACAAAAAAAAAAGGCTTTAATCCTTTTTGCCTTCTGCTTTGAAGGGAAATTTCCACAGTAGTTGTTATGCTCTGAAACCAAACATGTGATACAGAGTTTGAAGAAATTAGATGCAGAGAGAAGCAAAATACAAAACCACAAATGATGGTTATTAAGGCACTTGCTTTCCAGAATGATGCAAGCAGTACCTAAAACTTTGCACTGTTAGAAGTTACTCAGACACAATCCGGGGATCTAATTTGAGCACAAGCCTGACATCTGAGATGGTCAGCATTGGCGAATTCAGGCAATGAAACTGCCCCTCTGTATATGATTATGACCAAGAAATCTGAATGTCTTGGGGCTTTCTTCAAGCTACTAGAACCTGGGAGAATGCAGCCATGGTAGTAAAGATTCTACAATGAGCAAATAGGCAATAGGGAAAGGAAGGGAAGATTTCAAAACTATTTTGTTGTACCTATAATTAGTTACAATTTCTATGGAGGGGAGAATTAAACATTTTAAATCTAGATCCAGGAAGATTGCTCAGTGGGTAAGCCATTTGTCATGCAAGTACAGAGACTGAATTAGATCCTAAAATGCATGTAAAGGTCAAAGGGAAAAAACTTATTTCACAAAGTTGTTTTCTGATCCATGCATCCTGCCTTCTCCAAACCTGCCCCAAAACAGCAAATTTTAAAATTCCCTAAAACTGAGGACAGAATCAAATATGGGGGCTCCAGATAAGGCATCAGAGGAATTCAGAATTGGAAACAAATGTGGCATCTTGGGTCTTCCTAGACAAACAACAGGTTCCAATGGAAAGGAAATGTGTTACATAACACTGCAGAATGATTCTGCAGAATATGTTAAACTTAAGGGATATGGAACTGACAGAGACTTGTTATGGGAAAAGCTACATTATCCGATACCTTTGCCAATGATAGGGCAACCAAAAGTTTATAGCAAAATAGGTGGAGGGTGCAGTTGATGATTGGACAGTAATATTTTCACTTGTAGGGGAGAACGGGAAAGTACATGAAGGCCTCTTTAACAGTCCCATACAGATATTTCTATTCCAGACCGGAAAACCTAGATCAAGAATTACTTCATATTATCAGAAAGAAACAATGCAGATGAAGAAGGGGAGGAATGCATTTAATTTTTTAAACCACAGTGTATAAACTTAATTCTACAGAGGCAGAAGTCATTAAATCAAGGGTCTAGAGAAAAAAAAATCATAGAAGCTTCAAATGCTGATCCTATTGAACTTTTTTTGTGGGAGTTTGTAGTCAGAAGAAACATCCCCAAAATTGACATGGCATGGTCCCTCTCAGTCAGAGAACAAACTTGGTTGTTCATTCTTGCTTCTTACTGTGTTTTAGCTAGGTTTTTGTTGTTGTTTCTCCTTGTTGTCTGTTGCACATGCCAAGCTTGCTGGCATACAAGCTTCTTCAGAGTCTGTCTCCTCCACTTCCTTTCTCACTGTGAGCCCACTGAGGTCGCAGATACTTGCTACTCAGCATTAGGTGGGTTCTGAGGAGCTGAACACACATGATCATACATGCCTAATAAGTGTTTCAATAAAGAACCTTTCCCAGCCCAAGATGTTCATTTTCAAAGGGAAACAAGTACATTGTGGAGAAGAAATATTCATTCAGTTTGCTAACAGTCTACTGCCAAATTGCAGAATGTATAAACAGATGTCTGTGTTCATTTGGAGAAGTTTGCTGCATTCGTTTCAATGTAGCAGAAGTCTATGAAGGACAGAAGGTGCCAGACTGTCTCCATTGTAGTCCAGATGCTATTGGTAACTGTTGTGGTTGAAAAAAAAATAACATAGAAGGGACAATGTTCACACATGTGGAGAATGTGTTTAGCTTTTATTTTTAACACAAAATAAAATATCAATAAAACCAATAAGTCTAGACTCCCCTTTACCTGGAATTCTTTGTTCTTCCTTAAAACTTTTGAATGCATGGATCCCCCTCCCATTTATGAACACAAACATATACCGAGGAGCAGTAGGAAAAATGCTAATATTTAGAATATATTCACACAAGAAAACTTATATATATTGAACTATTCTGTTCTTTAAAAATACACATATTTGGGGGCTTGTAAAGAGCTAATTTATTTTACTGACCCAAGCAAAACAGTCTATTGTATAAAATAACATCATTTATGTAGTTGGAACAAATCAAAGCATATTTCATCTCTGAGAATGAAACAATGTTTATATTATCTTCTTCATAAAAAACCCTCAAGTAGCCCAGTGTTCATTACTGTATGAAGGTATCTCTGTCTTCTTCAACAACTATTAAGTTACTCTGCAGTATGCTTGCTAAGCCTTATATGCAGAGTTTTGCATTATTCCTTGTGATGGTGGCCCTAGCTGTGAACACAGAGTTGACTCTTTATTTCTAAACTGTCATGAATATAACACTGTGGTTCATGAAGGGTTTGGCATCTATCAAGTTTGAACTGAGTAACTAGCTTTCAAAATTCGACACTTGGAAACACATTTTGGTGCCACATGCATGCAAACATTAGATGTAGGACACAACTTTTCAGGGGATTACCTGGCATAATTTGTATATGCACTATCATTATTTGTGGTCTGATGGTACAAAATCATCTGACAGAAAAGCTTACTACAATGAATAGATGATTCTCAAACAGAACATTTAATTTTGTTGTCCAATGTTGTGTATGTTCTGTGGAAAAAATTTGGACTTCAAATCAGTGACTAATCTGCTAGTTCAGTTCTCTTTTTACTTTCTTTAAGAAAAATGAAATACCGAGAGAAAAATACTGAATTATTCTGACATACCAAAATTATAGTTAGGATTTTTCTTTTAATATTCCCATTCCATTTTATAGAGAGAATTATCAACAGAACATGTTAAAGTACACGTTTCTGGATAATTCTTTAGCATATCCCTAGACAAGTGGAACCTGGATTTCCATATTTTAAGAAGTAGGAGAATCTGATGCACATACATATATGACAACTACTCATTGTAAATCTGCCCTCTATTTAGAAACTGTTTCACACTTTTGTTAATGGTTTGGAGTTATAAATAATAGCAGTGTGGATTTTAAATAAACTATTTCTATGGTTTGTAACAGATGCTGAGAACTTTCAAAGAAATTATATTTTTTTTGTCTTGATAAATTGATTGGTTATAATGTATTGGAGAAATGAAATGAAAACAGAAGCTATTTTAACTTTAGAAGACTATCTTGATACCAAGATTCTTTGCTAACTGCCTACTTGTATTACATGCATGCCTTAAAATCTTCCTCTGAGCCAACCCAAAGGGTGACCTGGGAAAAGCTTGTGGAATCTCTAGTCATACAATTCAGAGAAGAAGACAAATGTCTGTAGGCTGTTTCATTTCCTTGGCAGGGATTTGAGTACAATTCAGTGGTATTGAAAGTAAGAAAGAATTATGATCTAGGTAATAAAGCATGATAGATGGCTTGGGGGAGTCCAGTTGACATTTTTATTTACCCTTTCAAATAACAGAACAACAAGAGGGCACTCATTCAATTGGGGGAATCAAATAGCACACATTCAAAACAAGTGATAGGAAACTTCACAGCCTATAATGAACTGAAGATACTGGATACAGATTGTTGGAGATTACTGAAACAATTAAACAATTGTGGACACATAATTCTTCTACCACATAGGTAGAAGGATACATTCAACAATTTTGGCTAAGGTTAGATTATTTTTCATTAAAAGGTATCTGTCTTCATATTTGAAAGAAAAATCTGATGTGTAACTAAATAAACAAAAAGCGCTGCTTGTACTCAAATAGCTGAGGGAGCTGCTCTTACCAAGAATTATTAAATCTAATAAAAGAATGAGGTGGTCTCCACAACTAGGTCACGCTCACATTTCAAGACTTGATGCCAAGTGCTCTTGGGATGCTGTAGATAATTGTATTTGCAGCTAAGACCTACGATACACAGCACAACACTAATGATACACTGCTGTATTTGCAAGGGAAAGCCACAGACAGAATCTGTGGGCAGATTCCGGGGCAGGGTTCCTTATGAATTCTTCTGCCCAGGGAGGGTCTCATACACCAAGGTTTTACCCCAACAGTGAAAGTGAAAGAACAGACATGCAGTGCTTCTGTTCAGGAATATCTATAAGAAAGTCAGTACCCCATGTTCTATTGGGGACTAGCACCAAAGGCACTCTCCCAATAGACCAGCATTCCTTACTCCAATGTATAAAGCAGGTGTTCCATGTAAACAATGTTGTCTGTACAAACAGTCCAGCATGGTGATTCTCCCTCCTTAGTTGTCTCAGTCTTACAAGCAGCTTGTTCTAGGGTTCTAGGGAGACTGTTCTCAACGCTCCTATGGCAACACTTTTCTCTGTAAGGGTTGATAAAAAAGGGAGCTACTGTGATTTGAGGATTAGAAGGACCTTCAGTGATAACTAACATCAGTGTCCATTGTTCTCTGCATCAGTCTATGGGAAAATAAGTTACTGAACAGTGTGAGAGAACAAATCATTTCAGTTGCTTCAAGGCAAACATAAACATGTGTCACCCGTGTCTACAAAACTTGGTTTTCTTAATTTACCCTTTATCAGTTGCTTCACCCGCTTCTCACCATGACTAATGTGTAGCCTGAATCTTGATATTAATTAAACTCTAAATAAAAAAATATACTCTTCAGAAATCCAGTCCTAATATTGGTTCACTTATTTTATTGCTTCCTTATATTAGAACAAATATATGCTTTCTGTGTACAGTGACCTTTTTAAAAATATTTGATAAACTACTGCCATAAACAAAGGCATACAAATGTTTCCAAAATTTTCAGGTTTTAGATGTATCATGAGTCTCCTGATCCCATTATTGAAATACAACATGGGATCTATTGAAAAGCTGGAGAAGGAATGCAGGTAGGTGAATTGATGAAGGAGGTAATCACATTCACCTCCAAGTATGATTAGAATATTAGCTCTGCATACTGACACAATAAAGGGTAATAAACTTTGTTAAGATAATCATCTCTCCAAACATTTAATAAATGCATTTATCTGACTAAAACTGAGAGCTCAACCTGTCGAACCTTGAACAATGTTATGTGTGCATTCATCTGTGTTTATGTATATGTGCACATGGGCTCATGTAAGTGTGGAGGTCAGAGGACAATCTCAGCTGTCACTTTTCAGGCCCTAACCACCTTTGTCTGAGACAGGGTCATTTGCTGGTTTGTTATTCAACAAGTAGGCTAAGATGGATAGCCTGCAAGCTCAGGAACATGCCTAGCTCCTCACTAGCTCTGGGATTACCAGTGTGTACTACCATGCCTGGCTTTTTTTTTTTTAAACGTGGCTTTTGGAATTCCACTACATCTTCATGCTTACAAGGCAAATCCTTTACCAACTAACCTCTCTCCTAAAGCTCTTGAATCATGTCTTACACCTAGTTATAATCCATTGGAAAGTGATTTATTTAAAATGAATGCATGGACTTTTTAAAACATGCACACATCCAAATCTGTTTTGGAATCTGAATAGCTCATGGTTGGGTTATTCAAAAATCAACATAATGTTTCTATTGGGGGAAATTTGATCAGACTGTGAACCCTGAGTTTGCATTTGCATTAATTATATAAAATTAGCCTTGGGTCAGGAGGCTGCATTAGAAACTAGTTGACAGAAAGTAATCATAGAGTATCATAGATTGTCTGGGAGAGATACAGAGAGACACAGGAACTAGTAAGATGGAGTTTGGTGTGGTGCAGCCTTTTCTTGTTTGGCTGAAGCAGAAGAACTAGTCTTTTGGAGACATCATCAAGGAGGGAAGGATAGCTAGTTGCAAACCAGTCTCTGTTAACCAGTTTGGGCTTTTGCCCAAACATTTGATTCTTGAGTCTTATTTATTAGTAGAATGATAGAGATTTTGCTAAAGCTATCTTTAGTGGTGCCAATAGAGCTAATGCTTACAGGAACAGTAGTCCCAACAGGCTACCACCTGAGTTGCCAGGCCTCTGCTACAGAAGCAAGTCAGTAACTGTAGAGCTGCAATTGCTGGCTGAAATAGCAGTAGATTAAGGTGAAGCCACTGTACCCAAGTTAAAACAACACATTTCCTATTCATAAGGCTTATTCATTGAGTGCATTTCATTACCAAATGAATCTTACCAAATATCCTGCTAATATTATTCCATGGTTCAAAACCTTTGAGAAGCTTCTTTTAGCTTGGAAATAAAATTCTCACTAGTACCATCATACCTGATCGGGTCCCAATTTAAGTCTCCAGTTCAAAAATAAATCAGCTACATAACCCATGATAGTTGTATTAGAATTGTGTTTGTGTGATTTATTAATTGGTGATGCCAGTCTATGTTCTGTGAATATATTTTTCTCCTATTGGTTGATGAATAAAGTTGTTTCAGCCTATGGACAGAGAGGATCTAGCCAGGAAGGAAGAATAGGAGGAGCTATCAGACTAGGAGAAGGCAGGACAGAGAAAGGGAGGAGGGAGTTGCCAGAGAAAAGGCATGTAACTGCCAAGGAAGCCACAGATTGCATTACCAGTAAGCCAAGACCATGTGGAAATACACAGATTAATACAAATGGGTTAATAACTAAAAAAGAGCTAGCCATTAAGAAGCCTGAACCATTGGCCAAAAGAGTTCATATTTATTATAAGTCTCTGTGTGTTTATTTGGGTCTAAACGGCTGTGGGATCAGGTGGGACAAAAACTTCAGTTCACAATTTATTCCACTGCATCTCTAAGCAAGACTTGCCTACACCCATCATTATTTACTGAAAATTTGCCCATTCTAGGTTGATAGAGCAGGGCTCTTCCAATGAATGTTATTCTTCCAGGAACCAAGGTCTTCCTTAAACCTTGATGGAGAGAGGTATTCTCAGGGATTCAGTTAGGTAAGTGAGGATTTTACTGCTCTTGGACAACTCATCAAAGCATTCATACCAACATGAGTCTTCTGACTCCTTTCATGCTACATAGGATACTCCAGGGTCTAACCTTGTTTTTAGGGTAAATCATTACCCTGAAAGCTCCTACTGTATTTCTGTGCCACAGAATCCCAAATCATGAAAGAATGCTTCCATGTAATGCTCCCCCACACTTATTCTTCTTGAGTTTTCCTGAGTACACCAGACAGGTCCTTTGATTATTTTGGTGAACCCAGTATTTTTTCCTCTAGGAAGTAGGAAATTTTTTTTTCATGTCATGTTGAAATCCATCCTCAATTATTGATCAGAAGGATTTAAGCAAAGACCAGACTGAGTAAGTGTGGCTTGAAAGTGAACACCAGGTATGGTCCTCTATCAGTTTCCAGGCAAAGGGACAGGCTTGCTATGTCACAGTGATGAGGACTGTTTCTGTCAGCTGTTGTGTTTAGGGCAATTTGGCGGATAAACATACTTATGCTTCTTGGTCAAAGGCCTCAGTATTTACCACACTTGCCATATCCTTTACTTAAGTGCTCTGATGCAACATCTTTATTTGAGATAGGTACTCAGTTTTCTTAGCAACCCTGATAACTTTACAACTTATTTATTTGCCTTCTTGCTGTAGGAAATAAAATGTTTTTTATTTAAATTTAAATACAATTTAAACATTTTGAAAAATAGATTTTGAAAGAAATTGCTATGGAGTAAAGTTAGTACTTTCCAAAATCTTTATAATTATTTGCTAAACTCTCAGTGCTATTATTTTTATGAATTACTACATAAACTATTAGTTTAGCTTTCATGGTTACTGCAGTGCATGCCATCAGTTTTGAATTTTAATAATTTTGTTGCTTCAATATGAGATAGAGGTAAAGAGGAAGGGGTCACTTTTTCCTGGAACACCAGGTAGTTGATTTGCCTCCATAAGGCCATAATACTAGATGGTTGCGCTTGCTGCTTGTACCTGCTGACTGTCTCTGCTCACTGCTGCCAAACACAAAGGGATGTCAAGACTTCTGGAGACTTGCCCATGATTTATATATTGGGATAGAGCAAAGGAGTCATTGGCCAGATGACTAGTAACAAGTATACAGGGAGATTTTATACTTGGTTACTTGAGTGCCATTGAGAACACTAAATTTGTTGAGTAACAATGACCTTTTCCTAGAGTCAATGCAAACTAGTCAATAAGAAGTTGAAAGAACATAAGAAGATAAACTGCCAAAACTTTAAATAATGGATATTCCCCCTTTGTTATCCATATTTTTATATTTGTAAGTTTATACCAATTAGCATGGCCATGAACATTTTATTTACTGACCACTTGGAATGTTCTGGAGAAAAAAAAAGACTCAATAAGTTTAAGAAAAATTAAATTTCAAAATAAATACGAATAAATAAAAACAAATCTACATTTTATAAGACATAAATATAACGCCCCTGCTGTCAGTTTTCTGGTAAGACCATTTTGCATGAATGCCTATTTTCTAGTTGGAAGAGATATTTCTGAAGCAAGCAAAGCTAGAAAATTGTAAGGAAGCATTCATTCCTTTTGTTCATTATCCAATAGAGTTCTATTAAGTGAGAACCACATCATCTAGGAAACATGAAATTCTTGTTTTTGTCTCTCAACTATTCCTCCTGTCCAAGAGAGAAGATTTGGATGCTGAACAAGGTATAGAGAAGACCTCGAGATTCACCCCCTCCATGTTCTGATGGAAACATGAAGTATAATCACTCTCTCTGAGTAAACACTCGTCTTTGCTGTGACAACGATGGTGTGGATTGTAGAGGCTTGTCTGGCTGGAAAGGCAAAGTATAGTTTGTTACCTTATGAGTGTGCGTCTGGATATGTGAATATTATCATTGTTCAGAAACCAGCTAAGCAATTCTCACCCTGGGGGGCTCCTGTATCAGGACTACAATGTGTCAAGAACAAATCAGAAATTCTGTACCCAAGCTATTCTATCCTTACAAAAGAGAAAAATACTTATATAGGTAATTTACAAACACCAAGTAGTGTTTTTTCATGTGCATTTAACAACTGGTAGCTAGTGATATTGTGGAAATTTTAGTACTACTATATTTTTGGTCAGGAAAGACAAGTGACTATCAAATGCTTAGAGTAACTTAATGAACTCTTGCTTTCATGATATCAGACTTTGTTACACCAAAGCATATGACCTATACATGTCAATGGGTACCATGTAACATTTTGATATAATGTTTATATTATATAATCATCAAGTGAGGTTAAATATTTCCATCTACTAAATCCTCTGATATAAAACAGTCATAAGTTTTTTCCTTTGGTTATGGAGACATGTAGTCCATAATTATTGTCTAACTAACCAATGGTCTTGAGCAAATTAATTAAATTCTACCACTGAACTAAATCTCTAGCTGTGTAGCCAGCTGACTTAGGTAAATGTGCTAAAAAACACTGGAATAATATTGAGAAAGGAGAAATATTTTTAACACAGTGCTGGGGAAAATGTGAATCCTCATGTAGAAAAATGAAACTTGACCCCTATCTTTTCCTAATAGTAAATTAGCTAACATGGATTAAATATTTAAATCTAACATAGGTACTGCAAGAAAATAAAGGAAAACACATTAGGATATTACAAAAGGCAAAGATTTAGGTTTTCAGGTTATGACGCTGCCAGCACAAGACATGAAATAAAGAAAAATAGATAAAATTCCACAAACTTTAAAATTTTCTATACAAAAAAGGAAACACTCCTAGAACTGGAGACAATCTACAGAGCAAGAGAAAATGCTTTCAAAGGATACATTTTATAAATGGTTTACATAAAGAATATATAAGAAACTCAAAAAGTAAATAGTATAAAAAAAAGATAATCCAATTAGAGCCCAATTTAAAATGGGCAATTAACCTAAATAACCTACTCAGAAGACACACATATGCCTGAAGTACATGACAGGGGTTCAGTGTCATCTGAGAGACTCTGCTTCATATTACTTCATATTACCAACCTCCATGTTAGTTTTAAAATCAATAATATTTTTCAAACATCTCTGGTGTCTTGCTCATCAGAGAAAAATTATAACATGTTTATAATATATCATATATAATCAACACAAATTGTCTAAAATTCTGTTCATGAGTACAGAAATATTTGGCTATAATTGTTTTCATTTATCTCTTAAGATGAATGATGAAGTTGATTCATGGTTGAATATTTGTAACATCTGTCTTCCATTACTTCATGGCTTCATTAATACCTTCTAAGACACACATATATATTTGATGATATCTTTATTTTATAGAAGAATTTTAAAATATATACTTTATAAGTTTCAGCCCAGTCCAAATTTAAATGGTCTTAAAAATCTCATAATAAATGGGGATACAAAAAATCCATGAATACATTCTTCATAATTGGAACCAAGACTTATTTGACAAATTTTTATCCTCTGGCTTTGAAACAGAGCATTATTTTAAATCATGTGAGCATTTTAGGGTTGGATAGTGTTTTAGAGTTCTGATTCAACTTTTGCCACTTTCTCTTTCTGTATCTCTGTCTGTGTCTCTTTCTCTCTGTCTCTCTCTCTCTGTCTCTCTCCCTCTACCTCTCTCCATCTCTCTCTTCCTATTGGTCTTTATCACAGTCTCATACAAAAGACAACATATTGACTTACCAAGACACTTTCCAGAGATTTTTGCCTGTGTCCATTCTGTCCCCATGGGAAGAGAAGCTAGTACAAAACAAAACAAAACAAACAAACAAACAAAAAAAAACAACCCCAAAACTATCATGTCACTGTTAGATGCCACTTTAGGTATCATTGTTTATACAGAAAAAAGATAAATGAAAGTAATTAAGCAAAAATTAGATTTCTGTATAGACTTTCATGACTGTCAAATTACGTACTGAGGTTTTCATTTTCTTGTGTTAGCAATCAAAGGGATCAAAGCCCTTGTTGGGCAGTTCAAGGAGACTCAAAACCCTTTAGGATCACCATCAATTGGTGTGCTTTGATCTTCATTAATGATGTATAAAATAGTAACAATAAGAATCACAGAGCTTGGGTGGAAGGATGGTTCTGTGGTTGAAGTATTGGCTGCTTGAGTGTGAGGTCTCAAAGCAGATTCCCAGAACCAAAGTAAGGCTAGACTTGGTAGCACAGCTGTAATCCAATCACAACTTCATTAATAGATAAGTCACAGCAGCATGAGAATCCCCTTGAAACATATGAGCACACTAGTGTGATGTACACAGCAATAAACAATAAGAGACCAGACCCTGTCTCAAATGAGAAGGTAGGTAAAGAAAGAAAGAAACCCAAGGTGGTCCTTTGACCTTCCCATGTGTGAGCTCATATGGGAATGCCCCCTCAAAAGCACACATGCACGTTTGCACAAAGATTAAAACAGAAAGCGCAGAACTAAAGAATAGAGGTTTTGGGCACCCTACATCACCAGGCTCATAGAAACTAATCTTGGCATATTTATTGTGAGTGAAGGTTTTGTTTTGTTCACAAACTTGGTTTAGATGGAATCTTGGAATGTGTGTTCTTTTGTGGCTGGTTTAATCTTCTCAAAAAACTGTTTTTCTTTTTTCTTGTTCCTTTTCTTTCTTTCTTTCTTTCTTTTTTTTGTAGAATCATGCATATTGTCATAGGGATCATTAGTTTATTCATGTTTATTGCTGAACTGTGGCCAATAATAGGTATAGATTACAATTTGTTTATATCTTCTTTGGTTGGTGGGCAGTTTTAGCAGCATTTGGCTATTTTAATGATGTGTTAGGATAGCACTTTTACAGATATATTTTATTGTTCTTGGATAAATACCTAGGGGTAAAGGGGCATATTTATTTGTGAAAGATATTGCTGATTTTAAACTAGGCATTTTATATCATTTTATGAAGAATATCTGAGAGTTCTAGTTGCCCCATTCACTGAGAGTCATTTTCATTTTACCTGTGATGGTATATTCTTTTATCCCTCATTGCAATTTTTGTTTGAGATTCCTGATGAAATTTGAGTGTACTTTGTGTGCCTATTGGTCTTTGCTGCTGGCCATACAGATGAGCTTTTCTTAAAAGGATATTTAGTTTTGTTTTCAACTTTTAAAACTGTGGATATCTGCTTATTGAATCACATTTTTTCTTTTTGTAAATTTTGAAAAAATACTTTATAAGATGCATGCATTAGAAGCGTTTATGACCCATTTATAGCTTGTCTATTGCTTTTTTTTTGTCAAAATGTCTTTTAGTAAATGTGGGTTTATAAGAAAAGATAAGTTTATTGGCCATTTAAAACCAGCATATTTGGCTACTGAAAAAATATTTGAGCAGATTTTTTTTTCAAAATAATCAGTTAAAAATGTCTGAAAATGAGTTCAATGGGTTCATCTCTTTTGTGACAGTATTTTCAAGTGTCAGAGGCAGCTCCTAGTAGCTACTATTCTTAGAGACATTGAGAGTGAATATAGAAGTTGAATAGAAAATACCATTGCAGGTAGCTTTTTCTGATTACTCCAAATTGAACACCTGAAATATTGAGTCTCTAGATGGGAAACTCAGAGTAAATTTAGACCAAGGGGCATATCATATTGGAGTCCAATTTGGCAAGCATTCTGGCCAGGTAGTGTGAGGAGAGCATGTTCTTAGAACTGGTAACATTGGCTCTTTGCTGCTGATCTAGTATCTGTGACAGGCAAGATGAGGCAAATTCTTTAAGAAACTAATGTAGTTTGCATTTGGAATCCTTGTCTCCCGCTGAGACAATGGGAGGGCCCTCCTTATGTGTTTACTCTCTACTGCTTATTAAGACAGAAAGCATAGAAAATGAAGATATTCAAATTACAGCATAAAAAATCATAATCTTCCCATTGTGATACCCTCTTTTGTTTACCATCCCCATTTATTGATTAATTTGGAGAGTTTTGAGGTGTTTTGCAAATTAAGCAAGAAAAGTTGAAATTCTGGTACATTTACATTTCTGTTTCATTGTCTGTGTCTAAGAGGCTCACAGTATCCAAGTTTAACTATGCACTTGCTAGTTATTTTGGTAAAGGGAAGGCTTCTGGCCATAGTGTTATCATCCAATATATCACTTTCTCTGGTGGTGTGACAGGACAATGAAGGACACAGAGGTTATTCAGTGGTGTTATAGTGGTGGTATTTTTTATTCCACATCCTACTATCACATGCATAATGTAGAAGAAAATGCTCTGTCGTATAAAGGCCAGCAACTTGTCTGTGAAATAACATTTGGTGTTCAGAAACGAAAAAGCATAAGTGATGAATCCAGCCTTTGTTAATCCTCAAAAACCATTTCACATTTGTGAGAAAGATGATCAGCAATGTACACAGAAAAAGATTAAAACAAACTTTAATGTTTTGCTTTTCATTGAAATGATATAAAATATAATAAAAATATATATATTTCTAAGGCACAGAACTACATAAATATTACAAGAGTTAATACTGTTTGCTTTTGTGTAGCTGTAGGTTTTATATATCCCAATATTTGAGACCTTGATTAAAAATCTTTGACATTTCTTATTCTGAGGAAATTCAGCCATCCACCCAAAAGGGCAAATGATGTTGTTGAAAGAGGAGAAAAGCATGTTTTCAAAAGAAATATGCTGGGCCCAAAGCTTCCAATTATGCTCATCAAAACTAAGTTGATTTCTGTACTGTGGAAATGACAAGATTCCATAATTATGTGACTAAATCCTTTGAGGTGATGTTTTCCATGCATTTGTTTCTATGTGAAACCTATTTATGCATTTTAATTAACTTTTTAAAAATAACTAAATCAATAAGGCACTTGAGCTATTTAATAATCTGGTAAATGGAGAGACGTGGTCATATAAATGCCATAAAAAAGTTAAATTTTTGCTCACTTGAAACAAATTGTTCACATATAAAGATGACTTAGGCTCATAGAGTATCTGAATAAGATCAACCGGCTAATGAGCATAATCCTTTAACAACATTTTAATGTTAGTCATTCATAAGAGTATGTTAGGTACTCTGCATCCTTTTAAAGTTTTATTGCATTTACGTATGTATATTTGTGTGTGTGTGTGTGTGTGTGTGTGTGTGTGCATGCATTCATGCACATGCTTTTGAGTGAAAGCATGCACGTGATGGGGTGCATGTGGAGAACAAAGGACAGCATTCAAGAGTAAGTTCTCTCCTTTGGCTATGTTTGCTCACAGGAATTAGACTAAGGATGACTTTGCCCACTAAATGATCTTGCTCACCCAGGCACATAACTTACAGGTAATCACAGAAAAACTTTGGTAGAGATTCTAAAATGGGCATGACATGATCCAGGATGAATTTTCTATCTGTAAACACCTTTTCTGATCTATCAATAGTAACAGAACTTTGAAAGTATAATTTTATTATCATTATGATACCTTTGTGTAACATGTGGTGGCTATACTTTTATATTCAGTCTTTAAAGGAGAAATTATCAAATTGTTTATAGTCATAGTCCTTGGCAAGCACACACAAGTATGCAGAGGCAGATTGTTAGTTATATGGCTGGACAATGGTTGGACACTGGGGAGCTTCCCCTGAAAGAGATCAAGAACTCAGTGAGTCTTGGATCAGTCTCAATGCTCTTAACAAGGCTTCACCCTTGGAGAGTGATGGTAATACAATTTATTAAATAAAGTTAAAACTAATTATAAAGCAACTAAATACCTTATTGATGAATAATACTTTGATGGAGACTAAGATGATTGCATGACTTCCAATGTATCCCAGGAATCAGAAGCAAATGAAACACATGTTGAAACCAAGGTCTTCCCACTTTTAAATTCATTCTGAATTAAAATAGCCAGAGTTTCAAAAAAAGAAGCTTCATTAAGCAATATAGGAAAACAAAGCAACTCTGTAAACAATGTGCATGCAGCAGGCTGTTAAAACTAACCCCTTCAGGTCAAGATCTACTGAGTAAATTGGGAGCATGGGAGGGAGGGAGAGACAGGAGAAAGAGGAAGGGAGAAGGGAATGGGGGGAGAACCTAAGGGATCAGGAAGGTGGAGTTGGGGGAAAGGACAGAGAAGGAGGGTAAAGAAAGATATTCCTCAATAGAGGGAGCTGTTGTTGGCTTAATGAGAAACCTGGCACTAGGGAAATTCCCAGGAATGAGCACAGGGGTCAAGACCACAAAACATCTGACCTGAGAAAGTGGGAGCTTGTGGACTCCAGACTGACAGCTGCATAAGGGGAACCTGCATATGACTCAACTAGGACCCCTGAATGTGGGTTTCAGTTTTGGGGGGGGAGCTTGGCAGTCTATGGGGCTGCTGGCAGTGTAACCAGTATTTATTCCTAGTGCATGAATGAACTTATGGAGTCTCTTCCCTATGAGGGGATACTCTCTCAGCCTAGATACACGGGGGAGGGACTAGGCCCTGCCCTAATATGTGACAGAATTTGATGATCCCTCATGGGAGGACTCACCCTCTCTGAGGACGGGGGGGGGGGTGTTGGTAAGGGGAGTGGAAGGATGGGAGGGAAAGGGAACTGGGATTGGTATGTAAAACAAGATTGTTTTTAATTAAAATAAAAATAATTTTAAAAATAATTAAAAAAAAAAACTAACCACTTCAGCATCTGCTTTAGGTTTTTGGACCTTTTATTTACCTCTATTAATGACCATATTGCCATTATCAACGTGATCAATGTAAGTTGAATAATATCTGGAGGAACATTAAAGAAGATTCTTTGGAAAAGCAGATATCAGTGCACCCAGTCATAATAGAGGCTCTGTTAGCCTTCAGACTAGAATATAATGCATATATGGAAAACACACCATCTCTCATTGTCTGTGCACTGTCTCTTCTCCAAAATATCATTACACTCTACCAATAAATATTCTTTCCTTTAAATTTAACAGACATTTAAAAGTACGATGGAGAAATAAAGAAAAGAAACTTTATTTTCTCTACTTTAGAACTTCATGTTAAGCACATCTCTAAATGCCTTCTAAATTCAGAGACTGATGGTTTCTGTCAGCAACAGACAATCTGGTGAAGATGGGAAGAGAGTGAGAATAAAGCACCATTTAAAAATGAACTGCAAAGGGAACTTGGATGAATGGTGAGTAGTGATGGGGAGACAGGAGGTACCAGAGCACCAAGGAAAAACAAGGAGAGAGTCAGCAGTGAGTTTCATTATGCTTCCTCCTGCCACTTGAAGGACTGTGCTTATAGTCCATGTCCCAATGCCTTGTTTAGTTGCACCGTCTCATGTGGAAGTCCTTCCCTATTCAGAATGAAAGCATCTTCCCCCTTAGACATTCTTTGTGGATTCTCAAAATTCTTTCTCTCCCTAAAAGTCGTTTGAAAATATAAATATGTTTGTAGTTGCCTTTCCATGCACTAAAGTATAGGCAGTTGAGAGCCAGCTCTTTCCAGGACTGTTTCACTCCTAGTCTTAATAGATGGTGAGGAAGTAATTTAGAGGTTTATCAACCACACTCCAAGATCAGCCCCATCCCAGGACTAGTTGGCCAATGAAAATGAACTCAATGGTATTTTTTAAGGCTTTTTGTTTCATTTCAGCCTGTTTTGTTTCTGGTTTTTTTTTTTTTTTGTCTTATTGGTCTTTCGCCTGTTGGTTTTGATTAGTATATTTGTGTTTTTCTGAGGTATGCTTTTAGCTTTATTTTTATTTCTTGTTTTATTTTTTGAGATCCATGGAGAGAAGGAACATAAATATGAAGTTGGGTGAATAGGGAGGGTGTTCAATGAGTAGGAGTAGGGGAAAATCATGGTTAAAATGCAGCATATAAAAATAAAATTAATGAATAAATGAAATACTTCTTCCAAATTCTCAAACTACATCAATATCTTAATTTAAATAATTAGAGTCATAAAGACTCAAAATATGTGTTAAATACCCCATTTCCATATTCTGATTTATAGTAGACATAGGCCAAAAGTACCGAACAGATAACGAATCCAGTCCTCTTTGTGCATTAATACCTGTGTTTTTTAAAATAGGAAAGCATATTTAACAATTGCCTTAGTTTTAAGTAAGGATGTACTTTTTGTGGATTGTAGTCTTCTCTAATAGTAAATTGTACTTATTTGTTCACCTATAATCTCAGATCTTAGGAAAAGGCAAGATCCAGAAAATGTTACAACATATTTTCTGTTTTTGTTGATTACATTCAAATTTATGATAATTTGATAAAATGACAAAGTAGGACAAGTGAGGGCTGAAAGTCACAAGACAGAAAAAAAAATTGCACTTCACAAATAAAAGACATGTAATGTGTCTGAACCATTTGAAGTACGGCAGCCACATGACTTATTGTCTCCAAGTCCATGAGTAGTATCAGTTTAATAAAATAAAAGTATCCTGTTCTATTAACAGTTTCAATTTTGTAAAATGGTTAATACAGGTAGAGAAAAGTGAACAGAATATGAATATGAATATTGTAATCTTTTTCAATTAATGTAAATCCTTTCAATTAGACAAAAAGAATATGTCAGAAACTGCACAAGAAACTGACTTAGTACAACTACCTTAAATAAAATGAATAAATTGGAATAGGTTCTCTTAGGTTCTAGTTGTCATAGCTCTAACATTAACATTAACTTTGTGAGATTATTAGTATGTTTCTTTATTAAGTAGCTTTCAGCTAATATATACATATACGTATACGTATACGTATACATATACATATACATATATATATATATATATATATATATATATATATATATATCCCTGGATACGTATTTATCCCTGGATATAGTGTCAGAAGCAATTTGAAGGTGTGTCATTACTGCATCTGCTTCCCATCTCCACCGGTGTCATCCTTATCCAAACCATGGTCATTTCTTTCGTAGATTCAAAAACAATGTGATAAATGGTCTTCTTGCTTCAATCTTTTTTCCTCCATGCATCATTTTAAAATAATAAGTGATACCTTCAGTAAATCCAAAATACCATTTGAACTAAATCTACATTACTTGTCAATAATTCAAAACTCCATGTGTTGGTTTGTACCCAGCTCCCTGCATTGGCCCACAGCATTTCCCTGTTTGGCCAAACCACACACATTTTCTATTGGTTTGAAGAGAAAACTGAACCTAAAGAAAGGTCTAGAGACTGACTCCAACTAACAATTTGAGCAACCATGGGAAGGCTGCCATAAATGCCCTTCCCGGATAGTGAGATCAACAACTAACTTACCCACCATCATGGAGCCCTCATCTAATACCTGTTGGAAACAGAAGCAAACACCTATAACTAAACACTGAGTCGAACTAGAATCCAGATGCAGAGGGAGAGGACAAGACCAGGTTGCAGAAACACAAAGAGACAGCTGACATGAACAAGGAGGAGCTAACAGGCCCCCCAGACTGATAGCTGGGAAGCCAGCATGGGACTGACTCAGGCCCCCTGAATATGGGTCTCATATGGGACTGAGCAGTCTAAGGGACCTCAGACAGTGGAGCCAGGATGTATCCCTGGTGCAGAAAAGGACTTTGCGAACACATCCCCCATGGAGGGATAACTGCCTTAACCTAGAGAAAGGAGAGAAGTCCTAGTCCCTACTTCAAATGACCTGACAGATTTAGATGACCCCACCTGGATGGCATTGCCCTACATGTGTAATTGGGGTGGGGGGATGGGAGGGGAGGGTGGTCAGGGTGCATGTGAGGGGGCAGAGAGGGTAAGAGGGAGGGAGGGAAAAAAGGATGGAGGGAGGGAGAGGGAACTGGGAGGGATTGACATGTAAAATAAAAATAAATAAATAAATAAATAAATAAAAAAGAAAGAAAAAATGATGAGCTTCTTACTGTGTTAGTCCTACTGCTGTTATCGTCACTTCCTACCACCAGCTGTGTATTCTTTGCTTCAATTCCATTATGCCATAAAGTAAAATCCTACTTGACATTCTTTACAGCATCTGCAATATCAGAAAATCCTAATCACTCATTTGTACACAACCTTCCTCTGTTCTCTTTTACAAAATAAAGAAACTGATTAGGAGTATAGAATTTCTTGTTCCCTATTACCACCTCCCTGGTTCTGGATAATGCTGGGTACAAGGTTAATGCTCAAAAATGCAGAGAATGTAACTGATGGTGGTATGCTCAGTATCAATTGATATAGCTAAACCATAGCCTCTCTACCTAAGGCTCAGCAAATCCTAGAAGAGGGGCAGAAAGGGTGTAGAAATCAAAAGCTCAGGGCATCTGATGTGTGGTTGTGTCTTCTTTAAAGAAAGAGAAACTGCTCTCCAGAAATCTCGACTTAGTAGCTTTATACATGACATCCTAAGTGTACAGTCAGTGTGGATGAAAGAAATCTTGCAAGACCCTGTCCGTAAAAAACATGCCATAGGAAATTAACGACTTCTGAAAGAGGGAGAATCAGCCATTCCCTGGGATGAGCACCCTAATCGATTATCCAATACCAAGTGGTCACATATGTAGAAAGATATGAGCAATACTAAATGGTTTCAGCTTTTCATATTTCATATTCCATAATTATATATACACATACAACAAAAATACTAAAGAGAAAAGATGAGGGGTAGGAAGATGACAAGTAGATTTGTGAGGAATTATTGAGAAAAGTGGTATAGGGAGTGAATATGAGATTTTTTTCAAAGAATTAATAATAATAAATACTATATTGCATGTACTGGAATGGTTGAATAATGAATGAATCACAAAAGAAGAACAATAAGAAATTCTCATTTAGCTGGAGATTGAAGTAGATTTTCTGCATCACTAATAACATTCAGAGGTTCTTCCATTAGCTATCTAAATCTAGCATTAATCATTGGAGTTGAAATATTTCTAGTAGATGATTAATACTACACTTATCATTGGAGGTGTATCTTTTGAATTGTTTTTCAACTTCAAAGCATTAAATAACACTGTCTACATTTCCCTTGGCTTTGTGTGTATGTGTGTGTGTGTGTGTGTGTGTGTGTGTGTGTGTGAGCAATTACCCAGTTTTTCATACCTGTGTCCCTTTCTTCAGATTTCAGTGCTTCTTTCTTTGTTGATACTCACCAATGACTCGAAACTGACTCTTGCCCCCAGATTCTTTTTAAGATGATGTTAATTAAAGGAAGAAGATATAATTTGTTAGCAAGGCTAGGACACCTCAATACTTTCACATGATGACTGAACCCCTTTCTTTATACAATGAATAGAATAAGAATTAGACAAAGATTACAGAGCAAGGGCAAAGTGACCCAGCGTAGAGATGTAGCCAGTGATTCTGGATGTAACACTTTCTGAGATACAGGCTAGAATACATTTTAAAAGCCAGGACAGATGAAATCACTTTGGATTTCAATCTTTAAAGCTAACTCTATCCTGAGCAGCTGAATGGCATGTACCAGTCCTACCACAGCTAAGGGGAGTTGCACTTTTCTGTACCACTATTGTCTGTATTTACTAAGATTGAGAAGATCATTTCTGTATTGAGCATCTGCTAGCTGAAGATAAAAGAAGTTACACATCATTGTGCACTAATGTTCTCATTATTCTATTTGTTCTCAGAATAATAGAACACTTTTCATATGAAAGAGGTGAACTAAAACAGCCAGAATGTCTCCCTCAAAGAAGTACCAAAATTCAGTATGCTGTGACAAAGATTTTGCTCTGAAATTAAACCAGAAAGTACCATCTCTTCCTTACTTCCCTAAGCAGTTTGAAAATGAATGACAATTTATGCTTATGGCCAAATTGTTGCAGAAATGGTCCTTTGCTACAGTAGATACTCAAATTCTGTTAGAATAAAGTCCATCAGAGGCCAATTTCTCTAAGCATTAGTTCTGTAAGCACCCCTTTTCTCATAACAGCTAACTCTAGAGCTTTTTCTGTGAAGCTGTTAAGGTTTACTGAGTAAATAATGCCCACTTTACCATGCTGTAACTAAGCATTCACTTCACAAACAATGAGATGGCACCAAGGGGTAAGAAAACAAAGCATTGTAAAGAGCCCCTGAAGATAACATCCTTCCAAGGACAGAAGCGTGCAGACAAATAACCTTTCATATTTTAAGTGCTTATCATAAATATTTGAAGACATAGGAAATGCATTAAAACATGGAAAAAGTTTAAGATGACTACAGTTTAAAATCAATTTCAGTTTTTGTAGAATGGGTGTGAGGAGGCACTTGCTTATAACTCATTGGTATATTTTTTTTTTTTTGCTGTTTTGTTTCAAATATTAAATTTCCTGATTAAATTACTTCTTATGTAATATTTTGTCAAATGTATGGTCTCCTCTGAAGCTAAACTTGATTAAAAAAAAAGCTTCACTTCAATTAAAATTAAAAAGGAATTGTGGAACTAAAGGTGTATTAAGCGTTAATTTAACTAGATACTTTTACTACCTTTTGTCTAAAACTTATGATTAGAAATATAGGTCCTGCTGCCATAATTAATGCTTACATTTATAGCTGTCACTAATTTTTGACAATATTTGGGAATGAATCTTAGTTCCCAGCGCATGCTATAAACAGCAAGGCTAACATTAACACACTATCAGGTTGTTTCTTAAATACCAGTTTATACATAAGTGGCTTTATTGTACACAGTCTAAAAATGTAAGCATATGAATTCATGAACACACTTGAAGACAGTTTGGGTGCAGTGAGAACATATGCATAAACACAAAAACAATTAAAGCCACCCTTATTTTGCCTAAGGGTGGCATGCATAGTCATGCACAGTACAAATTTATTAGCGGCCACACATCTCCATGAACATTTTGCAAGTCAAATTTGTTTTCAAATCATGATTGTGTTGCTAGTAATCTTTGGCAACTGGTCGACAATAACAATTTCATTAATTAATGTTCTATGTATCTAATATTTCCATCTGACTGTAGAACTGATAAGAAACATATCTGGTTGTAAATATTGTTTAATAATTCTAATAGTGGTCATGATTTACTAATGCACTGGTCTGCATTCATTAGAGGGAAATTTTTGCATGACTTAGTGGGGCCCTCCTTGCATTGTTAAATGTAAATGAACAGAAAACAGGCATGTAAATTATTGATGCCGTGTCTACAATCCTTATATCTTGATTGGTGAGGGGTGAGAGACAAATGTTTTCTTTACTCATATGAATCTGACCTTTCCATATAACTTAATTAGTGACCAAAATAAACATTGCTGCTGTGACTAAGTTGGGTGAAAGCCAGGGCGTATAGCTTTCATGTGAAGGTCTTGACAAATTTATTTGAAGGTTTGCTTTAATAGCAAGATCACTGGTGTAAAGACATCAGCTTTATTTATACATCTCTCAGTGCATGCATAGCGAGCAAGGGCTATGGCCTCCAGGATATACCAACACTAATTAAATTCCCATATTCACTTGGCTTTATCATCTTCCTTTTTTTCACTCCAGGAAAATAAATATATAAATCAATAAACATGTACATGCCACAGGGATTACATATAAGTAACTTCATTAGGCAGTAAGGTTGTCAAATCAAGTTTTTGCAATATTTGAACATAATAAAAATAAAAACAAAACCCCAAACTCTATGTTCCTTCAGATAAGGAAACATTTCACCAGTTTCTAAAATATCTATAAAGGAAACCAAATAGCATACAGCAACTCATTAGAACTATTGGGAAAGGTTTTTAAAAGATTTTACAAGGAGAGCTGTTCATTTTTACTCAGTATGAATAGATACTATCTTATAGATGAAAACAGAGTGGTTTCCTATTCACAAATAAGACAATTGAATTATTTTTGAAATGGGTTGAACATGCAGAGTAATATAAATTATCTATTAAACTAGAAATAGCTTAATTGTTAAAGCACAACTCAATTGTGATGGGAATATTTGCAACTTTCTAAAACTAATAATGGAAACTTCATTTTCTTAGATGTATGTTATCAAATTATTTAGCTTTGCCAATTGGAAATTTTAAACTTTGGTGGTAATGGCTCACAAAAAAATGTGATTCTGATGTATGCTTTTAATGGATGGTATTGTAGCATACCACCTGCCTCTTAATTTGTAGACCAAAGAACCCCATGTTTTAAATACTTACAGAGTGTTTACTAAATAGAGCAGCCTCTCTGAAAATCATTCTCTAAGGTTGACCTATGAAAAAATAAATTGGAAAATACAAACCTGTTTCTCTTGTTCTACACAGAGTACAATCAAAAGGTAAATTTTACAAATCAGCATTGGTGTTCTTACAATAGCTTCTAAGATTTTGCAACAACTCAACTTTCCCTCTTACCAAAATACCTAAAGAACATATAAATACTGGAAAATTTATAAAATAATAATTGCAATTATTTCTTGATGACAGGCCACAAGATTAAGTTGGTTGATTAAACTTTTATTAATTTCTCATTTTCTCTAATAACTATCTTTATAATAAGAAACAACAGGATGACTTGGTGTTCAATGAATAGTTTTAAAGATTGAATATGGTGTGAGAACCTGAGCAGGCCAGCCACAAACAGAGGAATCATCATTATCTATAAGACACATTAGAAGGATTGGTTAAGCTAAGGGGTATTAACTGTACTGGAGAACTAATTAAGATTATGTATTTTTATGGATTGCAAGAGTCCCAAAATTTGGAAGGATATATTTCTATAAGCAGACTATTCTAATAAGACACAGAAAACTACAATTAAGGACTGATGCCCTCATGGTTTGAAAATCCCAACCAAATAGCCATACTTTTTTTATGAATCTCCAAAGATGCTCTAAGAAAATTATATTGCAAAAGCTCTTTTGGAGAAGTGAAATGGAGATGGAAGGAAATCCAAAAGTAAGTGAATTTATGAAGAAAATTACTGCAGTGGATATTGGAGTTTGCTAGGAAACTGCTGAGAGAAAGTAAAGAAGTTATGTTGGAATGCGAAACAAGCATTGTATAAACGTTACCACAAACATGTTAATTCTCTGATTTCCACCTTGGTATGTTTATGAGCTAGATGCCTCTTTGTATGAATGTTTAGAGAATGAGTTGTTGAGCCTGCCTGTTCATGGTCAGTCAAGGCTTCATGCAGGAACAGAAACACTGAGCAGCATGTAGTTATGCATAAAGTCCTAAAATCTGTTGCTTACTCTAACCTAATGAACTTATTTATAGATGTGTAAGGCAGAAGCAGGAAAGTGCATATTAAGGACACATGCAATGATGTCCGAAGCAGCATTAGGTATAAGGACTACAAATTCAAAAGCATAATTCAATGATGTCAAAACAGAACAGAAAGGAGAAAGAATGAAGATGCATAGACGGAGTTCATAAATATCACAGTAGAAGGTAAATATCAAAGAACACTTGTGAGTGCTGGAGAGATGGCCCCGGAGTTAAGAGAACTTAACTTCTCAAGCAGAGAAGTTCAATTCCCAGCAGGTGGCTACAAGCATATAACTCAGATTTCAGGCCATCTAACTTTGTCTTCTGGGAACCCAAATACATGTGTTCACATGCACACAAACACACACACCAAGCAAAACAAAATTTCAGTTTGTAAGTTCCATTTATGCAAAGTCAAGACTCTTATGGTACTGGACTTAAGGTCAGCAATAATTTCCTTAGAATTAAATGGTATACGTAGTGATTGACCAGTTGATATCAGGTACCATGTTTCCATGCATGGAGGGCTCTATATTTTCCTCAGGGTGATGGTTGTTCTTTGGGAAAGTCCATTGAGTTATATACCTGTGATCCACTGTGTTGCTATAAGTATGTGCTCTTCTAACACAGGATCTATTTTAATAGTATAAACACAAGCCATTTAAGACCTCCTGGGAGCATTGATTTCATATTCCTTCAGAAGGAATAATTTGTAACTTTGCAGAAAGTGAGTGTTGCAACCTTTTATTATCTACAAAACAAATGTGTTAGAAGTTATAGACTATTTCAGTGCCTTGATCTGTGATGTGAAGAGAACACCCTGGAGAAATGGCTAGGACATGCCAAATGTTATATCTTCATTATCATATGTTCTCTTTTTCAAGTTTCCTGCTTCTGTGTTATTTTTGTATTTCTTTTAACAGATCCATAGTTCTGGGCAACTATGGCTGCATTTAGTGAAATTCACATCAATGGAACCAAAAGAGAATGTGTTTGTTTCTTCTGATAAGTTTAGTTCTGAGACATCCTTGGTGCAAATGCTATCCCCACACACAGACTTCCTTAAGCATATCAAGCATTTGCTGAGATACTGATCAGTTGGCACGTGCCATTACACTTTCTGCTTAAAGAGAAGTGTCATCCAGGCTTTGTTGACTATCTTTTAAAAGCATGTGCCTGCCTTTCATTATCTTTGTTTTCTTTTCCTTTAAATATCAATCCCAGTTCCCTCTCCCTTTCTCCCTCCATCTTTCTCTCTCTCTGCCACCCTCTCATGTCCCCCAACCACCTTTACCTCCCATTGATCCCACTCCAGATGTAGGGTGATACCCTCCAGGAGGGGCCATCCAAATCTGTCAAGTCATTAAGAACAGGGACTAGGCTCTCTCTCCTGATTCTAGGTTAAGGGAGCACCCCCAATGCGGATGTGCCCCCAAAGTCCTTTTGTGCACCGGGGATACATCCTGGTTCCACTGTTCTAGGACCCTTAGACTGCCCAGGCCTTCTGGCTGAGACCCATGTTCAGGGGGTCTGAGTCAGTCCCATGCTGGATTCCCAGCTATCAGTCTGGGGGCCCATTGGCTCCTCCGTGTTCAGGTAAGTTGTCTCTATGTGTTTCTGCAGCTTGGTCTTGTCCTCCCTCTCTGCATCTGGATTCCAGTTAGGCTCAGTGTTTATTTGTGGGTATTTGCTTCTGTTTCTATCAGCTATATATCAACATCCAGTTGTGCCAGCACCATTTGTTGAAGATGCTTTCCTCCTCCCATTCTATACTTTTAGCTGTTTGGTCAAAAATCAGATATTTGTAGGTGTGTGGGTTTATATCAGTATTTTCAATTCAATTCCACTGGTCTACTTGTCTATTTTTGTGCCTATACCAGGTTGTTTTTAGACTATAACTCTGTAGTAGAGCTTAAAGTCAGGGATGGTGATGCCTCCTGAAGTTCTTTTATTGTACAGGGTTGTTTTGTCTATCCTGGGTCTTTTGTTTTCCATATAAAGTTGATTATTATCCTTTCAAGGTCTGTGAAGAATTGTGCTGGGATTTTAATGGGAATTGCATGGAATCTGTAAATTGCTTTTCACAAGATTTTCATTCTTACTATGTTTACTCTACCTATCCAAGAGCATGAGAATTCTTACCATTTTCTGGTATCTTCTTTAATATCCTTCTTTAAAGACACAAAGCTCTTCTTATACAGGCCTTTCATTTCTTTGGTAAGCATTACCCCAAGATAGTTTAAGTTGTTTGTGGCTACTATAAAGGGTGATGTTTTTCTGATTTCTTTCTCAGCCTCTTTGTCATCTGAATAAAGTAGGGGTACTGATTTTTTTTGAGTTCATCTTGTATCCTGTTAATTTGCTGAAGAGTTTATCATCTGTAGGTGGTCCCTGGTACTTATGTAAAGTATCATATCATCTGCAAATAGTGAAAGTTTCACTTCTTCCTTTCCAATTTGGATCCCCTTGATCTCCTTTTGTTGTCTTATTGCTTTAGCTAGAACTTCAAGTAAAATATTGATTTTAGAACAATCGCCTTAAGCTTCTCTTCATTCAGATTGATGTTGGCTATTGGTTTACTGTATATTGCTTTTATTATGTTTATGCATGTTCCTGTTATCCCTGACCTTTCCAAGACCTTTATCATGAAAGTGTGTTGAATTTTGTCGAAGAGTTTTTCATCATCTAGGGAGATGTTCATATGGTTTTCCTTTTTCATTTTGTTTATATGGTGGATCACGTTGATGGATTTTCGTATGTTAAAACATACCTGCAACCTAGGAATGAAGCCTGCTTGTTCGTGGTGGATGATTTGTCTAATGTATTCTTGGATTCAGTTGACAGTGTTTTATTGAGTATCTTTACATAAATGTTCATGAGGGATATTGGTTTGTAGTTTTCTTTCTTAGTTGTGTCTTTATGTGGCTTGGGTACCAAGGTGATTGTGGCCTCGTAAAAAGTTTTGTAATGAACCTTCTGTTTCTATTGTGTGGAACAATTTGAAGAGTATTGGTATTAGCTCTTCCTTGAATTTCTGGTAGAATTCTGCACTGAAGTCATCTGACCCTAGGCATTTTGAGGATGGAAGACTTTCCTTGACTGCTTCTATTTCATTGGAGGTTATAGGTCTATTTATGTTGTTTATCGGTTCTTGATTTGATTTTGGTAAGTGATAGTTACCCAGAAACTTGTCCACCTCATTTGAATTTTCAAATTTTGTAGAGTAGAGGTTTTCAAAGTATGACTTGAAAATTGTCTGGATTTCCTTAGTGTCCTTTGTGATGTCCCCTTTTCATTTCTGATTTTGTTAATCTGCATGTTCTCTCTGCTTTTTGGTTAGTTTGGATAAAGGTTAGTCTATCTTGTTGACTTTCTCATAAAACCAACTCTTTGTTGCATTTATTTTTTGTATTATTTTCCTGGTTTCTACTTTATTATTTCAGCCCTCAAATTGGTTATTTCCTGGTGTCTACTCCTCCAGGATGAGTTTGCTTCTTTTTGTTCTAAGGCTTTCAGTTGTGCTGTTAATTCTCTAATGTGACTATCCTCTGTTCTCTTCATATGGACACTTAGTGCAATGAACTTCCCTCATAGTACTGCTTTCAAGGTGTCCCATAAATTTGGGTATATTGTTTCCTCATTCTCATTGAATTTTAGGAAGTCCTTAATTTTTTTATTTACTTCATCTTTGACCCAGGTATGGTATAATTGTGCATTGTTCAGTTTCCATGAGTTTGTAGGGTTTCTGCGAAGTATGGTGTTGTTGAATTCCAACTTTAAAGCATGTGGTCAGATAAGATACAGGGGACTATTCCAATTTTTTTTTGTTTTTGTTGATGTTTGTCGCCTAGTATGTGGTCAATTTTAGATAAGGGTCCTTGTGGAGCAGAGAAGAAGGTATATTCTTTTGTGTTTGGATGGAATGTTCTAGAGGTGTCTGTTAAACTCAATTGAGATATAACTTCTGTTAGTTCTTTTGTTTCTTTGTTACGTTCTGACTGGTGGTCCTGTCTAGTAGTCAGAGTGGGATGTTGAAGTCTCCCACTATAAGTGAGTGAGGTGTTTTGTTAGCTTTGAGTTTTAGTAGCGTTTCTTTTACAAATGTGGTTGCCTTTTTATTTGAGGCATAGATGTTCAGAATTGAGACTTTTTGCTGATGGATTTCTCCTTCGATGAATACAAAATGGCCATCTTCATCTCTTTTGATTGATTTTTGTTTTTTAGTCTAACTTGTTAGATATTAGGATATCCACACATGCTTGTTTCTTAGGTCCATTTGATTGGAAGGTCTTTTCCCAACCCTTTACCCTGAGGTAATATCTGTCTTTGAAGCTTAGATATGTTTCCTGTATGCAGCAGAGGAATGGATTCTGTCTTCGTATCAATTCTGTTAGCCTGTGTCTTTTTATAGGCAAGTTAAGACCATTAATGTTGAGGGAAAGTAAGGACCATTGATTGTTAATGCTTTTTTGTTTTAGATTTGTTGTTGGCGGTGGTATTGCAAATATATTTGCACTTTTTAACTTTGGGTTCTGGTAAAGTGGGATTATGTATTGCCTATGTCTTTGTGAGTGTAGCTAACATCCTTGGGTTGGAGTTTTTCTTCCAGAACTTACTGAAGGGCTGGATTTGGAGATACGTATTGGGAAAATCTGGCTTTGCATTAAATATCTTGTTTTCTTCATCTATAGTGATTGAGAGTATTGATAGGTATAGTAGCTTGGTCTGGCATCTGTGGACACTTAGTACATGTAGAACATCTATCCAGGACCTTCTGGTCTTGAAAGTTTCCATGGAGAAGTAAGGTGTAATTTTGATAGGTCTGCCTTTATATATTACCTGTCCTTTTTCCTTCGCTGCTGTTAATAACCTTTCTTTATTCTGTATGTTTGGTATTTTGATTATTATGTATAAAGGTGTCTTTTTTCTTTGGTCCAGTCTATTTGGTGTTCAGTATGCTTCTTGTACTTTCATGGGCATGTCCTTCTTCAGATTTGGAAAGTTTTCTTCAATGATTTTGTTGATTATGTTTTCTGCACCTTTGAGCTGGGCTTCTTCGCCTTCCTCTATGCCTATTATTCTTAGGTTTGGCCTTTTCACGGTGTCCCACATTTCCTAGATGTTTTGTTTTAAGGATTTATTGGATTTAAGATTTTCTTTGGTCGATGAATCTATTTCCTCTAGTTTATCTTCAGCACCTGAGATTCTTTCTTTCATCTCTTGTACTCTGTTGGTTATGCTTGTGTCTGTAGTTCCTGATCATTTGCCCAAGTTTTCTATTTCCAGCATTCCTTCAGTTTGTGTTGTCTTTAATGTCTCTGTTTCACTTTTCAAGTCTTGAACTGTTTCCTTTACCAGTTTAATTGTTTTTTGGTTTTTTTTTTTTTTCTTAACATACTTTCTTCAAGAGATTTGTTCATTTCTTCCAAGTTTTTGTTTGTTTGTTTTTTTTTCTTCCATTTCTTTAAGGGATTTTCTCACATTGTCTTTGAAGGCCTCTATCATTTTTATGAAGATATTTTTTAGTATTTCCCTTCTGCTTCATCTGCTTTGGGGTGTTCAGATCAAGGTGGTGTAGAGTCCCTAGATTCTGGTGTTGTTATGCTTGTCTTTCTATTTTTAGGTGTTTTCTTGTATTGTCGTCTTCCCATAGCTTCTTCCAGTGGGTAAAGGCTGTGTGTGTCTCTCTCTCTCTATGCTACTCCCCAGGTGGGCTTAGGTGGGTCAGAAGTTCAATGTCTGTAGCTCTGGGTGGTCCGATCTCTCTAGGAGGTTTCTCCTCAGGCAGGTGTCTGGGGGTCAAAGATTAGGCTATATAAGAGCCCCCCCTCCTGTCCCCGGGCAAAGGGGGTCAAAGATCTAGCAGGTAGGGACTCAGGATGGTCTTGCAAGGATAACTGGATCCCTGGCAGGGGCAAGGAACCCTGGCAGAGGACCAGCAGTGAGGGTCAGTGATCAGGCATGAGAGGATTCAGGGTGGTCCCTAGTGTATAAGCAGGTCTAGTGTGCTCAGAGAAACTCCAGGAAGTTCCCAGAATCTGGTGGGATCCAACTTCTGTTCCAGTCCTCAATTGGAGCAGTGGGACAGTGGGCAGGGTATGGCACAGGGTGGGGGGAGGGCAGGCCTTTCCTTGTAGGTAGGGGTGGTGGGTTTTGTCAGAGGACCAGGAGCACTCTCACTGGGAACTGGACACAGAGGGGAGCGAGATTCAGGGCCAATTCCACATTATCTTTGTAAGAGAAGACCTAGACAGAGTAAGCAATCATCTGGGTTCAAATTTAAAGGGAGTCAGACCTTACATATTTTTAGAAATACAGTCAAAGCCAAAGGAACTGCTTCAGAAATGCAAATGAGAATTGTATTTCTGAAGGTAGATGTTATAAGAAAAAAAACCCTTTGGTATGCAACATGACACCCTGCCAGAGGTCATGGTTGTGATATTCTCTTTTCTGAAGGTTAGATGATAAAAAATCTCCTTAGGAATAGAAAAGATACTCTTTGTTCATATTCTTCAATCACTTGCATTTTGGGTGTGATTCAGTATGGTTACACACACTGCATTCATTCGTGATCTAGTATAGTACAAATTCCCATATTCTTTGCAGGACAGAATACAATGAAGAATAAAGAGATACCTAAAAGAAGGAAGGGAAGTAAGAAAAAGCAACAGATGACAGAAGTTAACTTGGAATCATCAGTTTAATGTGTGATGGCAGAGCAAAGAAAGGGTTCTGATTAATCCGTAATAATCTTTTCTCTTTAGCAAGGAAGAAAACTAAATTTGGTGTTGCCAGGAGCAGTTTTGTATCTTAGGCATAAAAAACACTAAACCATTTTAAATACCATGTGATGTAGGTCTTTGAAAGGTTTGAGGAAGATGAGCATTGAAGAAACTCATTATGAAGTTTGCCTTTATATGTCAGAAATAGCTATTTGGGCAAGAAACCGCTCTTGCCTGAACTGTTTGACTGTTGCTGTATAATCTGGGCATGCAGGACCCACAAGAAAGTGACTGCTGAACTTGCAAAACAAGTACAGTTCTGAAGCATTCCTACTTCATGGAAGAGTCTGCCAGACATTCTGCAGGACACATTGACAAATGCCAGACAGATTGCTGATACAGGCAGACTACTTAAAATTTCCTGCTTCACTAGAAGTCTGCCAGGCACACTGTGGCCTATGGGCTGAAGATGGATGCTCCAACTTTAAAAGGAACTTTGGGTGACTGACTAGGCAGTGAGATGGCTCTGTCAATGCTAGAGTTTACATGTTATTTTTCTGTAGTCTTTGATGGAGTTGAAGACAGATCACTATGGTTATGGTTTCATTAGTTATAACAAAAGATAAGTTACATATACAACTTTAGACTCACAAAGGTAGGATACATAGAATATTTTCTTTAAATTTGCCAAATGTTTATGAACTAAATATTTAATTATAATGCTTAATAACTCTTTTGTTATGTATAATTATAATTTTACTATGTTAAAGTTAAAACCCTTCTTTTTATTTAGACAGGAAAGAGGAGATGATGGGGAATGTTATTCTGTATATATGTTTGTCTTCAATAAGACAAACAGTGTTTAATGAATAAAACACTGATTGGCTCCACAGGAAGTGGTGTAGCTGGGAAGGATCAGAATATAAGCAGGAACAAGAAGAAATCACTCTCTTCTCTGCAGAGACTCTGAGCAGTTGCAATGAAGCAGGCAAAGCAGTTGCCAGGTCTGACATTTCCCAGGTAAGATAAGACTACTTGGAAATGCGTGGATAAATAGAATTGTATTAAATATTAAGACAGAATTAGCCAATAAGAAACCTTAGCCAATGGCCAAAGTTTTATAACTAAAAGAAAAAACAAACAAAAAACAGAAAACTAAGCTTGAATAAGATCGAGTAACTACTGAGAGATAACCTGTGCAGTATTTGATCTGGCACAAAACTCCTGGGTGGAAAGCTGTGTGTATGCAATATGCCTTCACTCTCATCATATGCTAATGAGTGATAGTGTTGAGCATGAAAATATCTGTTTTGCTTGATATTCTGGGGATGGAGACAGAAGAGAGAAATCCATTCTCTTGATGAGGCATGGGAGAATGAGGGTGGAAAGTGAACTGTGGCTTCACAAGATGGCTTTTAATGAGTTTTTGGATTTTCTTCTTGGTTTTATTTACATATTTAAATATGTAACAATATTGGAACAGGAAAGATGGCTCAGAAGTAAAGAGTCCTTGATATTCTTCCAGAGAATTCAAGTTCAAAGCCAGCAGCCACATAGTTACTCAAAACTGTCGGTAAGTTCAATTCTAGTGGATTCAGTGCCTTCCTCTGGCTTCTGCCAGCCATAGGCAGAACACACACACACACACACACACACACACACACACATACACACACACACCCACACGCACATTTATGTATATTAAAAAAATTAAATATATGTGGCTTTGTTTCTTCTTCCATTATGACTTAGCCTAACTTTAAACTTGTATTGGAAGGAATATGGGAAACAGAGGGCTTCTTCCCAGTTGATGTTTATACATTTATATGAAAATTAATTGAAGGACAATAACCAATAAACATCTCTACCCTAGGCAATGCTGAATGTTCATAGCTGGTGAGAGTGAGACACTGACTAGAAAGCCTCAGTGGTTCTCTAGGCATACGGATCCCTCAAATTGACTAAACATTGAACAAATTTCTTCCTGATGACCACCCCCAGTGCCTCTTAGTATTTACTTTAGAAACCTTTCAGCTGAAAAGTCACTCTCTGCCCTTTAAGTATGTGAAAACACAAAGTAGAAGGGCAACTAGGGTCATCCACATACACTGTAATAGTCAAGAAAAGCAAAGACACATGTCCAAGACTCTGTGGGCTCTTGGAAGCCTGGCTCTGATGAGTATCAACCAGTCAATGCACAGGGGCTAATGACCTGGACTGCCTTTCACATAATGTCTCTTGGTCCTTTATCATTAGTCTTTTCTTTTGTTATGGTTGAGGATAGAATGTGCCCACTATTACCTTAGTTCTGAGTGATGTTTTCAATGCTTTTTGATGTGGCCTGGTATAATTTTTCCTTTGGAAGGAAACCTTTTAAAATATTTCTTTTAGTTTGAGTGCATTTGGAGAAGCGGAGAGTCTATAAATTATTCAGGCACAGTTTATGCTGATATTGGAGTGTGCCCCCTCCCCTTGGGGCAATGGCAATTCAATATTTAACAACTCCTATAGCTTCAGGGAGAGAATTCCCTATAGTTTTACCCAAGGATCTGTCCAGAATTGATCCTTCTGACCTTAAAAGAAAATGAACTAAAAGAACCACGGGAAATGTGGATGGTTGTGGGAAGGTGGGTAGCCACTGCTGTGAAGGTCTTTTGTTTCTATTAATGGAACCCATTTCAAAAGTTGATTCTTACAATAAACTCAAACTTCTTCCCTGCTGCTGGCATCTATAGAAACAGGCTGCTTTCTGATCCCACCTTTCATTTATGTAGAAAGAAGCAAAATTCCAGCCACATGTTGGCTTCTCCTATAACTTAGGGTCCAGCTTAAATCTGCTTTTCATTTGTATTCACAACCACCAAGAACATCCACATTTATAGAAAATTAAATGAGCATAAAATAGGGTTTAGTTTGTTTTCTGTGTTTTACATATGATACACATGCTCAGTCAATAGTTTTCAAATAAATGAATAAATTCCAAACATAGATGTTATCTTGTTTTTTATGACTTTAGAAAAATATTTTTGTGGTGTTCAAATGATCTGTTATTTATGCAAACAAGAGGCTAACTGCTTCATTTATACATTTAGGGGAGGGTGGAGATCTTGTCTGTATGGTTCTCTAGAATCACATAACTCGAAGAATGAATGTCTCAGTCTCTCTCTCTCTCTCTCTCTCTCTCTCTCTCTCTCTCTCTCTCTCTCTGTGTGTGTGTGTGTGTGTGTGTGTGTGTGTGTGTGTGTGTGTGTGTTGGGGAGGGTTCATTGGAATAACGTACAGGCTGCAGTTCAACATGGCTGGTTGTGAATGGGAAGTCCAAGAATCTAGTTGCTGCTCAGTCCCATGTGGCTTTGTGTCCCAGCTAGTCTTCTATATATTCTGGAATCCAGAAGAAGCAGGCTCCAATGCCAGTGAAGGAATGGATGTGTTGACAAGGTGAGGGCAAGCAGGAGACAAACAAACCCTATCTTCTCCCATTGTCCTTATATACATTTCCAGCAGAAGATGTGGCCCAGATTAAAGGTGTGCCTTTCAGCCTCAAGGTCTGGCTCAAAAGCCTGTGTCTTCCAGCTTAAAGATCCAGATCAAAGGCATGTTCACCTCTTGCCTCAAGATCCAGATCACAAGTGTGCCCTCCCTTTCTGTATTATAGATATTCATGATATAGCCAAGCTCTTAAATTCCATATGTGCTTCTCTCTGTTGCTGGTAAAACACTGACCAAAAACAACTTGCGAAGAAAAGGGCATGGTTCATGTTACATTTTACAATCTATCATTGAGGAAAGGCAAAAGCAAGAACTGAAGGCAGGGTCCTGGGACAAAAACTGCCACAGAGAACATGGAAGAATGCTGCTTCGTGGATGTCTCCCACGTTCATACTTTGCTTTCCTTTCCTACCCAGCCTATGGTGACATGAGCCCTCCCTCCTATATCAAATTGCATTAAAAAAATGCTCCCAACAGGTACCATCATAGGTCATTCTGATGGAGAAATATCCTCAGGTGAGATTCTCTCTTCCAAAGGTGTCACATTAACAACCACAATTCACTAAATTGTCTCCCAAGTCTTCCATTAATATGGCCTCAGGTGGCAGCAAAGGCCACACACATCCACATGTCCCTCAGTAGCAGCATCTTCCACAGACATCAACACTGTTTCAGGTGGCAAGATAGACCACTGAAATCCACCTGCCTCCAGTGGTAACATGGGGAACAAACATCCACACAGCCCCTGGTCATGTTGATATATGTCATCCATGGTACTGCCCAAAGACATGTTGATGTCTATGGTCTATGTTACTACTAGAGGCCTTCTTGAGGTCCATGGAAAGCATTACTGCTGAATGCCATGTGGCTGTCCATGGACTATAGTTCTGCCTGAAGTCATGTTTGTCATCATGGCCCATATTGCCACAAGAGGCCATGTTGACATCCATGGCCTCTACTACTACCTGGGGTCATGATGGTGCCCAAGGTCTTTGGTGCTGCCCGGGGTTGTGTTGAGATCCATGATCTGTACTGCCACTGGACACCATTCTGAGGTCAGTGGCCCATGCTGTTACGAGAATCCAAATAGTAGTCCATGCCAACATGCTGCTGCTGACTGGATAGAGCAAGGAATCTTCTTTTGCAGTGGTATTGATGACTGCAGACTCATAGTTTTGAGAATGAGAGACCTAGAAAGCTTCTTTGACAGCACCCCCACCACCACAAAGAAAAAAGTCTAGACAGGAAGCCATTGAAAAGAACTCCTAAAAATTGTGATAGCAATCCTGACGTGTAGCCCTTCACAGTTAATGGCTTCTGGCAGGGGTGGGGATGGGGAAGGACTCAGTTTTGTTAAGGGTTGAACACTGGGAGTTTGACCATGCTCCACTGAGTATATGGACAATACAAACTAGACGTGGTAGTTTTTTTTTCTTTTCATCTTATTTTCTTTGGGGGAGAGCACAGTAAGTGGGAACCTGAGAAGACTGTGAAGTACATGTGACTGGGGTGCATTACGTGAAACTCCCAAATAAGCAAATATATATATATGTATATATATATATGTATATATACATATATATATACATACATACATACATATATATATGTATATATATACATATATACATATACCCACTAAGTGTACCAGAAAGCTTCACTTAAAGATAAATCAATAGCAGCTACTATTGATACACAGCAAGAGGTCTGGAGATAGGTAGCCTAGTGATGCTTTAGTGGCTTTACAATAACATTGTATGCTTATATGTTACTTGTCTTCTGTGGAATGATGAGTTTCTTTTCCTTCTTCTATTCTTGGAACAGTATGGTAGGAACAAGGAGAGTAGCAAAGAAAAGACATTTGTGTCAACCATATCTTTATTTTTTTATAATAAAGACAAAGGTTATCTGGACCCACAATCATGGACTTTCTGTTAACTTTTAATGACCATTTTCAGCCACTAGTTCAAATGTTCGGGGAGAATAACATAAAGGAACACTGGCGTTTATTTCCTGAGGCTCTGTAGGAACTCATCACCTGAAATAGGAAACTGTGCCAACAGAATAAGTAGGGATTTTGGTTAGGAAAAACGTGGTGGGGTAGAAGTGGAAGAACCTAATTTTGTGTAAACAGCTGGAATTGTCTACCACACTTCTTTTGTAAACAATAACAGTGGGAACTTACCATGCATGGCACACTGTAAAGTTTACCCATGCTCACTTACTCAAGCTACCTCGCAGCCCTGAAGCTGGCACTCCTGGGACTCTCTCACTTTACAGATGAGGGAAGAGAATGATTAGGTCATCCAGAAGCTGCACAGCTAAGGAGAGAAGTGTCTAAAGCCAACCTCTTGTACCATAGCTCTTTGCTCCCTTGTACTGACTCTTCTCATCCGGAGAGCCCTACTTAAAACAACACATTTGTCATGTTCCAAAGTGGTTTTAATTTCTGAAGCATCAAATGGACTTATTTAATGACTTTTTTTCTTAGTACAAAGTGTTTAAGACTGCCCCCACCTGATATTGCTCTGCTGATTTACATTGACTTCTACAAGCATTTACAGGTTGCCTATCAGGTGCCGCCAAGCACAATATCTGAAATGGCTAATAAAATTACTCTAGACAAGGACATAGGCTCATAAACAAATAACTCTAATTATGATATGATAAATGGTGTCATGAAAATATCCACAGTAACATAGTATAAGGCTGGCAGATTAGCCTAAGGCTAGTCTGGGGACAGTCTGCTAGAGGTGATAATTGAATTTGTGATTACAAATAATAAATATATGAAGTCCATTGGAATCATCAAAGATCACTAAGTGTTGAAACAGAAATTTGAGATATTGGAAGTTTTAACCGGTCTAGATGTTACTTTTATAAAGCATGGTCTATTCAGTTTAAAATATTTTTCACAGTTACTGACAAGGTCTGGCATAAACATTTTTCCTTACAGAAGAATTATGTAAACATTGCCATCAGTGCATCCAAATGGGTGTAAAACCTTTTTCTCTGCTATAGAAGTTTAAAATTCGTACCTTTGTTTGAAAAAATGTGTAGTTAAAACTTCCCAGTTTTCAATTGTTCTTCTCAGGACATATAGTTCAACCATTCAGCTCCTGCATTTATGGGGCAGTAAATTATGGCTCTTGGTTCATGCCCAAGTTAATCAGAGAATTCACTCTTTAGCCTTACTTACTGTCTTAAATAAAAAATATGCTGATAAATAGGGGTAAAATCATTGACAGCTTCTAGAGAAGGAATCATTCCATTATTTTGAATGAGTTTCTTCAAACATCTGATCTCTGGGTTTTTTAGCTCAATCTTACAATACAAATTCAGTGGTTGGTAGGATGTTGTTATGGCCTGCAGTGTAAAAATAATGAATCAAG
The DNA here is from genome assembly GCF_943737965.1 of Phodopus roborovskii. NCBI lineage: Eukaryota > Metazoa > Chordata > Mammalia > Rodentia > Cricetidae > Phodopus > Phodopus roborovskii. Next base: position 11,269,240 of record NW_026126541.1, on the reverse strand, counting down.
TCTTCACTGCACACATCTTTCCCATTAAACAAATAAATTCCCCAGTAACCTAGTCCAATGTCCATCTTTTTAAATATGTGAAATATATTATCATGTTCAGAGAAAGTAGGTAATGAATAATGATACTGTATATTACAAACAAATACATAACTACATATGTATTCTAAACCACTCAATTATAAGAAATAGTCCCACAGAAAATGGACAATTATAACTAAATATAAGAGAGTAATAATGCTGGGGTGGCAAGCTAGCATAGTAGTCAAGGTACTTGCTATGAAGTTTAATGAACCGAGTGTAATCCCTGGAACCCACATGGTAGAAAGATCCATTTCTGCAAGTTGTCTTCTGACTTTCACATATGCACTCTGGAATGCACAAATATGTACACACACACACACACACACACACACACACACAGAGAGAGAGAGAGAGAGAGAGAGAGAGAGAGAGAGAGAGAGAGAGAGAGAGGAAAAAGATTTTTCCAAGTGTACTTTTAAACTTGAAGCACTGTAAGAAGTACAATTTAAACATTTTCTACAACTATTCTTTACACTAATAATATCAAAGTCAAAATTGGTAAAACTGTTTATTTTGGTAGACTACTGAACCTCGTTCTGGTTTAAAAGACCACATTTCCATGTTTATAGATTTACATGTTTGTAAAAATATGTCATTATTCATTAATTAGTGGTTAGGCAACTTTGTCATTGTAAGATTCCAATGGGAGTATATTCACTTGAATCTAAGCCCCTGGGGACTGGCCTACGATGCATAAAACATTTTGTTATTGTTTTGTGCAGAAAAATATTTAGTTGTATCAGGGCAAACTCCAAGATGGCACAGCATGTCTGGAGATTAGAAGTCAGCATTAATAGCTGATTCTCTCCTTTTGTCCTTACATGAGTTCCAGAGATTGAACTCATCCATGGAGAGTGTCTTTATCTTTGGAGCTTTATTGCTGACCCTTATATCTGTTTTTTAACATGTAGATAACAATCTTACAATGGGTTTTATAACTGGAAGTGGGGTTCACAAAATGCTTGACCACAACAAAAGTTTTCTTTATCCACAGTGCCTAAAAATTCAAAATGAAACTTCTCATGCAACTGAGGCAGTTATCACAGCATTCAGCCATGATGCATTGTGTGGCTTCACTGTAGCTCTGGTTCTGAACACAGCACTCATACTGTGTAAATGTGTCTTGTCCTGGTATAGGAGGCCTCTGACTATAGATGAATGTCGTCATGCATTGCTATGCTCTTCATGTACATACAAAGTTTGTTGCTCTTACATAAAAAATGATGGTTTTAATGTGTTCTTACTGCCATTCCTCAGCACATAAATAACAAATTAATATATCTTTGGATTGTATTATGTTTTATTTTAAAAATTGCTGTTGGTTTCCTCTATTGAGAGTTCTCTATTCAGTTCTGTACCTCATTTTTAATAGGGTTATTTGGTGTTTTGTTGACTAATTTCTTGAGTTCTTTGTATATTTTGGAGATCAGTGGTACCAGGATGTAGCCCTGGTGCACAAAAGGACTTTGGGAGCACAGCCCCCATGGAGGGGTACTCCCTTAGCCTCGAGACAGGAGAGAAGGACTAGTCTCTACTCCAAATGACTTGGCAGATTTAGATGACCCCTCCTGGAAGGCATCACCCTACATGTGGAGTGGGGGGTGGGTGGGAGGGAAGGGTGTTTGGGGGGGAATGAGAGGGTGGAAGAGAAGGAGAGAGGGAGAAAGGGAGAGAGAGAGGGAGAGAGTGGGAACTGGGATTGATATAGTAAATTTTAAATAAAATTAAAAAAAAATGCTATTGGAGTTGCTAACATGAAAATCAGAAAGAAATCAAGGATAAATAAATCAAGAACTTCTAATGACTTCTGAAATAGCCCTAAACATACTTCCATCATTTTTTACTGCATAGTTGTACAGAGAAGAGTTCTCAGCATGGATGCTGACAAAATCAACTGATCAACTCTCAAAACCATTAAGTATTCTCTATATCCTGAAATATCAAGTAAACAGCTATGTTTAGTCCTTTATATAAAAAAATCACATCAAATTCATTAGTATGAAAATATATTCATCTTTAAGAAATGGCAAAACAACATATAATATATGTGTGCCAAATAATTATTTTATGAAAAAAAAACTTCTTAACTTAATATCAGTATTTTGATTTCATACTTATTTTGTATTCATATATACTTGGGGTTACATAAAAGAACAAATCACATAACATATAACAAATAGAAGAAATGTAAGACATGATAATTGTTATATGAACTAATTTTAATAGTATATGTACTATTTATATGTATATGTAATTACATAATATATGTAATTATATATATATATTGGGTGTATTATATGTGTATATGCATGTGTGTGTGTGTCTATGTGTGTCTGTGTTTCTTTGTGTGTAGGGGTCAGTTTTTTATATGTATGTCTGTTTCTGTGAATGTGTTTGTGTCTGTGTGTTTTTTCTTTCTTTCTGTATTTGTGTGTGTGTGTCTGTGTTTCTATGTGTATGCGTTTGTGCATTTAAATGTGAGTATGTGTTAATACTGTACTGTTTCTGAGGATATGATGAAACCAACAAAGAGTAAGTCAAGTACAAAGGAAATAGTGTAATCGTTTTAAGTAAACACCAGTTGTGAATGTCAAGTAAAAACCTAACACATCAGGTTAATTTTAAGTTTTATTTTACACTATTAACACTATATACTCAAGTGTTATATTGTTATGACATTATAATGGTAAGAATGTCACAAAAATAAGATTTTTTCCAGTTTATTATTCATCTTATGGGACCACTGTCATATCTACAATCCAACAGTGAGCATTATGTCATTATGCAAACATGAATTCTTTCTCCCTTCTCCCTCCCTCCATCCTTTCCTCCTTCCCCTTCCCTTTCTCTCTCTCTCTCTCTCTCTCTCTCTCTCTCTCTCTCTCTCTCTCTCTCTCTCTTTTTGCTTAGTATGAGCTAATTCCCTTACTAAGAGAAATACAAATTGTCCAGGTATTCAAAACATGTTTTCTCATATTTCCAAAGACTATAATTCTAATATCTAAGTATCATAGGTTGGTTGGTTGACTTTTCCTGTAGAAAGAAGTTGCAGGAAATTGGCTCCTGACTTCTCATATGGATTTTTGTTTGGACATGTAAAATGAAAAGAACAATTTCTGGTGATTCTTTCCATTCTTTAAAAGACCTATTCCCTTCGATATGGTCTCATCTATAAGCCCTCATTTGCTCCCATGAAATCAGTAAAGGTTCCACCTCTAAACAGAGTAATGTTAGAGTTAGATTCTCAATATTTAAACTTTAGGGGTGTCTTTCGGTCTGTACATGAATATGTACCTACATGTGCATTTTTATTTCCATGGTTAACTCTCAGTCATTGTGTGACCTTTAACTTAAACTCTATAATAGGTGACAGAATCTGGGAACAAATATTCTTCCTTTTTCTCCATTTCTCTACACTGCCTCCCCTCCACAGTCACACTAGAAAATAATTCAAAAGCACTTCATAGACAAAAGTTATTATAGATAGAGTTTCCAGGTATAGCAAGGAAATGAAAAAGATCTCATTTCAATCTTAATTTTAGATAAAAACAATCATTTCAGAGGATAATACTAACAGAGTATTTAGCATTTATCTGATATTCACATATAATAGAATCTTGCAAATAGCAAGCCTTATCATGGGTTTGGGATTTCTTTTTTTGTGTATTATATTTATAAGCATAATTCTTTTCTTGCATAAAACTTGTATCATATGCCTTGTCTGATTCCAGTTGAGTCTTTCACTGATTACAAAGCATAGCATTCTCATTTCATGTTTAATTTTACTAAATGTCAAATGATGTTTGGGTATGGTTTAAGACGGATGGCTATATGACAGAATATGAACACTGTGTAAGACAAGACATAGGTTCTGTTTTTAATAGGAACCACTTTACAGAAACTCACAGACATATCACATGCTTAGTTATGTGATCTCTCTCATGCTTTAGCTGTGTGGGCAATAATAACGGAAGACTTTCCATTGTTAAGCTTTAGTATTGATTATGGTGTAGCTGAATAATGTAGTGTGTGTGTGTGTTGAATGCACTTAATACATATTTCAATATATATGTATATATTGAAATGTTAATCCTTGCTGACTTAGAATATAGTCTGATTTTGAAACAGGCATTTATAGATGTGCCTTCCTTACTCTAAAATGAGGTCACACTAGAGTGAAGTGGGTCCCTAATCTAATGTAACTGGTATCTGTGTTAAGAAGACAACAATTCGAAGACAGACCCATAAAGAAACCACAGAGGAGAAGAAGAAATGATTGCAACTTAGGCTGTCATGAGCTGAAAAACAAAATAAAACACACACACACACACACACACACACACACACACACACACACACACACCAAAAATAAAAACAAAACAAACAAAACAAACTGCCAAAGACAGTTCCAGAAGAGATGACATAGAAGAAGGCTCGATTTTCCTTCAAATGGTATAGTAATACTGACATATTTTGGGGAGAGAGGGTCTTCTAGCTTTTAGAAGCAGAAAACCATTAGTTTCTGTTATTTCAAGCTTTGCAATTTATAGTTCTTCACAGTTCCAGACAGTCTTAGGAAATTAATAGGGGTTGTTCTACTCACTTATTATCACTCTCATGAAGATGACAGTAGAGCTCTCGGTTCCTTGGGCAATCACTGAGTCAGAGGTTGAGGTTTACCAAGAAAGCAAAGGAAAGGTGCTGTTTACCATTTCCACTTTTAGACAAACTGATACATGGTTTTCTTTGGGTCTACTTACAATAGTTGAAAAGAAGATCCTTCTTGAGAGAGGAGCCCAATGCTAAAGAGTACCTTGACTTTCAACACCTCAGAACTCCTTTCGAACATGATTGGAATAGGAAGGGAAAAAAAAAATCATTTCCGTGATGGATTCCTTTTTCTATTTTACTGAAACATTCCAATGAGAAGTGGAAGAAGCTTTTTATCATCGTATCAGATTTACATGGTAAAATTTAATGTACTTCTTGTCAGCTTTAAACACTGGAAATATCAATAAAATGTCAAATTATATTTGACTTCAAACCCAAGTGGTTATAAAAATGCAATACAAATTTACAATCATTTAGTCTTCCCCTTTTCTCACAATAAAACCCTGTTTTATTCTTTATGGGAAGCTAAAATTATTTTTGCTCAAAGCTGGTAATTTATTAGGGCTTACATAAGCTCTGAAATGTGTTTCCCTTAGAAATCAACCATGAGCCTGGAACTGTGACCAAACTTTTTAATTATGGCTTTGAAGTAATGTAACTGTGGTTTTAATGCCTCATACATCTGCTTGAAGGGTTATATGAGTTTGTTCAAACTTTTGGAAGCAATAAAATTAAATTTCTGGACAGTGAGCTAGCAAAGAGATACCGGTGATGCTGACTGGCATGTGCAACATAATATCTTATACAGAATTTAGTGATTTAACTCCCACAATGAACATCTTGCCCAGAGTGTCAGTAGGCATGGCATTAAAGGAAGCTTTGTCAGCCTTCTGTTTAAAACCTGGAGCCCCCCTTCCCTTCTCTAGGTTCCTGACACTAAAACAATCCATTTCCTAAAATGAAAGACTCAGGCTTGGAGCATATGCTGCTCGCTGCTGTTTATGAGAAATTGAACTTGAGTTCCAGACTCGAAGCTTGGTGCCACACCCATTTCAGCAATCCAGAAATTCAGCCATGCCTCTAAAGAAACTACAGCTGATTGGGCCACAGTCACCTGTGAATGTGAAGAGAACAGAACAAGGATTTCAGTAGCAGAAGTCGGAGGGAGCTCCGGAGAGCAGATAGGTGGTCACTGGGCAGCTTCCATTCTGAGACCTGTCTTTAGGCTCTGGTAGGAAGAGACTGTATCATTTCCGGGTGTTCAGAATCTAAATCATAAACCTCTCAGAGTAAAGGCCTAAAATTGATGCCAAAATCTCTGCTCTTTTCATGCCTTCTCAACTTTCCTATATCTGTTTTCGGTTTCTTTTATTTTTATAATTATATGAGATCATTTTGGTCCCTCAAATGTCAAAAAAATTGCACTTTATTCTCTTTCTCTAGAAAAGTAAGTTATTTCCTAATATTCAGTTTTTAATTAATGTGCTCTCTCTCTCTCTCTCTCTCTCTCTCTCTCTCTCTCTCTCTCTCCCTTTCTTCTCTCCCATTCCTTTTTCTTTCCTCCCTCACTCCCTATTTTTCTTTGCTATGGTGTTTCTGGGGGGAACTCTACAATTAGTTTTACAGACAGTTCACATAATCAAAATAAAATTTAAACAAGTATGAGCTGCTCTGTGGGAAAGTATAGCACAGACTTGAAATAAGAATTCTTCAAATTATTTCACTTGTGATCTTAAATTATAACAAATGATTGGAGGAGTCAGATCACTGCAAAATGTTTCCCTTCCCTTCACTCTTCATGTCGTTGTCTCCTCTTCCCTTAATCACTGGTAGCCTTACATCCTCACTCACCCTCACACATACCTTCGCTTTTTATCCTCCTTCATGAAGAAGAGAAATCATCAGGTGAGAGCTTTTTCTCTTTTTATTGTGTTCTGGAATCACCTAATTACCTTTTAAAAACAAACTCCAATCATCTGAAGTATCCCCTTCCTTATCATTTTAACCAATTCCTTTCTAGCAGTTGACAAGCTTTGCTATTTTAATGTCTAGCACATAACGAGTTTTTGGTAGTAGGTATTTTAATTTCATTTCCTGCCCTGCCATGTGCCCACCTCCTGGTCTCTGGAAATCAAAGACATTAGCGTGGCATAGCAAAAGGGATTTTAGGTTAAGAACGGAACTGCACTGAAAAATCACCTCGCCCTAAAGTAGGAAGTTTATCCTGAGTTATTCAGCTAAAGCAATGCTACCACGGGCTTGGAGAGATTGGATAAACTGCACTCTATAAAATGCTTGGTGTGCAAGTGCAAGGAATTGATCCTCACTGACCATATAAAAAGCTGGGCATAGTATCCAAGCTTATACTCTCAGCACAAGGGAAGTTGAAATAGGAATGTCATGAGGCTTGTTAGCCTATCAGTCTAGACAATTGCTTCTCAACCTTCCTATGCTGCACACCTTAATTTAGTTCCTCATGTGACCACTCCCCCAACAAAATTATTTTTGTTGCTACTTCATAATTATAATTTTGCTACTATTGTACATCATTACATAAATATCTAATATGCCAGATATTTGATATGCAACCCCTGTGAAATAGTTGCCCAACCCACAAAGGGTCATGACCCAGAGGTTGTGAACCACTGGCATAGAGAAATCAGCAAACACTAAATACACCAAGAGACCCTTTCTCAAAAAATAGGTGGAGAATGATTGAGAAGACACTGGACAGCAAACTTTGGCTTCTACACACACACACACACACACACACACACAAACACACACACACACACAAACAAACACACTAGACTATAGACAGGAAGGTGATATGTTATAAGGATTTAATTCATATTCATTACCTTTGAAGATGGAGTAAGGGAACCATGAGCTCAGGGACATAACAGCTGAGAAAGAAACAAATCTTACAGATCTTTGGGGAAGCAATGCCTCCCCGAAGACACCTCAATTATACCCTGAGAGACCTGTGTCTAATGTGTGACCTACAGAGCTGTTGTGTAATAAAACTAAGCTGTTTAAGCTTACAGTAGTTTATTAGTTTAAGTTTGTGACAATTTATTGTGACAGAAAACTGAAAGCTAAGCAACCATCAAACAAAGATATGGACAAATGTAATTGGAATAAGTGAAACAAGGGAAGAAAAATTAAAATAAAATAGATGCCCCTGCCCATCCCACGTCTGCTTGCTCTTCTTCACGTAGCTCCATCAGTGACCAGCACTCACCCCACCTCTTCCTCAACTTTTCTCCTCTGGTGCCTTCAATATAAATTGTCACCATAAGCTCTTGTGTATGGATTCTTGGTCCTAAGCTGGTGGCATTGTTAGAAAAAAAAAATGTAGGTATTTGAGAGATGGAACCACACTGGAGGTTTTATCGTTTAGTTTTCTGGTGTCTGTGTTTCCTGAGTGTGGTGCAATGTGGTCTTGTAGCTTCCTTTACATGTGACAGTGCCTTCCCTGTATGTGTGTGGTCATGTCTTCATCAGCATGATGGGATCTATCTCTCTGGAACTGTCAGCCCAAACAAAGCCTTTCTTTCTGAGCTGTTCTGGTCAAGGCTTTCTATCACATGACTAATCCTCCTTCCCCTCAGATATAACTCAAAAATCTGCCAGGGATTTTCATCCATCAAGAATTATAACATTGAACCCAAACACTTGGAGTTTTCATTCTCCTTTGTTTTATTCAGTGTCTCCTGGCTTTTCCTATTCTGGGTAATGCTCTGTTTGGACAGCTCTGTTCACGTCTCAACTTTAGTCAGATCCAGCCATAAAAGCAGTAACCACAAGAAATACTTTGAACAAATGAAGCCTAAAACATTGATTTGGTTACTCTGGTGATTAAGAGAAGAAAGGAGCCATACAAAAAGGGGCAGTCAAGGCAATACAGAGAGAGACAAATCAGAAACTTCTGTTAGTAGTAATCATCAATCCCTTGCTCAACAGCCTTTTGGACTTAAACCATTACTCACCTCCATCTTCTCTTCATACCATAAGGTAAACAAAAGCAAACAATTGACTGCAAAGATTCTGCCTTTTCCTCCCTGTCCTTATCTGCTGGTCTTCCTGTTGGTAAACGGAATCATTCTTCTGACACTTAAACTAGAATCTCCTATGCTATCATTGGTGCTTTTCCTGATCTCATTTCAAACCTTACCTAGTAAAATATGATTCTCATTATAAATGCTGCCTTCTCAGTCTTTACAGTCACAGCCCTGGTTAAACCGGCACCATTTTTCACTGTGCAGCAAGAAAAGAGAGTATTTTCTATTCACATGCCCATGTACCATATCTAAAGTGTGAATCTAAGTATGCTCACCTATTATCCAACAATCAATTATGTTTAATATAGGCTACAAGGTGAACACATTCTAATAGGTCATATAAGTCATTCATGGTCTGGTCTTGTCCCTCACTGACATTTCAAATTTGGTTCATTCTTCATAACATGGCATAATGCCTTTCTCAGATGGCTCCCTTCTCTACTTCCATGCCCCCATCTTTCATTGCCTAGAGTGCTATTTTATCTCCTACATGGCCTCACTCTTGCTTTCCTAGGACAAGGGGATTCACTTCTCTGATTGGCGAACTTTTAAGACACAATGTGATGGTAATGAGTGCCAACTTGATAGGCTCTAGAATTACCCAGGAAACAAGCCTCTATTTAGGCTTGTGTGGGTTATTAACATTAAGTCTGGGGTTTCTAGAATAGGTAAATTGAGATAGAAAGACAAACTTTGTGAGCCAAACCATTCAATAATCTAGAGTGCTGAACTTAAGTAAAAGGAAACAACCTAGATGAGCATCTGCGTTCATAGATCTCTTCCTCGCTGTAGATGCGTAATCAGTTGCCTCAGGCTCCTGCTGCCATGACTGTCCCACTATGATAAACTGTACCCTAGAACTGTGAGTCAAAGTTCCCCCTTCCTTAAGTTGATGTGGTCATACTATTTTGCCACAATAACTAGAAATCGATTAGTACAGATAGCCAGTATAGTTCAACCAAACTTTATCCTGCTGGTTTTTGTTTGTGTTTTGCCGGGGCGGGGGTGGGGGGGGGTGGGCTGGGCTGGGGAATTTGCCACTCTAGAGCATTACCCAACTGCTCTGCTACTCCACTGAAACTCTTAGCTATTCTTTTCATCATCATTGTTAGTCTCCAGGCACCTGCACTGGCCCATACTTGGGGTTCTGGCAGGACAGGATACAGCCACTAAGGGTACCACCTGTGCACATTCACTAGGTTCCCTTTTCAAATGGCCCTGCACACCTCCCATCCTACTCTCTCTCTCTGTCTCTCTGTCTCTTTCTCCCCACTCCCCTTCCTCCTTTTTATGATCCCTTTTCCTAATTAAAAAAAAAAAAAACCCTATCTCTGCTTGAACCCTATCTCACAGTGTATTTTCTTAGCACGTTCTTCTTAAATTACAATCATCGTCATCATTATTAATTAGTAGCAGCAGTAAATATTGTTTTGATACAACCTTCATTTTTGTTCTCTTCTGTCTCATAGTTGCATTTTATTTCAAGTATAGAAGAGAACCATTCTCATTTTGTGGATTCCCTGTCTCTAAATGCATACCATTTTAGTTGAGTTCCTCTTGATGGTTTGAAATCCCAAAGGTTTTTTAGAACTCCCCCACCACCATAACATTCTAAAGATGCTTAATCTTACCACTCTGCATTGCACCAGAGAGTTACCTTCCTTAGCTGCAAAGCACTGCCTGCTGTGCAGGTGCTGTGTATCTTTCCCACCTGAGTGTATCACAGTGTTTTGAACATGAGGCAATCACAGCATGAGAGCAGACATAGTATATGGAATGGTTACTCACTTTTCAGGAAGGCTCAAAGAGATCTTAAGAGGACCACTGCTTCAGAGAAGCAATATCCAGAAAGGACTGTTTGATGCTCTGAAGGTATTAAATGAAATTAACCAAAGAAAACTAACAGCCTATAAAGCACTGTATTCTGAAAACTTGACTTGCATTGTGGCAACAACTCATCTAAGAGAGAAGGCCAAAGGTTTCTAAACATGAATGTTTCTGAAAAAATATGAATATTTGAACTTTTATTTTATCCCACCACAGGATTTGATTGACTGATTATAGTGCTTAGGATAGATTCAGCCAATCAATGCACACATTTAAGTACCATCAACATGTACTAAGTATCATGAGTATTATCAAGGGTGTAAGTAAGAGTCAAATTTTCAGAGGTTTGTGTGAGAAGGTCCTCCATAGGCTCTGGCATTTGAATAATTGGTTTCAAGTTAGTGGCACTCTTTAGGGAGGCTTAGGAGGTGTGGCCTTGTTAGAGTTGCTATGTTACTGGAGGCTGGCTTTGGGAGTCTAAAAACCTTTTGACATTTTCAACTCTCTCTCTCTCTCTCTCTCTCTCTCTCTCTCTCTCTCTCTCTCTCTCTGCTTTCTACTTGTGGCTACTTGTGGTTCAAAATGTAAGTTGTCACTTTCAGCTTCCAAATCTAGGGACATGCCTGCATGCTTCCCTATCATGGTTGTTATGGAATTTGACAATAAATTCATAATATTATTGTTAAGCTACATTATGTACTATTATTGCAGATTTTCTGAACATATGACCATATAGCTAAGTACATCATTACCTAAAGTCTGTACTTTCAAAAACATTTCCAATTGGCTGTCCTATGTCAAATGGTCAGCCCAGCAAACATATAAACACGTAACATTATCTGGGCTGAGCATGCACTGACAATTAGTAGGAAAATAGGCCAGAATTTGAAAGAGAGTGGGGAGGGGTAAATGGGATAATTTGGATGGATAAACTTGAAGGAAGAAATGTTATTATATTACAATCTCAAAACTACAGTTTTAAAATGTTCTCAATGTTACATGATATTTTGTTTTAATTACAGAACATGATCCAGAATACAACAATGAACTCATTTAGAATCTATTTGGCAATTTTCAGAGGTTACTTCTGTTATGATGGTTGTGACAGAGTCAGTTTTTGTCCAATCTCCTTTCTGTTCTTCCTTTCAAAAGGAACACAGTGACAATTTGTTCAGCTAACACACTCAGTTCCTAAAAAAACTTGTAGCTAGGGGTGTCCATATGGCTTTATAGTGGCCAATATAATACAAGTACAAAGCTCTGGTGGTATGACAGTGTGATGCAAAAGTCTTTTTAAAAAAAATCAAACTTGGCAGGATTATGTCTTTTTCCATTTTTTTTAGAAAACATTATTCGTGCTCAGGGAATGAGAGAAATGCTGAGATGCATTAGATTTTTTTAAATTATAAGCTCTACTGAGTTTGTAATTCATAGAGACATGCACATTCATTTATATTCGCATATTTTGGTTGCAACTTTAGAGTGATGATTCACATAACACATTACTAATCTTTTTTATAAAAATTTATTTTTTATTATTTTAAATTATATATATATACATATATATATATACACACGTGTGTGTGTGTGTGTGTGTGTGTGTGTGTGTGTGTGTGTGTGTGTGTGTATGGGTGTGTGTGGTTTGGGTACAAACATTTCAGTACAGGTGTCCACACAATTCAGAAAAGGATATTGAATCCCAGAGTTGAAGTCAAGGTGCCTTCAAACTTGTCTGATACCGGTGTTTGTAATTAAGCTTTGCTATTCTGTAAGAGCAGTCCCAGTTCTCTGGCTCACTGGTGGTCTTTTAAAACTATAAAACTCCGTGGTTGCTAGAGTGTTCAGAGCTGTACAGTCATCAAAACATAGAATATCTTCATAACCCCAGGGTACTGCTATAGCAATTAGTAGTGACTTCTTATTCCCCCAGCTTTCCCACAACTGCTAGCCTGGACAATTAATTTTCTGCCTGTACAAATTTGCCTACTCTGGTCATTTTGAGAAAAGGAAATCATACAACTTGTAAGTTTTTACATCTAACTTCTTTCCTTTATGGTCCTTCTAAATTCATCTATGTTGTAGTAGATACTTAATTCCATTTTATGACTGAATAATATTTCATATAGTAAACTAACCACATTTCATTTATCCATTAATTACTCAGTACATAGTTGGTTTCTTTCTTTCTTGTGCCTATGACAAATATATTGTTGTGGACATTTTAACACATGTAGACATTTTCTTGCCCCTCAGGAGATACCTAGTAGCAGGAGCTGCATGTATCTTGACTATATGTAAACAACAAGATCAACAACAACAACAACAACAAAACAGCTACAACCAACAGCAACAGCAAAACATTAAACAGAGCAAGTGGTGAGCTCCTCATGACACCTTGCAGTTCCTAGATCTGCCTACACAGAGAAATAAATAAAAAAATATTTTGGTATAAATATCTGTACAGTCTTCTGTTGTGTACTATTGAAGAGGACCCTTTACTGAGGCCAAGATTAATGGGGATATTGTCAAGCACAGAGCATCGTGTCTGGCGCAGAGTGAATTTCAACCTCACACATGAAGCTCGAGATGCTTGGAGTTCACTCTCAGCTCTTCCCTTTCAGAACACAATCAACCCTAAATAACATGTCTGCTCTTTTCTGCTTTTGTATTCTCAGCCTCCCTCTAAACTCCTTGAGGACAATGTACCATTTATAATGTGGTTTTATTGTGCCTCTTGAGAACCCAGCAAGAGCTCTGGTCCATAGTAACCCTCAGGAAATACTTGGAGTTGATTCTACTTTCAGTAAACTCAGGCCTTTTCTTAGCACAGATCCTATTCTCTGTAAGTGTCACTTACCAATACTTGGAAAAGTAAAATGCCCTACAGGACCAAAGCAGTAACTGGGAGAAATTTCACAATGTTTGCCTCCTAGTCTGCTGAAAACTGAGTCTATATTACAAGTGTCTATAAACTCCCAAGAGCATGTATATGAGTGCTACAAATTACTCTGCCAACCAGTCCCTTTCTGTTATCAACTCTAATAGCAAAGGTTAGTTAGTAATAAAATTAACAGTAAACTTATTAACAAAGACTAAAGTTAACTTAACTGTGTGTACATACATTTTTAAAATAATTAATAAAAACAAAATAAAGTGACCAATTTGAAAGATAAAATATAAAAATAATTGGCTATAAAAGGGTTCTTGAGTTGGTATATATATATATTGATTATGTGGGTGGTTATATGACTATTTGTTGAAGCCTATACCAACAGAAAAAGGAGGGATTTATTCTACATAAACTGTACCTCAATAAAACTGACATCACCTTTGATCTTCCCCCATCAAGAAAAGAAAAAAAAGGGAAAAGAACTTATTGGTCTATTCTTCTATGCAACATATATACTAGTGAATAAGTAAGACATTTTGAAATACTTCTTAAATAAAATTGCAAACCATCTGTAGCATTTGAAATGAAGTAGGAGAACATGAAAATCATTGTAATCAAGAGAGAGAGAGAAAGAAATGGAGAGAGATGGATGAAGAAGAAGAAGAACAACAACAACAACAACAACAACAACTCTGGTTAAGAGTGTGCAATGCTGTTGAAAAGGCCCTGTGTTTAGTTCCTAGCACCTACCTGTATTCCCTTACAACTGCCTGCAGCTCTGCTCCAGAGGACTCAGAGCTCCCAGTACCTTCAGGACTCCCACATTCTTGTGCATATACACACCCCTCGATGTGCATCTGATTAAAAGTAATTTTAATAAGCAGCAATGTAGATAAAATGTTTTATATAAAGAAAATATTGAAACTGAATACTCTCAGAAAACAACAATTGTTTTGTGGAATTTATTTTATTTATGCACAGTTAGTAATCATTCAGAGGACTTACTGCTTGAGTCTCTGTGGGAGCACAAAGTAACATGTTCTGCTTCTTTTCCCTGCTGCTGTTGATTTGGGCAAAAGGGTTCTGCTTCCTTGGGAATACTTCATCATTCCCCTCCAATGCAAAACAGAGAGTCATTCCATTTCTTACTACCACAGTAGATCTTTAAAAACTGGTTGAAAAGACCTATTAAAAGATGGTCACATTTATTCTGTTTTAGTTTTAGGACAACTAAACACGTAAGTGATAAAACTGGATTCACAGGATTTGTGTTCCTCTAATATGTGCTTATCTATCTAGATCTTGCATGTCTATATACTTGAATGTGTTGACTTAGTATATGTTTCACGTATGCCCACTCTATACACAGAGGTTTGTCAGTGTGTTCACATGGGGTGGGCAGTACTGCACATGTGTTGCCTGTACAACAATCAGGAAGCTAAAATCTACTAATTGTATACCTCAGAATGAAATTGGAAAGAGGGAAAGACCAGCTTTGAATTGACTTTGAGGCAGAAGTAAATGTTGTAGTTTTTATACTAAACATATTGAGAAATGGGAACAAACAAAAACTGAAAACAAAAAACAAAGAAACAAAGAAAAATGGAGATCATGATCACATTCATATTTTTTTTTTGGCTTTTCCATTTTCTCATTTTATTTTTGGAAGCCCACTTTTACTACTAGAATGCAATGTCATCTTTTGCCTTAAACAAATTTTGACTGATGGATTTTGTTGAGCAAGGATACCTTGTTGGCAGACTATTTTGTACGTGGTAGAACAACTATATTACAGAGTTCTAACCTGTGAGCTAGCAATATGAAACATGGAGCTATGTCTAATGTGTATAGAGTATAGCACAAGCTATGTAGTTGTTTCTCAAATAGAGTTTATTGTGAATAATATGAACATTATAGGACAAACACCTTGGATTCGACATGGCAGGACAAAAAAGAAATGACTGTGTCAATCATAAGAATCAGAAAAACTTATGAGACACTGTTTGCTATTGCTTCCTAACAAATGAATATGCTTAACAGGACAATTAGTTACCTCAGGTTCCAGGAGTCAGTAGAGTAAATACAGCAAAATGAGGTTGTCTGTTTCAGTCTCAGAGGCTTAAGTCACAGGGTCTCATAGAGCTGTGATGGCATCTGAAGCACAGGTCCCTGGTCCAGCCACTGCTTGTTGGTAGAACTAAGAATCTTGCATTTTTAGGAACCAAGGACCTCAGAAAAAGAAGCTACTCAAGATTCCCTGCCACACAACTTTCTGAAAATACAATATTAGTTCACTTCTTTAAACTGAGCAGGAGGATTTCTCTCGTTTCAAGTCTTTCAATTTAGAAAATACCAAATTCATTTTAAGGAGTCCCCTGAATGGGTCAAGCCCACTCACTATAGTCACTTCTAATCGACTAGCCATCAACTAGCTTCGGACCACAATGACATCTATGAAGCCCCTGTACCTTTGTCACACAGTATAATGATTTTCCCCCTTAGGCTTGTGAGACAGGGTCTCCTAGGAAGCCGTGTGTAGGCTGATTTTTCTTTTTGTGCTGCCAGCTCACAAAAAATAGCAGAGACTTATATTAATTATAAAAGCTTGGCCCTAGCTTAGGCTTGCGTCCATTTAGTTTTCATAACTTAGCCTGTGTTTTTTAATCTACTTTTTTCTTATGTGACCTTTGCTCTGTACTTCCCATCCCGCTTCCTCTCCATCTGGCTGACTCCATGTTTCTCCCCTGAGCTCTCTCTGTCCAGAAGCCCCTGCTATACCTCCTGCCTAGCTATTGGCCAGTTAGTTCTTTACTGAGCCAGTCACAGTGACACATCTTCACACGGTGTAAAGGAATATTCCACGCAGCCAAGGTTACATTGTAGAAGGGAAAAATAGGTAGATTTTGGCAATGGATAGGATCTCCAGTGACAAAAAGATTTCATACTTTATCAATTACTATTTAGAAAATAGCAGGCAAAGTTAATAGTTTAAAATGATAAACATGTATTGCCTCTCAGATTTTGTGGATTAGAATTTGGATAAGGGTTAGCTGGATAGCTATATTTAAGGTGACACACTCGCACAGCTACTCAGGGAAGCATATTTCTCCATGGCTAGATCTCTCCATAGAGACATTTGAACATTCTTGCCACTGGCTTTTCCTGGAACAATTAACCCAAGGAAAAGAGAAATGTAGATGTCATGGTGCCTTCAATAAACTGGTGCAGAAACCATGTTGTTGTGTTGTTTTTGCTTTGTTCCATGTGTGAAAAATGTTTCACCAAGTCAGGCTCAGACCCAAGGCATTGGGAGTTAGTTAGGTTTTGAAGAGAAAAAATTGTAGCAAAAAAACAAAAAACAAAAAAAAAAAAAACAAAAAACTTTTAAACACTACAAATCTACAAATCTACAAATGTTGTTAACATCCAAAAGTGATACTGACAGCATGTATAGATTTCAATATTCTAAGAATCTTTTTAAAGTGACTATTTTAAAAATAAGTATTAAAAGTTTTTGGGTTTTAGGGTTTAGATTAAAGCAGTGGAGATTTAAAATAGCACCAGGATTTAAATGATGGTGAGGATTTGGTATGGAGTTGTACAGTGGTAAACCAAGTAGAGGGCACAGAACAAACCAAGACACAGAGACATGGATCAGAAGAAGTGCCCACTGAGGCTGAACATTTGATTTGAGGGCAACAGGACAGAGGTCAAGGAAAAGAGAGAGCCTCTTCATGAAGAACCTTAAGTAATTTCAAGCTAAAGAGTTTTCATTTAATTCAGGAGTTGAGAATTTATGGTGTTTCTTTGTAAAGAACCGCTGACAGAAGTTCAACATGGCACAATCTTGGCTCTGTCAAGTGCCATTTCTGCTGTTGACTTGTGTTCCAGATGCAAGCCTTGCTTCTCCAATGTAGTAATACCCAGGAACCTAAGTATTTTGTGTACTGAAGGGACTGAATGTGAATCAAATTATTCATCAGTTTTGGAAGGATTTATTGAGGAATCCTGAAGGAAAAATGTTCTGTCACCAAAACGAGATTTAAACTGCGTAAGTGCACATAAGTCAAGCAGAAATTATGGTAATTGGACTTAAACCCGCTTTCCTCTCTGCATACTGTAAATAAAAAAAGACAGTTTAAACAAAGGAACAAGATGTAAATACAAGAGTGAGATCAAAGCAAATCTGGAATTTAATTCTACACAGAGAAAGCAAAATCGAAGATATATGACCAGCACTTTGTAATGCATTTTACAGCACTAAAAACTGGCAGCCTAAAATATGATTTGTTCTACTTGTCTAGATAGAGTTTGCAAAACAATTTAGAATCCATCCATTTTGGTGTTTCCCAATTATCTTATGTTTAATGAAGTCGTTTACTAATTCTCCACTGAAATATGCACAATGAGTAGCGTATTTGCATACAAATGAATTACCCACAACTCATGAACTTTCTTTTATCGCTTACCCTACCATGCTCATGGTGTGCCCATGTCAATTTCTTTAGCAATAACATAATTCTTTTTGCAAACTGATGAACAAAATCAAATGAATGAAGATTTTTAGTCACAGAGTTAGGCTGATGACACAAATTGCAGGTGGAATCACTAATCTTTATAAATTTATTCTAATCAAGAATAATTTGAAAGTGAATCTCTGAGTACACGGAGCTAAGATGGAAGAGTTTGAAGCAATTGCTCTGAGGATTACAGGAGAAGCTGAGGCTAACAGGTATGTTTAGTAGAGGGAATAAGATCAGGTTGCAAAACAAAACTGGGCAATAGTAAGGAGTTAACACAAACACCACTAGTTTATCATTCTCCACTAAGACAAAGATGAATGTGAAAATTTAATATTCACCAAGTTGCTTTATAGATGGATCCCAGTCAACTATTATCAATAGAATATTTTCTTTCTATCCCAAGTCTATACATTTTTGATATATTTTTGTAATTTTCATATTGCTCCAAGTGGAGTGAAAACTGATTCTTGGGGCACAAACATCTTACTTGTCTTAGTGTAAACATAGCTATGTATATAGTAACTATACATACCCTAAACAGGTACACAGTATATGTGTGGCATTAATATTTCATAGATGGGCTTATTATATTAATTACTATATAAAAGGTCTCTAGTATGTGTATAAGGGAAGGACTTACAATGAAAATTTTAGGAAGCATATTTGCATGTCCTATTCTCCTAAGTCTTATGGAAGTTCCCCCTAGACTTTTAAACTCCTTAATCACATACTTTTTTTTCTGTTTTTCTTTTCTTTCACTGGTATGTTTTATGTGAATAGAACCAAAATAAGGGGGGGCAGTCTCATTGGTTGTTAATTAACCAAATCCTCCCCTTTCGTCATTAAAACAACCAGTATGAAGGTGATGCTGGCTTCCTAGGCATTATTTATAAGATCCAAGAAAACAATCATGTCCACATTTTGTCAAAGCCCTCTATTATCTAGTCCTGATATGTGTCTCCAGGCTCATGTCATTCCAACAGCTTTTTTTATGTGGCTTCAGAACACTTATCCTGCCAGTT
Organism: Phodopus roborovskii; assembly: GCF_943737965.1. Classification (NCBI taxonomy): domain Eukaryota; kingdom Metazoa; phylum Chordata; class Mammalia; order Rodentia; family Cricetidae; genus Phodopus; species Phodopus roborovskii. The sequence continues at coordinate 11,250,222 of NW_026126541.1, read as the reverse complement.
CACTTGCTTCTGTAGCAGGGTCTTTGTGCATAATATTCTTTGTATTATAAATATTCTCTCCTATATCCTAGTAAACTGAAACTCATCTTTTGCTCCCATTCCAGAATGGTTGCAAGATTCCTTACTTGTATTATTTTTTCATTACAATAAACACAGCTTGCTCATTTATACAACATATCAGTAATGTCTGTTTTCCTGCCAGACAGTATTCTCCATTGTGTCCATTTTGCTCATTATCTTATTCTTTATGAACAGAACTATGCTTAATACTGTACTCAGTATAAACATCAAAATAAAAAAACATGTATTTCTGAAAATTTCCAGAATTCAGTGGCTATAAATGTCTCAGGTGTAATAATGGGAAAAAAACAGGAACCATACTAATTTCAGTTAGCCCAAGAAGCAGTTCTTTTCTACCAATTAGTCCCTGATGAGCCACTTGGAAATGAGAATGCATTAATCAATGAGTAGTAATTGAGAAATTGCCCTGTGCCCAGCATTACACAAGGACTTACATTTAATCAGCATTTTAGCAACTCTGGACCTTAAAATGCAATCTGATTGATTGGCAGTTGCTCTAGTGAGAAACTCAGTGAAAGGAAGGCCTCTTGGAGATTAACTTTTGGGAAAGGGTATATTTCTACCTAGAAAAGTTAGATGGGGAAGGTTAGAGCAGCTCATACTTGTTTGTTGAGCACTTTGAGACTGTGTAGCACTGGCTTAACTGAAATTCACTGTATAGACCACGTTACCCTAAACTTACAAAGATCCTCTGGTGTCTGCCCCTTAAGTTAACTACCAAATCTAATCAAAAGATGGTTAACTTCTCCCATAATATTTGTGCCACTCTTGTACTAGTATATCTTACAGTCAGGTCACTGTTATAGGTCGGGTGACCAACTTCCAATATAAAACTTTCAATATAAAAAATTCACTATAAAACTTTGGGGGATGGGAACCCAAGCAGTCAGACCAAAACACTACCTAAAGGGACATTCTCTTAAAACATAAAGCATAAATAGGCCATAATGCATCTATAAACCAGAGGTTCTTCATAATTACAGTGGAGATAAACATATTATCTTTTTAACAGAATTAATGATGGCTAACTAATAAGGCATACTTGAGTTTTGGATATATGTGTCTCATTTTGAATTCTCAGAGGTCAAGAAACTATTAAGAGACCATAAGAATTGAAACTTCCAAGAAAAGAAAACTAGAACACAGTTATACAAAGGGGTACAAATGGGGAACAATAGAGCAGGTAGGGTCATATAGAATATGCTTAAATGGTTAATATGATAGAAAAGGGAATGTGGGAAGGAATAACTTATACCGAAGACCTTCTGGGGGAAGAAGCCATATTGAAACCAACTATCACAGATGCTTCCTAAAATGTCAACATAGACACAAATAAAAATAGATTAAATGAAGAAACTCCAAACTGGGGCCATTACTAGACACCCCAGGCTAACAAATAAAAAGGTCAGTGTCAAGAATGGGTTATCTCTATTAACATTGTGGGTCAGTGAAACTGAATAGACCCCAAAACATTATAGGCTATTGCATTGTTATTGCTTACCTTCCAGAACAAGGTACGCTGAAGGCATCATATACTTGATTAATAGAAAATGGGCAAATCAAACTGATAATTCCATGGAAGTTTCATCTATACTGAATAGCTTTAATAGTTCTGATGGTGTTATTCATGTTACCAGAGAAGAAAAGTAATCACCAATATTATCCAGCTATGAACCTACATGGCAAGATATGCCACTAGTACAGTAGTGTCATAAATATCATGGCAGCAACCAACCATTTCATGATTGGATTTGAAGCAAACTTCACAAGATGGAGTGCATGTTTGGCATAGTTATATTGGCCAAGGATCTGTGGCTAGGCAGCACATAGCCTCTATGGGAGAACTTACAACTTTTCACACTGTTAATGAAACATAGTATTAAACCAATAATTAACAACATAAATTATTGCATCTCCCAAGCCTTATCAGAGATGTTTCTTCTTCATAATCTGTTACATGTACTTTCCTGCCAGTCTGGTCCCAAAGCTGCATCAGCCCCCAAAACACACACACAGAGATGCTGTATTAATTATAAAGCGGTTGGCCTGTTACTAGCATTTCTTATTGGCTAGCTCTGGTTAAATATTAACCCATTTCTATCAATCTAAGTATTTCCACCTGGTCTTAGCTTATGGGGAATGCTGGCCTTGCATCTCCTTTGCCTGTTAAATCTCTGCAGAGAAGAGAGCGATTCCCTGTTTGTCCCTGCTTATATTTTGATTCTGCCCATCTACGTCACTTCCTGCTTGTCTGTACAGACCTCCCAACCTCTATGGTTAGATAACAGAAGTATCTACCATGCTACGTCCCTTTTGCCTGGCCAATCAGTGTTTTATTCATAAGACAAACATGTATAAAGAAAACCATTCCCCATCAATCATCACCTTCTTCTTCTTCTTCTTCTTCTTTTTCTTCTTCTTCTTCTTCTGTTTCTTCTTCTTAGGCTTCTTGTTTTTTGGTAAATTGCAATAGCAGAGATCTATAACTACTCAAAATATGTAAAATAACTGACTGATTTCATTGTCACATTATAAATCCTATAGCTCTCAAGGCTCAGAGAACATTGCTGAACAAAGGATATAAAGATGTAGTGGATTACTACAAGAAATCAGTCCCTGGCCACTACAGGGCAATTTTACATATGAATTCTCATGGAATCCATACATGACTGATGGGAGATGTCATTCTATATGTTTCTCATACTGGTTAATAATAAAGCACTGTTAGCCAATAGGAAAGGAAGATAGGAGGGACTAGGAGACAAGAAGGAAATAGGAAGTAGGAAGTAAGGAGTCAAGATGGAGAGTCTGGAGAGAGGTGGACGCCAGCTGCCTCCCCGGTAAGAGAAGGCCATGTGAAAATACATAGATCAGCAGAAATGGGTTAATAATTAAAGGCAGAGCTAGCCAATAAGAAACAAGTAACCGGGCCAACAGTATTGTATCAAATACAGAGTCTATGTGTATTATTTGGGGCTGGCGCGGCGGCAGGACAAGACCGGGCGGCGGCAGGTGGAAAAACCATACTCGTTACACATGACACTGCTAAAGAGACAAAGAACCTGAGACTTGATAGGTAATGGGCCTAAGGGAAAACTTACTATTATTATTCTGCTAAAGGGAAATAACAATACCTTAAATTCTGGCATATTCTTAGACCCATTTCTTAGTGCATCAGTCAACTCTAATCAGAGAAATATTTTCTTGCAATAGGGTAGATAACACACAAACTACAATGTGCAGAGAATGGGACACTTTGGAGCGGCCAGTCATAAAAGGGATATATGGCTTCACCAAACCTTTCCTTCAAGGCTCAGGTTCCCATGTGGAACAGGTGACAAATGTGTTTTCAGACACAGAAGGACTGACAACACATATGAACTGACTTGACTGAGAGCATACACCAGATTTGCATAGTTCAAAGCAGACACCATCCCAGCACAGAGAAGCGAAATTGACACAAAGTTCCACCCCTAACCAAGAAGCTATTTACAGTTTATACTTACTGGAAAAGAGAAAATGAATTTTCTCCAATGGAGAGGCACTAGATATATCAACCACGCTCCAAGACAGGCCCTACTCCCAGTATTATGTGACAAACATAAAACTATCTCCGTGTTTGTTTTCCCTACTTGTGTATGAGCACATGCTTTTTGTTTTGTTTTTGTATTTTTTTTGTCTTATTGTTTTTTTGAGAGACAGAGAGATAATATGAAGTTGAGAAGGTAGGGATGTGGGAAGGACCTGAGGGATTAGGGAAAACATAATCAAAATATAATGCATGAAAACATTAAATAAACAATACAAAAAGTTTTATTACCCCTGTGTGTGGTTGGGGGTGAGGCAGGGGCAAGGGGAAGGGTTTATTGCATGAGCACTGGTCCCTGGTCAAATATTCCCAGAAATGGAGTTCACTCCTTCATAAAGTAGACTCAGGAAGCACTTAGTTACCCAGAGCACTTTCTTGTATTGTCCAGTACAGGACTATCCAGAATGGCTCTATAAACAACAACAAAAAGTATTCTCAAGAGATACCAAGTCGGAGCTTCATCTTTTTAGACTTCACTGCTTCAAGAATAGAGAAAGATGTGTTTCTATTGTATATATACTCTCCCTATTTATGATGGATGTTATTTAAAAAACTCTGATGGAGTAAGAAGGATACATCCTTAACCTATAAATAAACCAATATGACATTTTGAAATTTATATATATTTAATATTTATAGAAATCAATGGAAGAGATGTACAATATGAAAAAACCAGCAAGTGTTTTCTGAAAAGATTTGGTTATGTGATATCTTGTATCTCATAAGTTATAAGCAAATATAAAACCAATGAATGCACCTATATGGGCATAATGTTACTTGTGGATGATAGCTTTAAATTTAATACAAATTTCTTACATAATAAAATATTCTTTGTATTTTTTCATCCATTTAAACTTCAGAAAAGCATCTTAGTTCATGAACTATATACCAAATAATTACCAAGGTAGTTTTAATTAGTGAACTACAGTCTGTTGAGGCGTGTTCAATATAATAATAGTAGTATTGGTAGCTATAATGAATGTTGACTGGCCCTTGAATATTTTCTAAGTACTAAGTGCTATAATGCTTAATAGAGTTCAATATTCAATTTTCCTTTTTAGATATAAACTAGTATTTCCACTGTTACTTGCTCAAGATCTCAAGATTATATACTATGGAAAATGAAAGAATTAGGATAGTAGCCACTTATATCCAAGCTCTTTTTATTTATGAAAGAACGTATATTAATTTGATTGTAAATAATATTAATGAGTAATGAGCAATGATTTCACATAGCCTGTAGTATAGAGAATGAGAACTTGTGGAGTAGTACTTCTATTATAGTGGTAGCAAAAGACAGAAAAACTATGTCAACTTGAACTACAATAGATCATGAAGGCTTTTTATCTACAGTTAGGTAGGAAGCAGTGGATGGAATAGAGCCCAGCACAAACAAACTGAGATATAAGTACAGCTTAGCTTTTCTATGAAGCCAGAGTATTTTCTGTGTGATCTTGCTTGTAGTTATTGGACAGCTGAGGCTTCAAGGTGTGTACTTATCCCTTCAAAAGATCTTGAATGTTTGATGTTGTTTTCCCTGTTTTGACAAATGCACTATGATAATGGAGCACATTAAAATAGGAGGAAATTGGGTGACAGGTTTGTAAGTCTCCTTTTGCATTTTATTTCTGAGTCTAAAATCATTACAAAATAGGAAGACTTTTACAAAATTTGTTTTATTAGCCATCATTTTCTTAAATGCAAAGCTAAGAAACTTACTCTCAAACCAAACTAATGAGTGTTTTCTCTGCTCCCGTTCTGGGCTGAATCCCAGCATCCGGGTTTCTCACAGCCAGCTCTGATCATTTCCAGAGGTGGAAACCTCAGCGTGGTTTAGAAATGAGCATCCAAGATGTAATACTCCATCTGCTCCTGCTGTCACTCAGAAACTTCCTGACATCAGATCCATGGCATGGTTGCTTTTTGATGTTGGATCAATGATATAAACAATGATTTTGAGTGACAGCTTAATCAAGTTAAAACTCCAACAACTGTAGTTCAGAGGCACAGAAACATCTGCCGGGGATCTACTGAGAATCAAAGGGTGAGCCTGAAAGAGCTTGATATTATAAAAGAGGCTTCTAGAAGCCTTCTCTCCTACAGATTTCTTCTCTATTAGGGAAGATTGATGACAATTCAGGAAAAGGAAATCCTTTCTCTTTGAGGCAGGTGAGTTCAATGCCAGTGAGATTCGGATACAGCTTTGAAATTGCTCCTTCCACTCTACCCATCGCAGTTTCCCTGGCACCATGGATAGTTACCTTCAGTCACTATTACTTAGCCATACTCACGATGTACTCAGCTGCATAGGAGTTCAGTGCTTATTGCAAAAGGAGCCCATGCTCCAGAATTTTAATTCTAGTAAACAGGGAACCAAATCACATAATCATTGACTGTAAAGGGCATACATTTTTATGTTAATTTTTCTGGAATCAAGTTGAGACTTAAAAATTAGTAGTGTCTTACAATTGCTATATGCTTTGATTAAAGCGTTTATTTTTTTTTCCCCCAGACAAGATGGAAATGGTTGCTGTCAGTCATCTGGGGTTATTACTCACCTGAGATCACTTTAAATTTAATTATGTTATTTTAGATTTCATTCATAGCCTGCTTGATGAATGTATATATGTGCATAATATATGTGCATGTGTGTGTGTTTGTGTGTAATTAGTTAGGGGAGATTTGTAATATCCTTTTTGCTACTTGACCTACATGTTTTCTTGAGACCTTTTTGTGCATAATAGCTTAAGAATCGTAGCTTTAAGTACAACTTTCCCTCTAACTTCACTATATAGATTAACTTTTGTTTTCTACTTGAAATGTATAGAACAGTGGTGCACTTACAATGGTTTAGTGAAAGCTAAAACCTGTCAAGCGTAAATGCTTACTTCCACAAGCTACTAGGACAACACTGCATGTACATTACATCATCACATTTCTCTCAGAACAGTGTGAGTTCTGTTAATTAGTTTGTCCTTGAACATGACAGTGCATAATATGTTCATGTATGCTTCCAATGTTACATGTATTGTTGTTTGCTTATGTTATCAAAAGAGAGAGCTTGTCATTTAACCAGGAATCTTTCAGCTCTACAGATAATGATTCTGAGCATTTTTTTTTAATCACTAATAGAAAATAAGTGATTCTCTAATTAGCAATTTCAGAAGTAGCCTTTATTGATGGAATTATAAGCTCATTAAAAAAGCATAACAAATGCCAGAAGTGGGCTCTTATTAATAACACAAAAATTCAATAAATACAATAGCTACAATATAGACATTCTCTCTTCTCTTACAGAATAGGACATAGGAGATCCCTTCTGTGTTCCTCGGTTGCCATCTGGTGCTATCTTTAAAGATACTCACACCACTGGTGAGGGGGCTACCTAACTGTCTGGTGTTAAGTATAAGGAAAAAAGAAAAAAACACCATCCCTAAATAATGTTGTTTCCTTGTCTTCCATGGATATTTTGAGCAAGGTAAGGTTGAAACATCTAAGAGAAGACTTTCATCTTATAGGATTGTTTCTTTGCATGTTTTCTGTGAAATATTTAGTTCATGTCACTATGTATACAAGAGTTTCCTCTATGCTTGCTTTATGACTCAACAGTGAGGTTGTGACCTGTGTAAGTCCTCCTGTTTGCCTGTATGGTTTGCATATGGTTATGTGCTTTGGATCAATGGAGAACATGGAGGCTAAATACAGTCTTACTCATTAAAAATCTTGGTTGAGCCAGGGCTTCTAGGAGCTCCAATAAACTTCCTGAATTAGTTCCATTTTCTCATTACTCTGATCAAATATCCAGCAAGAAAAAACTAAGTAAGATGGTTTATTTTGACTTACTGTTTCAGAAATCATCGCCTATCATAGCTGGGAAGGCATAACAGGATCCCAAGGCAGTTTGGTCATAGTTCCTCAGTAGTCAGGAAGCTAAAGATGTGAATGCAGGTCTCATTCCCATTTCCCCTTTTTATTAAATCTAGGACCCTGGACAACAGAATGGTGCCATCCATGTTGAGGGTGAGTATTAAATCAACCTTTTCTAAAAATCATCTAGTAGACAAATCCAGAGCTGTGTTTCCATGATAAATCTAAATCCAGTGAAGTTGACAGTGAAGATTAACTATAACAGTAGCCATTTTCATTTTGTCTACTCAGGAGGGATGTTTTCCTCTAATTTATACAGAAAGTACTATATTAATGGGCTGAAATCTTAATTTGTTCCTATCTCAAGTTTCTTAGGAGACTAATTTTATCCAACAAGAGTGACCTAAGGAAAATAAATATTATAACACAAAAGTTTGGATATTTGTATACTTTATCAAAACATTTTAAAAAGTTGGCCTAAGGTCATGTGCTCAAGATCAAACCCATCTGTCCCCTGATTCTGAGCCAGCTCTCTATTGAGAAATTGACAGCTAGCCATCATGAAGGTTTTCATGAGTGCAACAGGGTTTGGCAATACTAAATTCTTCTAGAATTATTACCTTATTGGTAATGGCATATTTCACTTTTAGCAGTAACTATACTGGAGCGATATGCATAATCTAATTTCAGTAAATTATATATGTTATTAAGAGTTATATCTTCATACTGTGTTCTCAGAAGATACCTTAGCTTCTGCTGCAAATATGTAAGGCAGACATAATGAGTCTAACTTTTAGATGTGGAAAATATGAGTCAATGTCAAACCAAAAGGGCTCACCCAGATGCAGAGGAAGGAACAAGTCACTTAAGCCATTGCTCACAAACCTTCCTCAGTTCCTATGAAAAACATTGCATTAATTCATATTCTATTACTTGTGGGAGTTATTATGACTTAGCTTGACCTCACACATTGAACACTCTATAGGAAAAAAGTTTCTGGAATGGCTATTATGAATGATACTTTTTGAAGTATAGGTAGTCTATTTTAAAAAGATCTCTGTTTTAAGAGCTCAGGCTCATTAATGAGTTGGTTGCATGCAGAAGTCTGGTATTTAAAATTAACTACCAAGTAATTATGGCACACTCTGGATTGCTATGAATTACTTGCTTATAGTTAGTTCATATAGGTTTTCAAATGAATTAAGATTTCTTTTTTAGGGTCCAGCAAGAAGGGTTAATGAGTAAAAGTAATTTCTGCAAAAGCTTGTTAACCTGTGTTGAATTCCCTGAACCGTTAAAATGTTAAGAGATGAGGATTGACTTTAAAAAGATATCCTCTGATCTTTACATATGTGCCATAAAACATATATACATATGCATAGTGCAAAAAAGTAAATAAATACCTGGCTTAATTTCTAAGTACACATTGGGTGGCTCACAAATACCAGTAGCACTCATCATAGGAGAACCGATGCTATCCTGTATCATCTAAGGGTACCTTCATATATGTGGTACACATGCAGATACTTAAGCATAAATACAACACATAAATAAATATAAAGATGGTTAAGACCTGATTAACAAGAGGGAAATCTTGTGTGGTTCTAGAAAACTAGTCAATTTCCCAGGGCTAGTGAACTCGATTATCTTAGAGAAGAACCTAAGTAATCAGCACAATCCCTAAAAGCATTCCAAATATTTGTCCTTATACCCACAGATGAGTGTAGTAGTCCTCTTCACTCATGAAGAAATTTTCTCTTTGCAAAAGAGATTGCTACAGAAAACCACAGAATTACTAGCCTGCAATCCACACCACCAGAAGAGCTAGGAAATAAGGACTCTAAGCAAGATATACATGGTCCCCTGGAGAAGAGGAAAGGGACAAGATCTCCCAAGCAAATTGGGAGCATGGGGGAGGGGAGAGGGGGTTAGGGGGAAGACTAGGGAGACATGGACATGATAGAGCAGGAAGACTGAATTAGGGAAAGAAGAGAGCAAGTAAAGAGATACCATGATAGAGGGAGCCATTATAGGTTTAAAGAGAAGTCTGACACTAGAGAAGTGTCCAGAGATCTACAAGGATGAACCCAACTAACAACCTAAGCAATAGTGGAGAGGCTACTTTAAATGCCCTTCCCCAATAATGAGATGGATGACTACCTTATATGACACCCTAGAACCTTCATCTAAGCAGAAGCAGACACCCACAGCTAAACACTGAGCCAAACTCCTGGAATCCAGTTGCAAAAGGGAGGAATGATGAACAAAGGGGTCAAGACCAGGCTGGATAAACCCATAGAAACTGCTGAACTGAACAAGGGGGGGAGTCCTACACCCCATTCTGATAGCTGGAAAACCAGCATAGGACTGACTCAGATTCCCTGAATGTGGTGTCAGGTGGGAGGATTGGGCAGTCTATGGGGCCTCTGGTAGTGGATCAGTATTTATCCCTAATATAGGAATGGACTTTGGGAGCCCATTGCACATTGAGGGATACTCCCTCAGCCTAGACACAGGGGGATGGCATGGGACCTGCTCCAAATAATGTGGCAGACTTTGATGACTGCCCATGGAAGGCCTCATCCTCCCTGGGGAGCAGAAAAGGGATGGGGTGGGGTTGATAGGAGGAACAGAGGAGGATGGGAGGATGCAGGATTAATATGTAAAACAAGCTTGTTTCAAAATTAAATAAAAAAATTATATAAAGAAAAAAAAAAAAAAAAAGAGGAAGAAAACCACAGCCTTTCAAAACCCAAGTCCCATGAGTCCATCTACAAAACAATGCCTGGACCTAAGACTCAGGGAACTCTTCAGAAGGGGAGGATGGTTGTAAAAATCAGAGCATCAGGGGTTTACTGTGAGATTGTGTCTCCTAGAAACAATGATTCACCAACATGGCTGCTAAATGAGACTGACCAGGGCAACAAGAGATATGTCAATGTGGACAAAAGATAGAATATGAGGTCTCAACACTACACAGAGAACTACAGGAAACTAAGGAATGCTGAGAGCAGGAGAAATAGTCTTCTCCAAGGAAGAGCATGGCAATTAGTTATCGAATACTAAATAACCCTGAAATCATACATGCAAGTAACACTATCTAGACTGAGAGGGTAATATTTAGGAACATATATGTATATGCACATGTATATATTCATATAACAACAATAAATGAAAAAAGAGGTTATAAAACTGAAAGGGAGCAAGGGGCAAGGAGAGGTGTCTGAAGGGAGGGAATGAAAGCGAGAAATTATATAATTGTATTATAATCTCAAAAAGTAGAAGAATTGTTAAAAAGTAACAAAATGTTATTTTAATAAATTTTGAAAAGACAGAAAGGCAAAATAGTGACAAGCACCAACTGCCTACAATTCTATTTCACAGTACAAACACTTTGAGATTTTATTGGTCTTTTCTCAGAGAGCATGCGAAGAGAAAGACGAAGGGAAGTTGATGCTTTGTCATTTAATAATGCAAGTTTTGCTTTTCTCTGATGCCAGGCTTTATATGATGCATTGTCTTTGATGACTGTACAGTCATCTACAATAAAGGATCCATATGAATTCATTTCCTAAGGAAATTAAATAAATAATATCTACCAGACATTACTGAGGCTTACACAGAACTGTGTCAGGGAAACTAGAGTGTTAGGTTCACTAGTGATTCTATTATGAACCTGAGCAAATATTCATAACATTTCATTAAATTTCATATTCATATCAAAAAGGATGTGAATTCTCTAAAACTATTTTGTTATTTCTTGTCATGTTATTATGCAAGTTTTTGGTCCTTAATAATTCTTTGTCTGTGTGTGTGTGTGTGTGTGTGTGTGTGTGTGTGTGTGTGTGTTGTGGAGATCAGAGAACAACTTTAGATGTTCATGGGAGCTATCTACCTGAGGAGATATTTTATTTTTTGTTTTCAAGATTAATTTATTTCAAATAAAATGTACTCTAGGATCTGTAGGTATAATATAAAATTTATTATACAAATGAAATACAAATAAAATTAAAAATACACAGACAAGTATTTATTTAGTAATGAGTCATAATGGGTTAAAAAAAAAAAGGAGTACAGATGGAGAAAAACAGTAACAAATTGATAGCTTTGAGTTAAGTTTTAGGAGTTCTGCATCAAAACTACAAAAAAATTAAAATTTAGAAACACACAAAATATGTTCTATACATAACAAACAAATTAAGAAAACTTGTGGACCACAAAAATAAAATGTACAACGAATAAGAACTGCTAATTCACATTACAATACAAGACCAATAGATACAAAATTAGTCTAAGTTCCAACTGAAAAAAAAATAAGAATTAAAATGTCATCACTTATGAAACTAATGACTTGTTTAATTCTTCTGTTCATTTATAATCTGTATTTTCTCTACATGGCTCTAACTGGTCCCTGGAATCTGTATAGAAAAAGCAAACCTTAGGTTGAAGAGTTGGCTAAGCTTGGAAAGTGCTTGGCATACCCTTATGAGGATTCTGGAAACTACATAAAAAGTTGGTTGTAAATGTAGGCCTGTCTACCCAATACCCCAGCTTATGGGAGCCAGAGGCAAGGGGACCTCAGTTAAGCTGACCAGGCTGACTGGCTTGAATAGCAAACTTCAAGATCAACAGAGGACTCTGATTCACCATATGGTCTTGAAAACAAGGAAGGAAGGAACCTCAAGTCAACCTCGGGTTTCCACATACATGCAAGCATGCATATGCATACCACAAACACACATGAGGAGACAAATAATTCCTTAGCTAAAGTATCATCTGGCCACTCACTAAATAACTAAGTGCTAGTATTAAGTACTAATTGAAATAATAAGAATTAGAACCAAAGGCTCAGGGGACATGGACTAGCAAATATTTATTTTTTTCTAGATGTGACATAGTTCAGGTTTATTATCTGGTTGATCATATATTTTGATTTACACTTTCTTTAATATACAAGGTATTGGTTGTTTTGTTTTGCAACTAGGTGTAGGATTTCACATATATTTTTGTTTTATCTTATTTTTATGACATTGGTAAAATGTACATAGATGAAAACTAAATAGGATGATTGGCACAGAGATTAGCTGAAAAGTAAAGCTTGGAAGAAGCTTGACCCAAACAAGCATCATAATACAGCACAAAACTGGTTCTAGAAGATTGTATGTGTGTATATATATATATATATATATATATATGATTGTATGTGTATGTGTATATGTATACACACAAATACATACATATATATATACATATACATATATATTGCAATATAGAAAGATGCTATACATAGAGAGAGATATACCTCACAAGTATGGAGCTTGGTACATCAGTAACAAATAAGGTATGAAGGCGGCTAGGGACTCCTTCATCCAAGATTGACATACTGAGTTCTATCCTTGAGATTCAAATGGTGGAAAAAGGGAATTAAGTCCCTGAAAGTTGCCCGTTGACAGTCACATGCCTGCTGCAACACACATACTCTCCCTGTCCAGCAGTATAAATGCCCCTAATTTCTTATAAAAGAGTGTATGTGAGAGAACTTGGTTAGACAACTGGGAGGGTAGAAATGATAAACTATATTTTAATTAAAAATATATAGATATGAAATAAAGAAAACTACTTCACAGTTTTTAACATGAATAAGTAGAGACTATGGGAGGGTTTGACAGGTGTAAATGTAAGGGAAAATGTAATTATATACTAATCTTGAAAAAATTTAGATTAGAAAGAAAAAGTAATATAAGTGTGCAGAAGGCAGCAGACAACCATTCAAATAAAAAGTCAATATCTTTTGCCAGTTTCTGTTTTTGTGCCAGGAGTCTGATGAGGAACCCACTCAGTAAGGGATCTATGATATGACTTCAAATGATTCTTTGTAGATTTAGACTTAACAGATTCCCTGTGTATGGATGGATTCTCTATGTAGCCATGTTATGTGAGTACAATGGTATTTTTACTTTTTCCACAACAGCATTCAGTAACTGAATTTTTCCTCAGCAAAGCAGTAGACATGATGAAGGCAGACTAGCAACCTTTTTTTTTTCCTGGGCTCACTGAACACCTTCCAGTCTTCTCCAATATGTCTAACTTGCTTGCAGTATTTATGCAGATGATGTATCTCAGGTAGCTTAGGTTTTCCTCTATTTTTATTTTACCAATGTCATAGACACAGGAATTTTTTAAAAAAATGAGATCTCTCATGCCCTGTAACCTGCCAAGTAGGGTAGGCTAGTGAGCCCAGGAATCTGGGTGTCTTTCTCCCCAATACTCAGACTACAAATGTGCACAATCATTGCCCAGCTTTTCTTATATGGGTTCTGGTGATTAAGTCAGATCTTCATGCTTGCAAGTCAAGTACTATTGACTGAACTGTCCCCTTAGCTCTCATTGACAATTCTTTAATCTACGTGTGAAAGTACATTTTTAATTACCCAAAACTGATTGATTTATGATCAACAGTATTTATAATTACAGTCCTTACTGTGTCTTCAAAGAAAATTTCCATTACAACATTATTTGTAGAAAACAAAACAAATTAAACAAATCCAGGTATACATGAATATGGAAATGGAGAAAAAGTAAAACTTTTGTAGGTTCAAATTTGGAATATTATCAAAACATTGGAATAATGGTTGGAACTTTTAGCATGAATGGATGTTTTTATTTTTGAATCAAACAACGGAGAGAGGAGGGTGAAGAATAATTGGGGTTTATACATTTTAAGACAAATTTTAAAATAATTTTTGTTTTCTGGTGATTGTGTGTATATATATGAATACATGCGTACATGTGTGCATGTGTGTACTGCTTATTACCAATTTATAGCAAGACAGTTTTTTTACCAGTGAGTCTTTTTGGTGGATAATTAGCTAACATTTCCCTGATTTAATCTTTTTTTAAAACTTTTATTTAATTTTTTTTACATATCGAACCCAGTTCCCTCTCTCACACTTCCTCACTCCTTTCTCTCCTCCCTCTTTCCCTCTCTCCCCCCCCTCACATCCACCCTGACCACCCTGCTCTCCCACCCACACCCCACCCCACACATAGGTTGATGCCATCCAGGAGGGGGTCATCAAAATCTGTCAAGTCATTTGAAGTAGGGACTAGGATGTCTCTCCTGTCTCTATGTTAAGAGAGTATCCCTCCACAGGGGATGTGCCCACAAGTTCCTTTTGTGCACCAGGAATACATCCTGGTTCTACTGTCTGAGGTCCCTTAAACTACTCAGGCCTTCTAGCTGAGACCCATATTCAGGGTGTCTGAGTCAATCCCATGCTGGATTCCCAGCTATCAGTCTGCAGGCCTGTTAACTCTTCCTTGTTCAGGTCAGCTGTCTTTATGTGTTTCTGCAACCTGCTCTTGTCCTCTATCTCTGCATCTGTATTCTAGTTCGGCTCAGTGTATTGTTGTGGGTGTTTGCTTCTGTTTCCAACAGGTACTAGTTGAGGGCTCCATAATGGTGGATAAGTTAGTCGTTGATCTCATTATCAGAGAAGGGTATTTATAGTAGCCTTTCCACTGTTGCTCAAATTGTTAGTTGGAGTCAGTCTTGTAGGTGTCTGGACATTTCTTTAGGTTCAGTATTCTCTTCAATCCTATAATGGCTCCCTCTTTTATGTTCTCTCTCCCTCTCTCTCTTTTCTATCTTTGATTCCTCCCCTGACTCAATCTTTCTAGTCCCACATGCTTTCCTATCCTTCTTCCTTCTCTTTCTCCTACTACCCTCTCCACTCACTGCCCACACCCCCACTCCCAATGTGCTCTGGATATTGGTCTGTAGTTTTCTTTCTTAGTTGTGTCTTTGTGTGACTTGGGTACCAAGGTGATTGTGACCTCATAAAAAGAGTTTTGTAATGAACCTTATGTTTCCATTGTGTGGAACAATTTGAAGAGTATTGGTATTACCTCTTCCTTGAATTTCTGGTAGAATTCTGCACTAAAGCCATCTGGCCCTGGGCTATTTTTTGGTTGGAAGGCTTTCAATGACTGCTTCTATTTCATTAGGGGTTATAGGTCTATTTAAGTTGTTTGTCTCTTTTTGATTTTGGTAAGTGATAGTAATCCAGAAATTTGTCCAATTCTTTTGAATTTTCAAATTTTGTGGAGCACAGGTTTTCAAAGTATGACCTAAAAATTGTCTGGATTTCCTCAGTGTCCGTTGTTATGTCCCCCTTTTTTTCCTGATTTTGTTAATTTGTATGTTCTCTCTCTCTCTGCTTTTTCATTAGTTTGGATAAAGTTTTGTCTATCTTGTTGAATTTCTCAAAAAAACAAATCTTTGTTGCATGGAAGTTTTGTATTGTTTTCCTGGGTTCTACTTTATTGATTTCAGCCCTCAAATTGATTATTTCCTGGTGTTTACTCCTCTGGAGTGAGTTTGCTTCTTTTTGTTCTAAGGTTTTCAGTTGTGCTGTCAATTCTCTAATGTGACTATCCTCTGTTTTATTCATATGGGCACTTAGTGCAATGAACTTCCCTCGTAACACTGCTTTCAAGGTGTCCCATAAGTTTGGGTATGTTGTGTCCTCATTGTCATTGAATTTTAGGAAGTCCTTAATTTTCTTTCTTTATTTCTTCTTTGACCCAGGCTTCCAGTTGAGGCCTCTTAAACTGAGGCACTGAGATGGGGGTCAAGGATGTAGCTTCAGGGACTGATAGTGGCCCAGAAAGGATAGGATAATCTCTGGGAGGGTCCCAGAACTCCAGTAGAGGACTGGCGGTAGGGTCAGAAACCAGGCAGATCTGGGTTCTGGGTGGTCCTGGGTGGATAGGCAGGTCTCTACCAGAGGCCTGGTATTGGGGGTCAAAGACTAGGCTGAGATTCAGGATGTTTCCGTGCTGATTGGCAGATCTAGCTAGGGCCTAGCAGTCTCCAGCTGAGGCCTATTAAGATGAGGCCAGGTAATGGGGGTCCCCCTGATTTAATCTTTATAATAACTTTATGAGATAGGGATTATTACACATGCATTTGGTGGGTTGCAATAGCTGATTAAAGGGTGGTTTATGTAATTTACTTAACAGTATGGATATTCCACAGCAAATCTAGGGTGTGAACTCAAGCCCTCTGGGAGAACAACCGTAGTGTCTATCATTATGTGCTATTTGTCAGCCATAGTTTGAGTTTCTTGATTTGTCTTGGCAGAGATCCCTGGATTTAGTTGAGTTTTCTCTTTGTCCAATCCACAAATTCTTATGTTGTCTCTTGGAAGCCACCCCTCCCAAACATGAATCGTCCTTGTCAAGGCCAGCAGGTCCTCAGGTAGGGCTATCATATTTTCTTTGCTAGGATTTGCAGTTCATACCGAGACTGCTCAGACTCTGTGAGTCAGTTAGATTTTAAGGGAAGATTGAGGCCTGTTCAAGTGTTTTCTAATTGTTGTTTCCAAGTATGTTGAGGGAGATGTGAAAGTAATCTGAAGAAAGTGTGAGAAGAATGAAGCTAACATCTCAAACCCAAAATCGCCAGCCAGCCACAACACAGAAACAAACTATTGACAATGGAGATCTTTGTCAACTGTGGGTTCCTGCTTCAGCCACACTTTTGAGGGTCACCCTGGTTCTATTATATTCTCATTTATCCTTAAACTTTACCATTTTTGTTTCTGATTATTTCTCATTAAAATGAAAGTAAGCCTAATGATGTTTAACTTACACAGCAGCACAACAGTTCAAATAATATTGTGGCAATATAATAATGCAACTTGAAATATGGAGATCAGGGTAATATTAGATGCAATAAATGATCTTCTTTTGTGACTCTGTGCACAATAAGAAGTCATAAGTAAGCTCTTGACAAGAACTCATGGAGACTGAAGCAGCAACTATCCAGCCTGCATGAGACTGAGCTAGGTCCCCTGCACACATGGCTGCAGTTAACTTGGGCTTTTGGGTGATCTCCTAACAGTAGGAGTGTGGTTGTCTCAGCTCTTCTGTCTGGGGCCCTGTTCCTCCCATGAGGTTGCCTCCTCCAGCCTTGATTTGAGGGTTTGTGCCTAGTATATTTCGTCTTGTTTTACCATGTTCAGTTGATGTCCCTAAGAGGCCTGCTCTTTTCTAAAGGGAAATGGAGGAGCAATGGATCTTGAAAAAGAGGAGGCAGGGAAACTGGGAGGAAGGAAGTGGGAAAGATCTGATTGGGATATATTATATGAGAGAAGAATAAAGAAAACACACAGAGAGACACAGACAAACACACACACACACACACACACACACACACACACACACACACACACACACACACACACAAAGAATCCAGAGATCCAGAGGATCTTTCGAGATTAGTTTATGACTCCTGAATAAAAGTCATAGTTTTGTCCAAATTTCTGATTGGCTTTGTGACATATAAACTAAATTACTGAACTCAAAATTCCAATTGTCATATACTGCATATTATCCTGACTACTTGTGATGATTTATTCTAGACCATATGGAATATAATACACCAAAGACGTCAAGATTCAGATGTTGTATGAAAGACTTCCCAATAATACCTATCTTATTCATCAAAATCCTGATTTTTCAAGAAGCTGCTAATGTAGTCACTGAGACTAAGAAAGCATATTTCAAACTTTCCCTAAAGGCTTCTCTGGTGATCTTATAAGAGTACTCACAAATGGAACTGTAAGATCATAGCTGTTAATGGTAGCAAGCATGGAACTTTGAAGACAAGAATTATACAATACTGTCAGGGTAAATATAACAGCAGCCTTGGCAGATATAGTGCATGCAGATGTAATCTAGTGGGCTTGGAAATTATCATTTCCATAAAACAAATACCATGCAGCTTTACAGACTTTACAGTTTAGGAGAGTGCTAACAACACCATTGACTTTTGCAGATACACATATCAAATGCCCTTCCATAAAACCCTGGGCAGAAAGAGTCATCTTTCTCTGAGAATCATCCCATTCCATAGCTGGACAACTCAAAGGTTGGAAAGTTTATTCATGATCTTTTATTTATTTATTTCTTTTATAAATCCTCATGTTTATCCTCTCACATTTTGCTGTAAAGAAAATACAGTTCTATTCAGTAGGTATGCATGCTCTTGTATTAAAAATCTTCCATTTCCCTGACATGACTTTGTGGGAATTTCCAGAGGAGCAGTTGAAGGTAAAATAGGAATGGCATGGGCACAGAACTGGCTGACTTAGCTTGGTGCAACCTTGGCCCATTTTACAGAGTTAATGTGGGAAGTGAGTATAAAGTTATAAAACACTTAGTGTAGCACCTAACTCATTGCAGATATTAAAAATGCAAACTAGAGTTATTTATAATCTACTCCCCCACATCCTACTTTTTGAGTCAAACTATTTAGTCCCTGACCTACATTTTTTTTTAAATTTTATTTTGGGGAAGAAAAAAAAAACTATAGCATGTATTTTCTCATCTCATTTTGGAAATCAGTTGGGAGTTCTGTGCAGTACAGAGTGATCATCTAGCTGTCTTTGAGAGGGGTAAAAGCACTCTTCATCACACTTCTTTTACTCAAACCTGGATGGAATGTTACCAGGTAGAAAACTAGGTGTTTCTGCAGTGGGGAAAAATTTAATAGCACACATAGACACCCAACTAACAAATAAAATAACAAATGTTACCTACACAAGTCTGAGATTCAATTAAATATTTTTAGTGCTTTTGGCACATGACTTAATATCTTTCTCTAGACACTTTCTTATGGTGCAGGGGGAGTGAACCAAACATGAATGAGAACCTTAAGATGAGAGGATACAGATTTTAACCAAATGTTTCCTTCCTACATGCCATTTTTTGTCTTAATAAACATAAAATAATTCAGGCAAGTGTCACAGGAACAGCGAAAGTGCATGGTTTGGATAATTGTGGCATTACTGGCTAAGCCATCAGTACTTGCAAACTAATACTTATATCTACTCACTGTATTTGTCAGAAAAGAACTTGGTGGAACCTAAGTGTTCACTATAAGAAAGACAACAAATGTTCCTATGGAAGATACACAGGACTTTTAGTAAAGATTTGGCGTGGGCACATAAACACAAATGCTTCCAGGTATATGTGTTGTATGCACAAGCAAAGATAATACATGTGGAATAGCATCAACTACCAACAATGGCATGTTGGTTGAAAGGGAGGGTGAGATAAGAGTATTAATAAGAAGAGAGATGCTATAGAATGTTTAACTAGGCAAAGATGTGTTACATCTGTTTATTCCATGGGATATTACTTTAGCTATATGAAGGTGTGTTACATTTGTTTGTGATTCCCTTACTTATGTAAAGATTTGTTGCATTTGTCTTACCTTGCCTGCCTAAGGCACCTAATAAAATCTGAATGGCAAATAGCTAGGCAAGAGAGGTAGGGCTGGCAGGAAGAAAGAACAAGTAGGAGGAGAAATCTAGGCTCCAGAGAGAAGAAGGAGGAGGCAAGATTGAGGGAGAAAGAGAGCGACATGCAAGGGGCCAGAAGCCAGGCAGCCACTAGCCAGACCCAAGAAGCAGGAAAGGAAGAAAGAAAGGAAGAAAGAAAGGAAGGAGGATGGAAAGAAAGAAAGAAAGCCTCAATGCAAAATATAGATTAAAAATGAAACATTAAAAATAAGAGTTACGCTAAAACCAAGCATCCAAAAAACTATTAATAAGTCTCCATGTCATGGTTTAGGAGATGAATATTGCCCAAAAAGAAAGTCTACTACTCTTGGCATTCCAATGTGAGCCCTGAACTTCCACAGAAGGCCTTAGAATGCTGGTGAAAAAATATGCTGAGTAAAATCACCTGCCACAGTTCAGGGTAGCAGCTTCCTTGAGCTCAGGCAGTTAGACAAAGTCCTCAGTTGAATGCAGCTTGGGACATAAAACTCAGCTTTAATAGCCCCAGTGGATTGGAGCCAACACAAAGTCACTTAGCAGGTTACAGTTTAGCTCATGCTTCAGTGAATGCTGCAGGTTGTCATGGAAGAAACTTTAAAATGGAACTCAGGAAATGTATTCTGTTGGGGAAGAGGTTATGCTTTTGTTTCCACAGGAAATGAAAGGCTGTGGATTCAGTCAAGGTTAATAGAGATATGTTATGATAAGGGGAAACCTCCTGAAAATCTCATCTACAGATATAAAGAAATAAACCTAGAAAAACCACAAGACAGGCCAGTTGGTTGTGGTGCATGCCTTTAATCTCAGCACTCCACTTGGGAGGCAGAGAAAGGCATATCTCAGTGAGTTCCTGGCCCCAAAGTCTACAAAGAGAGTTCCAGAACAGCCAGAAGAACTACACAGAGAAACCCTGTCTTAAAAAACAGAAACAAAAAAAATGAGAGAGATAATGTAAATTTTATATGTTCAAACATAAAACAACAACAACAAAAAATCTTTGGCTGACTTTGTACAATGCACAGTCCATACTTGTGTTAATGGATATATGTATATTATCTTTGAAAGTTTGTGTGTTTTCAAGCAAGGAGACCAGACACCAATGAAAACAGGTGGCGCAGGTGATCCAGCCTCTCAGAATGCCTCTGTTCCAGTTTCCTAGTTTCCTCAGGTTCTACATCCAGGAAAACTTCAAGGCTACTTATTGAGATGGTCCAGCCTCACATGCTAGTTTAGCCAGGATTGCAGATAAGCCTTGTGCTTTCCAATTGCACAGAGACAGGACAACAAATGTTATAGATAGTTTTTCCAGGACTTGGACATTGTCTTGATTTTCTCGGGTTCCCTAAAGATGCCTTAGCTCACAGACAACAGGAAGCATTCTAGAGAACACAATGCCCACATTCTCAAGAAGTAAGGTGGATGACTTTTTGTTATTCAGTGAGCTATGGATATTTGTCATCATTAAGGGGGAATACAGAAATATATGATAAGACAACTATTAACCTCAAATATTTTACATTTGTATGGATTTTAGTATATGTATACACATTTAAAGATATATATATATATATATACATATATATATATATATTATTTGTACTCCTGTCCTGTAATATATAATTAAGAAATGCAGGTTCTTAGTCATCTATAACAATCAAACTTGTAGTCATATTTGATATGTTTTCAAGGCTAAACTGATATATTTTATATAGATGATCTTCAAATACATCAAAGGCCTACAGACTATGGCATTCAAGATATTTAATAACTGAAGGATTTTAGTGACAGTGAGACTTGTCTGCTCCTGGCAGCACCAATTTAGTTCAGGAAATGATGATGGGCATCAGAAAATCTCCCTATGGACTTTACTTTCATTGTGGCAGGCCAGCCATTTGGGAAAGACACTGTTCTTGCCTTGACTTCTGATAGTGTGCTGTACAAACTATACAAGCAGGACACAAAGGAAAAAAAGCTGCCAAACTCTACCAAGACATGGTAGAAAAGCCCTTCAAAATCCCTGCTTCATAGAAAAGTCTGCCAGATGTTGTGCAGGACAGAAAGGAAAGCAACTGCCAAATTTTGCCATAACAAGGTAGGACAGTCTTTCAAAATTGCTTTTTTATAGAAAAGTCTTCCAGATATTCTAGGCCTGCAGACTGAAGATGGGTGCCCAATGTTGCAGAGGAATCTTTGGTGAATGTTCAAGCAGCCAGATGGCCTTGTCATTTTTGAAGTGGCTTGCATTGCACTTTCTGTTTACTCAGGTAATATTATATCCTTCTGGGGTCTTCAATGGTGTTAAAGGCTAGATAATTATAGTTACAGATTTTCTTAATTATGATAGAAAGTAAATTAGGAACAGAGCTTTGGATTCATCAACATAGAACAGGAAATAGACTGATTTCTTCAAGTTTGCCAAATGCAAAGGGATTCAATATTGTAAGTGTAATTCTTACTTGAGAACTGTTATTATTATATATAGTTTTACCATGATACGTTAAAAGCTTTGTATTTATTTAGACAAATAGGGCAAATGTTGTGGAATATTTCTTTCACTGGACAAAGATGTGTTACTTTTGTTTATGTTATAGAATATTGCTTTACCTATGTGAAGGTGTATTCCATTTGTTTCTGCCACCTTTGTTAATGATGTAAAGGTGTGTTACATTTGTTTGTGTTGTACTTGTTTAATTATATAAAGAGGTGTAACATTTTTTACCCTGCCTAAGGCACCTGATTGGTCTAATTAAAAAAATAGAATAGCCCATAGTTAGGCAGGAGAGGGATAATGTGGTTGTCAGGCAGTGAGAATAAATAGAAGGAGAAATCTAGGCTCAAGAAAGAAGGAAAGAACAAGAGAAAAAGAGAGAGAATGCCTGGGATTAGAAGTCAGACAGCTGCTAGCCACACAAGGAAAGCCGGAAAGTATGGCAGAAAGAAAGAAAGAAAGAAAGAAAGAAAGAAAGAAAGAAAGAAAGAAAGAAAGGCAGAGAGGGAGCAAGGGAGTGAGGGAGCAAGGGAGTGAGGGAGGGAGTGAGTGAGAGAGGGAGGGAGGGAGGGAGGAAGGAATAAAAAAAGGAAGGAAATAAAGAAAAAAAGAAAGGAAGAAAGAGGGCGAGAGAAAGGAAGAAAGGAAGAATAAAAAAGGTAAAAAGCCCCAAAGCTACAGAAACCCACAGAGACAGCTCACCTGAACAAGGTAGAACTAATGGACCCCAGACTGATAGCTGGGAAACAAGCATTGGAGCAAATGAGACTCCCTGAACATGGGTCTCAGTTAGGAGGCCTGGACAGTCTAAGTGACTTCAGACAGTGGAACCAGGATGTATCCCTGGTGCACAAAAGGACTTTGGGAGCACGTTCCTCATGGAGAGATACTCCTTTAACCTAGAGACAGGAGAGAAGGCCTAGTTCCTACTCCAAATGACTTGACAGATTTTGTTGACCCCTCCTAGAAGGCCTCACCTTCCCTGTGAGGTGGGGAGGGAATGGGATGGGGGTGGTCGGGTGGCATGGGAGGAAGGGAGGGAGAGGGAACTGGGATCAATATGCAAGATAAGAAAAAAATAGTACTTACTGGTACAAAAAAAAAAAAAGCCCCAAAGCAAAACTTAGATAAAATAAAACAAATAAAAATAAGATCAGATTTTGGAGCTCATTGGTGGCCCAAAAGAAAGCCTGTTACAGAAAGAGGCAGCCAAAATGAAAACCCTAGGGTTTTAACATATTTGCAGCAATTATCCATCTCGTTCTTCTCCTTAAGGAATGCTTCTTGTGTCTGTCTTCCCGTGATGGGAAGAGGAGGACAATGAGGCTGGACTAGTGAAGAATCGGATAAAAAGCAGGAGGAGCAGAGGGAGAGTGCATGTGTATCTTGAAAGCTAGATATAGTATTGGTCACATTGTAACGACTCAGGCATTATACTGACCTGCCCCTGTTACCTGGCAGAATCAGGCAATATCCTGGTCAGCCCAAGTACAAAGGACTCCTTTAAAATGAAGGACTCCACCCACCTCTCCCCTGCCCCTCTCTTTCCAGCTCCTCTCTTCCCCAAGATTTCCTGCGTCCCTCTTCTTTTCTGTTCTCTCTCTGTCGCTGTGTCTCTGTGTCCCTTTACACCGCCACCCCTACCCCACGGCTTCCCTTTCTAATAAAATGTCTCGCTTAAGCTCTGTCTCCCTCACAGGTCCACCCCCCCATCTTGGTCACCCTAGCCTGCCATGGAATCTGCCAAGGTACCCTCAAGCTTTATCATAACACACATGGCAAACACATGATGGTATGGTTGGACACCGAAGAAGACATCATTACCTTTGCTTCTTAGTCAAGGTATTTGCCCCCCTCAGCAGTGCATTTGTGTCCTGTCTATAAAGTACATCTTCCACTAAAACAAATATAAAGACTGAGCATAGACTAAGACTCTCCCGAGAAAGGAATACTTAGAATGGCAACACAATTAAAAGCTGGAAAAAAAAAATCAAAGTTTGTTATAAGTAGAGATTGTGGCGCCTTTTGAGCACTGGCTGACTTTCCAGCATCTTTGCTATTATCCTCCCACTTATTTGTAGCCTGACACAATTGACCATGAGTGCCACTCAAAAGAGAAAAGTCTAAGGTGGAGTCTAAGGGGGCTCCAGAAGGTGGAGCATGGCTAATCCGAACTTTGATTGGTATCATCTCACAGTCCTCACAGGGTTAAAGACCTCACCTGAGGAAAAGCAGCACCAAGGCCTCTTTGTACTGCACCCTGTATAAGGGTAGTGGGTGGCGGGGATTCAGGGAGATCAACAATGGCAGGCAGGGGCATGATAAACGAGCTGCATACAAGTCCATTCTAGTCAAACTGCCTAGACTCTGAAGATGGGCATAGTTTTAAGTAGGTGCCACTCTCCTGTTCAGACCCGCAGCTCCTGGAGTACGGTGATCTCAGTTCACTCCAAAACCAATAGCTTCTTGGAATAATGTCCACAATAAGAATCTTATTCAATGCATGACACAAATTCAGTGGTTCCTCATTGTAGCAAACCTCTGGAAATATGGTTGCTATACATTAATGAAATTGCCAGTTATCAGAAGCTTCAAATCTCTATTATGTGGATTAATAAAATTTTACCTGCAAGCTTTTCTCAATGAAGAAAATAAGCAGTGTTTTCCCCATGTCTGTAACCATGATTATTCTTATGAATATGAAATGAAAGAGACTGGCAAGTTTCATTCTTCCTCTGTGCAATTCAATCATTTTTGCCTTTTCCTGAAATAATGAAGAATAGATGATATACATGATTACTGCAGCCCATTCAGCTCCCAAATTCTACGAGTCTCACTTTCCTGCAATTCCAACAAGTCAAATGTTTCTCCATATCTCAGAGCATGAACCCTATTCCCCATTCTTCTCTCATGAATGCAATGAACTACTTATTAAATACAATCCTTCCAAAGCTCAAAGGCAATACTGCCTCTTTGGAAGGTTTTCATCAACCCCCCCAACCCAAAGAGCTGTTTAATTTCATGGTTATTATTTGTTTGTCAAAGCCCTACTGTTTATTCAGATTAATTAAAAACAATTGGCCCAGCTGCAGAATGGTGGTGCTTCTTGTAATGAAAATATCTGCAATCCCAGATTCATCAGCTTCCATCTGATCCCATTCAAAAGTCTTTAACCTTACTCTGTAAGACACTATAAATCAAATAGCCCCAGATTTTTGTCTGTAGATGGGAAAATTGAATCCTCGGATGTGCATATTTTATTGTTGGGCTTCCATATTATAAAGCCTTTAGATATGGCCCTCAGATATGATATTTCTAAATAGAAAGCCCTCCATCAGACCTAAACTAGACAACAGGAAGTGAAAGTGAGTTCTAAATCTTAAACTCATTTAAAAGTCATCTTTTAGCAAATGATACTTCGAGAAGTGTTTTGCTGTTTTGATTATCAAGAGCCCTTATGTGTTATAGATTAGCAGATGCTATCATTTCCAAATAAATAAAGACAGCTAATAAGAACTAAGTAGATTTTGATGAAATAAACTCAATTAATTTTAGTTGTAAATTCTGTTGAGTCCAAGGATTGTAACTTGCAGACTATTTTCTCCTCTCCAAAAATAATCTCCACACAATGGAAAGTTGCACGTTAAAAAGGTGAACTGATTCCCATCTATAATATTAAAAATTGACTTCCAGCATATTGCAGCCTGCTAAAGAAAAGAGGGTGAGGAAAGAAGCCATTTTCTCCCTAGATATCAAATTGAAATGCACCTTGTCTCTAATGCACTTCACTGCCCAGAAGAACCCAACACTCTGGGTAAAGCTATTCCCCTCAACATTTCAGGAGTCTCACAAAATCCTGCCTTTGCATTAAAATGTGTGAAATATCCCACTAATGAAGTGACAAAAGACCTCAAACTCTCTCCATGCTTATTGCTTTGACAATAGTCTTGTCAGTAATGTCTTTTCTAGTGTTACACTCAAAGCCAGGTTTGTATCCATTAATTATTGTTGTTTTCAGTTTGTCTATTTTATTCACTAATTTTTCCTATTCTTTACATGCATTTAATCTCCAGACCAAATGTGTCTTCTCTTCCAAATGATTCAGAAAGTAAATTAAATAAATTGTACACATGCTTAGAACACTACTTGGGGTAACTTCTTCAATGTAAAACTTCACCTGTGTTTTAGAGATCCCCAGAAATAGGAGTGGGCCCATATGCTCCATCCTTGTTCAATTCCTAGCCATCTTCATGTCTGTTCTTCCCAATGTCATTTTATTTTATTTCTTTTATCGTATTGTCTCCTGTGTCCTCACCCTACCTTCCACTTTACAACACTTTTCCCTTCAGGACTTGCTGCGGTTCTATTTATGGAATCCATTATGAAACGTAACTGCAAAAACAGTGATTTTGGTGAGAAACACAGATGCAAACACACACAAACACAGACACACACACACACACACACACACACACACACACACACACACACCATTATAATAAGGGCCAGCCTTCTCTGATGATTGTATCTTCTAAGGAACACTCTGAAAATCCATCACCATCTTCCATAAAGGTGATTCATTTTGGGGACTTTAAACATTTTACCAATAATTGATGGGAGAAGTCATTCTGTAAATATGTTTCTCATACTGGTCAATGAATAAAGCACTGTTGGCCAATAGGAAAGCAAGATAGGTGGGTCTAGGAGACAAGGAGGAAAGAGGAAGTAGAAAGGAGGAGGGAGCATGGAGAGACCGGGGAGACCAGACGCATGACCCACTCCCTGGTAAGGAGACCACGTGAAAATACATAGATCAGCAGAAATGAGTTAATACTTAAGACAGAACTAGCCAATAAGAAACTAGTACCGGGCTAACAGATTATATCAAATACAGAGTCTCAGTGTGTTATTTGGGGCTGGCGCGGTGGCAGGACAAGACCAGCAGCGGGCAGAAAACCTTACTCCTTACAAATAATTCCTTCAGTGCTTCTTTGTCTCAGTTGCATCTTGTATGCCTTTCATTAATGAACAGGCATATGTGTCACTGCCATCCAGAATATGGGCAGCCCTTCCTGCTCTACCTATACATATCCTTGTAACACATGCAGACTTCGCTACAGAGAATACAGTTAAGAATCATGGTGAGTGAAGAGCCCCTTACACAGCAATATATTTTTTTTAACATAGGAAGATAGAATGAATTCCCTTTATTTTAGGAAGTTGTCTTTTAACTCAGGCTCATATGTTCCTCTTGGAGGTCATGCCACTTCACACAGCAGAGGAGACCAGCAATAGTCCAGTCCAAGAGGCAAGTATTTCGCATAAGACAACTTCTCCTAAGAAAACCATGAAAGCACATCACTCTTGACAGCTGTGCAGATGCCTGGAGGGCTGTGCTGAAGAAACCAAACTTCAACGTTTCTGCCTTTTGCCAGGGGCCTGTGTGCCTGCTGCCTAAGTGAGATGAGATTGGAGTTTCAGATAATGATGAGGAGTGTGTGAGAGGGAGGCAGGATGACAGCAGGCAGACTGAAAACAACCTAAACCCTAAAGTGAGTTCATAATGCTCTGAGAGTCCCTTCTTTAGAGAGTATGCAAATCTTAACCTGAAATAACCCAGATACGGCTTATAGATCATCACCACTCACAGGAATCAGCCAGCATGTTTGCAGAACATTAGAAAGGGGTTCCGGTTCCTACAATATCACCAGCCATGGGCTTTGAGTACTTGACTTTGTAAAAGGCAATTCAGGGTGTCTGCCCTCCAGGCACCCAAATGGGACAAGTAGTAGGTCGATGAAGAAAGTAACTATTAGCTCAGGTTCTAAAGCATCTTAAATCTCTCTTCCTATCCAAGTCTTCACTCTGTACATTCTTTTCTTGCTTTATATAATTTTCTTCATTTCCCCCCAACATAATATTTTTATTTATTTGTAGTTTCATACAGTATACTCCAATCACCCTCACTTCTCTTTCCTCTCAGGTCACCCACTCACCCTTATGCCTTACTCCAAAAAAAGAAAATAAAAATATACACCAAGTCCAGTTTATGATGCCCATGAACCCATTGGAGCACGCTCAATTTCTTAGTGGCAAGCTCCTTAAAGATAACTGAGTCCTTTCTTGCCCCTTTACCAGAAGCCACCAACTGTGAAAAGATGTACTTCAGCATCTTTACCCCAATGTTTATAAACTCTCTCCAATGGCTTCCTATCTAGACTATTTCTTCTTGTGGGTCAAAGGGTGTCACAGAAGCCTTACAAGATTTGTCTGATACCGGTCATGAAAACAATCAGTTACTGTGGCCTATAACTTTCTCATGTAAGAATTTTGGTTAGCAGAGAAGGCTTATTATTGCACACACAAATTGTAGAAATATACAGCATCAAGTCTTCATCCAGCAATGGTGTACAAAATTCCCTGTAGCTATTGGGCACAGTGAATGTTTAGGTCCCTTCAATTAGAATGATAGTCCCCAATTTCATAAAACTCCTTATCCCAATGCAGAAACTCCATAGACAGCTCTTCACAGACACGGAGCCTAAATAACAATTATGGAGAGATGCCAACTATATTTTTGTCATCAGTAGCATCAGCATCACCATCAATGATAACACCATTTCATGTATGAACATATATTACCTTACTCCATCCTTCCTCTGTTAAGTGTTATCAGTATGTGCCTCACTTCATAAAATTAGAAATGGTGTCAAAAAGAGTCAGGGTAGCTTGTTTGCAGTTATGTAGAGCACTGGATTGTAATTAGACAGTAAACTGAGTTGACATATTGGCTTAACTGTGAATCCTAATTCTTATGCTTATAAACTGTGTGCCCCTTCCTCAAACAACTATCTCTGAGCCTTTTTGATGTTGATTCTACTAGCAGGAATATTGTGAGAATTAAAATGCTAATTTTTGGTGAGTGAAATATAGCAGAAGGTTGAGGCAGAGGAAACATTTAATGAGTTTCAGCTTGCAAAACAATGAATTGAGATCCACAGAAGATGATAGATTTATTCAAGGACACACAAAAGATGACAAAGCTGAGCTCTAAAGTTCCCAGCAGTCTTGGGTTCTTTCTACGGGACCACAAGTTCTGTCTACTTGATGAAATATTGAGACACATGCTGCTGGTGGAAACCTTAATTATACAAATATTAAGTAGAAAAAAATTACTCTTCTTAATTCTTCTCAGCTGTTTCATGATTCAAAGTTTTTTAGAATTATTTTGAGTTATTGGAGAAATACAAGGTAGATGCTCTGGCATCATACATCCAGAAAGGTAGCAGCTGCCATTTCAGTGATAGTTGCTGCTGTAGTATGAAATATATTTCCCCCAAAGGCCCAGATGTTCAGGGCTTTCCAACAGCTGACCAAACTAAGAGAGGGGATTTGAGCTCTTGGATCACTGATTTTGTGAGTGGGCATTTATAAAATGAGACCTATCAAAAGAAATAGTTTCTGAGGTCTGTTTTTGTAGGCTGTCTTGTATTCTCTCTTTCTCACCTCTCTCTTTTCCTCTATTCCTTCCCTTCTTCCCCTTCCTTTCTTCCTCTTCCTGCTTGCCCTTTTCTCATCCTCCCTCTAGTCTGTCATGAACAAAGTACATATGGTCCACTCTGCCTTCTACCATGACTCTGTGTCTTGTTACATTTTTCAAACAGGGAAAGCAGCTGGCCATGGACTTAAACCGAAGAACTCAAATGTGTATTCCCTCCTTTAAATACTTTGACTCATGTACAACTATGAGAACCAACTAACATAGTAACCTTTGAAAAGTCCTTAGGCAGGGAGATAAGGAGAAAGGCTCTTAGAGTTGGCTGTTCTCTGTGATCATCACTAATAAGACCCTTAGCCCTGGGCTCCCACTTCAGCTTCCATCACTCAAGAGAGACTAGAGAAAGACAGGTCAGCCTTGAAGTAAAAAAAAAAAAATCTTAATCACTTCACTGAAAAGTAGTTCTCTGACAAAATGACTTATATGACTTATATTTACCCAAAGATACTAATTCACTTTCCCAGATCTGAGAAACACAGTGGTCACATTCTTACACTCCTGGGGAATAAAACAGGCCACATTACTGTTAACCAAAACAAAACAGAACAAAGGGATCTCAAGAAACACACACACACACACACACACACACACACACACACAAACACACACATATAGTCCTTTCTTTACTCTCCTTTTCACAATTTGACAGAGTGGCATGTGGGTTGAATAGGTTGTGGTAGTGAATATTTTATCAGATTTTTGACAAGGCATCCATCTCACTGTAGGATGAGACTAGATCTTAAATCACCTCAGACACTTTTGCTTCTTAATTAGACAGCCAATACACTATCAATTGGAAGATCTAGGTTATACTTGGCATCTGAGATGGCTGAAATCATTGGGAAGTTGAATTTGGTCCAATTAATTCCCTTGATAGTTACTATCTCTTCAATTGTGTTGGACAATTTGGTACTAACAAAGTAAAACGATATTAATTTTAAATGAGTCAAGGCAGAGTTGAAATAGCAGAGGCAGTTTGCAACCTGAACCAAGCACTGTTTGGTGCCTGAACCAAGACTTCAGTTTAGAAGGGAACTGAATTGACATATATACACATTGTAAGCACGTACACATTCTAAGGTCAATGCAACCCATCCCTTCATTAAGACTGACAACCTTATTGCCATCCAACCTTCCCAAGTATTACTTCTGTCAGAACAATTGTCAGTCGGTAAGTTCTTGGCTGTGCCTCAGAGTTCTAATTAAATTTGAGATTTGGGTCTTGAAACCAGTGGAGAATAGTTAGCTCCTGATAATATTTTAGTTAATACAAAATAGATAGGTTCATAATGTCTTGAAATGAAAAATTCAATATTCTTAATCTTCAACCACAACTTGCTAGAGAAAAGTTATCATTGCTCAAAAATATCTGAGTCAACGTAACTATCATATAATCTTCTTTATTTTCAAGAAAAAATAATTATTTAGAAAAATAATAAGTAAGGAGTGTTGGAAATAGGTAATATTTGAAAATAAAATATGTTAGACCTTAAACCACAGATCATTCAATGCCCTGATATATATCACATAGGCCTAAAGGGGAGATACTAAAGAGATTAGGTTAAAATGCAGTACCAAACATAATAATAAAACAATTGAGTGCCTAATGTTATACTATATTTCTTGTTAAGCATGGTGGTTTGGAAAAGCGAATTTTATTTGCTTCCAAAGTTATAGCTTAAAAAATGGTGATTAGAGAGATGGTTCAGTAGGTAAGACCACTTTATCCTGTTGTAGAGAAGGAGTTTGGTTCCCAGAACCCACACCAGGATGATAACAACCTACAGTAACATCATCCAGGCTTTGATAACCTCTTCTGGACTCAATGGGAATATGCACTCTCTCTCTTGTACTTTCTCTCTCTCTCTCTCTCTCTCTCTCTCTCTTTCTCTCTCTCTCTCTCTCTTACACACACACACATACTGTTAAGAAATAAAATAAAAATACAAAAATGCAAATAAATATGACAGGAGACAATACCAAATCAGAGGTGTGGGTGGAGTTTTAAAAGATAAAATGAGAAGAATCAAGTTATTCACAGAGTAGAGAAGGGCCACAGAGGGCGGTAACTATGAAGTCATGAGATGGAATTGACTTATTCCTTAGTTTTCTGAAAGATTAGATTCACAGAGGTCCTAAGACAGAAACAGAAGTTGAAACATATGTTGTCTTAAATTGTATTCCTCAGATCCTCATTTTGTTTTGCCTTTCAGCTAGAATATGAAATATTCATTCTTTTATGAAGAATTAAACAGACTTGAGAGCAGAACCTCATGGGTATAAAATGGGTCTAAAAATCTATGCTATTGTATTGTGTGGAATTCAATAGTCAGAAGGACCTAGGTGCTTATATGTATTTATGTTTAATGCTCTGTTGTCATAGTTCTCAGAAACTTTATACAGGAGCGCCACATTTCAACTTTACAGCTGCAAATGTGAAACTTCCTTACTGTTTGTAGGTGGTGGTGAGTGGTGTGGCAGTGTCAGAGACAAATGTAACCATTTGGAGAAGAATGTAGAGTGAACTCTAAGTCACCTGCCCCTCTTTTCCTGCCTGTTTTCCAGAACATGGTTTGTGAGATTCCTTTCTTCCCTTTGTCCAAGTCACAAGATATGTCCATCTGACAAAGCAGAGTAATTTTTATAATAGAAACAGAATAACTCCAAAGAAAACATATATAAAAAGTTGAAGGGAATATGACAACAACAGGGACTGGCATCCACTTAATACACTGTGAGGCTCTCAGAGAGGAAGAAAATGTAGTGATTCAACATCTGTTACCTTAGCCCTGTTCAGGATGATCATGCTTTCAGAGAGTCTGTGCATGTAACAAGAGAACAAAAAGGAAGTCCAGAGACATTGAGTCAACACTGGGAGAAGAATGCAATTTCAAAAGGAGATCCTACTGTTAATTCAGAGAATTAAGATAAAATGTGTTCACCATGAAATAAAAATGGAATACTGTAAAGTTCAGGGGAAGGAGTACTTAAATGGATGAAAAGTAAAATACTACAATACAAAAAAGAAGAAACATTGATAGTGTACTGAGATAAAATCAGAGGGATATCCCAGAAAGAAAGAGCAAACATAAATGGACCATAGGAAATTATCAAATTGATTGTCAAGAACATTTCCCAGGACAGCAGGATATGCATCCTCAATACTGAGAGAGATCATTAAGGAAACCAGCAGTCCACATCAATGGTAGCATTGCATTTCCTTGGTGATTTCAGAGTTGAGTTCTTTGATCCACTGTACTGAGTTTTATTCCTAGAGAATCTACTTTCATTCACACTAGAGAGAAAGAGCCAGGACACAACAAACAATTTTATCCAATCCAGGTTGGTGAACCTGGGGACTTAGAGGAACATGTGGACAAAAAGACAGTTGCATTACCAATAGATCTACCCTCGTGTGCTTGTCAACTCATAAAAACTCAATCACTGAGTTATTTGTACAAGTTATCCAGAAGCAAACAAAAGTGGAAACTGAAAATATGAAAATGATCACAGTAGATTGTAAGGACTAGGGTTTTTCCTCCAAAACAGGAGATGATGGGAGATGTCATTCTGTATTTATGTTTGTCATACTGGATAATGAATAAAGCACTTTTGGCCAATAGGAAAGGAAGATAGGAGGAACTAGGAGACAAGGAGGAAAGAGGAAGTAGTAAGGAGGAATGAAGATGGAGAGTCTGGAGAGAATAGGATGCCAGCCAGCTCTCCACTAAGAGCACGTGGAAATATTAGATTAACAGAAATGGGTTAATAATTAAGACAGAGCTAGCCAATAAGAAACTAGTACCTGGCCAACAGCATTATATCAAATACAGAGTTTCAGTGTGTTAATTGGGGCAGGCGCAGCGGCGGTACCAGACCAGCGGCTGGTGGAAAAAACTTACTCTTACAGTAGATATTATTTATGAAGATGAAATAATGCTGCAGAATAAACAGTTGGAAATGATAGCTATTTACTATAGAAAGATAAAGGGTATTGTTTGTTTGCTTGTCTCTTTGTTTTGAGACAGTTTATTTTTGCATTCCTGCCTGACCAGGCACCACATACTTTGTGGACCATATTGACCTTGTACTCAAAGATCTGCCAGTGCATCCAAGTGCTGAATTAAAGGCGTGCACCCCTATGCTATGCATGATAAATGTCATTGTAAGATGAAAAATCAATGTTAAAGAAATTCAGTGCTACCAATAGTTTTGTTTAATTAACCAGAGTTCTTATAATGCTAACAAGGAAATAGTTGATTGTAGAATAAGGTTTACTAGTTCATTAGATTTTTAAGACATGTATCTTCTGTCTTGCTGCTATCATATTGGTCAAATGTTCCTATATGATGTGGCATCTATATTATTGAAAATATTCAAATTTGTCAGTTCAATGTTCTGTTCTTCCCACAGTTGACCATCACCAACATCACAAGAGGGACAAAGAAATTATGCTCTTTTCTTCATTTTCCACTATTTCATTGTCCTCTTGGTTAATGGATATTTTGTTCTTAAGGGGGTAGATGAAGGCATCTGAAATATGTTGTCAAAGACTTTTCTGTGGAAGGGTCAACTCATGAAAAAGAGGTTGCTGTGATGTGAAATTGAACACATTAAACTCTGATAGGCAAACTTCAGAAATAAAGATATTCCTGTTTCTATAATCCTTTTAGGACCAAGTTTGTGGAATTTTGTGTTGTGATGAAAGGCTGAAGGAAAATGACTAGTTAAAATACTATGTAACCACCCAGTGCCATAATCTATAATGTTGAAAATAATAAAAAAGATATAGGGGTGTTTCTGAAATGAACTACAGCACATGTGACTAAGATAAAATACTAGGACAGAACAGAACAAATCACAGAATAAGTATATGTTTCAACCGTCTCCACATAATCCTGTTCTGAAGAATTCATGGTGATTGCTTTTCAGCACACACTCTGAGCCCAGAATCTTGGGGTGCAAGGATCAGATTTGATTATCAGTAATCTGAATGTTTGTAATATGCTCAATTTTATGTAATGTAAAATTCCTAAGTTTAGAATAATATTAGCTTACAACCAATACACTGCATTAATCTAACTTATTAGCAATCCATATCTCATTAGAACATTCACTATAATTTAAATCTGGAAATTTCATAGTAGGGATTTTGGTGTTAAAGAAACCAACACAATAAGAACAACTAGCACCGACTTTGGGTCAGTGACTCTAATTCCGTTCTTCTGAGTGAAAGCTGGGCATATTTTAAACTTTGGTTAAGTAATCTATGAAGCAGGAATAATGATGATCATTCCTCTGACCTCACAGATTAATGTGATGAAGAGGAAAGATCAAGTAGAAGAAACGACTTTGTGCACTGAGAGCAATCAAGAAATGTGTCATCGTCTTGAGGAAACTGTTTTTCCTGTGTGACACACATTAAGAGTGACAATGGCAATAAATGAAAACTTGCTACTATCTCTGAATAATGACTTTCTGTCCTAGGGGCCAGGGAGTATGAACACAGGACTCCCAGCTACAGAATCCAAATGTATACTCTTGCACTTCCTTTTCCAGAAGAAGATTCTGAGAATGGGAGCGAGCAGGAAATGTTGCCCAAGTTGTCCACTGTTAGTGGTGGTGCTGTATCTGCCCCACAGTCTGCTGTGCCTCCTATCTGCCTGCAAGAGCTCAGCTCTAATGAAGATTCTGAAACACTGGCATACTTGCTAGGAACTAATGTGGATTTTCTGTCCTTTGTCAAGGCAGAAAGCTTAGTTCTGTTTTTGAAATTGTTCACTCAAGTGTTGCCTTTTTTCTTTGCAAGTTTTCTCAAGTTTCTACTCTAATTCCTCTTTAAAATTACTTCTGCCCATCACCACTGGTGCACCATACAATCTGCAGGGAATAAATCACAAAGGTACAAATGTATAAGATGAGAGTAACTGACTCCGAAGCTGCCAACATCTATTTTTGTTCTGCTTTAGCTCCAGCAGATGGCTTCAGAATTGACTCACATAAGAAATTAACTCGATGCACAGAATAGCAGCATTTTGGGGCTAGGAGAGATCAGGGTGCTTTCACAACTATTCAATCAAAATAAAAAAAAAATGTGAGATTAGCATAGAGAAGAGCATAATATTAAACGTGAACTTGGAGGTTTTGGTTTAAGCAAGTATGATTCTCTAACAGGAGTTTCAGGCTGAAGGCAGAGATGTGGGGACAAGGATCTGCCAGAGTGGATGGAGATGCTATTGGAGAGTAGAGGGAGATGGCTATGAAGCCTTGGCATTCCTTGCGTCTTTGCTGTAGTTGCCTTTATGATCTTGGAAAAAGTCATTCGCATTCTCCAGGTTACTGTTCTAAGTCTATAAAAGTAAAACGGGCTGAGAGCCCCTTTCTGGGGTTGTTTTCCCCACTGATCATGTTACTGCTTTTTTATAACTATCCATACACGAATTACTATCAGTTTTTGTTGGGGATGGGGATGGAAATGGAAATAGAGCTTGAATACACAGTTTTTGGGTAGGAATAAAGGCTTATCTGGCATCCTAGCTACTTGGTAAGCCAAGGCATGAGGAAGATTGAAAGGTCAAGGTCAGCCTAGGCAACTCAGTAAGAGCCAGCCTCAAAACAACAAAAAAAACAACAACAACAAAAAAAATAAGAAATAAAAAGACAGGGTATGGCTTTGGGTAGAGCACTTGCTGGAGACCTGGGTATGTGGGGCTGTGGGGCCTCAGGAAGGAACTAGAGAAGCATTAGTTGCACTTTTGGGAAGAAGTGTCTTCTTAGTCTCAGACTCAAAAAAAGTACATGCAGGGAAGATACTTCCTAACCTCTTCCTTGTTCAAGGACACAAAGAAGACAGATGCGAACTCATAGCTTTCTTGGAACATATTCCATTGCTGACCTCCCCTGCCTGCATTTATATGGCATTTCATGTTTTTGTCACATACAGGCACATGCAGTTTAAAATGATGTTATGGGATGCTCTGGTGACTTCTAGTAGGATAAATGCAAATAAATGTAGATTTCTGTTATTATCAGCTTCATCAAAACAAACAGACAGAAGCAAGAACATTATTAGAGTTTGATAAGAGTGTGTGTTTGAATGATTTCCCCCGAGAACCGCGTGAGAGCTCATCTTCTTCCATTTCGTACTGAAGAGAATCATCAATTGCTTTTTGTGGAATTAGCTTCCCACACCACCTGTCAGCCCCACACTCAAACCCCCACCTTCAACATGTTTTCTCTCTGTAGCTGCTCTCTTGGTTGCTCAAATGTCATTTCAATAACTGCTGTACTAGACTCTAGGTATTGGACAGGAAGAGATAAAAGGAAGGATGTTTAACCCAATCAAACATCACCAGAAAAAAATTCCTAAAAACAGCATTTACCTCATGGAGGGGAAAGTGAAGGAAAATTCAGATGTTAGCACTCCAGTTAGAATCAAATGGAAAAGAGACTCTTGAGACCTGTTGAATTTCCATGATGTTCCACATTGGTTACTCTTGAGTATAGTTTGCTGTGCCTCTAGACATTTTTTTCTTAAGTAAACCAAACATTCTTTGTAGATAAGAGTTGTATTTAATCCAATCTTTTTGGAAGTCCAGAATAGTCTCTGGCAGACAGACACAACAGTGTCTGTGATGATTGGATGATTTCTATTGTACAACAGGTCAAGTTGGAAATGGTCATCTGATAGTATATATGATCAAGTTGACTCTAAACAACTAATCATTCATTATATAAACTTATATCCTTTGCTTTGCTGAGATGCAATCAATTAGATGAGAAAGCATGCCTCCAGAACTGTGTAAAAGACTAAGTTAAGTGCATATCTGTATGATAGAGTATGCCTAAAATGAAATGTAATCTAAGTGTACTTCGAAATACTATCAGATTTCAGGAGCAATTCCATCCCCAATTCGAAGTTTTAGGGTGATTTCTCTCACTATTATCATTGACAACCTCAGGAAGTCTTGAAGAACATCATTTTCCTCTTGATTTGTGTTAGTGATGGATTAGTCACATTAAATCATTGTAAATAAAATGGCTGGGCAGGATTGGCACCTAAATCTCCACTTTTAGTTCTGTGCCTAACTAATTAATCTGAGGGTCTGCATTCTGACAGCTGGTTCCTAACACTGTGAGGCAAAGTTCCCTAGCTGAGGATCCCTTGGGCTGCAGATCTTTCTTCACAGCCCTTCCTGAACTCCGTGGAGTTGTTAAAGCTGATTGCTGGGCTCCACCCCCAGAGTTCCTGTATCAGTCTGAAGTGAAGGTGAAAATTTGCATTTCTATTGAGTTCCTGGGTGATGCTAAGAAGAATACTGCCAGGAGCTTCTGCCTTGGAGGCAAAGGCCAAGTGTGTAAGCTATCTACTAACCCTTCATTGCCTCCTTGCTCTGCTCCTTCCCGCTGCGCATTCTGCACAACCAGGCTCTCTCTCAGGTCCAGATCACAGCAGATGTCCTTGGTGGCTAGTCCTTCTTTCTACCACTCCTCTAATGGAACTGTGTCTCCGGGGTGACCCAATACTGTCTTAGTTGTTCTCTGGGCTCCATCAAAGCAGCAATACTCACTGCAAACCGTCAGACCTCTGCAAAGACTGGGCATGAAGCAATCCTGAAGCTTTATTTTATTTTATTTTTTATACCTTTGGTGCTTCACACAGCTCCTCCAGACCCTGTAATCTGGACTCCTGTGGGAGGCAGGCTCTTTGCTCAGACCTTCCTGCCTGAGGGGATGGGGAGTAACAGGGTTTATTAGTTGTGTAACACATGCAGTCTCAGGGCAGTTTCACCAAGCTGCCCTTTTGGGCTTTGGGGAAGCAGATTTCCTGAAGCTCTCTGGGAAGAGAGTGAGTTTAAAGATGCTGGGCACAAGGCAGGCTAAATCTTTGTAGACCAAAAAATAGAGAAGACAGAAACAGTTCCATGTTAAGAATAGAAGGAGAGATGTAGTTCACTTCTTAAATAATTTAAACTAATCATTGAACCAATAACATGTTGCAACACATTGCTTGCCAATGAATGCTTTGGGGATGCTCCCCTTTGGAGGAGAAACAGAATAATAAGAGAATTGAGATTCAGGTCTGGATCCTGGCATCCTACCCCTCTCACTTGCCCCTAATATCCTTCTAGACATTTTCTCTAAGATTATGAACTTGTTTGTTTTTGTCCTCTTTTTAAAAATAGAACTTTTCACTAAATTATAAACAATAGCCCCACTTGATTGCTCTAAACTTTACTTTCCTAACTACACCTGGTTTAGTGACCCCTGGAGTTCCAAACTCCAAACACACAGGGCTGCAAACTCAGTCCCAGCTGCATGGCTCTCTTCCTGCTCACCAGCCATAAAGTCTTTGTACTACCCTAGCTGCCCATCTGAAATTTTCACTGGTGTGCTAAAACAGCGTGACCAAGGCAACAAGCAGGCAGGCAGGCACAGCTCTGGAGCACTGGCCTAGCACTCACATATTGAGACATAACCATGAGGCCAAGAGGGGTGGCTGGGAATGGCAAGAGACTCCCGAAACCTCAATGCATCTCCTCCAATAACACCTTGCTTTCTAATCCTCCCCAGAGCAGTCCAAGTGGGAACCAAGTATACACACATATGAGGCAGTAGGGGGCCATTCTCATTCAAAGCCCACCACACGGACATCTTTATCAAACTCCAGGTATATACTACTGTTCTGTGGATCTTTCTGCATTATTTTAGTCCGTGTTCTTCATCTGGTCTGAAATGTTTATTAGAGCATCCTTGTTCATGTTTGATGTGTCTCCTTTTCTCCCTTCATGTTGCTTGTACAGTTGTGGCTTCTGCTTAGGATAAGAGTGTGTTACTTACTAGATGTTGTGGATGAAAGGCCAGCAGTATCTATTGGGTTCAGTATGTTTGTATTGTATTCTCCTGTGATGGGAGATGTCATTCTGTAAATATGTTTCTCTTATTGGTTAATAAATAAATCACTGTTGGCCAATGGGAAAGCAAGATAGGTGGGACTAAGACTAGGAGGAGAAAGAAAGAAGTAGGGAGGAGATTCAAGATGGAGAACAGAGAGAGCAGAACGCCAACCCCTCTCTCCTCTACACATGATACCATGTGGTAATACTTAGATTTATAGAAATGGCTTAATATTTAAGACAGAGCTAGCCAATAGATAAGAAAGTAATAACTGGCCAACAGCTTTATATCTAATACAGCGTCTCTGTGTGTTATTTGGGGCTGGCGCGGCTGAGAGACGGGCAGGAAAAACATGCTCATAACAAAATGGGGCACAAACCCACAACCCTGAGATTAAGAGTCTCGTGCTCTACCAACTAAGCTAGCCGGGCTCCTACCTACTACTTTTGGAATCCTCCTTGTCTCCTATTCCTGCCTATCTTGCTTTCCTATTGACCAACAGTGCTTTCTTCATTAACCAATAAGAGAAACATATTTACAGAATGACATCTCCCATCACTCCTGTTATGAAATCTACTTGAAACAGGACTTGTTCTTGTTTATCTTCCAGTTTAATAAAGCTGAGTAGAGTTCTCTTTGGTGAATATGAAATGTACAATTGAAATTTACTGACTTATTCAAGCCTATGTATCCATGTTATTTCTGCCCCTGTACCTGTTATGTAGTATAGTAACTGCAGTGATTTACTCAGTGTGTCACTAGAGACCTTATAAGTTTCCACCCTACTTACCCACCTTCTTGCTTGAAATTTATTTGAATATGGTAAGAGGTATAAGACACATGGCATAAGTAGGCTGACTTATAGTTAGTGGAGAGTACAATAGCATGGATCCACCACACTTCACAGTGTGTTCCTCCTTACCAACTCCATCCTAGTTCTGGATTAGATCATTAGGATCCCAAGGTCATGTTGTAAGCATTTGAAGAGATCGTTTTTAAAGTACATTAAATTAATCATTCTTTTAAGTTGCATATAGGTAGGAAAACCCAGACAGATCAATCTTTCCAGCATTTGGACTGCATTTGTGCTAGTGAATCCCAATCTCAAATCGAGGACTTGAGCTCTCTGCTGGCTTTTGTTGGGGTTTCACCCCTAACAAAGCCTATCACATATGACATATGAGGTGATGATAATTTTGATCTTTTCACTGGGTGAGATGAATCTATTTTAAATGAATAGGGATTTTTATAATGTTCTTGCCTCCTGGGTTTGCAAAGGCAAAATTGCCTAGAACACCCAGCTTGCTGCTCCTGTGGGAGACAGAGCTTTATGATTATTTATAAGAAACCCTGCAACTGCTTTAACTAACAACATTTTAATTTAATGCAATCCGTATTTCCATATTTATTGTGCTCCTATCATGTTTTATGAAGAGTGTGAACATGGAAACTAGATGTAACCGATACTTAGTTTGTATGTAAAGCGTATTTTCCTTAAGAAGTTCTCCTGCTGAGCACAAATATAAAATAAGTACAAATAAATTAAACTCCACGATAGGCCCCTGGAGTGCCCCAGCCCAGCTAAGCAAGCTGTCCCTTTTTGTCTCCATTCAGACATTTCGCTGCAGAAACAAACTGGTTATAACCAAATCCCCTTGGAAAACTGAGGTTTTTCTTTCAGGCTTCCTAATCTGGCTCAATTCAGAGCTATGGCTCCCTCCAAGTAGAACTGAAGGCATGGTTCCAATTCTGCTTCTTTCCAGCCCAAGAAGAGTCTTGGAGGGAAGGGAAATGAGAGGAAAAACACTGTTGTAGGGGCCAGCCCATCCATCTTAAAATTGGCATCAAGAAGAATCTGATTTACAAAGAGGAGGCTCTTTATCTTGTATAGCATCCAGGCAGGAACCATTAGGGAGATTGGAAGGAAAAGATGCTTGGGTTTCAGAAACACTCAATAAAATGAAAAGATGCACCAAAGTAGAGCTACAGATTATCAGACCAGATTTCACTTGGTGACTACCTAGGACAATGATGAGAAATGGCTACTTCATGACAACTTAACTTTAGGGTGACATTTTCTAGTTATTGCACATATAAGAATCTTATAGAAGTTACACACTGTGGCATTCTTCACCTTCAAAATTAAAACTCAATATTCTTCATTTACAGAATATGAATGCTTCTAGATATGAAACAATAATGTGCTTTCCCCGTTCACTGGAAATCTCTGTCTGCGCCTCAAAACATGTTGCAATTTGTTTCATGGAAAAAATACATTCAAAATAAATTTTTAGACATGAAAAGTAAAATATTCTTGAAGTTGTTATTTCTATATTAATGTGAGTGGTTAAAGATATCATTTCCATTATGTTCAAGATATTTATGTTAAAGAGTGAACAGTTGGAACAAAATGATTCTTGTTTACTTAAATACAACATCTGAGGCTGAAATATAGGGCATCATGGTAGCTAAGATAGAAAAGTGTCTGTCTCTTGGTGACCACTATAGTTACAGTAAATTCAGTTTCGTCTCTTGGAACTGTCCCCAAACCACTACCTTCCTAAGACCATTTAAGAAAATGGTAACTGCATTTCTGGGATTGCCTGAAGTAATCAAAGTGAGTTACCACTCAAGGGTTTGATGGCCACTGAAAGTGTGCCCTTGTCAACACAGACCCACTTCTGTTTCCTACTCAGGTCAAATGATAGCATGTTCTGAGTGTCAAATAAGAGAAAGAAAAACAAAAACCATTGTAAGTTGTCTGTGTTGATGTGGGAACTCTGTTGTAGTGACCCTTTTTTTTCCTGCCAGCAGCACCTGAGTATCATCTTCTCATCCATGTTACCATAGCTGAGTGTGAGAGGAAGCCAGCAAATGGGCAACTGAAAAACTAGATTGGGGAATAACATAATAACAAAGGATGTTTGAGAAGATGTGTATGTGGAGTAGTCAGAGAAGAGAACAAGCTATGTGGTCAGGGCAGTGACTTTACAGGAAATGTAAGAGAAATGACATGCCAGATTGTATCCAGCACTTATGTTGGACTTATAAATTCATCCTGAAAGGTTAGTCATGTTTTTTCACAGGTTGATATCTACCGTTGGAAGATCTGAAATCTATGTCCAGATTGGCAGACTATCATTGGATAAGGTCAGGATAAGAGAAATCTCTGATGAGATAACATTTAGCTAAATTGATAAATGTTGTCATGCACAAAGGCAGTATATTTATTCTCAGGGAGCAAACATTAGCAAAGTTAAAACAAAAACAACAACAACAAAAAAGCAAAACAAACCAAAAACCTATGACCATATTTGCTAAGGCATAGTGAATGGGAAGGAAAAAATGAATTATGGGAATGGCATGCGAGTAGGTAGGAATGAATATAGATGGCCCTATGGGCTATGATCAGAACTTTGGTTGTTAAATAATTTTTTTGGAGAAACCTTTAAAAATATGAACCAAACAGAGAAATAATATGCTCCGCTTACATGCTGAGGAGAGTATTAAAAATGAAAGTCAACTCCACTTTGGTCAAATGAATTAATTAATCCAGGAAAGGAGGAAACTGCACCAAACCAAAGGAGACAGCTGTGAGGATGGAAGAAATGTGAAAATTTGAGGTAAACATTGAAGATAATTTGCTTCTTGCTTGTGATGAGTTAAATGTTGGCAGTATGAGAGGAGGAGATATCTGTGAAGGCTTTCTTGAATAACTCCAGAGTTCAATTTTTAATATACTATGCTTCAAACCATAAAGTAAAGCAGTCTTGGAACCAGAATGTGTTTTCATCTTTCATTTAGGACAAGTTCATTTGGCTAATATTTCTCAAACAAAAGTCCATGTGTTTTGTTTTTTTTGGTTGTTTGTTTTGTTCTATTTTCTTGCTGATCTTGACCCTAGAACAATACTAATACCAAAACTGAGGTAAATTACAAGAGAAACTACAAATTATATTATAATAAAATATAAATTATCTAGCTATTTGAATTTCAGATCAAATAACAATCTTTTGAGTGCAAAGCCACAAATGTTGTTTTGTGCATATTTACATTACAAATTGTCATCAACGGGATATCTTGTATTCTAGATGCAAGTTTTGAATATATCTAGCTGAATAGAATACACATTTGACTGGATGCCCTACATTCTTATTTGCTAAATCTGGCAACCCACCACGGAGTCTCACCATTTTACCATCACCTGACCCTGGCTCCAACTCCATTATCAGGTTCCTTTTTGTTTGTAGAGGAGAATAGGTTCACAATTTCCCCATTAAGGTTTGCTTACTCATTGTGCCGTGTATACCAGACTCGTATGACAAATTATCTTTTATTTTTCTATTATGTTTATTTTTTAATTGTATATGATACAGCTACACATGTGCATATGTTGACGAGTGCATTGCTGTGCATGTGTATAACTGCATCTCTACTACTATTGCTTGGTCATCCATTGGTTCTGAAACTGATCACTTCTTATTTTACAATTAAAATAACTTCATAATGCTTTGTTTTCTATATGAATT
Source organism: Phodopus roborovskii (assembly GCF_943737965.1). NCBI lineage: Eukaryota > Metazoa > Chordata > Mammalia > Rodentia > Cricetidae > Phodopus > Phodopus roborovskii. Next base: position 11,205,863 of record NW_026126541.1, on the reverse strand, counting down.
AAAATGTATACCAATCTAACCTATTTAGTATAACAGAGAGGAAATAGGTTATATTATCAAAACAAAAACAAAAAACAAACACACAAACAAACAAAAAAAAACCCGTATGGACTGGGGACAAAGAACAGTGGTAGTATGTTTGCCCAGGATAAGTGAGGACTTGGGTTTGGAACGCAGTACTAAAATTGTGGTCAACTGTAATATCAGGGGTCATTACAAATGGTATAAAGGATTAATGTGCAAAATACAGAAATAATCTCTACAAGTCAGTAAGGTAATAGGCAAAGCTAAAAAAAATGCTACAAAGAAATCTGTATAAAAAAAGTATAAACCCAGGTAGACAATCTTATGGAAGACAATCTGATTGTGTGGATTAGTCATTATATAACAAAAGTAAGTTAGAGAAGTAAGAATCCACACTTTACTAGTGGATGTATCTCACTATTTTGGAAAGCCATTTGCTATAAGCTGATAATGTTTTTATGTGAGCATACTACTCAAGCCAACAATTTCACTTCCAGGTGTCTTTGGATCTAACAAAAATAGAATCTATGCTGGTTACACCCTAAAATCTAGGAGATTCAAGTACGTTTTAAGAGGAAAGTGGTAAGAAACACAGAGGCATAATTGGATAAAAGGTAGATAAATGACATAGATTTATATTCCCTTCATATTCCCCATGCAATGCAACAACAGGAAAATATCTTTTGCTCAAGGCTTTAAATGAAAATTAAGAAATAAATATACAAAAATATTATACTGTTCATATATATCAAATTCTAACTAACACAAAATAGAGCTATGAAATAAAACTAGATATTTTATAGATTTCTATAGCTGATGAATGCAATTAGAATTAAAAAGGCTTAAAAGAATAATTCCAAACTCATAGAATAGGAGAGAGCATGATCAATTAAAATGGATACATGAAAACTAATTTTTCTATTTACTTGGAAATTTAGATTTTTCATCTATGTTTACTTACAGTTATATTGTGACTGGTGTTGATATTTCTTTTGTCCAAATTTTCACAACTAAATTTTTATTCAGATTTTCTTAGTATTTACCTATTGTATTTTTCTATTGATGATTCAATCAAGAAAACTCTATTATAATACATACTAGGAGTCACTGGCTTCCCTTGTGTTCCTTCTGCGGGGGAGTAATTTCTCAGACTATCCTTATTTTTGTTGACCTTGTACTTTGTCCCTCTAGAAAAACCAGTGTTACTCTAAGGACAAGGTTGAAGTTACATGTCTTTTTAGGTTGAAGACCAGAGAGGTAAGGATGAGTTTTCATCAGAGTGCCAGGCATATCTGTGATCTCTGTGGCTTGTTACTGTCATACTGAACTTGGCCACTCTGCTAAAGTGGTGTGTACAGGCTTCTCTAACTGCAAATTTACTGGGGTTTTTCTTCCATGTTGTAATTTGGAAGAAAAGCATGATACATAGCCTATCCTTATGAAGTGAATAATTGTGTTCCATATTTTGGCATGGAGTATTTGCATAAGCTATTTGAGATTTCTATGTATAGAATAGAACTCCCTATTTTGTTTGCACTCTCTAAAGTTTTATTTATGCAATATTTTATATGTGTCACCATGGACTTTTGGAAATTTATTTTGTATCAGTATGCTGTCTTTGTAATTGCACTATTTATACTGCTATAACCAAATGCTTTCGACTGAACAATTTATAAGCAATGGTTTATTGTCTCTCCCAGTTCTGGAGAGTAGGAAATCCAAGTTCCAGGAAGTGGGAGAATTGTTCTTTATCCTCACACATTGATCATGTACAGGGACTGGTTATACATCTACAGCCTCTTTTATTAGGTGTTATTCCGTTTATGATGGAGCATCATTGTGACATCATTTCTTGATGGATTGGATTGGCTGCAAGAAGATCTTAGGTTAGTTACAATCTACTTGCACATTGCTTGCTAAAGATAGGAGTCTTTTGCTCCAATCTTATTTAAAATCAAAGATATTATTCAGTACAGAAGCTGGCTTATTTCAGTTCACCCTGTTCTACATGTATGATCATCTGTATCTGTGCAGTTAAATCTGAGTTCATAATGATGCCTTTAATCCAAGGCCATTGCCATAGCATTCACTCTGAATTTTTACACTGACCTTCCACTCCATAGCAAATCTGGCTTCCTTCATTTCCTTGAATGTATAATGTGATTATATATGTCTATCAATATTGAAATTGTTAGCATGTGTCCTCATGGGAAACAACTTTATTATGTAAAGCACAGCATTTATACATAGCTTATTTCTTGTTTATTTTTACCGACTCTTTCCCCAAGGTCAGCATTTTTCACTCATCAGAAATGCCTTGCTTTCCAGCTGGCAATCGCTCAGCATTATATTTTTAATTTGCAAACATTAAAGTTTACTCTTTGAGGTTTAATGTCCTATGAGATTTTACAAAGTCAAATGTCATGCATCAATAATGACAACATCTAACAGAAAAGATGCAACACCTTAGGTTTTTCCAGTGCTTCAACTATTCTACCCTCTTGAGTCCTTCCTCTCAAACCCTGCCTACTGATATATTTATCATCACCATATTTCAGTCTTTACTGGCTATTACACAACTATAACCACAGACTTACTTAGCCTTTTGGATTTTTTCATTTAATCATATTAAAGAATTTTCCTTCACTTTGCTGATATATTGATGTGTGATTGATTGGTAGTACAATGCATGAACTGTCACCAGACCTTGATAGATCATTTTAAACTGTTGTGTCTTCTTCAGTGTACGAGTGTTCTATACCTTATCTATTCACTTATTTAAGCACAACTTTATTTGCTCTAGTTTGGGATAATTTTGAAAGAAAATTGAGTATCTCTGTGCAGGTAGTTGTGTGTATATAAGTTTCCACATAAGTTGAGTTATTATCTAGAAGTTTGATTATTGATACTTTATTACTTCCAACAAACTATACCCAAAAGGTTAGTTCTGTGAATTTGCAGTTACAGTAGCAATGATGTGATATCTGTGTCTTCAAATTCTCACATCTGACATTATTTTTTAATTAATTTTTTCCATACTACTAGGCACATTGTTCTTACATGTTCTCCTTCTTATATTAATTAGCAGTTTCCTAATGACAAGGAATATTTAGCTTATTTGCCTCCTGTATGTTTTATTTGTCATTTCTGTTATGGTAGACTGCTCAAAGTAGTTGTTACATTATTGACTTTTAAAAGATTTGTTTTTGTCCACGAGGCCTCAACCTTATACAAAGAACTATGGGCAAATGAAAAAAAGATGGGAAATATAGTCCTACCAGGGAAGAAAGAGTACACCAATTGGTTGTCAAGTGCTAAAAACATACATACATACACATACATACATACATACATACATACATACATACATACATGTGGCATTATATAGACTGAACAGGTAAATATATAGTCAGGCAGTGGTGATGCATGCCTTTAATCCCAGCACTTGGGAGGCAGAAGCAAGTGGATCTCTGAGAGTTCCAACCCAACCTGGTCTACTGAGTGAGTTCCAGGACAGCCCCTGAAACTACAGAGAAACCCTGTCTTGGAAAACCAAATATATACCTATACCTATACATATACATATGTGTGTATGCATATACACATATGTACTCATATGTGTGTATACATATACATATATTTGAAGGAGAGTGAGGAGGGTTTATGGGAGGATTTTGAGGGAGGAAAGAGAAGAAAAATGAAATTGCAATTTCAAAAATAAAATTTAAGAATATCTGTTTTGTATGTAAATTCTTTAGCAAGGATAGGTATAAGCATATGTATATATATATATTTATGGAAATACACAGATATAGAGATAGATAGGTATCACTATATGGCTCAGGTTGGCCTTAAATTTGCAATCCTCCAACCTCAGTCTTCTACATGGTAGGACCACAGGTAAAGCTCACTTAAAATATTCCCTGCACAAAACAAATTATATTTTTAATGAAGTCCAACTAATTAATTTTCCTTTAAGGGGTTTCATTTAAAATTTTGTTACACATATCAAGATCTCCTAGATCTTAATTTTGCTTTAAAATTATAAAATGTTGGGGTTCATTTTGCTTTAGATCTGTGAAACACTGGATTTTGAAAAATCCTTTTGTGAGGGATGTGAGTTCTCTCTGTGTGTTTTATGATACACACATACGCACACACACAGGTACACACACAGGCACACACACACACACAAAGCCACACAGGCACACACACACACATACACACACACAGGCACACACACTCACACACACTGTGGTGGTTTGAAAGAAAATGGCCCTCAAAAGGAGTGTACTATTAGGGGATGTGGCTTTGTTGAAGGAAGGGTGTGGCATGGCGGCAGTGGACTTTGAGTTTTCATACATGTTCAAGCCACACTCAGTGTCTCAATCTGCTTCCTGCTGCCTACCTACTAAGATGTACAGCTCTCTGCTTCTTCCCTAGCACTGTGTCTTCCTTCACACCACCATGTCACACCATGATGATAATGGGATGAACCTCCGAAACTCCAATTAGATGTTTTCCTTTATAAGAGTTGCTTGCCATGGTCATGGTGTCTCTTCACAGCAGTAGAAATCCTATCTAAGACACACATTTGCACTCAGACTGTCCAAGTGCTCCAACACCACATGTGGAAATTACTGTAATTTTCCCATTGAACAATTTTTACCCTTTTGTCAAAGAAAAGTTGACTGTTTCTCCAGACAGTACTTATTTAATGGATCTAGGTGTCCATTCTGATACCAGTACTACTTCAATCAATTGTTGTCTCATAATAAATTCTGAAGTCTGGTAGGCTTAGACATTTTATTATTATTCACTATTATTATTCACTATTATATCAGTGTCATATGTCTTACCCTTTTCCTTATGAACTTATGAGTCAATTTTTAACAAAACAGCTTGCTTACATTTTGTCAAGGTTGTGTGGAATCTATGGGCTAATGTAGGGATAATTGGTAATAGCAATGCTATTTAATTATTTTATGTATGAGTGCAGTATATTTCTTCTCCTCCTTAGGTCTTGAATCCCTCCACTCCAATCTTACATTTTTTTCCACATATAGCCACAGCATATTTTATTTATTTTTAAAAAATTACATATTCTTATTACGTGCATATGAGTGTTTTGCTTGCATGTATTGAAGTCAACTCTGTACATGCTTGGTGCTTCACAGAGGCCAGAAGTGATGGGAGATGTCATTCTGTATGTGTTTCTCATACTGGTTGATGAATAGAGCACTGTTGGCCAATAGGAAAGGAATATAGGAGGGACTAGGAGACAAGGAGGAAATAGGAGGTAGAGAGGAGGAGCCGGGATGGAGAGTCTGGAGAGAACAGAACTGCCATTCCTCCGCTCTCGGTGGGGCCATGTGGAGATACATAGAAATGGGTTGATGGTTGGGACAGAGCTGGCCCATGAGAGGCTGGCACCTGGCCGATAGCATTTTATCAGGTGCGGAGTCTCTGTGCCTTGTTTGGGGCTGGCGGGGCGGCGGGACAGGACCTGGTACTGGACCATTCTGGGAACAAAACTCAAATCGAAGTGCAAGAGGAGAAAGTGCTCCTAACTGCTGAGCCATTCTCCAGTACTACTACATATTTTAAATGTCAGATTTATACCTACTTTAATTTTCTTTATAATGACATTACCTTTCTAAAGCTTGAAATTCCAATTACACATTACTGATACAAAGAGAAAAATTGCTCTGAATATTAACTTTTTGGACATTTGACTTTTAATATATTTTGCACATTGCGGTACTAGTGTGTGTTAATTGCAGTAGTTTTATTTCCTTTCTTGTTGCATCTTTGGGCTATTCTGCATACACAATCATGTCATCTCTGAACATAAAACACTTTGTTCCTTCTTTCTACTCCATACACACATACATATATTTTCCCCATTACCTTGTTATAATAGCTTGATAGATGATGATGAATGAAGTGCCCTGGTCATGACTTTAGAATGAAAACATAGTTTCTCAGTTTGATGTGAACTACAGCATTTTTACAGATAATTTTATGAAGCTAAAAGTTTCTCTTTCTTCCCTGCAATATGTACTTTATAATGAGTAGATGATTTTTGCCTTATGCTTACCAGTTGATATGACCATGTGCTTTTCTTTTCTTCCTTACATTATTGATTTTGTAGTTTCTATTGGGCCATTCCATCTTGAGCCATTCCTACACATCTAGGTTAAACTCAACTTGATGCAATAGTGGGTAATCAATTTTACTTCATTGCACATGATGTTCTGATACTTGGTTGAGCATGCTTAAACCTATGATCATGAGAGACATCTATGGAATTGTTGAAAATTTTCTATCTTGTAATGTCTTTACCTGTACCATTACACTCATAACAGATGTTCATAATTATACCCTTGCTTTCCTATGAAAGTGATTATAGATGATTTATTTTATTTCCTCCCTGAGTGTTTATAAGTATTTACCAGTTATGTGTTGATATTGTACTAGGTATGATTCGAGTATTAATTACTGATTAAGATTTAATACATATAAAAATAGTCATAGAATCAGTTATTCTTTTTTATTTATTTATTTTATTTAATTTTATATAACAAAGTCCAATTAAATGAAAACAAACATTTATACACAATATTTGGGAATTTGGGCGTCGTTCTTTCCAAACTACTTCCTGCTGGTAAGGGGCGCTGTCTTGGGGGATTCGAAGAAGATTCAGATACCCTAGCTGTAGTCTGTAGGGCTGTTTTGTCCAGCTGTTTGGAATGTAGGATCAGCTTGTACTCTAGAATCAGTTATTCTTAATGTGAGTTTTGATGCATGTGTCTTTTAAGAAATTAGTATATTTCTTTCAAAATAACACATTTATAAGATGTGTATGTGTGTGCGTACGTGTGTGTGTGTCTCCTGCTTCCTGCTTCTTGTGGTTCAATGTCTGTCATTAAATTCAGAAAATTCTTTTCTATTGTTACTTCAATTTTTTTCTGCCTTGTCCTTTATTCTTCTGTATTACACAAATGATATATTTTAAAATCTATGCTTCTCTGGCATTTTCTTCATTTAGCTACTATTCTGTTTTTCTTAAGGCATGTTTCTGTTTATCTCCACTGTTGCTTTCTTGATGTTCAGTCTGGTGATACATGTATCATAGTATTCTTTCTTTCCATAACAGCATGTTTGATTTTCAGGGTTTTTCTATGCAGCCCAGGATGGTTATAATGTTTGACTTTCCTGCCCTTTCCTCCTAAATATTTAGAATGTAGCGATTGATAAGGAACTGGGAATCAGAGTTTTGCTGTATATTATTTTGTCACAATCATTTTTGTTGTTGTTTATTTTAATTTTGAGATCATAATTCCATTTTCCCTTTCCCTCTCCTCCCTCCAAACCCTCCCATGTGACTCTATCCATCCTTCTTCAAATTAATAGACTCTGCTTTTAATTAGTTGTTACTGCATGCAACTATATAAATATTACTAATATATACATTTCCAGAACTGGCTGTTTGGCACTGGATAAACAGTTGGTGTGCTCTTGCCTGAAGAAGGCCAATTTTTCATGTCTTTTTTGGCTTTGAGCGCCCCCCAAAACTCATCCCCAGATAAAGGTCCATCCTGCAGCAATTTTCGGCTGTGCTCCATTGTTGTACTCAGATCCTGACCCTGTGGTGGTTGGTGGTTAAAAGTTGGGAGGAAAATTCTGCAACATTATGGTAAAATCTCTGTTTTTTAATAAGCTGTATGCCAGGCTTGGGACCTTTACTCCAATTAGTTTCATCTTGTCTTCCTTCGCAGGTTAAATGGAAGAGCTGGTGGTGGCTATCATCAGAGAGATGTTCTTACCCCAGGTGAGGTAAGATTCTATCTCATGGTTCTCTCCCCTGGCCTCCAAGAGTAAAGAGTTTGTTCTGGAGAATACGCTGAATATTTTACAATGAATTCTTTTCCTTGCTTTGGCAAGCCTAGGAACATATTTTTCAAAATTTTTTTATGTTTACAATCTTAAGGTGGTTCCCAGAAGTAAACCCCATAAAAAGGTCAGGGCTTGCTAAAGTTGTGCCTGTTCAAGGTCTTCTTACTTTCAATCCATTCTAGCCTCTGGGCATCCTCAAACAGTTCATCAGCATTATGGGCTATTTCCTCTGCCAGAGATGACTTCAGTAAGATTTGAAGGTGACCCTTGGGTTCTCCAATGAAGTAGATAGCTACTACCTGAGAGGTACCATCTCCAATGGGCCTCAGAAATATTGATTTTTAGTTTCTAGGTGTGTGTGTGTGTGTGTGTGTGTGTGTGTGTGTGTGTGTGTGTGACAGCAGAGACATCCAAACTTTGCATTTGCAGAATAAAACTAGGTTTTTGTCTTAACAATCACATTGTTTAGTGGTCTCTGCACATTTTTAATAGATGCATTATAATATCCTCCATAATATTTAAGAATCAAAGAAAAGTATAAGAAAATTTTGGTTCCCTTTGATTTTCCTTTCCATAATAGGTACTCTGATCTGTGGTACCCTCCTTTCACCCAGTTCATCCTTTTAAAATATATTTTATATTTTGTATGTTTTGGCTTTTTGAGACAGGGTCTCAATTGTAGCTCCTGCTGTTCTGGAACACTTTATGTAGACCAGGCTTCTTGCCTGAGGGATCAGTATGCATAAGCTATAGACATCAGGCAGTAGTGATGCACACCTCTAAGCCCAGCAGTCATACAAGTTAGTTATAGAAGCTAGGTGGTGGTGGTACACACACCTTTAATTCCAGAACTCAGGATTGAGAGGTAGAAAAATTTCTGTTAATTCAAGACCACAGCAAGCTACAGGAAATTGATCCAGTCTTAAAGAGAAACAGCTCACATGAAGGTGATCGCAACACTTGGAATCGCAGGCTTTTAATCCCAACACTAGGGAGATGGAGACAGAAGGACATGGCCAGGCGGACAAAAGAGTTTAAGGAGGAAGAGACAGGAATTTGGAATTTAGAGCTTTTGCCTCTGAGGATTCATGGAGACGGGATTGTTAATTTTCATCTTGGTAGAGGTAAGAGCTAGTGGCCCACTATTTTGCTCCTCTGATCTTCAGCTTGAAGCTTGAAACCCAATTATCAGTCTCTGGGTCATTTAATTATTGTGTTACAGGTTTTTAACAGGTATGATGCATTCTGCTTTTGGGATATAATTATTTGAAGTTTATTATAACAAAAACTTAATAAGAATACTTGTTCTCTGGTTTGATATGAGATGAATTGTGGAAAGAAAAAAGTAAAGGAAAGAGGTTTGTGGTTTGTCTACCCTGTGCTGAAAAGAAGCTTCCTGGGTATTTTTGATTTCCCCATGATAAAGAAACCGCTAAAAACATTTTGAAATAACCACTCTACACATGAAAAATTTGGGGAGTAAACTGTCAGTGTCTTCCCTGGCTAGCGCATCCAGGAATCAGCAAAGAAGTAATTTACCATTTGTTCATTTTACTTTATTTAGATGTGGCCAGGAGAGGATTTTTTAAAAGTACAAATAAAAACACTTAAATGATTGGAGTGTGTTGGAAGGTTTCACCACCAAAATTCCAGAATTTTAAAATTCTCTCCTCCTGTGGAAGATTGTTGAAACCTCATACAACCTCTTGTGAACCGTTCCAGGGGTCCAGTTAAAAGGAGTCCTCACTTTTGGCTCTGAAATGTGCCTATGCCCTACAGGGTGTCCCAAGTTTCTTCCCTCTAGAGTGTTTTGTCTCCAAACCCCACACTGTTATCTCCAAACACTAGGACTCAGGCTTCTCTGCTTGCTGCTTGCTGTGCTGATCTCGGCAGAGGAAAGGGCTGTTCACCACCATTTAACCATCAATGACTTTCCTAACAGTTACACTTAATGCTTTGTTTTCCCATGTCTTCAGAGAACAGAGATTAATGACTCCATTGTGTATAGATCAGAAAAGTTGTTTGGTACAGCCAATCAATGTGTTTGACTACAAATAGGCTTTCAGGGCTCCTCTTGAGTCTCTTACCAATCACCTTTCTGTGTAAGACACTGTCTTCTCCTGATTTACTTGGAGTCTTGATCCCCAGGACTTTCAATGGTTAGTTTCTTTAAGAACAAACTAAACAGCAAGCACAGAATAGCTCCAGACTTTGGGAAACAGACATGGATGTTAGCTGCTGCTCTACTACATCCCAGCCCATGGAACCATGCTGGATATTAATTATGTCATAACTTTGTAAGTGCAGGGCGAACTTGTTAACCCTACTACAAGAGCAATAGACATTCATTCATTCTGTGATTGTGAGCTTCCTAGAAAATTTTAGAATCGTTTAAGCTTTGGAATAAGTAGGTCAAATATTTCTTCATATTTTCTTCCATATTCCCCTTTATATCTGTTCTTGAAATTAATGCATCCTTCCATTTATTTTCCACATCAAAGCTCTGATTTCCAAGTCTAATCATTATACTTTAATGACTAAAAGTATACAGAGCAGAATATATACATATATATGTATATATATGTGTGTGTGTGTGTACACATATATTACATTCATATAGATGAAAACATAAGTACATATGTATAGAGATATATACATGCTTGATACATAGTTATAATTATACTTTTTCTATAAAGTATTTGCTAGTATATCAATAAATGGAATTGTAAGATTTGCTCAATTTACATATTGTGGCACATAGAACTCTTAAGCCTATAGCCCCCTCTGCTGGGTGGATTTTCCCAGGCTTAACTGTGTGTATCTTAAACATAAGCCCTTTTTAACCTTCGCGGGCACTTAATCATGTGCTAATTAACTCAGAATCCAAACTGTGTTCCAATTTATAGGATGCTGCATTGACTCAAGCATCTAAAATTTATGGATCCTATTTCTCAATAAATTTCACCTTTACCAGTTTTGAAGATTTGATGATACTTCTAAGTTCACATTTACTATACAGATATTGTTATTTAACCTTCTCCCCCAAAATATGATATCACTAGATAATGAGATTGTTTAGGTTCAGAGCCTTGATAATTAACTATTAATCACAATCTGTTATGTGAGGACCGAGTATACCATAAACTGAATTACATTTCCTGGGGAGACTAAGTCTATTCACCTCAGGTAGAGACAATGATGTGCCAATTTTTCCTTTCTTCTTTCTTTTCTTTTTTTTCCCCCAAATCTATCTTGGAGAACCAATGAGTTGAATTGGAGTTACTTCCAGGAGTATGTTGAGAGTTTTAGTGTAGGAACATAGAGAAGATATTACTCAGAGGAGCATGGGTAGGGGGTTGCTTATAGGACTTGGCCAAGGTTACTTAGAAAAGAGTGGGTTAGAAGTCACTTACCGAACTGTAAGAAGTGTAGGTTATTTACACAAGTATAGGCAGTGTAAGGACACCTACAACACTCAAGAATATTCCTGCCACTAGCATTTATCAATGGTTTATATATCCTTAGGAAAGAGAGATGTCTTATATCTCTGAGAAGCTCATGAACTCTCTCCCATTTTCATTAATGCTATTGGGCTCAGTTCTGTTAAGAGTCTTAGGTAGGTAATCACAGCTACTCTGATTTCAAGATAGAAATGGCCATGCCATGCCCAGAGAACACAGTTCTATAACATTATAACAGGAGTCATAATCCAGTGAAATTTTTACCTGCATCATACCTTTTCAGCAAGCATTCTGCCATTGGAGGTCTCTGAATTGCCCGGGTTCGATCTTGATGAGTTATGAGATCAAAGACACTACCTCAAAACAGGTAGCATTTATGTCTTTATATTATAAGAGCAGAAAAGACAAAGGGGATTTTTTTAAAAAAGATAATTTTATCTCTCTTGGGTAATACTAAAATAACATTTCTAAGCTGCACACAACATGTGTGTATTCTAACACACAGTTGCACCATAACTTTAAAGCTAAGTAGGAAGATGACACGTGTATATACAATGCTTAACAGTTACAGGTATTCACTGGCCAAAATGGTATCAACTGATAAGTCAGCATTACAGTTGATACTTATTGCTCTTTCATTAAAATTGACTACTCTGTCACCTTGTTGCACTGAAGCCACAGCCATATTGAAATCAAATCTGAGTACTAGAGGAGGCATACAGAAAGGGTCCAGTCTATGAGAGACAAGAAACTCTCTAGCTCTTTCCCTTATTTCTTCTGTTTTTCTTTCATTCTTTCCCTCTTTCAATGTCCCTACTTGCTACTCTGTCTCTCTCTGTTTCTAAGACTACTTAAGCCTCTCATGCCATCTCTATTATCTTTGACTAGTACTTTGATTTCAGGGTGAATAGTCCTTAAAATTTGGCAGCATAAATACATATGTTCTTGAATTGTTATAAACCAGAAGGCATAGCTGAGTACACAGAATTTCCTGCTTAAAACTTCTGAATACAATGTAGCTAAGCCAATGGCACAAACCATTAATTCCACCTACTGAGGAGGCTGAAGCAGGAAGTCTGCAAGTTCAGAACAGCCTGGGTTACAGTCAGCATGGGTTCAAAGCCAACCTGGGCACCTTGGTAAAATACAGTTTTAAAATATAATATTATAAAAAGGTTAGGATGCAGATTAATGGGAACAGAATGCTTTCTCAGTGTGGGAACTCACAGAATTGACTCCAATTCATTTTGTCTTAAGGTCAGAGAGTTTTTACCTGTCATTGCTACATCAAAGTCACACTGCAGAATTTGGTCAAAGAGGTACTATTGTGCATCTTAGCTTAATAATAGGACTTCTGGCCTAAAATGTGAATTCAACAGGATTCTTGGCAAAGGATGTGGTAACTAAATGTCCTACATGAACAATGGAATACTTAACTCAGAAGACGGATACTTGGTGTGGTTGCTATATGTCCCACCTAAACAACAAAATACTTAACTCAGGAGATAGTTACTGGATTTTTTAGGCATTGAGAGGGTAATTATACTTGCTTGTTCTTTGTATCTTGGTAAGGGAGTCTTCTGCCTTCTCCCCCTCTTTTGATGGAGGTATAAAACGACTGTACACAATAAACATTGGTGGGTCAGTACTGACACGGTGTTCTCCCAGCTCTATCTCTTGTTTCTTGACTATTCCTTTCCTCAACCCACACTCGCCCTCCATGCACACTCCCCTGTATAACAAAACCAACTGAATCAAACCAACAGGTTAACAAAGAGTCAAAACCCCCAACAGTGTACAAAGGAACCAACAGTCAACAAATATGAAGCGGTGGTGTAGGCATCACTGAGGACAAGTCACAAACATTTCTTTAGAAGTTGGGGGCTACTGTTAAATATATACTCAGTTAAGTCAGGTGTACTGTTATAAACTCTTTCCTGGTTAAGATTCTCTTAAATTACAGCCACATTTTTAGGCATATATAAATGCAGAAAAAAGCTCCCTGTCTTACATTTGAAACTGGGGCTCCTTGTAGAGGACACCTGCTTTCTCTGGCATTCATTTTATTCTGCCTGACAAAGGCATCTTTCAAAAAGACACTGGAAGATCATTGTCATGGACATGATAGAGCTATAAGGGTGAGAGTTACCTATCTGATGTTACTCATTTTTGCAATGTTTGAATCAAAAAGATTGGAATGTTTATACTAGAATACCATGTCTTCTTTGGGAATTGTGGGCAATGTATGTGGGTAGATCATGGATACCCATTGATCAATTGTTCTTACTTTTCTTCCATTCAAACTGAATCCCCACTGTGTAGTCATATGTCAATAATGCAGAAACCTGAATCTGAATAATATGTTATCCCCTTGATGAAAACATGCTCTGGAGCAAACTATTCTGCCTATCTCTGATTTTTATATAGATCATTTGTGCAATTAGTAAGAACAAAGGAAGTTACATACAACATGTTTTATCTGACCCCTAATGCTAAGTCTTCCACAACAGTGGTCATCTCTTCTTTGCAACCAAACTAGAACCTGTCACAACTTGAAGCCTATCTCATATGAATTACTTCAAAGACAAACACAAAAGGAATGCCATGTGATTACATGGAATATAGGCATCACTTTAAATAGAAGTGTTTATATTCCAAATTAGGAAACTATGTCTTTAATGTTACTTAGAGTGCTATTGATAAGGGGTACTATAGGGAGAAAAAAGATGATGGGGTTGGAGACATGGTTTGGTTGTTAAGAGCACTTGATGCTTCTCCAGAGGACCTGAGTTCAATGCCCAGCACCCACGTAGCACAGCTTGTATTCTTCTGTAACTCCATCTCCAGTGGATTCTACACATACTTCTGGCCTCTGAAGTTACCTCCCCTGCAACACACACACTAAAAAACAATAGTTGAAGGGATAAGGAGATGAAAATAAGAAAAGTCCTAAGCCAGCAATAAGGAGGGTGTTGTGAGGTGGTGAAAAGTAAGGCAGAGCAGAGACACATAAGGCCATCAAAGTCACAATTAGCCTTTGAAGAGGGTGATAGGGAGCAGGACTTCTCAGGTTGTGCTTAATATTTTGTTTTATGTTTACATGTGCATATGTAGGAGCAGGTTCACACACTGTGAGCACATGTGTGTTTTGCAAGGGTGCACGTGCATACTTGGTGCTGTCATATTCTCCCAGTCTAACTCAAGAGGCCTTGCTTCCTCCTTTGCTTTCTACCTTCTTCATTTAGGCAGGCTCTCTCAGCTCAGTCCAGAACTCATTGATGCTGCTCCTTCAGCTAGCCGCCTTGCTCTGAGTGTTCTTTACTCTGCCTTCTGCCTTTCTAATGTTGGAATCACAGGTGGAACACCACCCTCATCCAGTGTTTACACAGGTGCTGGAGAGGTGAATTCTTCACAGTTGTATGGGGAGGCGTTTATTCAGGAAGCCACCTCCTCAGCATGGAACCTAACACTAGAGGCCAGGACTTTGCAGCTGAGGAGACCCGAGGGAAAGAAGAAGGAAGCACACACATTTCCTTGCTCTTGCCCAGCCTGTTCTGAGGTCTGGCTTCAAGGCACATCCCATCCAGGATGTGCAGATGCACAACCAAGTGACAGTGGTAGTCACACATTTTGTTTGGAGCACATTTTAGCAGCAAAGAATCCAATTGTTTTGACCCAGTATTTTTTCTGCTTCTATTTATCTCTTTCCTTGAGCAACTCAGCCAGCTCACAGTGAAGAAGGCTTCCCCTTCAAGAAGGCCAGGAGGCAGGCAGTTCCACAAGCTTGCTCTTTCAGTAGACTTTTGTTAGTGACGATGTGATATTTTCTCTGCTTTCAAGCTCCAAATTAAGTCTAGGCATCTCATCAGTATATTTTCAAAATCGTGTCATTTTTATTTTTCTTACATTAAACATGCAGACACTGTATCATTTTGACAAGACATCCGTCACTAGCTTCTTGATTGTCTTCTCATATCATGGTCAGTACATCAAGAAATTACCAGCAATTTATAATGTAGATAATAAAGTCACCAGAATTTCTGTTTTCTAATCGTTGGCTTGTCAAAGTAAAGGTAACATGAAACATGTTCTTTCTTTAATGATGGCAAGATCTGTTTGGCTTATGGATTACAAGCCACCCAGTGGCCCATTCAGTAGGGTTTGCAGGGTGTGCTATTCTATGCTCTGCTACGTTATGTTATGTTATGTTATGTTATGTTATGTTATGTTATGTTATGGTTGGGTAGGAGATAATCTACAATGTTGCTGTGCATTTTAGTCCAAGTGAAGTCAGAATGGGAGATGATTAATATCCGTAGAGTTGTCTAATGATTTATTGTGTTCTTTTTATTTGGCAATAATAACCCTGGTGCTTGAGCCAGATTATTTCAAGAGACTGTGTGGTACATGCAATAAACACTAACTAGGAAGGGAATGGGTCTGGCATCTCCCAGACTTTCCATGGAGACTTAGCTATTTCTTGATTCACAGAGATGCCCACTTTCTCAAGACTACTGAACCTGTGCAGGGAGTCCTCTGTGGCAGAAGCACTGCCCAGGCTAGTGATCTAGGACAGAGACCCATGAGTTCGAGTTCCGATTCTAACTGGTGTAAGGACCAGGCCCTCTGATGGACTTCCACATTCAAAGCAGCTGATTAGTTAATATTTTGCTGGATGGGATTATCCTCCAAATAGTCAATAAACTTACTACTAGAATTTGGAAGTGGTAATTGAGAAATATTCATAGCAACATATTTGATATTCTGAGATTTGGGCTTGATTATTTTTTTTATTAATGTAGATTCATGGGTAATCAAAGGAAACTAGAAAAAAAATATTATGCTGCCTTCGCCATAATGTATATTTAAACAGCATTCATATATGCTTGCCTGGTCTTTGTTCTCCCATATTTTTTTCGAGAATGTACAGAGTTTGAAAATACATGTATGTATCTTAATCAGTGTCATGATACTACACACACACACACACACACACACACACACACACACACACACTGTATATATAGTGAATTCTAGGCCACAGAATCTTTAAGACTAAATTCCCTTGTTGAAAACCCAAGACATTGAGTGGGAATTAGACTCAACCAGGATCTTGTGCTTTGTTTACTTTCTCTTCATTCAACATTAAGTTGCCAGCGCAAAGGAGAGGGTGGGCTAGGAGGGGTGATTTTTCATTTACGGGTATGTTTGAGAGAGACTTTGGAATAAATAGAATGGAGAGCAGAGCAGGTTTCTGGCTTGGAAGAAATGGCAATCCAGTGAAGTATATAAGCATGCAGACAAAGAGTTGGTGAGTGCACTAATTATTCCAACAGACCTGTGCCTGTAGCTATTAGAGAGCCAAGTGTCCAAGCTTTGTAGAGGAAATGAGAGGATGTGAGCTATGTTGGGGTAGGTGAGAATTTCCAGATCAGAAGTAGGTTAGGCAGGCAGAGGCACTTAAAGTCTAATGTACAGTCCTATACGTTACACCACACCGAATGAATGAATGGATGGATGAATGAATGAATATCCACTCTGCATAGCACATTAACTTCCCAATGAGCCTCTGCTGCATACACACAGCCATTAGAGAATTCTTTCCAGGGTGTTTCCCTCTTACAGCCATTTGGGGATGTGAGAAATTACATTCAACAGCCTGGAAAACTACCCCCAGAGCTTCCATTAGCATCCATGTCTCATCTCCTTGTACTGGTGAATATCTCGATTCAGATCTCCAATCACTCTGCCCCACTTTTAATGCTGGCTAATAAAACCCAAGTACTCATTAGAAAATAAAAATATTTGCCCGGCATACCACTATAAACAAAGCTATTGGAATGGTGCATCATTTTTATAACTATATGCACATGAATGTAATGAGATAACAAATGTACTTTATCCCCCAAATAAAGATGCACCAGTAGTTGATCAGAGGAGATATAGGGAGCAATCTGTCCTAGGAAGCTTTCCTCACCACAGTGCTGTGAATCCGACCTGCTGATGGAGTCAGTATTTCTCTGTCTTTACCATTAATACATAGTTTTAGATAACTTCTTATGAATCACGTGTAATAATTAACATGAACTGCCAAGTCGGCAGAATCTAAAGTCACCCAGGAGACTAATGTCTAGGAATGCCCATGAGGGATTTCTAGATGGGATTACTAAGATTGGAACACCCATTCTGAATATGGATGGCAGTGTTCTTGGGCTGAGATCACCGAGTCTGTGGACACAAGGTAGCCAGATGCTTCATGCTGCTGTCATCATGCCTTCCTTGCTATGATAGGCTGTGCCCTGGTATTGTGGATGGAAACACATGCTTCTTCACTTGATTTGAGTTCTTTCTTCATGACAGTGAGAACAGTCACAAAAACACAGTTGTCACTGTGTCCAGCACTCCAAAGTAGGTCTAGGAGGTAGTTGATGTACCTGGTTCTTTTCTCGTGTATTGAGTCTGCTTTCTCTTGCTTCTGAAACTCAAATGCCCCTTGAAGAATGTAAAAAAGAAAAAAAGAAATTCTTAGTTCATTTGGGCATTTATCCAAATCTGAAGAAAAGCCTACAGCTAATCTGTTTCATCACAATTCCAGGATTCTAAGAGTTATGATTTAGCAAGAGAATTACCATGATAGGTCTGCTCTCCATAGCTTCTGCTCCTGCTATTGAATTCCAATTAGCATGGTCCTGAATAAGCTTCACAGTTAAACAACATCCTGCTCTTGTCAATGCTGTGCCTGTCTTGGAAACTCTTACTCATCTGCAAGAACCACAAATCCTAGAGTCAGAGGAAAATGGGGCAGCTTCTTCCAGAGCATCCTTCTTGCTGCCAGCATGTATGCCACATGTGGGCAGAGGCAGAATTTGACTTGAAATCCTCCTGGCACAGAAGAGATGCCATCTAAGTATTTGTAGAGTAAATAATCCATGCTAAACTTTGCCCAAAGATGACAAGATTGCTCTTGTGAAAGAGAGATAGATAGAGAGAGAGAGAGAGAGAGATAGAGAGATAGAGAGAGAGAGAGACCCACCTTGTGCTTGTTGCTTGTTGGCTACAGTTAGATATTTTTCAGAAGCATACATGTTAGATGGAGTTCCCCCAGGCACCTGCTGATTTATTCCCAGCTCCTGATTTATTAAGTTTACACTGATTCAGACAGCTGAGCTTGGCTTTCCACCCTCAGCAGATTGCTGAGGTCCAGAAGGACCACATCACACGTGCTGCCTACCTTCTACTGCTGTCCTCACATCTTTACTCTTATTCATTGCAGGGAGGTGGATTGTTTCCACTTTGAAAACGATGAGTGAAGGAGCAGAGTCTCCACATGATATACAGAGGATTCCCCCCCACAATATAAACAACAACAAACACAAAAGCAAAGCTGTGTTTTCTCGAGACCAGGTGCTCACTGAATCAATTCTCCAAGAGGCAATAGGGCAGCTGTCCTCCTGGGACTAACCCATCCTTGGGCAGTCTGTCTCAACAGCTGTGAAACAGGGAAGAAAGGGAAGAATGGGACCTAGGGCAAAATAAAGGGAGATTTCTAGGAAAGCCCATGTGGCAGAGCTGGAGTGAAAGCTGAGGAGTCTGGGATCAGTAAGGCTGAGACTGGGAATAAACTCTTGACATGTGACAAGCCCAGAGTGTACACAGAGAAAGGGTGCAGCACAGGGGCTCTACAGCAGGGTAGTCAGTGACCAGAATCAGAGAGCTCGAATGCAAGATGAGAAGTGTGCATCTTACCAAGCTCCAGTCACATGCCACCGTGGTGTGCTTCCAGTGTGTACCTCACCTGACACAGGCCAGAGGTCACTCCGGTGCTCTCTGAGCCCTGCACTTTGTCTGAGATGGAATCTGATTTGTAGATGTGAATCATCAGAGGATCATGACTCAGGAGTTCAATTGTGGCTGATTTTTCTTCAAGACTGAGTTCTTTGAGGCAACATTTATCCCTTGTGGCTCCAGGAAATGAAGACCTTTGCTGAGGTAGTCCGTAGATGTCCTTGGTGAAGACTACACTTTGTCAGTTGAAGATGATGCTCAGTGCTGTGGAGGATCCGTAGCAGAGGTTTTCAACCTTTCCAATGCTGCCACCCTTTATTACAGGTCCTCATGCTGTGCTCCCCCCAACCATGAAATCAGTTTTCTTGATACTTCATAACTATTTTTGCTACTCTTATGGATCATCATGTAATTGTTTTTTAGAGATGAAGTTTTGCCAAAGGGGTTGAGATCCATAGGTTGAGAACCATTGATCTATATGTAACCCATGGGTTCCTTCTGTCCATGTCTCTGTGAACCTCAGAGATGACATTGGCAATCCTGGTCTGAGACCAAGTCTGTATTTTAAGCCCAGTTTTCAAGAAAGATGGTTTTATTCATTCTAAAGTTATAGACAGGAAAATACTTAAGACTCCACACTGAAATTCTGGCTCCAGGATTCTCGGAATTGCTGTGTACTGATTCTGGTGGAGCTGAGAAATGCATACATTGTGAAATGTGATCACAAATCTAAGGTGTTCTGTGAAATATGATTACGCACATAATATTACCTTGGTAGATCTCTGGGGTGGTTTAACTATCAGAGAATTTCAGGCAATATATATAAAATAGTATCAACACTAATCAATACCTTAAGCTCCAGGCTGATCCTTCAATTACTGTAACTACTAGTTGCTAATTGAAATGCTTTTTACAGAGGCTGCCCTCCCTTGGGACAGTCCACATTGCCCATGTGAAAGCAACCAAGGAACACAAATAAATTGAGCATGAACAATTAGACTATTTGTCTCTGGGTGATCTGAGAAAGACATGAAATACTCTTTGAGTCTGGGGCCGATGCGTGCCTCTAGTTTTTTGTTTCTCTTAGGACTGTGAAGAGTAGAAGATGAGATTTTAAAAGACCTGAAGCAATTTTGAAGCATCTGATGTTTTCAAATGGTAATGAAGAGTTCAGCCAAGTTGCTTTACATAGCATCTGATGGACTGATGGACGCTATTATCTGTCTGTGATGTTACTCAGAGGGGCTGCCATTTGAAGCTGCTTTCTGAGCTGAGGGGATCTAGCTTTGAATGGCAACGTGAAGGATGCTGAGCCTCCTTCACTACTGGAAGAGACCTCATATTATCCTCCAGTGTATGCAAGTGGCTCTAGCCAGAGAACTTGTGGGATTAGATGTGTTTGGGGAAGGAAAAACAAAAGATTTTCTTTTTCCTCACTTTGGCTTTAGTCTGAGGCTGGTTTGTTACCCTTTAGGGAGGAGATAAAAATCAAAGTGGCTAAATAACAGAACTCCAGAGAACAAAGAAATACATCTGGCAGTTTCCATTGATCTGGTGAAGCAAAACAAATCAGAGATAGTTCACTAATAACTAAATGTGTCAATGGCTTTTTTTTTCTTCACTTGCTATTACTGAGCCATCATTTTATGGCAGGTCACAAGCAACTGAGTACTTACAACATAATCTAGGATTGTATGAAGGTGGAAGGTGGGAGTAGTGTAGAGGTGTACATCATATCGATTATAATTAACACAATGATAACGACCATGATTTCTCTTTACTCTCCCTGGAGTCCTAGGGTAAAGCATACCCAGCGAAACTGCTCACCAAGCTGCTTTAGTGGTACAGAGCTCACAGTTAACAGGGGGTAGGCTGATGACTGTGTTGGCCTCATATAGGGTTGCTCAAACTTTACTATGAAGAGGGAACATCTGTTGGTATTGTTGGGTGGCTGGGCCTCTTATAATTCTGATTGGATAATGGGGCTGGTAAATTTGTATTTCTAATGTCCAGGTGATGTTGATCTGGCCTGTGGGCCACCCAAAGAAATATGGAGTGATCCACAGTTCTTCCTTCAGGGAAGAGCTATGTGTCTGCACTGAGTCAGTAGAGACTACTTCACTGTAGCCAGTTTCTTCTCAAGGATGCAGCCTGCTTTGCTGCAATAGACTGAGTTAAGGTGGAACCTCCACTTTCAGGTAGCTTAATTTTATTTTTCCCTCCACATTCTGCTCACATGAAACAAAACTCACCTATGATATAGATGCGATCTGCAAACTGCTAGCTTGACCTTGTTATGTATAGAACAAGGAGTAAAGGGGAATTATTTAGCTAATCTGTGTAAAATAGATTATCAAATAGTATAAAACCACTGAATTCTCAAAGTATGGGGAAACATCACAGAATAAAAATTTCATAATGTTGAATGTCTAAATGTTTTTTTTAAACCCCAAGTGCGACAAGACAGCACATTCTTTTGTTCAAGAAAGAACATTGTCTTTCGTGCAATTTAAAAACAAAAGAATCAGACATTTTCTGTTTCTATCTCAATTATCGTCTTCAGCTGAAATCCAGGTTCATTATGGGCACAACTGCTTCTTTGGGGGGGGGTGTTGGTAAATAAGGATTTATTTATTCATTCATTCTTTTTTTTTTTTTTTTCTGCTGACAGCAAAGCCAATTAGTGTATCTTGGTTGGATCAGGACACTGAACTGAAACCAGAATGGCATTCAGAAAGGATTTCTTTTCAAGTTCTCTGTCTTTAGGAAGTCTCCGAGCAGTGACCTTCTATTTGGAATGCAGCTTTCAGCTGGTGTATCCAGCATTAAAGGTGACAGGGAAAATAAAAGTCTTCCTTCCAAAGATTGTGTGTGCCTTTGGCAAAGGTTATAGATGTGATGTCTTTGAACATCCTTCTTCATGATGGCTCTGTCGCTGGAAATGGGCAGAGAAAACAGCAAATCTGTAGCAAGCTAAAGCTGCTTCCAAGGTAATGATTGTAAAATCCCTTACCTCTTGAATGCAGAACAAGTGTGGATTTATATTTACATCTCAATATCTGGTTTGCTTACCATTCTGTTCTTTTCCCCACTTGTCCTGTCAGAACCTTCTAGGCATAGATTAAAAGAAGAGAGAAAAAAAGAGATGTGCATTTAAATAAAAAGAGGAAAGGATAAGTAAGTCTAACTCTAAATAGTTTAATCTTACTCTAAGCCAGTGCTAGTGATTTTAAGATTAGAGAGAAGTCATTAACCCTTACTGGCCCTAGACTCTTTCCCTGGTTCACCTTGACTTTTAAGGAGGGGTTAACAGAAGGCAGAAGTATAACATGTGCCCCTTCCAGGCCACTGCTGTCACCTTGGGGGTGGGGGCTCAGATGCTCTAAGCATGATGGGGTTACAGGTTATTTTCATCATGTTCAGGAGTTATGTATTAACTGTCCAGAGTGCTTTGGGTACTGGAGACACTGACAAGAAAAACATAAAAGTAAATTCACAGATCGAATCAAATGTTTGGATCATTCCCGAGGCTCCTGCTGTCTACTCCCCAGAGCCCTGTAAATTCAAGCCATGCCTTCTTTTGGAAGATTTTTTATGGTTATCTAAATTGACCTGCTTTAGAGTCCCACTGTCAGTGAAGCAAACTTAAGAATGAGACCCCCATGTGTGTCACCCTTGGCATTCCTATTAACTAGGTGTGTCCTTAAACAGATCACCATATCCATCATCATGTTGCAATGCTTTGCTCCCAACTTGGCAATAGAACTACCCCTGTCTACCCTGGTTTCCTTATAGCAGAAGGATTATAGAATGAATTACCCTTAACAATACCTTAAACAATATGACTTGAGCCTTTTCTCTACATGGTTCTAAGGAAGACTTTTCTAGGACTATGATATTGAACCTTGGATGACATGACAGGATATTACTCTGGTGGAAAGTGCAGAATGAAATGTGGGCAGATGTCAATGTTGTAGCAATGGCCTCAGGTGCTTAGAGGACCACTCATATAGTTGATGAAGACAGTAGCTACTGCTGGCTGTCTTTCATCAGTGATAGTTTGTATTTGCAGCTCCTTCAGAGTGAGTGAATACTATCTCCCGTTGTGGCATCAGTGGTAACTGATGCTTGTGTGCAGTTTTTCTGATGTTACAGCCCCACTGGAGGCCGATTTTCCTTTCCCCTTGGCAGAAATCATCCTGTTGCAATACATACACCTTGAATTATTTCTTAATGCATGAGTGCTATTTGGCCTCCATGTGCTTATCCCAAAGATACATAGTCTTGTATAAACAAGCTTGTCTTACTGCTATCCTTTCAGATCTAATAGTGGCAGAATCATACTCTGCAGTCAGACTGACTTGGTTCAAATGTTATCTTTCCTCATTAGTAGCTGTGTGACTTACAGTAAGTAAACAAATCTCTATGCTTAGGTTGTTATACCTGAAAGCAAGGTAATGCAAAGACTATGACAGCCATGGAACTAGAGGTTTATTGAAAAGAATATAAAAACATTCTTGTGTAGAGTCTTCAACAACATCTTTATAGCTTTCGAAAGTTTAGTGTAGTCAAATCCTTTACAGTTGATAGGAATTATACGCGAAACAACCTACATTTTGGGAGAACACTTGGCCTCCTTTTGTAATTTTGTGGATCAAGTTGGAAATAAAATATAACTAAACCATGATGTTTCTCTTTTTTCTTGGGGAGCTTACCATCTACTGGGGAGGATTTGACTGGAATATAAAAAGGCAATGTATAAAGCAGAAAATGTCAACTGCTTTGAATTGAATAAGTGTCAAAGAAAGGTCAATATAGGACCTTGAAGCTCCCAACTAGGGAAAAGCTCTGAGTTATTGCAAGGTAGTAATGTAGTTAGTGGAGCAGCAGAGAGTTGCCTAATAGAGATGAATAGAAGGGGAAGAACTAAAAGACAAACATCCTAACTCTAGGAAGTGCATGCGTAAGGAGTAAGTACTAGCTTTTATTATTATACACCAATCAGACAGATTTAGCAATTGAAATCAACTGCTTAAGGACAAGAAAATTGAGACCTTTGCTGTTGACTTTCTACAACTTAATAGTCAAAATGAATAACTTGGTAGAACTGAGATCTTGATTTTTTTTTCTCATCCTTGTTTCCAATGGACAATTATATCCCTCATTGTTCTACAATGGACTCAATATTAAGAATAACCTACTTCTCTGAAGGTATATTGAATGATAAAATAAACAAATAACTAGGGATTGACCTGAGTCCATTGATGATGAGGTATCCAGCAGAAGGATAGCATGGAGAGAAGAAAGGATGATGTGTAAATGAGCCTCAGCAAAAACATGATTGAAAAATTGTATGGATTAAAATTTCTGCCAACTAATAATGTATAAGATTTAAGAAAATCAGGCCTGTGAAAATCTTCACTCATTAGTATAAAAGGCAGGAATTAAGACCCAAATTATTCTTGGCACAAAGTAGTTATTCAAGGGGCATTGGCTACAGATTTATTATTATCACAAACTATACATGTTTTTTATGTAAGTTCTCACACCTGCACTATGCAGTAGATGCTGTATCTGTCACTGTTATATAGCTGTACAAATGAAAAACTAGAGTAATTAGTTTGCTCAACAGGATGTGCCCAGTAAATGACAGAGCCAAATATTTGAGTTCAGATAATTGGAAACCAGAGTTTAGAATATTCTCATGCCCCTCCATGCTTGAATTCCTGAGATCTATGTGTTTGAAGAACCAGCAGCTTGGTATGAGCCAAATGTACAGAATATGTTCTGTGCATGTGAAAAAAATCCACAATAGAATGGTCTTTCAGATAACAAAGGAAGAAGAGAGTACATTTCCAATTGTGATGAAAGAGTTTCCCAAAAGATGTAATATTTTGTCTGAACCAAAGGGCCAGATAATTTTTAGCAACTATGGGTATCAGAGGGAAATTCAATACTACAAAAGAAGAAAACAATAAGAGGTTGTGCTCTTGTATCTGTGGGAGCAAGGTTCACTAGCATCTATCAAAGCAGAAATGGGCCATGCTGTTATATTTGTAATTTTGCTATTAATTGTAAAATGACAAAGAAAAATACACATAAAATACTAATCTGATATATTCTATTGAAACAGTTAAAACTAAAAACTACATGAATCATCAGAACATGAGTTATACAGAGTCATAGTATTTATTTACCTAGGAGACATCATCAAGTGGTAAAGAGAGGTGAACATGATAAATTGTACATGAATTTGGATCACATATGCTATTGACATAGAAAAATACCTTGAAGGATTTTACCAACATGTTAAGAATGGTTACTCCAACTAGTGTATTGTAAGGTGGTTCCTTTGTTTGTTTGTTTGTTTGTTTTATCTTTCTGTATGGTTTACATTTAGACAATAGATATGCATCCCCAAACAATCAGTTATAAAAAGAAAATCAAAAAAATGCAGTAAGTTTCGGAGGCCATACAACTTGGACATTAGTTAAAAGCATTGCAGAACATGTCTGTTAGTCAAAGCAGAGAAAGTAGAAAAATGATATTGATATATGGAACATCTTCCATATCCTTCTATCATTACATATGGAAGGTGACTTGGTGACAGTGTACTTTCAGGAAATAGAATGATTCCAAGCTAAGGAAGGTCATCTGTGAAGGATACTCTCCAGCTTTGATCCCAGTGAGACCCATCAAAGTGATGCCACCCTCGTGTGCCAAATCACATCACTGAACAGGAGCCTTTGAGAACAGGAGCCCTTAATCTTCAGAGTGGACAGTGGCCAGGGCAGCAGAATTCATGCTGCTGCTGTAACCATTGGCTGTGTTCAAACTTACAAGTTTGCAAAAATAGAATATTTACCAAATAAAATAAAAGAAAAACGCTCAGAAAGAAAAGGAAAAGGAAAACAAAAATTACTGAATTACAATCAGCATGGAAAATTACACAATAGTAACAGAAGAACCCTCTGCAACTTCAGCAAAGAAATGGCCAGATAACCCAAAACTTTATGCTTCAAAAACACCCTGTTTTCTACATCAATCTGATGTTGAATGAGAGGAATAAAAGGATCAACAGTTGTGAAGTGAATACTTGTTAATGCAAAATGTTAGCCAAAATGTTTGCTCTTATCATCTGCTCCTTTGTTTTTCATCCCTAGCGGTCTTTATATAGAGTCTTAATCTTCATCATCTTGCCTTCTGCTAGGAAGTTCAATTCTGACTATTAATTAACAGTGATATTTATGCCTATGTTTATCTTCAAGAGAGTGTTGAGGTGTTGGCCTTACTGTGGTGATGGCCTCACTTGGACACAACTGCCAGTCACTGCACAGATTAGATCCCTCTCAGAGGTACAGCAGTCTGGGGGTTAAAGGCTCTGATCTCTCTTGTTTGGGTATTTATTAGAGACTACTGTTCATTTTCGACTTAACGGTATCCATCATCTACATCTTATGCTTTCTAAATCTGGCCTCCCCAAAATCTTCATAAAGTTGAACTATACATATGGGATGATGGTTCCCTCCTAACCCCACAATCCATGTGTGTAAGCAGTCCTGTATGCTGGATCACTAGTTGCATGTTTCCCAGTGTTCCCTTCACTAGAGAAGAGAATACACATGAGCCTGTATGCTAGCATCCAGGCAGCATCCAAAATGGTGAAAGACACAGCAAAATATTTTCTCCAGAGTCTGCAAAGGGAGTAGCTCTGCCAACATCTTGACCTTGCTGAGTGAACCTCTAGAGCTACAGGAAAATACATTTGCAATGTTTTAAGCCACTCTGTTGTCAGCAAGTGAAACAAAGCAGAGCTACTTTGTACAACTATCCTTTTCATATATTCCCAGGGAGCTATAAGCTCCCATAAAAGGGTAGAGATTAGTCCTGTCTGACCCCTACACTGCTCATGATGAATACTGTAAATTGTCAAGTCAACATAGTCTGGAAATGCCTGGGAGAGGGAGAGATATCCTGTATATTATATTATTATATTAATTAGTATGGGAAGACCTATCTTAATCCTGGAATCCTGGATGGTTAAGATGGGGAGAGGAAACAGCAGCTGCCTTCTTCATTACCTGATTCCTGACTGAGAACACAATGAGATCAGCTCTCTCAAGCTCCTGCTTCCATGAATTTTCTTCAGAAATGGACTGTGCCCTGGACCTATGAGCCCGAGTAAACCCTTTCCCCTTGAGATGATTTTTGCAGAGTATTTTATCATATCAACAGCAAATAAAATAAATCTCTAAGATATCAAGTCTATTTCTTCCTCTATTTTAATATTTCTGCTTTACACATAGAGAACTGAGACTTAGAAAGTCATGGAATTTTCTCAGGAAGGCATGATTTTTCACACTGTCGGGGAATTCTTTTCTCTCTCCTTCCAGAGCTGAGTCTTTCTAGTTCATTATGTCTTCAACTGAATTTGAAGCCTCCTTTTTACCCTCTGTAATGAATACAAGGCTGGGAGCCCCTTTGCTTCTGAGTGTTCTTACTGCATGAAATGTCAATATAACCACAGCTCTCATAATGATGAGCTGTTGACTTAGAGATGCTTGGAGATGAGACTTCCTGGAACCTCTTAGTGCTTCATTCCCTATTGATTCTGAAGATGGAAATAGAATCTGAGAGACAGAAATCCCATCTTAAAAATTATTTTTCTATGTGACCTCTAAGGTCCGGGGAGACTGGATGAGTAAAATAATCTATCAAGAGGTTTGGATCAGTGCCACAGCGTTGATAATCTTTATGGGGTCACATTCATGTTGTTTAAATGGACCGACTGTGTTTCTCTCTCCAGCCTTTTTGTCTCCACGTCATTTTCCTTCCTCTCCTTTCTCTTTCATGTCCACTCTGATGTAGTGCTCCTATGAGGGCATTATTCTAATAGCGGCCATGATAATGATGGGCTCTGACATTTATTAAATGCTTACCGTGTTCTAGACCCAAGGCTTAGTCTTCTTACATCAATACAATATTTAATTAACAAAATCACTCTGCAACTTAGGAGCTTTAATTACTGATCAAGATTCAGAAACGCAGGTCAAGTTTCTTATTCAAGGTTGTAATAGCAAGGAATGGAAAATTTCATAGGTGATAGAAATATATTTCCTCTTAAGACACATGTGTTTGTTTTCAAATTCCTCTCACTTTCATTCTTCTCTAGAAATCTGTCTCCTAGTCATCTGGTTTGTACTTACACTTATGGGGCTCTGTGTATCAACCCCTCTAGCTTCCTCCAAGTCTGAGCCACTCATTAAGTCAGTGCTTACAGTCAAACCATCCCAGCCTTTTCTTCTTCACTCCTCCCTAGTCCGGGTCTGTCAGCATTCCTGTATCCTCAAAACAGCCAATAAGATACAGCCACACAAAGCAATGAATCTCTAATCTGCCTCCACCCAGCCAATGTTTGGACAACCAGAAACTTCCAGACTTGATCACAGTGATAGTGGGTGCGGGGGGGGGGGGTGGCAACACATGAATAGTGATTGAAGATATTTCTACTTATTTTGTAAATTTTTCTTTGCTGTTGTTATGATATCTGGGGCGGGGGGGGGATTTTCACAGCTTTTGGCACAGGGATACACTCTCTTCCTTCTTCTCTACCAATGGTTGGGAGTTTCTGGGCATAGTAGAATATTGCTATTGCAGGTATCTAGTAATGGGTGCCCAGAAGCTGAGTCCTAGTCTTCTTCAAAAACCTGACCAACTCAGGAATTTTTAGAAGTGTAATATCACGAAATGCAAATGAGCCTTGAAGAGGATTTTTCTGACAAAGGGGAAGGTCACTGCCCAGTGCTGTTTGTTCATTGAAGGGATCCTACAGATGCCATTGTCCTCTGTGGCACATAAAAATGTTCTTTTAATTGAGCTCTGTATTCACCATCAAAGGGAGCATGTGAAAGATGAGAAGTAAAACATCTCCATTCTTTTCCACTGGCTATTACCCCAGTAATGGCACTAATAAATGTGGCATTAGTTAAGAACTGAATGGGGAAAATCACCATTACTCTTGGAGCCATAAGAAATGAAGAATCAAAAGGTTATTACAGATAATAGATTCACATTCTAACATGTGGAGTAGGTCTGGACTTAGATTCGATGCTTTTGGCTTAGTGATTTTATTTTTTGAAATAGGGAACGTGCTGGTTGAGTTGAAGTGGAAGCCTGGGTCCTGGGAGTGAAAGTGGGTTCTCTCTCATATACTCAACCACGTCTTCCATAAATACTGACATTCTTCTCCACTTGCTGCAGTGTGTCTTCCCTGCAAACTATGTCTTTCCAAATCTGCTCTGAAAAGCCTTGCTAAGATCAGTTTCTGTGCTTGGCAGAATCTCAGAGGACATGAAGAGAGATGGTGCCGGATGAAGACAGGGTGAACAAATGAAAACTGTCTAGCCTGAGCAAGAGCATTATGCAAAAGCTATTTCAGTCCACGGAAAGCAGTTGCACTCTGGATTGCTGTGTTCACACCTCGGCTCCAGCTGATGTATTATGTTTCTGCTAAAACCAGTTTACCAAGCTAGGTGCTTAACTAAGAAAAATGTTAACCCTCCTATCTTGGAAAGAAGGGGATTTAAGACACTTGCCACCACTGGATCAAAAGCAGGTGTCCCTGGGCCTTCAAGGTGTGTGTGTGTGTGTGTGTGTGTGTGTGTGTGTGTGTGCGCGTGCATGCGTGCGTGTGTGTGTGTGTGTGTGTGTGTGTATGTGTGTGTGTGTGTGTGTGTGTAAGGCTTTTAAGCTCTGGTTGCCTTCATAGTGAATTTTGAAATTAGGGGAATGTAAAATCCACCCAATGCTTTTCTAAAACAGAAATAGGTAGCTTCAACTAAAATGTTTACAATAGTGTTTCTCTGGGATTAAATGAGAGTATTCACTCCTGGCTTCTACCATTGTGGAGTGACATCTAGACTTGTGGGTAAAGACTTAGGTACCCAGGATCTTATTTGAATTCTCCTTCTCACGTGCAGCATTCTGTTACCTAGGCCTTATGTACCGTTCTTCATGTTTTTTATTCCCCTTTCCTTTAGAAAGTGCAGCAACTTATAGTAGTCTCGATTATGTGTCATCAATGATGAAGTGATTACTGCCTTTTCATAAAGCTTCCAGAATGCTCTATATAAGACCAAATCCCAGTGAGATTACTCCCTGCTCCAGACTCTCAAGAGGCACAACAGAGGAACTGAATAAACACAGTATCTTTATCTCATCTTATTCGGTACCAAGGTCACATTAAAGTCTCGGGGTTTGGGGATTCTAAAGTATTTTGTTTATTTGTGTTGTATAATTCTACAACTCTTATCTTGTTCTTTGTTCTATTTGTGATAAATGCTCAATACAAAATAGCAGATAAATAGCAGATACAGGTGATAGCAAGAAAAAAGAAAAAGTTAGGATCAATGTTCAATGTTTTGGAACACCCTTCCCTGCCTCTTTCTGTGTGCAGTTTGGATTTTGATTTTTTTTTCTTTTGATCTTGGGATCTTAAATTGTTTAGGCATGAATTCTGAACTGAAGAATTTGAAGACTTGTTTTGGCCTTGTAATGTGTGACTATAGGTGAGCCCTTGTCTTCACAGTATCTGTTTCCAGACATGGAAGATTGAAGATAATCATTATGATCTCTTGGGTAGTTCAGTGCAAATACTGAAGAGATTAGCTACTCCTATTACTTGCATGCACTTATGTACTACTCTAATCTTGGGCTGGCTTGAAAGGGACCTTCTGGTGTGTTCATTTGCCTCCTCTCCCTTGAGGGTCTAGTCTGCACGGAGACTTGCTACACATAGTTTAGTCATGAGTTCTGTGAAGAAGCATTCGCTAGGATTCAGCACCTAAAAACAATTATCATATTTTAGCTAAGTGTGAACATGGCTGAGACAGGACACCCAAAGAAATTTAAATGTGGAATGCTTTCTCCATGTGTTTATCTACTCTCTGGTGATAGGCAACACACATATGCAATGATGTCATTACTAGGGATGAGTCAAGCACTGTTGAGAGTCAAGCACTGTTTTGAGATCTTGTGATGAATTTTTACTAGCTGAACCCGGGCTTCCGTTGTCCTGTTTAATCTATGCCTCTCTCATATCATCTCTTCCCATTCCCCATATACACCCCTGCACTCATATCCCTCCCCATCCCCATACACCTCCCCTGAACTCTTGTCATCTCTTCCCATTCCCCATGCACCCCTGCACTATCTGGCACCCCACAAGTCAGCTACTCCAAACTGCTTCCTTTCCCTCAAACCCTCTACACTTCAGTTTTATCTCTGAGAATTTGGATGCATTCCTCCTTCCTTCTGGGCAGAAGACACTCCTATCTTTTCTACACTCAACTAACTGCTGTGCAACTCTAGGGAATGAGGTAAGGAAGCATTTTCTCCAAGATTTATCACCTGGTATTGGAGTTAGAAATACATTTAATATATTGTCTCGGTAAATGTAAACATGGTAACTATTTTTATATTTTTTAAAAACTAAATTTTCAACTCAAATTTCCCTGTCCCCTTCCATCCCTTATTCACCTTCTCTCCTATGACAAAGAAATATGTTTCACAAAACATGGATTAACTATAAATTTATTATCTGTCTCTGAATGTAAACTATTTTGGAAAATATTTGTTTTAGTTTAGAAAAATCTCTACTAAAAAGTATCTTTTTTTTTTTTTTTTTTTTTTTTTTTTTTTTGGCTAGAGAAAGACCAGGGCTACCTACAATGGCCAGCAAAGCAGAGCTTCCTATTGATGATAGGATCTTAATTTTTTACTTTGTCTTTTCTGTATAGCTGTTTGCCTGAGGTTTTCAAAACTACACTATAACAAAATCTATTCTGAAAGAAGTGGCCACCTTCCTGTGAAAAAAATATCTATGGACAACTCAGTCTGAGCAAGTTCCCATCTTGTAATACCTATGGAGATGTACAGTTAACTTCTTCTTTACCTCTCCAACCTCCACCATCTTCCTCTCTTTAGCACAGATACTGGAGAATGGACATTCCCTATCTCTTTCCTTATCTTAAACATATTTACAATGAAGAATAAGACATGTAAAGAGACATGACTGCTGACTGCAACCTCTTTTTGACAAACTTTATGGCCAAGATCTCATTTCCAGGGTCTGGGTTTAACTTTGATTGTATTTGGGGTACATAGAGACCCGCCAGTGACCAAAACTTGATACCCCTCCCATCTCCACTACAAAGTTTATCTCTCTACCATATTTCCTAAATAATTTCCTTTTAGGTCTTGTTTCTTATCATATGACTGGTTTTGCTACATCTTAATTTTTCTGTAGTATTGATGATTGAATCAGCCTTAGAGCTATCACTTTCTGGTCTTGTTAAATGACTTGGTATAATAACTTATTTTTCCAGTCATGGTATGTTTAACTCCATTGAAACTACAGAGGGATCTTCTTTAACTCTAACATAGAAGACAATTTTAGATGCATAGATGCCTTTTCTATTATATGTGTTTGTAATCACCAGAGAAATAATTTTAAAAGATATATCTTTGTCAGTTTGGTCTGCTATAACAACTTGCCATACACTAGGATGGTTCAAAGAGCAAAGGTTCAGTCCTCACAGTTCATAGGCAGAGAGGTTCACCAAAATACTGTTTTAAGAACTTCTTCCTATTTTGCAAATAGATGTCTTCTGAATTTAATGCCTTATGGACAAGGTGAGAGAAAAAGAAGGAAAAGAAAGTTGATACAAGATTAAATAGATGGCAATAGATAAATAGAGAAATACATTAAAAAACACGTCCCCTTCAATTTTTAAGTGGGCATGGCTCCATTCCTGAATGCCACACTTGCAGGACCTAATATAAACCTAATTAGTTACGAAGGAATTTTACTGTCACACATAATCATTTTGGAGGACAGGAAAAATATTATCTGGAAGAAAACACTATCTAGTTTGTATAGGTGACAGGCAAAAAAGAAAAAGAAAAAAAGAAGCCCCCAAACTCTGTTTTACCCACTTGATGGTCTTTGTTGTTCAAATGATTTATGTATAATAGAGAATAATTTTGCAAGATACATACAGTTCTCTTTCTGAAGATGCTGCATGCAACAAAGTATGTTCTCCTCTTTATAATTTTCTCCGGCAGACCTGAATTTTTTTCTCCATGGCAGGTGCATCTTTGACAAGGGGTTATTCGTTTCTTTTGGCCAGTGTTTCATCCCCACATGCCAATTACTGTCAGCTCTTGTGTAGACATGTGTGAAATCCAGGCTTGATGCTGATACAGCTGGACAATCCCCAGAGCTCCCAGTCCTTCATCCTGAGAATGACCATAGAGTGACTGACTCCAGAAAACAATGATTTTGTTTAAATTGGTGGCCATCCATGAAACTAAAGGACCTACATAATGCTAATGCTAATGTGCATTTATTGATTTTAATTTCTTACTCTGTGGTTCCTTATTATGAGCTCCTTTAACTCCCATAGGACAGAGGGTGATCTAGGTTGGAGATAACGAAGAATACTAAGACAGATGACCTTTATAAATCTTTGTAAATTAAGTTTTCTTGATGTTGAGACTTACTCATGTATTTATTTTTATTCTCTCTGTGTGTGAGCATGTGTGTGTATGAGTGTGTGTTTGTGTGTGAGAGTGAGTGTGCATGTGTGTATATATGTGTATGAATGTGTGTTTATGTGAGTGTGTATACATTGTGAATATGTGTGTACATTTGTGTTTGTGTGTGAGTTTGAGTGGGTATTTTGTGTGTGCGCGCGTGTGTGTGTGGTATCTGTGGTTGAACTTAAGGTTATTCACAGGCAAATGGTGCTGGATTTTATAGTAAGCTCATAAGCCCATAATATGCAATCTCAGTTACAGTTTCTGTAACTGTCAACTGACACATGGTATCCATCCTTTTTACATTTTTTAAATTTTATCTTAGTCTTTTCGTGTCATTCTTCTCCTCTTCACTCACTCTCTTCATTTTTTTAGACAGGGTCATAAGGAAAGCTTTGAACTTGCTATGTAGCAAAAATACCCTTTAACTTCTGATCTTCCTGCTTCTACCTCCATTTGCCACCAAGCCTCAGCACATGGAACTCATTGTATATTATTCTTGAACTTATGTCTACTGCTTTCATACTTAGCTCTTCCAAAACTCTCTTCACTTGTTTTTTTTTTTTTTTTTAATATTTACTTAAGGAAGCAACAAGTATCCTTTATGAGTTAAGCATTGGATTTTAGGAAGAACCCGCAGAATAGAGTGTAGCCTTAAAAATATAGGCAAAACAATCTGAAAACCTATTACTTCAGTATTACTTGGACTGTATTATCTCAGGAATCATGCTCAACTAAGAGAAGTAAATGATCCTTCTCCTCTTCTTGTATTTTATAAATTCGGGAAAAAGTATGTTTTTCTGTGGAGACATTGTTTAGTTTCTTAAGAAGCACCAGGGAATAAGAGAGGCAAGCACTCTGCAGGAGACTTTATAATTGAAAAGAGATAATGCCTTTTAAAAACAAACATCATAACAAGGATATTTTAGACAACATTGCACTTGTAAAGGATAAAGTATATAAGCAGAGAGCATAAATACAGGGTGTGGTATTGTTCCATCAATTATACCGCACTTCCATTGAATACTCAATGGCTCAATTAGAGATTTATCTTCGACTTCTGTTTCTTTCTTATCCCCCCAAAAGTCTTTCTGAATCAGAGGATATATTTTATCTCAGCTGGAGGGGATGGAGGAGCTTGGCAGCAGATCCAGTAATGGGACAGAAGTGGAAACTTAAAGAGCATTGGGTGTTGTTTCTGTTTCCACTGAGAAGGTTGACACAATGCCATCTTCTGTAAATGGGAAAGAATAAAGGATATAGAGGGAGTTACATAATTATTTCAGGAAGTAGAAATGTAAGACTACGAGAGGTTGAAATTCACCTACAGATTGACATCATAACCTGAGAGTCCAGACAGTAGGATTTTACTGATATTTGAGGATATTAGGGTAAACAGAAAGGAAATATAATGTTCATAAAGCGGTATAATTTTGTCTACAAAATATAAGATGTTATGAGAAACAAAGCAAGGATGTGAGAATGGTAAGTACAGTGGACAGTGGACACAAAGCTGCTTGGTTATCAGTCTTGTGCTATTGATGGTTGATTGGATTAATCACTCTCATCAATGGATTAATTTACTGATGACATCATAATATGTCAGAACATTCCATTATAATCAGGGGAACACTGGGTAAACATTGTGATAAGTGCAAATCAAAAAAAAAAGAATGTGGTTAAATAATAGTAGAGAGATTTTTGGAAAACCTTTCCTTGCAATAGGTAAAGAAAACAAAGAAATTATGTCCAAAGTAGCATTGAACTTCAACAAATGAACTGTAGATCTTTTATTCAGGGATCCTATACATAGCACTTCAGGACCACAATATTCTTGAGCATGATTACCTTAAGGTCATAGGTCAGGAAGAAAGGATGGATAACTCATATTTGGACATACGCTGCTCAAATTATGAATCCCATGTTGAAATGAATAAAAAGAGCAGACAGGAACACTTTTGGGCATGCTCAATTTATATCCTGACCATCGTGAAGATGGTGGTCAAGAATGGTCCTGGCCATGATCTGTTTTCTTTATATTTACTGAAAATAACAAAGAACATTTAAAAGGCAAATTAAGGTGAGAGTGTGTCCCTGAAGGTGTCCCCTTCACTTAGTGGCTAATAATACCACAATGTTCTGCTTCACTTAGGTCCCAAGTGGCAAAGCTGCTGTAGCTTTAATAAAGGTTTACAAACTGTGAATCAAAATTAACATTTTTTTCTTTTTCCATTATCAGGTATGTCATCACAGTGATTTTTTATAAAGCTGACTAATAGAGTCAATAATAGTTTGCCCTCTGTGTCTATTATTAAGATAAATATAATACTTATTTGATTCATCTCTGACATTTTGGTTTCCTAGCCAGCTTTTGAAAATACCTTCAGGTTTATTTCTTTCATTGACTGCCTGTTTCTCTTAGGCTTCTCGTCCCACTTCTAAGATTGCTTTCATTGTCAAACATCTTCTTATGTATTTCAGTCACAAGGCCCTAAGATCTCTTAAAACAACCTGATATTTCCTCATGTAATCCCCTGACTTCTCTGATGACTTTTGGGCACACAGGAATCTGAACCTCCTGAGACTTTCAGTCATATTTCTTGCCATCTGCCTTCTACTTTTATAGTCTCTTGAACTTAAAATTAAAGCCAAAACATAGCTTTCATTCTTATTGTATCCTCCAGTATGAGTACTTCTATACACAAGATCCCTCTGTTCTCACTTTGGGTATCAAATGCCAGTGTAATCCTGTGTTTATTTGTGCTTGGGTATGTGCAAGTGAGTCACTTCAGGAACATGCCATCTAGCTATCTATGTAAGACAGGATCTCTCATCCTGGAGGTTGGTAATCATGCTAGGCTGGCTGGACAGCAAACCCAGGTATCTAACCACTTCTACCTTGACTGATCTGAGAATATAAACTGCCATCTCAAGTTTGTATGTTTGTAAAGTTAGTGCTTTATCAACAGAGCCATCTCCCATCCTCTCTCACTGTAATCTTTGCTTCTGTCTCGATACTGTTTTTCTCACCTGAGGTCTTCTATTGGTTTAAATACTTTATCTGTATGGTCTCTGATTGAATTCAGTCACTCAAGTGTTCTGCCTTGGTCCATTTTCCTTACTGCTTTAT
Source organism: Phodopus roborovskii (assembly GCF_943737965.1). NCBI lineage: Eukaryota > Metazoa > Chordata > Mammalia > Rodentia > Cricetidae > Phodopus > Phodopus roborovskii. The sequence goes on along the minus strand of NW_026126541.1, from coordinate 11,168,966 downwards.
GATCTCTTGGTCTCTAGTTATTTCTTCTTATAATTAGTCCCCAGTGGTGATTTCTTCTGGTTTTCTGAGCACATAATGGTCATAACACTGTGACATCCTCATGTTCTAGAGTAGCATCCTATTACTTAGCTATATTCAATTATTTATAATTCGTTAGTCTGGTATCATGTCCTTCCTTACCTAATCATAGACTCTTCTTTTTCCAAAAGGACTTCCTTTTTCCTTTTCTTTCTTTCTTTTTCTTTTTTTTTTTTTTTTTTTTTTTTTTTTTGTTAATTTACAATTTGATGGTATCCTAGAGTGGCTTGAAAGATGGGTTTCTGGCATACCTATTGGGGATTTTCTTTATTGCATTAATTGGTTTCTAAATACTTTCACACTGTGGATGGTGGCATTCCTTGCCTGTAATCCTTGACTATGTAAGTAGAGAAGGAAGCTGAGCAGCCTGAATTCATTAGTCTCCATTTCCTGAGAGTGGATGTGATGTGTCTGACTCCTTCAAGCTCTTTCACTTTGCTTTCCAGGACATGATGGAAGGTGAGCCAGAATAAACCTTTTCCCTAAGTTGTTTTTTTTTTTTTTTTTTTTTTTTTTTTTTTTTTGATGGAGTGTATCACAGAGAGGAAAGGAAATTAAACACCTTTGTGCCAGTAAAGCAGTAATAACCCATAAACAATTCGTGTTTTGTTACTTTGTACCTTTGCTAGTGGTTTCATTCTCTTAGTGCATCCTTCTTCTCTTCTTTCCACTCAAAAAAAGAAAAGCAGACCACAGCCCTATCAAATTCTCTGACTCCTTCTAGCCTCTTTAACTCTTGCTCTAACACTGTCTCTTATCCCAAAATTACAAGCAAGAAGGAAACAAACTGTTCAAAGATTTGCTTCAGTACTGCATGGATGATATAAGCATACACACATTATGTGCATGATTTTGTTTATTTTTCCAGTATAAAGAATAAATTTTCTTTCCGTCTTATAAACAAAGACATAGATTTAGTAATTTATTTTACTTTTGATTACATTTTGATCAAACATCTAGGATTTATTCTTAGATCTATGTGTCTCTAAAACTAGTAATTAATCCACTGCAGTCTTCCATGACCTGAAGAAGATATGTTCCCAAACCCTTAGGATATGCCTGATAGTATATGGTATCAAATAGTATATGTTGTATTTTTTTCTATACATGACTTTCCTATAGTAAATCTTAATATACAGTTTAGGAACTGCAAGAGCTTGAAAATTACTAGTACATTTATGCTATGCTATAAGGTATCTGTGAAAGTCTTTTCACTTTCTTGAAACAATTAAGACCACTACTAGTTGTTTTGGGTAGCAACTGTCTATAATAAAGGAAGTTGTAAGGGGAAAAAAAAAGTAGATAAGCTAACTGTGTACAAACACGACTTCACAGGCAATATTATGTTACACTGGATGTTCACAAATTTCTGTCTGAGCTCTTAATATTTTTCACCTTTAATATTGCTTGACAGTGAGGAGGGTAGATATTGTACTCTTCACCCATGCTCCAAAAATGGCCCGTTTTGAGTCCTTGCCCCCACCCCTCCCCCACATAGCACATAAAGATAGACCTTGCACGTTTGGCGAGTGAAAGCTGATGGAAAGATATAAAGATATGCTTCTGTTGCTTCATGCATCAGCACTGAGCTGAGCTCTAGGTAAGAATTCTAATGCAGATGCAGCTGCAGTGATTGCTATTTCTAAGTATCTCAGCATGTACCTCCGACCTCACCACAGGAGCAGACATCCATGTGCCCATCATCAGAACCAGATGGAATTCTTTCCCCCTTGTACCATAATACTTATATTCAACCAAGAGAGGTAGATTTCTTGGAGAGAAAGCCACATGTTGATTTTTGATTGGAAAAATAGACTCATTTGCAATCTGGTGCTCTCATAGCAAGGATTTATATATTCTGTCCTAGACAGAGACCCTGAGCAATACACCAAACATGTTGAAAAGAACTAGAATCAATTCAAAATCCCCTTTCCACTTTTATTGTCTTAGACAAGTTTTCTATACACCTTCAGCCTCAATTTAATTTTCTGTAAGACTATAATTTTTCTTAACACCTACCACATAAACTCATTAGGGAATTGATTGGAAAGCATATAAAATACTTGTCAGAGTTGATAATACACACTTATAATTCAATATGTGATAGTTGTAATATTGATATGGAAGAAAATTTTTATTTGTGAGGAAGAAAGGGAAATGAAAAAGGAAACAGGTGGCTTCCTATGGGGTTTTAATGTGACATTACCAGGTTTCAATGTATAGATCCAATCCAATAGTTGCACTGATGGCCTTGGTTAAGATAGATGAATATCCAATTAAGACCAAAAGTCATCAGTTTAGGAAAGGACAGATAGGAAGGAAGTCTGACAGAGCAAAGAGTCAGGTAGGGGAAAATGAGGGAGTGTCTTAAGTAGTTTTTGTTCTCTGGACATAGACCTGGAAGAAGAAATTGTGTTCATCAGATTGACCTGTGGGAATGTTGGTAGGATATTTTCTTGTTTGCTGGTTGATGTGGAGGGGCCCAGCCCACTTGTGCAGTGTCATTCCTGGGCATGGAGCTATCCTTGAGCCAGGTAAGCCTAGCAAGCCAGTGAGCAGCATTCCACTTCGGTTTCTGCTTTAGTTCTTGCCTCCAGGTTACTGTCTTGAGTTGGTGGGCTATAACCTGCCAGCCAAATAAACCCTTTCTGTTCTGAGTTGTTTTAGTCATTGCTTTATCTTGGCAACAGAAAGTGGACCAGGACAGGGAGTTGCAAGTGGGATGGATTATATGCACGTATATAATTATAAGAGCTAACTTAATTTTTAAAGACAAAAACATGTAAGTTTTTAAACAAGTGAATTTTGGTTACACTTGGTTGTTTGGATTGCATGTTTGTGCTTGTGTATATTCACACTTGTATACTAATTTGTGAAACATATAATGACCTTATAACTCAGATAGTACAGTAAAAGCCTCAGTGCCATAACAGGGTAAGCTTCTTTCATCAAATACAAATACAATGGCATCAGTTATGCCCTTAAATTGCTGAAGTGGTCAAGTTCTTTCACATGTCTGTACTAACCCCCCCCCACTTTCCCCTTCCCTTCTGTGAATGTAACAATGTGCATGGATATTTTGAAGGACCTCAACAATGGTGGCAATTATATGTGATCATTTGGGCCAACACCACTTAGATGTGCTTTCAGCTTGTCAGATGATCTCTGGATTTGCTTCTTGTGGCAGATGGTACAATATCCTCATGTTAAGATAATAGCCACATTACTCTTAAATTGGACCATTATGGGGATAGCAAGTAAATTCTCAAAGCACACAACTCAAGAGTGATCTTGGTGATGACACAGGAAAAATCTGAGTTCTCCTTTGGGGTTCCTAGTCAGTCACAAAAGAATTTAAAATAGAGTGAAATGGAAGCTTTAGGACAATTTTACCAGTTTAAGAGAGAAATGCCCCCAGGGTAGGCAAGCCATAAATCTCAGCAGCTACCTGGAGGAGGGAACTAAAGGAAAGAAGGGGAAAGTCATGCAGTTTGAGGCAGCAGAGAGGTCAGACACATGGCGGGCAAGCAGCCACATGGGAGCTAGGGAAGATTTGGAGAGAAAGGAAACCTAGACTGTTAGAGCAAGCAGGCTAAGAATAAAGCTGGAGGGGAAAACGAGAGAAAGGAAGGAAGGAGGGAGGGAAGGAAGGAAGGAAGGAGGAAAAGGTTACAGTTTTTTTTTTTAAGTAACCCAGGAAAGGGAGGGGACTTAATAAGCAACATTTTCTTTCTTTCTTCCTTTCTTCCTTTCTTTCTTTCTTTTTCTTTCTTTTTCTTTTTTCTTTTTTTTTTTTTCTTTTTTTTTGTTTTGTTTTGTTTTGTAAACTACTGCACCAGGGAGAGGAATTACGGGAAGGAGTAGTTCAGCACCTCATTAAAGGCTTAACTCTGTAGAACAATTTAGTGTGAGTTCCCATCTTTAGAGTGGCTACTCCTTTTTGTCATACCTAGAATGTTAACTCTCTACTCGAGCTAGTGATGCCATTCTCTTGACCAGAAAGAATTTTACCATAAAGGGCCTATATAAGACCTGCAACATTACCAGCTCTGAAGAGGTTAACCCCAAAATTAGTTAGGAAACCAGATCACAAATCAGTTACCAAATACTTCTAGCATCTCTGGCCTCTAGCAAGCATAAGTCTGCCAAGAGGCTTGAAGAGCTTTCTGTCTTTTAATGGCAAAGGGTTTTCTTTCTTTTTTTCTTTCTTCCTTTCTTTCTTCCTTCCTTCCTTTCTTTCTTTCTTCCTTCCTTTCTTCCTTTCTTTCTTTCTTTTTCTTTCTGCCTGCCTGCCTTCCCCCTCTCTCTCATTATTCATATGTGAAACAAGGTTTTTTACATGGCAATCCCAGTTCCCTCACCATCCTGTCCCCCACCCATTACCCCCAACAAATCCCAGCCCATCCCCTTTCTGCTCCCCAGGGAGGGTGAGGCCTTCCATGGGAAGTCTTCAAAGTCAGTCACACCATTTGTGGCAGGACCTAGGCCCTCCCCCATATGTCAAGACTAAGAAAGTATAACTCTATGTGGGATTGGCTCCCAAGGTCCATTTCTATACCAGGGATAAATACTGATCCAGTACCAGAGGCCCCATAGACTGCCCAGTCCTCCTAACTGACACCCACTTTCACGGTGTCTGGGTCAGTCCTATGCTGGTTTCCCAGCTATCAGACTGGGGTGCACAGGCTCCCCCTTGTTCAGGTCAGCTGATTCTGTGGGTTTCTCCAGCCTGGTCTTGATCCCTGTGCTCATCACTTCTCCCTCTCTGTAACTGGATTCCTGGAGTTTGGCTACTGTTTAGCTGTGTGTGTCTGCTTCTGCTTCCATAAGCTACTAGATGAGGTCTCTAGAATGGCATATAAAGTAGTCAACAACCTCATTATCAGGGAAGGGCATTTAAGGTAGTTTATCCAGTACTGGTTAGATTGTTAGTTGTGTTCATCTTTGTAGATCTCTGGACATTTCCCTAGTGCCAGATTTCTCTTTAAATCTATAATGGCTCCCTCTATTATGGTGTCTCTTTTCTTGCTCTCCTCTATTCTTTCCCTGACTCAGTCTTCCTGTTCCCTCATGTCCTTTTCTCCCCTCCTCTTCTCCCCTTCTCTTTCTCCTAACTCCCTCTCTCCTCCCTCCACACTCCCAATTTGCTCAGGAGATCTTGTCCCTTTCCCCTTCTCCAGAGAACCATGTATGTCTCTCCTAGGGCCACCTTGTTTCCTAGCTTTTCTGATGGTGGGTGTAAATTATTGTAGGCTGGTAATACTTTGCTGTATGTCGAAAAGCCATATATGAGTGAGTAGATATAATTTTCATCTCTTTGTGACTGGGTTACCTCACTCGGGATGGTTTCTTCTAGTTCAATCCATTTCCCTGTGAATTTCAGTATTCCATTGTGTTTTTCAGCTGAGTAGTACTCTATTCTGTAAATGTACCACATTTTTCTCTATCCATTCTTCAGTTGTTGAGGGGCATCTAGGTTGCTTCCAGGTTCTGGCTATTACAAATAATGCTGCTATGAACACAGCTGAACATACGCCATTGCTGTATGAATGTGCATCTTTTGGGTATATGCCTAAGAGTGGCATTACTGGATTTTGAGATAGACTAATTCCCATTTTCCTGAGGAACTGCCATACTGATTTCCAAAGTGGCTGTACAAGTTTGCACTCCCACCAGCAGTGGAGGAGTGGAGAAAGGAACTTCTGGGTTTTCTTCGGGGCTGTTTTTATCCTTTATTGCGTAGCCAATTTCTACCCACTGTTGCGTTATTGAGGGAAGCCATGTTGTGAGCTAATTGTTATAGAATAAAGTATTTCTCGAACTATATAAAGATGCCTTGCTTCTTTTTGTGCTTCATTTGTTTAACTGTGAAAAGATATATTGCTCTTTCACCTTGCCTGCTGAAGGTATCTGATTGGTCTAATAAAAAGTGGAATGGCATACAATTAGGCAGAGAAGAGATAGGCAAGGCTGATGGGCAGAGAGGAAAGGGGAGCCAGCCAGCCAGCCAGCCAGCCAGCCAGCCAGACAGCCAGCCAGCCAGCCAGCCAGACAGACAGACAGACAGACAGGGAAGAAGCAGGAGAACAGAATGGGCAGTAAGTAGATGAGATAAAAGAGACAAGGGTGAGAACACAGATCGACAGTAATCAGGTAATTTACAATAAAAAAAAAAAAACAGCTAGCTAGAAACAAGTTCAAGCTAAGGCTGAACATTCATAATTAATGTCTCTGTGTCAAGATTTGGAGACTGGCAGTCCAAGAAAGCTGATATAGCTAATCATGAACATGCACACAAAAGAGAACGGTCAAGGATTTTACATTGTAGTGATAAGGGCATATATTAGGAGAGAATGAGCAAAGATAATGGGTGTCGGCCTGGAATAGCTGTGACTAGAAGAACTTCATCAAATAGTTATGATGTATGAACACGGATTCACATAAATCTGGGCTCCATGTCCATGATTTATACTTGGCTCCAGCATAAACTATCTCTTATTCCACTTGAGGATTTTATATTCACATATGAGTCTTATTTTTAATGATAGTAAATACATGACAATCCCTGTTCTAAAAAAAAGGAACTCATAAGCTATCTGCTCACAGTTAATTGGTTAATGACAGGGGAGAAGGACAGACTATTCTCCTAGCTGACAGAATGGGTTACAGGTTAACCCTAATAGGGATAAAAGACATGTGTGTTGACTACTGTAGGAAGAGAGAGAACTTGGACCTCAGGTATAGAAGACATGAGTTGTAGGAGGGAGAACTCAGACCTCAAGTATAAGACATGAGTGTAGACTACTGCAGTAGGAAGATCTTGGGCATCAAGTAACCTTTGCTGAGATGACAATTTGGTGAGCTTGTAAATGAAGAGTGGGGCGAATATTCAGCCCCAAGCATATGCTAATTAGCCTTATCCAAAGAAGAAGTGAACTTGGGCCTTTCTTCCAGACATCAGGAAGCTTCTCCACTGGGCAGGGATTCCAAGGCTGCCAGGCTCCTCTTCTCCCAGAGATATTTGGAGACTGGGGCAGTTTGCTTTGATGATTGCACTTCAAAGGACTGACATTCAGTTTCTTAGGAAAAACGTTCCTGGACTGCACCACTGACAAGAAGTTTGTAGGAGATTTACACCACAAGGAGACAGTTATTATCATGTATAATTGTAAGTTTTCTGAAGTAAATACTCAAAAGAAGGGGTGAATAGGCACACAGAGGCCAGGGGAGAATCTGTCCAGTTTGGTGAAGCTAAGAAGCAACTTGATGTAAGCACACTATTTTTCTAAAAATACAATTCTATTTTAAAGGAATAGTACAGCTGCACTGAACTTAAAAAGACATTTATTCATCAAATGTAAAGATGATGTCCTGGATTCCATTCCATTAAGAAAATAGTTGAACATTAACATGTGGAACTAATTTAATTTCTCCTTTTTCCTCCCTCCCTTCCTTCCTTCTTTCATTCCTTCCTTCTTTCCTTTCTTTCTGTGACAGCTTCCCACGCCTTGTTACTCTTCTTTTTCTTTCCCTATAAAATCCCTCTTTTCCTCTAGTTCCCCAATAGCTACACCTTTAGAGAAACTGACACCCCATTTGTAAATACAATTATCCTCTTAGCTGGCAGAGCATGACCCAGCAGCTTCCTCCATTTCTCCTGCTCCCAGCACTCTTTGCTCCTTCCCAGTCAGTTTTGATTGCCAGAGTAAACTTCACAGAGTGTGTCTGGAGAACTTTGTTTCTCACACTTCTGGAGGCTCAGAAGTCCAGGACTAGGGCACCATCCAACTCATTTCATGGCACGGACCCTCTTCTAGTTTTCAGGTCACTGTCCAACTGTTTTCCTCCATGACAGAATAGCAAAGCTAGATAATCTCTGGTGTTTCCTCTTGTAGGGACATACTCACTCCATCATGAGCGCCCCTGTCCTGTGAAGCAGTTATTTTCAAAAGCCACAGCCCCACGTTGAAATGTCACCTAACTGGGGATTTTGACAGAAATGTAAACCTCCAGCCCAAAGTAACCTGAAGGTACTTTGCCATTGTAATTGTATGTGGAGGCCAAATAACTAGACATATTCATAACATGAGGTTTGTGAAATTTTCTTTTTATTTCATAGTAGTCAGTTGTCATATATCTTTCTTGGAAATAAGACTCAGTCCAGTAAAACCTAATGTTGTGGAGGCAGAAAATAAAATATTGTAAATGTTGCTGGGAATAATGAAGAAAACAGCCAATTGTATGTTCACACCAGTTGCTATAAGAATATTTTTATTACAAGCTTATTTTGAAATAATATTAGATTTGCATTGCATTTAAAATTATGTGTTATAAAACTTAAAGATAATGCCATGACTTGTAGACCAACCACACTGACCTAGCTATTGGCTCTGCAGACAATTTATTAAATACATAGTGTCCTTAGAAACAGCTCCCTAGAATTAGCAAGGCATGCATCACATATCTATTTTTCTTGCCCCCCACTTTTAGGAATTTGTCTCCAATATTTTTATAAACCTGAATATGTAGGTCTGCCTTCACTTAGGCTGAGTATGATCTCAAAGACTGTGAGGCAGGAACACACACACACACACACACATGCACTCACGCACTCACGCACACACGCAGGTGCACACACACACAGAGACAAAGAGACAGAGACAGATACAGAGACAGAGAGACAATGAGACAGAGACAGAAAGACACATGCACATGGGGTCCAGGGAGGAAGAGAACAAGAGAGAGAGATAGAATAAGCGCAAGGAGGAGATTATGAGCCTATAGAGGATTGATGATGCAGTGACTGAAACAGATGGGAACTAAGTAAACATGATGTTGAGCATAAGAAGCACATTTGAGTGATTCTTCCTCAGTCACAAGAACAGCAAGCAGGCAACATCAACAAAAACAACAAACTAGCTAACACACCTTTGTAATCTGGAAAAATGTATTCGGACTGTACCATGAGTCTGTGATAGCCAATGTTTAGCTGTTTATCACACCTTGGAATTCCCAAATTTGAGAACCAGAAGGTTATAAAGATATTCTCTACCAACTATATATTCTGATTAGCCAATCAAGCACTATTGATGGATTCCCAGCATTTCAGAAGGTGCAGTCATGGAAGGACCCCCATCTAAAAGAAGTTTCTACAAACAGTAAAATCAACAGGTTAGTAGAGAAGAAAGGAAAGGAAACAGGGTGAGTCCCTTAGGGAGGGAGAGTTTAGCCTAGTGTAGAAAACTCAGGATCTGGTGATATTAAAAGGCCATGAAGAGGGGTGAATTGGTGAATCAGTGAAGGGGGTGACATAAGCAAAGTCAGATGTTCCAGGAGATTTATTAATATCAAGTAAATGTCAGGTAGTTCTACTGAGGCTGAGTATGAGGTGAGTTTACTTTTCAAAATGAGTGGTTCAAGAAATGAGCATCGTCAAAATGTGAAGTAACAAATATTGTGAATAATTATGAATTTCCAAAGACACATGATACAGATGACAAACTCAGTTGTGTGTGTGTGTGTGTGTGTGTGTGTGTGTGAGAGAGAGAGAGAGAGAGAGAGAGAGAGAGAGAGAGAGAGAGAGAGAGGGAGGGAGGGAGAGTCACAATTGCATGGACTTGAAGAAAGAACTAGATCTTAATTTCCCATAATGTCAAGGTCTTTCCAAGGAGCTACAAAAACTGTAAAGGCGACTAGAGAGAATGGCGATTTTTCTCTAATTATTCTCTCTTGGAACTTGAGATTTCTTTCAAAGTAGTGCAGAACTGCTCCTTTTAATTCACTTTTCCCCCAAGGGCTGGGCTGAGGTTTCAACTTTAAAGTCCAGGTGGGCTTTCAAGTTACAGTATAGTGCATCTCCCTGTTACCAACAACAAAATTTCTTTCATCAGCATTCCATGTTCAAAGGGAAGAAAAGCTTCAAATGCATATGTTTTCAAAGGGACTAAAGGGACTGATCATCTATAGAGCCAGTGGCACCTGTGAGCTCATGCCAGCTCCTCAGTCTATAAACACAGTCAGAGGGGAATAGTCTCTTAAAGGGCAAACACACTGTTTTCCTGGCTTCATTTTGATGCCTTTCAGCCACTCAGTTCCAAGGTGTTGATGGAAACCAGGGTCACAAAACCTTTGTTTTCTTTATTCTTTTCTTTTGACATTTATTATTCATATTGTCATTATTTGAGAATGCTGGAAGAAACGAAGGAGACAGTACTAAGGAGAACAGGCAGAGTTGTCCCTTTTAATTAGAGGTGCCGCTGCTATCGGCAGGCTAGGGTCTGGCTTTTAGCCAGGAGAAAAACTTTCCTCTCAGTATACCAAATGCATCACATGGCATCTGACACTGGACTCCATCCCAGAAGCAAGCATAAGTTCAGCATGGAGCCAACTGGGTCCTGGCCCAATGGATAATGAAGTGTCCTCATTAAGCTTTCCCCATTACATGTATTTTTATCTAATAAAGGAAATAGAGGAGGTACATTGAGAGCATGAGGGTCTGGTACACTCCATTCTGAGGGTCAGTTTAGATCCCCGGCTCTAGCATACAGCTCTTTATCATCATCTTAGGGAAAGGCTATCCTTTGGGGTATCATGGAGAACTCCTACAAGAATTGCATTTACTCAGGAGTATTTTGGAAAGATTCTTCTGGACTAGAAAGAATGAAATAGCAAGTAAGGAATGCAGGAGACACTATGCCATTTAATTCAATGGCCCTCTTTTTTCTACATTGAAGGACCATGGCATGAATAGAGGCTCTAGCAGGGTTTCACATTTGTTTTAACACAGACTCACCTAATTTTATGGAAAACTGGCACATAAAATAGATGATTTGATTCACCAGGGCTCTGTGTTTTCTAAACTCATGTTGAAGGAACATCCTTTAGAATACTTCTTCTGTAAATTTTTTATTATTTTACATGCCGATCCCAGTTCCCTCTTCCTCCTTCCCTCCCTTTTACCCTCTCTGCCCCCTCACACGCACCCTGACCATTCTCCCCTCCCATCCCCCACCCAATTCCACATGTAGGGCAATGCCATCAATGTGGGGTCATGTAGATCTGACAGGCCATTTGAAGTAGGGACTAGGACTTCTCTCCTGTCTCTAGGTTAAGGCAGTATCCATCCATGGGGGATGTGTTCACAAGGTCCTTTTGTGAACTAGCTGGGAATCCAGCATGGGACTGACTCAGGCCACTCTGAATATGGGTCTCAGCCAGAAGGACTGAGCAGTCTAAGGGACCTCAGACAGTGGAACCAGGATATAAAAAATTTTTATAGCACTTTACTTGAATAACAGTTGGAATTCTGAGTATGTTGCCTGTCCTCTGAGATGTGAACATATTTGTGTCAAGTTCAAAAGACAGCAGGGAATATCTTTTAAACACAACTATGATAGTTGTAATTGCTTTCATAGTGATTTTATTTCTATGCCTAGCTTTCCTCTGGATTATAAACAACTAGGGTTTTAAATCTTTTTTTAACCAGGACATTGACTTTTGCTTGCTTTATCACTAGCACCTAAATCAGTATTTGACTATAGCAATAATAGTGATTATAGTTTTTAACTTAATACTTGGTATGTACAATCTGTCGTGTTATGTGTACTTCATATTTATCATGCCAAGTGATAAGCCTAACAGATGAGTAATCTGAAGAAAACAATACAAAAATACTGTTTTCTAAAACCCCACACTTGGGGTGATGAAAACAAATGACCCCTGGTATTTTGACTTCAGGACCCTTGAATTTACCATAGGCTTCAGTGTTTGATTGCATTCCCCTAGAAGGTGAGGTGAGTTGAGGTAAGTTGAAGTGAATTGAAGTGAGGTGACCGAAGTGAATATTTGAATACAAAAGTAGTTTTGTTTGGAAAATTATCCAAAAACACTGGGTAAATCAAGGGACAAGACAGAAAAGGGGATTCCTGGGATAGGAGGCATACCTGAGCAAATTAAAGTAAGGATGGATGTTCAGGCTTGCTGGACCCTTATATGAGATAGGCCAACACATGCTATGCCTCATATGCTCCAATTAACAAGGAAGTAGAAACTATTGCTTTCCATTTGAGGGATGTTTTTGAGATGTTAACACTTCAACACATACAATATTCCTAAATAGGGACTGAATATCAGTCTACAACGAGAAGGTTTCACCAAGTGGTTACTAACATAAGCCCTTCTCTGAAGAGCTAATGCCAAAGAGACATGAGTAGGATCAGGGTGGTGTCTGTTGCTTCTGTATAAGCACACCTTCTAGGAGAGACACAATGGATGGGAATAGGGTGGCTTTGTTCTTTTGACAGCCAGTCTATAAATTAGTTCAAGGTCCTACTTGCACTAATTAGTGCAAGTTGCTCATGGACATTCATGCCAATTCTGCATATTTCAGTCATATTGTGGGAAATGAAGGGTGTGTGTGTGAGTGTGTGTGTATGAGTGTGTGTGTGTGTGTGTGTGTGTGTGTGTGTGTGTTTGACATTTAAAAGCTGTTCAGGCAATTAAGGCATGGGCACTTTCCCTTTCCAAAGATAGTGAGTCCAGTCTTTCTTGGTACCAATTAAGTAAAGAAAAAAATAGAAGGAAAATTTAGAGCTTCCTGCTCTGCTTCATTGCTTTACTTAATTGACTTGTTTGAGTGTGTGCCAGAACTGGATATATCTTGTTATAGTGGTAAAGTTTAAAAATCAACTTGAATTTCAATTCCACACAGCTTTCAGTACAGGGAGGTGTAGTTGTTGTTCATGGGGGGTGGTAACAATATGCTGAGCCTGAGAATGTGTGTTTAGGAAAAAGAAACAAATTAGTAGCTTCATGCTCTGGTGTCTTTAATAATACAGTAATCTAGAGCTGACATTATAAATTCTGAATAAGCGCTGTCTGCTGTTTAAAATTTCCCATGGCTTACTGTCAAATATATTAAAATGGATTTGAGAAGTCTGTAAGCCTTCTAATCATGGATAAAATATATTCTTTTATAGGACTCTAAATTTGTGGTAATTATGTGCCATTTAGTTAATCTCCCTATATTATTTACCAAGCATATTTTGTAGTCAAACACTTGAAGAGTTGACATGGTAATGTTCAACAGCAACCATGAGCAAAACTGAAAAAGATTTAAGTTATGGAAAAAAGGTGTCTGGATGTAAAAAAGATTTGTTTTCATATTATGTGTTAGTGGATGAAGTCAGTGAAATAGTCAATAGTCACCTATGTTCCATTAAGTCACTCAGGAATGGGGAGGAATGGAAGGAGAGGATATGGAAGGATGAATGAATGAATGAATGTATGCTTAGAGACAGCATACATTCTGACTGGGAGCAATGATAGTGGGTGGTTCAATAAAGGGCACAAAACATAGTTAGATAGAAAAGCTATGTTCCACAGTTCCACAGCTCCGTAGGCATGGTCATAGTTCACAATAAACTATCACATGCATGTTAAGAAAGGAGATGCAAGATTCCAAAAAGAAATGACAGGGGATGGAAATGGTCCGCTCAGACATACTGTTTGCATATGTTGAAATAGCACACTGCCCCATCAATATATACAGTTATTAGGCATTAATGAAAATGACAGCAGGCCACTAATATCCTCCAAGGAAAACTTTGAATAACCCAGCTAAATACTGTTAATCCATTCAAGCACAAGTGTTGTCATTTCCTGTCAGCTGAGGTGCTTGAGAGTGGAGCTGCCTAGGTATTCTAGAGGAGCTCTAGGGACTGATCACAATGAGAAGCCTTTCTGAATCTTCTTGTAACAGCAATAGTAATTAACAGAAATCAAGAATGCAGCCTGCTGTGTTTTGCATTTGATCCTCTTACTATTTGCAGACCTTTCTTAATGGAAACTAAAATGTTCTCAGGTGAGAACGCTCCAGTGGTCATCTAAGAGTGGAAAGCTCATATGATATGAAAAAAAATATACAGTGCGGATTAACCTAGAGATTATGTGGAGACTATATAAGTGAGCTAAACAGAGATTATATTAAATGAAATAAGACAGATTAACAGAGATCAGCATGTAATATTAGTTGCAATAGAATCTGACAATGTTGATGTAATAGAGATCTATAGTGGAATGTCAGTTATTCGGTATGACAGATTCTGTGGAAGATGAGGCATGGTGAGGTGTTGGTCAAAGGAGGAATCCTACTATACCGCATGGCGACTTTGACTCTGAACAGTGATGCTCATTGTATTCTTGGAAAGTGCTGAGACAATGGGTGTAAAAATTATTAACAGAAGCATATTAACTATGGGAGAGAATGCACAAGTGGTTGGATTTAAGGCAATGAGTGTTAAAACAGTTACAAGCACGTTAACTATGTGAGATAATGCACACATTAACTAGTCAGTTTAAGGCAATGGGTGTTAACATGATAACCACAAGCAGGCTAACTATGTGACATGATACATACATTAGCTAGTCAGATTTTCACATTTCATGATGTATCTTTCAAGACTTCATGTTATATAAAACAAACACATTCAACTTTGTGCCTTTATTAAATGATTATTTTAATAAATTTAATAAAAAAGAGTGTTCTGGTGTTTTTATGGTAGACCAAGAAGGGGAAATATGGTTTCAATTGAAATTTATTATTGAGGTATGAGCATTGACCCTGAATTATGCCCTCATAGTAGAATTTTTAGAGTACATTATATTATTATTATTATTATTATTATTATTATTATTATTATTATCAGTAGTCGCAGTTTTGTATAAAAGATTTCTAGAACTTTCTCCTTTCACATTAATGAAATTTATGCCTGTTAATTAGCAATTTGACCCCCTAAAGAGTGTCTTTTTTTAATATGCCATTTAAGTAGATTCACCCAAGCATTTGCTTTCCTTTAACTGGAGAAATTTGAGTTCATAGAACTTTAACTACTGGTAGAAATTCAAAAGGATATAGGCATGCTTTTAAACAACATCAGGGGATCTCAGAAAATTAAAAGTAGAATTATTGTAATTTTCATCATCCATATATGGGTTTGTCTACAAATGAAGTAAAATTCATGTTTCTGTATTCCAACATCCATTAGTTATAATAGTCAAAATGAAAAATTAATCCCCATGTTCAATGGAAGATGAATGGATAAGGAAACACACACAGACACACATTTTGAGGTTATAATTACACAATCTTCTCCTTCTTTTACATTCAAAACTCTTAAGCATTCCCTTGCTTTCTGTACAATTCTTGGCCTCATCTTTTAAGTTGTTGCACAAACATGCACACACACACACACACACACACACACACACACACACACACTTACACATCTCCCTAAATATACAAATACAGCTTGCTCAGTCCATATAGTTTTACCTCTATGTATGCTTTCAGGGCTGACCACTGGATATTGGATAACCAGCTGGTGTACTTGTGCCTGAGGAAAACTTTCTTCTATTCGCAGGTTTCTGAAGTGGCCTGTAGTACTTTGTCTAGGATTGAGGTCTTGTGAGCTTTCCCTTTTAATATGTAGCCTGAACATTAATGCTGGAAAAAAAGCTCTACCAAATACTGAGTAGGGACTTTTCCTATTAAAAGGAGTATAGGCAATATTATGATACATTGGGGCCTAACATGCATACTCAGCTTTTTTATACATTTCTCTTGCATGTCACATTGCACAAGGCAAACACAAAACCCAAACATAAAAGTGCTCATAAAATATTCTTTTCATCATTGTAAAGCTGGCAAAACAAAAAAAGATTAATGAGAATTATTTGTAAGCTTATCTTTCCAGTGGGACTTGCCTCCATGCCTTACACAAGCTTTGTTTGCCTGCGTGTGACTCTGTACCATATCCCTCGCCTTGGAAGGAAGCTTGACAAAAGTTAGTTGTCTAGAATTTGCTGCCTTCCCATGTCTTTGTCCATGACAGTTCATGTTATTCTTCTGAGCACTTCAGCTTCTGTTTCAGAATGGTCTTGCCATACCTTTATAGTGCATTATTTATTTTTAAAAATTCCAGTATGGAAAACCATGAGTATTACTCTGGAAAACTGTTTTTTCTTCTTGGCTCTCATGCAAAGTCATTGCATGGCTTTGCTTCTTGTTTTGGGGTATAATTTTGTGGAGAACCAGGGTGAGATTGACTGCCACAGCCTGGCAGTTTGGAGAAATGGTCTTACTGAATATTGTGCATATCCCAGTACCTGGCACAAGGCATTGTTAAGGCTGATGATGATCAAGTATGTGTTGGGATGCACAAAAACATGATGCCCAGACACGTGTTTTATCATTAACAATTAACTGTCTTAGGCTCTAAGCCAATCTTGAAACTTCAAATATGTGGCCACATTTTAACTCATCTACAGATGAAATGATCAGAATTTGAATGGAGAGTATAAAGTAAACCTATACCTATATGTGTGCATTTCACTTCATTTTGAATATATGAGAGTGCCATGTAATGGATCTTTATGTTTTCTTATGCTACCTTACAGCCATACATAAAGCTGCCTTTATGAGAAGAGATAAGATGTTCCATATGAGATGTAGAGAAAATTGGTCATCTTCATGCAGAAATGAAAGTGGGCCTGTGTCCCATACTATATAAAAATCAGCTCAAGCCGATTAAAGACTTAAACATACACTTGACAATGAAGAGCTCCAAATGACAAAACAAGCAAAAAGAAAAATAGAAGAATAAAAATAAAATAAACTATAGAGATTAGAGATTATACTCAACTAAAAAGTTTTTGAAGACCTGCTAGAGAGTAGCAAATTCTGAAAACTGGGAAGAATCATCATATAGAAGGAAATTGAACAGTAGTTAAGTGCTGACATCATGTGGATTATAAATAAGCAAAGGATGTGCATGAACTTTACTCTTTAGAAGATATGCACACATGCACACAACGAATGGGTAAACATGAAAGTATGCAGTGGCCTTTCAGTCAAGAGAGAAATGCAAATTTAAAAGGATTAGTAATTGCTGCAACTCCTAAGACATAAAAATCTGTATCCTGACAAAGCAAATTGCAGGTGGATAATCTATGAAACATAGTTTAATCTGGATATGTGCTTTTGCCACAAATAAACTTAATGTCATAACGAACAATAAGTATAGGCCTGGGTATTAGTTATTGACACGAATAATCTACACTTTGAGCCTAGGGAGACAAGCAATACAAACATTTAGTGAAAAGCAACCAGAATGAATAAACATAAAGAAAATTCCACTGCAGTACATTTCAATTAAATAACAAAAATTCAATCACAAACAAATATTTAAAATTCAGCTGTTGGAAGAAAGATTCTTTTAATAGACAGAGAAATAGAAATACGATCTTTTCAGAAAAGAAATGCAGTACATTTGACAATGATATGGCAATATCATCATACTACAAAAAAGAAAGGAGGGAGAGAAGGAAGAAGGAAGGAAGGAGAGACGGAGGGTTGGAGGGACGGAGGGGGAAGTAAGAAATCTTAATCTAGAGTTGTAACTATTGAAATAGCTTTTGATATTAAGAGTGAAAGAAGTGCTCCAGTAATCTTCTGACTTTATTTGGTATGGAACGCACACATGTAATGTTGCAACGTTTGTTTGTACTTTAAATAAGTTAAAGCAAAAGGCAACAGCACAGGTCTCGTCTCTCTGTCAGTCAATATATTGGATATGCTCTTTTCATCCAGATGTAGTCTCTGTTGTTTCCAATCCTACACCTCATGGGAAATACGGAGTTCAGTGGATAGCATCAACAGGCTTACTTGTATTCCACCTCCCATTTGTGTGGACTTACCGGGAGGAGCAAAGCATAGGTTAGAGGGTAGGAGGGAAGAGCATGACTTGTTACAGGTTCCTCTTTGCTTAGCTAAAAGGCTTTCCATTGCTGTTTTCCCACAGTAATGGCTTTGATGTATCCAAGTGTTGTGGTAGCTGCACACCTCACTCTGATTTCTACGTCTCAGATCTGGCTTCTTCCAAGGTGGACAGGGTACTGAGTTCTTGTTATTGCTACCTGCCATGGGCTGTGTTATCTTTTGTACATTTCTCTTAACATCTGCCATGTTTTCAAAAGTGTCTCTTTGAAGTATTTGCAATGACTATATTGATTTTACATCATCTGCTTGCTGCAAAAACCTGGACTAATACAGTCAGGGTTATTACTTTCAAAGAGTAAGA
Organism: Phodopus roborovskii; assembly: GCF_943737965.1. NCBI lineage: Eukaryota > Metazoa > Chordata > Mammalia > Rodentia > Cricetidae > Phodopus > Phodopus roborovskii. Next base: position 11,150,751 of record NW_026126541.1, on the reverse strand, counting down.
AAACACTAGAGTTTTGAAGGGGGTATTCTTAAAGCACAGAGTTCTAGAAAGCCAGAAGCATTGTTCACATGACAAAAGCAATGCTAAATTTGCTAAATTTGCTTTTGAAGAGAGTCCCCTATGCACTCTGGTGTCATCACACCAAGAGACACTCCAGTGTGAACGGCACTTGCCATCAGTGGCAGGGTTTGGGCATCATCCCCCACTTACTGGATCTATGGTGAAAGGATATCAGATGCAGGTGGTCATATGTAACAACTTCCTAATTTATAGTCCTTTATATTCTTACAACTCACAGGTTGGGTTTTTTTTTTTAATTTTTAAATTAAATCTATTTACTGGTAACTTCTTATGTGTATACAACATATTGTGATGACATTCCAACTGCCTATGTGTATATAATATACTGTGATGACACTCCAGTTTCCTATGTATATATAACATATTGTGATGACACTCTAACTTCTTGTGTGCATAAAACATAGTGTGAAGACACTCCAACTTCTAGCTCAAAAATTGACTATAAGAGAAGACAGCTCTTACCTAATTTTGTATATCATTCCTTGTTTCTCCTTTAAAAATGTATGTTCTAGGAACATCACTATGGCTTTTAATTCTAGGCTGAGGGTCTACCTGATGTTGATGTTTTATTCTTACTTTTATGCATATACAAGTGTCTAGGGATTAATTACACAAGAGATAGCCATGGAAAACAAACAAACAAGCAAACACAAGAAGAAAAATATCTGGGAGGTACGAAGATGGTGCTGGGATGTGGTAGAGGCCCCTGTGGAAGGAGTGTGTATTCTCAGACACTACAGTGTCTGGGGAAAGTTTGACCAGGGCTGGAGGCTCTGAAATGAAGGTGTTGGATAGAAATCTGTGCCTTCTAGGAAAGATCTTATTTTTCTGCTACTGTTGTATGTAGTTGCTAGTTGGATGCAGTTGGAGGAAATGGGTTTTGGATTTCAGAATTGCATCTGGGGACCTAGGTCAATTATACTTCCTGTTGCTGAAACTCTCAAGGATGATTGCTAGACCACTTCAGTGACCCTGTATTAATGTGATGCAGTGTACTCAGCTGCTGAAATAGTTGCATATATCAACTAGTGTGACAAAGAAGAATAAGCAAGGAAATAAGTTACAAGAGATTATTGTGAAAATAGATGAACACACAATCAAACAAGTACACACAAATACAAATGCATACACACATAAACATGCACACACAAATGCATAGTGATACACACAAAAATCCTTACATACACAAACACACACACGAATAGAGACAGACACATAGACATACAGAAACACAAAAGCACATAAACACACACATATAAACAAGCAGACATATAAGTGTACTCACAAACACATACACATATATACAGATGCAAACATATCCAGTCACATAAACAGAAAAACACACATAGAAACACACACACATGCACACATATACACAAAAAGTCATATACACAGAGAGACATATAAATGGTAACCATAGGAAAATTAGCTAATATACATACCAATGTACAGTTCATACCAAAAAATTTTTTTCTAAGTACTAATATCTCTGCAGCTAATTACATAAATCTAATCTATGTCATATATTGTTTTATTTGCCTGCATTCCTTTATGAAGGATTGAAAATTATTCAAGGGGTCACTAAATTAGCAAGTGAATATGTTGCTGATGGATATTGATTTTAGGATCCAGGCTCTGTTAATCACTTATAATCTTGGTAAATAAGCTCCCCCCCCAATCCATAGTTTTCTAATTAGTAAAGGAGTTCCTGTTAAATTGTTTCTTCAGTCTGTAAAACCAGTCCCAGTTTTGTGAGAGACTGAGGTCCCAGCCGATCTGTAATTCATAACCCTAACACAATCCCTGAGAAACCAAGCTCTGAGCCCTGAGCCAGTGAAAGAAACACTTTGTCCCTGAATCCAGAGCCTGAGGAAAAAAATGCTGACTCCTAAACCAGAGCCAAAAGAAAATACTTTGCCCCTGGAATCAGACCCAATTAAACACACATGCCTGGCCCTACAATTAGAGCCTAAAATCTAAAAAGGGCCAGAGAAAGAAATACAGTTAGGCCCTGAAATCAGAGCCATGTCTGTCCCTGAGACAAATCCAACCAATCCCAGAACAGGAAAAACCAACCAATCTCTGACTAGGGAAGTAGTAACCTGTAGTCTAGAGGCAGTCCTGATAGTAAGCCTAGAGACATACAATGACTTTTTGCCTTTTTTGGCCTTAGCCGAGAAGGGGTAGCCAATCTCAGGCCTGTAGACTTGGAATTCCCCAAGCCTTCCCCAATATAAAATCCCCATCCCTGATGCTGCTCTGCAGGGATGAAGGGACTAGAGTTAACTCCCAATAAAGACTTTTTGTTTTTACATCAGATTCAGTGTCGTGGTGGTAATTTGGGAATCCGGACTTTGGGCATAATATAGGTAATACCAAATCTTCATCAGTATTCCTAATAGCTCAAGTGCACCAGGAGTCTTCACACTAGGCTTCACCCTAGGGTCATTCTCTGTGGGTTTTTGTTTTTGTATTTATTTATTTATTTATTTATTTATTTATTTATTTATTTTTGCTTTTTCCATCTCCTTCAGTGGTAGCAATACAGGAGACTTTTGGAGTTAAATGACTGAAATGCCCCATGTCAGATTTAAATTGAAAGTTCACCTTTCCATCTGCACCAAAATAAGCTCGGCTGACTGATTTTTTTTTTTGTTTGTTTGTTTTATTTTTTTGTTTGTTTGCTTTGTTTATTTTTTGTTTTTGTTTTGTTAGTTTGCTTGTTTGTTTTTCTCTTCTATCTAGACAGACAAACTTCCTTCCAGAGTAGAACTCTGGGTATTCCAAAATATACCATTACAAATGTCAAACTGGTTGTCACCTGCAATTTAAAATATGCAAGCCATACTCCTATATCCACTGGCCCAAACTGATTCTGTGCATAGTTCCTTCCAAGTATATAAAATTTGACTGGGAAGACAAATCAAAGAAAATAGTAGTAGTTACAACGACAGCAGAGTTATTGCTGAAGACCTAACATCAGTGACTGTCATTTCAGCCCTTGTCATCCTCACGGAAGGGAAGAGCTGTACCTCCCTGCTCAAGGTACCTGGGTATCACCTGCAGGTACCATCCCTGAGTGTGGAACCTAATGAACAGTCTCCCTACTTTACTTATGATGAAATGTTGTTTGAAGACTTACGTAAATTCCTTGAAGTTCATGTGGCTTTTTAGATATGTTTTGAACACATATGGACTGAAGCTAAACAAATACTCTAGCTACCATTTGTCTTGTTTATTTCGTTTTGCTTTGCTTTGCTTGTCTTGTGACACTTTACCCTTTCCTTGGCAACTCTGTAATCGTTTTACCTTCATAGCAGCTCTTAGATTCTCTAAGTGCAGGTTAAGTCTCTCAGCAACTTCTCTTCTGTCTGTACCACCTCCCCATCCACAGCTCCCCAACACAGACTTCTCTACACAGCCACAGTTAAATAAATATTTGTTAACTAACTTTCCCTTTTTCTATTCATGTAAAAGATTTCCCACAGTGTTCACTGCTCTGCCAATTACCTTGTTTCAAATCTCAAAGCCTCTCCATAAATTAAAGCTTAACCAAGGCAGGCAGAATGTACAAAGGCTTTGTTCATTTCCCTAACTCCATTGGTAAGAGACTCCAGTGAAGTTCTTAAATGGAATAAAAGAATGAGGAAAAAATTTGTGTTAAGTAGGTAAATAGAAAATCCACAGATTTCAGCACTTTAAGTTAAAAAAATATAAATATAACTAACAAAAGAAAATAAATAAAAGTTTGGTAAATTACAATATACAGACTCCAGAGCACTATGACATTCCTCAGAGTGAATTTCTTCTCTGTCTAACAGGTGAGGGAAGAAAGTGTACAGGCACTTTCTTCATTTCTAATTTTTAGCTAACAACTGAAGAATGAAATCCTGTTTGCTGAAAAATTCAGAGATGGATAAAAATATTTTCACTTTTGTTGCAAACAAGAGATTGTTTCAAAACGAAAAGATTTTATCCATACTAAAACTTTTCATTGAGAACTGCAGCTGAAAAAGAAAGAAAGAAAGAAAACCATAAGAAAATAAAACACTACAGTTCAACAATTTCTTTTAAAGTTTGAGTTTAGTATCTGATATTTCACTCCAAGTTTGAGCGATTAGGAGACTTCAGGGATCCACTATCAAATGACATTCACAATAGCCAACTTTGTTCAAAAAATCAGCTTTGACTTACCTGGGCCCAGGTATTGAGACATGAAAATACCTGGGGATGGCAGTTGGTCTATCCATCCCAATCTCTTGGAAAGTTAAGGTCATTTCTGTCACAAATCTCACTCACTCCTGTCACAGGTCACCTCTCCTCTAATCCAAATAAGTCAACTTAAAAACACCCTTCCTATAATTAAGCTTTTAAAAATGATATTTTTATATCTCTTTTAAAAAATAGGAAAGGCACATCCAATGAAAAGAAACAGTTTCTTCATAATTCTAGTTCCTGATTTGTTTCATAATGAAGTCACTAGCTGATGTCATCTCTTCCTTGCCCCCTTTCACTGCAGAAGTAGCAAAACCACAAGTTGTTTCTTTGAAGGTGATTGCACACCAGTTATTTTGCTTTACAGTATTCTCAGTCAGTTGAATAAAAATACTGAGTGGAGTGTTTGAAAATATGAATATTGAGAGCTATGACTAGGTTTGAAAATATGAATATTGAGAGCTATGACTAGGTGTGAGAATATATACATATGTATAAACAGCTAATAAGATAACTTTTGCAAATGTGATGGTATAGCAGTCAAATATCAAAATGTAAACAGAACATGAACAAAAATATAACACATATCCCCAGCCCTAATATGTCTTGAACCCCTGAGAATTGCCTGGAAGTGACTTATAGAGAACTCAATATAGGAAGTACCCCACAACTGTTTATCTATTGCGGATGTCTAATATTTACTTACTAAATACATAAATTCATCAGGCTAGTGAAGCTTATTTCCACTTCTAGTTTCCAATTCTACAGAAAAGAGAGAACTGAATTAAATCACCTATTAGCTCATTTATAAAGATAGCATACAAAGTGAATGAGCAGAGAGAAAATTATGATCATGATCAATAGCTAAGCCACTGTCCTGACGGCTGTTGTTCTTGAGTAACTTACTTAATGTTTATAGCCAGGAGCATTGTGGTTGACACACCAGCAAAGATGTGAAATTTAGTGATCTCTTGGTTCAGGTAAACTTTAGTGATATCTTGGCTTATAGATGTTGCCTAATCATATTTAAATTTCAAAAAATACTTGTGAGGAAAGACATTAAGCTCAATGAAATAAGGTATTTACTTTGACATATAAGAGAGAAGCCTGACAGCTAAAGAAAGGACTTTATAGCTAGCAAAAGATTCAAAGATGAGTCACTATCTACAGATCATCTTCTTCTGTGGACTCCATTTTCTTCTCCAAGCTACAAACACATTATATTCATACATAGGACTAAATCCTAGCCAGAGAAGTGTCTATAATCCACTTCAGATTTAGTCCTATGGAAACCCATGGGGATAGGAACAAGTTTGCCATGTGTTAGTTTAGAAAAGCCAGTATGTAACACAAATAATAAACACCCAGAGACAGATATTGGGCTTAATGCTAAAGATCAGAAAAGCAAAGCAGCCAACCACTAGATGATTCTTACCTCTACCTAGGCTGTGGCGATCCTGTCCTCTGTGTGACTGCAGACTGAATACATTGTACTCCTGTCTCCTCCCATCTTATATTCCTCTGTAGTGCTGGGATTAAAGGCATGCACCACCACCACCCAGCTTCTATGGCTACCAAGTGTGGCTGTCTGGATTAAAGGTGTGTACCACCACTGCCTAGCCTGTACGGCTGATTAGACTGGCTAGCTCTGCACTCTGATCTTCAGGCGAGCTTTATTTGTTAGATTATAAACAAAATATCATCACAAGTGAGATGATGGCAGAGGCAGGTTAATGTCCCATGTGCAGTGGTAGAAGTTGCCCAGGGCACAGTCACTAGCTTGAGGTATGGCTGCAGAAGGTCATCCATCACTTCTGTTCTCCATTGTCATCTTCTGTCACCTCTAAAGACCAAATAAGCAAACCACAACAACACAAATTCAGAGCATCACATCCTCTTAATGAAAAGCCATCCAACCCGTGAGAAGCTTGTCAATAGAGGAGTTGAGTCCTAAACCAGACTTCACATAACTGCTATCTCTCTGCTACTAGGAGACATTTTGTTTTGCTGTGTAAATTAACCAGATGGTTCTTGAATGACAATAAGGGCATTATTGATGCAAGGTGTGGTTGAGAGAAATATATATATATATATATATATATATATATATATATTGTAGATATGAGAAAGAGAGAGAACAGATAGAGGCATTTGGAAGAGTCCAGACTGAACCTGACCATGAGGGGAGGGAGTTGGGGGTGGGCAGTGGGGGAGGGGTAGGTAAGAGGAGAGACAGAGAGAGTAGAAAGGGCAAGCAGAAAGGAGCTGAGGACCAAGAGAGTGCATGGCCCAAATGGCAAGTTTCCTTGGGAAATAGAAGCCCTGGTAAGGGAAACATATTCCTTGGGCTGGAAAAGTTTAAGGTAGGGGCAGGGGTCAGGTAAAATTACTACGAGGTGCCACAGGTAGCAGATGAACTTTGTCCTGGGTTTCTTTGGGACCTGACTGTTCTTATGTCATACTGTCATCTCTTTGATGGAGATAAGAGATTTTGGAAAGATTTCCTCACCACCCAGAAAAAAATTATCTAGTCCAAACTTCAGGTGTGACAAGATTTTGGAACCTTGGTTTAGACAAAAGTACAAATAAATTGGGAAGAAAATAAAAGATAAACATTTCAGATAGGCATGGTCAGCTGGCTTCTACACTTTAGCTCCTTTCCAAGGGGAAGAAAAAGTTGTGACAATGTTTCAGACACTAACACAGGAAGATTCAGAAAAACCATGATTCCTTAGTGCTTACAATTTTTTCAAGATGTGTATAGTTCAACCCACATGAACATTCTCCAAGAAGATAGGAAGTTAGGAAGTACCACATCTCCCCACCCCCGGTGGCACTAAGTCCCCTTTCATCTGAAACTCTCAAGCTTCTCCAGTACCTCTCTAGTGCTTTAGGCTTTGTGATTTATTGATGTATTTGTTTGGCTATCCACAGGCCTGGGTTTAGGGCATGTCTCTTCTCAGGAGAGCAGGAGAGCGTATATATGGAGGTTAATCTTGTTAACTAAATAGTGCTGGGAAGAATCTAGAAAATTTTAGTAAAACATACCACTGGATATGTCTGGGAGAGGTTATCCAGAGACGATTTCCCAAAGGTGGGGAGGCCTGTCTTGAGCATAGGCTTCACTGTCCCTTACACAGAGGACATAGAAGAGAACAAAAACAGGGGCAGGGAAGGAAAAAGGCAGCCTACTCAAGTACCTTCATTCTCTCTGCTACCTGCATACCAGGAAATGAGTAATGTCTACCACATGTTCATTCTACCGGCTGTCCCTGTCACGATGGACTCAGAACCCACAGAAACAAAGACTGTGAACCAACATCTTTAAGACTACAGACCAAAGAAAAGCCTTCTTCCATTAAGTTGTTTCTTGTCACAGAGATGAAAGTTCTCACTAAGAAATATTTAAGGAGAATTGCTCAAACTACCAGTGATGACATCTGTTCACATCCATCCCAGATACACAGAACCCGGGAGAGAAGTGGTGAGGAGCCGTGGAAAGGAAATCAAGAAAACAACCGGTGGTGCTCTCTCCATCTGAGTCCAGGCAGTACAACAAGCCATTATTTTCAACAGAAATAATAAAGTTGCCAAATAATTTAGCTGAGTTTCTGACTTGAGGAGCCTCTCCAGCACAGAGCAATTAGCTGGCATCTTTTGCTGTGGGAAAGATATGCACATTCTCTGTGGGAGAATGTTCTGTCTACCACACGGTGGGAACCCAAGCACCTTTCCCTGACCTCTGTCAGACCTAGCATTGGGTCTGAAAAACGTTAATCTTTCCCATGGAATCAGGGAAAAGAGGGATAAGAGAGAGAGAGATGTTGAAGACATTTATCTTCCAGCTGGAGATTTCTATCACTCCACATCATTCCTTACACAACACACTACATGGAATTTTCTATTCAGTCAAGCCCACATAACCTCCCCCTACCCCTGCCTCTGCAAAGTATAACATTTTTAGTCATGCTTTCATTTCTTTCATCTACAGGTTGACAAAATAGATTACCTTTAATAGGATATTCTGTGATTGACTGGAAAGGAAAACCCATGAGATGTGATAATGGTGGGAACTTTCCTGATAATTATAACAGCATACAATTAAGAGCTGAGTGGAAACATTTTCTCTTGTACACAATGAGAAGGATTGTTGACATATGGCCAGAAGCTGTTGGCACTGGACATAAACCTGAGACTTGCCAGGGGATCTTCAGCTGCAAGGACAAACAAGTTTCCTGCTGGGGGCTGGGGACCAGCACTGGCTGATATTAGGCCCACGTCCTTCTGGACTCCAGGCTGTGAAATGTTGGAGGGGAGGAAAAACATGGAGTTTGGCCTTTGCTGAATAGTGCAACTGTGTTTCTTAAGAATAGTACAATCTACCTCTTGGCTTCTCGTGGAGTAGATGGGAAGCTGCGGGGTCAAGACTGTCATTTTCCAAAAAGGCTTAAATTATAGTGTGTATATTTAGTGCACTTGCAAACAGCTCCATAGGGACTGTGTCTATACCACATCGTGTATTTGCTACTATCCACCTATGGCCAAACTGCCAAAGCCTGATTTCTGACAACAAATTAAATAAAAATTAAGTTAAAACAAAACATTGTATGAGCTTGCTGCCTGGTATTAAAATTTTATAAAAATAGATGGGTAAGCAGAATCCCTCTGAGGAGCATGTCTTAGCAGAGGCCCTTTTTCTAGACTGCAGGTGGAGACTTTTAAAGCAAGTATCCACACCTGCCTTCCCCCTTGATTTCCCCCCGCCACCCGGGTCTCCTGAGGACTATCAGAAACAAAAGCACAAATCCAGCAGAACATCACACGCCAGTGGCTTCCCACACCAGATCTTATGAAAATGCTCGAATGAAGACAGTAACATATTGTCATACTGCAAAGATGAAACATGTAGTCATCCGTTTGACATCCATTCTCCAGATAAACCATGGACATTTTTATTTATAAAACTGAGTTCCATTTATGTTTGTTTGATTACTTACTTATTAAGTGGTATATGTGAATGTTTACATGTGAAACTGTGTACTTGTGGAGGTCAGAGGACATTTTCAGGACCTGATAATTTTTCCCACCCTGTGGGTCCTGGTGTCTGAACTAAGGTTGTCAGGCTTAGTTATAAATGCCTTTACACATAGGTCTGTCTTGGTGGCTGCATAGAATATTGTAATTGTGTAGCATCAGGCTTAGAAGTCACTAAAACATGTCCTAAATTATAGCCCATCAGCAGAGAAATAGAATGTCAGTGATTTGTGTATGGTTTTATGTATTATGACCTTCTGCTAACAGAAACAACAAAAATAAAACACCCTTCAGTCATTATCAATATCAATCATGATATCATTGTATATAATAATAATTATACAACAATATGAAGTATAACAATGATACCCAAATAACTGTTGTACTTTTAGGCACTTAGAAATGTTGATTGTACAGTCAAATTATCTAGAATATAAATATAAATGTTCGAATGCTGATGTAATTTTATTCTTCTGGAATGTGCACAGAGAATAAATAACAAAGGGAAAATATATAACTCACTTTTAGTATAATAGTTCATCCTGTTTTTCACACATGTTAAGTTGTATCAATCTATCATTTTAATTTTCTCATTGATAACTCTTCTACATAGTGTATTAACATCCTGATTTTGTGACCCAGGGAAAGGAAGATTATATTAGCTATTCTACTAAACTGTATTCCTCACCTGCCTTGACCTGAAGGCCACTCTTAATTTCAGCTCAAATATATAGTACTGTCACAAGTGTACTGATGGGACAAAATAATACCTGGTTCTTGTCTTAAATAAAATTATTTACTAAGTTATTCCATTACTTGGAATATGAGGCAGAATAGGAAGTGTACAGAAACAGAAATCTCTGGGCATGAAAAAAAGGACAATAACTTCATTTGGTAAGAGTAAAAGATACAGCCTGGGAGAGAACATGACAAATGGATTCAACCAGAAAGAAATCATTCTTAGTGGTGTAACCCAAAAAGACAAAAAATATGGTATATAGTCACTTATATATAGATATTGGCTATTAAGTAAATGATAGCCAAGTTAAACTCTATAGACCCAGACAGATTAGACAAAGAAGTGTCTAGGGTGATGCATGGATCTTCCTGGGAAGTGAGAAAAGAACAGATTTTAGGGGTGAGCCAGGGTGTAGTGTTGGGACATGTGCATGAGGAATCAGATGCATGGGGATTATGGGATGATGGGAGAGAGTATGGGGAGAGACATCTGTAACCAGGTGGGGGCATTAGTATATTTTTTTCTTTTTTCTAATTATTTTTGATTCCATATATGAGTACTATATTTACTGGAGTCCATGAGCTCCCCCTTGTAAATGTCAGCTGCCTTTGTGGGTTTCTGCAGCCTGGTCTTGACCCCTTTGATCATCACTTCTTCATCTCTGCAACTGAACAATACTCAACTTTATATGGAAAAACAAAAGACCCACTATAGCCAAAGCAACCCTTTACAATAAAGGAACTTCTGGAGGCATCACAATCCCTGACTTCAAGCTCTACTATAGAGTTATAGTCCTGAAAACAGCTTGGTATTGGCAAAAATAGATAGGTAGACCAATGGAATCAAATTGAAAATCCTGATATTAACCCAAACACCTATGAATACCTGAATTTTTTTTTTACCAAACAGCTAAAATTATACAATGGAAAGAGGAAAGCATCTTCAACAAATGGTGCTGGCATAACTGGATGCTGGTGTGTAGAAGACTGCAGATAGATCCGTGTCTATCTTCATGCACAAAACTAAAGTCCAAATAGATCAAAGACCTCAACATAAATCTGGCCACACTGATCCTGTTAGAAGAAGAAATGGGAGGTACCCTTGAATAAATTGGTACTGCAGACTGCTTCCTGAACATAACACCAATAGCACAGACACTGAGATGGAGAGTTAACCAAGAAGCTTCTGGAGGCCAAAGAACACAGTCAACAAGACAGAAAGGAAAAGACAGAGCAGGAAAAGATCTTCACCATTCCACATTTGATAGAGGGATGATCTCCAAAATATTCAAATAAATCAAGAAGCCAGTCTTCAAAACACTGAATAATCCAATTAATGAGTGGGGTACAGAACTGAATAGAGAATTCTCAATAGTGAAAGACACTTAAGAAAGTACTCAATATCTTTAGCCATCAGGGAAATGCAAATCAAGGCAACTGTGAGATACCATCTTACTCCTGTCAGAATGGCTAAAATCAGAAACACCAATGACAGTTTATACTGGTGAGGAAGTGGAGAGAGGGGAACACTCTCCATTGCTGGTGGCAGTGCAAACTGGTACAGCCATTTTGGAGATCAGTATGGCAATTCTGCAGAAAAATGGAGATCAGTCTAACATAGTATCCAGCAATTCCACTTTCAGACATAAATCCAAAAGATGCACATCCATGCAACAAAGGCATTTGTTCAACTATTTCCATCACAGCATTATTTGTAATAGCTAGAATCTGGACACGACCTAGGTGTCACACAACTGAAGAATGGATAAAGAAAATGTGGTACATTTACACAATGGAGTACTACTCAATGGAAACAAAACAAAACAAAAAAACCAAAACAATAACAGAAAGGAAACAAACAAAAAACAATGGAATCCAACGGAATCTTGAAACCCACAGGCGAATGGATGGAACTAGAAGAAACCATCCGGAGTGAGGTAATCCAGTCTCAAAAAAGACTAATATGGTATGTGCTCACTCATATATAGATTTTAGCCATGGAGCAAAAGGTCACTAGGCTACAATGCACATAGCCAGAAAAGCTAGTATACAAGGTAAACCCTAAGAGAGACAACAAGGTTCCTCACAGAAGGGGAAAGGAAGAAGATCTCCTGATCATATTGGGAGAGGGGATTAGTGAGTGGAGAGGGAGTTAGGAGAAAGTGAGGGGGGGAGGGGAAAGGAGAACATGAGGGACCAGGAAGCTTGAGTCAGGAGGAATAGAAGAGAGCAAGAAAAAAGATAATATAATAGAGAGAGCTATTACAAGTTTGAAGAGAAAACTGGCACTAGGGAAATGTCCAGAGACCTACAAGTATGACCCCAACTAATAATCAGAACAATAGTGGAGAGGCTACCTTAATCATCCTGATAATGAGATTGATAACTACCTTATATGCTATCCTAAAGTCTTCATCTAGTAGCTGATGGAAAGAGACGCAGACACCCACAGCTAAACACTGAGCTGAATTACTGGAATCCAATTGCAGAGAGGAGAAAGTATTGGGTAGGAATTTTTTCCTTGGTTTCTATTTTATCTTTGGAAGTTCTAAGAATATGATTGGTGTATGTTGTCTCTTTTACTCACCTGCTTAGCTGGTGTGCTCACAGGGAATGCTTGCTGATGTTGGAGGCTGGGGTGCAGTAATGAGTAAAGATAGGGAAGTTAGGAAGGAATGGTCTGTGGGATCCACAGGAGATGTAGGCAGAGGGGAAATAGACTGCAGTTAGTTATCTGTTGCAGGACTAATGACCAGATTTGAGGAATTGGGTCTGGGGGGAATAGAGAGAGCCCAACACTGGTCTCTTCCATAGAGTCAATTAGCATAATAATTAGTCAGATCTCATACTCTGTATTTTCTAGACAGGAAAATTGATGATCAGATGGTCCTTCCAAAAAAATAGGGTTAGAATGTTTTGTGTCATTCCTGTACATTACTAAAATTAGATGTTTTATTAGTGCAAACAGAGAAAGAAATAGAGTTGAGTCATGGATTCTATGAATTTATTTGATGGAAATTCTGGCTAAACTAATTATTAATTAGAAAATTAGTAATGTTAAAAATGCTAGGAATATTTTATGAAAATTTAAGAAATACTATATTTAATCTTGTTAAACTAAATTAGGTTGGGGAGAGATGAAAATTTACCAGTTGTAAATAATAAGCAATCACTCCTCAGATTAATTTACTCAAAGCTCAGTGACTATGAGTCTCAAACTCAAAGAGAAATGCAAAGTGAAAAATGTTATTTATTCACATGCCTCCTGTGGGGCATACACACATGCGGTTGATTCATTGGTTTTCAAACCTGATCAAAGACAATTTGTTTAATTTATTAAAAACAAAGACATTTAACAAAGTCTTAACTTGTTTGACAAAACGATGTTAAAGATGTTCCATACTTCAGTTAAATAGATCAGAAGAGGTAAATGGGCTTTTGTTTTTGAGAGTCACAGTTGGCTGGGCACTCAATTCAATTATAGATGAATATAATCTCTTTATTATGAGTTCTGTCAAATCTGTATTACACTTTCCAGTTTTAGTTCTAGTGACTTACAGAGAAATTTAACCAGGCTTTCATTTTCTGCAGTTTAAGAAGTGGAGAAACAAACAAACAAACAAAAAACTGTTATTGTTTGAGATCAATAATTTACTTCTAGTAAAGTTTACAGTAGTCAACATCTCATATTAGTAAGCTCATTCTTAACTTGGATTTCTGAAATTAATTAAACTAAGCCAGAACAGAAAAAACTAAAGTACTTTTAAAATAAATATCAGAAATCCAGGCAATATCTTGAGGATAAGTTCCTCACAGTGAAAATTATTGCAGATTGGTATAGTTGTCAAATTAGTTATATTGAGAATTAAATTGAGTTTTTTTTTCTCATTTTGATTGTCAAATCAAGTGAATCTACTTGCCATCTAGAGTTTAATCTAGAATCCACTCAGAGTAGCGAAGAGGTGGAGTCAAACCAGGTAATCTCATTTTCATAGACATGCATGATTTAATCTTCAGAAAAGATCCTCTTGTAGGGTTCACACTACCTGTAGCAGATAGTACCAAACCAGGGTCTTACAACCTAACATTACTGTACACTCTGCCCCCATTGCTGTGCCTACTTTATTTATTGAGTCCTTTTTATTGTAAAGAACAATTTCTCTTGTGAGATTGTACCTCTTATATTGCAGAAGAACAAGCACATGGACTCTTGAGTTCTATGTGTTGCCAAAAAAAAAAAAAAAAAAAAAAAAAAAAAAAAAGCATTTGAGCCTGATTGTGAAAGCACTAGGAAAACACAGTGCTTACTCTAAACTGATAGGGGACAGATGGCTGACTTTAAGCTTAGGTTAAGAATAAAGCAAAGTACAGAGAAGTCGGCAGATTGTGCCTTAGTTTTAGGTCCAGCTAGCCCTAAGTATGTCTCCTAGTAAGCATATACCTTGAAAAAGTCCTGAATTGAGTGGATCACCAGTTTTCAGTTCTGGAAATGGAAAGGCCTAAAAGGCTTTAAAAAACAATATGTTTTTAAAGCACTTGAAAGGTTTTAAAGTACTTAAAATATTATGAAAATATTTGACTCTAGTATGCTGTGGAATAATCCTTTTGTACACTGTGAAGATATGTTGCTATTGTAGGTTTAATAAAGAGCTAACTGGACAGTAGCTAGACAGGAAGAGGTTATGTGGGAGATCCCTGAGAAGGAGGGAGGAGTCACTAGAAGACACAGAGAGAACAGAAGGCCAACTTGCTGTGCTAAGAAGGTCTTGAGCCATGTGGTTAGAGAATAAATAAGAAATATGGGCTAATTTAAGTTGAAAGAGCTAGTTACTAGCAACTACAAGCTGCTGTCAGAGCATTTATAATAAGTCTCTGTGTTATTATTTGGGAGAGCCATCAATCCTGACCAAAAAAAAAAAATCTCTGCCTACAACAGTGTTATGATCCTTTGGCTAGTAAGTATCAGGTACACAAAATTATCCCAATTCTTGTGGCTTTTTGTAGACAGAAGTATGAGGATAACAAGCATAAAGCTATCCATCCTCAAAAACCAAAATAAATCAAGTCATACACAAAAAACAGAAACAGAATATTAAAATGCTAAGAGAAAAGTTTTCTGCTTTCAAGGAGTTCACAACCTGTGCATTAAATGGACTTATTCCTGGAAAACAAAGAATTATAGATTGACATAGGAGATCATTTTACCTTTAAGAAAGGAGGTGATATATGCTAGAAGAATAATTTTGTGTTGACTGGGAAGTCAAATTTAAATTATAGTAGGTTAATGCTGTCAGAGAGAGTACATAATGTATAGACATATAAAACATAGGTACATGACATTATATATAATATATAATATAGATGTATAACTGTAGTGATATATTATTTATGATTTGTTAAAGTTTGTCTGAGGATTCAGAAAGCATACTTTTAGTTCCATCAACTAGAAGCTAGAAGGGGGTGGTACACACCTTTAATCTTAGGACTCAGGACCAAGAGGTAGATAAATATCTCTGTTCAATGACACAGGGATACATAAGATTGAATCAATCTATAATCCCAGCACTAGAGGGGTGGAAAAGATAGAAGCAGGGTCTTCAGTAATGAGTAGGAGGCATTCTCCAGCCACACTGAAGATAGAAAGGTCAGTACCAGGAAGTCATTTTCCAGCCACACTGAGGAAAGATTCCAGTCTGAGGCTGGTGAGAGTTTGTGGAGACAGAGACAGGATCAGCCCATTCAGCCTGAGGAAGAGGTATGAATTTAGTGGCAGGCTTTTCTGACCTTCAGCTTGAAGTTTGAACCCAAATATCAGTCTGGGTCTTTTTGTTTTTCATGTTGCATATAACATTCTTTTAAAATGTAATATTTTGAAAAATTAATGTGTATGTTTTGTTTTTGTGTGAATTTTGTGTACCATGTGTTTACAGGCACTTCTGGAAGCCAAAAGAAGGTGTCAGGTTTCCTAGAATTAGACATGAGGCCAGTTGTGAGCTGCCATGTGAGTTCTGGGAACTGAACCTAGGTCTCCTGCTGAGGTATCTTTTTAGCTCTATTCTATATGGGGTTATTCCCCTGTAGGATAGAGATGTTGAGATTGGCAGATAGATAGAGTGTGGGGACAATAGTAAGCCAATATTGAGTGAATATGTAGAAATCAGGGCTGACTTGGGGGAAGTATGGAAAGGTCAGAAGAATGTTCCACTTGGGGATGATCATTGCATAAGATACTGTGGGAATCATAAGATGCTGTTCTGTGGGAGTTTCATTGGGGCAGCCAGCCCCGATGGAGATGAATACATGTAGTTCTCACCCAGAAGATACCTATGTACCTAGTTACTGCTGTTGCAGACTGGTGTCTTTGGAGACAGTAATATCTGCTTCTGCCATTTCCTTGCAGTTCCATATGGTACTTACTTCCTTAGGAGACTAGTTGGTAGGTTTTTATTTTTTGCTTATTTCTCGTAACTGTACATTTGTTACCTCTCTCTCTTTGTGTGTATATATGGATATGAGTGTAAGTACCCCCCCACTCATATCCATATGAAGCCAGATGAAGTCCTTGGATTCTCTGGAGCTGACAGAGTTCTGGACTATGAGCCAATGTGGGTGCTAGGAGCTGAACTCAGGTCCTCTGAAAGAGCAACAAGTGCTATTAACTACTGTGCCATCTGGCTATCCTGCTAGCTAGTAGTTTTAGACAGATGGTCAGAAGTTAATTTTGAGATTTTAATTGATATTCAAGTGATTTATTACAAAGTATTCCCTGAAGGAACCAGTAACAAGGTGGCGAGGCCAAAGAAAGAATCTGCCAGGCAAGGCAGAGGCTTTAAAAGCCAGACACAGGTGTAGATGAAGTCTTTGCAGGAACTACAGGTTATAAAACTACATTTTAGGTCTTATTATGAGTAAATGGATTTTAATTTCCCTGAATCAATCAGTCATTGGCTAAGAGATGGCCTGGGAAAGGGAATAAGTTGGTAAATCTTACACCTTTAGCATTCCATGCTGGCAGGCAAATTAGCTCCCAGACAGTCTACTGAAGAAGACCAGGAGATAGGACTCAGCCCAGGAGGATGCACAGAGATGGCCTTCAGGGAGAGATCTTGGATGAGCAGGACAATAGGAGTTTCCTCAGGACTCTAGTTTCATCAGAGAGAAGTCATTATTTTTCCATATATTTTTGTATTGGCCTAAACTTGGCATTTCATTTCCTTTATAGCCTTTTACCCAAGAATCAGAAACAGAGAGGTGGGAGGTACCAGGCTTCAAAGACATCCACTACCTCTTTTACCCCTAAGTGGAGAAGTGTTCAAATTCAAACCTGCTCCACAGAAAATAATTAGGTCTTTAAAGCCTATAAATTACATTTGTCAGCAGCAGAGAGAAAATAAATGGGATTTCTGGTCCTCTGGTGGCAATGATGAATAGCAGTGTTGGGCTTTTGCTGTGTGAAGCTTATGTGGACCTAGGAGCTTGTCTGGTGTATCTCAAGGAAAAAGACTATTAATCTAAACTATCACGGATGCTGGAGGCTAGGCTCTATGAGTTCGGGCTGAGAAAACCTGGGGCTTGGAAATTCTGTGTGGTTGACATCCCTACAGTGACCAGAGAAAATGTTGTCAGAGCCCCAGTTCTGTGTGGAATGTGGCAAAGAGATAAGGATTGGGCAACCTACTAATGGAGACTTATCTGTAGCTCACACTTACTAATAGGACTAATAGTATTCATGCAGACATCAATTCCTGGCTACCATTCTAGTCTAAAACCCTTTCTGTCTGACTCCAGAGTGTAGTTTAGGAGACATATTTCAAAGTTTAAGGTAAAATATAATGGATAAAGTTAAATGTTTCTGAGGGTTTGGCATGTATGTAGAGAAGCAAAGGCAGACTCATCCTAATCCTACAAGATTCCTGTCCCCACAGTGTGTTGTCTTTGAGTAATGTGATGTCTGGAACAGCTGTTCCTAACTGTTCAGGGAGGTGGGCAGACACAGTGCCTGAGGACTCTGTAAACAGACAGTCCCACCATTCACATGGAAACTGCTGAAAATAGAACTCATCCCCCACCCGATCTTGCCCCCAGCAGGCATTAACTGCACAGCTAATGCAAGTTGATTCTGTGTGTCTGATGAATCCGGATGCAGCCTTTCCTTTTCATTGGATTAGAGGGAGGGGCTCAAATCCAATGTCTATGTTTAGGTAAGTATATGTCTGGCAGAGTTTTCAGTCAAAGCTGACTCTGCATTCTGTAATGGCTTCTGTAGGAAACACGTTTCCAGTGTGTTGATGAAACAGGGCTTTTGATACAATAAGCAGAAAGGAAGAGCAAAATCAAAACAGCAAGGCAAAAAGAACGACCCAGACAGCATCTTGGTTTGCTTCTAAGGAATACACATAACCAACCAACAGAACAGACTTAGCTCTAAGGCATGACATTCTTCTAGCTCAATGCTCACATGATGAAGAATGTCCTTCTATATGTTGTGAATGTATGTTTCTCTTATTGGTTGGTGAATAGATGCTGATTGGCTAGTAGCAAGGCAGGAAGTAATGGTAGGGCTGTCAGACTAGGAATGCAGGGAGGAGAAAGAGTAGAGAGGAGACACCATGTAGCCACAATAGGAATAACATGCTGGAGCATTACGGGTAAGCCATAGTCTCATACCAATGGGCTAACAGTTAAGAGACTGCCAGCTAACAAGAAGCCTGAGCCATCAGCTTAACAGTTTATAGTTAATATAAGCCTTTGTGTGTATATTTGAATCTTAAAGGCTGCAGGAACTAGTGAGAAAGAAATGCTATCTTCAGCTACAAGAAAGGGAAATCCAGTCAAGACCCTTGCTTACTTGGGAACAGGTTAAAAAGCTTCATTGAATTCAAGCTACTATGCAATTTCATGAGTATGGCATACTTAGAAACTTATATTTGTGTTTTTGAGTTAGGGATATTATAGTCAGATACTAGGAAAGTCCTGAGAGACTGTGATGTGAGGGATAAACAAACCATAAACTGTGAATTGATGGAAGAACATGGTGAAAGCATATAAAATACTCTTAGGAGTCATATACTCCTCATCACTCTGTTCACTCCCTGGGGAGAGCACTGCTTGTATGTCAAACACATGTTCAGTCCTGCAATAAGCAAGGGTCTCACTGTTGCAATCTATGGAAATTGTAGACATGCATAAGACCTACCTTCATTTCTCTATCAAATGTGCTTTTAAAAGCTGGGAATCTAGACAGAGAAATAATTGTGATGACAGGCATACTGTAGGACCCCATAATTTAAAGAGATAACATGTACATAGAATTGGGGTACCAAGACAGACAACATTAGTACAATGTGAAAAATACTGACTATGCCAGCAATGTACCCTGTGTTCACAGAACTGACTGAGATGCATGGAAGTCCTAGACAGGCCAATGAAAGAGTTCCTTTGTACATGCTTAATACTTTCATGCATATTCAACATTTATAAGTGAGATTGGGGAAGAAACATTTTATTCAGGAAACAATTCACTTTAAATATTTTACAACCACTGGGCAATAAGATCTCTGAAAACAATTGGCAAATCAATTGCTTTTATGTAACTTTTATTTTAGCTTTAGATTTCCTTTTCATGAACTAAACTTCTTATGATTTGGAACAAAAATATGTAACATTTATTGAGTACTTATTATGTGTCAGGGCCTATGGTAATTGAGTTATCCTTTTGTAAACATTAAAATGACTTTGGTATTGCCAATTATACCATAATAAAGCTGAAAAAAAAAAAAACACCTCTAACTCATGAGACCTATTAGCTTCATTAAAATAAAAGAACTCAATTGCAGCTAGAAAAATAAAAGTAATTGCAGATTCCTGACAGGAAAATTAAGTCATATATAAACTTCCTAAAGCCTCAGCTGTGGTGTATACAAGATGCAAAAATGAAGAGTTGGATAGACTTATCTGACTGAAGTAAGTTTTTTTCACTTTTTTGTGAAAGGGTGCTGGATGCTTCATACTATCTTTAAACTTGGGTCAATATTCATTAAATGGGGGTGGTCTGACTTTTAATTTGGTATGAAGGTGTTCTATTAAAATACAATGAATCCAATTGAGTGTATTTAATTTTTAAATACTTTCATGTCAGATAATAATTCAGTATTCAGATTTTTTCATGTGTAACTACAGCTGACAACCATAAAGACACACATAATTTTTGTTAGAATTTGATGCTAAGATTTTTAGAGAGGAAAATTTTGAAAAAAATTCTGCACATAAACACCGGCATGGGTTAACATTCTGACACACCAATAACTGGCATTGCATTTTCAACATCACTTAAATATTTCTTGGGGAATACCTCTTAGAAACAGAGTAATAGGAAATATGCTGTGCAAAACATGTACAAAATATGTGGGGCCCCACAGATTTGTCCTTGCATGGCCGGCTCTATTTATTTCTTTTGGGTAGATCTAAATACTAAATTTCTCAACCTTTTCAGTAACATGGTTTATAGAGTGCCATTATTTTTATAACATATAAGGAATCTATGGCTTAGGAGGTTAAAATTTATATGGGTAGTAGGTGGAGTGGCCAGGTTTTGAACTTGTCATATACCACACATTTTCTCCTAAATTTCTGCCATGATTCTCTGATGCTGAGGTGATGGGAGATGTCATTCTGTAAATATGTTTCTATTATTGGTTAACGAATAAAGCATGTTGGCCAATTGGAAAGCAAGATAGGTGGGACTAGGAGACAAGGAGGAAAGAGGAAGTAGTAGGGAGGAGATTCAAGATGGAGGAGAGAGAGCAGAACACCAGCCCCTCTCTCTGGTAAGATGAGACCACATGGAAATACTTAGATTAATAGAAATGGGTTAATAATTATGACAGAGCCAGCCAATAAGAAACAAGAAATTGGCCAACAGCATTTGTATCAAATATAGCATCTCTGTGTGTTATTTGGGGCTGGCACGGTGGTGGGACCAGACCGGTAGGGAAAAACTACTCATAACACTGAGGTCAAATAATCCCATAACATTGTATACCTCATCATGTGCAAATGTGTAGCCGGTTTCCGGTTTTGAAATAGATACTTGTGAGAGGAAGCATATGATAGGGAACATAAGATTGGAGTGGGAGCCAAATCCTGATTCAGAAATATCTGGGTATATGTGTTTGCACTAATGAGAATAGTTCATGAGCCATGTAAAAAATAAAATTTCTATTCATTTGCTTGAGATATTTTGTGTGTCCATGATAAAATCTGTAGGTTTTATGTCTGCACTTGTCATTCTGATATTATTGGGCAGTCATTCATGAATTGGTGGCTTCTATCACACACACCTCAGCCTCACTGTTTCAAGCTAGAATGAAGGCTTTGAAAATGTATCACTGTGTTCACCCCAATGCACTCTAGCACTCAGAACAAATAGTGTCTAAAATAACAGAGCTGTGGATTCATAAAAGAGATATGGGATGGATATCAAATATTCCAGTCATGAATGTGGAGTCTCTTTATCATAGTTGAAGATGGATATAATCATGTCCTTCACATCCAGAACAGATTTGCGCTTTATTTCACTTTGTGCCTTACTTCTACCATGGATGACTTCTGCATACTGCTGTGACCCGGGGCATGTCACTGCACCTTTCTGCCCAATGGGGTAAAAGGAGGCTGGGCTCAGCAGACACTGAGCGCATATACTGCAGATGCAGACCAGGACACCACCCTGACCCAGACGGCAAAGAGGGCTGGTGGTTGATTTTTAATAGTCAAGTACAATGAGAAGGGAAAGGAGGGAGCTACACAAACTGCTGCTGCTGCTGCTTGGTGGCGGCCTTGTTGGCCAGGTCCTTAGCCTTCTCCATAGCTGCCAGCGCTGTCTCCTTTGCTTTTTCTTTGGCTTCTTTGGCTGTCTCAACCAGTGTTTTGGAAGG